>NC_136062.1:31507388-32707388 GCF_964261635.1 Lissotriton helveticus | reverse complement strand
AGTCAACTTGTAGATACCTGGACCATCAAACTCTGTAGGGTGTTAAGTGAGAACGGCTGCGTCCCCTGGAGCAGATCTATGTTGTCTAGCCGCTTGCCTATTTACCGGCAGCCTAAAACAAGTTTTTGCTTGAGTGTCCATAAGTTTATCTACCAGGGCTTCATTAAAAGGGAGGAGAGGCTCTGTGGAAGCCTGTCCAGGCTGAAGGACATCAATGGAGACAGGAGCAGTAGGTCTTGCTATGTGCAGAAATTCAGCTGCACACAGCAATGGAGGCTCTTATGTTATGTTAAAGTTATTTTTAAAGCGCACTTCCACCAGACGGTTTCATGGCGCTGTGAACCGGGGAAGCCAAACCAGTAGTACGGAGTGATGGAAGGGCGATGCGTTACTCGTAGGCCTGGCAGAACAACAGAGTTTTCAGGCGGGATCTAAAGTGGGTATAGCATGTAGTTAATCTAAGTTCCAGAGGGAGTGAATTCCAACAGGAGGGGGCAAGAAGAGAAAATCTGAGACCTCCGTGTTTCTTACAGTTAAAGGTGGGAATAGTGAGTAGGGCCAGGTTGGAGAAGCGAAGATTACGAGAGGGAAGATAGCGGTGGATCAAGGAGGAAGTAAAGGCTGGGCCGAGGACGGCCAGTGCTTTAAAGGTGATACAGCCTAGTTTGAATTCGCAGAGTTTGGCCGCCGGGAGCCAGTGAAGGCTTTTAAGCAGGGGGCGGACATGATGGTGTCTAGGTTGGTGGAAGATGAGTCTGTACCAGCTGCAGGCGGCGGAGCTGGCGGAGCTGGTAGGCAGGGATGCCAACGTAGAGTGAGTTGGCATAATCAATGCGGGAGATGACCAGGGCCAGAAGAGCCAGGGTTAAGGCCTCCATGGTTAAGAATCTGGAGATCTTTCGAATTCTGCGAAGATGGATGAAGCAGGATGATACCACTGCGCTAATCTTCATTTACAAATTATAAATTATAACCCCTAGGCTTTTTGCAGGCTGATTCGTCTGTGGTAGGGTCGCACTTGAAGGTGTGGGGGGACTCATCACAGTATCATGGAAAGTTTCCAGTCCACTGGCCTCCTAATGGTCCATGTATAAATTGTCATCATCTTAGTAATAGGATGCATCATCCCCATCATCTCCTCTAGACTGTGCTGACGGAACCAAATTGCTTTTGGAGTGCCTTTGGTCACTCATGGCTGAGCGTTGTGTTCTGTCAGAATCAGAGTGAGGCTGGACTGGCTACATCAAAGCTTGTAGAGGATTCGGCTTCAGTTGAGGTTGTGTCAGATTTGGTTCAGAGTCGGACCTCCAGCGTCGGTGGTGTCAAGAACGGAGTCGATGTGGCAGGGACTGACATGGTGTGATGCGGAGAGTTTAGAGCTGGGTTGGATGTTGATCCTGAAGTAAGGGCAGACCCCGCGTTTGGGTCAGGAAGTACAGATTGTGCCATGGATGGACCTGCCTATGGCGGTCTCCTAGGATTCATGGGGCGCTAGCTGATCCTTGGAGCACCAGCTGATGTCCCACTCTACCAAATCGGTAGTTATGGGGCGGGGTAACATTAGAGCATCAGCTGGCTCCATCATCAGAAACTATAGGCCACGTGCCCATACATCACAGTTGCATGACGTTGGAAGACCTGTTTCATTATTAATGCATAGTTTTCATGTTCGAAGCTGCCATGTCAATCCTTGCAGTCTTATAATATAAAAAGTGCAGAAATGTCACCAACCTGAAAGACGAAAACTCTCAGTGTCAGGAACATTTCTTTTTTGTTTTTGCAGTACAACTTACAAGAGGATGCAGAGGAAAGTTACACAATTTAAAAGGTATACAGAGATTGCAGTTTTCCCAGCTTCCAAAGAAAAGGAAACGCATTCATTTACAGCACTAGAAAAACATGTTCGCTAAAGAGGTGCAGTACTGCCAAAATCATTTGAGCAATGTATGCATGAATTAAGATTAAATAATGAATGTCCCTATACAACCTTCCATTCCTTAATTGCAGCATTCACTAAGCACTTTTATAAATCTCAAAACTCCTACTCGGACACATTTTTACTATCACAGTCATAAAGAACGGAACTTTGCTCATCAGAAACCTGACAGCAGCTAAAATAGTAAGTTTTTTAGTTTAAAAAAATATATACAGCCAAAATTAATGGGACTCTCCTTTCACTTATAAAATGTTAATAAACTTTAGAGCTACAACAATATTTCCAAGGCAATGTGAAGCAGTGTGAACAGGATCAAGAAACAAGGAGTTCTCTAATGTGTTAATTTTAATAGCACAAAGGTATACATTTCCTTTTGACAGTTTGAGCAGGGATCACAAGCCTGTACAAAAACTCGCAAAACAAAAATGGAAACTACCGTTCTCCTCATAATATTAAAAAATAATCACATTTTGTATCTCGTCCTCATCAGGAGTCTTTGTTCGGTTATTAAATAAAACTATAAAAGTACAGATAACATTCTTACATGTAAAATAAAATATCTTTATAGCAGCATTGTTTGTAACATGTTAAAATACGAGGAAATCCATACAGTACATTGTGAGTGCAACATAATACACAATCATGGTATTCCAATAAAAGTGACATCAATAATTATTGGGAATTTTTATTGTGCTTAAACTATAGTTCACAAAGGGATATATGACGTCTGAGCTACCCAAATCATAAAGGTAGTCCAGAGCCTGTTAGCGAGAACGTATCCCTAGTGTTAAAAGCAAAGAGCAGAGAAACAGCCTCCTTAGCGTGGTGTCGAGTGCAAAATAAAATAAAGTGCTTGGTGCTGGTGCACTGTTGTGCAAAACCGTCTCAGGGACAAGGAGGAAGAGATCGAAACCATCTACCATGTTCTGGGAAGGCTACCAGGAAGTGTAGTGTTTGGAGACGAAACCTTGTCAACAAACAACGTTGCCTTTAATTGAGAATTATCTGTAAGTAGGGTGCCGGCCGAACAGGGGAAAAAAAGACAGGGAAGTTCTCTAGCACCAGAATTTGAAGCCCATTAGCAGTTCTGGCTATTAGCTCTGCATCATCTGTATAGAGCAGGAAAGGGACATAACAAGAAGCAAACTTCAACATGCTCCTCACCACCCCACACAGAGGAGGCTCAACACCGTTTATATAGATTAAATAGAGAAAGGGGCCAGGACACAGCCTTGCCTTACCCTGGACTGAGAGGGAAATTCATCGGTAAGGAGCCCACCCCTACTGAATTGTTCTTTGGCTGTGGTGTTAGCAAGAAGCCTAAAGGGCAGGTTAAAAATGACACTGTCAATCCCTAGGTCGGCCATAACGGACCACAGTTTAGTTCGATCAACTGTGTCAAAGCACATGTTAGGTCCATAAAAGCAAGATGAACAGATTAAGTAATTGTTTAACAGTTTTCCAGGCGAAGTGGAAATCCGAACTGGATGTCCGAAAGCACAATGTCCTAAGATGAGCTTACCCAGGATCTTTCTTATGCTATCCAGCAGGAAAATCAGTTGATAACCGTGAGGGTGACTCCTGTCTTCCTTTTTGAAAATGGGAACAATGATAGCAACTTGCCAGGTTGTCACACCCAAAGACCATTCACAAAATCACGGCATCCTCTCGGACTCCTCGCTCACCATGAACCACCAGATCAACGCCATCTCTTCATCCTGCTTCCACAGGCTATGCCTGCTCAGAAATGTCTTCAAGTGGATCCCTACCGAGTCCAAAAAGACTGTCACCCACACACTCATCATTAGCAAACACAACTATGGAAACACACTCTATGCTGGCATCACCCAAAAACTCCTCAAGAAACTACAGAGCATCCAGAAAGCCACCGCCAGACTCATCCTCAATATCCTGCACTGCATCCACTTCACCAGATACCCGAGAGACCTCCAGTGGCTTCCAGTCAACAAAAGAATCCCCTTCAAGCTCCTCACACACACCTACTAAGCCCTACACAATGCAGAACCTGCATACCTTAACCACTGCCTCGCATTTCACGCACCCACCAGAGACCTCTGCTCCTCCAAACTGGCTCTGGCCGCCCCCACGTATCCGCAAAACCATAGCCGGGGGAAGATTGTTCTCTTACCTCGCAGCAAAGACCTGGAACACCTTTGCTCTCTACCTAAGGTAATCACTGTGACTGCCCAAAAGTAGGTAGGACCTCAAGCCCCGGCTCTTCGATTAAACCACAGTGCCTGTGACACATCAGCAGCCCTCCCTCCCCTTCCAGCGCCTTGAGACTCATACGGACAAGTAATCATGCTTTACAAGTCACTTGATTGATTGAGGGGTCCCACAATGGTGCATTTTTATCACATTCATGATTAGTTGAGTCCAGAATTCCAGTAAATTATAGACATCTTTTTTTTTTTTAAACTCTGTTTATTAGTGTTTTTGCATCAAAAACATACAAAAAAAACAAAAGGACAATACAGTGGCTAGGTCGTACAGTCAATGAGGTAGCATCCAAAATATGCATCTGTTACAGCATATCACAACACAATAGCACATATCTAGTGATGTTAGAACGGTATAGGAGGGAGTCTGCGCAGTAATCGAGGGCAAGGCATTAGTATCGATGTACATCAAGTGAAACTCATGTCACAGCATAGCGCAAAAGGAGCACAGGGGGCCACATCAGTAATATAGAAGCAGAAGAACAGTGGATAACGAATGGTCAGCGGGGAAAGGGAAGGGTACACTGACACACAACACAATAGAGCAGAATCAAAAGCGCATCCAGGTCAAGTTTATCTGAGCGTGCGGACACTCTATATCTGGACCTCACCATCACCACGGAGATCGCCCCCCTCCGAGCTGTCATTTCGAGTTGCCTGGACCTGAAGATATCCAACCAAGGGTTCCCAAATGTCTCTCGGCCTGCTAGATAGTGGGAGTAAATCAGCAAAGACTGTGTGTTGCTCCTGGCTATGTGTCAAATCGGCGATCCATTCCGTAAACTTCGGGGCCCTGCCACGACCCCATCTGCATGCTACGCGCTGCTTCGCTAGGAGGAGTGCAATATCTACGAATTTCCTGCATGTCTTAGGGATGAGGGGTGTGTGTCCCAAAAGCATTAGTACCGGGTCTGGAGTTATGGATTCCCCAGTCATGGATTCTAGGGCGCTATGTACCTGCTGCCAGTAGGACTGTACAGGGGGGCACTCCCAGGCAAGATGTAAGAAACCTGCGTGCTCTGCACGGCAGCGCTCACAACGATCATTGTCAGACAATTGAAACCTGTATTTTTTCATAGGGGTGTAATATAGGCGCTGCAAGAATTTGTTGTGAATTATCTTGAGCCTGCAGCTGGCCGATATACGGGCCGTGAGGGTACAGCAGTATAACCATTGGTCGTCAGTGATATCAATGGCTAGCTCAGCAGTCCAATGTGTTCTCGCTGAGGCCACATGCCCTGACGTGGCGATACATGCCCGACACCAGATGAGAACCATCTTGTGAGCAAAGCAGGAAGTGGAGCGGGGGCGTGATCTCAGGCTCCTCGGGGAAGTTAGGGAGGATATCCCGCATCCCTTGGCGCAGTCGTAAATAATAAAATACCTCAAGCGGGATGTGGTTGTGCGTCGTAAAGAATACGTCTGCAGTTTTAAAGCGGCCTGCAGAGAAGAGATCTCCCCAGCAATTGATATGTAGAGTCTCACAGAGCACTCGGAAGCCACGCTCCTGTAGGAGTTCAAGCTTAGGGTGATATGCCAGCGGCATTCGAGGGGAGTACAGCAGGCTACAGTCTAGTTATTTAGCCACACTACGCCATGCGTCAATAGTGCATGTGACGGAGGTATACGGTGTCGTAATGGCCGAAGTCGGACAATGAAGGAGGCCATTGAGAGGCAGGGGGTTGGCAATCCAGTCTTCCACCACCAACTGAGGCATAAAGGGAGTGGGAGCCAGCCAGTGATAGGCATAGTGTGCCTGAGCACATAGATAGTAGACCTCAAAGTCGGGGAGGTCGAAACCCCCCTTATCGTATGGCTGTATCAGCATGGACCACTTCAGCCTCGGACTTTTACCCCCCCAAAATAAGCGACAGAGTTCCGACTTCAATGTTTTAAAGAAGTAGGCGCCCGGATGGTAGGGGATATTAAGGAAGAGATAAAGGAAGCGTGGGAGCACTACCATTTTGATAAGTGACGCCTTACCTGCCATGGAAATAGGAAGGGAGATCCAGCGGTCCACCAGTATAGTGAGCTTAGTGATGGCAACGCCATAGTTGGAGCGGATCGTCTCGTCTTTGTCACGTGAAATCTGGATACCCAGGTATCGAAGATCAGTACGACACCACTCTAGGGGGTAGTCCAGAGGGAAGTCAGGTACCGCGTCCGTGAGCGGGAAAAAGAGGGACTTCGCCCAATTAATCTGTACGCCAGACATTCTGCCAAAGATAAACTCCCTGAGTAGGGGATTCAGGTTATGCAATGGGTCTTTGACAAACAGGGTCATATCGTCTGCATATAACGATACATCGATCTGGCGCTGAAGGCAGCGAATTGCGCCATCCCGATGAAGCTGCCGGAGACGACAGGTGAGGGGCTCAACGGCAATCGCGAACAGGAGAGGGCACAGCGGGCATCCCTGCCGGGTGCCCCTGGAAATGGAAAGTGATGTGGAAAGGCGACCATTGACCTGTACTCTCGCAGTGGGCTGTGTATATAGCAACTTGACCCAGGAAATGAATAGTGCGGGGAAACCCATACGGGCCAGGACAGTGAACAAGTACGGCCACTCGACAGAGTCGAAGGCCTTAGTGGGGTCTAGGAAGATTACCGCAACAGGGAGGTCAGGGAGGACCGTGTGGAGTAAGGAAAACAAAGTCCGCAGGTTATGGGAAGTGGAACGGCCCGGGACAAAGCCAGACTGATCAGGTAAAACAATCCGGGTCATAAGAAGAGATAGTCTGGTGGCTAGCACTTTGGCCAAGATTTTAACATCGCAATTCAGGAGCGAGAGTGGCCGGTAAGAGTCACAGGCCTTGGGGTTTTTGTTAGGTTTCAATAATGAGGTGATGACGACTTCCCGCATGGAGCAGGGAAGGATGCCATCAGCTAAGGACTCCTCGAAAACCTCGCGGAGGACCGGGGCCATAGTGTCCACGTAGGTCTTGTAGAATCGACGGGGAGGCCGTCCAGGCTGGGCGCCTTCCCATTTTGGAGTGACATGATAGCATCCCTGATTTCTTCTATCTTGAAAGGGGCAGCTAGGAAAGCCCTATCAACATCACTAAGCCAGCAAAGGGCTATGTCGCCCAGGAAGTCGTCATACTGGACATCCATAGTGGTGGCTGTGGTGTAGAGCGCGCGGTAATGGGTAACAAAAGCGGCAAGCAAGTCATCGGAGTCCCTAACGGTGTGTCCCTGATCAGTGACCACCTCAATGATCGTGTTATTGGTGTGTGGTGTTCGTGTCAACATGGCCAGTGCCCTGCCAGGCCTATCCCCCTCGCAGTATTTCCTCGCTTGCCAATATTTGCCCCTAAACTTGGCTTCCCTATTCGCTTCCTCCTCGTGTTGTGTGAGTTTGTCCCTAAATTCAGCGTGTGCGTCAGTGCTATCACCCTCTATCATTCGCACCTCCAATGCCCTCAGCTCACCATCGAGTGTTCGGAGTGTGCGTTGGATATCGCGCAAGACCCCAAAGCTTTTTGACATGCAGTGGCCCCTGATCGTGACCTTGAATGCCTCCCAAATATGCTCAACAGAGTCAACGGAACCTTTATTTCTGGGGAAAAAAGCAGTGATCTCTTCGCCAAGTTCCGTGCGGAATACCGCGTCCAGTAAGGCCGTTGGTTGCAACCGCCAGTGTGGCCTAGGATTATCCCACCCAGGCACTCGTAGGGTCAGAAGGACTGGGCTATGGTCAGAGTATGTCCTCGGGAGGTGAACTACATCCGTCACTTCTGCGAATATCTCTCTAGACATGAAAAAATAGTCGAGGCGTGCCCATGTGCCGGTCAGTGTGGTGAAGTGAGTACCCTCTGTGCGGAAAGGATGTAGGTGTCGCCAGGAGTCTATCAGATTGCCCTCAGAGATCACACCCTCCAACGCCTCCCTTGATCTGGGCTTGTAATGTGTCGCTCTGTCCGCCCTATCCCACCGGGGCACCAGTGCTATGTTAAAGTCTCCTCCCCAAATTACATGCCGGGATCCTACGTCTAAAATTTTACCCCAGAGTGTGGTGAAAAAGAGGGGCATGTCTAAGTTGGGCGCATAACAGTTTACTAGTGTGATGGTATTGCGACCCAGTCGTCCCCATAGTAATACGAAGCGGCCTTCTGTGTCCGCGAGCTCCCCACACACCTGAAAGGGCACTGTGCGTTTAATTAGGATAACAACTCCTCTCGCATAAGTGGAGTAAGAGGAGAATGCACGGGCAATAGCCCATTTACAGCCAAAAGTAGAGCGCGCTTGTGACAATATATGCATTTCCTGTAACATGGCAATTTGAACCTGGTGGCGATCTAAGTATGCAACAACATTTCGACATTTTTTAGCATTATTGAGTCCGCGTATGTTCCATGATAAACACTTCAATTGCCCATCAGACCCTGCTCCCGCCAAAACAGAGAATAAATCATAACCATGTGACATGCCATTGTGGATGCGAGAAATTCAGCAACGCGTAAATGATGCCAAACAATACAATGACCAATCAGCCAGTCGTTGTCCTCATTAAACCAACCCCCCCAATGGAACTCAACCCCCCTCCCACTACTGCATCCCAATCATGCCAGCAGCCATGCCTCCCCACACCCCCCCCACCTCCCACCTTCCCAGAACTCCCACAACTTGTGCCCATGAGTGGGGTACACCCGTAGGGAAATCATCATCAAGGGCACACAGCCACTACTCCCCCCGATAGCCTCTCACTCTATACCTCCCTCGATAGAGGCTAGGGTGGGGAGAGTGGTCCCTGTAGTATCGCACCACTAGAGGAGTCAGGTAGTCTCATATTGCGAAAGAAGCGGCAATACCATCTGGATAAGTATCAGTAGGGCAAACTCAGCAAGATAGCACTGGGCCAGAACTGCCCTGGAGGGACACTGTGTATCAATTGTCATCTTCAACCAAAGGTGGATCATCTTCGGGGTCTGCGTGACCGTCCCGTCTGCCTCTCTGTGCTTTGCGGAGAGCTTTCAAATAGTCCTCAACCTTTTGCGGGTCGGTGAAAAAACGCTGCTTACCCTGGTGTGTCACCCTCAGCTTCGCCGGGTATAGCAAGGCGTAGTCCAACTGAGCCTCTCGTAGTTTCTTTTTGACAGCCAGGAATTTACGTCGTTCTTCCTGCACGAGGGGAGTGAAGTCAGGATAAAGGGAGAACGTGATGCCGTTGTAGTGTAGGGCCTGTTTGGTCCGAGCAGCTCTCAGGGCGACATCTCGGTCGCGGTAATTCAGCAAGCGAGCGATGATTGGTCTAGGCGGCATTCCAGGTTTCCGGACGGGAGCCAAAGACCTGTGCGCCCTCTCAACAATGAACTGGGGTGAAAAGGCATCCTCCCCTATTGATGCTCGGAGGATTTTCTCCACATAGAGTTCCATCCTGCCAGTGTCTGTGGACTCCGGAACGCCCGTGACGCGGATGTTATTGCGTCTGCTGCGGGCTTCCAAGTCCTCATTCTTGGCTGCAATAACTCGAAGGATATTGTCCATGCGGGCAAGTTGGGAGGTATGAGTGGCAGTGAGGTCATCGTTGTCCGATATCCGTTGCTCCGTCGCAGTGATCCTTTCCTCATGCTGGTCAACTTTGTGCACCAGGGCATCCATTCTGGAGGACATCCTGTCCACTTTCTCCACCACTGTGGCGAAGCCCTGGCGCATTTCTTGAAACAAGCGGTGCATATCCAACTCAGTCGTTGGGGAGGGCGCAGCAGCATGATCCGCGCCACTAGACTCTGGCTCGACCGAGCCTGGTTTCAACCCCTTCTTGGTGCCCTCGAAGTGGATTTTTGTTTGGCGGTTCTCTGGGCGCACCATCGTGCTTCTGCGCCTCACTGGGGCCGCCGTCGCGGGACGCGCCAAATCAGTGGGGGAGCGCCACCCCGCCAACGGAGGTGTCAGAGCTCCTTCCAACGTATCCCAGAGTAAGGAGCAGTGCCAGCAGTACGCGGAATTCAGCAACTCCTGGGGAAGAGATGTATGTTCAGCAATGCAGCAGACTCAGCCAGTAGTCAGAGGATTCCAGACGGGGTAGCACCAAGTAGGTTCCGGGTTGCAGGTTTACACATAGTACAGATATGGCAGACATGACCCGGGGGGCGCAGAGGCAGTGAGTGCCGCACTTCGAAAACTCCCTCAAGGCCGGTCAATCTATGCGCCCAGCACCTCAGTAGCTCCCAGCCCCTCCGGTGCTGTAGGCCGTAGTGCCCCCCGATGTCAATATAGCGGTGCCAGGCTGATAGTCCCGCAATCCACCCCAGCTGCAGGTGAAGTGAGGCAAGGCAAGGTTGGCGCGCTGCTTGGGGGGACAGAGCGTCCACACTCTCCGATGTACCACAAGCGTGTTCGTAATCGCTCTAACGCACCGCTCTCAGGCCACTAGGACGGCACCAGAGTACTAATGACGTGGCCTCCCCCACTTTGTCCACAGCTATAGTCCGTCCAGGCGGCTATTCCGTTGCCGACATCGGGGATGTGTGTCCGCTCCCCGCTGCGCCCAGTACCTGAGATCGGGAGGCCAGCGTCTCAGCGACGATCTCCCCACTTCACGCCGTCCCCAGCAGGGCACTGCACAGGCTCCGCTTCTGCTGTCACACGCCGGTAGTCAGCCTCCGGCAATGCTTCGGTTCGCTGCTCTCTGAGGCAGGGATCGGCGGCTTGAGTTGTCGCGAGGGCACAGCAGGTCTCCACAGCCAGATCTCCGTTCTGGGCCTCCCGCCTCTTGGCGCGCACCGGACTTGCGTGCCTGTCAGCGTCCGAGCTCCTCGTCACAGCGGCTCCAGGGGCAGCGCAGGCTAATCTAACGGAGCTGTTATCTCGTCGCAGGTGTCCGCTAGCGGTCTGAAAATTGGAACAAGTGCAGTTGAGTCTTTACGGCATCGATTCCGCTAAGTTTGAGAGAGATAGCTCCTCAGGTGGCGAGGATTAATAAAGGATCAAAGCTGCAGGGAACGGGAGCTACGCTGTTAGGCAGCCATTCCGTGTGCGCGCCCTCTAGCGCTCCCAGTAAATTATAGACATCTAGGGGAATTCTATCAAGTCGTGGGGCTCTATCCGAGGCATCACGGTAATGTCTGACACTTCAATAGATGGGCATAAAACAATGGCAGCATTGAGCTCATCTATTTTTTAATGGAATTTCTGTACAAAGTTATTTGATTCAGTACCTTTGACAGTGTATAATCATTGTTTGCGTTAATGTCCCACAGTTTAGAAAATAGATGTCAAAAATTAGTGAGTTGGGTTCACTGCTAGAAATTAAATGGCCCAGCATTGTTGTTTCTGCGTGAGCCTTAACATGATGTGACCTAAGATTAGTTTCACTTTAGAAAGGATCAGGATCATTAAGCGAGCAGTGAATTGTGATCTAGTAGTCCCAATTAGCATGGTTACTAAACGGCTCTGTAGCGTTACCTCAAATTCTGAAAGCTCTTCATTAGAACAAATGTACTGTTGAGAACATTTACCTTTAGTCTGCTGTTTCCTTGAAGGAAAGCTTTAGGTTTATTAACAGAGACTGAATGAATAGCCCCTGATATATTCAATCCCAGTTCACAATAAACCAAGTTGGAATGTAGGAGAGAGAAAACATCCAAAAACTGTGCAAAAACTACAGTGTGTATGAACCAACAATATAGAAATCGCACACAGTGGTGTTTCAGGAAGTGGATTTTCGACGAGTGCACATGTTGGACCACAAATAAAACGTATGGAGCCGCCTACTAATTCTGTTGTAAAGAGTATCTTTCTAGCTAGGTTTCCTTAATTATTTAAATTTGACTTTGCATACAAGTGTGTTTATTTCTTTAGACATTATACATGACATTGATGGAACAGACCTGTAACTTCACAAGATAAACGAATGTTTAAAGTGTTGAGGAAGACATTCCATTGTACAGTGTTATGCGGTTGGAGGTAATACGTGGGGATGCAGGCAGGACGGTGGAACCAGCATCAAGATGACAGCAAGTAAATGCAAGCAGTAGGTGAGAACGGGGGGCACATGGAAATATGGGAAAAGGCTTGTATGCTAGTTAAGGGTGACCATCTTGATGATTGGTTACGGCATTATCAGGACAAAGAGGATGCGTAGTTGTTGAGCAGTGTTTTCCGGTAAGGGTTTCGGTTGGGACACAGGGTCCCCAGTGTCATTAGCTGATCAATTTGAAATCTGTGGTAACACAAAAGTTGTGAGGGAAAATTGGTAAAAAGTGCAAGAGGGCAGGATGGCTGAACCGTCTGAGCAATGGCCCATGCCCAACATGATTGTGTCCCACATTTTTTTTTAATATTGCTCCACCATCCTATATGAACTAAGAAGATAATTGGACTACATGTCTTCCTCTGGAAATTACATAACCCTATTCCTAAATTCCTCCATAATTTCTTGCCTTGTCACTTTCATTTCGTATACTCATATAATATTATGATCCGTACAGTGCTTAATATGGCCAACACCATCACCATTACTGATCTAGTCCTTCTATTCACGCAGCCATAATCAGTATTCCAAAATGGCCAACACCACTGCCGACTTAGTCCCTCCTCTATTTTCACCCATATAAGCCAGTTTCACTCACTCCTCTGATTGACTCACTGTTGTGGTTGGAGGCTCCCGTCATCGCATCACGGCATTGATACTTGCCGGTAAGTGTTACTCGTTGTTCCCCAGGTTAAAGAGGACACTCTTTTTCCCCTTTCTAAATCGTGTGCCTCCTGTAGATTTCCTGACCCTGGGATTGAGCATTGCTCTCCATGGGACCTTTTCCCGTGAAGGCTACATACTTCTCCGCATTGTGGATTGAGCTGAAATTTGCCTATGTAAATACTACCTTTGTACGTTTTAATGCCTACTACTGGTTTACTTGTAAACTGACTAATTGTTATAGTGCGTAACTTGGGTTTTCTATTTTGGATTTAGATTTATTACCTCTGTTTGGCCATGTCTCTTAAACCCCGTGATGTTGTCCTTCTGATGCTACGATAGATATATGGATTTCTAATTTTCTTATAGCATGGTGTGACGAGTCCGCTGAACACGAATACGAGAATTCCAAAATGGCGGTGGTCCTACGGCAACCAGGAAGTAAGGGAGATGTTCTAGACCGAAGGCGTCGTCGCAATCGACGAGGGTAGAAAAGAAACAACGGGGGAGAGCACAGGTGCTCGGCATCCAGAGGACGGGGAAGAGGAAGACCAACGGCGCAAACGGACCACGAGGAGCAACGGCGAGGAGACTGGAGGAGAGGAATACAGATTCTCAGGCGACAACAGAGGAGCCATTGGAGCAGGAGGTTAACTGAGACCACGACAGACACTCCCAGAACACTGCGCTCGGGACCTGTACTCCCGAGGGAACCTAAGAGGCTGGATCTCCCCTCACCACGGCCCAGGATGGTCATTGATACAGGCAAGTACCAGCTGCACGACTATTTTCCTTCAAGGGTTGGTGGGCAGAACTAGGAGGCACACCAAGCTAGTCACTCAATCCCTCACCTAGGCACTGCACTGTTAGGGCACTGGTGGGGGTGTGCACAACCCCAAAACCCCTTTAGTTATCAAAGAGGCTGGTAGCCTGAAACTAGTTTTCTTAACTTTATTTCTTTTCTCTCTGTGTCTCATCCCCCCATCTGAGGACCACAGCCCTGGGACAGCCGAAAAGAAAAGCGCTTGAGGAACTGGGCATATCAATTGGACACTTGTTATGCAGCTGATAAAAACTTCTACCCTTAATTTGGGACCTTAAACAAAAATAAAGGAGTTAAAGTGACAACACTAGCCTACAGTAATCTGTGCGTGAAGGTTCAGGGATACCTAGACGGGCCCACACGGTATTATCAGTTGCTCTATGCACGGGGCATGATAGAATACCAATTTTGGTATACCTATGACGCGGTCTAGTCTCCTTCTCGTCCGTTTTTGATGCGGTTAATTGTTTTTTTCACTGCCTGTATTGCAAATGCACCATTATAGGCATGTTTATCATATATATCATGCTTTACCTTAGTACAACTGCATTCTCTTGCTCAAATTGGTACATGTGTCTGATTTCTGCTTTTTCTATTTTTACTCTTTTCTTCTTCCCAATTCCCTCCACAGGTGTTGTTAATAATACATAAGAGGACATTTATTCTTTGAAAACCAAGAAATGTAATCAAGCATGTCTATTGAAGTCCTGATCATGATCCTGCATTAATCACGGTCCGACACATCATTGACCTTAAAGACTCTGGCCCTTTAAATATGTGTATGTGACTTCTGGGTGCATTAGTGTTCTCCTTGATGTAAATTGTGGATACAACTGATGGTCATTTAATCTCTCATGTCTGTTTGTTCTCATGTTGTTAACACCCGTTGTGGATTACCTCAGTGAGGTTCATCTTCCACATATATATATGTTTGATTCAAAGTGTACTGCATATCCATTTTTTTCCCTGCAAAATAAGTAATTGCTGTAAATAGTTTTTTTTGTTTGTTTCCAATATGGATTTTCTTCAAGGGAAAATTCTGTGGGGTAAGTTTTGCAAGGGTGCAACTTAGTGAAGTTGGAACGTTTATCACCTTCACAGAACTTAGTTAGTAAAATCGCATTCCCCAGTTATAAATGAGATAGGGATGACTGGAGAGGTAACTACACATGGTAGAAGCTTATCCTCTTTACTGATCTCTACCAGACATGCGCGTTCCTTGAAAATCACCTTCCACTCAATGGCAACCAATGTCTGTTGGACCAAAGAAATATACCAGTCATTGAATATTGTCGATAAAGGTTTGCCTAAAATGTCTACCCACTCAATTGCATTTACAGCCTTATTTAGAAATGAGTGATACAGATTTGATAGCTTTACAATTCTTTTCTACTGAAGATGTCATATGATGAAAAGCAAGCAAGCTCCACAGATTATCAACTCCCTATCCATGCAGAAAGTCGACTAACCTTTATGGTTATCAACAAGCCCTGTGAGTGGAGAAGGGAATTCAGCACTATATTCTTAGTGCCAAATGCACCATTGCGTCCGAAATAGACACAAGGATGTATTTTGTGCTAAGTAAATAGCTCTACAGGCAACAGAACACACACAGCAGCAGCCAGCAACCACTTGTGCTTTCTAAGTTCATTGTTCCTGTGCTCCTGTAGTAGGATTTGTGTGCTAAACTACTCACTGTTACTTTAACGGGCCTGATAGCACAATTTTTGAAAAATTCTCATCAAAAGAGTAACACGAAATTATAGAAATTACTCTAATTACTCCAGCATAATTCAAATTTTGTACAGCACTAATTAAACCGATCAGCCCAAAAAAAGTTTAAAAGTTTAAAAGAAAATTTGTTTTACAAACAGCTTCAGATTATGACATACTTCTGTAAGTAAGGAAATGTTGACATACACCCCATGAAACTGATCATGCAATTATTTTAAAAGTGTATGCCAATAATATCACACTGAGAGCCTAAAAAAAAATAAAAAAAGCTAAATATCAGTGGAGAGAGTTCTTTTTCACAGCAAAAGAAAATGTATAAAGTACAGGCTGGAGTGGTTGCATTATAGCATATTGGTGAGATATGGTGTTCATAACCTAGAACAGTGGCTCTTAAAATTTTCACTCCTGGGGACCACCTAGTCGTTCACTTCTGGAAACGAAGTACTACAGAAACGAGTGGAGATCAACAAATAAATAAATAACTGAGGCTCTCTTTTTGTCTGCAGGAGCTTCAATTGTGGCCACCATCTGTCCGTACTAGATTCCTTTTACTGTATTTGTGCTACTCCCACAAATCAAGCAAAGGATATCAACATCATTTTTAGATTCCAATTTCAAATTCCTTCACATTTGCAGAGCGTTTTAAAATTTGAATGTAATGTAAATATTCTTTACTAGCCTTCAAATTTGATTCAATTTTGCAAACAGTCACGGACACCCTGATTAGGAGTTATGGATCACAGGTTAAGAACCACTGCTCTGGATAGTAAGAACTACTGATAATTGATCACCATTTTCAAGGATCAGCACATTAATCAATTCTTAGTAGTCACTTGCATGGAATTTTTCACGTGTATCTACGTCAATTTGAGCCGACATCTCATTTACATATTGACTTTCTGCACAAAATGACTCTGACGAAGCCCGAACAAATTTTTTAAATTTGTTTTCTTTACTTTTAATTAAGTAAACCAAAATGAAAACTACAAAAAGCTATAATGCCAGCCTCAGCATCACCTTGCACAGGAGGCTGGGAGCCAATATGAATTTAGTCTATATTAGATGTAACAATTGTTTGAACTCTGAACAATATGGAATAACCAATAACAACATCGTGAGATGGCAATAATAAAGTAGCCATCTCATTTGTATTCTATTTTAGTATGCTACAAAGGCAGCCAGCATTAACAGGAACTATAATGACCCATATCAAGTCATCCCCGTGGTTCATGTACTAAATGCCTAAATGGTGATGATGGGAAAATAATTCAGAGATGGGAGGAATTTAAAAGTTTGGCTGGACCAACAGCATGAGCGAGTGTTTGCTAGATGCAGGTAGATTACACCAGCGTTACAGGCCGAGACCTCAGAGGACAATAGTAATAATGTAAAATACCAATAATATGCCAGAGTAAGCACTATCCTGCCAAGACTGCCCACAACATATAAAAAAAAAGTACCAACATTATGTCGGGACATGCATTAGAATAACAATGGCTACCATTGCTCTAAAAATGCTTACAATATGCTTAGAATCACCGCAGCTACACCAGTGCAAGCATTACACAAGAGTGGACATCATGGTGCTAAGAATGCCCACCTCACTGTCAAAAAGTATGACAAGTGTGTATGTTCAGATGGACCCCATCCTTACTGCAGTTTTAGATTTGCATCATCAAGCTTTGATCTTGAATGCTTGTTCAGATTTGCTCCAATACTTAGAAGACTTGGTTGCATGAACACGTTTAAACCCTCCCTCATTAATCCTAGCACTTATTCACATTTGCACCATTACTCTGTAACCATTAGTACAAGTTTACATTTACTCGTTAATCACCTGTACGTACCAATAGTTGTACCATTTCCACATTCCATTTTCAAATCATAAGAAATTGGGTTTTAGGTAAGGGGGGTTGACTACCTACCTTAAGTAATAAACACAGTCGTTGTTATGGTGAAACTCCAACGTCACCAAATTAACCAGAGCTCAACCCCCTTGTAACATGGCACAAAGCAGACAGGCTTAATTGAGGGGAAATGTGTAAATTACCAGTACCAAAACAGTAATAAAGTTAAAAACAATAGAAATCCCAAATCAATTTAGAAAAATTAAGAATATTTTAAATTATAAAATGACAAAAATGGCAAAAGTCCAATAAGGAGAACCAGATTTATGAATTACTAAAGCATACATTTAAAATCTAAGCGTTAAGCGCAAACTGCAGTCAACTGGTCGCAGGAATACCCTTTCAACCAAACTGATGGCCTGCTCACCTGATTTACACAGAGTATGTCAGTAACCTAGATCGTCTCCATAGCTGACACACTCCTCTGACTGCCTGATGAAGTAAGGGTCAGAGGTTTGGCATACCAATGTAGAGCAATCTTGGGCAAGGGCACCCTTTTGAGGGTGAATGTTTTAGCCATTTCTGCCCACCTTGGGGCAGATCAGACTTATATTTTTAGGTCCATCGGCCCACAAGAGTGTGGCAGAAGCCACTAGTCCACCATAGATTGTATTGCTTATTGCGCAAAATGTTTTGGTGAGTGGTCCCTTGGGCAAGGGTTGCTCCCCTTTTGAGGGTGAATATTTTGGCTGTACTTCTCTCCATTGGAGGCAGATAGGCCTTGCGTTTTTAGCCCATGTGCCCTCAAGGGGGGGCAGAAGCCACTAGACCACCAGGGAATGTTTGTGTGTAAAATGTAGTTACGCTGATGGTCTTCCGTGTTTTGCCATCATTTGTGATCATAACTTTTTTTTTCTATTTTTCATTTTAGTGCAAATTTTTTGTTTTACTTTGGTGTAACTTGTGCTTGCGTTTTCGGCCCTGGTAGATTTGCAGATTGTGTAGTTGCAAGTGTTTGGTAAGTAAAGGGTTTTTTATATTGTTTACTCTAAATGAGTATCAATGACCTGCATGCATGCGTTTTGGGGAAATGTTGGAATTATAGCAGCCTATTTAACTTCTGTTTGAATGTGTGTGACATGTTCCTTGTACTTTTGCACAATGTGTATTGTGTTGCCTTGTGTGCAAATTCTTTTGTTTTCTTTTCTAGTGGGATATCGTTGGTGATTGCTGTGTCTGTGCAGAGTAGGTGCTGGTGATTCTAGCGGTCTCTGGCAAATGACTGGTATTGTTTTACAGTATACAGGTCTTTGTGTGCTTTGTATTGATTGACTTCACCTTGCAACTGCTACATGCCAGTAGTTTTTCTTTTTGTTTAATAAATCTGTACTGTGTTAATTACTTTTTTTACATAGTGGTGGGTACAGTTGATTTGTTTACTTGTATAACTAACGATTATGGCTAGCCGCAGGATGACCACTAAGTAGGTTGTTGGTATGCTTTTCGAGTCTTTTCTGACCATGATTATGATACAGACTCTGCATCTGAGGCAGAGGAGGAAGGCCAGTAATCTAGCAGTGAATTATCTGTCCAAGATGGGGGGGCGGAGCTAGCGAGCACCAGGAATGGCCGCGTAGTACCCGAGCTCCGCAGGCACCACCGACAAAATCCTGCTCTATCCTGAAGAAACGACCTGGTATCGACACCCTTGACACCCCCAATGCTGGCGGAACCTTAAGTGTCCGATCCGATCCGTCTGAGAAGGGCACGCAGTGATCCGGACGGAGGCTACCGACGTGCACTCCCGAGCGCTGAGTAGGCCCGCAGACCGCGGCCTCAAGTGACTTGTTGATCCGCCTTCAGTGAGGGGTGGGGCGGCTGGCGGGAGCGACCACCTCGGCGGCTCACCCCGAACACACACCAGGCTGCAGCGGATGCGGAGAGGGGAAGCGGGCGCCGCGACAGGCTTGCTGTGGCCGCTGCGGACAGCCGCAGTGTGTCCCAAGTGACGACGGTGAGTCCGCTCTGCCGGAATTGTTTGAAACGGCGGCGCCATTTTGACCGCGACTAACACAGTGAGCGGGGGAGGCTGCGGTGAGCGGTGCGGGATCCACACACAGAAGGGAAACAGAGGCGCGGCGAGCCCGAGAGTCCGGGGGGGCCACCCTACCCCCCACCAGCACTTTCATCCAGTGACAACTCTGCAGCACGAGACGATCAGTGACTGTGCATCAAGGGCGACAGTGACCCCTCCAGAAGCCTGCTCCAATATTCGACGTGCCTGGTTCATACACCGGTAGCAGGGACAGAGACTACACAGAGTGGAGGCCCACGCGTCCGGGCCAGGACGAACACACTCATTCTCCATCCCACTGAGAGAGTCAGAGGGAGAGGTAGAGTCAATTTTTTTTTCACTGGGAAACGGGAGAAGCAATCTGAAGTGGAGGCATCTGACCGTGCCACTGCAGTCCCTTTGACATTTGCGCATAGTCGGCGGCGGCACTCGGCGATCTACAAGACCCTGCCAGACATGGGTAAGGGGGACAGGACACAGAGTAAGCTCCCCTTCTCGCAGAGGCGATTACCAGTGCAAAGCCCCCAGGCACAGCGCGACGAGGAAGTGCGGACAGGGGAGATGCAAGAGGAAGACTGCGACATAAAGACCATGCTCCGCTCCATGGAGCAGAATATCCAGACGAATATAACGGCGTTGGGATCCAAGATGGACGCCATGTCCTACAGAATGGACCGCATGGCGGAACGGCTCGACAAGCACGCGGAGCGGCATGACATGGCTGACCGGCGGATCACGGAGGTAGAGGAGGCCCAAACGGAACTGGACACTGCAAGAAGGCGAGCGGAGACACTCATAAGAACGCTCCAGGATAAAACAGAAGATTTGGAGGCGAGGTCCTGACGCTGCAATCTACGCATCACAGGCCTTCCGGAGACCGCCCAGACGGGGAAGATGGAACTGTTCGTAGAACGTCTGCTCACCACCCTGCTGGGCGACGAAGTGTTCTCAGCCATGTTTGTCGTGGAACGTGCACATCGCACGCTAGGCCCAAAACCACAACCAGGTTACCCTCCCGGCCCAGTCATAGCTAAGTTACTAAACTACCGAGACAGAGACACAGCACTTAGGCTGGCGAGAGCCAAAGGGGAACTGAAATATGAAGGGTCCACGATTTCCATCTTTCCGGACTTCACGGCTAGGGTGCAAGAGGCACGGAAACATTTCGCCCCTCACAAGAGCGTCTCAGAGACATGGGCCTCGATTATGCAATGTTGTATCCGGCCAAATTGAGGGTGAACAGACAAGGACACTCACATATTTTCACGGACCCGGCGGAGTTACAGAAGGCCATGAAAACGTGGGCTAGGGAGCAGAAAGATGCACAGCCTGATAATCGGAATGAGGCGGATGACAGTCATTTGGCTGACACTGAATGAAGTGGAGCTCCTGCGCCTGGTGATCTGTGAAGTTTGGGTAGAAGACTTTTGGCCCTTGGCGAAGTGAAGGAACTGAACCGGGGGAAGACACACGCAGGGATGGAGTGACAGCTAAGTGGGGCTGGGATGTGGGAGTATAGATGGGCCCCTCTATGGCTTGAACTTTTCTGACCGCATGGACTGGGTCCCCATGACTCATGTACGGACTGGCGGGTGGTGGTGGTCACCTGGGGGGTTGCAAGGGTGGAAGTGACAACTAAGGGGGAAAGAAGTGAAGTACTACTGTGGTTTACAGGTTGTGTTTCAGATCTATATTTGGTGGAGCAGGACGGGGGGAGGGGAACTGGGCGTTGAATCGATAGTTGGGTGCAGAGCATGAGTAGCTTGCTGCCTTTACCCCCGAGCGTAATGCATGCAGGTTTGTTGATTTTCTTGATCGGGAGGGTTGGGTGGGATGGGGACCTGCTAGGCCAAATTGGGGTGGGTCTGCTGTGGGTGGCGGGTGGAACGTTGGGGACTGGGTTTGGTTATGTATTGTTGTTTTGTCTGACTGCGATTGAGCTGCCTGCTGACTTATGGTTTGCTGCCGTTGTGTACGCTACTGCCTTTTCCACACCACACCACACAGCCTGTTCGATTTCGTCCCGTTGGGACACCTAAGACCTTTTCACACTTCCCGCAACACCTATGCTAACTGACGAGGCCGTAGCTGACCCTCCTACGCCGCAGGGGGGTGCTAAGCCGGATCACCTGAGAGCTCTGACATGGAATGTTAGGGGCCTAAACGACTTTAGAAAACTGCGTAAGGTTCTCAGCTACTTGCGCAGACATCACGTAGATCTCGCACTTATACAGGAGACTCACATACCCCTTACTAGTAAGATGCTGACGCACAGGGGCTTGGCGGGCTGTAGTGTGGCAGCGGGCTTTACTACTCACTCGAGGGGTACAATCACATGGGTCAACCCACGCTCCAAACTCACACTGACATTACTGGAAGCTGACCCTGAGGGCCGATATGTTATATCTAGGTGCCGGGGAAAGGGGCACGATTTGTTAGTGGTAAATGTATATGGACCGAACTATGACTCACCTGATTTCTACGCAGAGTTGGCCCGGAAAAGCAAGTCGTATGAACACAAGAACATGCTATGGGGAGGGGATTTCAACCTAGTACTAGACCCGAATCTAGATAGATCGGCGGGACCCCCCCGGAGACTTTCAGCTGCCGCCACGGTGGTCCAGACCGAACTAGTACAATTAGATCTCCTGGATGTGTGGCGCAGCAGGCATCACTCCAGAGGGGGCTACACACACTACTCCGCTTATCATGCACTACATACCAGAATAGATTATTGGCTAGCCTCCCAACGGCTTTGCAATAATGTGAGGGATTGCCTGATATTGCCACGCACGCTGTCAGATCATTCTCCACTCCTCTTGATTCTGGAGACGCCGGTGCACAGGATCCCCCCCTTTACGTGGCGCTTCCCTCCGTACACTCTACTGGATGAGGTTTTCCGAGGAGAAATTGCAGAGGAAATAGATAACTTTTTTGAGCGCAATGTGGGCACTGTGGACATCTTTCAGACGCTTTGGGAGACGTTTAAAGTTTATGTGCGCGGGATAGCAATGGCCAAACATTCCAGTGTCCTGAAATCGATCAGGCAACGACTCCAACATCTTGAGAAACAGCTCTCAGAATTAGAAAAGAAGCAGAGGGAGGAGCCTGAGGGCGATGCTCTGCCCAGAATTAAACAACTGGTGTCGGAGTATAACATAGAAGCGGACAGGGAAGTCCAACATTTGGGTAAATACGTCTCTGCCCGCACATACGGCGAGGGGGAGAGGCCCAGTTCTCTCCTAGCCACGATAGTCCGTAATGAACGAAGTCAGCTCAGAGTAGGTGAACTGGTGTCAAGCACGGGGGAAGTACTTACGGAAGAAGAGCAGATATTAGGGGAATTTAGGCAGTACTACTCCTCCCTGTACAAGTCTAAATCATCTGGAATGGAGGAGGCAATTGACGACTACCTGAGCTATATCCGAATGCCGCAACTAGCAAACTCCCAGAGAGAATTCCTCATGATGCCCATTCAAAAAGAGGAAATAATAGAGGCTCTCGAAGGCATGCGGTCCGGTAGTGCACCAGGGGCTGACGGGCTGACGGTTGGCTTCTATAAGGCCTTTAAAGAACAACTGGTGCCCTACCTCTCCACGCTCTTTGATGACATTTGCATGGAAGGCAGCATGCCTGCTACCATGAGAGAAGCTCTCATTATTACACTCCTGAAGCCGGGGAAGCCCTCAAATGAATGCAGTTCGTACAGACCTCTGTCTTTAATCAACGTGGATGCGAAGCTATATGCTAAGGTACTTGCGACACGCCTCGCATTACTTGTCCCAGAACTAGTTGGCCCGGAACAGGCCGGGTTTATCCCTTCCAGGAACCTCACGTATAACATCCGCACGGTGTTAGGGACGATGCAGCATGTTAAGCCGGAGAATAAGGCTGACGGTTGGCTTCTATAAGGCCTTTAAAGAACAACTGGTGCCCTACCTCTCCACGCTCTTTGATGACATTTGCATGGAAGGCAGCATGCCTGCTACCATGAGAGAAGCTCTCATTATTACACTCCTGAAGCCGGGGAAGCCCTCAAATGAATGCAGTTCGTACAGACCTCTGTCTTTAATCAACGTGGATGCGAAGCTATATGCTAAGGTACTTGCGACACGCCTCGCATTACTTGTCCCAGAACTAGTTGGCCCGGAACAGGCCGGGTTTATCCCTTCCAGGAACCTCACGTATAACATCCGCACGGTGTTAGGGACGATGCAGCATGTTAAGCCGGAGAATAAGGCTTTGGCAGTCTTTCTCGACATGGAGAAGGCGTTTGACTCTGTGGAGTGGCCCTTCATGTCGAGGGTGCTCAGAAAGCTGGGGCTGGGTGAACCCTTCCTACAAATGATAGGAGCCTTATACTACCAACCGACGGCCAGACTCCGACTAGGGGACAGGGTCACGGAGGCGTTTGAAATTGGCAGAGGCACCAGACAGGGCTGCCCCCTCTCACCGCTGTTATACGCCCTGGTGGCAGAACCCCTAGCATGTGCGTTGCGGGAATACCACAGCCATGAGGGCATTAGTTTCCCAACGTACAAAATATGTATTTCCACGTACGCAGATGATACGCTCCTGTACGTTCGAGACCCAGAGCTCAACCTTTCCCCCATACTGAGGGAGGTAGTTCAGTTCGGGGCGCTGTCCGGCCTGCGGGTTAACTGGACAAAATCGGTGGCATTTCCAATGACTCCGGTGACTCGTAAATTCGTTATGGATTACCCGCTACAGTGGTCTGAAGACCCGGTTAGATACCTGGGCATACAGCTACACCCGGACCCAGACATCTTAGTGAGGGAAAATTACGGAGTCGCATATACCAGGTTGACCGAGGATATAGACAGGTGGTGTAAGCTGCCGCTGTCCCTGACGGGCCGTATTGCATTAATGAAAATGATTGTGCTCCCTAGGTTTTTATTTCTATTTCACAACATTCCAGTGATCCTATCTAGGGCCTTCTTCAGAATGATGACGCAAGCTCTCACACGGTTGGCATGGGGTGGTGGGCAGCCGCGGGTACAGTGGCAAATTCTGACGCTCTCATATGATCAAGGTGGTCTAGCTGCTCCGGACCTGGAGAGGTATTATAGGGTAGCGCAAGCGACGCATTTACATACCTGGATACATGGAGACCGCAATATCCCCCATGTAATTCTGGAGACCTTGTTCACGGCCCCACTCCCCCCACAGGCTACTATATTCGAGCCGGCCGCACGACGCATAGGAACGCTGGATTCGATTACCGCGACGAATCATGCATGGCACGCTCTGGCCAGGAGTCGGGACAGTGCTATACTATACTCCCCTCTTGTGCCAATTGACTGGGCCTTGTGGCTGGCGCCCCTACGGGAGAAAGGGGTCACGCGCGCCCTTGAACAACTAGGAATACGGACACTGGGAGACTTGTTCAAGGATGGGGCAGTGGTCACTTGGGAGCAAGTTTCCGCTTCACGAACTTCGGTATCGCTGCTGCACCGTTTTCAACTACACAGGGTCCGCGCAGCACTACGTGAGCTGCTGGGCCCGGCCATGGCAGAACCTCCAGAACTTCCGGAGCTGACTTATGTCATAAAAACGCCCTCCCCCAGTAAATTGACATCGCGATTATACAAGGCAGGGATGCACAGAGCGGATATGCCGCCCTCGAAAGCCCGACTTGCTTGGCAGCGGGACCTGAATACACAAATAGACGACTCAATGTGGAAATACTGCTGCCAAAATACTAAAACAGTGTCGCTCAATGCCAGGAACAGACTTATCCACTTTAAATTCCTGCAACGTGTTTATTACACTCCTGAACGTCTACATAGATACGGACTCCGACAAACACCGGAGTGTGAACGCTGCCACGCAGAGATAGGTGACTTCATGCATCTGGCGTGGTCCTGCCCGGGAATCAATAAATTTTGGGAGGACGTTTTTCTAGAACTCGGACAAATACTGGAACTGGAGCTCCCAGTGGACCCGGCGCTGGCATTGCTGGGACACACAAGGATACTCCCTCCGGCGACACGCCGCCTGGCAGCCATTGGGCTACTTATGGCACGACGCGCTGTGGCGCAATGCTGGATGCGAGGCCCGCTTCCGACTAAGCGCCGGTGGGCCGGTGACATGCTCTACAGCTGCACACAATCGCAGCACTATAGTGAACTTCTACCCCGTTAGTAGACCGAAAATTTTGGGGGACTTGTATCTAACTTTCAGATCTAACAAGGAAGCCGCGGAGGCAGATCAGGAGGAGATTGAGGAGCAGCAAGAAGGGGAGGAGGGTCATGTGACTTTTGAGGCAGAGCACCCCTTTGTCCAGATGGGATAACGAGTGAGACGGGTGGTGCACAGGCGTTGGTGGGAGGGCACGGGACAACTGCAAAGGACTCGGGCAATTAGCATGTACAGAGTAGAGGGGCCTGGCAGAGGTGGGAAGTAGGCAGGTGGGAAGGATTAGGGGCAGCGTAGTGGTACACGGGGTGGCACATGGAATCGGGATGGCAGGGGAACAGTCACGGTTGACACGTAGGCAGTCAGAGGGGGGGGAGGGGTGGGTTGGGTGGGTTTGTTGCGGGAGGTATGTTTGACTTAAGGTTAGGTTTGCGTACACACACACACATCACCGAATGGTCCCTTGCAGCGCTACAGCCATCATATCAGAGGTTGCCCAGGGAAAAGGGAGTGGGGTGGAGGGCACTGATACTTATGGAAGGCAGGTCGGGGTGAACCCCTCGGCCAAGTATCGCCGGACCCACGGGTTGACGGCGTATTGATTGTATATGTGGATTCTGTTCTCCGTATTGACACTGACCTAATTTGCTGCCGGCCCCAGGGTTGTAGGCGGAAAGCTGTGTGTGCGCTCTGAGGACGAATAAAAGTTTATGACTAAAAAAAAAACCAAAAAAAACTGTAAGGTTTCCCATTGAAAGTGCTGGACTCAGGGTTGACCAAAACATGGTGCAGCCGGTGTTGCCTGCCCTTAGTGGGTTGCAGGGTGTAGAGTGATTGTGAAAATCTTTTGCCTGTACATTTTTTTCAGTTGTTTATGGAAGAAGCATTTTTGGATGAGATTGTTGAACAGACTAATTTGTATGCTGAACAGTATTTGAGGGACCACAGTGCCAGACTTAAGCTTCACTCCAGAGGCACTCGGTGGACTACTACAAATCTGGACGAGTTGAAGAAGTTCTTGGGTTTAAATGTTTTGATGGGCCTGATAAGGAAGTAATCATCGTCTTCATATTAGTCTACTAATCTCTTGGTGGCAGTGGCTATATTTCCTGCAACCAAGAGTCGTTATCGGTATTTTGTCCTTCTTCGGATGTTGCATTTTGTTGATAATGATTTAGAGTTGCCACGAGATCACCCTGATTGTGACCGTCTTTTTAAGTTTCAGCCTGTCATTGATCACTTTGTAGATTGATTTTCAGAGATCTATGTGCCAGGGGAAGAAATAGCTGTGGAGTCCTTGGTCCTGTTCAAGAGCGAATTTGTTTTTAGGCAGTACATTCCTAGCAAGAGGGCACGTTGCCGAATTCAAGATTTATATTCTGTCTGAGAGTAGTATTTGATATGTCTATAATTTTAGGGTCTACACTGGTAGGATTACAGTATTGACCCAGCTGGTTGTCCATATACTTTTGGAATTACAGAGAAAAGTGTGTGGGAACTTGGTAGAGGACATTTTAACAAAGGTAACCATTTATACTTTGATTACTTTTACACTGGAGTTCCATTGTTCAGGGAATTGTTCAAAGTGGACACTGTTGCTTGGGTACAATCCGCTCTAACCGTAAAGGTTACCCAAAATACCTTGTTATAAAAAAATCTTTTGAAGGGACAGTGCAGTGCCTTATGTAGTGATGAACTTCTGGCTCTGAAATTTTCTGACAGGAGAGATGTCTATATGGTGTCTACCGCCCATGATGAAAGTACTTCACCTGTGACTTTTTGGAGTCAGGTTGCTGAAGTGCACAAACCTGAGTGCATTTTAGACTACAATTGGCACATGGGTGGTGTACATTGAGTAGAACAGAGGTTGGAACATTACACTGCTGTTCATAAGGCGTATGTTTGGTATAAGAAGTTAGCTATCCATTCATTCTATTTAGCAACCGTCAATGATTTTGTTGTATTTAAGGATTGTTCGCCAGAGTCAAAGATGACATTTGTTCAGTTTCAGCAGTCTCTGTTAGGCAGCCTTGTTGTAGTGGAACAAGCAAGAGTTTCAAGAGAAGCAGTGGTGTGGCTAGATTGAAAGATCCCCACTTTCTTGATCACATTCCTCCCACGGTCAACAAAAACGTCCCTGCTAAGTAATGTAGAGTCTGTTCCCAAAGAGGCATCCGGAAGGAAAGTTGTATGCTCTGTCCTGATTGTCCGTCTAACCGTGGACTGTGAGGGCCCGCATATTTTAAATTGTACCACATGGAACAGCGTTTTTGGTTGCAACCATGAGCGTAAAAGTAAACTGATTGTTCTGTATTATTTTATATTTGTTGTTCAGAGTTCATGGATGGCTTTAGTGTGATGTATTTAGTTAGAGCTGTTGTGTTTGTAGGTATAGTTTTGTATCTTTTGGCAATTGGTTTGGGCTTTCTTTTTTGTATAGAAAATGTGATGCTGGTGTGTGTGGACTGGTACTTGGCGGGAGGTGTGCGTGGACTGGTGCTAGGCTGGTGGTGTGGGTGGACTGGCATTTGGCAGGCGGTGTGCGTGGACTAGTGTTTGGCTGGCGGTGTGCACGGACTGGCTCTTGGTTGGTGGTGTACGTGGACTGGTGCTTGGCTGGCGGTGTGAGTGGATTGGTGCCTTGGCTGGCGGCGTGCAAGTAGTGACTTGTTGCTGATCACTATACACCCTGCTAGCCAAATGCTAGTGCACACACTCAGTCAATCGCCAGCGAGTGTGATTGCTGTGTCAGTCATGTGGACATATGAAAGTGATGCGCCCTTGAATGGTGCGGTCTGTTGATGTGAGGGTTGTAATGTGCTGGGACCACAGCTGGCAGTGTGAATGGTCTTTTGTGTGTCACATATTAAAGGTGCGTTAATGGCCTGTAAAGAGGTTGGTGCCTTGCTGTGGCTTTACAACTCACGAGCTGCAAGTTATTGGTTCTGGTTTTTAACCTTTTTATTATTAGCAGTACATTTCCTTTTTGTGAAATCTCTTGTTAATAAAATTTTACACTCTGAACCTTCACTCACTCTTGTGTCAAATCCAACCAGTATGAGTGTGTGCTTGAGGAATAGTTGGCTGTGAAGTAATGTCTTTTCTGTCTTTCTCTGCCAAGGAGTACATTGTCTCTAAGCAAAATCTACCAATTCTAGATACTTTCATAAACTATAAAGCAGCAGATTTTGCTGGGCTCTCTGTGGCTAATCAGGTTGGTGGCAGCTCCTGGTTCCCACTGGGGGCATCGCACTTTCAAGGGGCAACATTCTGTTACTTATATTTTATTTCGTGTATCTGCTCACATCCCGGCGCTCTGCATGATTAGATGCAGGCGCTTTGTTTTTTAAACTCACCGACATCCAGCACATTGGTGTCTCGTTTTTTAAAAACGTAACGTTTGTTGTGTATATTATTACTTGTTGTGTGGCCTCCCCTGCCCCGGTCTATCACGGCTCTTATTGCCGATTGCGTGGAGGGCGGCTCTCCCACCGCGGCTCTTCGTGCCGGTTGGGTGGAGAGCGGGCGCCATATTGGGGGTAGCCTGAAGGGCGCTCAGACCGGAGTCAGCGGTCCAGCTGCTCGAGGCTGATCCCCATAAAGTGCACATGTGTCCTCGGACGCGCAGCGGACGAGCGCAGCGGGCGCTACGATGGCGCGCCGAAGGTGCGCCTAAGGTAAGCCAGTCTGCGCCCGTCCGCGGCCGGCCGGGGCTAGGGGCACCCCACTCTGCTCATTCTGCCAAGTATTCTGCCCTCGAGTTGACTCGTTTGCACGCCCACTGGCCCGTTAGTACTGCCATATGGCCTAAACTAAACACACTGGGGCTGTTTTGTCCCAGACAGGTCTTCCCGGAGTTTGATTCTCCTTTGGCCATGGCACCTCCCTTGGGCACTCAATCTTTCCTGGGTGCCCCTCCCCTCTCCACCAAAGGGACTGTTAATTCTAAGTTTACCGTGAGCTATCTGAACACCCGCTCGATGGTTAAGCATCAGCTGGAAATCTTCCAACTTCTGGATTCTGAAAAACCCGACCTGCTGTTTATTACCGAGACATGGCTCAATGAGGAATCTTCCCTGGACATCCTTGCTGCAACCCCGCCAGGCTATTACATTCTCCAAGCTAACAGAGCCTCGGGTAAGCCGGGTGGTGGGGTGGCAGCTATCATCAAGCACCCCATCAGATTTTCCTCATTGGCTGTGGACGGTATCTCTCTGGTCGATTGCCTTATCCTTAAACTGGAGTCCCCAGTGGTACCTCTCATCTGTGTCCTGGTTTACCGGCCCCCTCAGCACATGCCCAACTTTCCGTCCATGTTTGGTGACATGCTCTCTCAGTTGGTCATTAATTATTCTAAAATACTAATCTAAGGCGATTTTAGTTATTGGCCCTCTGATGCAAGAGAGAGTGTGTGCTCTTCGACTTTTTCTGACTTTTTAACAGGCATGAATTGCTCCCAATATGTTAAATCGGCAACCCATGTGAAAGGCCATATCCTGGATCAGGTATGGACTGTTAATTTAGATATTTCTACTCCTCTTATCCTTCCCTGTCCCTGGTCGGATCATTTTATCATCACTTTTTCTTTTATTGTTATTTCCCATACCAGTCGGATGCTGGAGGGTAATCTCCCAGCCAGGAACTGGAACAGAGCCGACCTTAGCGAATTTGTATCCTTACTCAGAGCCTCTCCTCCTCCTGATTGTGACTCTTTAGACACTCAAGCCTTAGGTCTAAATCGTTGGCTTGAAGCAGCTTGCGACATCGTAGCTCCCCTTAAACACGTCAGACTAAAACGCCCTCACGACGCACAAAGATGGTTCTCTGAGGAACTCAAAGGCATGAAGCTTAGACTTAGGCAGGCTGAGCGCTGCTGGCAACGAGATTACGCCTTTGACAAAAAGCTGGTATTTACGATTGAGCTCATTCAGCTCAAAGCGTATAAGCTAGCCCTTCTGCAAGCTAAAACCTTTTATTTCTCCAAGAAGATTGTAGATTCAGCCTCTAAAGCCAAAGACATCTTCTCTACTGTTGCGGAACTGTCACATCCAGATAGGGTCACTATCAAACCCCTCCCCTCCCGGGAGCTCTGTGACTCCCTTAACCAGTTTTTTATCGCTAAAATTATAAAAATTAAAAACAGTATTTGCTCCTCGGCCACCCCCGCTCCTGCTGTTACTCCGGTTACTCCCAACTCTCAGCTGATTACTCAGATACCCCCGATCTCAGAGGATGAGTTCCTGGCTCTGCTGAACAAGGTTGCTTCTGGTTCCCCCACTGACTGCTGCACCCCCCCCACGTCCTTCGTGAGGCTTTTACCGCTTGCCCCTCCCCTCCTTTGACACTCCTGAATAACTCACTTAAAATGGGTCTGGTTCCCAGCTCTTTTAAAGTCGCTGAGGTGGTGCCTATCCTTAAAAAGCCCAACGCTGACCCGTCTGTTATGAGTAATTTCCGCCCCATCTCCTTACTTCCCTATCTCAGTAAAGTCCTAGAGTCTCAAGTCACCAACTCTCTGAGCTCTTTTATCGAACGTTCGCAGTTCCTCGACTCCCAACAGGCCGGTTTTAGACCCGCCCATTCAACTGAGGCGGTCATTCTCTCAGTGATGGAGGAGCTGCTGGGGGGAGCAGACCTTAACATCAATCAGGCCTTGGTGCTCCTGGATCTGTCGGCCGCCTTTGACACAGTCGACCCTGATATTTTGGTCGGCCGTGTCAGGGAGGCCGGCATCCAGGGATCTGCCCTTAATTGGGTTTGCTCCTTTTTGGGCAACCGTCACCAGGCTGTCCGTCTCTCCCAGTTCTCTGCTGAGAAAGTTGGGATGACATGTGGTGCCCCACAGGGCTCTTCCCTTTCCCCTCTTCTTTTTAATTTGTATCTTACACCCCTCATCCGGTCTTTACGAAGCAGCAAGGTCACCGCATTTAATTATGCGGATGACATTCAGCTGGTCTTTGATATCGATTCATCGGGCCAATCTATTTATAATTTTCAGTCTACCCTGTGTCACATCAGTGGCTGGATGGGGGCAAACCACCTCAAACTTAACCCCGATAAGACCGAGTTGGTTCTTATTGGGGGTGCAACTAACCCGTGGAGGTCTGATTTTTGGCCTACAAGTTTGGGTCCTCCCCCTCTCCCTACTAATTCAGCTAAAAGTCTTGGGGTGATCATCAGTAATGATCTTTCAATGAAGCCCCAGATTAATGCTGTAGTTTCCTCCAGTTTTTTTCCTTACCTTGACCCTATTGGCATTGATCATTTCTAGGATAGACTACGCCAACTCCCTCTATGTTGGTATTCCTGTCTATCAACTGAATCGACTACAGTTGGTCCAGAATCAGGCTGCACGGTTAATTTTCCACAAGCCAAGGCCCTAGCATGTGCGTCCCCTGTTGAAGACCCTCCACTGGCTCCCTGTAGCGGAACGCTGCTATTTTAAACTAGGCTGCACCATCTTTAAAGCCCTAGCTGGCCTTGGCCCATTATTCATTTCTTCTTTACTTCACCATTATGCTCCCTCCCGCAATCTTCGTTCCTCCCACTTAGCCCTACTTAAGACTCCTGTTTTTAAACGTAAGAAACACGGAGGGCTCAGATTTTCCTTCCTTGCCCCGTCCTTCTGGAATGCACTCCCCCCAGAATTTAGGCTTCCTGTTTCCTACACCCGTTTTAGGTCTCTTCTTAAAACCCATCTGTTCCGCAAAGCACACAACTGAGTCCCCCCCTGATCTGCTACTGTATGCTCCCCCTTGTTCACAGCGCCAAGAAACCGCCAGGTGTTAGCTGCACTTTACAAAAGCTTTTACATAACATAACATAACATAACTAAAAACCCAGGAGAGTACAAGGTGGTGTCCCGCTCTGTGTATCCCAAGACGTTTTCCTACCCAAAATGCCCTGCAAACCTAAAAATGTGACTACATTACTGTGCCATATTCTTCCAGAATCAGAAAGAAACCACACATTTCCTACCACTCAGTGTTCACCCAGGTCTCCCGATTAAAAATGCTACCTCACTTGTGTGAGTGGGTCAAGTGTCTGCGACAGGGAAGGGCCCAAATTGTAAGTATTATCAATAACAAAACAGCCTGGTTTTTGCAAGGGGGTCAACTGTGTTTTTGGTCCCAGGCTCGGCTGACATGTAGGGAAACCTACCAAACCCAGACATTTATAAAACTAGACACTCGGGAGAGCCCAGGGCGGTGTTGCTCGTGTGGATTCCCCAACGTTTTCTTATACAGAATCCCCTGCAAACCTCACATTTTGCTAAAAAAACAAACATTTTCCTCATATTTCCTACCACCCAGCGTTCCCCCAGGTCTCCTAATAAAAATGGTACCTCACTTGTGTGGGTAGACCAAGTCCCTGCAACAGGGAAGGGCCTGAAACATATTGTGGAGGACTCAAAAATATCAATCACAAAACGATCTGGTTTTGTAAGGGGGTCACCTGCGTTTGGGTGTCGGGCTCGGCGGCCATGTAGGGAAACCTACCAAAATCAGACATTTGTGAAAACTCGACACCCGGGGGAGTCCAGGGAGCTGTGGCTTGCGTTGATCCCCCAATGTTTTCTTATCCAGAATCCCCTGCAAATCTCAAATGTTGCTAAAATAAAAAGAACATTTTTCTCATTTCTGTGTGGGATCACCGTGCCGACACACATTTTCTACCAACCAGCATCCCGCTCGGTCTCCTTAATAAAATGATACCTCACTTGTGGATCGCTGACAAAATATAGAATACAAAAATATAGAAGAAAAAAATATCGAATTAAAAATATGGAAAGCAAAAATATCGAAGTCCTATCTACAAACAGGTAAGTACAAAAATATTGAATCAAAAATATCGAGAAAAAATATATAGTTAGTCAAAATATCGAATTTTTAAAAATGTCTTAAAAGTAATTTAAAATTAATGAAATAACTAATTAACTAAAACATACCTAAAAATGCTTAAATAACTAAAATTATTAAATAATTAATTTTAGTTAAAAAAAAAACATACAATTAGATTTTTTGACATATATATATATATCTATATATATATATATATATATATAGATATATATATAGATATACATATATATATATTAACATAATATTAATTAAAAATATACAATACTTTTACTGTAGGATAGCGGGAGGGTAAAATGTACTATTACCACTCCAGCAACTGCAACAGTAGAGTAAACGTTGGATAGTGTAGGGGTAACAATTACTATTCCCACTCCAGTGAGTGCAACTGTAGGGAAAGCGTTGGATAGCGTAGGGGTAAAAATTACTATTCCCACTCCAGTGAGTGCAACAGTAGAGAAAGCGTTGGACAGCGTAGGGTTAAAAATTACTATTCCCACTCCAGAGGGCGCAACAGTAGGGAAAGCGTTGGATAGCGTAGGGGTAAAAATTACTATTCCCACCTCAGAGAGTACAACAGTACGGAAAGCGTTGGTTAGCGTAGGGGTAAAAATTACTATTCCCACCTCAGAGAGTACAACAGTAGGGAAAGCGTTGGTTAGCGTAGGGGTAAAAATTACTATTCCCACTCCAGAGGGTGCAACAGAAGGGAAAGCGTTGGATAATGGGAGGGTAAAATTACTATTCCCACTCCAGAGAGTGCAACAGTAGGGAAAGTGTTGGATAGCATAGGGGTAAAAATTACTATTCCCACTCCAGAGAGTGCAACAGTAGGGAAAGCGTTGGATAGCGTAGGGGTAAAAAATACTATTCCCACTCCAGAAAGTGCAACAGTAGGGAAAGCGTTGGATAGCGTAGGGGTAAAAATTACTATTCCCACTCCAGTGAGTGCAACAGTAGGGAAAGCGTTGGATAGCTTAGGGTTAAAAATTACTATTCCCACTCCAGAGGGTGCAACAGTAGGGAAAGCGTTGGATAACAGGAGGGTAAAAATTACTATTCCCACTACAGAGAGTACAACAGTAGGGAAAGCGTTGGATAGCGTAGGGGTAAAAATTACTATTCCCACCTCAGAAAGTACAACAGTAGGGAAAGCGTTGGTTAGCGTAGGGGTAAAAATTACTATTCCCACTCCAGAGGGTGCAACAGTAGGGAAAGCATTGGATAATGGGAGGGTAAAAAATACTATTCCCACTCCAGAGAGTGCAACAGTAGGGAAAGTGTTGGATAGCATAGGGGTAAAAATTACTATTCCCACTCTAGAGAGTGCAACATTAGGGAAAGCGTTGGATAGCGTAGGGGTAAAAATTACTATTCCCACTCCAGAGAGTACAACAGTAGGGAAAGCGTTGGATAGCGTAGGGGTAAAAAATACTATTCCCACTCCAGAGAGTGCAACAATAGGGAAAGCGTTGGATAGCGTAGGGGTAAAAATTACTATTCCCACTCTAGTGAGTTTAACAGTAGGGAAAGTAAACATTTAAAATATTAATACAAATAAATTAAATATCAATGCCAATAAAAAATTAATTAAAATAAAAATGATTAATTTAATTACAATTAAATTACTTCCCACCCTATTCCCCTATAAAACACACAACCCACTACGGAAAATAAACTAATTAAATTAACATAATTATCAATTAATAAAATGTAATTACCAATTAAAAATAATTACCAATTAAAAATTAATTAATTACAAATTAATAAACAATTAATGCAAAATAAATACCAATAAATAAATTAACATATTTAATTAGTTACAATTAAATTACTTCCCCCCCTATTCCCCATAAACCCACAACCCGCTACGGAAAATAAAATTAAATTAACATAATTATCAATTAATCAATTAATAAAAATTAATTACCAATTACAAATTAATTACCAATTACAAATTAATTATTTACAAATAAATAATCAATTAACAATTAATTCAAATTAAATACCAATAAATAAATTAACACATTTAATTAATTACAATTAAATTACTTCCCACCCTATTCCCCTATAAACCCACAACCCGCTACAGAATTAAATTACACAATAATTAAATAACATTAAAAAAACTTTTAAAATTTCAATAATATTAAAAATTCGATATATCTTAATTACTATATTATATACTTCGATATTTTGACTTTCTATATTTTAAAAATCGATATTAAATTACTTACCTTCAAAACGATATTTTTCACCATTAATTCTGTCCATTCGATATTTTGTCCATTCTATATTTTTACTTCGATACTTGTGCTATTCTATATTTTTGATTCGATATTATGTCTGTATACCCTCACTTGTATAGGGGTGCCAAGGGCCTGTGATTGGAAAAGGCCAAAATTGTAGAGATTGAGAGGATAGCACAGCGATTTCTAAGGGCTATATTTTTGTTTATATACGTTTTCAGGTTGACTCTCCATTGGACATCCGCACAAGTGAGGTATCATTTTACTCGGGAGGCAAAGGCGAACGCAGGGTGGTAGGAAATTTGTGCCAGCACGGTGATCCCACACAGAAATGTCAGGAAAATGTGATTTATTTCTTTAGCTAGATTTGAGGTTTACAGGGGATTCTGGGAAAGAAACTGTTGGGGGATCCATGCAAACTTTGGTAGGTTTCCCTACATGGCCACCGAACCTGGGATCAGAAAAGTAGATTAACCCCTTGCAAACACCAGGTCGTTTTGTGATCAATAATTTTTGATGGCTTCACAATACGTTTTGGGCCCGTCCCTGTCACATGCACTTGGCCCACACACACAAGTGAGGTACCATTTTTATCAGAAGACCTGGGGGAACGCTGGGTGGTAGAATATTTGTGAACGCCCGATGATCCCACAACTTCCCCACACAGAAATGTGAGGAAATTGTGATTTGTTTTAGCAAAAGGTTTACAGGGGATTCTGGGTAAGAAAACATTGGATAATCCATGCAAGTCACACCTCCCTGGACTCCCCCGAGTGTCTAGTTTTCAGAAATGTCTGGGGTTAGTAGGTTAGCCTACATGGCTGCCGAGCCTGGGACCAAAAATTGAGGTAAACCCCTTGCAAAACCAGATTTTCTTGTGATTGATAATTTTTGATGGCCTCACAATACGTTTTGGGACATTTACTGATGTGGTCACTTATCAGGAGACTTGGGAAAATGCTGAGTATTGGAAGTTTGTGGCACCCCACAGATTCCAGAACTTTCCACCACATAAATGTGAGAAAAATTTGTTTTTTACAACGTTTGAGGTTTACAAGGGATTCTGGGCGACAGAACCTGGTGCTAGCCACACAAGTCACCACATCCTGGATTCCTCGAGGTGTCTAATTTCCAAAACTGTACAGGTCTGCTAGGTTTCCTTGAGTGCCGACTGAGCTATAGCCCAAAACCCACAGCTAGGCACATTGCAAAAAAAGGGTCAGTTTTCTGTTGAAAAATGTGATGTGTCCACGTTGCGTTTTAGGCAATTTCTTGTTGCGGGCAGTAGGCCTACCCACACAAGTGTGGTACCATTTCAATCAAGAAACTTGGGGGAATGCTGGGTGGGTGGAAGTGTGTGGCTCCCTGCAGATTCCAGAACTTTCCATCACAGACATGATGAAAATGTAGGTTTTTTTGACAAATGCAGAGGTTTGAAAGGGATTCTGGGTAAAATATCCTAATGAAAGCCACACAAGTCACGCCATCCTGGATTCCTCTGGGCATCTACTTTTCAAAAATTTGCAGGTTTGCTAGGTTTCTCTAGGTGCCGGCTGAGCTAGGGCTTAAAATCCACAGCTAGTTGCGGTGTTTCAGGTAAGGGGCTGTCTACAGAAGCATGGGAAGATCTGGGCCAGGTGGGCCAAATACCGAGGTATTGACTTATCCTTAATAATGCAGCCAGTGGAGGAGCCAAGCTCGCGAGCGTAATGGTCGCCTTTTAGCTCGGCTCCCGCAGCCCTCCGGCCTGATCATGTATCCGGTATAATATCCTGTCCGGAGACGACACATTATCGGACAATCGGAAACGGAACACCTCGCTGGTACTCACCATTTGGCCCGGAGGTCTCGACGTGCAGCGGCTCCGAAGTTGTGCCCTCCGCAAGACCGGGGCCTCCGTGGAACCTAGACCGGGACCTAGCCTGTGGGGTCCGACGACTGTCGGCCCCGGTCGGGAGAGTGAACCAATGATGAGAGCCGTTGTGCGAAAATCCCGGCGATCCTGATCCGGGCCTGCCCTGGTGACCGCGCGGCTGATGTGGGTGAGATGCACCGGGGACTGATTCTGTGAAGGGGTCCTCCCCCCGCCGCTGCTTTGACCGGCGGCCCTGGACCTCTGCGCCCGGACTCTGCTTGTTGGGGGCGCCGGTGCTGGTGTAGGCGGAGACCCGCATTGGGCGGACATCCTTTCGGCACCAAGGCTGCCATTGCTGGGAACCCCCCGGAGCTCTGTGAAGTCCTACATTTTTGAACTGTTTTTTGGGGGTCGCGGAGGGCGGCGACTGGGCTGACTTCGCGAAATGGCGGCCGACCCTCTGAAACATGAATCGCCTTGTGGCGGCGGGCTTGGGTTGCCTAATTGCGCGGGGGTCCGGTCTAGTGAGCGTGAGCTTACGGTCAGAGATATCCTGGAAGCTCTGAGAGCCCTGCGCGCATCCCTGACCCCCGATGTCCCTGTGAGTCCGCCACGATCTGCCGCCATTTTGAGCAGCCGTTTCTTCTTGCCGCCCTCTTGTTTCAGTGACTCCATTGCCTCGCCCCCCTCTATGGCCGCAAGTGTTGCTGCCGCTGATCGAAGATCATTTTGTGTGCCGGTGACTTTGGAGCTCCCTGTTTTTCGAGGTTCTGACCCCAGGGACTTGGACATTGTGCCGCGGCCCTGTTCGGCTCGGATGCCTAGAAATATTGGTGGACTGCCGCCTGCACCTGCTCCGATGGCTTCGCCTTTGTTTACTACGATGACCCCCTCGCCTTCCCAAGCGGCGAAACTGAACTCCTGTTCTTCATCACCCGTGCTGCGCTTGCTGATGCATTTAAACTCTCTGCTCGGACTTTTGCTCACTTGCGGACTGATTTACCCCCCATGTCTACATGGTAGTCAACATTTTTTTCGATTGTGTGCTGGTTTTGTATTGATTATCTCATTCTACACTGTCATGTGGTGGGTGGGATTTGTGGTTCGGAAGGGATGGGGGTGATATGCACGACTCCTGGTTGATTATTGGTATACGACTTAGTGGCACAGTTGTTTGTACCCATAGAGCGGTGGGTGGTCCCCTCCTCTGTAAGTTTTATGGCGCTTGATGGGGTGTCGTCCTGGTCTGTTTTTGCTGCGATTGTCTGGTTGGGCGGAGGGCGGCGACCGACCATATTGATTTCTGTTCTTATGCTCCTCCCTCCTGTTTTCTTTATTTTTGTTTCTGTTTCTTTTTGTCTCGTTCTTCTCTCTTTCTTTCTTGCTATATTTCGGGTTCTGGTTTAGGGCGACAGGCACGCTGTCTGAAGGGTAGGCCATAGCCTTCTACAGGGGTGCAGGGTGGGATGGGTGGGTTGGGTTCTATTTGTTGTTTGTTTTATGGTTCTATGGCCCTTTTGTATCTCTTTATAGTAATGCCGCGTCTGTCCCTGCCTCCCGTGGTGTGTTCGGGGTGAGGTGTGTGGCGTCGTTAACCCTCCTTTTATGGTTCGGTTGCATTTCTTCTCGATTGCTGTACCCTCACTGGTGCTGATACTCCTGTTTTCTCCTGTACTCCCGCCACGGGACGCCTGTGTCGGCGTGTCTTCTTTCTTTCGTTTTTGTATTTCATTTCTTTTTCTCATTGTTCCGTCTTGTTCTCCTCCCCTCCCCCTCTTTCCCCCCCCTTTCCCCCTCCTTTTCTCGCCCCCGTCCCCCTCCCTCCATTTTCCTAGAGGTCACTATGACGGGTTAGTTTTGATGTAATGTTTCTCCGATCCCTCTGTTCTGGCTTAGCTGTGGTTTGGGTGGTGGGCATGTAACGATGATACTGTTCAAGTGTCGATTATGTCTAAATTATCCCGATCTTCCTGTGTGAATTGTGTTGCCTCTCCTGTATTGTGGCCCCATACCCCCTTATTGTCGCTGAGGCTGGTTCTGGGACTTCAGACGTCTCTATATTGAAGGTGAGCCTGTCATATGCCTTATCCCCATATTATAAAATTAACCTTTTTTGCTCCTGTGTCTTGGCCCTCTGGTTCCTAGGTATATTCTCCCTTTTTACGATTGTATTGCCTCTGCTTCTTGCTGCTTGACTCTGTAATGTTTGCCTTGGAACTTCTGATTGTTTTACGTATTGAGGCCGGCCGATTTGGTTGTAGGCCTAGACTTGTATATCCTTTTGACGCTAATAAAGGTTTTAAAAAAAAATAAAATAATGCAGCCAGTACACCGAGACCCTCTTGAACGGCTAGTGGTGAATGACTTGCCAGTTTAATGTGATAGAGTTATACAGATGTAGATGGAAACGTTTATGTCATTTTTTTATGGTATGTATGGTGCGTGGTTGGGGGAGGTGGTAGTGTTTTTTTTCTGGTCTGATGTTTCACAGACCTCAAGGGTGGAAATTTTCAGTACCTAGAGTTTTTACAATATGCCTTTCAAATGTACGTTGCTTGCCAGGCTTGGCCCATCTGGTCAAACAGAAAATCAATAAAATCTGTTGTAAAAAAAATAAAATTCACAGGTAGGCACATTACAAAAAAAGGGTCAGTTTTCAGTGGAAAAATGTGATGGTTCCATGTTGCGTTTAGGGCCATTTCATGTCACAAGAACTAGGCCTACCCACACAAGTGAGGTACCGTTTTTACCAGGAGACTTGGGGAAATACAGAATAGTAGAACAAATGTTATTACCAGTTGTCTTTCTTTGAATTTCTACCTTCCAAATGTAAGACAGTGTGGGAAAAAGAAGACATTTTGAAAAATGCCCTCTAAATCGCATGCTACTATGGCTAGCCACAAATTCAGAGTTGTGCAAATATTTACTTCTTCTAAACTCCATATCTTATTCCCACTTCAGAACTACATATTTGTTTCCTTGATACCTATTTTTACACTCTTTATATTTTACCAAACATTTTGCTGTTTACCCGGTACACAATGAAAAACTATTACAAGGTGCAGCTCAGTGCTATATATCGCCGCAACTAGAAGAGACCCGTGGATGTAATGGTATATTGCTTTAAAAAATCTACCATAGTTAAAAGAATTTCCAGGTGAAAATGTAGGCACACATGGCTGTTCTTTTCAACTCAATTTCAATGTTATTGTATTTCAACTGTTACTTTCTATAGGAAAACCTTGACGAATTTACACCAATGACCCCTTGCTGAATCCAGAATTGTGTCTGCTTTCCAGAAATGTATAGCTTTCTGGCATCCATTATTGTTTGTCTACCCATTTCTACCACTAACTGAAAGGAGGTTGAAAGCACACAAAAAATAGGAAAAATAGGCTAAGTCCCAGAAAAATATCAAAACTGTAGAAAATGTTGGTTTTTGACAAACGTCTGCCTGTTCCTGAAAGCTGGGAAGATGGTGATTATAGCACCAAAGACCCTTTGTTGATACCATTTACAGGGGAAAAAGCATTCACTTTCTTCTGCAGCACTGTTTTTTACCCAAAAAACAAATTTAGCTGTACTTTTTTCCTAATTTCTCAGTCCCCTCCAGGGGAAATCAAAAAACCATGGGTCCCTTTAGAATCCTCAGGATGTTGGAAGAAAAGGACACAAATTTGCTGTGGAAACCTTAAATGGACAAAATGTTATGGGGGCTTAAGCGCAAACTTTCCTAAATAGCAAAAAAAAGGTGTGTCACAGGGGGTGGGGATAGGCCTGGCCTCGAATTGGTTAGGATTTTGAAAAAACAAACATGTCATGGCGGGTACTGCCAATGTTCAGAGTTGTCCACACGGCTGGTGGATAACTGTTCATTTGGCAGGCTTAGGATCCACCAAACTCTAAATCAGCCCCCTGGCCTTAAAAATGGAAGTTCAAATCTTCAGCATTGAAAGGCAGCAGGCTGTAGCCTAAAAGGGCTCCACCACGAGGCTGATAGCCATTGGATGTGGTCCTGGTGAAGATATTGTTTTTTGACAGGAAAGCTCCAAGCAGGAGAAATTCAAATTTCATTGTTAGGGAAGGCTTCTTGTTGGCCGGATACCTTTGAAAGTTTTTTGGGGGGGTGGAGGATTTGACATGTTTACAACTTTAGCATTTGACAGTCTCTGGCTTGTAGAGGCTAAATTAAGTAGCTAGTAGAAGTTGTTTTCGTCTAAGCAGTTTACCAAATCTCAACATTGTTACATGACAAGTAGCACATGAAAGTACAGCATACTTTGTTCACCGACAATCTTGTTGCGTCATAATGCTTTAATTGGGGATAAACTGGACAGGTGTAGGTGAAGGAGGGGAGGGTAGGTGGATGGACTTAGGAATCTTGTCTGAGGCTGTCGGGGCTCGGTCCCAATGATTGCACAGGAGGTGGATAGTGGTGCAGCGTGGTGGGCCAGCTGGCAGCGCGCAAGTGGGGGGATATGCCTGGTTCGCAAGCCTTCGGTGGGGGTTGCAATATCTGAATGCTAGTGGGCAGAAGGGCATCCATGTGTTAATGGGCGAAGATCATCATTTCACTCTACCTTTTGGAAAAGCATGTGTAGGGTGGCCCATTACAGTGATAAGGGCTTCTCACGCAGAACACAGATTTCCTCATAACGCAGGGCGTCCTCCTCTGCTGCACTCCATTTGCGCACCGCGTCCTGCCGCAGGGCCATGGGTGGGGCAGTCGGGGAATGCCATTGGAGTAGCAGTGTGCACTTGGTGAGGAGGAGTGTTAGTGCTGTGAATCGGGTGTTAATGTTGCTTTTTGCATTTAAACTGTGCAAAGGAACATGCCTTCTATGTGTAAATGTCTACAATTACGTGACTTCATGCAAGGTGGTATGAAATGTGTGGCAATAGCCCTGTAACGCTGGACAGGACCATATCATGTGTGCATGGACTGCGTTGGGAGTATGGCATTGTGGGTAGCCTATGTGCGCCTCAGGAAAATAGAGATTCCATTGTGCTGGTGTTAGGAAGGCCCTGTGCAGGGTAAACTGTATGTTCTTCAGTCGAGAATTGCAAGAAACCTTCTAGGGGAACTCCAGTGTTTGACTCCACTCGCTATTGGGTAGTACCCTTCCAAATTTTTCTTCCCATTTCTTACACAGTACTGCCAAAAGGTCAACTGCTAGTTTGCATATGGCTTTATAGACCTGCCTGTGTAGCAAGAATTGGCTCAGTGGGAGGTTGTAGTCCTCCCTAAACTGCTCCAGCAAGAGAAGATGAGCTTTGGTGGAGAGATCTCCAAGGATGAGTATCGAGTACTCTATCCAGACCCTCAATTTCCCGGCTGTATAGAACCCCAGTGGGCGAGGTAACCAGACTATGGGTAAGGTCGGAATATATAACAGGGAGTCACCAGAGAGGTGGTGAATTCTGGCCATGTACTTCCAGGCCACTGCTACTTGTATGGACCAGGGGAAAGGAAGGAGCACCTTCATAAGAAGCAGATAGAGCACCGTTGCTACTGGCAAAAGTCCCCAATCTGTGCAGGCCTCTCCCATGGAGCATCCAGCGATGCACGGCGACAGCCACTGGAGCTGGGCTGCCAGGTAGTAGGCTTCAAATGACGGGGGCCCAGCCCTCCTTGTCTATGGGTAGCCGCAGCTTGGCACGAGTGACTCTGCATTACTTGTTGTTGTGAAGTGTGCTGAGCAGGGTGTCCAATTCTTGAATGAAGGAGCGTGGAGAGTCAAATGGCAAGTTTGTGAAATAGTATAGAAGGCAGGGTAGTACTGATTTTGCTAAGGCAATCTTGCTTATGGGACCAAGGGCAGGGTCTACCAGAAGCTCATTCATGCCCTGACTCCTGGTAAGGCTTTCCAGTAGTTCCCATCATAGAGATCTGAGGGGTGTAGTAGAGGTAGACCCCCAGGTATTGGGCTGCCAGGGTGTGTCAGGGAAGGCTAACACCCCCTTTTTTACCCTGTTAACATGGAGGCCAGCTGCTGAGGCATAGTCTGCCAAGATGTCCCGGATGGATGACAGGTTTAGCTGTTATATCCTGTAAGTACAGGAGCACGTCATCTGCGTATAGAGATACCGCATTTATTCTGTCTGCTAGTGGGATACCCCTTGCCCACCCACCCTCAGGCAGACGCATGGCTAGTGACTCCATAGCGAGCGCAAAGAGTAATTGGGAGAGCAGGCAGCCTCACCACGTCCCACAGCAGAAGTGGAAAGGAGCCGATAAGTAGCAGCCCAGACTAATCCGGGAGATGGGCTTGGAGTACGAGTCGATTATATGCTAAGAGTTTTGGCCTTATTCCCTTGCGGGCAAGGACAGAGAAGAGTTACTGCCAGACTAGAGTATCTAATGCCTTGTCCAAGTCTAGGATAAGGCAGGCTGCTTGCAGAATTTTCCCGTTGACTTGATCTTACAGATGGAATAGGAGCTGGATATTCTGGGAGGTTCTGAGGCCTGGCATGAATCCGTTCTGGTCAGCATGTATGAGTTTCCAGAAGCATTTGGGCGTATCTGCCAGATAAGATTTTGTCCAAGATTTTAAAATGTGCCTAGAGGATGGGGAAGGGTCTATAGGATGTCTGTTGTTTTGGGTCTCTACCTGGCTTAGGGAGAGAAACCAGAAGGAACTCCTGAAGGGAGTGCAGAAGCTCACCAGACTTCAATGAGGCCTCATGCATTGCTGCTAGTCATTGTGCAAGCCTGAATCAAAAGGTATGGTAATCTTCCAGGGGGAGACCGACAAGACCCAAAGTTTTCTTACGGGCAAGGTTCTGATCACCTGTTTTATGTCAGTGGGCGTTATTGCAGCATCTAGTGAGCACCTGGTAGTGCCCGAAATCTGCAGGAGGTTGATTGTTGGCTAGAAACGCATTGGGGTAGCACACTGCGGCTCCCGGTAGCTCTCAGTATATTAGGGAATGGTACTCATGAAAGGCCTCTAGGAGGTCGTTTTCTGTGCATGTTGTGGTGCCCAGTACCGTGACTGCTTCAGTGATCTGGCATGCGGATCTTTCCTGCCGAACCAGCCAAGCTAATAGTCTACCGGACTTATCACCTTCTGTGTGAAACCTGGCCGCGTGTGCCATGAAATTGAGAAGGGCAGAGTGTGCAGTCTTTACTTAAGCTAACTCTGTGGTGAGCGAGGGGTCCTTTCTGTTGCCTTACCCAATGCGACAACGTCCCCTTCAGTGGTTGTGATGTCTTTCTCTAGGGTTCAGTGAGTTCCCATTATACTATGGATACAAATGCTCCTCGCCACAACCTTGAAGGCATCCCACTCCAACAAGAAGGTGGGGGCCGTATGGTGGTTTTTGGAGAACTACTGTGCAGTATTTTTCCTCTGTTCATCGCGGAACACCAGACTCTCCAAGCATTTGCGCTGGAGTTTCCAGGTGGGGGTTGGTGGACGCGGGGTTGTCCATCTAAGACCCAGGATGTATACGTTGTGGTCAGAAATGGCACGACCTAGATAGTCGGAGTGCCGAAGGGATGGGACCAAGGGTGTGCAACAAAGGAAACTATCCAGGCATACTCTGAAGTTGTGCTGTATTGCATGGAATGAGTAAAGCCAAACCAGGCATCGGTGAGTGCCTACTGGTCCGTCCATTTCTGAAACCTAGATGCTTGCGCATGTGTAGGGGAGTCGGGCAATAGGGGATGGGGTCTATCTAAGTTGAGTTTGAGGATGAAATTGTAATCACCTTCTAAGACACATGGTAGGGTTATTCTGTGTGCTAGTGTGACAGAGTATCCCAAAATGTCCCCTGCTTAGTGTTGAGACTGGGAGCATAAATGTTCCCTACAAGAATAGGTCTGTCATCTAGATGGCCAATAAAGGAGCATGTAACAGCCCTCCCTGTCTAGTACCACATTGGTGTCCTAAAATGGGACTGCCGGGGCAGACCCATATCAGGGCACTTTTAGCATAGGCCGAGTACATGGTGGTGTAAATAGAACTCCTCCAGCGCCTGCACAGCCAGTCTAGCTCCCTTGCTACCATGTGCATTTCCTGCAGTAGGATTCTTTGTGCCTGCGGGCATTTGACATACGAATAACTGCATAGCGCTTCCGAGCTGTGTGCATACCCGAGACATTCAGGCTAAGGCAGCAGATGTCTGTCAGGGGTGGCCATAGTTGTGCATGATGTATTGAGTTGCACAGGAGGAAGGAAAGGGGCTCTGGACGGGGGTGCCACCTGTTGCGTCATGAAGCCTACCGAATTGGAACTCTGAGGGGGATCATTCTGCCTGTGTGGGTTGAAAATGGGGCAAGGGGTGGGATGGGGCACGGTGTTATCCTGGGGTAATTAAAACTCCAACATTGTGAGCCTTCAACAACGGGTGGTACATCCAACCTAGACATATTCTCTGTTAAGTTCTAGCATTAAATGGGGGCGTGGCTGGGTGCTTGGGTGGAATAAGATAGCCAGGTTGCCCTGTGTGGATGCATAACTGGTGGTATCTGCATTAGGTGGAGGAAGGAGGAGGATCAACAGCTTTGGCCTGCCCTGGTATAGTCTGGAAAGAGCATATTCTCCACGTTAAGTGGGTCCAACTGCCTGGTTGCCCGGAGAATTGCATAGTGCTCCTTAAAATGAAGTTGTTTGGTCAGCATGGAGCGGTGGGGTGCCCCTGGTAATGGTCGCCAGGCTGGGTCTCTGTGTGCCCTTTTGAGGGAGAAGAAGGGGGCGAAATCTATCAGTTGGGTGAAAGACTTGAACCAAGTTCACGAGCTGTGATAAACAGGAATACTTAAACAAAAGGCCACAATCTCTCTCGCAGCCGAGCTTTAGTAACAAGAGTACAGCAAGTTAAAAAAAAACAGCGTGTACTTTCAGAAAGTACACGCTGTGTTTTTAAACTTGCTGTACTCTTTTGTTAGTTAAAACGCAGTGCAGGGAAGATTGTGGGCTTTTGTTTAAGTATTCATGTTAATCGCAGCTCGTGAATGGGATGTGATTAATATGAATACTTAAACAAAAGCCCATAATCTCCCCCCGCACTGCGCCAGAAAATATAGCAAGCCCCAAGCCAGACTTAGCTGCACTCCTGACTCACGCGGGCAAAAGTGTATCCAGGGAGTGCCTGTTTTTCGCGCTGCTCGCTTTCTAAAGTGGTGGCGTGAACTCTCTCTCAGGATGCCCTGTGTGTGTGCGCGCTCCACACACGGGAGTGCGCGCTAGCGGGAAGAGTGGTGCACGCGCACCCGTTATTGGGAACAGTGGTCATCTGAGATCTGCCTGTGACAGGAGAGATCCCTTTGAGGTAAATTAAGTTCTAGGGCACAATTCCAATGGTCACCCTGCCAGAGAAACAGAAAACCCTCCTCACAACCAAGTCTTTGCCTCTACTCTTGGAGCAGTTTTCATACTTCATTCAGAGCTTGACCACTTAGAGGGTTGCAGCTGGAGTCTAATAAATTTACCCTCAAGATGCTTTAGTTAAGAAAAAGGACACTTTCTAAATGTACTTTTCCTTGATATTTATTAAAACTCCTTTTTCACCATTGAATTTGGCTTTTAATAAATTCATTTTATTGACACTTCTGGCTGGTCCCTACCCTGAGATAGCAGAATTAATAGTTAACATTGTTTTTCAGTGTTTCTCTATTGCCAACCGGCTTTTCCACAGTGAAAAGAGCTTCTGAGGGCTAGTCACTCTCACGACATGTTTAAAATTACATTTCTACATGTGCGTTTTTTATATACCATATCCTCTACCATATGGGCTGTAAGGCCTACACCAGGATGACATTAATTTTTAAAGGAAGGTCTTGACCTGTCAAACAGGTTTATTTTGACAAGTCCAATTGCAGTTTGTACGCTGCCACAGTTAGGCTACAATGACAGGTCTGAAGCCATGTTGGCATTACCACTGTAGTGGATGGCATAATATGTGCTGCAGTCTACTAATGACATTTAACTTACAGGCCATTTGTGCTATATACCAGGCGCGTATAGGTTAAGTATATATGCCAATTAGTAGTATACCAATTTAACCATTTTTCTTTTTTTAACGCGAGAGCACAGACCTGTTATTACTGGTTATCAGGAGTAAAGTGCATAGACTTCTTCATCCAACAAAAACAGACAGGGCAAAAACCGGGAAGGGGTGTGCGCAAACAAAAAGATGGCCATTCCCTGCACAAGAATAGTGTAACTCCATTCTTGGTGCATACCATTTTCAATTTGAATTTGGTTCTCGAAACTGGTTATCTGGTATGAATGTTTTATACTTGTTGATGTGCTGTTTGACTTTTGATAAACAGCTGAGACATGGAACGCCGACTACGCACAAGCGTCACACATAGCAGCTCTAGCAGGCTCGGCTCTGCTGTAGCCCCTGGCCCTCGGTCTCTCCATTCCTCAGGCTTCTGGCCCTCCTGTGATTCCCAGATTGCCACTTCAAGCTCTAGCCCCTATCTTCACTCCCTAATCACTGTGGGATGTGGACCCTTGAGTTCCTGGCCAGTGGCATGGTGCAGAGGCTAGAGTAGGGCTGAGGGCTGGTGTACTGTATGGAGTGGCATGAATCCATGCGGGCCAGCAATCCAGGTGCAATCAGGCACAAGCGGGCTGCAACAGAGGTGACATATATTTGTAGACCAAGTCTTTGTAAAATACTACTGGTTGTAGTGGCCCTGTATGGGGCAATACACAAAAAAACAACTAAACGTGTTAACTTGCGCAGATTGATTGAGTTGTGAATGTGTATGAGGTATGAGTGAGTGAATGGATTGTTTGTAGTAGTTCTCTACCTGGTAACAAATGTATTAGTATTTGAATAATGAATCCTGTACTATGAATATTGTACTATGAAGCACTGATGAAAATGTTGTATTTTTTTATGAAGTTTTTAAGCTGAAAATAATGACCTGAAAAGAAGCACTAAATGAAAAAATAAAAAAATAATGAGAAAATAAAATGACTGTTATTGGATTGTAATTTTGCCCAGGTCTAAGATTAGAGGTTAAATCCCAGAAAGTAAATAAGGAGGTCACGAGGGAGTTGTATCATAGAAGTTGATGGGAGCCACCAGTTTGTAGGCTTGGCGGTGAGTGTGGTCTCAGCTTTAGAGTCGTTTCCCAAGGGTAGAGCAGGAGTGGAGCTGAGGAGGCCAAGCTAGGTCCTGGTGCAGTTTGCACCACTCTGAGTGCCCCCCCACACCTCCCCATCTGGTGTGCAGCTGGAGTGTCTTTGAGAGCCTTGATATAAAACTCATGGCATACCACCCACTCCCTACCCACTGCATTGCAACCATAGAAACTGCCTTTGTTGCAGGCATACTGCATTGAAGCAATCACCACTTTAAAATCTTATTGGTTCAACTCAAATACATTGAGGTCAGGCAGTCCTGGGGGCATCCCCCTCCGGCCCAGCGCAACAGGAAGGGCCAAAAAGCCTCGGGCATAGATCTCCAAACTGCAAACCTCAAGCAAAGCCCCATGCCCCCCTTAAACTCAAGGGCCAGTACATTACTGTTGTTGCTTATTTCATCTTCATCCAGCATGTTCGCCTCATGGCCCAGGGTCCAAAAACAACTTGTCAACATTTTTGTTCATGAAAGATGAAGGTGCAATTCTACATCCCTTGGAGGAGGAGGTAAATGGGGTATTCCCAGCAATACAAACCCCCTCTTCCACCCCTACATGGCCCGCTAAACAGGGACGTAGCCATCATCCAGCAAGTGCAACACGGCAACTCCACAAACCACCTTGCTCAGCCCTATCAACGCATTCAATCCTCCCCCCGAGCAGTAATGGGTTATATCATCACCAGTTCTAATAACACAAACAGAAAACATTAAAATGGGTAAATAGAACTGTGCTTGATGTCAGACTGGGCCCCAACAAAAGTTATAAAAAGCACAACACGTACAACAATGCTCTTGAAGCAACTACTAGCTCTCAATGTCAAATTTTTCAACTTGAGCATGGATCCTTATTACAAACCCCAAATCCCATTTTTAGCCTACAAGACAGCAGTAAAGAATGTACCAGGATGGGGTAATCAGCACTCTCCCCCACCCACCAATGTAATAACCAGCCGCTCAACTTCACACGAGTCAACATTCATTGGCAACTTTTCATGACAACCACACTAAATCCCCTACGGACAAAAGGACTTGGCAACAATTAACTTGATTCTACTGTTAAGGCACCGAAATTCAAATAAGTTTGATATCCAAATTTCATTATTAGAGATGCTAGCCCAATACACATCATCTCTTGACTCTGCGTTGAACTTGTTACGGCCATGGTAAGTAGTTTACTTCAAAATTATCACAACCCACCTGCTCATTACCCACCAATGTCCATGAGACCCAGCACACAAGAGTGCGTCTGCGCAATCTTGATGGACAAGCTGTTTACTTTACACTCCACACTGGGCAACCTTCTTCAGGAAGTCAGACTGATTGACAAAGCACAGCCCTCGCAAGTCACTCCTCAAATTACCCTGCTACCATCAGCTTTGCCAAGCATACCTGCACAACAACCAATGCTAGCAACAGTTGTCACAAAGTGTACCTGATTTCCTCGAGTTTCCGTGGAAGCTGATGGCGTGAAGGTGAAACTTCCAGCCGAATATTTCCCAACTCCCCCACTCCCCTAGACCCAGATTTCTCTAAGTCCAGAAGAGTAAGGGAAAGGGGAAGTGGAGTGAAAAGAGAGACTGCCACACTGGTGTCACCAAGACTCTTCAGTATTTCTGGTCTGGTCTCACCTGCAAGATTTAGCACATAATTAATACAGTTCTAAATATACTATGGAACTGAACTCATTTCCTCTTAACAAGAGTCCTACCTGTATACTGTGTGGGATTAGCTGCTCTCTATTAAATGATCCAATGAATTGGAGTGTGCTGTATGACCCAAACTCGACAAGCCCAAGGGAATCAGTCTTTGTTGAATCCAGATGATTAATTAAAGATGGTATACACTGGTAACAATTATATGCATATCATTAGATACCCTTATATACTTGCAGATTAGAAACCTGGAGGGGGGTTCAGCAGCATTGTCTCCAAATGAGTATGGAACATTCAGTGAGTTATTGAAAGTACAATTGGCAGACTGTAATTTCAGGACACGGTCATGTACCAAAATGTCTGTCACAGTTCCTAGAATATACTTGCTGAGATATACTGTATCTGGAAGGTTGGTACCAAAGTGTCTGTTACAGTTCTTAGTTTATACCAGCTGAGATAATACAGTATCTGAAAGGTTGGTACCAAAGTGTCTGTTGCAGTTCTTAGTTTATACCAACTGAGAAAATACTGTATCTGGAAGGTTGGTACCAAAGTGTCTGCTGACGATAATTTAAATAGAATAATAACTAGACTCTCCTACCAGCTGTCTTCATAATACTGGAACTCAGCCAAACGGAACTTTCTCCTACCGCACGCCTCTTCGAAACTCTGAATACTGGCAATGGAAGAATTAAATCATCTTCCGAACTCCCATGGACTATGCTGAATACTTCGTTGGAGCTGCTGTAGAGACTCAACCCTGAAGCCGCAAAAACGCCAAGCGGCAAATCCGGAATTGAGCGGAGGTCTTAAATCACCTGAATGCGCTTTGCCAAAAACTTTGAACACCTAAATGGTTTCTGAATTCTAGGAAATGAAAATAGGCTAACAGAAACCCTGTCAGAATACAGACTGAAAGGCGCGCAAGAAAGCACGTCTTGCCGCCGGGGAAAAACAGTTGAAGTGCGCAGAGAAGAATTCTTGCGCACCTAAAATGGCGGTCTACAGAATACCGCTAGAACGCTAACCTTTAGTGCTAATGGGACAACCAGGAACCAACCGTCCTAGCATGACCAGGATTTGGCCAAACGCTGCCGCCAACTCCAAAGGGCCAAAACAGTGGGAGCTGCCTGTTGACCCAAACTCTTGCACACTAATGATATCGTTTTTGAGCGGGCTCTGACAGTACCCCCCCCCCAAAGACCCCTCCCTGGGTTTCTGTGGATAAGTCTTGTGATATTCAGCAACCAGCTTTGGAGCATGGACATTAGAACTGGGCTCCCAAGATCGCTCTTCTGGGCCAAAACCTTTCCAATCCACTAAATAGAACAGGCGATCTCTCTTCTTCTTAGAGTCCAAAATTCTCTTCACCTCAAATTCTTCAGCTGACTGAACGTGAACAGGAGTGGGAGGACGAGTTTGTCTCAGCATTGGGGGGCTCTTTTTGATTAAGGAGACATGGAATGTGGGGTGAATTTTCATGGACGGAGGTAAAGTGACCTTCACACTAACTGGATTAATCATGCGTTCAACTGGGAATGGACCTACAAACCTAGGCTGAAACTTCCTATTTCCCACTAGTCTCATATGTCGAGTAGAGATCCAAACCAAATCCCCAGCATTAAAAATTGGACTCTCTCTTCTTCGTTTGTCTGCCTGCTTCTTATATCCGAGTTTTGCCTTGGAAAGATTTTGAGAAGCCAACTGAAATGTCTTTTGTAGATTCTGAATCACTTCCTCAGCTGCGGGGACCTCTGCCTCCACCCTAACCAGGAACATATTTGGATGTCGACCAGAGTTTAAAAAGAATGGGGAGAAACCTGTAGCTGAATGAACTGAATTGTTATACGCAAACTCCGCAGTGCTCAACAAATCAGGCCACTCTCCTTCCTGATCCATTAAGTACATGCGAAGATACTGCTCCAGATCTTGATTCACTCTTTCCGTCTGACCATCAGTCTCTGGGTGGAAACTGGTAGACAGACGGGAATCCACACCCAACCCTTTCAAAAATGCTCTCCAGAATCGGGAAACAAATTGTGGGCCCCTGTCAGAAATCACAACTCTTGGGACACCGTGTAGCCTAACTATGTGTTGGACAAACAACAAGGCCAATTGTGGGGCAGTGGGTAAGGCTTTCAAGGGAATAAAGTGACTCATCTTGGAGAATTGGTCTACAACTACCCAAATGACTGAGTAACCCTGGCTGGAAGGTAGTTCCACAATAAAATCCATTAGAATGGTGTGCCAAGGAGAAGGGGCCGTAGGTAAAGGTAGAAGCAAACCCTGAGGAGACTGTCTGGAACTTTTTCCCTTAACACACTGCTCACAAGTGGCTACGTGCTGTCTCACCTGAGTGTCCATCCCTGGCCAAAAAAAATTCCTCTTTACAAGTTCCAAAGTCTTGTCGGCTCCTTTATGTCCAGCCAGAGGGTGATCATGGAGCTGTTGAATGACTTTCTTTCGCAAGGTCTCATTAGGAACAAAAAAAATTCCTTGTACATATGGCTTCCCATCCCTTACTTCCCGATCCTGACCTTCTGTGGTCCAATTAGAATATTCATCTTTGCAAAATTCTTCTCTGATTAAATCTCCAATTTCCAACATGGCCACTACTCTTTCTTGAGGAATGATATAACCCTCCGGGCTCTTCTCTGCTTCTCCTTCAGTACTGAGGCGAGAAAGGGCATCAGCCTTTCCATTAGCAGATCCAGGTTTATACGTCAAAACAAAATTGAAGTCTGCAAAGAAAAGCGACCAACGTAACTGACGAGGGGTAAGGGTTCGTGCTGATTTCAAAAATTGCAAATTTCGATGATCCGTGAAAACCGTCACCACATGCCTTGCTCCCAATAGATAATGTCTCCAAACCTGAAACGCATCTTTTACTGCCAACAGCTCCTTGTCAGCTATTGAATAATTAATTTCTGCAGGAGACAATTTTCTTGAGTGATATGCCACTGGATGCAGCTGACCCGTCTGCCGATGGCGTTGAGATAAAATCCCACCGATGGCCAAATTGGAAGCATCTGCCTCGATAAAAAAGGGCTCCTTAATGTCTGGATGTTGCAAAATTGGGGCCGAAACAAAGGCAGCTTTCAAGGATTGAAAAGCTTCTTCCGAATCCTCTTTCCAGTCAAAACGGACATTCTTCTTTAACAACCTGGTAATGGGACTAACCTTTTCAGAGAAATTTTGGATGAACCTGCGATAAAAATTTGCAAAGCCCAAAAAGCTTTGAATTTCTTTCACTGACTTAGGAGCTGGCCAGGAACGAATTGCTTGTAGCTTAGAGTCATCCATGAACACTCCTTCCGGAGAAAGAATAAATCCCAAAAATTCCACCTTGGTTGAATGAAAAACACATTTCTCCAGTTTCACGAACAGATGGTGTTCCAGCAGACGTTCCAGAATTGCTCGAACATGGCCTACATGATCTTCTTGATTGTCAGAAAATATGAGTATATCGTCAATGTATACCACAGCAAAACGGTCCAAAAACTCTCGCAGAATATCATTGACAAAATGTTGAAAGGCTGTGGGGGCATTGCATAACCCAAATGGCATTACTTGGTATTCAAATAACCCCAGTCGGGTTCGGAAGGCCGTCTTCCACTCCTCTCCTTCCGTCATTCGAACCAGGTGATAAGCCCCCCTCAAATCCAGCTTGGTGTAGATGCGAGCATCCTTCACTTGATCTAAAAGTTCTGAGATGAGGGGCAGCGGATAGCGATTCTTCTTAGTTACCTGATTCAAAGCTCTATAATCAATGCAAGTCCTAAGAGAGCCATCCTTCTTTGGAATGAAGAAGAGAGGAGAAGACACTGGTGACTGGGACGGTCTAATGAAACCACATGCCAAATTCTGCTCAATGTACTCTTTCAAATGGAGATTTTCAGGTTCTGATAGAGCATATATCCGACTACAAGGTAATGAGGCTCCTGGCTCCAATTCGATCCGACAGTCGTACTCTCTATGGGGTGGCAACTTATTTGCCTCCTTTTCGTTAAACACCTCTCTTAAATCTTGATATTCAATGGGAATCTCGGGCATTTCCACTGCACAAATCATCTGAGCATGATCAGCCAAACCCTGTGGCATGGAGGCCTGTGTTTTTTCAGTTGGTGTATGGAAACAATGCTCCAAACAAAAGAGGGAATTCATTTCCACAGTACGACTTGCCCAATCAATGTGAGGATTGTGTTCGGTAAGCCACGGTAATCCCAGAATCATCTGAAATTGTGGAGCATCAATCAAATTGAAATGAGTATAACTTCGGTGCTCTCCAGGTCCCAAAACAGTGATCATCTCAGTGTCAAAAACGATAGGTCCAGATAATAGATTGGTACCATCAACTGCCCGCACTGGCTCTGGGCGAGATTTTTTCTCAAATTGGATTCCCAGTAATTTTGCAAACTGGATATCGCAAAAGTTTCCGGCTGCCCCAGAGTCCAACATAATAGCAACCTCTTCCTCACGGTATTTCCCAAATTGAATCTTGCAGGACAAAATCAAATGAGGTGCCGCCGACTGTAATGTGTTTGCTAATGATTGAGATTTGGGAGTTGTCTCTTGCGAAACTCCCACCAGAGCAACTCCATCTACTGGTGGGATTTGTCTTTTACCCATTGCTTAGCCTTCGATCTCTTGGGACATTCTCTGACAAAATGACCAGACTGGCCACAGTACATGCAAAGTTTTCCTATCCGACGTTTCTCCCTTTCTTCCAAAGTGAGAGGGCCTCTCACTGTGCCAATCTGCATGGGCTCTTCTCCAACGCTGCCTTCCACATTCTTGACAGGTTCCGACCGAACTCGATCCAGACGAGGAGGAAATGGCTTAAACTCCTTACGCTTCTCACTCCGCCGCTCAGATTGCCGTTGATCGATTTGGAGTACAAGGTCGATGAGTTCAGAAACATCAGTAGGTCTCTTGGGAATCTGAGCGAGACCATCCTTCAACTCATCCTTAAGTCCTCTGTAGAAAATTGCTGCCCTTTTTTCTGCTGGCCAATTAGTCTCTACAATTAGTTTATTAAACTGCGCCAGATAAGCCACCAATTCTTTATTCCCCTGTTTCAAGTCTAAAAGTTCATTGTCGGTGGTCTGAGAAATGGTTCTCCTATCAAAAATTCGCAAAAATTCCGCTTTAAAGTCTTCAAATTTATACAAGACTGGATTATTCGTAGTTACCAAGGGCATGGACCACGCAGCGGCGTCACCACTCAGGTAAGAAAGCACGAAAGCCACCTTGGACTGATCCTCCTTAAATAAAATTGGCTTGCAAAGGAAATGCAGAGAGCACTGGGTCATGAATATCTGAGCTTTATGAGGATCCCCCTGAAACCTCTCTGGGGCCGCCAAAGGAATGGTTGGTGACATGGCATGTACAACCTGCGTAGTTAAACTTGAGGATGAGGCAGGGGAAGGATCAAACGTTGGAGCTCTCAACCCCCCGAAGTTGGGACTGGGACTCACAGACAGTTGATCTAATCTCTGGCGGATGTAACCTGCCTCTACATTGGATTTTCTAACCTCTTCCCTAGTTTCACTCAATTGCTTCTGTAATCCCTCAAGAACGGACGCTAACGCCTTCAAATCTAAGCCTTCAGCCATCTTGCTCAGACGGAAGAAATACAGGGCACTTCAATCTGTCACAAAGTGTACCTGATTTCCTCGAGTTTCCGTGGAAGCTGATGGCGTGAAGGTGAAACTTCCAGCCGAATATTTCCCAACTCCCCCACTCCCCTAGACCCAGATTTCTCTAAGTCCAGAAGAGTAAGGGAAAGGGGAAGTGGAGTGAAAAGAAAGACTGCCACACTGGTGTCACCAAGACTCTTCAGTATTTCTGGTCTGGTCTCACCTGCAAGATTTAGCACATAATTAATACAGTTCTAAATATACTATGGAACTGAACTCATTTCCTCTTAACAAGAGTCCTACCTGTATACTGTGTGGGATTAGCTGCTCTCTATTAAATGATCCAATGAATTGGAGTGTGCTGTATGACCCAAACTCGACAAGCCCAAGGGAATCAGTCTTTGTTGAATCCAGATGATTAATTAAAGATGGTATACACTGGTAACAATTATATGCATATCATTAGATACCCTTATATACTTGCAGACTAGAAACCTGGAGGGGGGTTCAGCAGCATTGTCTCCAAATGAGTATGGAACATTCAGTGAGTTATTGAAAGTACAATTGGCAGACTGTAATTTCAGAACACGGTCATGTACCAAAATGTCTGTCACAGTTCCTAGAATATACTTGCTGAGATATACTGTATCTGGAAGGTTGGTACCAAAGTGTCTGTTACAGTTCTTAGTTTATACCAGCTGAGATAATACAGTATCTGAAAGGTTGGTACCAAAGTGTCTGTTGCAGTTCTTAGTTTATACCAACTGAGAAAATACTGTATCTGGAAGGTTGGTACCAAAGTGTCTGCTGACGATAATTTAAATAGAATAATAACTAGACTCTCCTACCAGCTGTCTTCATAATACTGGAACTCAGCCAAACTGAACTTTCTCCTACCGCACGCCTCTTCGAAACTCTGAATACTGGCAATGGAAGAATTAAATCATCTTCCGAACTCCCATGGACTATGCTGAATACTTCGTTGGAGCTGCTGTAGAGACTCAACCCTGAAGCCGCAAAAACGCCAAGCGGCAAATCCGGAATTGAGCGGAGGTCTTAAATCACCTGAATGCGCTTTGCCAAAAACTTTGAACACCTAAATGGTTTCTGAATTCTAGGAAATGAAAATAGGCTAACAGAAACCCTGTCAGAATACAGACTGAAAGGCGCGCAAGAAAGCACGTCTTGCCGCCGGGGAAAAACAGTTGAAGTGCGCAGAGAAGAATTCTCGCGCACCTAAAATGGCGGTCTACAGAATACCGCTAGAACGCTAACCTTTAGTGCTAATGGGACAACCAGGAACCAACCGTCCTAGCATGACCAGGATTTGGCCAAACGCTGCCGCCAACTCCAAAGGGCCAAAACAGTGGGAGCTGCCTGTTGACCCAAACTCTTGCACACTAATGATATCGTTTTTGAGCTGGGTCTGACAACAGTGGACTCCTCCATGTCAGACCTAAAAGCAAACAAAGTCATAGAAGTCAGTGTGGAAATAGAATTACATCCTACTCCCACTAATCTGCAAAACCTGGATAGGAACAATGCAACAATAACCAAAGCAGATTATACCGTACCACCTAATATTGTAACAAACCCACTAATAAACTTCGATAATGTTATAATCAGTCCATCTGGCACCCGCTGCTCAAATCTCGAGGCACAAAGAAAACATATCAGGACATTTTTAAAAAACTGGATGAGATCATGAGAGCAGCAAGCCAAGTCTCCAGGATTAAAAGCTTTTTTTGAAACCACCAAAACAGAGGCCCATGCAGAGCCGGATCTAGCTCACATCTCAAATCCTCAGGAAGAGGCCCTTGGAGCTCCCTCTCAAGTTCTTAGCAATCTGCAAATCTTACCAAAAATAATCAGAACACACATTTTTGAAAGATCATTGTCCAGAAACTCAGATGAAATTAGTTCACCGCTTTCAGTAGCCCAAGAAGCACAATGTAGACCAGATCCCTCTGTATGCTAAAGTTGTGGACACTCCAGATCACTATCTAAAAAAAACACCTGACCCACTGTCATACTTCAACCAGGAGTCAGGATTCTAATGAACAATTGTAAGGGCCCACCAAAGCCTCTGATCAACCCCACTACAGCTTCAGCACATAACACTGTCCAAGATGATTCCACCTTAAACACTGTCCAAGATGATTCCACCTTAAAGACAATCTGGCAACTGAAATACAACTCTCAAGTTAATAACGACATATTGAATTGAGGTATCATTGTCAAACTTCTGGCCTCACACCCAAATCTCCATCGCTTAAACTCTAAAAACATAGCTGCTATACAGTTCATCCCTTCAAATATACTGGCTCACAAGGAAGCAAATGCAGTGGTATGGTCTACCCAATCAGCAGTCAACACAATCTGTGAAAATTATAAAATCTTAAAGAGTGGGGTATATTATTAACTCTCCAGCAAAGCCTTGATATACAACAGCTTTCAAAAAGAAGGAACCTGTACAGGACAGCAGTCAACCCTCTGTTAACCAATCAAAACTCAAAGGCAAATAAGCTTCGAGCACACCCAAGTCACCATTTGTTCTTACAAATGCAACTGGTCCCCTTCAATCAATAGCCACTACTAAACCACAAACATTAATCATCTCCACTCACAATCAAGCAGGGAGATAATGCAAGTTCCACCAACTAAAAATCCTCAGGAGCATTGGAAATGGCTTGCTGCCACCTTAGCCAGACCCCCATCCATTTGACTTGAACATAAAGGACACACCAGTGTAACGGCAAACCTGAAGAATGAGATGTACTTATATCCCTAATTTCCTGGAATGTGGCAGGACTTGAAAACCTCCTAAAGGACCACGAAGCCATGTCCTTCTTACTATCATAGGATAATATATGTATCCAGGAATCCCGGAGAGGTTTGGAAGCCCGACTTGAAGGCTATTAGGAGGTTTTTTTCCACCTGCCACCAGACAGTACATTTAGAGCCATGCAAGGGGAGGCCTTGCCATCTTTTTGTCACCTCGTTGGGACTTTGTGGCTCTCCAGTACACCCATGGACATAAAGACTTTCTATGCATGGAGGTTCAAAACTGGGGCTACAACTCTGCACAAAGTAACCTATTCCTGCTAAACGTGTATATCCATCCAAGAGTCTCAGAGAAAAAAACAATAGGTGAAGAAACTCGAGCAGCTAATACTAGATATTAGAAATACCCATCACAAAGCTCATCTCCTTTTGACCTCAGATTTTATTTAAAATCTGCTCCAGAACTCCTTTTCGCAGTTCCCCTGAAGAAACAGTGAATGCTCAGTGGTTGATCTCATTGCAGATAATTCCACAAAGTGCCGATTGCACAGGACGCACTCTGATAACAGCTCAATAAGGAAGATATCTGTGACCACTGTACGGATGCTTTCCGGAAGATCAACCACCTCATTTTACACATTTCTTCCCCAAAAGATCTGCTGTTTTAGATTACATGTTTCGTTCATTCCCACTGATCAACTCTATTAAGTCTTTGTCCGTCATCTTGCACTGCAAAAGTAACCACGTGCGCCTGAGCCTACTCATAAAAAATTGCAGCAACAACACATCACTTTAACGACTATTAGCTCAAAAGACATTCATCACAACTGGATACACATTAAATGGAGCTCAGAAGTTGCTACGAAATACACCATGTGGAAAACATCATTATCAAAACGGGACCTTCCTTCGTGGCATACAGTTCATGATGACAGTCCTTTTAAGCCGAACAGCTCTGGGACTACAAAGGCTGATCAATTTCTGGCACATTCATAGCAGCTTAAAGAGAATAATGGTAAATTAATTTTTTTGTAAAACATTGTGATATTCAGCAGAAATAGGAAAACATTGGGTGCTTGGTTCCTGAACAACGTGATACCAAAAGGGATATTGAGCGCTTGAGCAAACCAAACACTCACCCCCAGTCAACTGATCTGGGTTTAGCTCACTCCACTACCCTAGTTCAGACATGGCCATATGCAAATCAGTCTGACCCTGTGCCTCATGGGAACAGTCCAGCCCGTACTGCCAAGCCATGTCTTCCCTGGACCGGAAACAAGCATCCTGGGACCGGTTTCGGATTCATAATCCTCCTCAGCCAGGCTATCTTGAATCCAGTGGCCAAGTGAGCAAGGGACTCACGTCTGAGCATACCCTGCCACACTTAGGGCGAACAAAGCGATACAAAAGGGGATGATGGACGGAGCGTTTGAGCAAATCAAACACTCACCCCAGTCGACTGATCTGGGTTTAATCCATCACCATTCTTTAGCTCACTCGGCCACCCCAGTTCAGACATGACTATATGCAAATCAGTCTGACCCTGTGCCACATGGGAACAGTCCAGCCCGAACTGCCAAGCCATGTCTTCCCTGGACCGGAAACAAGCATCCTGGGAGCGCTGCCTCTCCCTGTAGCAACTTTCTAGGACTACTGAGGCCACTAACTTTAGAAAAACTGGACTAATGCCTGCCTTGCGGCTGGTCGCCTTGCAACTGCCTTGTGCCCCGAGAAAGAGCCCCTTCCTGTGCCCCTGCCTTGCTATGGACGCCAGCAGCACTGAATTGAGACAACTCGGAGAGCAGCACTGGAGCCATTCTGGCACATTCAGCGTTTCCCACACTCTGGTAAGGTTGCTACGTACTTCCATACTGGCCATTTGTTCATGTCGATTTAAGGCTTAAGCATGACAAAATTATACAAAAACTTTGTCTTCATAAGATCATACATTTCACAATGGACTTTGTCTTTATTTACTTTGATTATGAGGCAGTTCTATTTACCGTCGCAGCTTCAGAACACTGCAAAGTATGCACTGATGAGGGGGGAAATCTTGGCTTTTTTGTTCGACCCCGAGCCAGGACAATACAATACTGATCATGCCAGTAAAAATAAGATTGGTGGAAACCCTTTAGTGACTGATACAGTAGGACCCTACCTGGGATCTACTGCAGTAACAGTGAGCAATAGTGAAGGCAATAATCCAAACAGGCCAGTCCAACCCTGGTCAGGCTCAGGTTCTTCTTAATGGCATGAGGGTGAATGTGCACACTTAGCAGCATTTGCTGCTGCTTTTTGGCCAGTCCAGGCCTGGTTGGAGCTTCTTATTATTGTGGTGGGGAGAAGGCTTTAAATGTCCTTTTTGTCAGAGGGTGGCTCGGAGTGTCACTTAACACCAAGTACGATAATGTGGCTTTCCGTAGCTGCTTCCTGTTGTTTGTTTCATGTGAATTGTAACACTGTGAAACACTGTTAATCCTAAACACGTTGCATGCTGAGATTAATAGTTTTCTCTTTTCCTATTAGAATGAATGCACATACAATTTCCACATTACAAAATGCACCTAGTTATGAAAAGAAGATGTTTTGTGTTCAATAGGAAGTGCTCTGCAGCAGTTTAAAGATCTTTTTCGAGTTTCTCACAACTCAAAAGGGCATAATTTGTAATATTTATCCATTTCCATGGACTTTGTTGCTTGGTTTTGCTCGCAAGGATTTGTCACTCATAGTGGTTGAAATGTGACTCATAATTGCACTAAAATGTAAAAATGTTCACACATAAGCAATCTGAAACCTTGGCAGCTAAGAAGAGAAAGGATAGCATGGAAACCCAAGCCTCCTCAGAAACCAATCAACTAAAAGATAGAACTAGATTATCCAAGAGACACATGTTCTAGACGGAAATCCTTAAATGAAAATTTTGGCCACAACACTGGCAAAAATGAGGACCGAGATGGTGTGGTAAATAAATAAATAATACCCTATTTTTGAATGCATAAATGAATAACAGATAGCTCAATAAATAAGAGTCAAGATTCGAGGTAGTAGGAGTTTTTGCAGGTTTAATATAGCATAAGGACAGGAACAGGACGACCTGCACGGGAATAGGATGGCAGCTGCCGGGGACAGGATCGGGACAAGGGAACAACTTTTTAATAACAGTACATGAGCATATATACATAGCGCAAACACATAGCATTACATTGCAATAGGCGTAGCAGTGGGTGGAGCAAGAGGCGTGACGCGTAGCAGTCGCGAAAGATAAGGGTGAAAGTAGGTGTAACAGGGCGTATACACAGACATGTGATGCAAACGTAACAGAATATGTCATGAATGGGGCGGAAACCGTGGAGGGGGCTACCTAAGGAGCCGGGACCTCTAACCTGATGGTGCGCGCAAACTGGCAATGACGTGTTACTAGGAGAAGCTGGGGGCTATGAACTCTGTGCTAGGAGCAGAGACTGAAGTCTGGAGAGTCAGGGCGACATGTACCTAAACCCTATCTAGTATCTGATGTTTAGGGAACATGTTGATATAAACTAGAAGTCAGGAGGGGAAAAGCTAACAGACTCTAAGACTGGAGCATGCATTATTCTACATGTAGTGCGTGATGAAGAATATTAAATGACCATTAATACAGTATTTCTCTAACATGGGGCCGTAAAGGCTAGACAATGACAGAAACTATTGATGCAGTTCAGTAGCTTTAGGAATGCAGAGGAGGAGGACTGAACTGATAACTGGAATCATAACATACTCTTGGCAGACTCAGAGGCAGAGCCAGGCTGAACCGGGCACTGTGAGGCAGGAAGTAAGTGAAGGGTCGAGGATAAGGGTGGGGGCTGTATCGCTCCTCAGCGAGGACTCAGAAGACAGGAGCTGAATCTGGTGTCCAGGCCCTTTTGAGGCCTAGAAACGGGGACTTTTCAATGGAATAACGTGCACACTGAGAAACGTGGCAACGTAGCTTTACATAGGCCTGATATTCGTGGTATTCACGAGAACTGGAAACTGGCATACTAGAGATGGACACAACTGTAATTGCGTCTTTAATCAAACATGGGGAATAACATATGCATATTAATCATGCACATATAACATATGATGGAGGACGCGTAGGGACACAGAACATGGCAAAATTTACTTTTCCACATTCCCTCCTTGTCACTACGTTTCCTTCAGGAAACATCAATATTCATGATACCATCTATCATTTCATACAGTATCATTTGCTCGTCTCGAATTTTCTTGGAACGGGATTTAGAACGGGGCTTGGGACTAGAAATACAAGAGGTAGCACAAATGCCGCAAATCGCAGGGCCACATTGTATACAGAGGCAGCAGCTAAATATGATCGCTACTGCAATACCTAGAAAGGACAAGACTTTCCATCCCCAGGCGGAAATTATATTCCAGAACCAACCGGACCATGTCCAGGTGCCTGGATTTTGGTGTAACAGATGGGCAATTTTATGGAGTCTGGTTATAGCTGAATAAACAGACGGCGCGTTATTTGGAATGAAAATGCAGCAACTAGATCCGATGACTCTACAGGCCCCGCCCCTATCGGCCAATATGACGTCAAGGACGAGACGATTCTGGAGCACGACAATTCTCATAAAGGATTGTTCTTCGGTTAAATTACTTAGAGCAGAAGTAGTCTCAATTACTACTGCTTCGAGTGTTCTGGTTAATCTACGTATCAGTTTACTATTCACGACTGTACCTAAATAAGGGAAGACACCTTTATTGATATCTATATATTGTTCTAGAACAGTTTCAGTATAATCGACAATCGGGAGGTTTCTCTTGTGTCTAGTATGTACTAGGTGGGAATTCCTATGGTAGTCGGGTGGGGCTAGAAAAACAGGTGGCAGTAGGAAGGCAATGTAACAGGTTCCCTCCCAATCGAGGGGCAGACGAACATATGCGGTCTGACCACAAATAAAATAAGAATGACGTGAAGCTTTGAAAATAGATTTCCCACTGTCACTATACTTGACAATAGTAGTACAATCACTATGTCCTACATGTATGGAACCATTATTTCGGACACATAATTCGCCTTTGACTGGTAGTACTGAAATTGCAGGTAAGTCTGGAGTAGTATCAGACTGAACATTCAGGACCATGAAATTCGAAGAATAATTACCTAAATTATACACTTCATTTTCTAGATCTAACCCGGTTCTGTGGGGGAGACCTTGCTTGTCTGGAAAACATGTACTGTTAAGAAAAGACATATCTGTTGAGGATGACGTTAACGTGGACCATGCTCCACACGAACCATTATGTGAAAACGGATAAGGAAAGAGTGGCAGAACTCCCTTCGGTGTCTGAAAAGGGGGGAGTCGACCACACACCCAACAATTAGTGGCATTGCTGGTCTGGTGTGAATAATGTAACATGCGGATGAAAGAATTATTTCGCATAGCGAGGCGGTAAGAGAGTTCATGAGGAGGCAGATCACTAAACGTATGCTCTACTATAGCATTGGTAGACTTATTTACATGAGAAACTAGAAAATACAGGTAAAACGCATAACTGGTGCAGGAAATCATAATGCTGAGAAATAATACGAAACATAGAAAAACGATACATCGGATCGAGTTTTGACTAACTCTCTCACTATGGGGGTCTATTTTATACATGTCAGAAACAGTCTAACCGTTTCACCTAGGGGAGGACTTAGACAATCAAACTGGCTGACTTATTTTACTAGACCGGAGTTTCAACTTATACTCCTGTTGCGGAGTTTTCTCTAACAGGGGAGGGTTTGTAGCAATGTCTTTTGCGGGACAGTCCTTAAGAATAGTACTTTGGCAATCCTTCGAATCCTGGGAAATGTTCTTTGAGACGGGTTTCAGTCCATAAAATTTCTTTACGTGCGAAAGGTGCACCCAGCCTTTGCGACCCTCCAACTTCACGGCTGTACGGGTGGCGAGGAGGACCTGTCGGGGCTCCTTCCAGCGAGGCTCCAGCGGACTTGAGCGGTCAAAATTCCGGACAAGAACCATGGATCCTGGAACGATTTCATGCGGTGCCACCTCGGTATTGTCTGGAAATGCAGCGGCAACCTGTGAACGACAAGAGTTGAGGGCAGACATCAAGGAAGCTAGGTAATCTGTCAGCATATTACTTGAAACATCGGTAATACTTCGGGGTCTGGGTGTACCCCATATGTTAGGGGGGCGGCCGAAAATGACCTCATACGGGGACAGACCTGATCTGGAATGTGCGACCATGCGCATATAGAACAAAGCGACTGGCAGAGCTACTAGCCAGTCCACACCTTTCTCTTTACATACTTTGGCGATGCGGATTTTCAGGGTCTGGTTATGTCTCTCTACGAGACCGGCTGCTTCAGGATGGCGTACACAATGGAACTTCCACTGGTATCCTAACAAAAGGGAAACGTGCTTCATTAACTCTGAGGAGAATGGCTGGCCGTTATCAGAATATACGACCCTAGGGAGTCCGTAACGGGGGAAGAACTCACGAACCAACTGCTTGGCAGTGGTCGCGGCTGTGTAATCTGGGACTGGATATGCTTCTGTCCACCTGGACAAAGCGCATACAACTACAAGGACATACTTGAAACCTCGACATCGCTCCATCTGAATATAATCCATCTGGAGGACTTCAAAAGGGTGGTCAGGAGGTTGGAATCCCCCTTGTTCCACCGGGACACTTTTACCTGGATTAAACTGACAACATATCATACAGGTATGGACTTTCTGCTTGGCTGCAGCTCGTAAATGCTTGTTGAACCAAATGTTCTGGATACTGTCTAACATAGCTTTTTCTCCTAAATGTGCTGGACTATGTGCGGTATTGATAATGACTTGAACCATAGAGTCGGGGAGAAACCAAGTGACTTTACCCTTCGTTACCCATCCTTGATCTGTCTGGACCCCTCCTTGTTCGGACCATTTCTTGATTTCTTCGGGAGTAGCATGTAACTGGATATCTATGACATCTTGAGTAGGGTCCTTAACTGTCATACATGTAGTCGGATCTGGAGTGTGTGTCATGTTAACTGGAATGTCTGGAGTCTGTGCTGTAAGCTTGGCTGTGCGATCTGCTAGATCGTTACCCTGGGAAATAATGTCAGTAACTTTCGTGTGTGCCTTGCATTTCATGATAGCAATGGATGTCGGTAAATGTATTGCATCTAACAGAGCTTGAATAAGGAGACCATGCTGAATCTTGGTTCCATGAGAAGTCATGAAACCTCTCTCCTGCCAGAGCACTCCAAAGTCGTGTACGACTCCGAATGCGTAGCGTGAATCTGTGTAAACATTTACTTTCCGGTTCTTAGTGTGTATGCAGGCTTGTGTCAGAGCAACTAGCTCTGCTGCTTGAGCGGACAGGGTGTCAATACGGTGTGTCTCAATAACTTCGGTGTCGGTAGTCACTGCATACGCGGCGACTAGTTCTCCTATACTTGTTCTCATACATGAACCATCCACATAAAGTGTCAGGTCGGGATCTGGTAACGGAATATCTGTCAGATCTTGTCTTGGCTTTGTCGTAATATTAACTACTTCCACACAGTCGTGTGTGTCCGGACTTAAAGTAACTGATGGTAACAGTGTAGCAGGGTTCAGGATGTTGCAGCGTCTGATTTCTATGTGTGGCTGGAACAGTGTCAATTCATAACCTGTTAAACGTGCAATTGTCAAGTGCTGAGTCTGTGTTCGGTTTAAAAGAACTTCCACGGAGTGTGGAACTTGTACTGTCAGGGAGTGTCCTAATACTATGGAATCACTTTGTCTGATAGCTAGTGCTGTGGCTGCAACTGACTTGAGGCACGCAGGCAGAGCCTGGGCTACAGGATCTAATGTGCTCGAAAAATAAGCACAAGGCTTGTACTGTCCCGCTTGATCTTGTGTGAGAACAGATAATGCAGTACCTTCACGTTCAGTGACGAAAAGTGTAAAAGGCTTACTATAGTTCAGTGTAGCTAGAACTGGAGCTTGACATAGGGCTTTCTTTAACTCATTGAAACTGAGTGTATGTTCAGATGTCCAAGGGAGGACAGTCGATACGGCTGCCTCCTGTGTCGTTAACTGTATCAGTGGCTTGGCTAGAAATGCATACTGAGGAATCCATTGTCGGCAGTAAGAAGTGAGGCCGATAAAAGCACGTACCTCCTTCTGGGTCTTGGGCTGAGGAAGACTCGCTATTAACTGGATACGGTCTGGTGTCAACTGCCTACCCCTCTTGGACAGTAAGTGTCCTAAGTATACCACTTGCTGGACACAGAATTGAAGCTTCGAAGGGGACACCTTGTGCCCCATCTCGGCTAGGAAATACAAGACTGTAAGGGATGCTCGCTCGCAAGCACGTTCAGAACGGGCTGTGATTAGTAGATCATCGACATACTGGAGCAGGGCAGTGTCAGTTGGCATGTGAATGTTGTCTAGTTGTCTCTTAAGTGCTTGACTGTAAATACTAGGACTTTCTGTGAAACCTTGAGGAGCTCGTGTGAACATATAGCTCCTTCCATTTAAACAGAATCCGAAAAGAAACTGGCTGTCTGGATGAATGGGAACACTGAAAAATGCGTTCTTGAGATCTATGACAGTGAAAAATGTGGCTTCGGAATCAATGGCTGTCAATAGGGAAGAGATATCTGGGACAACTGGGTACTGAGGAATAATACATTTATTAAGCTCTCGTAGGTCAATCACTAATCGATATACTGGGGGTGCATTTGGATCAGTACGTTTCATGACTGGAATGATCGGAGAATTGCATACATTGGAGTCAGTTTCTACAACCACTCCTTGAGCGATGAGCTCGTCAATAATTTTGGATAAGGCTGCTACAGCCTCAGGTGGCAATCTATACTGTCTGATTCGTGGTAACACTACACCTGGCTTCAGAGTCACACGATGGGGTGTGATTTGCATGTAACCTACATCAGTTGGACCTTGCGCCCATAAATGCTGCGGAACATTGGACAATCTGGGATCAAAATCTCGTAATATATAGTGACCCTTAAAGTCACGCAGGAACAATCGTATTCCCTCTGGGGAACAGCATATAACTGCACCTAATTCTTTCAGTGTTTTAATGCCTAACAGATTTTCTGGACATGACTTAGTAAGTAACAGATCAGTAGTACGGGACAAGGGACCTACTTCTAGAGTAACTGGCTTTGATATTTCATTTACAATGGGTTTTCCTGAAAATCCAAGGGAAACATTTCTTGAGCCTGAGAGCGGAGCCCCTGGAACTTCGGCGTGGCTAATTGTGGTCCTACTTGCCCCTGTATCAATCAAAAACTTTCTGTCTTTCCCTAATACTTGACTGTGAACATAGGGACCTTCTTGATCTACAGGTATCTCGATGAGAGGCAAGCCTACCTCCCTCTCTAGGCTGTTTCATGAGTATGGCTGATACTCTGGATACTCAGACTGTGCATACTGGTACATCTGCTGTGTAACGTGCTGTGTAGCAGCGATGGGCTGCGGTGCTGTAACTGTCTGTGGTGCATTCTGTGGCTGAGGAATCTGTGAAACTTGTTCTTGTCTAGGCGGACGTGGTCTTTCTTTAGTCTTACCAGTAGCTATGTTGTGTTTCAGAACTGCACACTCGTTTATAAAATGACCTGGCTGTTTACAATAATTGCAGTTCCCTTTAACGGGAGCTGCCGGATGACTGGCTTGATTCGGACCCCTCTTCTGACTGTCTTGAGGAACAGATTGTGCAACTAGTACTTTCATTTTCGTGTCTTTCATACGTTTTCTCTCGTGTTCTTGCTCTTCCCTGATTCTATTCTGGTGGTATTGGAGCATCTGTAACATCTGGGACGGGGTATTAGCTTGCCAGGTACTTTCGACTTTCAAAACTCGATTTTTAATTTGTGGACTTGAATTCTCGACTAATTTAGTAACAAAAAGGTGAGGGTATGACTCACTACTTGTCTTGAGGCCACTGTTGATGCTAAAACATTTCTCAAATCTAGAATAAAAATCACTAATGTCTTCGTCTTGTTTCTGTTTACAGGCTGAGATTGCATCCCAGTCTTCCTTTTTCGTTGTTAACAATCTGGGTAAAACTTGAATCAATAATTCAGGTAATTCTTTACATTTCGCTCCAAGACCGGTACCTGGTACTCATGCCTTATCTTCAGCTTCTAGAACTGCCCAATCGATCTTTTTCTCTCCCACCTCCCATTCTTTTTCCTTGAGCTTTTCATACACCCCTGAGGGCAGCAAAACCTTTAACATTTTAATTATATCTGGATACGTGTATTCTCCCATACGGAGCATGTCTTTTAATTCTCGATGGAACCCTGCTGGATCTTTATCATGACAGGGGATTAATTTTTTCATCTCTAAGAGTTCCATCTTTGTGATCGGGGTGTAAACAAACACTCGTTCTAGTTCGCCACCCGTTCCTCTAACTGGGTGGACTTCTCGTAACGGATTCTGTCTCTCTATGTAAAATGGTTTACTTTCTGGGGGTGACATGAACAAAATGCGGGTTCAAAAACGTTCTATATTTGTGACGCTGTTCTAGAATGACACTAATTAAATCGGTACCTAAACCTTTCCATCTATACTGGAGTAACTCGTTCAGGATATCATGTAACGGGCCTGGATCAGAGTGCTGACCCTCATACAATGTAATGAGGTGCTGAATCATATACATACCCGCCAGTCGTTGCTCGGCTGGGGGCATTTTCAGAAACATTTGTGCCACTATTTCGTCTGGAAAAGTGGTAGAATCAGTAGTCCATCGGACTGCTGATCGGGCTAGTTCTTGTTCATACATAGTACTTAACTCACTGTAACCGATTCGTGATTTCAGAATGTGATCGGTAGCTTGAAACACTTGTTCTAGAGAACCTTGTTCTGGTGCTGGATGATGGAAAGTTGACTTGTGTTCTAGGCGTAAATGGCGATCTGGAAATCTAGATTTTCCTACATACGCTATTCTGGCGGAATTCTCGTCCTCTACCTCTTCAGTATCAGAGTTACTTTCTTTCTCGCTTACTTGTGCTGCTTTACGCTGCTCGTGTAACTTTATTATTTCTTTACGGATTTTCTTGTACATACTCTCCATAGCACCGACGGTCTTGTGCTTACCCTCGGCTATATTATCACTCCACCTTGTCAGGGTTCTCATTTCGGCTGGATCTTTAGACGGGTAATCTTGTTCTCTTATTAGACAGTTAATCAGAAACTTTAATATCATGAGCTGGATCTCGGCTTTCCTTTGAGACATGACTTCGCCAATGCTTTCTGGATCATCCCCTGTACGGATGAAACGATATATTCTGTCTAGATCTTCTTTCATATTCGGTAGGGTGACTAGATACTCGGCCACCTTTCTTACGCGGAATGAATATAAAACCATATTATCCTCGCCTGGGACTGGATCATAGCCGCATTCATTAAGGGCTTTTCTTATTTCTGCTACAGTCTGATGTCTGGGCGTACGCTGTGACGCTTGTGCATGTAATTCGGCTGACGTTAAACGCTTATGTGGCGGCGGGGTCTGAGGAGGACCTCCTCCTGCGGCCCCTAAACTAGAATCGTCGACTGATCCTCTTCGTACTAGTGTGGCAGGAAATTGAAATGCGGGCTGAACTGGTATGGCGGGCTGGACCGGGGGGACCGTAACAGGTACTGCAAGGGGTACCCCGGTGTCTGGAGGAACGGGAAGTGCCTGATTTACAGGGACTGGCGGAGCGCGAACAGGATTTGCATATTCTGGGACTGTGTCGTCCAAATAGGACGAAATGAAAATATCAGCTGCGGTCTGTTTGTGACGTAGCTTGGTCGGAACTAATGGTGGCGGGAAATTACTGGATGACTCTGAGGTCGCTTTTGGCAAACCCTCGGCAAGAAGAGGATACATACCCTTAATAAGAGCATGCCTCTGTCTGTCTGACTGTTCGGTTTTAACTCGTTCACCAATCTCGATTAATTCCCTTTCTTGGGCTCGTTCCAAGGATTCTCTACTTAATTCTGACTTTCTGATTTCTTTTTCGGTTCTTTTATGAGATTCTTTGCGCCATAACTCGATGGCATCTTTCTGTGACTGTCTGGCTTTCTTTTTCCATAATGCTTCTTCTACTCTCATGATGCACTCGGCATCCCATGTGCCTGACACAGGCCATCTATACTTTTCCTCTAACTGTTTGGTATACTCGACCCATAAATCTAGATACAATATGGCGCTTATGCCATGCTTCTGATACATAAAATGACCTGGACTGTCCCTAGGCGGGACAGGAACTGCTGCTTCCAGCAGACCCTTTCTAGTTTTCAACTGACGCAGTTTTGAAAAGAGCGGCATGACTGAACTATGATCTGGACACAATACAATACACAATAAACACGAGAATCACTTCGCACTCATACCACGACATTAAAATACATGAAGAACATTCAGAATAACAGTTCGAACAGGACACTACCTGGAATACGGAACACAGAATACATGAATTTTCTCGAGAACAGAACTGACTAGAACAGAAACTAGATGCACTGCTGAAACAGTACGAAACTTACCGGTCTCATAAAGAGACACGTCAGGACCCGCATCCACCGAAGTGGACACTTCGTTTGTGAGTCTGTGTACCACCAACCCACAGACCAGAGACAATTAGATTGACCCTGTCTAGATACCACCCCAGTAACGGTACTCACCGGGCAGCAAGAACGGAAGGCCTCAGACTGGACGGGACTACTTGGACGCCGGACGGACGAACTTCGGACTTCTGTTACGGGTGGACCTCCGGATACCTCGGACCTTGGACTCTCGGCTTGGGCTCTGGTCGGGACTCGCCGCGTTCCTCCACCGTCTCGTCTGGATGCTGGACCGCCTCCTCCGTCTCCTCCGTGGGCCTGAGGGATACTTGAAGCAGAAATATCTGCCGGTGCGCAGAAGAGTTCCGTCACGACTGCAGAGGGTCAGGGGGTCGGCGTGGCTTCACCGACGCGTGGGGAAAGGGCAAGTTCCTGTTCGGGCGCCATTATGTGGTAAATAAATAAATAATACCCTATTTTTGAATGCATAAATGAATAACAGATAGCTCAATAAATAAGAGTCAAGATTCGAGGTAGTAGGAGTTTTTGCAGGTTTAATATAGCATAAGGACAGGAACAGGACGACCTGCACGGGAATAGGATGGCAGCTGCCGGGGACAGGATCGGGACAAGGGAACAACTTTTTAATAACAGTACATGAGCATATATACATAGCGCAAACACATAGCATTACATTGCAATAGGCGTAGCAGTGGGTGGAGCAAGAGGCGTGACGCGTAGCAGTCGCGAAAGATAAGGGTGAAAGTAGGTGTAACAGGGCGTATACACAGACATGTGATGCAAACGTAACAGAATATGTCATGAATGGGGCGGAAACCGTGGAGGGGGCTACCTAAGGAGCCGGGACCTCTAACCTGATGGTGCGCGCAAACTGGCAATGACGTGTTACTAGGAGAAGCTGGGGGCTATGAACTCTGTGCTAGGAGCAGAGACTGAAGTCTGGAGAGTCAGGGCGACATGTACCTAAACCCTATCTAGTATCTGATGTTTAGGGAACATGTTGATATAAACTAGAAGTCAGGAGGGGAAAAGCTAACAGACTCTAAGACTGGAGCATGCATTATTCTACATGTAGTGCGTGATGAAGAATATTAAATGACCATTAATACAGTATTTCTCTAACATGGGGCCGTAAAGGCTAGACAATGACGGAAACTATTGATGCAGTTCAGTAGCTTTAGGAATGCAGAGGAGGAGGACTGAACTGATAACTGGAATCATAACATACTCTTGGCAGACTCAGAGGCAGAGCCAGGCTGAACCGGGCACTGTGAGGCAGGAAGTAAGTGAAGGGTCGAGGATACAGGTGGGGGCTGTATCGCTCCTCAGCGAGGACTCAGAAGACAGGAGCTGAATCTGGTGTCCAGGCCCTTTTGAGGCCTAGAAACGGGGACTTTTCAATGGAATAACGTGCACACTGAGAAACGTGGCAACGTAGCTTTACATAGGCCTGATATTCGTGGTATTCACGAGAACTGGAAACTGGCATACTAGAGATGGACACAACTGTAATTGCGTCTTTAATCAAACATGGGGAATAACATATGCATATTAATCATGCACATATAACATATGATGGAGGACGCGTAGGGACACAGAACATGGCAAAATTTACTTTTCCACAATGGTGACACCTGAAGAACAACCGAACGGTAAGAAAATGCCATGGCTGTAATTAGAATTGGCAAATAAACCATGCAAAGAGGAAGAAAGGGACATAAAGTACTCCAGATAGGACAAGAAATAACCTCTCAGGGATGAAACAGAAAAAATAGCAAGGACAGCGGAACAAGACCAAGGTCACCTTGTGGCAGTGTTGGGATCTGAACACTGCATTAGATGGGCCTTGATACCCAATGCCCACCGAGTCATAGCATAAGAAAGAACTTGAGATAGCAATGGAAAATGTCTTAGGCCCAGATAATATTCTACACAGGTCAAAGAGCATGCTCCTCTTTTCATTACTACTTAAATGGAAAGAAAAATAGCAATAAGGGGAAAAAAATGCCCTGTGGCTATAAATAATTTTCATGGTTACTGCAGCGGGAGAGGGGTTAATATCACACTGGTGTGCTGCGGAAGTCACAAACACTTTGTGATCAACGCAGGTAAATTGAAGTCCCTATGAGGGATATTAAACAACAGAAGCAGATCTTAAAATGCCCACAAGACATACCAGGATGGTCCCCGCAGAACAGGGAACAAAGCGACAGTGCATCCGCACAGCACAAAGTACCCATAATAGAATAAGTGCTCAGGTACAAACACTGGCAAGAAACACATGCAAACAGGTATACATCAAGTTACAAAATAAAAAGTCCTAGAGAACTAAATACGTAACCTGACGCTGACAGAATATAAAAAGAATAAAAGTACCTGCAGCAAGCAGGAATACCTCACTGGGTATCACCCTGAAAAGGGAAGTTTAAAAAGAAAAGCCAAAAGGCACCAGCCTGTGAATGGCTCACATTCAAATAAAAAATGGAGATTTCCCCACACAAACCTACCACAAGACTTCTATAAAAGAAGGCAATTTAAGAATCTGCTACCCCCCCGACTATCTCGGAACCTCAGCTAGCAGAGTCACCATGCACGTCAAATAGACAGGCGCCATCAAAAGGCATATCAATCAAGGTGGCCTGAACAACCTCTGAAAAACCTGAGAAGCGCAACCAGGAACAAGAATGTAGTGCTACTGAAGAGGCCATAGCCCGACTAACAGAATGAGTAGTGACAGTGAATAACCAGCTTAGCTACTTGTTGCCCATCCTGTACCAGCGGGACAAGAATGTCTCTTCCAGAAGGGAGGGAAGCAGGCCCTCCAATGAGTCCCAAAAGGCATGCCAAAAGAGTCCAAGGACACAAGAAGTATTGAGAAATAGCCTACCACAGGTATCTAATTTCCTGGACTCTCTTTCTGGGGGGCAGCAGGGAACGTCTCAATATTTTGGGCGGCCAAGGCAGCCTGAATCACAAAACTATTATGAATTGGATGCCTAAAGAGACGTGTTGGATCTCCAGGAGCCAGCCAGTGTCTGTGAGAAACAGAAAGATCCACACGGGTCCCAGTTTCAGGCTTAGCCCAAGCCCCCAACAGAACATCAAAAAGAGTCTCACTATAAGGAAGCAACGGCTCTACCCCAGATTGGCCTTGATACAGAACATCAATTAATAGATCTGTCATCATTTTCACAGTGGGAAACGTAACCCCCAAAATGGCTAAAACTCACATGAGAATACCTGCTAGAGAGGAGCTCGCCTTTGTAGCCAAACCAGGAGGTGATGGGAGGCCAGAGGCTTGGGAAAACTCCAAGCCACTAGCTTCTCCTATGCCAATCAATCAGCTAGACTCTATAGGAGGTTAAGAAATGGGATGGAAAAACTCCAAACTCCAAAGCTTCTCCATTACTTCCATCCTCATGACCCTCAATATGTAATCCAGGAGGGAGGACTTAAGAAACAGGCAGCTCCATCGCCGCCCCATCCGACGCCGAGGAGGTGACATCTCAGTATCGGAGTGGAAAAGAGGTGGCACGTCGAGCAGGGCCATCATCGAAGTCAGCAGGCCAGACCTTGATGCCATTGTCGGCGTCGGTGGACCTGTCTCAGACACTAAAGGTGGTAACCCAAAGTGCTGTGCACCGATGTCGAAATGTATTTAGAATCCGGCAACTGGACTGAAGCCAAGGGCGAACCCATCGACGTGGACACAGTCACGGATCTGTGCACCCCGTTCGGGCCTGAGGGTGCTCCAAGAAAAGGTGGAGACTCAAAGAAGTTATGGAGGCGTCATGCTCCTGCGGTGTGGAGCGTAAAAATGTCCAGGGCTCCAAGGAGGAGGAGTGGGAGTTGACTAGGCAGCCCAGGGTTCCGGTGACTATGGAGAATTGGACTTCGGCGTTTCTCATTTACGCTAGTATTTACTGTGAGAAGCACCAGGATAGGGCCATAGCACTGATGAAGTACATGGGCATTATTAGGAAGGCCCAAATGCAGTTTGGGGGGTTTGCCTGGCTGAGCTACGATGAGGAGATCAGGGCTAGGGTTAGCGCTAATCCTGACAAGCAGGGGGAGGTGGATCAGGAGTTGTGGATGCAGTGGATGGTGGCCTATCGGTCCTTTCTGCCATGGCCCGCCCACGGTTGGGCTGGGGGGGAATGACGCAGAGGGCAGTGGAGCCAGCCAGTCCACCAAGCCAGGCAGTTATAACACAGGGGCATTTTGGAGTTACAACTGGGGCTACTGTTCCCGCTATCCTTGTAAGTTGAAACAGGAGTGCTCCAAGTGTGGGAGGCAGCATGCCCTTACCCAATGCCTTACACTGGTCAGCCCCTCGGAACAGTGGTGCAACGCGAAAGGGAGGGGACAGGCTGGACAGAAGGGTGCCTACACCGGTTAAGGTGGAGGCAATAGCCCCGTGGCTCTCTTGTTACCCGGATCGGGCGGCGGCGTTGAGAATTCAGTGGGGTTTCACGAAGGGCTTTCGGGTGGGCTACCAGGGTCCCAGAGTGAGGAGATGGGCAGAACATTTAAAGTCAGCAAAGGAGTTGCCAGGAGTGGTGGCTGCCAAATTGTGGAAAGAAGTGGAAGAGGGGAGAATAGCTGGCCCGTTTAGCCACTGGCCGGCTGATGACCTAATCATATCTCCACTGGGAGTGGTGCCAAAGAAGGAGGAGGGTGAGTTTCGGATGATACACCATCTCTCGTGGTCGGAGGGGCAATCTGTGAACGATTTCATCGCTGAGGAGGAATCGCGGGTGCTTTACGCGTCAGTGGACGATGCGATCCGCCTGGAGAGGATGTGTGGGCCGGGGGCGGAACTGGCAAAATGTGACATCAAGTCGGCTTTCCGCCTTCTACTAATACATCCCGCGGATTTCTCACTTCTAGGAATGCAATTCGGGGGAGCCATCTACGTGGACAAGGTTTTGCCCATGGGATGTGCTATTTCCTGCGTGCTCTTCGAACTGTTTAGCACCTTTTTGCAGTGGGCCTTCACACAGATCAGCAAGCATCAGGACGTAACTTACTATCTGGACGATTTCCTCTCTTTGGGGAAGTCACACTCTGAGGACTGTGGCAGGGCCCTATCACATTTCCAGGAGATGTTGCGGCGCTTTGGAGTCCCCTTGGCCCCAGAAAAGACAGCTGGGCCCAGCTGCTGCCTGACATTCCTCGGGATTGAGCTGGATTCCACACACTGGATGGCTTGGCTCGCTGCTGCAAAGGTGACGGAGATTCAGGCGTGCCGGTTGAGTGCGATCCGAGAGAAGAGGATTGATCTGAGGACGGTGCAGCTGCTGCTGGGTTTCCTGAATTTCGCGTGCAGGGTGTTCAGGGCGGGTTGGACGTTCTGCAGGCGGCTCGGCATGGTCATGTTGGGGGCAGTGCTTCCACACCACAGGGTCGGGATTTCCATGGGGGTTCAGGCGGACTTGAGGACGTGGCTGACGTTCTTGACGGATTTCAACGGGGTGTCCCTGGACTTTGAGGATGAGAGGGCGGTTTGGCAATGTCCAATGTACTCTGATGCAGCCGGGCAGCTGGCTTTGGGATTTTCTGGGATGGCAGGTGGTGAACAGAGAGCTGGCTGGCTCATTGGGTGAAGCAGGGGCGGAGAATTGCTTTTCTGGAATTCTTTCCCTTGCTGGTGGCACTGGAAGTGTGGGGGCCTGAGTTTTAGAACCGATCGGTGCTTTTCCATGTGGACAATATGACTGTGGTTGAGCTGGTTAACCAAAAGAGGACCAGGGACCTGAGAGTGTTGAGATTGCTGAGAAGCTTCATGTTGAAATGTTTGCGATTGAATGTGGTTTTTAGAGCCAAGCATGTCCCTGGGGCGAATAATGACATTGCAGATGCTTTGTCTCGTTCACAGTGGCAGCGGTCCCGGCATTTGGCACCAGGAGCGGATCAGTGCAAGACCGAGCTGCCGGACGGCATCTGGGCCTTGGGGGAGTGAGAGTGATACGTCTGGTTGAAAAATCTATTGCTGACACCACGAGAAGGACATACCGACTGGCTTGGGCGGAATTTGGATCCTTTATGGGTTGGCGTGAGGATTCTGTTTTGGGTGACCGATCAGCAGTGGAGCAAGGGGTGCTGCAGTTTGTATTGCATTGCATCGACAGGGGACTGACAGCTGCGAATATATCTGGAAAATTGGCAGGTGTGTCCTTTTATTGTAGTTTGTTTTTGAGGTTTGATCCTACGAAAGATGTGATTATCAGTAGGGTGCTCAAAGGTTGGGGCAGAGAGGCGGAGGGCGGAGGGGTGTTGCGGGAGGCAATAACGTTTGATTTGTTGGTTCGGCTGGTCGGGGTCTTGCCATTTTGTTGTTATGACTCCTTTGAAGTGCGGGTTTTTCGTTTGTGCATGGTTTGGATGTTTTTGGGGGCTTTTCGGGTGTCTGAGTTGTTGGGCACGAGGTCGAGGTGTGGCAGGCGGTCTGAGGAGATCAGGATGGATGGGGGACATCTGGGGATTTGGTTGGGTCACTCTAAGACGGATCAGTTAGGACCTGGCAAGTGGGTCTGGCTGTGTGAGACGGGTGGGGGGGTGTGTGTCCGGTGACCGGATGGAGGATGTTTTTGGCTGCCTCGCAGGGTGCGAAAGCTGAAATATTTTGTCATAGATCTGGGGCGAAGGTGACTGGCAGTTATTGGCGGTGTTGCGCATGGCTTTGCGGCGATTGGGGATGGAGCCAGATGGTTTTGGGACTCACACTTTCAGCATTGGGGCTGCGACAGCGGCAGCCCAGTTAGGGTGGTCTTGGGATAGAATTTGGCAGACTGGGAGGTGGAAGTCTAGGTGCTGTGAGCGGTATGTGCGGAAGTGAGGAGTATAAGGGTGCGGATAGCAGGTTGATAATTTGTGTTGATTTCTTCTAATGTATTTCTCTTTCGTAGGTTGTGTGGGTGGACCGGGGGCCAAGACGGTCACTTGAATCGTAGGGCATTCCTTCGTTCACTCGGCACCCAAGTATGCGGAGCAACAGGTGTACAGTCATACCCTGGGACTCAAAGGACCACAGCATGAGGTGCATTGGTAGGGAAAAGGGATGATCCGATGGGGGACACTATTGCCCTGGCTCGCAAAGATGGTTCCCCAGAAGGGATGACCGGACTTACTGATCATACACTTGAGAGAGAATAATTTGGTTCGGCTGTCGGGTTTAGCGCTCTTACAGCTGATGCAGAGGGACTTGGAGGTGTTAAAGCACAGGCTTGCAGGGACTTGCATTGCCTGGACTGAGTTTGTCCCCAGGAAAATATGGAGGGGTGCAATGGAACATGGGGCTATTGAAAAGGCCCGGAGGAAGCTCAACAGAGCGATGAGACTGTTCTGTGGGGACAAGGACATTAAGGTTATTTCTCACGCTGGACTGCGACTTGAGGAACCGTTACTGTTCAGGGATGACGTAGTGCATCTTTCAAGACTGGGGAATGCTTATTATATGATGGAGATGAGAGATGTGGTCAGTAAGCTGTGGAATGAGGTGATTTGGTATTGCAGGAATGTGTGAGTGGATGTGGTTGAAAGATGCACTGTATGGAGCCTGGGAAGGGGGGGGGCAGGTAACCGCCCTAAAGGGGGTACCCTGGTTGGCGATACTTTGGAGGGTAGGGGGGCCAAGAGCGGGCACACCCATCCCTCGGGGGGTGGGGGGAGATTGAATGATGTGGGGAGCTGGAGGCATGACTGGAATGCCAGAGGATATCGGGGTAAGATGCTATGTGATTTGTGGATATGGATGAGGTACGGAAGGGACATGGAGTGGTTGGAGACATGAGTCAGAGTTGGTGAAGAGAGTGAAGCGAGGAGGAGTTGATATGGGGGTTACTGTTATTGATTATTATTATTAGGTGAGTTTGTATAGCGCGACAGTTGCCTCAGCAAAGAGGCGTCCCGGCGCTCAAGCCTTATCAGAAGAGCGCAGAAGCTATACGGTAGGAAATAGAAAGGTTTTGATAGCTTTATGGAAAGACAAAAGGCAATTGATCCGGCGAATCTGTATCGGGAGGGAATTCCATAGTTTGGCGGCAAGGTACCGAAAGGACCGACCACCAGCTCTGGTGCGGTTCACCCGAGGGACCGAAGCCGGGAGTAGCTCGGCCGACTGCAACTGGCGTGTGGGTACATAGGGGCTCAACAGATTAGACAAGATCTCCGGGGAAGACCATTTTAAGATTTTGAAGGTCAGGCAAAGTGCCTTGAATTGAATCCTTTGAGGCATAGGCAGCCAGTGCAAGGGCTGCAATGCGCCCGCCGAAGAGCACTTTCTAGGGAGCCGCAATAGGACATGGGCAGCTGCGTTCTGAACCCGTGAGAGGCGCATGCCTTCTGCCTTGTTGACTCCTAACAGCAGTGAGTTAGCATAGTCCAACCTAGACAGAATGGTGGCTTGGACTATCAGCTGCCGGGTGGGTGGGTCTAAGAAACCCAGCATTGGTCTCAGACCCCTGAGGAGACCAAAGCAAGTGCCAACGATCTTCTTGGTATGCTCCTGAAACCCAAGATTCGAGTCGAACCACACCCCTATATTTTTTTACAGCCGACTTAGGAGTTGGGGCACTGCCCAGAGATGATGGCCACCGCTGCTTACTCCAGAGCCCCTTGTCTTTGCCCATCAGCAGCACTTCTGACTTGCTGGCATTGAGTTGCAGGCAGTTGGTGGTCATCCAGTGTGCAACTGCTGCAAGGCCAGCTTGGAAATGTGCTGCACCCCGAGTATGGTCTTCAGAGAGGGCCACCACCAACTGCGTATCATCGGCATACAAGATCGTACGTGAGTCCCTTGCTCACTTGGCCACTGGATTCAAGATAGCCTGGCTGATGAGGATTATGAATCTGAAACCGGTCCCAGGATGCTTGTTTCCGGTCCAGGGAAGACATGGCTTGGCAGTTCGGGCTGGACTGTTCCCATGAGGCACAGGGTCAGACTGATTTGCATATAGCCATTTCTGAACTTGGGTGGCCGAGTGAGCTAAAGAATGGTGATGGATTAAACCCAGATCAGTCGACTGGGGGTGAGTGTTTGATTTGCTCAAGCGCTCCGTCCATCATCCCCTTTTGTATCGCTTTGTTGGCCCTAAGTGTGGCAGGGTATGCTCAGACGTGAGTCCCTTGCTCACTGGCTGATGAGGATTATGAATCTGAAACCGGTCCCAGGATGCTTGTTTCCGGTCCAGGGAAGACATGGCTTGGCAGTTCGGGCTGGACTGTTCCCATGAGGCACAGGGTCAGACTGATTTGCATATAGCCATGTCTGAACTGGGATGGCCGAGTGAGCTAAAGAATGGTGATGGATTAAACCCAGATCAGTCGACTGGGGGTGAGTGTTTGATTTGCTCAAACGCTCCGTCCATCATCCCCTTTTGTATCGCTTTGTTCGCCCTAAGTGTGGCAGTATGCTCAGACGTGAGTCCCTTGCTCACTTGGCCACTGGATTCAAGATAGCTTGGCTTTTTCGGAAGAGCCAGTGATCTTGCGTGGCAGGTACCTCAGGGGGGATGTAGTTCCAAAGGGCCGGAGCCAGGAATTGGAAGGATAATACGCCTGCTCTGCTCTTGCGAGCCCTAATGGTGCGAGCGAGGTGTAGGTCGGCAGAGCGAAGGGCACCCGTGGGGACGTAAAAAGAGCAGAGACCCTAAAGTATTTGGGGGGCTTGGCCATGTAGGATCTTGTGAGTTAGACAGAGTGTTTTAAACTGGATTCTCAGTTTCACCTGCAACCAGTGAAGGCGGCAAAGGATGTGAGAAGTGTGATAGCGTCTGGGGAGGGCAAGAAGAGTGCGAGCCGCAGCGTTTTGAGCCCTTTGGAGTCTATTCATGGTCGTTAGGTTGGCACCATGACAGACTATTGCAATAGTCCAGGTGGGATAGGACCAAGGACTGGACTATTACTTGTCTGGTGGATGGTTCAAAGAAGCCCAGAATGGGCTTAAGGGTGCATAGGCGTCCAAAACAAGTACCAGGCACCTTTTTTGTATGCGACTCGAAGGAAAGAGAGCTGTCCATTAAGACTCCCAGATTCTTAACTTCCTTCTTCGGAATCAGGGGAGAGCCCATCATCGGGGGCCACCACTGGTTGCCCCATTTCTGTGAGTCCCGGCCAATTAGGAGCACCTCCGTTTTTGAGGAGTTAAGTTGGAGGCAGTTCTCCGTCATCCAGCTTGAGATGGCTATGACATCTTCCCGAAATTTTGCCTGGTCCGATATGGTATTGTTAGAAAAGGTAAAAATAAGCTGCGTGTCGTCAGCGTACGAGATCAATTTGATCCTACGTTCTTTAGCTAACAGGGCCAGGGGGGGAACGTACACGTTAAACAGCGTGGGGCTGAGGGACAGAACCCTGGGGGACGCCGTATTTCAGAGGGAACTTGCTGGATGAATAGGGTGGGGCTTGAATCTGAAAGGAACGCTCGGACAGGAATGATGCGAACCACGCCAGAGGTTTGTCCCTGACCCCGATCTCCCCGAGACGTTCGAGTAAGATCTCGTGGGAGACCGTGTCAAACGCCGCGCTCAGGTCGAGCAGGATCACCGCTGAGGTATGTCCAAGGTCGAGTGATACCCTTAGTTGCTCCGTGACAGCCAGGAGCGCGGACTCCGTGCTATGGTTTGCCCGGAAGCTGTTCTGTGACTCATCCAGGATCCCATGTGCCTCCAGGTAACTGGTCAGGGTGGAGTTTACATGGGCCTCCATCACTGTGGCCAGGTACGGTAGAAGGGAGATGGGTCTGAAGTTTTCTGGGAGGGAGGGGTCCAGGGTGGGTTTTTTCAGCAGGGGGATGACTTTAGCATGTTTCCATGATCTGGGGACTGTGGAAGACGATAGGGATCTGTTAATCAATTCCCAGCCCTCGTGCAGGATAGAGTCCTGGAATTGCCTGAATGCTTCGGGTTTGACAGGGTCATCAGGAGACCCAGACTTTACTTTTAAGGCCAGGAGCTCGAGGTCTTTCTTGGTCAGGAGCAGGAGAGTTGGGAGGGAGTAGCAGGTGTCCGGCTGCTCAGGAGGGCCGGGGAGTAGGCCGGGTGACGGGGAGGGTCTACTAGTATTCAGCAGGTTATAGATCCCCTCTACTTTATTGATAAAGAAGCAGGCCAGATCTTCACATTGAGAGTTGGAGACTATAGTACTGTTGGTTCCCTCTGTTACTCTCGTCATGTCTTTAATTATTGAGAAGATGGTTTTGGATGGGTTAGGACTGGTTTTGATCGTGTTCGTATAGAAGGTAGCTTTCGTTTTTTTATGAGTTTATGCTGTGCTTTAGTGGCAACTCTATAGGTGTTCTTTGCTGATGGGTCATAGTATAGCCTCCAGACACGCTCTAGGGTTTTGCAGTGCTTTTTTTCTGCTGCTAGTGTCTCTGAGTACCATGGGTGTGACTGCTCGCGTTTGGGGCGGGACATTTTTTTGGGGATGAAGTGGTCAAGAGAGTTGTTGATCCACCGTCTATAGGCTTTGTCTGCTTCCTCTAAATTTCCGGACCAGATCTGTCATCCGCGTTTGATCGCGTGAATAGAGCTAAACTCTGGCAGACCATGTTGGCTATCAGCGTGGATGGAAATATTGTTTATTTCCTGGGAGACCTCCACCAAGCAACAATGGCTCAGGTCAGATTCTCTCAAGATCTCTAAGAGTTTCCCGCCACTTTTCAATACAAAATGAGTACGTCAAGGGTGTATTTTAGGCCCCTTTCTGTTTAATTAAAAAGTTTTAATGAAGACTAAAGTAAACTACCCCCGGTAGGTTGGCGTGGCCTGCCTGTTTTATTATGTGAGGATGAGGCTGTCCTTATGTCAAGGACCGCTAGAGGGTTACAAACATCGCTCAATTCCTTTTCCTCTTTTATGGTGGATTTGGATTAGTCAAATAATGACTTCAAATCCTATGTGATGCAGGTGGGACCTCGTCCTAAAAAGTCAAATTAATTTATGGTTGTATCTGCTCAGGTTCCCTGTACAGACGCCTTTCCGTACCTAGAGGTCCTATTAGATGAGAAAATGAAATGGGTACCACTAAAACAGAGAATGAGAGGAGTCCTAGTGCATGCAAACACGGCCATTTTAAATTTTGCTTCCAGATTGGGTAAGAGACCGATCGCGGCACTCTTACAGATACATCAGGCTAAATGTGTCGCAAAAGCCTCCTATGGTAGCAAAACATGGGGTCATGTCACTATGGAGGAACTACAAGTGGCTGAGAATACCTTTTTGAAACGTCTGTTAGGGGTGCCTCCGAGCCCAGGGAGCGCGCAGGAACGTAGAAGGATAAATGCCTCAACAGGTAAAGAGGTCCACACCCGTTGAGCACACGGTGGGCCAGAATCTTAAGTTTAAATTTCACTCTAGCCGCCATGGGCAGCCAGTGGAGAGAGCGCAGCTGCTGATGCACACTGTCCCTGGCCAACAAACCCAATAGGAGTCTAGCTGCGGTATTTTGAACCACCTGGAGCTTCTTCAACAGGTAGCCCGGTATTTTGAACCACCTGGAGCTTCTTCAACAGGTAGATCGGTATACCAGCAAAAAGGGCATTGGTGTAATCCAGCTGAGACAAGATAAACGCACAAGTGACCATTACCCACGCCGCCAGCGGCAAAAGGGGAAAAATTATTCAAAAAGATTTAAGCAGGCCGAAGCAACCACCGGTCAGCTTCTTGATATGTACTGAGAGGGAAAGACCTTCATCAAACCAGAACCCCAAGTTTTTTACTGGCTGCCCTGTTGAGGTCGGTAGTGGGTACTCGGGAGGCCAGAGCTGCTCTCTGAAATTGGAAGGAAATTTACCAAAAAGCAGAATCTCTGATTTTCCTTCGTTACATTTGAGCTGTGCCTCCGCCAGCCATTTGAAAATAGATGAGAGGCAATGTTGGACCAATAGAACAGAGTCCACGCCTTTGTCCCAAGTAAAAAGCAGCTCGGTGTCATAAGCATAGGCCAACACCTTAGCCCCCAACTCCTCTGCTAATTATAACAGAGGAGTAACATAGATATTAAATAGGAGGGGACTAAGGGAGGATCCCTCCGGGACACCCGTTTTTACTGGCTGAGGGGGAAGAGGAGGACGGTGGAATCCAGATTTGCTCGGACTGCCCTTCCAGGAAAGATAGGAGCCAGCCCCACACAGTGCCCGATAGACCGATCTTGGCAAGACGTGACAAAAGAAGAGAGTGCGGGCCGTTTCAAACGCCGCTGAGAGGTGAGCAAAATCAGTGCTGCCCTCCCACCGGCGTCCAGACACTCCCGAATGGCCTACCCCAACTTAACCAACACTGTTTCTATGCTGTGTGATGCCGGGAACCCAGACTGAGCTGTATGTAGGATCACCTCCTTTTCCACAAAAACGGTGAGCTGTTTATTTACCGCTTTCTCGCACACCTTTGTCAATGCAGGAAGGAGGGAGATAGGCAGGTAGTTCCCCGGGAAGAGGGGGTCCAATGACTGCTTTTTCAAGAGAGGTAGGATCTTGGCCTCCTTCCAAGCCAGTGGAACCACCACTTTCAGGAGGGACAAATTAATGATGGAGTTCACTTCTACATTAGCAACCTCAGCCACCACTGCCAGCATCCTAGCAGGACAGGGGTCCGAAGGCAAGCCCGACTTTAGACCTTTAAGATTTTTGAGACATTCCAGAGGGTCGACTGGCCTACACTCTGACCGTGCGTGGCCAGTATCAACAGGATGACACTCCAGAATTGTCTCCGTATTGATACTGCAGGAGGTAAATGCAGCTCGAATAGCCAGGATCTTATCCCTGAAGTAGCAAGAGGGGATGTTACACCAAGAAGGTGAAGATGACAACACACTTGCTTGGGCAACAGGAGACATAAAACTCTGGACAATTGCAAAAAGAGTTATTATTGGCCGATTTGCTGCGGGCAGAGTAGAATTGCCCTTTAGCCAGCTTGATAGTTTCATAATATGTCTTCTGCTTATCTCTGAGCTTTCTTTTTTCGGCTGAGCAATAACCACCCTTCCACCAGGCCCGCTCAAGGGTTTTACAATCATGCTTCAAAGCTTTAAGAGATGGATTAAACCAAGGTTTGGACGGTGCAGATAAGAGTGCAGTGACAGAGTGGAGTGGAGTGGCATAGTAGTGTGGGGTAGTGCAGAGTAGAGGGCAGTGGTGCTGAGTAGAGTGTAGTGGGGTACCGCTTTGTGAGTAAATAAGTAAAGGTTTTATAAAGCGCATGAAGGCATAGGAGTCTTGGCGTTAGTATGCATGGTATGGTAGTGTACTGCAATTACAGACAACACGTCTTCAATTGAAATGGCCTTTACATTTGCACTCACATACAGTTTTACTGCTGAAAGTAAACATCACACAAATGATAATGTGTGGAATGTCATCACCAAATGTATTGATTTGATTGTCAGCACAGTTCATTTACAGGAATTCAAATGTTGTTGAGTGCTAGAAAAAAAATAACATCTACAGCCTTCCTCAAGCAGCCCCCAGCAGCCAGCATGTTTGACAGATAAATCCTCTCACTTTGAAATTAGAGAAAGAAAAATAAACACCACAGCTTCCTGAAAGACACAGCCTGACATCTGACCACTGTCTTTGAATACACAGTAAATATGACAAGGTAAGAACAACATTTCAAGACCTGTTTACAGAAAGCGAGTTCATGGAATAATACAGTAAACAAGGTTTGGGCAACGGGAGGGACGTACTAGAGTTGGACAGCCTAAAGCAAATAAAGCCAGCAAATAGAAAGTCAGAAAATGTGAGTAAAAAACCACAAAGCCAATGTTAAGAAACAGGCGAATCACAATAACGGTATGGGTGGATACACTAGCACAGAGAATGAAACAAGTATTGTATAATTAATACTCCTATGAAAGGCTTGGCGCTCAACCCTCTGGGGTCTACCGTTGAAACCCCCTCTTAATTAATACAATTATTCTTATCAAGCGGGAGCACCGTAATCAATTAATTATTTTGCACAGCTCAACTAGGTTGATTTCTAATCTTCTTTTATTGCAGTTTTTCATCAAAAAATGAAGGCGACAATTGTTCCATCAACGTTCCAAATTCCAAATAAATCCAATCAACCATAAATGTTTACACAGATCCAATCACACAGCCGACGCGTTTCGTCCACGAATGGACATCATCAGGGCTCAACTAAGTATTCGCATTCACTCTGTCAGTTCCTCCCTTGTTTCCGCTTCCAGGTCACTTTACTAGATTGTCTGATTCCCTTCAATAGTGTTAAATTCCTCTATCACACCATGTGTCTTGGTGTGAATAAATTCCAATCCTTTGGCCTGGACATATGTGAAAGTGATTTTTCTCTTTCAATCTCTTATCTCCCCCATCTTCTCTTTTTTCAGATGAATACACCCTCCATTCTCTGTGTAGTACAATGCAAATCGTGGGCTCTCACAAAAATATCTTACTGCATCATAGATAACTGTTGAGTAAAATCCAGGCCGGCGACATCAGGCGTGAGTGGAAACCAATGCGGAAACAAGGGAGGAACTGACAGAGTGAATGCCAACGTAATTGAGCTGTGCAAAATAATTAATTGATTACGGTGCTCCCGCTTGATAAGAATAATGGTAAGAAACGGACGGATAGCATTCCTAAGTCAACTTTCTGCATGTTCCCAAGACAGCTCGGCCGCACCCCCAATCCCCCCACCCCCCCGCCGCGAGGGGCCGGCCAAGCACTTTGCCAGGGCCGGTTTTGGTTCCCAATCCGGCCCTGTCTCTTTAGCAAATCAGACACCTGTGCTGTCTAGAAGGCTATGACCTTAAACGAAATGAAATGCCCAAAAAAGAAAAGAGCTCCACATATAGTTAGACCCGTCTCTCGATACGGCATGAGACTTGGAAGGCACAAGAGCATTCAGCAGCAGTCATTGGGCTCCAAACAATGATACTGTACTGCCTCTTCTGCTCTGTTGCTGGTCCGCTTGCTGTGGTGGCATCATTCCTGCCAACGCTAGTACATGGCTGGGATCCCTGGTGGTTAATCCTACTGTCAGTAAACTACAATGAGAAATAAATAAACTGGACGTAATCCCAAAATATTTCTCTCGTGGTGTTGTCACACCCACCCCTCCCAGTGAAGCTCCTTCAGGTATCTGCGTGTGGCCTTTTCCAATTCTCTCTCTCAACAACCTCACTCAGTGACATTGGGTCACTATTAATTCCTCGCTGATATTCTCTTACCACCGCTTTTCTGATTATACTACTGCTATACTTAGCCGCAGACTCCATCAACATGTGTCTTTCCCACGCATGTCGCCCACTTCCTCGAAGTATTAAATCAATGTATTCGGTGTTGTACAGATAGTCACTCTGAAACATTATGAAACCCTTTCAAGACAATTAACCAACCTTGTGGAAAGCAACATTTTAATTAGGCATTTTAATTAGGCATTCAATGGAAGCTTTTTTAATTGCAGATCTATAAATATCCTAATTATCTTTGCTGTAATACAGCAAGGGACTTTTATTGTTGCGCTGTTGCAACTTAATAACAAGTACACAGGGATAACACTACAGTTGTGAGATTTTCTAATACAGAAGTTGATCTTTTTTAATACAATGGGATATTATCCATTTATCGTAGGGCTGGTGTTGACACTTGAATAGAAAGTAAACGCACATCAATATATCATTCAATTCAATGGCAATTTCTAATGTAATCGGTTATTGTATGTGTATCGTAGCGCTGGTTTCAACACTGAATAACAAGTTACCATCGATAGCTCTCGGTTACGGGGACAGTTTTCGTTTTTTTTAGGGTTAGAATGTATATTCATGAAAATTAATAATCATGGTTCAATAACCTCATGACCTCCGGCATATCGGAACAGATGAAAAGTAATTCTTGATTTGTCTAATTCATCTACCAATTGTTAGATTTTCACTGGTGGTCCAGTAAACTTCGGTTTGCCTCCCCAAGCTTTTGTTACTCGGCTTAATAAATGTTAAGAAATGTATATCCAATTATTTCATTTTATTAAACAAAGAAATCAACAAGGTCCCAGTAAATATATGATCTCAAACCGTAAATATAATTGATACCTATACGAGGACGGGTAAATAAAATACTTAATCAGTATATGCTGAATTTACATGTAAATAATGCCTCTGAATGTTTGCAAAGTGAGCGTGAATTCCACTGAAACGGCAAAAGTACTAAATCCGTTCATCTACATACTCCATCAGTGTTTGTAAAGATGACATGCATATTTTACTTACAGCATATTTAAATCTTTCGTTGTATACACGGTCGTTGGCTTTTACCTTCCGTTCTACCTCTAGAAAAAGGAAAAGAAACACAAGATATTAGTTGAGTCGGTGGACAAGAGAGTCTCAGAAATGTACATGGCAGAAGCACAATTGCGCAAGCTACAGAATGCCATGGTTCAAGGTAGTTACTGGGGAGGATCTATCGTAAAGCTTGCCAGGATTGCAGGGGCCGGCGGTGTCTGTGTGGCCTGTGACCCGCACACGCCTTTGGTGATGCAATGACACCTGTTTTGAAAGAGGATTTCCCTCTGTGTTCAGTTCTAAAACCAGATATCACTGGGTATCTTCACATTGTACAGAAAATAAAACTGATATTACTGCTGCCTGACCCGAAGATCTTTTGACACCATTGACCAGATGGGCCACTGATATAGAAAGCAAATCCCTCAATTGATTCGTCTCCTCCTTGATGCCTATATGTAGCTATTTCCACTCCAAAACTGCAAACACATTATGATGAATGTCCCAAGGGCAAATTCAACACTGCTACTACCGGACTGACTTTCAGATGTGTACCATAGTGGTATTACAGATCAAAGGTAACTATATAACTCCTACATATATAATTTAAGCTTCTTCATTATTTATAACAAGTTCTTTCCTGTCTAAAACAAGACTTGTGTGAGGAGAGGAACATTATTACTTTTAGACCTTTTGGGAAGATCCAGAAACAACCTGGGCCGCAAGATCCAGGTCAGCACCCCCTAGCAGGCGTTCCCCATCCCAACGGGGCCCATACATTTCTATGCACCCCGAGCTTTGACTGACAATGATTTTGAAAATATTCTTCAAATATTTTAAACATACTGACCCTAGAATTGAATGTAGATAGGAGCTGCAAGACTAAGGTCAGGAATATGCCCAATACCCATCTGATGAATCTACTGGTGGTATCAGAAATTATGATATTGAGAGCACTTTATCCCACCTTCTGAATCACTCCTCCCCTTGGTTCACACAAAATTTGATAGATCAACATCTCCAATGTAGACAGCTCGAGCGCGAATAGCGCAGAAACTATAAATCAGTTCTTTCCCAGTTTAAGCTAGCCTTAAAAACCTATCATTGCCAAATCAGATTAGAGAAGAAAGTGTACTATTCCAAAGTATTTGCCTCAGCTGACTCTGATAAAAAACTCATCTTTAAGATAGTTAAATCTTTCACACATCCCAAAGAACTCAAATGAGAAATCCCTCCCTCACAGTCTCCAAGTAATCAAATAGCGGATTTCTTTGAACAGAAAATTTAAAAAATCCATGCCGACTAAGGAAATTCCTCCCCTCACCACTAACCCCAAATCTAAAACCCAGAATAATGCATATCATCTACATTCATTTCAACTGATTACTATATAAAAATCCCGCCAAACTATCCTCTCCTGCGAATCAGGATCCCACTTTGAATCCCTGCCCCCCAAAAATCCTTTACGCCATGGTGGACACAGTTAACCCCTTCATAAATAGCATAATCAATGCATCACTTTCACTAGCAGGGGTACCCTCATACTGCAAAATCACGCAGCAGTCAGGCCCCTCCAGAAAAAACAGCTGGCAGACCCTCCCACCCTTTCTAATCTCCGACCCATTTCTTTACTACCCTGTCTCAGTAAAATGAATGAAACAATAGTCAACAGTCACCTTACGCCCTTTTGGGAAACCACAAACACCCTATAAACAACTCAATCAGGCTTTAGGCCATTAAACTTCACAGAATCAGCACTTTTACAAACCGTGGAGAGCTTTAAATCCACCTTGGATGAAGGAAAAAATACAGTTCTGATCTGGTTAGATCTATCATCTACATTTGATACCATCTCCCATGAGATCTTGCTACATCGTCTCAACGCATGTGGCATTTCCTAAACTGCTTTGGCCTGGCTCAAATCCTTTTTCACAGGACGTCAGTAAGTAACCACGCTCGTGCCCTAACAGTCAGCCATGAAAACTCTGCCTATAGGTGTCCCGCAGGGATCTATACTGAGTCCAGTACTGTTCAACATCTATATGGCCCCACTTATAGAACTGATATCATCATTCACATCAATACTACATCATATGCAGACGACACTCAGCTGATCCTAACATTAGATAAACAATCTACCAATGCTGAAGTAAATTTCCAACGTTGTCTCACAGAAGTCTTTCATTGGATGAAGCAGAATCACTTGAAGTGCAATTCAGAAAAGACTGAAATCATGCTCCTAGGCAAAACCAACACCTTCACCCACAGTCGCTGGTGGCCATTAAACACCCCTCCGCCACCTAATATTGTGGCGGCAGCAAACAATCTTGGGGTAAAATTTGATCCTACCCTATCCTTTCGTCCGCAAGTTCTATCAGTGGCAGGGAAGTGTTTTCAACTGATTAAATCCCTGAAAAATGTTGTTAACCTTCTCCCAGCAACCGCAAGAAAAAATGTCATAGCAGCTCTATTAACTTCTAGGCTTGACTACTGCAATAGCCTCTATGCAGTTACTAACAAAACTATCGTAAAAAAAAACTTCAGACCGTTCAACACTCAGCAGCCTGCCTTACACTTAAGCTGCCATGTCGCTCCTCAGCATATGCAGCTTTAAAAGTGTTGCATAGCTTACCCATACACAAAAGAGTGCTACTTAAGATACTCGTCATCACTTTTAGAGCTTTCAGGGCCACTGGACCTGTGTTTCTAAGATCTAGATTCTCACCCTACATCACCACACGCACTCATACATCTACCTCAGCTAATCTCTTAAAACCAGCCTGTTTCAAACTCAAAACTAGAGCAGGTAGATCAGTAGCTGTCCTAGGTGCAAATGCATGGAATTCACTCCCCAGCCAACTTCGACTCATACAATCTGAAGCTTCTTTCATGAAATTCCTAAAAACTTGGATCTTCGGAGCCCCTGACTCTCTTATGCTTCTCTCTCATTTAACTCTTTTCAATCTACCCAAGGCAACTCTTTACCTGTACCTTCTTTCATCTACGTCTGCGCAGCACCAAGATACTTCTTCAGAGGGATAGTCGCGCTTTAGAAATTCCTGTTACAGTACAATACAATACTCTTATAGATTCAAAAAAAGAAAAAGAATAAGGACATGCAATCTAACTGCCTAAATATTATCTGTCGTTTCCCAATGTGCAGGCATTTAGTTCGATTCTTACCACGCTGTTTATATTGTGGCGATTAATGCTTGGCCATCAATAACTAAGCAATTGTCCCAGTCCGTACCTGTACAGGGGCGGTACATTCCTTAGGGCGCAGGAGCATTGCCCCACTCATATTTTGGCCAAGACAAATAAAGGTTAGTAGTTTAAACAAATTATATAAAATGTAACTACTAACATTAAGTCTGTCAGTGTGGACGATCGCCTGAGGCACGTCCTGGTGAAGCTAGTGTGGGCGGGGCTGAGGGTGGGGCTTATATTGGCAGATAGTATTTACTTAGCACACTAGCAGCAGCACTCTGCAGCCTGCAGGTACTTGGCCTCATTTGCGCCTGTCGGGTTGGACGGCAGCTTTCTCTGGCCAGCCCAACATGCACGCTAGAGGCTGCTCCACCTGTGCTTCAATGAGCTGGGAGTGACTCAAAGCTGCAGCCTCCAGTCTCAGTGAGAGCGTTAATGTCCCCTGCCCTAGCCAATCCAGGCACTGATGTAACAGCCGGAGCAGTGTCTGCATTGGCTTAGAGTCACTCCCCCAGGCCAGGCCTCTGCTCTCGTGCAGACTGTGAACGTGACTGAGGCACCGCAGGTTGGAAAGAGGCTCTCTCTCAACCTTGGTGCAGGGTTTGCTCAGCAGCTTGACCTGACTTTGTACAATGTCAAGAGAGCTCCTTGGACAAGAAGGCTTCAGGGTTTGTGGACCCTCCCCAGCCCCTATGCCCTGGCATGGGATCAGGTGTGAATCGATAAGGATGGCTAGATGTGTTCAGATGGATGTGCCCCTCTCAGAAGTTGCCTATTAAGACATACAAGTTCTGAGGTTGCCTCATTCAAAGGTAAGCAAACCTCGGAGATACGCCAGCTCTGTAGTTGCCTATTCATGGGTATGCTGCATGTGCAGGATCCTCACGGAGGTGGCTATACGGTTAACATGGCCTCTTCCCTTACACATGCTGCGAGCACTACATGTACTGGCATGCCGGGCCCTGCTGCATGCTACAGAGCCCTCCTGTCTGCAGTTAGAGTCCGCCATTACTGCGGGCATCTCTTATGCATGTTACAGGTTGCGCAGTTTGGGAGGTTCTTTGCTGGTGGTTGTAAGTGGGTGTGAACCACACTCACTTAGTTCTCTCGTCTGAAGTTGCTTTCAGGGCTCCTAATATCTGAGCTTGTTCACTCCACCATAAGCGAAAGATGATGAACCAGCTATAAGAACCCTGTGCTATTGTTACCTCCACCATGTTTGGTGTTTATGAGGAGACCCCCTGACCACATAAGACACAAGTTAAACCTGATGCAGTGATTATTCTAGGTTATCTGGTACACCATTTCCCACCCTTAAAATGAATGTCTCATAACTATTCACTTTACACAGCTAGTCTGGAAGTTACCACTACAACTCTGAGGCATCTAAATGACTGATTGACTTATTTATTAAGCTCATGAATGCCAAGACGTCTTGGCGCTTAGTGAGAAAAATGCTGGCCCACACTGATTAATCTGCCAATTTGGGAAAGAGCCAGGTCTTTATTTGTTTCCTAAAGATGGTCCTGTTTGAGAAGAATAACGTTTGAATAGCAGCTGCACATCCACTACATACAAGGCATTGTGTACAAGACGGAGAGCCTTGAAATCCACTCTCTGCCGAACCAGTAGCAAGTGGAGCAGTTTAATAGAGGCTGAGGTAGGGTGATATTTGGGAAGACCACAAAGCACCCGGGCCATCGTGTTCTGAATGGACTGTAGTTTGGCAATCTGGCCCTTGTCTGCTCCCATGTAAAGGGCATTGCCCTAATCGATTCTGGAAGGTATCAAGGCCCCGACTACCGTTTTCCTCAGGGTTAAGGGGATAAACTGAAGGATTTTGCGGAAGTTTTTCAGCGTGTAGAAACAAGCAGATGAACCCCGATTTGTTTGTTGGGCAAATTTTAGATTGCGTTCAAACATGAAACCAAGGTTCCTGGCCTTAGTTACGGGAATGGGGCAGTTCCCAAACTCAGTGGGCCACCATACTTGGCTCCAAATTGAAGACTTCCGCCCGAATTCGATCACCTCTGACTTTTCCATGTTGAGCTTTAAAAATTTGAGCTCATCCACTGCATAACATTCTTTGGGCAGTTCCTAAACCTAACTGCCGTCTCATTCACATTTTGGGTTACTGATACCACTATGTGGGTATCGTCTGTATACGATACAAGCATCAGACTATGATCTCTTATTCGTCTGGCCAGAGGGGTAATGTAAAGATTAAACAACGTGAGAAACACCACATGGGATGCCGAATTTTGAGACTGAAGACTGTCCCAATCTATCAGTTGTTCGCAGACCCCTCAATGCCTGTTGCCCTCAGCGGTTGCGTCAATACCTGTTGATTAACAGTATGGAACGGGGCTGACAGGTCAAGCAAGAAGAGTACGGCTCTTCCCCCACCATCGATCACTTTACGAATCTCTTTGGGGCATAATTACTGCTGACTCAGTAGAGTGCTAATTTAGGATGGAAGGATTTTTTTCGCTATTCAGTTTTAAACTTTTGAAGCAAAGAAAAAGCCTAAATATTCTGCTCTTTTAAATCGGCTTAGGAGGCTGTTCGGAAATTAGAGTGAAGGAAACATGTTTTTAAGGAGGGGAGGGGGGCTCAAAGAAAGAAAAGTGTCCCGCTACAAATCAACTGTGCACATGTTTTCTCTATACTTTCCCATTTGCATTCAATGAAATAAAGCAGATGTTGTGCTAGGAGCAGAGAGTGTGCGGGGCACTGGTGGCTACTGCCTGCCAGAGGTGCACACCTGCACACTAGTCCAGTGATATGGACTACAGTGATATGGACTACAGTGAAATTTCAGCTTCTGCACGGAAGCTCAGCAAACCAAAGTGAAAATATAACGACAACAGATTGGCCCAGCTCTGCAACTGTATGCACTAGTAACGGTGTAAATTATGGCAAAATCCGAAATATTTATCCATCATTTACTTAAATTGTTTAACACAGTCATTACAATTTGCCTTCTTACCCCTTCAAAAATATGTTTTGGGATTATGTTAATGTTCAGCCCAGCTGAATGAATACACGTGCCTGCCTGTTGAACACGGAGACAGCGTTCTTTAGCCTGGAACCCTCTGCGGTCCGTTAGTGTGCGCCGCATGCTTTGCTCACTCGGTGACAGCCAAAGATGACCTTTACGCCCACCACTTTCAAAAGCCACCATTCGCCACTGTACTGTGTGCAGCTGACATGCAATACTGGCTTGCATATGCATTACACATTATCTTAAAAAAGATTTTAGACTATAAATGCTGAAGTACTACAAAGTAGTGGCCTGTAAGCCTCTAGTCCTAGCACTTAGTTCTTTAACATACTCACAGTCTTAAGTCAATTCTTTTCATGCCTTGGGCCACGTTTTGGTTACTAGGTCTGTTGCGGCGTTTAATGGTGGTCGGATTATAGAAGTTTTTTACACCTTGCTGTCATCTGACCTTTGGAAAGTGTCATTTGTCAAGCGTCTCTTTCCCCATTTGGTCCTCCTAATTAAGGTAATACGTCTGTATTATTCTTTAGTGAAAAAATCTAACGTGTTGCTTTACTAGCTTAAGGAAAATAATGGAAAATAGGGACCATCCAACTCGGCTCTTTCTTATAAGACAGAGGTTTATATTTGCAGCATTTTAGTTACCGCCAGGGCAGGGGTATGGAAAATACACCGTTATTGGCAACAAACGACATATGAAAAATTCTGTATGAAGACTTAACAGTTATGAACTTTAAAAACAGATTTAAGACAGTTTGAGAATGGTTTGCTCAACTCATAACCAAACATGTTCAAGCCCTGTCCTTCCACCCTACTATTTCAACAGTTGTTATGAGTAGAGTGCCCCAGTTCTCCTCGCTGTCACACCCATTATACAATGTCTTGATTGTCCCACTACATCACCTTTTTAAATATCATAGCTGCAATGCTGTAAAATATGCTGATTACACTTAGCTGCTGATATGCTCAACTAGGAAGCGCCCAACTACCCGTTTATCATCAACTCCAGTGTGACATACATGCATGTCTGGATGTGAAAGAATGTTTTGATGCTCAACAAGATTGAACTTCCCCAATAGGTAACAAGAAAAACAAGCATTTGCAATGCAATAGGTCTTGCCTTGCTGAAAGTTTGAGCTATTGGCGTTGCATTCTTATTAGCAAAGCCAATAGCTCAAACTTTCCATAATGCAAGACATATTGCACTGCAAATGCTTGTTTTTTGTGGGAACCATTAAATATTCTGTCAGGAAGCAAGTACGTGGACGGAAATTGGAATGACACCACAATACAAGTGCTGGCGCTCCAGGCTACACAGTTTGAAAAACAGTTTGAGCATCACTTAACTAAACCTTGTATTAGAAGCTTACATTCTGCAAGAACCTACAATAATGTAAGAAGTAATAGCACTTGTCACAAACATTCCACTTAACCTCACACACCCCAAAGCAGGGATTTTGCTTCCTGGTTGGTTAGAGACGGTTTGCCTGGAATAGTCCAAAAAAGAGGGAAGAGAACCATTTAGTTGTATACAGTATTTTACTTGTTGGATTCAACTATTTCCTTGGCTAAGAAACAGTGACATTTTATAAGACACCAACCTAACAGTGGCGTAGCAAAGAGAGTATGGGGGTCTGTACACCCCTGGTGGCATGAGTTTCGGGTTCAGCGGCCTCCTTACGCTCTTACCTGCTGTGTCAGGGAGGCAATCAGTAAGTAAGTAAGAACGTGTAGAGCCCACAAATACCAAGGTGTCTTGGCTCTGAGAATAGCGACGAAACGTGTAAAGACTCTCAGTGAGAAAGCTTCATTCCTGTACATGGAATAGCCAGGTCTTAAGCATTTTTCTAAACAGGGGTCTAGTAGGTTGTAGCCTAATGAAGACTGGCAGTTTGTTCCAGAGCTTGGATGCTCATTAGGAGAGGCTTCTACCTCCACAACTAGCCTTTTGTATTTTGGGGACCTGGACTAGTCCTTTATTGGCAGATCTAAGATTCCACGGTGGGGTGTTCTATTGGAAAAGTTTCTGTAGGTCCGATGACCCACTGCCATATAATACTTTATGCACCAGGCATAGCACCTTGTATTCAATGCACTGCTTGACCAGAAGCCAATGAAGCTCTTTGATGCTGCTAGAAATATGGTGGTATTTGGGAATATGGAGCAGCACTCGCTCTCTGGCGTTTGAGGGATTGAAGTTTTAGCAGTTGGCGTTTGTCTATGCCCAGGAAAAGTGCATTATAGTAGTCAATTTGTGAGAGAATTAGTACGACTAAAACAGATTTTCTGAGATCCAGGGGAATAAAACGTAACATTTTGTGCAAGAAGATGTCAAAAGGTTGATCTGTCCTGCATTGTTTTGTTGGTCATCAACAGGAATACTAAGTTCCTTGCTTTTACCGAGGGGTTCAGGCAGTGACTTGCTTTGGCTGGCCACCAAAATTAGTTCCAGGGTGATGGCCCTTTCCCAAACTCTATGACCTCCATTTTGTCTGTATTTAATTTAAGGTAGTTCTGATGCATTCACCCCATTATGTGCATCAGACAGTTGTGAAATCTCCCAGCCATGGTATCCACATTAGAAGAAATAGAGATAACAATCTTAGTGTCATCGTCATATGATACCAGCGGAAACCATGAGCCTTAGTCAACTTGGCCAGAGGTGTGACATAGATGTTAAACAACGTTGGCGACAATGCTGAGCCTTGGGGAAATCCACAAGGAAGAGAGAATCTCCCAGATTTAAAATTGTCCCAGCACACCCTCTGTTCTCTCGCAGTGAAGAACGACGTAAGTAGGGTTAAGGCTGCCTCTGTAATTACTATTGCCTTCAGCCGCTGTGTTAATACCAGATGATTGACAGTATCAAACACTGCTGATAGGTCAAGTAGGATTAGGACAGCTCTTCCTCCCCCATCCAGCGGTCTGCGTATTTCCTCAGTGGCCATAATTAGAGCTGACTCAGTGGAGTGCCGTGGTCTGAAGCCATGTTGGGTGGGATCGAGAAGGTCATTGGTGTCGAGACAGCCAGTTAGTTCTTGTTTGATTGACTTTTCTAGGATTTTGGCAGCAAGCAGTAAGTAGGCCAGTAGTTTTTTACCTCGGAAGGGTCTAGAGAATGTTTCTTTAGAATCGGTCTAATGCAGGTTTTCTTCCAGGAAGCGGGGAAGGTTCCTGACCTCATGACATTATTCAGAAGTGGGGCTAGTTTAGTACTAATGTTATCCGAGGCCAGATGTACTATATCGGGGGGACAGGGGTCTGTCTGGGACCCTGATTTTGTGGATAGTAACAGAGTGTTTTTCTATGTCCACTGACAAGAGAAGTGTCCTCCGTAGATAAGGGCTGTGTTAGGAGCAGGGACCCTCCCTACAAGTTCATCATAGACCATTTGAATTTTGGTCTGAAAGAAGTTGGCCACTTAATCACATAGAATAGAGCTTGATCTGGTGCAAATTGATTCTCCTGCCAAAGCGGCATGCGCACTTTGCATGTTCTCCCTGCAGGCTGCATTACAGCCTGAGTGGAGAACATGCACAGCCTGCCAGCCACTGACTGAGTTCGGAACCACGGCGCTCAGACCAATCGCAACGCTGCTAAGGCACCGCTGCGATTGGCCAGGGGATTCTGGGAGACTGTGTTCTTCCTATCATGCACAGAGGACGGAGAAAGAAGAAGCGGCGGTCATCGGCAAAAAAGTAAGTCCTTTATTTTTTATTATTTCACTCCTTCCCTCCCTACGCACCCCCACCCCCGCTCCACCACCCCTAGTCCGTAGCAGCTGTCATCGGGAGAGACCAGAAATAATAAGTGTTCGCACATGTGAAGTACAGCTGTTGAAAAGAAAAGAAATCCCTAACCAGAAAGTAAAATAGCTGAAACAGACAAGTCCTGCGGCAATACTCCAGAGCCCACAAAGTACAAACTGGTCATTCTACAGTGCATGTGCTGTAGGCTCGACCTAAACACGGTAGCAGGACTATATTTTCCCCCCACAATGGGGAACAGACCAACTTCCACAGCAAAGGTCAAATCACTAGGAGTTTGGATAAATGAAAAGCTCTCCCCTACTTAACAAATTAAAGTACTTTCTTCTGCCTGTTCTCTAGTAGTGCATACTCTGAGGAAAGCGGTACCATGCATACCGAAATCTCTTCATGTCAAGGTTGTTTCTGCTTGTGCCCGGCACTGTGTGGGCTATTGTAATGATTTATTTTGGTCTACCCGATGCTGCAGGTAAACAACATATTAAAACATCACAGAAGTGTTGACAGTACCACATTATAAAAACCTTATGTATTATGCATGGAGTCTTCTATAGCCTGGATAAATTCTGACTCAAGGAGAGGTTTCAGAAACTTGAGGCTTCTTGGATACTACAATACAGCAAAGAGCTGTTATTCCAAGTCCCTAAGATAAAGCTGGCTTGTATTGGTGGCCACCCGCTTCAATATATTTGACCCACAATATAGAATGTCCTGTCTACCGACCTCCACAAACAAAGTTAATTTTCTGCTTTTCAAAAAACACTCAAGACATTGTTGTACCTGTGTTAGATCTGGGGGTCTCTAATTGGCAGAGGTAGATACCTTAGACCAAGTAGGGACCCTTGCTTCTAGTCAGGGTGACGGAATACACACAGTAGATAACCCCTGCTCACCCTCTGTTAGCTTGGCTCGAGCAGACCGGCTTATCCCCAAGGCAATGTGTATAATAAATGCACTTAACACAAACAATGACTCCCCATCCACCACAAACTGAGACCACACAGGTAAGTATATTTATAAAAATATAACTTTATTTAGTTGCAGCAATAAAAATCAACAGTACACTATAGTTGCTTCTCTGGTAAAAGGTTGCACTTAATCGTGATGGTTGCACTTGAATTTAGGAAGTTCTTATATAAAAGGATAGTCTCAAGTTTCTGTAAACAAGTATATATATAAAAAAATAATATTTCTGATTTATTCTCAATTCGGCTCTTCAAATGGTTAAATAAAGCAATGCCAGCGTGTAATTAACTCAATACTCTGGCCTTCAAACTATTGCGCCCAATCTCATGCGAGCGCGCCTCACCATATGACTTCAGGCACCACCGTGCCGAGCAGAACAGACTCACTCCAGGCCCCGGCCGGTCCCAGCAGCCCTCCGCCCGAACTCAGATCCTTGGGGAGCGGCGGGGAGCTAGCTCAGCGCTCCGAGCAGGGACAAACAGGCCAGGGGCAGAGGGCACTCACGTTGCTCCCTCGGCGAGGTCGGGTCAGTCTTCCCCGGTTCGGCGCTCGAAACACGGCTCTCGGCAGCTACTTCTGGGGTCCCGGTCCCGCGGACCAATCCTGTCGCGGCCTTCGTGACGAGCCTCCTCAGACGCCCGGGAGTCAGCCAATGGCAGTGCGGCTCCCGGGACAGGCCCTTCCTGACACACGCACAATCAGCCAATCGGGATGCAGCCTCAGTGATGACGCGGCGGCGCTAGGCCAATCCTAGCGCGGCGATCACTGAGGGGGCTCGTTCTTCTGGGCCAATGGGAGCGCGGCTACCGCAACTCGGATCAAAGACGGCAACTTTGGAGGGTGTTTCTGGCCCCGGGCCGCGGCGGTGATTTGGCGGCAAGAGATTTTCGGGGCCACAGGTCGCGGCTGGACCGCTTTAAACCGGCAGATCGTCGGGGGTGATTCCATATGCAGGAAGGCACCACGGGCCTCCTCTCACCCATGAATTTGTGCCGATGAGCGCAACGATCGTCTCCCATAGCTGGCAAGTAGAAACACGCGTTGGGGCAAAACACCACACGATCTCCTCAGCAGTTTCAGTTGCAATGGAACCTTTTGACCCTGGGTTCCAGGATAGGAGGCCAGCTCTTCTCAGGCCCTTGGAGATTCAGTTAAAAGACACAGCACACAGCAAAGTCTCTGTAGTTCAAGCAAGCAGGGACACAGCACACAGCAAAGTCCCTCTTCTCCTCAGCTTCAGTTGGTCAGCAGAACAGGTCAGCCCTTAGAGCACACAGCAAGGCAATCTTCCTTTAGTTCTTCAGCAGTCCTTCTTCCAGCAGAGGTTCCTCTTGATTGTAGAATCTAATTTTCTGTTGTCAGGGGTCCTTCTCTTATACCCCTAAAAGTCTTTGAAGTTCTTTGAAGTCTTTGTGCAAGTGGGCCCTGAGCCCGGGCTAAACCAGTTCTGGGTGTTGCTGGAGCCCTTGGGCTTCCTGGCTTCCTTCTTTCTTTCAGTATCAGGGACAGAGGTGACAGTCGCCCAGCGGGAGGTGGAGCCAGCATTGTGGTCAGGCAGGCACAGCCCTATTCACTCCCAGGTGCTATCTCCTCCCACTTCCCTGGCAGCAGATGCAGCCTTTCATCCACGGGCTGACTCAGACAACCTCCTGGGGGCTCTGCAGCCCCTGTCACCCTCAAACCAGACAGTCAATCCACAAGCAGGCCTAGGCTCACTCCTGGAGCCAGGCTCCAGCCAATCACACGCCAGGCACAGATTACACAAATATGCCAACTTCTAACAGTGGCACTTCTACACTAGACACAATCATGCCGCATATATCATTACGCAGCATTCAATCTCACGAGTTCGCACATACCAAACTCGACCCTGCACTCCCCACACATCAGGAACTACCATGGGCATACATATTCCCCATTCATTCCTATGGGAGGGCAGGTCACTCACCACACATACACAGAGAGCTCACGCACTTTACACTGTACCACAGTGAAAAAGTGCGCCAAGGCCTAAAATCACCAACACCAGGTCACAGAAACAGGCTAGGAAAAAGCAAAAAGTTTCGGGGTGAACCTGCCAAAAGGGCCAGGTCCAACAACCTGCCTTTCTTCTCTTCATTCTCCCATTACCTTTTTAGGTCTCGGCTAGCGTAGGCTGCGCACATGCGCAGTCTCACTGGCGAGATGTAATGTTTAGGGTACTTTCACTTGCGAGGGTTAAGCCCCGCCCCTCTTTTCCATTGGCTGGCGTCACCGTTCATGCTAAACAGTGGCCAGCCATTGGAAAAGAGGTCACAGTGACGTACTCTTTTCTCTTTTAGAGCCTTCCCATTCGGATGGACTTCCCCGACTTACTGCTGGCGTAAAAGGTTTCTTTTCTTCTTTATGGGGCGAAACAGATGGCCCCATGAAGAAGATAATAAACCTTTTACGCCAGCAGGGCAGTCCTTTCAAGTGGGACAGCTCTAAAAGAGACATTTCTTTCATTTTAGTATGATCGCGGCACCCGCGCTTTACTTTTAAAATGTTATAAGTAAAGCGCCGGTGCCGCGATTATACCAAAATGAAAGAAATAGAAAAAACATCTATTTCTTTCATTTTGGTATAATCGCGGCACCGCACTTTACTTTTAAAATGTTATAAGTAAAGTGCGGGTGCCGCGATTATACCAAAATGAAAGAAATAGAAAAAACATATATTTCTTTAATTTTGGTAGGTGACGTGTGCAAATCTCTCACACCAAGTACAAAGGCAACCTTCTCTATAGTGGGGAAAGCAACTCCCGGCAAAATTCGAAGGGGTCCTGCGAAATGTAATCATTCATGTTCGTCATCCGAGCGCAGCTTCGAGAAAATGCCCTGCTTCCCCCATGGAAGACAGGCCTGTACTCTACATGGGTGGCATTTCTTGGGCTTGTTTGAATAACTCTCACGCACTAGTAGCAAACGTGTTCCAGTGAGACATTCAGGGGATAAAAACCTCGCCAAACTTGCCTGACTGCCACGAGGCTCCAGTTCGAAGAAGCAACCCTTTGTTTGCAACTTCTTGGAAACAGTGCTCTTTTCCTTCTGCTGTGTTTTAAGACATCTCTCTCTGTGTTAGGGCCTCTCAGGAGACAGACCCGCGATGGCCCTCAATTGAACTCGCGTAGTCAGCTACGGCCAGATTGACCTGAAAGTAAAGAGAATAGTGTGTGCCTTAAGGCCCTCCCCTCCCTGCTGCCTCAACTCCCTCAGAAGCGCTCTCCCCGTTCCCTTACCGGCCTGCCTCCTTTCCAGCCCATCCTCCCCCCTCATCCGCCGACACAGAGCCTGAGATGGAAGCGTGGGCTCCAGAGCCATCTATCGTTTATCAAAAGCACCACGCTGCACCGAAGACTGAGAGCTTGAACCTGGCTACTAGTGAGGCAGCGTTAAAAGATCAATTTAGGCACGAACCTCCACGCCCTCTGTCCACCCCACCCCCGTACCTCACTAGCCAGTATGCAAACGGAGTTACCTATAGAATACACTGCATGCAGTTTGTTAACAAAATACACCCGCTGGATGGATTCTCTCGAAAAAGTAATGTGGAGGAAAAGGCTGCTCTTGACTCAAGTTATGGTGTTTATGGATTTACTAGAATCGCCAGAACCGTGGCTAAATTGGCAGTGACATTTTGAAGTATAAAGGGAGACAAGCAAACCTGTCGGAGCGGGATGGCTGCCTAAGTTTCGACGAAGAAGGGCTGTACAGCTTGAACTACCACCCGGCACTCAACGCCATCCTAGCCGTCACCAGCCAGTGCAGCGTCAAAGTCATCGATGGCACCTCGGGAGACTTTCTGCAGCAGGCCACGGGCCTGAGTGGTGAGTTGGGGTTACTTCGGGGGGGGAGCAAGTCTCCATAACCACTCCACCTTTCTCCCATGTCAGTTTCTGGTGGAAGGGGGTTCTGCCTCTTATGGTTGCCAAGCAGGGAGTCTCTCTCGCCCCTTCCCTCCAACTCACCCCGATCTGTTAGTATCGTCACTGTCTAACAGTGACAATGTTAGACAGTGAGAGTGTATTTTTTGCACATTAAATTACATGTAGTTATTTACAATAACATTACGTGGTCTTGCAACGTTCTATTGAAATTAGCTTCCATACACAAATTGGTGCTTACAAATACCTGGTGGCGGGACTGTATTTAAAATTCACCTCACAGATCTTCATGTGCAGTGTACACAGTGCCTCGCTCTTCAATGTCCTGCAGCAGAGGAAAAGTCACTCAGTCTTCAAGGCGCTGTTGGACTCCCAGTAAGGACTGCGGCCGCACAGAAACGGAAGGCGTGCCCCAGTCTCCCTTCGTCACCCTTTCCCCTTTCTTCTTACCTATCCCTCCTCCATTCCGCTGCCCCTCTACTGTGTCCCTTCACCACACATTGTTACCCCGCCCTTGTCCTGTCTCCTTGTCTACCGTGTTTCCTCCAGCCTCTCTTGTGCTCTTTTTCTCCCTCGTCTACCATGTCTTTTTCTACCATCAGAAGCCTCTTCTTTTCACCATTTATTTAGCTTAAATCGCCCGCTCTTTTGCCCACGGTCCTTATTCCTATATTTTCAGCCCTGATTTACCCCCATCTATAACCTGACATCTCCCTTCTTCCTTCACCCCTTGTGCAAACCCCTTCCCTCTTAGACTACCACTACCACGTGTGCGCCTCCGCCCCTCTTCCTTACATTTACCCCCTTCATCCCCCTCTCTCCTCCTCTTGCCTCTATTGTCTTCCCTCGCTCACACACATACTCTGCTCCTCGAGGTTGTCATGTGGCACCCTGATGGTCCACCCGATCATGGGCTAAGATAGTAAGCGGCAGGGTCGGCGCTCGGTTTCACCAGATGAATAATAAATATTCCACTTAAGGACTTCCAGGTGTTTCCCCAGAGTGTGTCACTTGTTTGTTTACCAATCCCTTAGCTCCGATCTGCCAGCTCGGGTCATACCATTCTGATGTGCGGGGTTCGTGGCACGTTTTAAGTATCCAAACACAGTGCCATTACAAACACGCAAATATTGCAAAGTAATCCAAAGGAGGCAGCAAGTGATGTATATATGTGTTACCTCCGCCAACTTCACTTTGCTGGGCGATCTAAATCTGCATTTAGACGACCCCCTCAATGCCGCTGCTAACGATCTCCGCTCTAGCCTCCAAGCCATTGGTCTGACCCAAAAGGGGTTTCAGCCGACACATAATAGGGGCCATCTGCTGGACCATGTTTTCAGTAATTTGGACACGCTCTCGGTGGAAACACCAGTACTACTGCCATGGTCTGACCATTGTCTAATTCCCATTACATGGTCTATCAACATTCCCACTACCTCTGCACCTCATATTAGGCATTGGGGTAGGAAATGGAGTGCGCTTCCAATTCACACCTGGGAACAGGCCCTCTCTGAACAACTGCCCCAAAAAACGGAGAATCCTGACCTAGCAGTCCATAATTTTCATAACTGGATCTCCAACTCTCTAGATCGAGTCCTTCCAAAACGCTCCCTGCAAATAATCAGAAGGCCCAAAGTCGCCCCCTGGTACTCGCTTGCCCTTAGGGCCCTGAAACAAACGTGCCGGAAAGCGGAGAGAGCGTGGAGGAAAGACCGCTCTCAATCTAAAAAATTGGAGTACAGGGCAGTAATAATGCACTACAAGAGGGAGATAAAACTTGCTCAAGCCAAATTTTATGAAAATAAAATTAATATGGCAGCCAATTCACCTAGGGAAATTTTTAAGATCGCTAAATCTCTGATATCTCTTCCTGCTGAGAGACCTATATCAGAGGGGGCGCAGGCCCGCTGTGAGGATCTTGCCACTTTCTTCTCACAGAAGATTCAGGCCATCTATTCCCAATTAGCAGCAAATGATGGGGGCACTAATCCACTGCCTACCTCAGACTCAGACCTGCCTCCATCCTGCTCCTTGGCTACCTTTCCTCTCCTGGACCCTAATACTTTAGATTCTCTTGCTCAGCAGGTTACTTCAGGATCTCCAAATGACCCTGCTCCTCCCCAGACCTTAGTAAAAGCAATGGACACCATCCGCCCCTGTTTGCTGGAGGCTCTTAACACCTCCATTACCTCCAACTCTGTACCAGCCGCCTGGAAGTGTGCAATGGTAAGGGCCCTGTTAAAAAAAACGAATTTGGATCCTAACAACCTATCCAATTTTCGCCCTATCTCGCTGCTTCCATGGATGAGCAAATTGCTGGAGAGGCATATCAACAAAGCATTAGGGGAATATTTGGAGTCCAACAAATTGCTTCAGGTCTCCCAAACAGGGTTTCGCCCACAACATGGCACTGAGACCGCTCTTTTAGCGGTTACGGAGGCAGCGAGAGCCATAATGGACCAAGGTGGTAAAACAGCTATCATACTCTTGGACCTCAGTGCCGCGTTCGACACTGTGAACCATGCCACACTATTACATCGCTTGAGTGGCTTGGGAGTGTCGGGCGCGGCCCTGTTGTGGCTGACCTCCTTTTTGGAGGAACGCTTCTTCCAGGTATTTGAAGGCGAGGCGACTTCATCAAAACATCTTCTCAGCTGTGGGGTTCCTCAGGGCTCCTCCCTGAGCCCCACGCTGTTTAATGTTTATATGCAGCCTCTGGAGAAGATCGTTCTCCCCTTTGGTGTGCGGATTGTCACCTATGCAGACGACACTCAACTCGTGGTCTCTTTGGACCACGAGGGGGGTTCGTCGAACACTTTGGGTCCATGTCTGGAGGCTGTAGCTGGGTGGATGCAACTCTCCCACCTCAAGCTCAATGGGGAGAAGACCGAGATCATGGTGCTTGGTAATTCCTCCCCTACCTCCTTCCTGGATGACTGGCCTCTGTGTCTCGGTACTCCCCCCCCTCCTAAAGAGCAGATAAAGAGTCTGGGAGTCTGGTTGGACAGAGCGCTAGACTTCTCGTCTCAAGCTACTATCACTGCCTCGGTATGCGTGGGGCTAATGAAAATGCTCCGGAAAGTGCTCCCCCTGCTCCCATTCCAGGCGAGGAGGGTCATGGTCCAGGCCCTGATTCTCTCCCGCCTGGACTACGGAAATGTTTTATATCTTGGGGCCCCGGCAACAGTGACAAAAAAACTGCAGGTCACTCAAAACTGCGCCGCCCGCCTACTGTTTAATATCCCTCGCTGGCAGTCGGCGAGAACTGCCCTAAAGGAGCTTCACTGGCTTCCAGTGGCCTCAAGAACATTATTCAAGGCCATGTGCATCCTGCACAAATCCCTTCATCAAACTGGCCCGGCAGTACTGTACCCTCTAATACCGCCGTATGTGCCACTTAGAACCCTACGTTCAGCCTCACTGCACCTGGCAACCAAAGTAAAAATCAAGAGAGCCAGATGGGGCGGCCGCTCTTTCACCTATTCAGCGGCGAAGGCATGGAACTCCCTGCCCCTGTCCCTCAGGAAAAACAGCAACCTGATGTCATTTAGGAGAGAATTGAAAACCCATCTGTTCTCAAAAGCGCATTAATCCTTCCCTGCAGTCGCACACAGAATTCAGTCCCTAGCGCTGCGAGGCCTTCGGGTGGTTATGCGCTATACAAATGGAATTTTCAATTCAATTCAATTTTGCCCGACGAGCCCGGACTCGTCGAAACCCATAAATAAGAAGTTTTCATTTACAATGCCAATAGCTCTAACTTTTTCGAAGGCGAGACCTATTGCATTGCAAATGCTTGTTCACCACAGTCAGCCTGCCTACGATTATCTTTTAGCATTCCAAAGCACCTTGGAGCACTTTATAAATAGGTACATAGAGCCATGGCCAAGAGGACAGCTGAGTGAGAGCTCCCACCCCTCCATCCACGCCTGACTGAAAACAAACTGTTCCATGGCGTGAGAAATTGGAGTATTGGTGGACTAGGGTGTTTCATCTGCACTTGATCCTGCATCTGATCTCACTGCACTTTCGTTTTGTATCTCCTCCAGCGTGCTTTTCACCTTTCCTTTCATTTTGAGATGATCTAATTTCTTCACGAAAGTGAATATTCGGCCATATGGGTAATCCAGCCTGTCCCTGGTGAATTTACAAGCTTTTCTCTATGTTAATTCTACTATATAATTTTGTAAGTTATTTTCCATTTTTACCAATAAATCCTTTATAGATGTGTCATTTTTATATATTTTCATCTTCTTCATGATTTCATCACTGATTGTGGTCTGTTGTTCCATCTATATACACACACACACACACACACACACACACACACACCCCTACAGAGTCACACACACACCCCTACAGAGTGGTGACCGCCACTGGGCAATATCTATCTCTTGATATCTATCTATATGTGTATCTCTATATCACCCAATGGTGGTCGCCACACTGTAGTGATAGTGAGGACTGCATTTCCATAGGAAAAGGATTATTTGGCTTACTAATAACTTCGCCACGGTTTGACAATTCTTCACAATACTTTTTTAAAAAAAGTTCATCCTCTTTGGCATCTTCCTGGAAATGTTAGGGATTATTCGTAAAGTGGGGGCTGAGAAAAAGGCCAGTCTCAAAACTTTTTTTTTACGTAATTTAATTTTCTATAGGAAAATTAAACAGCATTACAGCAAAACAGATCTGAAACATCTAGAGATAAGAGCCGATTGCCTGTTGCCACACCAACAAAGATGTGGCAGTAGCCATTTTAGTACCCAAGTACTCAATCCGCTATCCTGAATTATTTTTTGTTTTAAAAACATATTGTGGGGTAGAGCAGAGTTACCCTGTCTCTCTAGCCCCGATCGATTGGGGTGAGGGGTGCCCAGAGGGACAATGGACAATGGATCAGCGGAGGATTTACGGATCTGCAGTCCCATTTCTTTTTAACCCCTTCCATGCTGATGACGGCCCCCAGCCGTCATGCACTACGGGGCTCATGTGCTGATGACGGCTGGGGGCCGTAATAAACCCGCCCACTCGCGATTTTGCCGCACAGGCGCAGAATAGCGGCCGCATGGAAGGGGTTAAAGTGCAGCCTTACCCACTTTTTGAAAATAAGCTCCCCGGGTGGGCTAGAGCTCAGGATGAGGACTCAGCATTTTCTATTCGATTGGGTGGGGGATATGGCTCTGACCTTGAGACCTCTGGAGATGGCGCCAATATTTAAATTATTTGATAGGGGACATGAATCCCCCTCCATGAGTGTTAAGAAGATCTCAGGAAACCCATCCCTTGGGGGTCGAGATTTAGATTTTGGGGAATGAAGCATCCACCCTCTCCTCCCCATGATGTACACCGGCCTGGGCGGAACCCCCATCCCCCATGCTGCGATGGCTGCTGCAGGGTCTCAGTAACCCGAAACCCCCACAACACTGCTGTGTTTCCAGCTGAGGAGAGCGCAGGCAGGGAATCTAACCTTTATTCCCTGTCCACACTCTCCCTGGTAGAGAACACAGCTTTGATCCTACCCAGGCTGGAGCAGAGAAAAATGCTGCTCTCGCCCGGGCAGAAGCAAAGTAAAAGGGCTGGCTCCAGATAACAGCACAATGTGTACTGGCTGGGGAACTGGCAGGGACCTTGGGGCTTCCCCAAAGGCCACCAACATATGAATATGCTGTGGGTGCCCCAGGTGAGCACATTTAAAAACAAAAATAAAAAAACCAGAATAAAATGAGTGGCAGGGGCCACTCATTTATTATTCACTGCTCCATGCAAGAGCAGCCTTTAATGCCCTAAAACGTTTGTAAATAATGTTTTTTCCTATTGGTTGAAGACAGCAGTCCCATAAATCAACTTAGAGTACTAAAATAGTGACTGGGGCCACTTAAAAATGGAGTCCTAGACCAATAAAAAGTTTTAAAGGGTTCTGTTACAAGAATTCTCAAAATCAAGTACTAAAGAGAAATGCTAAATATATGCCATGAAGGCTCAGATACAGAATACATAGAAATCAGAATTACTCCAATTCCTAATAAGCAACATGTCAGGTGAGGCAACTGAAAAGTCTTTACGTTATGTCAGAGTCACAAAAAACACTGACCGCATCTGAAAGGAAAAAGGAAAGTCTCCTGGCTCATCGCCAAAACCAATGGTTTTATACACATTTTACGAATAAGTAATAAGCAAAAACAACATATTCAGCATGGCATGACTAGTTATAACAACCAACGTGTACTGCTTTTGAGGTGTGTGATAAAAACACAATTTTTTCTGCTTTGCGTTTCATTTTTGATTGTTTGTACCGTCTAAATAAATAATACATACTCATAAATCTTTCTGTATGCTTAGATCATTATTTTCTCGCCAAAATGCATTGTCATAAGTAAATTTGCTTGCATTACATCACATTCATTCTACAAACAAAATGACAACTTTTCAATACATCTTATGTTCACATGATATACATAATTCACACATTTGAATGTAAATTCTTGCGATGACTGTCGTTGCTTGCCCTATGCATTTCGGGACTTAACATTCGTTCATCGGGGGCCACTGAAAAAACAAGCATTTGCAATGCAATAGGTCTCACATTAGGAACATTTGAGCTATTGGTATTGTAAAGGACAAATGTTTTATTTAGGTGTTGGTTTTGAAAATAGCTAAATTAATAGCTTTGTCATTTACAATGCCAATAGTTATAACTTTCGCAAATGTGACACCTATAGCATTTGTAATGCAATATGTGTTGTATTTACGTGACTTACATGTATTGATATTACAAAAAACAATGGCTTTTAATTTTTTTCAATAACTAATACTTAAATAAAAGTGATTGTAATTTATAATGGCAATAGCTTAAACTTTTGTAAATAACTTTTGTGAAGATTATGCTCAGTGTATTTCATTGTGCCGAAAATCCAAGAACAGAAGTGAAATATTAACATATTTTTGTGACATTTGTAATAAAGCTTGAAACATTGAGAGAACATATTTGAACCAGTTGTTGTTGAATGGTTGCACAGATTGATGCTGTGGAGGCGCTGAGTGATGCTGTTGTGGCGAATGAGTGATGCTGTGGAGTTCAGTGATGTTGTGGTAATGTTATGCTATGTTTTGTTATGCTATGCTATGTTTTGGTGTGTTTTATTATGCTATGCTTTGTTTTGCTATGCTGTTTTGTTATGCTATGCTTTCCTATGCTATGTTTTGCTATGCTATATGTTTTGTTATGCTATGCTATGTTTTGTTTTGCTATGTTTTGTTATGCTATGCTATGTTTTGTTGTGTTTGGTATGCTATGCTATGTTTTGCTATGCTATGATATGTTTTGTTTTGTTATGCTATGCTATGTTTTGTTATGCTAAGTTTTGTTGTGTTTTGTTATGCTATGCTATGTTTTGTTGTGCTTTGCTATGTTTTGTTATGCTATGATTTGTTTTGCTAACCTATGCTTTGTTTGTTATGCTATGCTATGTTTTGATTTGCTATCCTAGGCTTTGTTTTGCTATCCTATGCTTTGTTTTGTTATGCTATGCTATGTTTTGTTGTGTTTTGTTAAGCTATGCTGTTTTGTTGTGTTTTGCTATACTATGCTATGTTTTGTTATGCTATGCTGTTTTGTTGTGTTTTATTATGCTATGCTTTGTTATGCTATGTTTTGTTATGATATGCTATGTTTTGTTATGCTTTGCTATGTTTTGCTATGCTATGCTGTACTATGTTTTGTTGTGCTGTTTTGTTGTGTTTTATTATGCCATGCTATGTTTTGCTATGCTATGCTTTGTTATGCTATGTTTAGTTATGCTATGCTATGTTTTGTTGTGTTTTGTTATACTATGCTATACTATGTTTTGCTATGCTATATGTTTTATTTTACTATGCCTTGCTATGCTATGTTTTGTTATGCTATGCTTTGTTGTATTTTGTTATGCTATGCTATGCTATGTTTTGTAGTGTTTTGCTATGTTTTTTATGCCATGTTTTATTGTGTTTTGTTATGCTATGCTTTGTTTTGTTATGCTGTGCTATGCTTTGTTCTGCTGTTCTGTTTTCTTGTGTTTTGGTATGCTATGCTATGTTTTGTTATGCTATGCTATGTTTTGTTATGCTATGCTATGTTGTGTTATGCTATGCTATGCTTTGTTTTGCTATGCTATGTTTTGTTATGCTACGCTATGCTTTCTTATGCTATGTTTTGTTATGCTATGCTATGTTTTGCTATGCTATATGTTTTGTTTTGCTATGCTTTGCTATGCTATGTTTTGTTTTGCTATGTTTTGTTATGTTATGCTATGCTATGTTTTGTTGTGTTTGGAATGCTATGCTATGTTTTGCTATGCTATGATATGTTTTGTTTTGTTATGTATTGTAATGCTATGTTTTGTTGTGTTTTGTTATGCTATGCTATGCTTTCTTATGCTATGTTTTGTTATGCTATGCTATGTTTTGCTATGCTATATGTTTTGTTTTGTTATGCTATGCTTTGCTATGCTATGTTTTGTTTTGCTGTTTTGTTATGTTTTGTTATGCTATGCTATGTTTTGTTGTGTTTGGAATGCTATGCTACATTTTGCTATGCTATATGTTTTGTTTTGTTATGCTATGGTTTGCTATGCTATGTTTTGTTATGCTATGTTTTGTTGTGTTTTGTTATGCTATGCTATGTTTTGTTGTGTTTTGCTATGTTTTGTTGTGTTTTGTTATGATATGTCATGATATGCTTTGTTTTGTTATGCTAGGTTTTGTTCTGCTATGCTATGTTTTGCTATGCTATCTTTTGTTGTGTTTTGTTATGCTATGCTACGCTGTTTTGTTGCGATATGCTATGCTATGCTTTGTTATGCTACGCTATATTTGTTGTGTTTTGTTAGGATATGCCATGCTGTGCTTTGTTTTGTTATGCTATGCTTTGTTTTGTTATGCTATTTGCTGTGTTTTGTTATGCTGTGCTTTGTTTTGTTATGCTATGATTTGTTTTGCTAGGCTATGTTATGATATGTTTTGTTGTGTTTGTTTATGCTATGCTCTGTTTTGTTGTTGTTTTGCTAAGCTATGCTTTGTTATGCTATGCTATGCTTTGTTGTGTTTTGTTAAGCTGTGCTTTGTTATGCTAGGTTATGTTATGTTTTGTTATGCTATGCTTTGTTTTGTTATGCTATGCTATGCTATCCTATGTTTTGTTATGCTATGCTATGTTTTGTTATGCTATACTATGTTTTGTTATGCTATACTATGTTTTGTAGTGTTTTGTTATGCTACGCTATGTTTTGTTATGCTTTGCTTTGTGTTGGTATGCTATGCTATGTTTTGTGATGCTATGCTATGTTTTGTGATGCTATGCTATGTGTTGTGATGCTATGCTAGGTTTTGTTGTGTTTTGTTATGCTATGTTTTGTTATGCTATGCTATGTTTTGTTGTGCTATGCTATGTTTTGTTGTGCTATGCTATGTTTTGTTGTGTTTTGTTATGCTATACTATGTTTTGTTTTGCTATGCTGTGTTTTTCTATCCTGGTGTGAGGTTGTGTGGCTGTGTGTGTGTGTGGGGTTGTGTGTGTGTGTGGGGGGGGTATGGGGTTGGGGGTGTGGGGTTGTGTGTGTGTGTGTGTGGGTGTGTGTGTGTGTGTGTATGTGTGTGTGGGTATGTGTGTGTGTGGGGTTGTTTGTGTGTGTGGGGGATATGTGTGGGGAGGGGTTGCGTGTGGGGGGTTGCGTGTGTGTGGTTGTGTGTGTATGGGGAGGGGGTGGGGGTTGTGTGTGGGGGGTTGTGGTGTGGGGTTGTGGTTGTGTGTGTGGGGGGGTTGTGTGTGTGTGGGGTTGTGTGTGGAGTTGTGTGTGTGGGGGGTTGTGTGTGGGGGGGTTGTGTGTGGGGGGGTTGTGTGTGTGGGGGTTGTGTTGTAGTGTGTTTATCTAGGTACCTGAATCGATATTCCTATTCTTTGCCCTTGTGTGGTTATAAATCAATAATATCCCTACAACGGCATAGAAACCCTTTTCATAATTCAGTCATAGCGCATGCTGTCACATTAAGCAAGCCTATTCCTCCAGCCCCCTAGAAAGCACACCGAGTTCTTAAACAAATCCAAGCCTCCAGCAACCTGGGAAATCCCCGCTGCTTTGTTTTGATTTCGTCCGAGAACTTCTATAAAGCACTGTAAGAACGACCAGTTCTTAGTGACATCCTTATTGACGTCTTATGTCCAGCCTTACGTCAGGTATAAATATACCAACGTTGCCTTAAGCAAAGACACGGTGGTGATGAATCTGGAGCAGCTACTACTTGCCCGAGAGCCCAGCTGATGCGAGAGCCCACGGACGCTGCCCCTCCCTTTTGACGCGCTGAGAAAGACGCTGTCTTTTCTCCTGCCGAGAAATCCAGCCTCCGGCGTTTCCAGCTTACCCTTGCGGGTGACTGGGATACCGAGTCCTGAGAGAGAGATACCAGACCTCCTGCCTTCTAATACCGAGGTACTGAACTGACTAAACCCTTACAGAGAATTCTTGAGTCTGATTCTTGGCAAAACAAACTTAACTTAAAACTGCTACTTACTTACTCCTTCCCACGTATTAGGCTTAGGTCAGGTACACCGGGGTAGGCGTAGTTAGAAGCACCAGTTGAGTACGATTAGTCAATGTATATATGTATGTATCTATTTTATCCATTTTAAAGTATCATATGGCTAAGAAACCATATCAATGCTTTTACAGTATTATTTCATAATCCTGCTTTTACTGTATGCACTTTACTTAACTATAAGTATTGCAATTGTAGCAATTCATTTCTCTTGTATGAGGAAAGAGACTGCTCAATAAATAACACCTTTTATTGAAAACGTCCGTCTCTCTTTTTCTCTGCAATCTGGTGAAACTAAGTACGCACCTTTGACTGAGTGAAATAGCTGTCTTTTGTTTTCACACGACTCTAGAGATATACTCTTAATCAGGGAGAGCAAAGTTGTCATGTTTTATGGTTGTCAGAAACTAAATCCCTTCTTGTCTATCCAGGGAGGTTAAACTCCTCCTCGCTTATTCGAGAAAGTTTCTAGTGAACTCTGAGCTAGCTGGCAAAAAACTTAAGTCTAATATAGTCAGTAGAGACCTAGTTAACCTCAGTACTACGTCTACACTACTGAAGATATTATTCCAATGCGCAGAGCCTATTGGGACTATAGGAACTACACTACAGTGTATGTGGGGTTGTGTGTGTGGGGTTGTGTGAGGGGTTGTGTGTGTGTGGGGGGGGTTGTGTGGGGACGGTTGTGTGTGTGGGGTTGTGTGTGTGGTTGTGTGTGTGTGGGGTTGTGGGGTTGGGGTTGTGGGGTTGTGTGGTTCTGTGTGCAGAGTTGTGTGTGTGTGTGTGGTTGTGTGTGTGTGGTTGTGTGTGGGGGTTGTGTGTGGGGGGTTGTGTGTGGGGGGTTGTGTGTGGGGGGTTGTGTGTGTGTGCGGTTGTGCGTGTGGGCTGTGTGGGGGTTGTGTGTGTGGGTCATGTGTGTGTGTGTGGGTCATGTGTGTGGGGGGGTCCTGTGTGTGGGGGGTGGGGTTGTGTAGTTGTGGGTTTGTGTGTGTGTGGGGGGGTGGGGTTGTGTGTGTGGGGGTTGTATGTGTGTAAGGTGGTTGTGTGTGTTGGGGGTTGTATGTGTGTGGGGGGGTTGTGTGTGTGTGTGGGGGGGTTGTGGTTGTGTGTGGGGCGATTGTGTGGTATGGGGTTGTGTGTTTGTGGTGGAGGTGCGGGGGTGGGGGTGTGTGGTTGGGGTTGTGTGTGTGGGGTTATTACAAACAAAATCTTAAACAAGGATCTGAAACTTAGACAAAGACATCCCACAGGGCTACAGTATAATGTGCCGCCTTGGCATGCTCTAAGTTGTGGCAACAAGGATACTGATCTTATGTGACGTGAGAGTTCTTACTGAATGTCAGCACAGACTTTTCTTTTAGTTTAAATACTTTCTGCAGAAAACGGACCTTCTACACTATTTTACGTGTGGGCACTCTAGAAAAGTAGAGGTGTTTACCTGGAAATCATTTTTAAAACATTTGTCCACTGATGTGGCTCAGCAACAAGGGCGTAACATATTGCGAGGATTTTATCATCTCACCCCCGATTCAAAGCAGTCCTCTTGCAGCTCATTCAGGGTGGTAAAACATACATGTTACTATAGTGATCCACGGTTGCACGAGTTTGTAAATCTCGTAGTTTGGGGTGTTGCAGCTCTGAAGAGCCTCCTCTCGAAGCTGCTACATGAGGAAGCCTCCCATAGGAAGCAATACTAGGCACCAATATCGGCGCTACCTAATCCGACTTTGCAAGTAAGCAGGGCTGGACTGGGAACTGATAGCAGCCCTGGCAAATTTAGCCAGACCAGCCCCCGCCCGGTGCATAGCGAGCGAGCGCAGCGAGCAAGCCGGACCACTACTAGGAGGGTTTGGGGGGGTTCTCCCCCCAAGAAATTTTTAGAAAACGACAGACCAAAATGGTGAATTTTACAGCACATTTTTCATTACATATTCAAATTGTATCTGACAGATCTGTTCCATCTCCCACCCCTACAAAGCCGAATAAAAGCGTAGTAGCCATCTCCACTTCTTGTTAGGGTGGACAGAAAACCTGTGTGCACTGAATCAAAAAAAATAATTATGATGATTGTCACATTACCATGGTATTTAAAATGCTCATTTGCCCTTAGAAGGGTAGACACTTCCTCTACGTCTATATGGTCACCTGCTATCAGCATATACATAATTTTCTACCATTTAACTAAGAAATCTGACGTGTCCCCAAGAGTTTACAGGAGGCAGTAGGTGGGGAAACAAGAGTCACTTGACAGCAGTTCCAATGGGCATTGGACAGGGTATCTCAGGAGGAGAAAGGATCCCCAGCCAGGAGATGACCGGAAAGAATGGCTCCTTCACACACACACATATCGCGGCCAAGGCAACTGGCCATGGTCGCAGTAAGATGCGTTTCAGCATATGTTGGTAAAGGAAACCAGTTTCAAGAAAACTTAAAGCACCCTTTCTGAGGAGCTGTTAATAAATAATGATGGACTTTTTCTGGAACTTTGTTCGTAAATAGTTTCTTCACAATAAATGAAAAGAAGAACTACAAGGAAACACCTTTCAGTGGCCAACAAGTGTGCCTAAATTAATCATTAATGCAGGTATTGTTGAAGGAAAGATGGTTTTCGGTCGGGTGCCCAAAATCTGTAAAACATAGAAAGGTCCTAAAGAGTTTGGAGTTTGTGGGAGTGAGGGAAGACCACTGAAATGTGACAGATCTCAGTGGTGTGTCCCTTTTCATAATAAGCGAGATGTTTATATTGAAGATTGCAAGTGGCAGTTAGTAGGTCTAAGCTTTAATTCAGCAATGTGCACACCAGTAAAATGAGGGAGAGGTCACCAGATGATTTAATTTGGAGAAGTACAACCAACTGAGTTCCAATGCTCACATTACACAAAAAGGCTGAAAATGTGACACATTTCTCCTTTTAGAGTGTTGCTCAGGTGAAGAGATAGGGAAAAAGGGAGCTTTTGCCAGTTCCTAATACATGGACTCTTGTGATCTGTAGCTAGATCTTTTATATTCCGTTTGTCAATCTACCCCACACGCTAAATACTGCCTTGTGCATAGAAGGTTTATCTGACTCCAAGGTAGGCTAAGCTTAATGTTTTTCACAAACAGACATAAAAAATACACTGCTTCAAACAATGCAAACCTCTTGCAAGTCACCAAAGAAACCGTCACCACTCTCACAAATCATCAACCAACTCTTACAAAAGCCATTTGACTTCCTGCCCAACAACATCCAGAGTGGTCAAAATGCTTCTTTTACAGTCATTAACTCCATTTAACAACATCTTATTCTACAGGCGCAGCAAGACACATGTTTAACGTCACAGAGATGGTGCCCAGGCACCTGGCAAACAAAACGAGAGATGTTAGCTTATCACCAACAATATGTTTCCCTGACATGTTGTTCTTAAAGAACGGAGGAAGAACAGTTATTTAAAAAGTGAAATACTTTTGCTTGATAATTTAGTGCATGGGAACTAATATCATTTGAGTTCATTAAGGAAAGGCATGCTTCCTTTCACGTGTTCTATACTCAAACCCTTGATATGCATATCAGAAATATTTCAGAGAGACTGCATGTGTTTGTAAATAAGCGAATTAGTAACAAACGTTATTAAGAGGCTTGTATTTGGAAAAACATTGTCGTAGAACTGATGTGAAATTCCTAATACTGATAACGTGTAAACGTGAAGCTATTATATGACCTAGCTGCCAATCAAGATGGAGGCATTCCACCTCACATTCGTGAAATACTGAGGATGCAAACTGGGTCAGACAAAATTTTAATTATACTAGTAGGCTTAAAGAACAGAAGTACAAAGATCACTTGCCCATATTGATGGCCCTCAGGCCTCAGCCTAAGGTTGAACCGTATAATTTATTGCAGAAATGAACATGGAAAAGCAGTAAACCATGTTTTTAAATATCCACTTGAAAATAAAATTCTTTAAGAAACAGGCAAAACTCCTAAAAGTAAGAAAAAAAGCACCTCACTAGGGATGACAGTCTTTGGAACAAAAAGACCACAGAAATACCAAATACTTCATAAGCAAAGAATAATTAATCTAAGTTAACAATGTGTGCTGCAAGTATAGCCAACCTGTCCTCATACATTCATAACACAGAAATACACAATATAGTGAATTGCTTAACTATAATATGAATTGTTCATTTTAAGTTATAATGCAGCGAACACAGGTTTGATGAATGGGCTTGATTGCTAATGCTCATTCAGAATTAAACAAGAGCTTGTCCCACACACATCTAAGCCTACTGGTTCTCACAGGGCCACTCCTGGGGCCCAGACCATGACAGGTTACCCTACAGCTACAGCAGGGGGTAGGATGGCAAGCAGTCAGTTCTCATGCAGACCTTGCTGCCCGCAAATTATTTGCCTCATTGGCTTGGATGCAATCGTAGACCCGAAGCACAATCTTAGAGCTGGATTTACCAAGATTCACTCTACACAACACTGCACAAAAACCTGTTGTGTGTGTAAACTACCAAAGTCTACATTGCATTATACCCACAACGTCATGCTCTGGTGTTATTGGACATACCAGTGCAATAATTGCAGCACATGTGTGACGCTGAGCACAATTTAGGATTGATCCATACCTCAAAGGCAAAGCGAGCAGTGCCTTGTGTACTGGAGGCAGCCCCTGGAGTACAGTTCTCTTCATGCAAATGACCGCCCGTGGGTAGATCGCATCATAGTATTTTTGTGAAATGTACACTCAATACATAGTGTATCACAGGGTGTGTTTTTGCCATGGCTTGTGTCTGGGTTTATTTGGCGCTACCATTGCATGGAAAGTAAGCAGGTACCACTTTATCTGATTTTACTTGCTATAGCTTTGCATGAAATCCTAGGAGTGCCGGTACTTTTCCCACCAAGATGTGCCCACTTTGCACAATTTAAAGGTGTTCCCTGCATGCAATGCACATTTGGTGCTGTACTTGTGTCCTCTTTTGTTGCAAAAAATGGTTTACTCGCAGACGTTGGTCAACTCAAGGCTGTCTTTTGTGCCACTTAACGACGGGCTAGGATAATGATAAAGCTAGGCGCCAGTGCTCTGTTCTTTTGGGAGAGTCCGCCCATGCAGGCGTGGCTAACTCTGAGTCAGTCTCAATGGCCCTTTGACTTGTGTCTCAATTTTCTCCCCTCTCACTGACCTATTGGCTGTCGAGCCCCACACCCTGGACTGGAGTCCCATAGCTTCACACGTGCTTCTCAGTGAGCAGAGAGGGTGCTTGCGGAGGTGGATCTGTTTGGTCTACTGGCACTGGCAGTATGTACCTGCATTGCCTTGATATCTCGACCCTAGCCAGCCATTAACAACATGCGGTCATAGCTGCCACGGTTTTGGATTGCTTATGTGTGACATGTTCTGAATTTCAGTGCAATTACGAGTGACATTTCAATGACAATGAGTGACACTTTCTCGTGAGCAAAAATCAAGCAATGAAGATGAGGAAAACATAGAAATTACTGCCATTTAAGCAATGAGAATCTCTAAGATCATCTTAAAAGTGCTGCAAAGCACCAGAAATGGAAGAGCTTGACATCAGGGTTTTAAGTGGGATGAAAAAAAGTGTGAGTTTCTGAAAGGGGCATGCATGGCCAATGTAATTAACCGTATGGCTTACACACAAACTTCATTTCTCCAGTGGCAGCAGCTTGCTGGAAGTATTACTTCTAAAACAATTTTATTGCCAGTTTATATCACACTCCACAACTGGGTCAGAAATGTGCATGGTGCAATCACAAGAGAATACCCTGTCTTCAAGAAATGCTTACAAATTCGTGCAGAGTTTCAGTGGTAAAAAGGTTCCCCCCCTTAACTACTATGGCCTGAAACTCTTCCTATCAAAATGAGAGAATGAACTAAAATGTCCAGTTTACTGGGGCTTTAAAGACACTCCTATCTACCATTTGACTCACCTGGGGCCCATTCGGATACCATTGATTGGAATTAAAAAAACGTGAAGCACTATCCAGGGTACAGCGTCGAAAAGCAACACATTGTTGTTTATGTCTCAGTGTATGCACTCGAAAGAGTCATTTAAATAAACAATTGTCCAACTTTGGACCGAGAGTGCAGCAGCCAGCTCGTACAAAAAAGGGTAGATAGAATGGGGTTTTTCACTCAGTCTAGGGACTGTTAGATGGCTGCTATGCAGGGGAGTAACAATATCACCTCAAGAAAACCATGAAGGCTACACAGAAGCGAGAGCATGTCTGTTATTTTGGTGAAACACAAGATGAGTGTTAAAAAGTCCGTTACACTCCGGTCAGTGATTGTGAAAGTTACAAGTCTGAGCCAGACAGTGACATTTTGGGAGGCTTTACATAAGGTTGCCTATGATACAGCGCTACGCAATGAGATCACGGTGCACAATTAAGAATGCATTATTCTTGGAATAAGTTAAAATGCCATTGTTTTTAAATAAAGCCCAGAGTCAAACATTGCCTTTCAATTGTGCACAGTAGAGTTCTGGCTAAAATGCATTCATTTGTAAATCCGTTTTTTAAGTAGCAAATTGTAAGCTTTTATTTTCTAAACGGTAGAGTATTTTTCGAAAATAGAAACACCACAGGCGGGTGCCGATATACTGCAAAGGTAATGCAGCTTTTTTAACGTAATGGCTAAAAATGGAACCATAAGAAGTGTTTCTTACAGGTGGATCGGGCAATAAACATCGGGGTGAATGTAACTCGGGACATCCAATTGCCATCTCTCCGAAAGGACCCGACCCTCGGCAATGTTCACTGCGTCGTAGAGTGAGAAATCTTACACGCACTCACCTCAAATGCATCGGTCACAGGCAGACGTCACCCCAGTGTTCATGAGAGGCAGTCTGCTATTAATGGCAGAGACAATTAAGTAGAATGAGATCTCATCTTACACGCACACTTTAAATGCACAGCGCTTGCTGCAGCAGCAGTATCAGAGTAATAAATCACGCGCTCTCCTAACATTACATTATGTGATTCATTTTGTTAATTTGACTAGTGGCTGGTACGTTAGTTCTGGCCTTCTTCTGCCCCCATGCCGAGGAAGCGTTACTTTGTAACTCTGCACCGGTGACAATTTGCCCTCAGCCTCTCACCCTCGGCCCTCCCGGACTGCCGGGAATAATTAGTTGGCGGGCGGCGTGACCATTTAGGCTCCTGGCCTTGGCCCACATCGTGATGGACCCAAGTGGGCTGGGCAGGTATTAGTGTGGTGCGAATAGCAGTGTGCTGCGGGGCGAGCACCATGATTTCCCGACCGCCTGCAAACCAGTGAGCAGCCATTCCAGTCGAATCTGTACCAGAGTAAGTCCTGCTTGCATCAACATTTAATTGCTCTCTGGAAGCAGGACATGACGTCAGGCGCCCTCCTGTGGTGCTACGGTCGGGACAGCAGTATCCGCCGCATGTTGTTAATGTTAATAAATAATAAGCAACCCTGCCCCTGCCCTGCCCGTCAGGCCCGGACTGGTAAGTCCGGGCACCGGGCAATCCCCCGGTAGGCTGGATGGGGTGGGGGCCGGTTTTGTGCCAGGGGGCCGGTTTTGTGTCAGGGGCCGGTTGGGAATTGGACCCTGGCCCTGGTAACGGTCCGTGACCCGAGTCAGTCCAGTAGCAGCTAAATCTGCTGCATAATTAATGCTATGTACGAATGCTGGCAGTATTCCATGTTAAAATTTTTAAATAAATGCACCTGCTGCTGCTGCATGGCTGCGCGCGCAAATGACTCCTCAGTGCGGCCGGGCTCACACAAAGTGCGCGTGCGAGGTCAAGGAGGCAGGCATCGATCTCGTGATCTCAGAGGCAGAGAGAGACGAGTGAGTCAACAACAGAGAAAAAGAGAATGTAATAATTTCTAGCCCCCCCCCCCTTTCTGCAGGTGAGTCTCTAGTCAGAACCATCCGGTTCCAGTCGTTTAAGTTGCTGACTGCATGCTGTGTGTAATTGTAATCCGATCTCTGACGCATCATGGGGTAGCTAGTCTTGGGTGTGTGGGCCGGATTCGAAATAGAAATTAAAAGCAAAAAGCCTTGTGGTTAGGCCGTGATCGGGACGGGCAGGGCAGGGGCAGGGCTGCTTATTATTTATTAACATTAACAACATGCGGCGGATACTGCTGTCCCGACCGTAGCACCACAGGAGGGCGCCTGACGTCGCCCAACTATGCCTACCCCGGTGTACCTGACCTAAGCCTAATACGTGGGAAGGAGTAAGTAAGTAGCAGTTTTAAGTTAAGTTTGTTTTGCCAAGAATCTGACTCAAGAATTCTCTGTAAGGGTTTAGTCAGTTCAGTACCTGGGTATTAGAAGGCAGGAGGTCTGGTATCTCTCTCTCAGGACTCGGTATCCCAGTCACCGTAAGGGTAAGCTGGAAACGCCGGAGGCTGGATTTCTCGGCAGGAGAAAAGACAGCGTCTTTCTCAGCGCGTCAAAAGGGAGGGGCAGCGTCCGTGGGCTCTCGCATCAGCTGGGCTCTCGGGCAAGTAGTAGCTGCTCCAGATTCATCACCACCGTGTCTTTGCTTAAGGCAACGTTGGTATATTTATACCTGAAAGGTGCCGGGTTTGACGTAAGGCTGGACATAAGACGTCAATAAGGATGTCACTAAGAACTGGTCGTTCTTACAGTGCTTTACAGGAGTTCTCGGACGAAATCAAAACAAAGCAGCGGGGATTTCCCAGGTTGCTGGAGGCTTGGATTTGTTTAAGAACTCGGTGTGCTTTCTAGGGGGCTGGAGGAATAGGCTTGCTTAATGTGACAGCATGCGCTATGACTGAATTATGAAAAGGGTTTCTATGCCGTTGTAGGGATATTATTGATTTATAACCACACAAGGGCAAAGAATAGGAATATCGATTCAGGTACCTAGATAAACACACTACACCCACTCCACGAATTCATGTCCATAATTACTAAACTAAGCAATAGTAAACATATCTAACGGTGCATGTGTATACCGATCCACCCCAAAATACATTTTTTTGCATCTGAAATGGCATATGCGAAATACACGAAAAATGAGTATAAGTACAGTATTTCAAGCAGAGTAATCATTCATAAAATAGGATGCCATTCTTTCCGATCATCTCCTGGCTGGGGATCCTTTCTCCTCCCGAGATACCCTGTCCAATGCCCATTGGAACTGCTGTCAAGTGACTCTTGTTTCCCCACCTACTGCCTCATGTAAACTCTTGGGGACATGTCAGATTTCTTAGTTAAATGGTAGAAAATTATGTATATGCTGATAGCAGGTGACCATATAGACGTAGAGGAAGTGTCTACCCTTCTAAGGGCAAATGAGCATTTTAAATACCATGGCAATGTGACAATCATCATAATTATTTTTTTTGATTTGGTGCACACAGGCTTTCTGTCCACCCTAACAAGAAGTGGAGATGGCTACTACGCTTTTATTCGGCTTTGTAGGGGTGGGAGATGGAACAGATCTGTCGGATACAATTTGAATATGTAATGAAAAATGTGCTGTAAAATTCACCATTTTGGTCTATCGTTTTCTAAACATTTCTTGGGGGGAGAACCCCCCCCAAACCCTCCTAGTAGTGGTCCAGCTCGTTCGCTGCGCTCGCTCGCTACGCGCCGGGCGGGGGCTGGTCTGGCTAAATTTGCCAGGGCTGCTTTCAGTTCCCAGTCCGGCCCTACTGCCCGTCCCGATCGAGGCCTAACCACAAGGCTTTTTGCTTTTAATTTCTATTTCGAATCCGGCCCACGCACCCAAGACTAGATGCCCCATGATGCGTCCGAGATCGGATTACAATTACACACAGCATGCAGTCAGAAACTTAAACGACTGGAACCGGACGGTTCTGACTAGAGACTCACCTGCAGAAAGGGGGGGGCTAGAAATTATTACATTCTCTTTTTCTCTGTTGTTGACTCACTCGTCTCTCTCTGCCTCTGAGATCACGAGATCGATGCCTGCCTCCTTGACCTCGCACGCGCACTTTGTGTGAGCCCGGCCGCATGGAGGAGACATCTGCGCGCGCAGCCATGCAGCAGCAGGTGCATTTATTTAATAATTTTAACATGGAATACTGCCAGCATTCGTACATAGCATTAATTATGCAGCAGATTTAGCTGCTACAGGACTGACTCGGTCACGGACCGTTACCAGGGCCAGGGTCCAATTCCCAACAGGCCCCTGACACAAAACCGGCCCCCTGGCACAAAACCGGTCCCCACCCCATCCAGCCTACCGGGGGATTGACCGGTGCCCGGACTTACCAGTCCGGGCCTGAACCGGCCCCTGACACAAAACCGGCCCCCTGGCACAAATCCGGCCCCTACCCCATCCAGCCTACCGTGGGATTGCCCGGTGCCCGGACTTACCAGTCCGGGCCTGCAAGTAAGGCGGCCAGTAATCAAGGAGACACTTAGCCTCACAACCCTGCAGCCTGAGCACATCTGAATCTGCATCACCGTCGAAGGGCAGATGCATATGCAAAATTCGACACACTTTTAGTGGCAGCACTAGAGTGGCACTGGATAGAGTGAGGTCTGACACACGGTAATTGCAGCCCAGCTCCCCAAATAGAGGTCTTTAGGTCCTATTGTCACCGCCACGCTGATTGACCATTTGGAAACCGTAATCTGCAGTCAGAGCAGAGTTACGTTTTGCTAGGTGGCGGAAAGGGGGAGGGGCACACAGCAGTTGAACGCAGCAGAGAGTGTGCTAAGGCTGATTTCCATTACCTATGGCTATTTTGGAGATGTTTGCAAAATGCGGGATATATTATTTTAGCAGAACTAATAAACATTCACTATTGGAAATACGAAACACCAAGACATCTACCGCACATGAACATTTGTGCTATGAGACAGGTAGCAAGGAGGGATGGGATTAAGCCCAAGATTAAGTAGGCAACGCAGAACAGGGAGTAATGGGAGAGAGAATGATCAACCTTGAGGGAAAGATCAAACGGAGCAAGGGAGGTGGAGGTGGCAGATATTTGGCGGGAAAGGGGCAGATGGAGGCAACTGGGTAGAACACACTCTCATGGAGTGCTTACCCAAACAAGCTCTCGGCATTGCTGTGGCGGGGGGGTGGGCGAGGGAGCGGCAGCCTTTGAAGTCTGATGCCTAGGCTCAGACAAATGGTGGTGTGCGAGCGACTTCCTTTCAAGTTTGATGGGGGGGGGGTCAGGGGAGCAAATAGCAAGCGCATGCCCGTCGCACATGCACTGGCGATAATCTGCATTTCAAAGCCCTCTTGGTAGGATTTTCTGGTGCCCCTCTATATCTCTCGCCAGCAATGCGCAAGCGCATTTTCAGGCGAGACCTAATAAGAAATATGTTTTTCCAATGCAAAGTGAAAAACTGTATTCTGCCAACATTGAAGTACGACATTCCAATGTGGACCATAACTCTTAAATGCGATGAACCAAAATTCCAGTGTTCTGCACCACTGTGAACCGCCCAACAAACTGCGTGAATGTTAGCATGGTACAAATTGGTTAAACTAGAAAAAGTGAAAGTAAAATACAGATACCACTGACAAACAAAGTAGTTAAACAGGAGTGCTTCCCTTAACCACTATTTTATGACTAGTTTTTTTTTACATATTTTCATTGATTCTCTTAACTTTACAAATCTCATAAACAGTTGTTCCTAGCGTGTACATTGCATTGTAGTAAGGAAAACAAACAGTGAATTCTACTATCCGCCCCCCACAATACCACGGACTCAGTCTTGCATTGTAATACATGCCTAACAGTCAGCAATACAGTATAAAACATTTATACAAAATAACAGTTACATTCCACTATCTGGGCACTATATATAGGGCATACATCATACTGCATTTTACCCATCATAGTGCTATGAATGATCTTATGCCGTATATATGTGTCCTACTACTATGCCTGCACAACTATAGCTATAAATTCTTCTAGCATTGTGTTCCATTCCAGTGAAATGGGATTCTTCCGTAACCCCCACTGTTGCCCCCGCTTAAGCTCAGCTTCTTCTGCCCTACCGTATCTAATCACTTCATGATACCAATCTAGTACTGAAGGTGATCTGGCAGTCTTCCATCTCATAGTGATATTTCTTTTAGCTAATAAAGCCAGATTTGCAAATTTGCGGACACAGCTTCAAGTTTTTCCCTTTGGACCCAATCGTAATAGGCAATACTCCATTGTCATACTGTTCCGTAGCAGGGCAGCACTATTTACTATTTCTTGTATTGATGACCAGTAATGGGTCAGTCTCGGGCAGTCCCACAACATATGCAGCAAAACTGCATTTGAGGAGTGGCATCGGGGGCAAGCATCCGCTGTACCTGGAAACAATAAACTTAGTTTTTGCGGGGTCAAATAGGCGCAGTGAACAATCATAGGCTGTATAAATTTACATTTTGGATTTCTGGATACCTTTCTGGGGTATTCGAACAGTGCTCCCATTCTTTATCAGTGAGCGCACGGCTTATATCCGTGTTCCTTTTGTCACGGGTGGTCTGAAGTGACACTAAAGTGTTTGTACGAATACCCCAGTACAATCATGTTGTCAAGTGACTACAGTTGCCCATCAAATAATGCATGTGGGTTACTGCGTGTTTTGGAGGTTCTGTTCACTCTGGTGCCCAGACAGTTTGGATATAGCGAGAGATGTTGGCATGGAGCATAAATAAAATATTCAACACTCCCTGTTCTCTCACGAATGTATCGTAATTCATTAGGGTACTATTCGCAAAGAACATGCCCATTGTGGTCACACCGTATCCGCCCATGTCGCTATATGTCGAAGAGTTACTGTCCCGGATGGTAAGGGGCGTCCCAGTAAGGGTATATTGGGAGCATAAGGTGTTAGTGTTTTTGTGTAGAGCGTTGCCTTTTTCCAATACAACAATGCAGTTCTTAAAAGAGGCGGCACTGTCGCAGGGATTCTGCTGTTTGGTAGCAACACTTCATGTAGTCCTCCTCGCTTCCATGCTTGGTGAGTCACAGCAATTTCTTTTAAATTGTGGCCTGCAATCCAGTACTCCAACTATTGCAATTGACCTGCATAGAAGTAAGCCGTCGGGTCCGAACTCCCAGTGCCCCTTGTTTCATGTCCAATTGTAATTTAGTGAGCACTATGCGTCTACGCCCTGTCACCCATATTAATTCAACAAGAAGTAGCTTAAACACCAGCAGTGGAATAATGATAGGTAGATTGGTGAAATAATACAACAGTCTAGGGAGCATCACCATTTTGGCAATGACTACTCGTCCCGGTACAGATATGGGTAAAGATATGGGTAAACATAAAGATAGCAAAAACGTCTTATCTTTCGCAGAGAATAAATAAGGCGGCCAATTCGAGTAAAGAACTGCATAAAATTTTGAAGGGGTTCACCTCCCCTCTGGTGGAGAGTTCCACATTTATTCCCTCCTTAGAGTGGGTGAACTCACTATCTTCTTATTTTGATAACAAAATTAAGTTAATCTACTCCTCCTTTTTAGCAGCTAATCAAGATGAGCCCATCTTGGGCACAGCATTTCCAGGGACCGTGGTCTCCTCTGAAACCACTGTCATCCCGTCCTTAACCGAACTCGAGCCAACCACCTCAGATGAAGTGTTAGAAGCCCTTAAGAGAATCAAATCAGGTTCCCCCACCGATTTACTATCCCCACGTAGGTGCAGTGGGATACTCCCGCTCTTGGTCGACACGCTGACTAACATTTTTAATCACTCCTTTGAGAGTGCCTCTATTCCTAGCAGTTGGAAGCTAGCCCAGGTCAAGCCTATTCTCAAAAAGCCCAACAGTGACCCCTCCGTTCTATCTAATTATAGACCCTTCTACCTTTCTTTGGGAAAGTACTTGAACATCTAGTAAATAAACGAGTTACCACCTACATTGAGACACATACTTTATTTGATCCCTCACAATCAGGTTTTCGTGCCGCCCACGGTACGGAGACCGCAGTGATTGAGATAGTAGATAACATCCGGCTCTCCCTGGACAGAGGAGAGTCAGCCATATTGGTCCTGTTGGACCTATCGGCGGCCTTTGACACCATTTCCCACAGCATTTTGAAACATCGGCTGTGGGAGATTGGTGTCAGGGGAAACGCCTTAGCCTGGTTTGAAGACTATCTCACCGGCCGTTACACCTATCTCAAATTGAACATCTTTGTATCCAGGAACATGCCTCTTACTGTGGGGGTTCCACAGGGGTCGATCCTCAGTCCCCTGTTGTTTAACCTATATTTGACCCCTCTGGCCAATATTATAAAATCTTATGGCTTCTCCACAGTATCGTACGCAGATGATATGCAGGTGTTGATCACCTGCAGTTCTCAGTTTCTTGACACCTGTGTTAGGTTCAAACAGTGCATGGTTCACATTAGTGGCTGGATGAATGATAATAAGCTCCAGCTTAATTATAGCAAAACTGAGATCTTGCTATTTGGCAAGGCCAAAACCATCTGGTCCCAGGATTGGTGGCCTCTTGAACTTGGACCCTGCCCGGAGCCTAAAGAGGTGGTGCGCGACCTGGGAATTATGCTCGACAGTGCTCTCTCGATGAAAACACATGTCAATCAAGTATCTGGTACATGTTACGGAATACTTAAACAACTGCGCAAAATTTTTAAATGGCTTCCCCTAGAGGCAAGAAAACCTTTGGTTCAGGGGCTTATTATAAGCCGCCTAGATTATGGAAATGCTATGTTTGTGGCAATCAATGAGGGTGTGCTTACCAAACTTCAAATACTACAGAACGCGGCTGCTCGACTGGTACTGGGTCTACCGCCGAGGTCTGCCTCTGCACCTACTCTGAAAGAACTGCACTGGCTCTCTGTGCGCCAAAGATGTCAATTTAAAATCTTAAGTCTTACCCATAAACTCCTATATGGTATAGGCCCTTCTTACCTGGCAAAAAAGCTAGTCTGGTACAGACCATCTAGAACTCTACGTTCTAGCTCAAAGTACCTTCTTTCCCAGCCCAAGGCGCGTACCTCCAGAAATGGTTGCAGGGCTTTTTCCTATCTGGCACCGCTATTATGGAACAAGCTGCCCTCCCATCTTTTGTCTCTCTCTAACCACCAGGCGTTCCGCAGAAGTTTGAAAACCTGGCTCTTCCCTAATTAATTCCCCGCTTAGACATTCTTGCTCCCTTTAAGGTTGTTGCCTTCCTTCTGCCAAGCGCCCTGAGACCTCCTTTGGTGATTTGTTGCGCTATACAAAAGCCTTTGACATTTGACATTTGACAAGAAGTGCAGAATCTAATTTTTGCTCTAAGCGCCGCAATAGCTCGGTTTAGGTTTCCATCTAAAATACCTTCCGACTCTCTATATATTTGGATGCCCAGATATCTGAAAGGAACGGTCGCTGTTTGAGATGTCCAGCGTCCAAAGCAAATTGGTTCATCCCTTGTCATGTCATTAAAAAAATATACATATGATTTGTTTTCATTAATTGAAAGACCTGAGAGCCTCTGAAATGCATTAAAAAGTGTGGGTATTGGGTCATAGTCCTCATCCAAATTATTGAAGTATAATATGACGTCATTGGATTGTGCCGAAATTATGTGTACCTCTCTATCTATCCGTATCCCTCTATGTCCCACCATAGTATGGAGCTTAAGAACTTGAGGCTCTAACGCTAATATAAATAATAATGGTGAGAGCAGGCAGCTCCATCTGATATTGTTGTGAGATGTGAACACCCGTACGTGCACGCTCTGTGTGATTCGTATACAGCAGACACACAGAGTTCACGAATTCCTGCGGAATTCCAAACTTTGGGAGTGTACATAACATATATCGCCATTTCAGCAAGTCGAATGCTTGACCTAAGTCTTATCGAATTCAGCCCTGTGAATGGACGGCTGCGGGTATATGAGACATCACCTGGTGGAGTCTTCTAATATTAAGAGCTGTACACCTACCCAGTACAATCTCACACTGATTAATGTGTACCAGCCGAGGGATAAACTGTAGAATTCTGTTTGCCAACAACTTACCCAGAATCCTATAATCTGTGTTGAGAAGCGCGAGGGGTCGATAACCTGCCATTTCTTTACTGTCCCTGTCTGGTTTCGGGAGCGAGACCACTGTCGCTTGTAATGTAGTGAGTGGAAGTGACCCGCCATCTGATGAGGCCCGATACAATCTCTGTAGTTGGGAGACTAATAATTCAGAATATGTGGCATAGATTTCTATGGGCCATCCATCACTGCCTGGTGTTTTATTGAGAGGGGAGATCCTTGATTGCTGCTTTTATTTCCATGCTAGTTATAGGCCTTTGCAGGTCTGACTTGTGATCACTTAACAACTTTGGGAGTTGTAGTCCTTCATAGAATGACTCCTATTCATCATCATCAACCTCTTCCGAGGACGCATACAACTTTTCATAATAGTGTCTAAAGGCATTGTTTATGTCTAATTGGGTGCGTACAACAGCACGTTCTGGAGGTTTTTTTTTCAAGAATAGGTGACACTGACAGTGCATCTTTAATAATTCTAGCAAATAAGGGGCCCGCTCTATCTGCGATTGCATGTGTGTACAAGCGGTAATTCAAAATATGAAGTTCTTCTGGAAGTTCAGCGTGTGTTATATGCATCTCTTGTAGAGCTTCCTGACATGTGTCGCTTGCTGCTGCCTCTTGTTCCAGCTCACCCAGCCTATTTTCCACTTCTTTGAGTTTGTCAAGTAAAACAATGCGCGCCCCCACCTTTGCGCTAATTGCCACCCCCGTATCACAATTTAAAAGCGTTCCATTCAATTTGACGAGTGCTAGCGGTGTCTGTGATGTCAGTGAAATAATTAACTATAGCTATAGAAATGGCACTTTAAAACACCGGGTCCTCCAACAGTGAGGGGTGCAATCTCAAGGTTGATATTGGAACTTCCCCCACAACATTGTGATTTCTACTGGGTTGTGATCCGAATAGGTTTTGCCTAAGTACGCAGTATCTTTAACATTTACCAGTAGATTCAGCGAACAAAATATCCTAGCTATACGGGTATGCACCCTATGCAGCGCTGAGAAGAAAGAATATTCTTTATCAGTGGGGTGCATCTTGCACCATGCATCTCCTACACCCCAGCCCTCCGCCCAGGTCTGAAGGGCATCGCCTGTTTTCTGCATTCCGTACCCTGAAGTGGGGGGTGTGACCTATCCAGTTCAATGTCCATCCCTACATTAAAATACAATACATTGCTAAGTGTCTCAAGAAATTTGTCCTGTTCGATACTTGGGGCGTAAACACTCCCTAACACTATGGGCCCCACCGCCCGCCTTCCCGACATAAAACGGGACTGCCCGCCATAAGGGCAGCGGTCCCATGGGGGCCATTAGGATGCGCCCGCCACAGTGGCGGGCACATCCCGCATTTTTGACATTGCGGCGGGTGGTGCAGAAAGCACCGCCCACCGCAATGCTAAAAATGCACATTGAGCACTTCAATGCACAATGTGACAGGCACCGTGCGGTGCCTGCCACGTTGTACAGTGAAGTGCAAGGGGGTACCATAGGTATCCCCCATGTGCACCCCCCACCCCCGGAGTCCCTGGGGGCCCGCAACGGGCCCCCACAAGACATTCCCGCATGCCTTTCCGTGGCAGCGTTGCATGTTCCTGCCCACATCCAAATATGGATGGCGGTGTCTAACCGAAACCGCCACCATATGAAACCCTTTTCTGTCCGGTCAGCTCGTTGAGTGGGTGGAAAAGCAGCGGACGGTCTTTCCGTCCACCGCGGTTCCCCCGCCATAGTAATATGGCGGGGGGAAATGGGTGGCGGGTGGGGAAGGATGTCGGGCGTATCGCCCTATGTGTTCCCCATCTAACTGACCATGTAGAAGCACATCTATTCCATTGTAGTCTATCCTTCGCTCTAATAGTGTGAAGGGGTGCCATTTCTGATCCAGATCGCAGCCCCATGAGCAAATGCAGAGTTGGAGGTGAAAAATAATTGGCCTCTCCATTTCTTTTGGATCTTAATTACTTCCGCCTGCATTAAATGGGATTCTTGGAGGAATACTATATGTGCCTTCCTACAATTTAACTGAGCCAGGATTCTGTGTCTCTTATGGATGGAGCCCAGGCCCCTTACATTCCAGATGTGTACGTATATTTATTGGGCTGTGTCATTGGATTCTATATAAAGCAATCTGTCTGGAACATATGTCCCTGTGCACCGACCATAAAATGTACTGAATGTAGCTGAGTCCGTATGCCCTGTTAAAACTTCCAATACTAGGTTCCCCCATAAAACTCTAGAGGACCAAAACCATGAAAAAAAGTTAAACAGGAACTCTGTAAGTTCCATAACCTGGTGGGTTCGCCATAGGAGAAGTGGCCAAGACCAGCCTCTGAACGTACTTCACACTATACTCAATGTTTGACTTCTGCAGAGCTCCAGCCTAAGTCTTATCTTGGTATAAATACAATGAACAACAAGACCATCCAGTGTCAAATTATATAGTGTTTCATACTCATATAGCAAAGACAACAAGTCAGAAAACGAAAATCGCTGCATTCAACCCAAATAGTCATTGACAGTCTGCGAGGTAACCAAGGGGAACAGCGCCATGCTACTCTCCTATTCGGAGTGGGCATTGACATCTTCTGAAGAGTCCACAGTTTTTGCGACTGATTGAGCATTGTGTGCCGCCAGTGCCACCACCATCAGGATAACGTCTCTTTGGCTGTCTGAAATCTGCTCCTGCAAGGGATTTACACCAGGACCAGGTCTGGTTTGTCCTCTTTTACCCGTTCTTTGTCCTCAAACACGTTGTGGCTGGAACTGCTGCCGTCGACTTGTCAGAGAAGAGTGTTATGACGCAGGTGGTGTTCAAGTAATTTCTACCCAGTCCGCTGCCTCTTCTGGGTTGTCAAAGAACAAGGTTTTTTTTTATCACAAATAACCTTTAAGCGGGCTGGGAACAACCATCCATAACATTTCAAATTCGGGATCCAGAATTTCTTTTTAATGTCCTGGAATGTTGCTCTCGCCTTCTCGACTACCATGGTGAAATCCAGGCAGAGAGAAATTGTTTTGCTTTCAAATGTTATTGGAGCATTCTCCTTGCAAGCGCGCAGTATTGCATGCCGATCTTTATAGTTCAATATCCGCACTATAAGTGGCCTGGGCGGTGCCCCTGGGGGAGGAGGCCTAGGTGGAACTCTATGAGTCCGCTCTAAGCTATAGTGTCCTGTGAGGCCCACCGTTGCCACTTGTTCTCACAGCCACTTTGACAAATTGAGTGGGATTGGATCCCTCGCTCTTTTCCGGTATTCCCAATATGCGGACATTATTGCGACGCTTTATCCACTTGTCCTGTAATCCCTTCAATTGAGGCTGTAGTTGTTATATCTGAGAGGTGTGTACTGTTTGCTGCGGTATTAGGTCATCAAGGGCTATTTCATTATATTTGACCTTGTCAACCAGTTTTGTGTGGTCCGCCTTCAGCAAAGTAAATCTGGTAGTCTGTGTACCTATTTGAGCTTCTATGGCAGTGTGTGAGTCTCTTATTTCCTTTAAGATCAAGTCCAGCTTCTCATCATGGCAACTTGGCTCTGTAGGCGGTACCACATCCAGATCAGGACTATGTATCAGAGTATCTTGTATATTGCGATTCGGATTGTCAGGAGAGGGGGGATCCGGTTGTTTGGTTTTGAGACGCCCCAATATAAGAATGACCAAGGATAGACGGCGCCTTCGTAGGTACACTGTAGCACTACCCACTCAACACATGGGGGCGTCACTTTATTACTCCCTAATGGAATCCTTGATAGTGCCCACACATTCAATACCTAGTATAACCTTGTGCCCACTCCACTGCTTCACGTGACTCCCCACTTCATCATGACCCCAGACCGTGGGCATTAAGGAAGCTCCATCGTTCAAAGCTCTTGGGGGACCCCGAGCACACAGCGCTGTGATGGTGCTCCGTGTGAATACCGCAGGCACTATCCGGTTATCCCTAAAATCAGCGCCCCAATTCGCTCCTCGCCGGTCAGCCGCTTCGGACTCAATGGGAACAAAGCCCACTGAAACGTATAGTACCCTTTGGTCCGCCGCTATGCTGTGCTTCTGCGAGCCTCCTTTTACGTCCAGTGTCTATGGCCACAGGGGCCTCCCTACAGTGTCTGTTTCTCTGTGCCCTCCTTCTTGCCGCCCCAGCAAGTTCAGCAGGTTGCACCACTTCGCATATTGTGTAGTGCGCTATAAACATCAGGTCCTCTCATGCCCATCTTGAATCCGCACACAGCACAGCCGCATGGCCGCATGAACAAACGCACCTGAAATAGTTATGCGTGTCCTTGTATGGTCCCCGCAGTAGTAGTTATCATTCTCCTGGCCTAGCTGAGGGGATCGCGTTGGGAAGATTACTGCGCAGCCTTCGCTTGTCTGCTGCGTCACGGCTTCCCCTCAGTATCTGTGCATGTTCTCCTGAGCGTGTTTACCAAACAGCTCCCAGTGGGGCACCCTCACATTCCGTTCCTGCGTATCTGGAGTTTCATGAATGGCGGTGCGTGACGCAGTAAACAATTCTCTAAAAGGCACTTCGTCGTCCTCTCATCACACTCCAGGCAGCCAGGGCACCCCCGGTCTCACGATACCCCCAGCGGCACCAAGTATTACTGGGGGAGGGTGCGGGGGGGGATAGGCTTTAGCCCTGTACAAGCGTCTCTTGCCGGTCATCACTGTTCCTGTGTCCCTCAGTCGGCTCCGCTCACCATATTGTTCGCCGCTGAGCTGCTCGTACCTGGAAAACTACGTCTTCTCTGTGCACTTGAGAACGGACAAGTTCGCTGGTCAGTGTAGGTTGCATCTCCACACCATCCGCCGCATTAAGGTCACAATCCACACTGGCGTCACCATGCTCCTCCGTCCCCAGTCGCTGCTCAGCGCCAGGCCGTTCAGGGCGAATCCGGGCTCGGAATTTCACTTTTCCAGGGTCTTTGCGCAACCCGGCAGTCCTGTCATCCAGGGCGCCGCTTGTTAAGCGCAGATGGTCTGTGGTTATCAGGATTATTGCCGTAGTGTCAGGGCCTGGCTCGGAGCTCTGCTAGCTCACGTCCTCCATGCTTGGCAGTTGGCCACGCCCCCCTTCTTACGACTAGTTATCTATACTACTATAATAAAGCAGAAACTTTCAGGCTTTGAGGCGGGTAAACTCGGGAACCACTGCGCCAATCTACACACCCGATACACCGTTGAAATCGGCAGGGTGTGTAGATGGTTATAGGCTACATAAATAAAAAAAAAAAACGTTATTTAAAATTTTAGATTAAAAAAAAAGTAGTCCCTCAAAAAGTAGTCCCTCAAAAAAAGTGCCGGCCGCGACGTGCGTGGTCACGTTAGGAGCACGGGGAGTAGCGGCGTCCGAGGAGCGGCGGACATGGCGCGGGGGAGGAGCGGTGACGTCAGGAGCAGAGGACCGGCGGCGGAGGAGGAGCGGCGAACATGGCGCAGGGGAGGAGCGGTGGTGCGAGCGGACAGGCGGGAGCAGGGCCAGCGGAGGTAAGGGCACTCATGTAGGGGCAGGCGGGGGTCGGGGCAGGCCGGGGTCGGGGCAGGCGGGGGACGGAACGGGCCGGGCGGGGGACGGGACGGGCCGGGCGGTGGACTGGACGGGCGGGCTGCGTTCGGGGAAGCCTGAGGACAAGAAAGAGGAGGCAAACGGTGCACTACAAATGTCAGACAAACGGTGCATTACAGGAGGAAAAGGAGGAAAAAGTGACGTGTAGCCATGACGTGTGCACGAGGAAAAAGTGACGTCTGCAGGTTACAAAAGTGGGGCGGTTGGGGGCCCTGAAGCAAAGTAAATTACAGGAGGAAAAAGTGACGTCTGCAGGTTACAAAAGCGGGGCGGGAGGGGGCCCTGAAGCCTAATTGCTCCCGGGCAACATCGGGACGGGCTGCTAGTAACACATAGTTGAACTAATCAGAATAGAGATTGTCACAACAATAGTCATAACATTAACGCATTTCTCATATATGCGAAATCTTCCTTTAGCTTTCACAGCAACAGTGCGGTTCGGAGATGTGGAAAACAATATTAAATAATTTTAAATTAAGACTCATACACCAGTGTGCTAGCACACCTGCATCAGAACTTCAAGTGAGCATGTCCTTCAGAATTTTAACATTATGAACACAAATATTGTTTCATTCACAATACATGCTCTCTAAGGAAAATAACAAATTGTGTCACATGTCCTGTGCTCCGTGAAAACTGTGAGGGGAGAAGACACGAGAGGGAGTACTGATTGGGATGGGTAAGGAGAAGGAGCAGAATAAGCATAACACCAAATATCATCTTTTCTTTAATAAAATGGCATCCCTGTAAAAATGTGGCATAATTACCCAAGTTATTAAACACAATTCTAGCCCTATAAATATAATTGTTTCAAGTGCAACATTATTATTCCATTGGGTACAACAATATTCATTATAAAAAATATTTGTATTCACAAATAGATAGTCACCTAAAATTGCATATTTAAAAATAATGTTTAGCACTTGTACTGTTTGTACTGGCGGGCATAGGGCATCTTCATATGTGTAACAAAACATAAAGATCCTTACAGTTACCCAGTTGGATACATACCTGGATTTGTAATGGAGAACAGTGTTGTCAATCAGGTAATGTGCACCACCAATTCCACATTGGAAATGATTCAATCAGAGGTCCTTGATGGTATCAATGATAAATGTGGACTTCAGAATTCGAGGGGCTCCCACCTATCCCCTCCATAAAACAGCAATTTATGCCTATCACTAATGTGCATGTCTTTGAAATGTCTGACTACCCCGTACGTTTAGTCATTGCTGTCAATACAAAGCATGCAAAAATGGTAGCAAAGTCCACAAATAATGGGTGTCAACCAATAATGGGACCAAAAAGACTGGCAAAGCCGTCACTTGCGACTGTTAGAGCGCAATTTTGCTCTTTAAATTGTAGTAGTGCACAATAATCATGGGTAGTTTGCACCCGCATATAATCCTTTATGGTGCTCACATTGGGTCATTAGATAGTCTACTGTAGTAATGTGAAAAGTGAAGTGTAAGGTGTATTCCTGAGTAAGCATGAAGAAATCAGCATTGCAATTACATGCGACTAGATGAAAACCTTAATGTGTAGAATGGTACATGTGGCTAATGAATATTTTCATAATTAGCGTAACGTGTTGATTTAAATGTGCTCAGTAAGAATGTTCATTTATATGTGTGCTTTACGAAATTATGTGCCATTTCTTATGTTGACCGATTTCTGCAGGCCTGATTTATATTTCTCCCTGGAGGTCAGCAGTGAACCACGAGCCGCGAGCAGCCGTCAGTCGTTAGTTGTGCGGGACAACCTACGAGGGAAGTGAGAACCTCCTGTAGTCCACCGGTGCCGTTTTTGGGGTCGCTTCGAGCCGTGAGCAGGAGGGGGCACTTGTGAACTCTGTGCTCTGCACTGCTTAGTGCTCGCTGCTCCGAGCCGCTCCCGAGTCTCAGTGCGGTCTCAGTGCGGTCTCTCTCACGGCCGCGGGCAAAACGCGGTAAACGCGGGAACAACCCGGAGAAGGCAGGACCCGCAGAGAGGCCCTCAGTAGAGCAGGGAGCATTCAGCAGCGGGTGCACTTGGCCCGCAAGCATCCCGGTAACATCCCGGTAAAGGCGGGAACTGCAGTAAGGAGCATTCTGGCGGGGGCCTTCGGGCAGACAGGCACCAGGCACCAGGCAGAGACAACAGTAGCAGCCTGGGTCGCCCCAGAGGTGGCAGGAGCCGCAGGAGTCGCTGGGGCCATTCAGGAGTCCAGAGCCTGTTTTGTCTATTATTTTAATTTCATTTGCCCATAGTTTTCCCCTGCTTCTAACCCCGATACGCATTGCTGCACGTAAATAGTGCCCTCACCGCTATTTGGCGGGCCGGTCCCTCGCGCTTCTGAATTAAGTGAGCGCCATCTTGGGTGGGCGTTGGGAAGCGCTGTATTGATCGCGCTTTAGCAGTCAGGTGGACTGGCTAGAGGCTGTTTTCCGGGTCTACTATTTAAGGAAGGCAGGTGGTAGGTCCTCCTGCTTAGGCCTGTCACTGCTGCATTCACGGCCGCTTTTGGACGCTTTAGCGCATTTTAAAAATATCCCGTTTTGTTTATTATTTTAATTTCATTTGCCCATAGTTTTCCCCTGCTTTTAACCCCGATACGCATTGCTGCACGTAAATAGTGCCCTCACCGCTATTTGGCGGGCCGGTCCCTCGCGCTTCTGAATTAGGTGAGCGCCATCTTGGGTGGGTGTTGGGAAGCGCTGTATTGATCGCGCTCTAGCAGTCAGGTGGACTGGCTAGAGGCTGTTTTCCGGGTCTACTATTTAAGGAAGGCAGATGGTAGGTCCTCCTGCTTAGGCCTGTCACTGCTGCATTCACGGCCGCTTTTGGCCGCTTTAGCGCATTTTAAAAATATCCCGTTTTGTCTATTATTTAAATTTCATTTGCCCATAGTTTTCCCCTGCTTTTTAACCCCGATACGCATTGCTGCACGTAAATAGTGCCCTCACCGCTATTTGGCGGGCCGGTCCCTCGCGCTTCTGAATTAGGTGAGCGCCATGTTGGGTGGGTGTTGGGAAGCGCTGTACTGATCGCGCTCTAGCAGTCAGGTGGACTGGCTAGAGGCTGTTTTCCGGGTCTACTATTTAAGGAAGGCAGGTGGTAGGTCCCCCTGCTTAGGCCTGTCACTGCTGCATTCACGGCCGCTTTTGGACGCTTTAGCGCATTTTAAAAATATCCCGTTTTGTCTATTATTTTAATTTCATCTGCCCATAGTTTTCCCCTGCTTTTAACCCCGATACGCATTGCTGCACGTAAATAGTGCCCTCACTGCTATTTGGCGGGCCGGTCCCTCGCGCTTCTGAATTAGGTGAGCGCAATCTTAGGTCGGTGTTGGGAAGCGCTGTATTGATCGCGCTCTAACAGTCAGGTGGACTGGCTGGAGCTCTATTTAAACCGGCTACTATGGCGCGCAGTGTGTGCGCGCAGCGTGTAAGCCGTCGCTACGCCGGAGACACGCCAGAGTCCAGCCCGTCTGCGCCCGTCCGCGCTGAGGACGGGCTGGACGGCAGGACATTTGGCTTAGGGACCTCCGACCCCCGATACTTTAGATATTCTATTCAGACTTTACTCGAGCTTAAACCCCACAGGATTATATGTTCTCATACATGCTCACCGGATGACATCCTACGCCCTTTATCATGTGGATGCCGGCTGTCAGATACGGCAAGCTCTACGCCCCTTTCATCCAGTCATATGCCTTTACCATCCCTTTCCCCCAGAGTTAGGACATCGAAGGAAGATTGTATCCTCCTAAATGCCCGTTCGCTCATTAAAAATAACATCTTGTTTAAGGAATTTGTATCAGATAGGAAGCCATCGCTGGTTTTCGTTCCGGAAACTTGGGCAAAGGACTCCTCCGGTCCAGATCTTATTGATGCGGTCCCTGAAGGATACTGCCTGGCTCGTCAAGATAGATTGGGCCGGGTGGGAGGAGGGTTAGCAATCCTCTACAGGGATCACTTCCATTGCCACACTGCTTCTATCTCTGTCCCCACAGACAGTTTTCAAGCTCTATTCTTTTCCATAAAAAGCGGCCACAGTGCCTTCTTTAATGGAATTCTGATATATCGCCCTCCTGGGTCACGTACTGATTTTGGACAACGGCTCCTCCACGTCCTAGAACCCTACTTTGGTCGGCAAGATCTCACAGTTCTGGGAGACTTTAACTTTCACTTGGAGAGGTATGATATTAACGATACTATCTCCTTGCTTGATGCTATGTCAGCTTGTGGTTTTGCCCAATTGGTTAAAGGGGCTACACATCGAGCAGGCCATACACTCGATGGAATTTTTTCTAATGATGAGAGGCTGACGATCAAGGACCCTATCTTTTTGTCATAGTCGGATCACCTGGCCGTTCCATTTGAGCTAGCCTGTCCGCTCATCCAATCGTCCAAAAACTTTCCGAGCAAAAAGGAATGCCGTAGGAATTTTAAGAATATCTCCAATAGCTCCTTTACCCCGTGGACACTTAATCTGTCCCTACCTCAAGGGAGAAGTGTCTCCACAGCAGTCCTACATTTTGAAAAGACAGTGACTGAGGCACTGGATGATTTAGCCCCATCCAACTATGCTACCGAGCCAGAAAAAGGCCTTCTGCCCCCTGGTTTACAGAACATCTTAGACTCCTCAGACAAGAAGTGAGGAGGCGGGAGCGACTATGGCACTCGGGCTGGGACCTAAAGGATAAGGAAGCACATAAGACTCTGCTGAGGAAGTATAAGGCAGAAATCGTAAAGGCCAAACAAGAGCATTTTACGGCCCTGACTACCTCACTGACTTCTCCTAAAGAGCTCTTCAAAGTAGTGGACTCCCTTATAACCCTCCAAACCCCAGATCCCGTAGTAGCATCCCAAGAGCTGTGCAATAATATTGCCTTCTTCTTTCAGTCAAAAATTTTAGACATTTACTCTGCCTTGGAGCTGCAAAAATCTCTCATTAGTGGGTCTCCTGCTCTGGGATCTACGGACCTTGCTCCGGCTGAAACACTCCCTTTGGGAACCTTAGACTCTTTTCCCCCTCTTTCTCTGGAGGACTTGGATGATCTCCTCAATAAAACTAAATCAGGTTCACCCTTGGATGTATGCCCGCTTAGGATCCTCAAACAGTGTAGGGATACTCTCCTGCCCCCCCTGGTTGGCATAATGAATAGAGCCATGAGGGATGGCCTTTTCCCCACCCAATGGAAAAACGCGGTGGTAAAACGTTTACTTAAAAGGCCTCTCTGGATCCTGCGGTTCTAAAAAATTTTAGGCCCATATCTCTGCTCCCTGCTCCAGCAAAGATGCTGGAAGCACATCTTAATAAACATCGTGCCGCATTTGTAGAGAGTTCGGGCTGTCTTGACTCCTCCCAACATGGTTTCAGGAGGGAACACAGCACCGAGTCGGCCCTCACCATAGTGCTGGATAATATCCGCACGCGTGTTGATGGGGGCCAGACCACCCTCCTGATCCTTTTGGATCTGACGGCGGCCTTTGATACCCTCTCTCCCTCAGTGCTAACAGCTCGGCTGAGGGAGGTTGGGGTTCAGGGTTCAGCCTTAGATCTACTTACCTCTTTCCTCAGTCATCGAGTGTAAAGAGTGAAGTTGGGGGAGTTTCTATCTACGTTCCTGCCCGTGCAATGTGGGGTTCCTCAGGGGTCAGCGCTTAGCCCGACCCTATATAACATCTATGTGACCCACTTGCCAGGCTTATTAGATCATATGGGATGGAGATAGTATCCTATGCGGATGACACCCAGATCCTCGTCTCTCTCTCCCAGTCAGGTGCACCGACTGCCTCCAATTTTAGATCTTGTATGGAGGCAGTCGGACAATGGATGATTCATAATTCATTAAAACTGAATGGGGAGAAGACGGAGGTGATGGTGTTTGGAGGGAATGATGACGTGTGGTCATCCTGCTGGTGGCCAGACTCATTAGGAGTTTGCCCTTCCCCTACCTCCTCTGCAAAAAATCTGGGGGTCATGATTGATCCTGCCCTCAACTTAGACAAACAGGTCAGTAGAACTATCTCTACCTGCTGGGGCATCATCCACATTCTGAGGAGAATCAGGCATTATCTATCTCTGCAGGCAAGAAAACAGCTAGCAGTTGCCCTCATTGGTTCCCGGCTGGACTACTGCAATGCGCTGTATATGGGACTGAATAAGAGTCTATTGCAGCGCTTGCAGGTAGTCCAGAACGCTGCTGCCAGGTTTGTGCTGGACCTCCCCAAGCGTGCCTCGGCCACCGCGGCCAGAAAATTGCTACACTAGCTCCCTGTTGAGGACCGTATCCTTTTCAAGACCCTATGCATGACTTATAGGGCCCTTTCCAAAAACAGTTCCACTGGTGTAGGATCTATCCTGTCCCGCTATATGCCCTCCAGGGACTTGCGTTCCTCTAGTAGACTTCTCCTATCAGTCCCTCGAGTCAGAAGAGCTAAATGGGGTGGCAGGGCTTTCTCCACTTTGGCGCCCAAGGAGTGGAATGCACTTCCACTGGAACTAAGATCCCTACCTACTCTTCAGGCATTCAGAAGCGCTCTGAAGACGCATCTCTTTGTGCAGGCTTACCTGTAACGGTGTCATGCCTATGTTAATGATATGTTTTGTTAGGCGCCTTGATGCCTTCGGGTTATTGTCTGCGGGTTATAAATTTTATTCAAATCAAGCTCTCGTAGTAGACTCATTAGTAATTTCATGTGCATGTAGAATCTGTTCTTTCTTGCGTTTTTGTTGCAGGTAGAGAAATGCATCCTTTTTAGTTAGACTAATGTCTTTGTTTTAGGATTTAGGCTAAGGGAGGAGAAGATACATTGAACGGCGATGCTGATAATGAGGGACAGTGTTCTTTCTCATCGGAGAAGCCTGGGAATCAAGGTCATCCAGCCAAGACCTGGGAACATTGCTGCTGCATGGAAAGTTACCTACAAGGTGGTGGCTTGCTTAGACTGGGTGATGCCACAATGTATTCTGGTTCGCTACCTGAGGCTCTTGTATTGAAGTTAAGGACATAGTCCAGGGACTTCTACTTTTGCCATGAGAAAGCGAGCATCTTAGAACGAGCTCTGTAGCTTTATGCTACTTGGCCCATTCAAACATAAAATGGACTTCTTAGGAAGCCTTTATATGCTGATACCTTTATGGAACTTGCCTGGGAAATGCTAAGTAGAGATGTCACGTTAGTTGTAGTGTAGGGATAGACTAATGCTTTTTGCCTATGAACCCCCAATGATGGGTAATTTGGACGTCACAGCCATTCTTTCCTGTAGCTTGGCTCTGAAACTGATTATTCTGTGCATGCTGCACCGTCTCAATTTCACTTGTAGATTTGGCTTTGTATTAGTTCCAATGTATTTCTACACCCTTGTCTTGAGACGCTTGTATGTCCAACTATTCTTGGCTTTGTAATTAACAAACTTTGGGTCAGGAGTCTCATTCTTCAGAGTTCATTGGGGCAGTAATGGGTAATTGGCCAACGATTTTCCTTCCCTCCACATTTTCATGCAGACAAAAAAGAGACATCAGCCTAGGGTTCCAGAGTAAATCTAGAATGTAGAACCTGGCTCCTTCACAATTTAAGCTTTGGTTTCTTTAGTGAATTTCAAGGTTTTTGAGCATAGCTTTTGACTGTGTGTTGTAGAAGGTTGGATGCAGGGACTGGATGCATTCCCAAGGGTGACTAACACCCCTCTGCAAACTGCCAACCGCCCTTGCTTCCCAACCCCTCCCAGTCGCACAACTCCCCCCAGACACCCATCCCCCAATGTATTTGTTTTTTTACAGCACCGCAGTACTTCCATAGTACTGCTGCAACAACCAGCACTATAAGTTAATGTGGGACACTACTATCTTCACTTGTTTACACTTGCGCAGTTCTGCTGTATGCAACTATACTGCTGCAGGTCCTCCTGTGAGAGCTTGCTGTGCCTCGAGGGAGTAAAGCAGGACTTACATCATGAAAGCTTTACTGATTACCTTTGGCTTGGGAGGGGAGAGGGAGTCCTAACTTACCCTCTTGTATATTAGTATATTATGTTTTAAAGAAACTCAGGCCATGATGGCCATGTCCCTGAGTTCCAAAATGGCGGCTGCAGCACTTCAGTTGATGTTGTGGCCAACCAATCAGATTGCTCAGTTTTGTGTGACCAGTACTGGGTCTGAATGGTAAAAAAGCCCTTTTGGCCAATCAGAGTGGTTTATTTTTTGAATTTGCAGTACCACTGGAATACTGCAATACCACCCGTTCAGATATCACTATGTTTGGCCCTTTAATTTAGCAAAAACAGGTGAACAGATTTACAGCAAATCACATAAAGCACACTTTCTGTGTAAAGATCTAGTTTTCTGCCGTATTTGGTGTAATGATGTTAAGCCATGCTTTTCAGTATCACTTCCCAAATGTCCTTAGGGAAAGTACATGGGAAAAATGTGTTTTGGGACCTGCTCCTTTTCTTAGCCACCACCGTACTGATCACCCCTGACCTTTCCAGGAAAGAGCAGATGTGGATGAACATTTGTTGGGACCGTTTTGTAAAGTTTCTTCAGATGGCGCCAACGGTTTTAGCAAAATAAAAAAAGTTCTAACTGTGGAAACTCCAACCTTACTGACTACATCAGGGATCTACAAAGTCGGTCCTGATGGGAGGATCCATGCCAGATTTTTTTGATTAACTACATTTATCTAAATTGTGAAGGATAAAAGAAAGAAAGAAGGGAAAGAAAAAGAAAGAAAAAGAAAGAAAGAAAGATTTGTTTAATGAATGTATTAATTACAAGAGCCGTGCAGACAACTAAACCGGTCAGGCAGTCCTAAGAGGATGTGGCACAGATTATCCAAGTGCAAGTCTTCGACATCTAGGGTTTTTCAAAGGGAGTAATCAACACAAAATCCATGACTACTTAGGGAATCTTTAAAATTAGTTTCAACAAACTATCTAATGGCAGGGTGAAATACCAAGCCACCTTTGAAGGGCCATTGGTTTTAAAATAGCTCTTTCTCCATAAAAAAAGTCGGTCCTACTGCCTTTGTTGTAGCATTTCATATTACTCAAATCAGACATGTGGGAAAAAAGAAAAAATAAATAAATAAATCAGACATGTGGAATCTGACAAAACTTTTCCCCATAAATCAATCAGGTCTACAGCCTTTAAAATTGACTTGTCACTCGAACTTCTGATCTGCTATAATGTGCATAAACTTATACTCAAGACAACCACCAGCCATACAATCTTAAGATTGCCCTTAAAGGCCTATTAGCTTCATTGTGTGCTTTTCACAAAAAAATGAGTTAGGCCTACTGGCTTTGTCGTCGTAACTTTTCATATTAAACAAATCAAACTCATGGCACTGAACTTTTCTTAATGAAACTATAAGGCCTGTCACCCTTATCATTCGCATGTCACCATACCTAACTCAAACCTATCGTATTGAGCATAAACTTTCCACAAGGCAATCATCAAGTCAAGAAAATAACTAATATATACATGATTGCTGTTGGCAAAACAAACTACATTCGGCTTAATAGGGGATTAACAAGGATTCTCGTACTGCAAATCTTCTAAGGGGGTGGGGTGATTTAACACCACCAAAATGCATGCCTACTGCGGTAATCTGAGATTCTAATACTGGTTTCTAGGCTGTAACACAGTGTAATATTAATCCACCTCAAACTCTCTATGATTAGATAATATAATGTTCACAATAATCCTTTTGTCATAACTTTTCATAATAAACAGATCTGACCTATGGCTTTGGTTTTTGGCTGGTCACCATTAGCAAATCAGTCTTGCTAAATTGATAATATATTTCTCTACAACACAACATTGGCAATGCAAGAACTCTTTTTCAGTGGAAGAACTCACTTTTTGCCAAATCAAATGCAATCAGTTTTGGTTCCTAAATCTAATTTTCTGTTGATTACATAATGCAAGTGAATGCACTATTCAAAGATTTGTATCTTTGACTTGAAACAACTCTGTGCGGATTTTCAAGAACCAAGCCACCGCATAATTTCTTCAATACTGAACCCATACACAGCAAAAGTACATTATTTGGTACACATCGGTCATTTAAACGCCTCTTCAGGCATGCAGTTTTGTAATTTACAAAGCTACGCTGCAGCTGCTCCATTGATTTAAACTAGGAGAGCTCAGGTTTTGTTCATCTCGGTTGTACAAATGAAGTAAAATGGACATTTAAGTCTGCTTATCATTCATCAAAATGTAAACAGGATTACAAAACTACTTACGCTCAATTACCAGGACGATTCATTGGGTTCACCGAATGCAGCTGAAAATACTGTTGATACAAATGCTGAATCCGTTTATAAACTATACAATAAAAAACAATACCTTGAGCCTTATTCGGGCTGTTAACAATCATTAATCCTCTCCAAGGCAGCCTCAGGTGAAAACATTTCCCAGCCATGCCATTTGCAGCCGTCATACTTTTAAAATATGTTTCTTCCTCATCAGTAAACGTTAGGAACAGGTTACCGTTTCAAGTACTTTATCCCACCTTCCCATGAGACTATTCTCGTGGCAAACAGATTCTTCTCCAAGGCCTTGTCCAGGCAGCAGCAAAGAACCAGCGAACGCTCAATCCGAGTGTGATTGAAAGTATTTCTGTAAAACAATATTAGTGTTTCATTGTTTCACTTTTAAGCGCTTGGAAGCCTCCCAAATGTCGTGGACCACGGGTCTGAAAATTAAGCGAAACAGCCCTGCACGGCTTGTTCTGGAGCCTGCAGTCACCAGGTGCACAGTGGTGAAAGTCAGTGCGGAAAATCACCTCAGGGCTCAGGCAGCTGTGCACAAAGTCACGAGCACCGGCTTTAGCCAATCATCGACGATCATTAACTCTGCTTGGGGACAGCACGCGCACAGGCAAATGCAATATGATTTCTGTTTAAACGAAGTGCCACTCTTACCCAGGGGAGCTGCGAGAAAAAACTCAGCTACTTATTTACAAATAGAGATTATCAGACAAGCGTACGAAGTGAGCCTTCCTTGTCAAGATCAGTTTAGGGGAGATCAGTTTAGGGGAATTATCCCCTTCCTATTGTTTACAATGAATGTTATTTACATTGGGACAAATGGCTGATTGTAAAGCCCATTGTGTGAAATTTACGTAATTGTGTGAAATTTCAGGGAACTTCTTCGAAATGATGCCTATTTAAATTTTTTTAAACAATGTTTTAATGGTATACGCTAGCGTGAAATGTGCCCTCGTATCTATTTTCGAAGACACATTTATTTCATGATAAAAAAAAATACAGCGAGAAAGACGCAGGCGACAGCTGCTTATGGTCTAGCAATTCACGTTATTCCAGTGTTCGCTGGAAAGTTCTGCCACGAACTGCATGTAATTATAAGACATAGTGTAATGGCATAATTTTGGTAAGTTTACCAAATAGGCATAAGGCGAAATTGCTGAATTTAAGTCAGCGTGATCTAAATTTCGCCCAGGCCTAGCATTTTGCATAAAGTGTAATAGGCTGTAGAGAACGACCAATATCCCCATTCAGTTACTCGGGGCTCCATTTGCTCCTCGAGTCTCTATGTTCTATTGCATATATCCGAGTTGTCTACAGTGTGTGGTGCCATAATCAAACATACTCAAATACATCTATAACCACTTATGCAAAGAGAACGTTTTTAATAGAATGGAGGTGTTACAGCGGTTTTACCTCCTATTCGTCAAAACGTGATAGAATTAAAATCTCTCCCCTAAAATGTTGTACTTGGTGGCAAATGGCCCACTTGACCGTTGAGTTTGTTATTTGAAGCTCAAGTACAGCTGTTACTATCCACAGACCTCCTCCAGGCCACAGCCTCAAGCTACTTTAATCCTGCATTGAATAATGTCTCACTTCCAGGCCTCGGGAGGTCGACCCATGTTCTAACATGGATTTCTGTAGAATAGTACTAGTACTACAGTCATCAAGGGCCAGATGTAGGTAGCCAAATACCGGTCGGTAACGGACGATTTCGGCCGTTACCGACCGGTATTTGGCTTTTGACATGTAGGTGGTTCGGAATTTACAGAATCGGTATATTTACAGATTCGGTAAATTTACCGTTTCGGTATTTTTCCGAATCGGTAAATATACCGATTCTGTAAATCCATATGTAGGTGGCACAGTTTGCAGTGCCACAGGCCCTTAGGAATTCTTATTTTACCACCCAATCCTATTGGGTGGTAAAATACCGAATTCCAGTGTACATGCACATCTGTGCATGTACACCTATGCCATGTATGTGTGCCACATGGCACACAAGCCTGCAATTGGGGTGCTTCAGGGTGTCAAAGTGACACCCCGTTCCCCCTGCCAGGATTCGGTATTTACTGATTCTGTAAATACAGAGTCGATATTTCCCATTGATTCCTATGGGCTTCAAGGCCCATAGGAATCAATGGGAAATACCGCTTCGGTATTTACAGAATCGGTAAATACCGAACCTTACAGAATCGGTAATTGTGAAATTAAAATTACCTACATCTGCTCACTTCCAATTTACCTACTCTTAAATACCGAATCGGTATGATTCGGTATTTAAGAATAGGTAAATCGGAATTACCTACATCTGGCCCCAACAAGTGTGGATATGCAAATTGTCTTTTATAGGGGACTCAAGGAAAATCTAGAGAAACACCCTGAATGAGGTAATAGTACTCTGATCTTATTGTTGGTGTGATACATTTCCGTTAACATGGGACCCTCACGGGTGACATTGCATCAAAGGAAACATCATTTAAAGAATCTGTGAGCCTACCCTAGATTTTTTCCAAGACAACTAGTAAGGGAAAATGAGAGTTTGTGCAAGCAGAATGAGTCTGCTGGTAAGTAGCAATTTACACACATCTAGGTAGTTCAAAAACAAACACTGCCCTGTCTGGGAAGTTCCTACATTATTGTGGAGCCAAGGCCAAGGCATAATCAGTGGTATCAAATCAAGGTTTTTTTGCATGGACAATTTCATTGACCTGGGGTACACTATGCGCTACAACAGACCTTTAACCCCTAAAACAAATTGCACAGTTGATGGCATTGTTCTTCTATATGGAATCTTGTCCAATCAAAAATCTGAACCTCAGCAGGCCTACTATAGCAAAGACCACAAAATGAAAGAAGTCAATGTTATACGCATAACACATGTTCAATTTATTGAGGGCATGCCCTAGCTAGTTTTGAATAAGCAGGTCATAGACTAGCATGAGACGATTTAGGTTACTTGATTATGGCACAAACAATCTAATTTGAGTAGGATTTCTTGTTGTTTCGCTACACACAACATCCCCATGTATGTTTGCATGTGCTTAATTGGCATGTTAGATTCCCGGCAGGTCCACTCAGCTTTTGAATAGCCTGAATTAGAGATACAATTACCACTGATTTGATCATAGGTATCACCTGTTAACAGCAGCCAGGTACCCAAACACGGTAGAGGGTGCTGTGGAAAATGACAATGTATATGTACATAAGCGGCGTTCATTTGTGTTCACCCTCGCCACTGTTGAAGGTAAAGCGAAAGTCACGAAACAGTGGCCCCGCCATCTTGTCCCCTTTTAGGCCCCATCACGAACATAGATAGTAGCTATTTTTGTGTCATGACCTCTCTGCCCACTGCCAATAGCCTGCGTCTCTCTCTCTCTCTCCCCCACTCCCCAGCCTCGCGAGTATTCCCCCGCGCCCTGACAGCCCCCGGTTTCTCCTGCGCGGGCCATAAACGCACCTCTAAACACGACCCTGCCTCCGTGCTGAACCCCTGCCCCCTCGCTCTTTCATCTCATTCATAAAACAGGCCCTTTGATAACCTCTTCCTCCTTGCCCGATTGTTCGGCCTGATCCCAGGCCATCACTTAGCCCAGCAGATGCAGTTTATTGCCCCTACAGTAGGACCTCGCCTCACTTCAAAGGAGCGGGGATTAATCAATGCCCTCACACCCCAGATCCGATCGATTACCCGCATTTCTGTTCCCAGCGGAATGTCCAGCTGCGCGATAGCCATCATGCTGAGATTAGGGGTGGGGACTCCTACTGTAGATATGTGTGGGAACGGGCCTGAACCGGGGATTCCAAAGATGCCTTTTCTGTACTTCAAAGCAATACCACGGATGTCACAAATGTAATAAAGCCATAAAACTGTGTATAAGAGGCCAGGCCTCAGAGATGCGGTTAGAGCACCTCGAAACGATACCTCGTTGTCTGATCTGATGTGTTCTGCTCCGTCGGAAATAAACTCCTGTTTCCTGCCTTCCAGTCTCCAGCGCCTGCCTCTTTATTTGATAATCGTGAGTTGGGTGAGAAGCGGCTGACGCCGGGCAAACCTTGAAAGGGGTAATCGACCTGATCTGCCTGAACCCTTTGTTTAACAATTGGCGTCCCAAACGTGGGGCCCATCAGCGACACATGGATCCAGTGGGAGAGGTCCCAACGACAGAGTGAACGACTGCAACGATCGGGAAGAGCTCCTGCCCGATAGACCCTTGTCTGGCAGCCGATCATCCGAACTTCACTGGTTCCGAGCAGACCTCTCTCGAGTGATCTACGGTCCTGACTGGGAACCATCAGGAGTGCCACAGCAATTACGGAGAATAGAGGACGATCGGGCGCTGGAAACGGAAGACGAGAAACTGTCCATGCGGTCCGGGTAAGGTCGTGTAACACGACAAATTGCGAATTGATTGTTTGATTGTCATTGGAAAATACTAGTATTACGCATTTGATTGTTGTGTTCTGAGAGATTCCCTGTCTGCAAACGGGGAAGGATAGGAGTATTCTACCTTTGCAGATAGTGAAGGGTGGGTAGCGCAGGCTTTTGCCCCCGTTGTAACCCGTCGCGCCTACTTCCCTCTCCATTCGATTGATTGTTACCCAAGCATTTATTGTTTTAGAATTGGTTCTCTTTGGATCATTCTCTATTTGCAAACATGCACGGAGTCGCCATACTCTGTTTAGTCTTTGCAGATAGTGAAGGGTAGGTAACGCAGGCTTTTGCCCCCGTTGTAATCCGTCGTGCCTATTTTTATCCCCCACTGATTGATTGTTTGACCGGACATTAATCGTTCGGAATTGGTTCTCTGAAAGGATCTTCTCTGCCTACAAACAGGGAGGAACAGGAAGACCTCTCTCTTTGCAGATAGTGAAGGGTAGGTAGCGCAGGCTTTTGCCCCCGTTGTAACCCATTTTTATTCCTCATTTGATTGATTGATTGTTTGTCCGAACACTGATTGTTTGGAATTGGTTCTCTCTTTGGGTATTCCCTATTTGCGAATACTGTAGAATAGAAATATTCTATCTAGTCTCCGCACAGTAGTGAAGGATAGGTAGTGCAGACTTTTGTCCCCGTTGTAACCCGTCATGCCTATCTTCTCCCCATTGTTCAGTAGTTGGTTCAGCCCGGACCATTTATTAGAGGTAGACCATCTGGCTCCACCGGAGGACACCCCTAATAAAAAGGACATATATAAAGAAAAATGCGGATTAGCCGCTGTATCGTGCTAGCAAATTAAAGAAATAAATCGTTAGGAAAAGCAAAAGGAATCGAGCAACATCAGTAGGCCACTGATGAGATCTCTTTTCGACCTCGCTGAAATGGAAACATTAGGAACAAGCCCTCAGGAAATATGAAACTAGTGAGAAGAGCCGAACTCGACGCTATGACTGCAAGACAGCTCGGCTCCACCGCCCACCCCGCCCAAATAACGACAAACCCTAGGCAAATATTAGAAATATACAACACTCCAGCAAGGGAACATGTTAAAACGTTTTATTTTACAACTATATATTAAACAACTATTTACATGGCAAACGGCTGCAACACCAAACCCACAATGCAATTCGCCGCCTGTTTGACGCCGTTCCTGTCCCTCCTTCCTCAAAGTAGCAATGTTGGGCTACTTTGGGCTACTTTTTAGTAGGTTTTTGGGCGTTAGAAAGTCTACAAAAGCCATCAGCTGGCGAGGTAGCGTCGGTGGCGGCCTGGGGTGGAGGACCATTGCGCAAATAGCCCGGAGGCGACACCACGCGCCGAGGCCTGCCCCCAGGATGTATCAGCGTTCTGCTCGACGAGCCCCGCGGTTGGCTGACCGGGGGACCCGCTCCTGTGGCCGTGGTAAAGAGCGGCTGGCCGCCATCGGCCGGAGAAGTCGTGGGGTGAATGGCCCGGCCCGGAATGTACTGGTCCTCCCATTCCCTTCTTCTCCCGGCGCCTTGCAGGCCACGGGGGGGGGATGTCTTGCATATGCCTCCGACCCTACCCCCCTCTTTCATCACCTGGTCCAGCCATAACGAATGTCAGCGAGACGGCGTGGGGTGCACTGGGAGGGAGAGGCGGCGCAGACGAGCCTCTCCCACCTCCCCAGGTGGAGGCTCCTCAGCTGCACCCCCAACGCTCCACGCACCCGGCAAAGGGTTCGTCCACTCTTGCGGTGCAGCGACGCTCCACTCACCCAGCAGGGTCTCGTCCACTGCGGCGGTGCAACGACGCCTCGCCCGGCAGGCTGGAATCCGTCTGCTCTTTCGACCCAGTTACTGCCGGTAGCTGCAGAACTCCTAAAAATGGCGGTCGACTCTGCAGGAATGAGCCTGGCGTGCAAGGATGGCCTGGTCGCTGGCCAGCTAGAAAACGAGTCCCCCGTCCAGAAGCGTTCTCCTCAGCTTTGAAGATTCTACGAGAACTGCAGGGGCCCCAGGCCCCCGATGGGGAACGACTGCCATGATTGCCCGCAGAACGACCAAGTTGTAGCCACGAGACGTTGGCGCCCTCATGCTGGCGCCAGCCTCAGTTTTGAATGACCAAAAATACTGCAGACTACCGATTTGATCAGTTCCGGTGGAACATCAGTATGACCCGGTAGGAAAGATTGTTGCCCCCTCCCTTTTCTTTGATTGATGGTTCATGTCACCGGTCCCTTCTGTTGCCCCTTAACGAAACTTCTGGACTGCCGAAAGAGGTTCTGGTCCGACCACGAGTTGGTGGAGACATTTTGACTATACTTGGACCCACCTGACCCCACCCAAAATGGCGCCGGTACAAACGAAACCCGCAACTCCCTGTTGTGTTCCGGATGCTCAGATTTGATATCATGAGATATGTATGCAGTTTTTTTTAAGCACATGGCGGGAGGGGATGAGTATTGATTGAACATTCGGACAGTGATTTGATATTAAGTTCTGACGCGTCATTGATTACAGTATTATTGAAAGTTCGAATTTTCAACACTTATGGTACTTGCCCACAATGAATTTTCGATATAATTTTATTGCACTTATCGTACCTTGATGAAATAAAACGACCACCGATTCAGTTACGTTTTCCTCAAATAAATATGCCCTCAGGTACAGTTCCAGTCTGACCGTGGCCGGCCCACGTGGTTGTAGGCCTGCATTTGTACGTCAACATTTTTTTTAAATAAAAGTTTTGTGAAAAGCAAAAATAGTCGTAGCTCTTGGATTGGTAAGTTCGAATACATGACCATTGTTTCCGATATACGTAAAATACCGGCAAAATAAGGCAATTCGATCACTTAAAGGTTAAAAAGCAAAGTACCCAGAAATATTGCAAATATGAATGGTCCAAGTTCGTTGCGTGTGTTGTTTTTTTAAATTTTATTTTACTTTTGTGCAACATAAAGCAATCGACAAAGGTCCCGATGTTCTGTTTTTCTTTATATGCCACATATCTCAGGGAAATTGTTTCAGATGCCCATAGGCCAGACCCGGTACCACTGTAGACCACCCCTCCTCCTCGAAGGAAGAACACAAGTTCACCCCCACTTTACACTGACTGCCCTTTTGTTTCGACCCCCCCCCCCACACAAGATCCGCAATACCACACGTGGGCGATCTATGCAATATACAGTCCATCAATGATTATGCCTCCCACACCACCAGTCCCTCTGGGCTTAAAACGCCGAGATGGAAGGGACTGCACCCCGCGGAGATAGGTCGAATACGTGGTAAGTAAAAGCCTTTTGGGTTTATGCGCGCGGATGTGTTTTAAACGCTGCCCCCACCCCTTCTTCTTCCCCTTCTTTCTGCAGGTCGCATCGGAACATCGACTAAAGTGTGGAGAAGACCTAAGCAACGCGGATTTGGGTGATATGAATGCACGCGTGTATGACCGGATGTGTGTAACTCGACTGGATATACGTTGCACGCGTTGACCTGATAAGAGAGATGTTTTTGTACGACTTGAGTGATGATTGAACAGCCGATGGAATGGGGAAAAAGGGGGTCTGAAAATAGTACCTATACACGACGAACAAACATAGATATAACACTCCCTTACTTAGAAACGACCATCTCTCTCTCTCTGAACCCAGCGACTGGAGGGGTGGCCTGAAGCAGAAACTTGGCGGGTTATTGCAGTATGACAAAAATATGACTCCAACCGGCCCCCGAATAATGCAACCAAGAATGATGTGCACCTACGAGTAGATTCTTACGACATGAAACTCGAAGCTGCCCATTGTTCCCCCAACTGACACCCTCCGTTGCCTCAGCCTGGATACCCATTCGCTAAAAACGATTCAAAGATCCCACCGTAAGTACTAGCCCGACCAGGTTAGTTCCCGAACAATTGACGAAAGTGTAAGTATTTGCAACAGAGACCAACAGCAAAAGACAGCCAGGCGAATTAAATAGGAAACTAAGGATGCGCAGCATGCAGGAGGAAATATCTTTGGCCAAGTACTGTCCTATGTTTTGTCTTGAGTTCTGTATGTAAATACATGTACCCCCCCGCCTGAATTCATGTGTACGTAGTATATGGATTTACGTTGTCCCTCAGTCTGTGTTTCTATATAACATGACCCCTACTGATTTGTGTTGTGTGCGCACTAAAATGGCCTATTATTGTACACGTTTCTCTCTCTCTTTCTTTCTCCCCATGCCGTACGTGTACCGAATAGTTCATTTAAAATGCGGACGACTCTCTCTCCGAGGGTCCCCCTGTTCCCTCTTCCTTTGTGTGGTAACGTTGTGCCCCTGCCGGCACGAGCCTAATTGGTTTTTCGAACACAAAGGTGTTCGACAAATTGCCAGAAACTAAAACAATTGTAATTTGCCATATTACTACCTCTCCTTTCTGTAAAAATGATAGAACTCGAATTGGCTATGAAGGAAAGGACAGGTAAGACGACTGATGTCCCCTAATCCGGCCCTTTTTATAGGAGGATTATACGTCAGTGGCCTTCTGTTCTCAGCTCGTTAGAAACACAATCTCCTATGCCCAGATTGCCCCACCCCTCCGCACCCAAGTACGGATGTCCAAAACGTCCCCGTTCCTCCCGCTTGACCCCAGCTCCGTAAACTCGAAGTATAACTGATGACCCTGATTAACTGTTGCTCCCCGAGAAAAGAGTGTTTAGCCTCTACCTCTCTCTCATGATGATAGAAGACTGCCAGGGCTTGGGGTAGAAAAACGAGTCGCTACCGAAGGATCCGTTTTCGAGTTTGATGAAGTACACAGTCAATAAGAATCGGATCTCTCCCTGTACGTCATGAATGAACGCCAAATAGGCTTAGCACATACTCAGTAGACATGCCTGTATACATGCTCCACAGTGATAACTTCTGACCGTGACCGATAAACGAACCCCCAACTACTTAGATTTGGGACGGAATTGAAATGTATAAATATCTTCTCTTGTCAGTTCTCTAAAACCTGTTTTGTAGCCATTCAAGGACACACAGTCACCGGAAGAGAGGGGCCGGACGTGACGCACAGCCTGGCCACAGATCATGAGGCACGTGTGACCTCGACCTAAGATGGAGCCGCAGAGCAACGGGACGCGGGACGATGCACCCCTCTCAAACGCAGAAAATGAAGGAATGGAGGGCTGCCTTGAAGCCCTCTACTTGTTGACCAACGCGTGCCAGAAGTCCCCGCCCCTTTAAGCCCGATTGATGGACCTGCCTGCGCATCACCCTTTGCTCCCTTGGTTTGTCTCAAAGATCTGGTCCCACTCCGCCCTCTCTTCCCTCGATTATCCGACAAAACCCCCCTCTTTCCCTTTCACATGGATTTTTGACTCAGAGAAAAAGAACAGCATTTAGGTAGAATAGGGTTTGCCACAGAAGGAGAAAAGAAATGCGGGTGCCCAGCATGAGGCGCCCTTAAAAAGATTAGTTAGGAAACAGGACTGTGGTCTAACAGCAGAAGACAGATCGCACCCTGCGACGTGTAAAGAAGGATCCGAGCTGGACCTATAGCTCCACCACCGGTGCTCAACAGCGCCAACGGAAGAAAACGAACTACCAGAGCCTACCAGTGATGGCTCGCTACTAAAAAGACACTGTGGCGAAGACCCCCCCCCCCTTTTTTCAGAACTTTCTACACCCCTTGACTAATTGCTTGTATTGGACTAAATTCCTCCCTCAACCACTTTTTGCCTGTAAAATGTTTCATCGGTCACTTTTTAAATACGACAAATGTAAATTTATATGTATTCCACCTCGTATGTCGCATCAACTGCACACGGTTATATGCAAGTCCACCAGTATTGACAAACGCTATTTCATTGACAACACACGACTATATGTACACCCCGTCAGTTATGATAAACACGGAAATGACCTAACTTATGTTAAAAAGCGGCGACTGTGGAAAATGACAATGTATATGTACATAAGCGGCGTTCATTTGTGTTCACCCTCGCCACTATTGAAGGTAAAGCGAAAGTCATGAAACAGTGGCCCCGCCATCTTGTCCCCTTTTAGGCCCCATCACGAACATAGATAGTAGCCATTTTTGTGTCATGACCTCTCTGCCCACTGCCAATAGCCTGCGTCTCTCTCTCTCTCCCCCACTCCCCAGCCTCGCGAGTATTCCCCCGCGCCCTGACAGCCCCCGGTTTCTCCTGTGCGGGCCATAAACGCACCTCTAAACACGACCCTGCCTCTGTGCTGAACCCCTGCCCCCTCGCTCTTTCATCTCATTCATAAAACAGGCCCTTTGATAACCTCTTCCACCTTGCCCGATTGTTCGGCCTGATCCCAGGCCATCACTTAGCCCAGCAGATGCAGTTTATTGCCCCTACAGTAGGACCTCGCCTCACTTCAAAGGAGCGGGGATTAATCAATGCCCTCACACCCCAGATCCGATCGATTACCCGCATTTCTGTTCCCAGCGGAATGTCCAGCTGCGCGATAGCCATCATGCTGAGATTAGGGGTGGGGACTCCTACTGTAGATATGTGTGGGAACGGGCCTGAACCGGGGATTCCAAAGATGCCTTTTCCGTACTTCAAAGCAATACCACGGATGTCACAAATGTAATAAAGCCATAAAACTGTGTATAAGAGGCCAGGCCTCAGAGATGCGGTTAGAGCACCTCGAAACGATACCTCGTTGTCTGATCTGATGTGTTCTGCTCCGTCGGAAATAAACTCCTGTTTCCTGCCTTCCAGTCTCCAGCGCCTGCCTCTTTATTTGATAATCGTGAGTTGGGTGAGAAGCGGCTGACGCCGGGCAAACCTTGAAAGGGGTAATCAACCTGATCTGCCTGAACCCTTTGTTTAACAGTGCTACATAAGTGTAGTTATTATTATGATTATCTCATACCCATAGAATGCCATGACGATCAGGATGTACTGACTTCTTTGAAGCTGGGTCTTTACATCCCACAGGTACCAAGGATTAAGATTAATTTCAAGACAAAAGAGAAAACGTATTAAAGTAATACATAGAAGACAACCTAACTTGGGTGTTGATCTACCATTCTACATCCCCAGGAGTGCCTATATGTTTCATCCTCAACAGAGATAAAATAGAACTCTGCTGGACCCGTCAGCCTTAGGGTGGTCTTCTCCCAAGCCTTTTTGCCTTCCTCTTCCATTTTTGCTGGCCTTAGGGCCATGTAGTTCCTAATAATACATAAAATCTGTGCGTTTAGACAACATAAACTAAGAGACAGGTGTCCAGACTGATTCCAGACACCCCCAAAGGTATGTTCGCTTTTAGATCTGCTAGGTCACAGTGCCACAATAAGCCCCCCTAACCTTACCAAGGAGCGAATAGCGAAAAAAGGTCAGTACCAGAACTGTTATGTAGAGCAAGGTGGGACGAATCTAAGTAAACGGTTGTGTAGCTACTTAGGCCTATATTGAGATACATTTGGGTTCATGACATCAGGACTCTGTGCACTTTACCATTGCTAACCAGTGCTAAAGTGCATGTGTTCAGTCCTTAAAACATGGTAGCATTGGCTTATCTCCAATTGGCATAACTAATTTACTTATAAGTTACAAGTAAAGGGGTGCTAGATGTACCCAGGGCCTGTAAATTAAATACTACAAGTAGGTCTGCAGGATTGGTTGTGCCACCCACTTAAGTAGCCCTTTAAATATGTCTCAGGTCTGCCATTGGAGTCTGTGTGTGCAGTTTTATACTGCCATGTTAAGCTGGCAAAATAAACCTAGGCCCAAATCTTCCTTTTTAATACATTCAAGTCAACCCAAATATAGGTCTTGGACAGCCAAGATGGCAGGATGCATTGTATTTAACATGTAGAGCATGTCTAAGTTTTCCTGCTAGTGAAAAATTCTTTATTTTTCACTACTGCAAGGCCTACATCTCCAACAGAATAGCATTGGAGTTACCTTATTACATTTAATAAGTGTATTTTCAAATTGTAACAGGTAATCGGTTCATATTTGGTGTCTTTGGAATTGTAATGAAAAATCTCATCTTATAATAGAGTTAAATTGTAAATTATAATTTTGGAAAAGCCACTTTTACAAAGTTCAAAATACAACATGAACACCTGGCTCTGTCCTAGCCTACACTCCTACTATTTATGGAGTAACGGGCAGACTATTCTTTTATCTGTTCGAAAAGAATTTTTATTAAGTAGTCTTTAAACTGATCAAAACATTTTTTTCAAAAGACTGAAAAAGAAACACATATTTCTCAAATTGACACAGAAACCATCACATATAAATAACACAAATCACAGTCAAAAACCAAATTGATCATACGTCAAAATAAGAATTATTTGCAACAAGTTACAACAAACGACAAAATCACTAAATGAATACAAACATGAAACAAATACAGAAAACATTTAAAGCTTGCATCATCTGTGAAAAACACAAAAGTATTTGTGAAAAGTGTCCAATTTTCTGGGCTAAACTTGTTATTTCAGCAAGAATATCACAAAAGTGTTAGAAATAATGAATTAATCTTTAATACATTCAACAGTAAACGCATTTAGATTTAACTAAATGCCTCTCGAAATGCCAACACGTTTCAAGACCCAGGCTGGACAGTACTGGGACTCTCGACAAAAATGAAAAACGTGATGCAACAACAGCATCAACCCCAAACTACCTTTCTCTCTCATATATATCACTGATTTATCGTGTATCTGATTCTTGGAGTAAGAGCAGCCGTTCCAGTTAATTGATTCTATATGTCAATGGGCTCGTTCTACCGCAGCTTTAAAGTGCCACGTGCACACTTTGAACTGTGTGTAATTCTGCAAGAGAAGATCATTCATAAAATGCAAACTTCTACTCTATTCTCTACTTGCCTCTAAACCTTCAAATGCAGGTAAAAATAATTTGTTTCAATGTACCTTGCACAAAGGCTGCGGAGCATGGACCAGAACTATTCAAATGGGGACTCACAAATCTACAAGAAGGGGAAAGGATGTTGTATTCATTAAAAGAAATGTTTATCAAACAGCTGCGCTGTACGATTTAAAATCAGTTGTCATGTGGACTTACTATATGTGAGTTCATCCGATATTAGACTCTGCAAAAGGCAGGCTTGTCTTCTGCTCAAATGAGAGCATGCTCGCATTCACCGGAAATGCTTCTAGAAAGCAAGTGTGAACGCGTTAGGCTTGTAGTCATATATTTAATTAATGGATTCACTTGTAGTCGAAGTATTGCAGGGAAGAAACAAACAAACTTACTTGTATCGACTTTCTTAGACAACCTGGATTAACTCTCACACAGCATCTCTCACTAGAGCACTTCCTGGTTGTGAAAGCTATGAATCCTAATGTGATGGTTTTCGACCATCAGACGACGCCGACCAACCCAACATGTCCGCCGCCGTTGAGGAAACCGGAAGTACGATTTGCGGTCTAGTGGCGGGACGGGCGGACTGGACTGTTGAAAGAGACAGCTGGCGTCCGGAAGTGTGTTCGGGTGTTTCGGAGTGGCTTGGAGGAGAGGAGGACACCACACGATCCAAAGCACAGGAAGACCGAATAGCGAGGAAAACGAGTGAGGAGTAGGAGGACATCGATTTTACCTTCCCAGGAGGAATGACGTGGGACCTGCACACCGGTTGGCCGGAGAAAGAAGAGGACGACTGCTCAAGGAGCACTGCCCTCGAGACCGCTGTTCTCCCCAACGGCGAGGAGGCTGGGTCCAGGAGGGTTGTGGGAGCAGGCAAGTGCCGGGTGCATGCTCGTGGCTTGTTAAGGGGCCGTGGGTACGTATACCGGGGCACCAGTGAAAGAGCACTATTGTTCCACACGCACTAGGCACAAAACATGTTAGGCTCTGGTGACGGTGCACGTTTCCCTTCCCCATGACCAGTAATTACATGTGGATCAACGCTCGCCTGACACAGGAAGGAGCCGGGAGCAGAGGGGCAAGGAAGCCTTCAGTTAAAGACCATACAACCGACCATTCGTCTAATCTTCTGTTCAGACTATAATAAGACTGTGTTCTTTTTGCCAAAAACGTAGAACGAATAAACAAAGAGCAAACCAGTATAGCCTTGGAGTGAATACCTACCAAAGGGGGGGCAAGAAGGTTGTTAAGGGGTATCCCGACCACAGTGGTGTCAGAAGTGGGATCTCCAGTCTGGGAAAAGACGGAACCCGATCATGGAAGCAATTATTATCCAATTAGCAGTAGGGCAACGTCATTTACAACTGGTATTTGAACAGCAAACCAAGCAAGCACAAAAGGAAAGAGAAGCCTTACAGGCAGCTCTGAAAGACCAAGCAGCTCTCCTGACCACAAATCAAAAAGTTCAAGATACCCCTGTTTTACTCCTTACAGATGTCATTTCCAGTGCACGGGTACATCCCAATGTACCCGGTTCAGTACTCCAGAAGTTCCAACAAGGAGATGACCCAGATTATTTATTTGTCAATTTTGAGAGGGCACCAGTGAAAGAGCACTATTGTTCCCCACGGAGATCCTCAACGACAACACAGGAACTCGCATCACAGCTCCACAGCTCCTCAGAACCAATCCACTGAGTGATGCATCCTCTGTGAAGGACATCGCAATACTCTGCAACGAGGGTTTAAGGTACTCTTGTTCAGCAAGCCTAACTGGTTCCCTGTAGCCAGCCTGTGCTACATCGCGGTTGGCCTGAACTTGCGACTTTGTCTCAGTCTGACGCGACCAGATATCCACAATTGCCACTTTGTGCTTTTTTACTGTATTTTCACTGAAACCTTTAATTACGGCTATCTCAGGTTCTACTGATTGGATTTTAGTGGTTTTTGTCTTCTTTTGTTTCTTAAATATTACACTATTTCCTAAACTGGTTTGGGATGCTTTTGTGGTGTGTTTTCACTATGTTACTGTTTGAAGGGTGGTCCAAACACTTTACACATTGCCTCTGTGTTAAGCCTGTCTGCTCTGTGCCAAGCAACCTGAAGGTTGAGCAGAGGCTAATTTACAGTTTGCTTGTGACTTGGCCCTGACAGAATTGTGGTTCCTGCCTGAGTAGGGTCCCACCCCCCTCAACCAGGAACCAAATTTCTTACAAGCTCCATCTTTCCATAGACTATCCAGAACTGGCCCGAATTGGTGCTGTAACAACAAGTCTTCAAGGCTAAGATATGTAGTTAGAATTAAATGAGGCTTGAAGTCCCATGCAAGAATTAGTCAGTGAATGAATAAATGGTTGCATGAATGCAAGGATGAATGACAGCGCATGAATGATGACTTATTGAGTGCATATATATTACATTTTGAATGGCTAAACCCATCAATTACTGATGATGTACATTCATTTAAAAGCCAGACTTGTTGTCATTGCTAGTGCTTGTTTTAGTGTGCATTTCAGCAACATGCAAATAAAATTGATGTCCTGTCATTTAAAAAACAAACTTGCAGCCCCATGAGGATGTTTCACCACTATGAATGGAAGTCAGTCATAAAAATTATCTTTAGTCACCAATAACTAAGACGCAGATCAGGTTATGTAATGCCTCAGCTGATTTTCAGACCATCTTTAATGATCCATTCAATTAAACATAGGTTTACATGTATCAAATTTGTAAATTGTGAATACCTAATTGAGAATTTCTGAGAATCACAAGTATTAGCAATTTACAATGTAGGAAACTCAAAAAGTTTCATACAGCGTTTCACAGGGTGTCGCAAATTGCTCTACCTCATTAATATTAATGAGGTAGAACGCAATTTGGGACCCTCTAGGAATCGCTAAAATCACGGGGATTGTGGCCTGCTGGGGTGAGCAGACCACCATGTCCGTGAGTAATTTTAAATAAAGCAATCTTATTTTTTTAATGCAGCATGTTTTCCTTAAAGGAAAACAGGATGCGTTTCAAAAACCAAAATGAAAAGTTTTATTTTTATTTTTTAAGAGTAGGCAGTGGTCCGTGGGACCAATGCCTGCTCTTGCCTGCTCTTAAAAAATGCTGTAACAAACATTCACAAGGGGGAAGTAGATGGTAAAATGCAAATATTTTGCAACCGCATTTTGGTCACAAAACATTCCTACATACTGATGTGATTCGATATTAGGAAGGGACGCCCTAAACACACCCCTTTCTAATAGTAAATTGCATATCCATTTTGCGATTCGGTAACAGGTTACCATATCACAAAATGGGTTTTGATACATATAAAAACCCTTTTTAACGTTCACAAACGAGCCGATTCAGCAATTCGCCCATTTGCAAACGCTAAATAGCTTGATACATGTAGCCCATATTGAAGTAATAGCTTTTCACTTATTCTACTTTACCATGAAGACAGAATTTACATGCCAAAACTCCCAAGATTTACTTTCAGTTAACCCATATAGCTTTCTTTATATAAATTCTCACCTCCACAGTTGTAGAGTAAGACTCCTCGAAAATCCAAGCAATTCCACAGTGCTGCCTTCCAAGACATCAATAAGAACAAAAGTAGTTTTCACTATTTTCTAACTTTTATGCTAGGATATACCTGCAACTCTCAACTGATTATACCCTAACTAACTTACTCAAAATGAGGCATTGTGATTAATGAAAATGTCAATCAGAAAAGCCTCTTCTGGTCAAAAGGTTCTACGCACAGCTATCTCAGTGGGATAGGCTTCCAAATCCTGGACCTCCATTAATTTTAGTGGAAACGTCTGGATACACATTTGGAGCTCTAATCTTTCAAAAAGGTCAGACTTCCTAGAAAAAGTTTCCAGTGAAGTATATCTCCAAGATATCAGTTCCACCAGGAGAAGTTACATGATCTTTGAGAAAGATATCTTAGCCAACAAGGATGCCTGTTTTGTCATGTGGCGCCACTATGAAATAGTCTGGCAATGAGCATGGGTATTCACTGACCAATTCAACCTGAGGTTCTCAAAAACTTCCAGGGATATGAACAGATGATGAATCGTTTTTTTCACATTCGATATATATATTACATGTATACATATGGTATTTCTATAGCACAAACCTAGTCAAAAGGCAGTGAAGTGCTGTACATGGTCAACGGTACGCTTAAAATCAGCAAGTAATATGAGAGGAAGCTGAGTTGTGGATGGTTAGTGAATTGTGATGTATTGTTCTTTAAAGTGGTGAGTCCTCAACTCTTTTCTCAATTGGAGCAGCGTTGAGGTGGTCCTGATTGATACTGGGCTGGTGTTCCAGATCCTTGTTGCATAGATGGAACTGGGCATTATCTTGTTTTTTCTTTTTTACACTGCAGTCTGATGTTGTCCTGGCTGCGTGTATGACGAGAACCACCGAAGATAGTGAGCTTACCTGCAAGATAATTGGGTGTGCTGGTATGTGTAAATGATGCATCTGGTTTAAAGATGATGTGGGCTGGCAAGGGGAGCCAAAGGAGTTACAAGAGGGTAAGGGTAATGAGATCATATTTCATTAGACATTGGATGAGTTCCACTGCAGCGTGAAAAATGGTCCTTAAGGGTGCCAGTGTAGAGTTTGAGCATTACCACCATCCAGATGTGTGAGTACAATAATAGCGTGAACTGTGGTTCTGAAGTCACTTTCTGGAAGAAACAGTTTGACTTTGTTTAGAAGAGAGAGCAGGTACTAAGCCATCTTTGGTTTGATTTAAGACCTTGAGTAAGAGGTTGGTATCCAGGATGATTCCAAGTGATATGGCATTCGGTGGCAGGTGGAGTTTGAAGCCATCATGGTTCATGTCATTGAGCCAGGTTTGAAGTGAATCTTGTTTGTTATTGTTGGCAAATTGTAGGAACTCTGTCTTGGCTAGGCTGAGCTTCAGATATGCACTGGATATCCAGGTCTTAGTGATGTGAAAGCAGTGTTTGAGGCTATGGATGTCTGAAGAAAAGGAGACTTTCAAGTACAGTTGCATGTCATCAACATAATGGTAAATCTTGACACTCTGAGCAGAGCCCCAAGCAGCTCCATGTAAAGGTTGAAGACAACGGGAGACAGTATGGAACCTTGGGGGACTCCACATATGATAGGGATCTATTGTTACACTGAGGTGCGCATATGGACATTTTACATGTCATCCAGGCTCACTAGACACAATGACCAACACTTAATTTAGGAACTAAAACAAATCAAAAGAAAGAATACCATTTCTCATATAGGATAGGATCAATATGGTTCTTGACTCACCTTTAATAAATTATGTCATACCTCCTACTTTTATTATGACCACACAGTGAACTGTTTCAATCCTATACTTGATCTATGGGGTTTGCAGTGCCTAGGATAACGGAAACATTCATGGTGCATCCTCGGACTTGATGTAGCTGTGAGAAAGTGCAAAGCTCCATTAAATACTACTGCGAAGGAAGGGGTGAGGTGTCATCTACCGGTCAATGCTACTGGGAGCGACCCTTGACCATGTTTAGGCAGGTCGCTCCACACGCCGCACAGCACCACCACTGTGTTGCGCCCTTGAGCCCTGCTGCCGCTCTGCCGTGAAATCAAGGCCCTCCTCCACCCCCCGCAGGCTACCACTTGCCCCCATTCCTGGTGGACAGTATTAGGCCCTAGGTTTGCTTTCTTGCTTTCCTCTTGCCCGTATTGCATTATAATTGTACCTGTATTTTATTGTGCCTGTATTATATTGTAATTGTTTTATTGTTTATGTACCCGTTTTTTCTCGCCCCTTATTTCACCTGTATCTGCTGTGCCGCTCTTTTTTCAAGCCGCACCCTCCACTGATCCCGCTTTCCCACTGCTGCGTCCTCTGCGGCCCCACCCCCGCTCCCATTCATTTGCTCCCTCCCACCTCATAGCTGCTCCTCCCTCCCACCTCTCCTTCTTATGGCGTTCCCAGCGAGGTGAAGGGAGCGACCCTTGACCCTGTTTAGGCAGGTAGCTCCCCACGCCGCACTGCACCACCATTGTATTGCGCCCTTGAGCCCTGCTGCCGCTCTGCCGTAAAATTGAGGCCATCCTCCACCCGCAGACTACCACCTGAGCCTCATCCCTGGTGGCCAGTGGTAGTGCTTTCTTGCTTTCCTGTTGCCCATATTGCATTGTAATTGTACCTGTATTTTATTGTGCCTGTATTATACTGTAATTGTTTTATTGTTTCTCTACTCGTTTTTTCTCACCCCTTATTTCCCCTGTCTCTGCCATGCCCCTCTTTTTTCCAACCGCACCCTCCGCTGATCCTGCTTTCCCGCCACTGCATCCCCTGTGGCCTGGCCCCCGCTCCCATTCGTCTGATCCCTCCCGCCTACACGCTGCTCCTCCTTCCCACCTCCCCTTCTTATGGCGGCTGCTGCACGGGCTCGCCAAAGGCACGCCTAAGGCAAGCTCATCTGCGCCCGTCCGCGCCTGGACTGCGCCCAGCGCCAGAACCCCTGGTCCCCGCTATTCCCAACACCGCTACGATGCCAACACCCTCCACGCTCTCAACACCGGACGAGATTACACATGCTACATGGCCACCCCGAAGCGCATCCAAGGACCCTTCTCCTGTCGGAACTGCAGCTTCACCAGCACACGACCCGCCCTCCCACCAACCAGGAAAGAACCCAACTACCTCAGCTGCATCCTTCTCAACACCTGATCCGTCCGCAAACACGCCATCGAACTCTGGGACCTTCTCGACTCAACCTCCTCAGATGTCGCCTTCCTGACGGAGACCTGGCTGAACCCCTCCTCGGCACCCGACATCGCCATAGCCATCCCGGGTGGCTACAAGATCTCCCGCAGGCAGGTAGCTCCCCACGCCGCACTGCACCACCATTGTATTGCGCCCTTGAGCCCTGCTGCCGCTCTGCCGTAAAATTGAGGCCATCCTCCACCCGCAGACTACCACCTGAGCCTCATCCCTGGTGGCCAGTGGTAGTGCTTTCTTGCTTTCCTGTTGCCCATATTGCATTGTAATTGTACCTGTATTTTATTGTGCCTGTATTATACTGTAATTGTTTTATTGTTTCTCTACTCGTTTTTTCTCACCCCTTATTTCCCCTGTCTCTGCCATGCCCCTCTTTTTTCCAACCGCACCCTCCGCTGATCCTGCTTTCCCGCCACTGCATCCCCTGTGGCCTGGCCCCCGCTCCCATTCGTCTGATCCCTCCCGCCTACACGCTGCTCCTCCTTCCCACCTCCCCTTCTTATGGCGGCTGCTGCACGGGCTCGCCAAAGGCACGCCTAAGGCAAGCTCATCTGCGCCCGTCCGCGCCTGGACTGCGCCCAGCGCCAGAACCCCTGGTCCCCGCTATTCCCAACACCGCTACGATGCCAACACCCTCCACGCTCTCAACACCGGACGAGATTACACATGCTACATGGCCACCCCGAAGCGCATCCAAGGACCCTTCTCCTGTCGGAACTGCAGCTTCACCAGCACACGACCCGCCCTCCCACCAACCAGGAAAGAACCCAACTACCTCAGCTGCATCCTTCTCAACACCTGATCCGTCCGCAAACACGCCATCGAACTCTGGGACCTTCTCGACTCAACCTCCTCAGATGTCGCCTTCCTGACGGAGACCTGGCTGAACCCCTCCTCGGCACCCGACATCGCCATAGCCATCCCGGGTGGCTACAAGATCTCCCGCAGGGACCGCACCAACAGAGCAGGAGGGGGAATCGCCATTGTCCATAGGAACACCCTCAGAGTCTCAACCAGCACCGACAACACCCTCAGCACCGCCGAACACCTGCACTTCCAGATCTACACTGACCCCAACACCACCCTCAGAGGAACCCTCGTCTACAGACTCCCTGGACCCCAACCTCAGTTAGGCGACTCCATCGCCAACTTCGTCAGCTCACACGCCCTCGCCTCCACGGACTACATCTTCCTCGGGGACCTGAACTTCCACCACGAGAACAACAACAACACCAACTCCAACACCCTGATCGACAACCTAGCCAATCTCGGACTCAGACAACTCGTCATAACACCCACTCACTCCGCCGGCCACACGCTCGTCCCCATCTTCTCCGCAAGTCCTCACGTCTCCTTAAACAACACCACCGAACTCCACTGGACCGACCATAGCTGCATCCACTTTACCTTCCAGAAAACCACCCCGCACCACCGCACCCAACAGATGCCTCGCCGCTGCTGGAGAAAAGTCACCGAAGACCAGCTAATCACCACCCTTGCCTAAATCCCACCTGTCGACCCCACCGATGCCGACATCGCCGCCCGCAACCTCAGAGAGTGGTTTGACGACTGCGCCAACACCCTCGCCCCGCTCAAGAAATCGTCCTACAGCCACACCAGCAGGAAAGCCAGCTGGTTCACTGATGACCTCCAGGCCTCCAAGCAAACCTGCTGACAACTGGAGAAGAAGTGGCTCCGGGAACGGACACCGGACTGATATGCTGCCCACAAGAACGCCACCCGCAGACACCATCACTTCATCAGATCAGCCAAAACGGCCTCCTTCAAAGACCGCCTAGACAACAATGTACACAACAGCAAAGAGCTCTTCAACATGGTGAAGGAACTCTCCAACCCCAACTCCAACACCAATGACATCTCACCCTCGCAAGACCTGTGCGACTCGCTCACCACCTTCTTCCATCGCAAGATCGCAGACACCCACGACAGCTTAAACGCCATAACCGCCCCTACAACCACGGAGACCGCCGCCCCAATGACCACAATCCGCACCAACCGCCTACTCTCCTGGACCAACAACAACAACAACGACACCATCAAAAGCATGAACACCATCCACTCTGGATCTCCGGCAGACCCATGCCTGCACCACATCTTCAACAAAGCCAGCACTGCCATTGCACTCCACCTCCAGAAAACCATCAACATCTCCTTCGAGACAGCAACCTTCCTGGAGAGCTGGAAGCAATCCGAGATCAACGCCCTACTCAAGAAACCCAAGGGGGACCCCACGGACCTCAAGAACTTCCGTCCCATCTCCCTGCTCCCGTTCCCGGCGAAGGTCATTGAAAAGATCGTCAACAAACAACTGACCCGCTACCTCGAGGAGAACAGCATCCTAGACACGTCCCAGTCCGATTTCCGCAGCAACCACAGCACCGAGACTGCCCTCATTGCCACCAACGATGACATCAGGACCCTGTTAGACAACGGAGAAACCGTGGCCCTCATCCTCCTGGACCTATCAGCCGCCTTCGACACGGTCTGCCATCGCACACTACGAACACGCCTCCACAACGCCAAGATCCAAGAGAAGGCCCTGGACTGGACCACCTACTTCCTCTCCAGTAAAACACAGAGCATCCACCTCCCCCCCTTCCACTCCAAAGCCACTGAGATCATCTGCAGCGTACCCCAGGGCTCATCCCTCAGCCCAACGCTGTTCAACATTTACATGGCACCGCTCGCCCACGTCGCCAGCCTGCACGACCTCAACATCATCTCCTATGCCGATGACACCCAACTGACCCGCTCCCTCACCAAGGACCCCCACACCGCCCAAAACCAACCTCCACGAAGGAATGAAGGCCGTCGCCGAATGGATGAGGAACAGCCGACTGAAGCTGAACTCAGACAAGACGGAGGTCCTTATCCTCGGATCCACCCCCTTGGCCTGGAACGACTCCTGGTAGCCGACCGCACTCGGAACAGCTCCAACACCCACCGACCACGCATGCAACCTAGGGGTCATCCTCGACTCCACCCTCTCCATGACTAAGCAGGTCAATGCCGTCTCCTCTTGCTTCAACACCCTCCGCATGCTCTGCAAGATCTACAAGGGGATCCCCACCGAACCAAGAAGAACGGTCACCCAGGCCCTTGTCAGCAGCAGGTTGGACGGGACTACGGAAATGCCCTCTACGCAGGAGCCTCGGCCAAACTCCTGAAACGGTTTCAACGCATCCAGAACTCCTCTGCATGCCTGGTCCTCGACATCCCTCGCCGCAGCCACATCACACCCCACCTGTGAGACCTGCACTGGCTCCCCGTCAACAAGAGGATAACCTTCAAGCTCCTCACCCACGCACACAAGGCACTCCACAACACCAGAACAGCGTACCTCAACAGCCAACTCAGCTTCTACACCCCAACCGCCAGCTCTGCTCTGCTGACCTCACCCTCGCCACAGTCCCCTTCATCAGTAGAGCGGCCTCCAGTGGCAGATCATTCTCCCACCTCGCTGCCAAGACCTGGAACTCCCTCCCCATCCACCTACGGCAGACCCAAGACCTGCTGACCTTCAGAAGACTCCGCAAGACCTGGCTCTTCGAGCAGTAGCAGCAGCATTCCCCACCCCACAGCGCCTTGAGACCCTCACGGGTAAGTAGTGTGCTTCACAAATGCTATGTTTGATTGATTGATTGATTGATCAAGATATGAGCGGAAGAGAGGGTTTCTGGTTTCCAGGCAATCCAAACAAGTCTGGTACGGAAGATGAAGCTGAGCAGACAACTTGACGTCACATGCTGCCAAGCCACCATGCTGCTGAGCCGCCGCTGGCAACCCGCTCCAAGGGAGCTGGGATTTGGGACATGTTGTTCCCCCAGATACTCCATACACCCGATCTTCCATTGTGGGCTGCACAGTCTGCAGCCTTCCATCCAGGAGTGCGGCACCCGCCTCTGTGGGAATGCGGCAGCTGCAGTTGGCTGCCACTAACAGCAAGCCCCAAATGGTTGCGGAGGCAGCCCGACTAGGTCCAGGTGTGGCTTGTGGCACACCTTGTGAGCCCTACTCACCACCACCCTCACTGGAATTTACTGAACTTATTGAACCAAATGGAACAGTGGAATTTACTGAACTTACTGAACAGACTGGAACACTCTGGGGGGAACCCAGCTACTGCCCGCAGCAATAGGAGCAAAGTAGCAGCACTGCACACACACTGCTCCCCTCCTCACCATCTTCCTGGCTGGAAGCAACAGAGTCTCAGCCTAGGCCTTAAAGTGCGCTCATGCCCCCTCTAACTGAGGCTAAAAACCCAAGCCACTTGGTCAACTTCCGCATGAGGCTGCACCCAACGGACGGATGGACTGATCAACTGGCCGACTAAGGGCGCAGCACTCCACTAGAAGGCTCAGGATCCAGACGCTCACCCTGAACTGCCTCAAATGACATAGGAACAATGCAGCCATAACAGCAACAGGAAGCAGACCACTCAGTGCTGCATAGAGTAGGCACTGAGTACCCAATGAGGTCTGAAGAATAGGGGAGCATCTTCCCCCAAGGCCAGAAGAGAAAAAAGGGAAGTCATGACTCACTACACAATAAGCGCACAAGTGCCACTACTTGCAATTGAATCAGAATTGAATGATACGGCGCCGAAAAACACAGAGGTTGCTGCAAAATGCACAGAAACTTTAACCCAGCCAAAAATGTTTTGCTTTAAAAAAGAATGCATGCTCTGCCCTTTTCTCAAGCAACTGTGCTCTCAAAGGGCTGCAGACCCCTCTTCTGCCCCTACTGCTGCAGTGGTCTTCACAGTCCCCAGAGACGGGCAGTCAGCCGAATGAGACCTCACCTGCCCTCTCTACTTCAATCAAGTTATGACAACCGCTACAAGACCAACCACCAAGGACCAAACTACACCACAGTCCGGGCACACAGGCTCCCTCAGCCCAGTGGATGATGAAGTAGCAAAAGAACAGAAGTTGGCTCTATCTTTAGCATCCTCACCAGCATCTCCCTCAGCCGATGTGCCCTCACTGCTATCAACCCAGCCCAATGTCGATGCACTCCCGGGGGAAAGACTAGGAGAGACAACAGGCACACGCAATCCCAAAGAGGCTCTGAACAGCAAGGGGAGGCTTCAAAAACATCAACCAGAAGAGGCCCTTGCCTTAATCCACAACAACAGCACGGTCTGGGGGCCAGAGTTCCTGCAGTACCTAAAATCCTTTGACATAATAAGGCTGCCGGAAACATGGCTAGCAGAACCACTCCACCTGCAGGGGTTTATGTGCTTTTCCACGTCAGCAGCAAAGAGAGCGAGATTTGGACACCTGTCAGGAGGGCTGGCAACCTATGTATCAACAACTTGCACAACCTCAGAAGAGTTAGTGGACTCTCCCTCAACGGCCCCATCACAGTCAAGACCATCGTCTTTCTTAAGGGAATTCTGGGCAACGCAATAATAGGCAACGCTTACATCCACCCAAAACGCAAAGCGAAAAGACTCTGAACACCTAATCAACCAACTACTAAAGCACATAAGTAAGCTGGAGACATCAAATGTAATTCTCTCTGTAAGTCTGAATCACCATCTCTTAGGTCCATTGTTAGAGGAAGAAGTGCAGAGCCAATACTCACACTAGAATATACCAGTACAAAGAAGAAACTCCCACAGGAAAATTAACAGCAAAAGCAGACGCCTACTGGACGATCTAGAGCACCTCAACCTCAGGGCATTCAATGGTAAATTCCCTGAGGACTCTCCGTGAATGGCCCCCTTCTACTCTTCCTCAATTTGCTCAACATTAGATTACACCTTTGTTAGCCTCTCGCTGTTCCACTGCATCTCCGCATTCTGCTTAGGAGACAATGGAGACAGCGACCATTGAGTGCAAGAAATACAACTTTTAGCAGCCGTACCTCCACTTAACTGCCCGGCGGAGACTTCCAACTCTATTTACACAATTAACTTCAAGAGAATCAAATCTGTGGAGGCAACTATAGAGGCTCTGTCATCATCAGCAATGGACATGCTACAAGCTCAAACAGGAGCATCAAACAGCCTCATAGACAGATGGGAACGCTTTACCTCTAGACTACAGACCTCTACGCATCATCACCCAAAACAAACCTCCATCAGGACCTTAGCAAGGAAAAAGGATTATAAATTCTCAACGGACACAATTAAAACAAATCAAAAGAGCCATAAAGAGCACTCTAAGAACCCTGTGACACAATCCCGGGGAAACAACCCTCTATACACTACTTCGACAACAAAGAACCTCACTAATAAACCTGAAATGGGCGATCAATGGACCGCTTGAGGATGAGGCTTGGGCAAAGCTAGTACATGACTTTAACTACAATGACAGTGTACGCTTCTGGGGGGACGATCAACAAGATAATGCGCCCACATCATGGGGGAATTGTATCACACATTTCAGAGGAGAACTGGGTAAACCTTCTAAGGGACCACTTCAACCACCAAACCGTGCAAATTGCGTTATGTCAGACAGCCAGGGAAATGCCAGAGTACGCCACCACAGAAGACACATGTTTATGTATATTTATGGTTTTCAATGTCGCTAACTTATTATGCACTGGTTTTTATTAACTATACCATTAAAATAAACTTGAAACATACTTGACCTATGTGGAAAAACAAGGGCTATTTATCACTGGAATCTTCAGTAGATGCCTTCAAAACACACCCATTTATCAGCATTTTACCTTCCTTCCCTTATAGGAGATCCGATTGGAGCAAGGACAATGCATCATTTAGCATAAGGGTATGCCTGGTGGACTACCTTCAACAAAAATAGCATTGCTACACCCCTCTGGTATTTCATGAGCTTTGTAGCACTGGAAAATTAATGTTGTCACTGTTTAGCCTTCAAACAAGAAAGGTCTGTGATCCAGCCTATAGTTTATGCTTACATCAAACTTATTTTCCAAGTCCTGAAGGGAAGTAAACAGCCATGTAGGAAGGAAGCTGATAACTACCTCAACCTATCACCCGCAGACTGATGGACAACGGAGTCAAGCAATAGAGAAATATGATGTTTCCCACTAACTCTACTTGAGATTGAGTGATCATTCTCACCTTAGCAGATTTTGCCTTCACTCATTTATATCATAGTATCCTTTTCCAAAATGTAGCAACCATAACCTATCTTTTCCATGAGTCCCTATCATTTCTTGATTCTTAGCAGCATCAAAATTGATTACAGAGCTCCAAGAAGGGCTTCATAAATGTCAACCATCAGCAACCAACCAACATTTTATACAATGAGAGGAATACATGGTTGTCTACTACCTATCTGGAAAGACATTCAGTATCAGAGATGATAATTTCTCTAGACATAGGGTGTTTTCAGCAGATACAGGTCCAAACTTATAGTGGTGAACTTTTATTTTCTTGCCATGTATTCACTATTTCTTCTCCATACATCTCCATTTCTATGGGGAAAGGAAACACAGGGGAAGCTGGAAAGCAGCTCTTATTTTCGGAGAGACGGTGTGATCTAGAAAGTCAGACAGGGGATGCACAGCGGCATGGTCACAATGACACCTTGTACCACCCTGTACTAAAAGAAGGACCAAGCTTAGATACCAATACCCCCTGAACAGCTATTAAAAATACAAGTTGTTGGGAGTACAGTATCATTACAAAAGCTCTACTGCTACTTAAGGCTGCATAGCTTTCCAGAGATGTGGAAATTAGACGTTACTGACTAGTATTAATGACTTTCATAGACAGCCACTACACAGGAGGAGTAGCAGCACTCGCACATGGCCTCAATAAGTGTAGTTCCATTTTCAAAGGAGCGTGATTTTCTTTGTGAATTCATTGTTTAGGGCAAGCGGTCAGACCTGCAGTTGAACCTGAGCCCATGGACTGGTTGTGATACTCTAAAAGCATATTGTTAGAATGCAGTATGTACTACTGCGTTTCAACCCTACACAACATACTACTCCAAATTCTTTAAACAAGAGTGCCTTCAAAACCAGAAGAGCATGGAAAGGTGTGCAGAGTATGGGCACCTCTTGACCAAAGCTTTGCATCTCAGAAAGATATGCTCCTCTAAACACCCGGGTGTCCCATGAAGCCAAAGGTCTCTCATGAGAATTGCAGACGATGGTGGTCAACTTGAACATGTAGAATATAAGTTCCTTGTGGAGCACAGTATCCTTGCTAGGCAAATGCAATACACAGTTGAGTTGCTGCAGCCAGAAATCATTTGTAGAACTTAAGTCATGAAAACCATTTACAAATCAACAATACAATCAAAGAAGCACACCTTGCACTCAACCTATATAAGGACATAGACTTTGACTTGTTTACTTTTTCATGATTTGTCCATTAGAAATATGAACTTGTGTTTTGCACTAAACTCGTTTTCACAAAGAGCCTACTGTCAAGAGATTAACTTTTATTTTACACTTTGCTAGTTTCACAAGGAGTCATCCGTTTGGATTATGAACTCCCTTGCTACTCTTATTTACACAATGAAACATCAATCAGGATTGTGAACTCAATGTTAATTTACACTGCTTTGAAAACAGAAGGCAATGAAATCACATCTGACATGAATTTTTCTTTTATGGTATTAAGGTATTGAGTAGACATAAGATAAGACTGTTTGAGTGTTTATGAACCACAATACATTCTAAATGGTTTTCATGCTTAAACCATCAATTAAACAGTAAATATAATCAGAAGATTATTATCCAATATTGACGGAAACGTTCTTAGAAAACGATATATAATAGCTCACAGTATTGTTCACAGTTACCATATCAGTTCGAATTATATTACAGCTCATCAAAAAATATAGAGTTTCATCTCAATGGAGAGAGTGGGAAGTGCCAAAAGATACATTAGATCTAATACCAAAGGTTAGGTGTTAATATAAACATCACAATCATACTAAAAGCTTTATCTTTTCTTCAGATAGCAACATTCCTGCTCTGCAGATCAAGCATAGCTTTGCAGCCAGGGAGAGTATCCGATTCTCTCTCTCTCGTGTTCCATTCCTCTTTCCCCAGGTCAACTTCCAGTAGAAATTCACATCAATCAATCAATCAATCAAGCATTTGTATAGCGCGCAACTCACCCGGAGGGTCTCAAGGCGCTTGGGGGCAGGGGGGGTCCGCTACTGCTCGAACAGCCAGGTCTTGAGTTGCTTCCTGAAGGAGAGGTGGTGTTGGGTCAGGCGGAAGTGGATAGGGAGGGAGTTCCATGTCTTGGCAGCCAGGTAGGAGAAGGATCTTCCTCCCGTTGTGGCTCTTCGGATGCGGGGAACGGCGGCGAGGGCGTGGCTGGTCGATCGCAGCTGGCGTGTGGGAGTGTAGAAGGTGAGGCGGTCGTTGAGGTATCAGGGTCCTTGGTTGTGGAGAGCTTTGTGTGTGTGGGTGAGGAGTCGGAACGTGATTCTCTTGCTGAGTGGGAGCCAGTGCAGGTCTCTCAGGTGTCCGGAGATGTGGCTGTGTCGGGGGATGTCCAGGATGAGTCGTGCTGAGGCGTTCTGAATGCGCTGGAGCCTTTTCTGAAGTTTGGCTGTGGTTCCGGCGTAGAGGGCGTTACCGTAGTCCAGTCGGCTGGTGACGAGCGCCTGGGTGACCGTCTTCCTGGTTTCGGTGGGGATCCATGACTCCTGCTAAATCCTTGTTATTTAGGTCGAGGAATGTGTCGCACTACGTAGCAGTGTGTGCGGAGCTCCGAGATTTAATGTTTCTTAGTTAGGGGGCTTGAACCCGCCCCTCTTCTCCATTGGCTGGCCTCGTAAATGCTGGCCAGCCATTGGAGGAGAGGGGCGTCACTCCGTTTAAGCCCTGTCTTTTTCGGATTCGGGGGCGTGTTTTTTAGGTTCTTTCTATCTGTGACGTCTTCAGTCACTCAAACCTAAAAAAAACCCAGTCTATAAAGGACGGGGCTTGCTGCCTCTCGAGAACACGAACTTTGTGCTATCGAGGCTTAGGTTTGATTGCACGTTGTTACGAGTGCTTTTTCGAAAACACAGGGCGTCTCTTTCACACGATTTAAAGCCAGCAATTAAGCCACGATATAACATGCTGTATGCCAGAGTCGTTTTAAAGCGTTACAAATGTGCACTTAGATTAAGTGACAAAGCGAGACAGGCCGGCCTGTGTGAGGTTGTGCGACAGCTGAAAGTTGGCTCTTACCCGAAGCAATGTCGATGCACTCCCGGGGGAAAGACTAGGAGAGACAACAGGCACACGCAATCCCAAAGAGGCTCTGAACAGCAAGGGGAGGCTTCAAAAACATCAACCAGAAGAGGCCCTTGCCTTAATCCACAACAACAGCACGGTCTGGGGGCCAGAGTTCCTGCAGTACCTAAAATCCTTTGACATAATAAGGCTGCCGGAAACATGGCTAGCAGAACCACTCCACCTGCAGGGGTTTATGTGCTTTTCCACGTCAGCAGCAAAGAGAGCGAGATTTGGACACCTGTCAGGAGGGCTGGCAACCTATGTATCAACAACTTGCACAACCTCAGAAGAGTTAGTGGACTCTCCCTCAACGGCCCCATCACAGTCAAGACCATCGTCTTTCTTAAGGGAATTCTGGGCAACGCAATAATAGGCAACGCTTACATCCACCCAAAACGCAAAGCGAAAAGACTCTGAACACCTAATCAACCAACTACTAAAGCACATAAGTAAGCTGGAGACATCAAATGTAATTCTCTCTGTAAGTCTGAATCACCATCTCTTAGGTCCATTGTTAGAGGAAGAAGTGCAGAGCCAATACTCACACTAGAATATACCAGTACAAAGAAGAAACTCCCACAGGAAAATTAACAGCAAAAGCAGACGCCTACTGGACGATCTAGAGCACCTCAACCTCAGGGCATTCAATGGTAAATTCCCTGAGGACTCTCCGTGAATGGCCCCCTTCTACTCTTCCTCAATTTGCTCAACATTAGATTACACCTTTGTTAGCCTCTCGCTGTTCCACTGCATCTCCGCATTCTGCTTAGGAGACAATGGAGACAGCGACCATTGAGTGCAAGAAATACAACTTTTAGCAGCCGTACCTCCACTTAACTGCCCGGCGGAGACTTCCAACTCTATTTACACAATTAACTTCAAGAGAATCAAATCTGTGGAGGCAACTATAGAGGCTCTGTCATCATCAGCAATGGACATGCTACAAGCTCAAACAGGAGCATCAAACAGCCTCATAGACAGATGGGAACGCTTTACCTCTAGACTACAGACCTCTACGCATCATCACCCAAAACAAACCTCCATCAGGACCTTAGCAAGGAAAAAGGATTATAAATTCTCAACGGACACAATTAAAACAAATCAAAAGAGCCATAAAGAGCACTCTAAGAACCCTGTGACACAATCCCGGGGAAACAACCCTCTATACACTACTTCGACAACAAAGAACCTCACTAATAAACCTGAAATGGGCGATCAATGGACCGCTTGAGGATGAGGCTTGGGCAAAGCTAGTACATGACTTTAACTACAATGACAGTGTACGCTTCTGGGGGGACGATCAACAAGATAATGCGCCCACATCATGGGGGAATTGTATCACACATTTCAGAGGAGAACTGGGTAAACCTTCTAAGGGACCACTTCAACCACCAAACCGTGCAAATTGCGTTATGTCAGACAGCCAGGGAAATGCCAGAGTACGCCACCACAGAAGACACATGTTTATGTATATTTATGGTTTTCAATGTCGCTAACTTATTATGCACTGGTTTTTATTAACTATACCATTAAAATAAACTTGAAACATACTTGATCTATGTGGAAAAACAAGGGCTATTTATCACTGGAATCTTCAGTAGATGCCTTCAAAACACACCCATTTATCAGCATTTTACCTTCCTTCCCTTATAGGAGATCCGATTGGAGCAAGGACAATGCATCATTTAGCATAAGGGTATGCCTGGTGGACTACTTTCAACAAAAATAGCATTGCTACACCCCTCTGGTATTTCATGAGCTTTGTAGCACTGGAAAATTAATGTTGTCACTGTTTAGCCTTCAAACAAGAAAGGTCTGTGATCCAGCCTATAGTTTATGCTTACATCAAACTTATTTTCCAAGTCCTGAAGGGAAGTAAACAGCCATGTAGGAAGGAAGCTGATAACTACCTCAACCTATCACCCGCAGACTGATGGACAACGGAGTCAAGCAATAGAGAAATATGATGTTTCCCACTAACTCTACTTGAGATTGAGTGATCATTCTCACCTTAGCAGATTTTGCCTTCACTCATTTATATCATAGTATCCTTTTCCAAAATGTAGCAACCATAACCTATCTTTTCCATGAGTCCCTATCATTTCTTGATTCTTAGCAGCATCAAAATTGATTACAGAGCTCCAAGAAGGGCTTCATAAATGTCAACCATCAGCAACCAACCAACATTTTATACAATGAGAGGAATACATGGTTGTCTACTACCTATCTGGAAAGACATTCAGTATCAGAGATGATAATTTCTCTAGACATAGGGTGTTTTCAGCAGATACAGGTCCAAACTTATAGTGGTGAACTTTTATTTTCTTGCCATGTATTCACTATTTCTTCTCCATACATCTCCATTTCTATGGGGAAAGGAAACACAGGGGAAGCTGGAAAGCAGCTCTTATTTTCGGAGAGACGGTGTGATCTAGAAAGTCAGACAGGGGATGCACAGCGGCATGGTCACAATGACACCTTGTACCACCCTGTACTAAAAGAAGGACCAAGCTTAGATACCAATACCCCCTGAACAGCTATTAAAAATACAAGTTGTTGGGAGTACAGTATCATTACAAAAGCTCTACTGCTACTTAAGGCTGCATAGCTTTCCAGAGATGTGGAAATTAGACGTTACTGACTAGTATTAATGACTTTCATAGACAGCCACTACACAGGAGGAGTAGCAGCACTCGCACATGGCCTCAATAAGTGTAGTTCCATTTTCAAAGGAGCGTGATTTTCTTTGTGAATTCATTGTTTAGGGCAAGCGGTCAGACCTGCAGTTGAACCTGAGCCCATGGACTGGTTGTGATACTCTAAAAGCATATTGTTAGAATGCAGTATGTACTACTGTGTTTCAACCCTACACAACATACTACTCCAAATTCTTTAAACAAGAGTGCCTTCAAAACCAGAAGAGCATGGAAAGGTGTGCAGAGTATGGGCACCTCTTGACCAAAGCTTTGCATCTCAGAAAGATATGCTCCTCTAAACACCCGGGTGTCCCATGAAGCCAAAGGTCTCTCATGAGAATTGCAGACGATGGTGGTCAACTTGAACATGTAGAATATAAGTTCCTTGTGGAGCACAGTATCCTTGCTAGGCAAATGCAATACACAGTTGAGTTGCTGCAGCCAGAAATCATTTGTAGAACTTAAGTCATGAAAACCATTTACAAATCAACAATACAATCAAAGAAGCACACCTTGCACTCAACCTATATAAGGACATAGACTTTGACTTGTTTACTTTTTCATGATTTGTCCATTAGAAATATGAACTTGTGTTTTGCACTAAACTCGTTTTCACAAAGAGCCTACTGTCAAGAGATTAACTTTTATTTTACACTTTGCTAGTTTCACAAGGAGTCATCCGTTTGGATTATGAACTCCCTTGCTACTCTTATTTACACAATGAAACATCAATCAGGATTGTGAACTCAATGTTAATTTACACTGCTTTGAAAACAGAAGGCAATGAAATCACATCTGACATGAATTTTTCTTTTATGGTATTAAGGTATTGAGTAGACATAAGATAAGACTGTTTGAGTGTTTATGAACCACAATACATTCTAAATGGTTTTCATGCTTAAACCATCAATTAAACAGTAAATATAATCAGAAGATTATTATCCAATATTGACGGAAACGTTCTTAGAAAACGATATATAATAGCTCACAGTATTGTTCACAGTTACCATATCAGTTCGAATTATATTACAGCTCATCAAAAAATATAGAGTTTCATCTCAATGGAGAGAGTGGGAAGTGCCAAAAGATACATTAGATCTAATACCAAAGGTTAGGTGTTAATATAAACATCACAATCATACTAAAAGCTTTATCTTTTCTTCAGATAGCAACATTCCTGCTCTGCAGATCAAGCATAGCTTTGCAGCCAGGGAGAGTATCCGATTCTCTCTCTCTCGTGTTCCATTCCTCTTTCCCCAGGTCAACTTCCAGTAGAAATTCACATCAATCAATCAATCAATCAAGCATTTGTATAGCGCGCAACTCACCCGGAGGGTCTCAAGGCGCTTGGGGGCAGGGGGGGTCCGCTACTGCTCGAACAGCCAGGTCTTGAGTTGCTTCCTGAAGGAGAGGTGGTGTTGGGTCAGGCGGAAGTGGATAGGGAGGGAGTTCCATGTCTTGGCAGCCAGGTAGGAGAAGGATCTTCCTCCCGTTGTGGCTCTTCGGATGCGGGGAACGGCGGCGAGGGCGTGGCTGGTCGATCGCAGCTGGCGTGTGGGAGTGTAGAAGGTGAGGCGGTCGTTGAGGTATCAGGGTCCTTGGTTGTGGAGAGCTTTGTGTGTGTGGGTGAGGAGTCGGAACGTGATTCTCTTGCTGAGTGGGAGCCAGTGCAGGTCTCTCAGGTGTCCGGAGATGTGGCTGTGTCGGGGGATGTCCAGGATGAGTCGTGCTGAGGCGTTCTGAATGCGCTGGAGCCTTTTCTGAAGTTTGGCTGTGGTTCCGGCGTAGAGGGCGTTACCGTAGTCCAGTCGGCTGGTGACGAGCGCCTGGGTGACCGTCTTCCTGGTTTCGGTGGGGATCCATGACTCCTGCTAAATCCTTGTTATTTAGGTCGAGGAATGTGTCGCACTACGTAGCAGTGTGTGCGGAGCTCCGAGATTTAATGTTTCTTAGTTAGGGGGCTTGAACCCGCCCCTCTTCTCCATTGGCTGGCCTCGTAAATGCTGGCCAGCCATTGGAGGAGAGGGGCGTCACTCCGTTTAAGCCCTGTCTTTTTCGGATTCGGGGGCGTGTTTTTTAGGTTCTTTCTATCTGTGACGTCTTCAGTCACTCAAACCTAAAAAAAACCCAGTCTATAAAGGACGGGGCTTGCTGCCTCTCGAGAACACGAACTTTGTGCTATCGAGGCTTAGGTTTGATTGCACGTTGTTACGAGTGCTTTTTCGAAAACACAGGGCGTCTCTTTCACACGATTTAAAGCCAGCAATTAAGCCACGATATAACATGCTGTATGCCAGAGTCGTTTTAAAGCGTTACAAATGTGCACTTAGATTAAGTGACAAAGCGAGACAGGCCGGCCTGTGTGAGGTTGTGCGACAGCTGAAAGTTGGCTCTTACCCGAAGCAGCCTGGGGGTCAGGGATGATGTCTTCAAGGCACTGACCATGGTTGCCTTTGAGCTGATACTCGCTGATCCCCGAGTCGCAGTGCTTATACGCGGCATTCCCGAAGACGCCGTAGGGCTTAATGATGCGTACTGTTTAAAGTGTTGGAGCTGGGCAGACTCCACAGCACAAAGTGCCTCGCCATTTACGCTTCCCTCCATGTTCATGGCCCCTGCTTACACACTGACCCACTATCGGTGTCAGCACAAGGCCTATGAATATCTGTGAATTACTGGAGATTCAGGGGCCTCTGATCACATTCTGCAGGGCGCCTCCGCCTGATTGGTACTTTGCTGCTTCTGTCACTGCTTCCAGATATATTATACAAGTAACATCATATCTACAACAAGCCAGGACTGTTGGCTATAACGCACCGAGAGGACCCGGCCCACTTAAAAGCCCTGAATGCTGCCATAGGCGCTGTGCTCTCAGCTACGCCGCGTAGAGCTCTGTTCATCTAAGGCTCGCCCTCTGAACCATGGCTTCCTTCCACGCTGCGGGCATGCTCTGCAGCTCGCCTCGGTCTCATACAGAGGCTGAATGCTGCCCGATCTCTGCACTCTGCATGTGGGTATATGTTGAGATTTTACTCCCCTGTGTGTGTAACACTAATGCCCCGATTCCCACCGCGGTGCCCTACCAGGAGGTTCTATGCTCCCTGGTGTGTTGCACAGATGCCAGGAGCTCCGTGGTGCACAGCAAGAGTGCTGGGTGTGTTCGCGGTGTGTTTGTACAGATGCCGTGATTTCACTAGGTGTGCTGCGAGGGTGCTGTTTGTGTTACTGAACTACGACGAGTATTTTTGAAATTACATAAAAGGCAGGGAAGGGTGGCACTGCTGCAGAAGTGAGATTTATTTTTTCACAGAGGGTGAGGGCAAACCTGGAGAGCCCGGTATGGACCCATGACCATCTCAGCACCTGCTTTTTAGAACGCACCGAAAGGGCCCGGCCCACTTAAAAGCCCTGAATGCCGCCATAGGCGCTGTGCTCTCAGCTACGCAGCGTAGTGCTCTGTTCATCTAAGGCTCGCCCTCTGAACCGTGGATTTTCTTTTCACACGATTTAAAGCCAGCAATTAAGCCACGATATAACGTGCTGTATGCCAGAGTTGTTACAAATGTGCAAGCACCATGCATACAACTAGGCTACGGGTGCATCAGGTAACGACAACATAGCATTGCATGCTTTAAAAGTAGCAAACTGAAGTGCACTTAACCTACGCCCAATGTTACGTATTTAGAAATGATTATGCGGGATACTACTACTACAAAGCACTGCAATAGTCGGCGATATTTTGCCTAATGGAACTAACTGCTACACTGCACATTTGTTAACGCAGCGCTAGAGCACGGCTCTACAGGGACCTCTAGTGACGGACTGCGACACTGCACCCCTGTTCAGCCCTGTAGAGCACAGCTCTACAGGGACCTCTAGCGACGGACTGCGACACTGCACCCCGGTTCAGCCAATGCTGGAGCCTGGCTCTACAGGGACCTCTAGCGACGGACTGCGATACTGCACCCCGGTTCACCCAGCGCCGAAGCCTGCCTCTTATAACGAACGGCCTCTAGTACTGCACTCTCGTGAACCCATGGCAGGTTTCGAGTGACAGCGAGCCTGTAAATTAAAACCTGTGTATACATAACGATAAAAACTCACAAAAATGCAACGGTATCACTTGGGTTAAAGATGTAACGCGCCGGAAATAAACAGTAACGACGCTGTGCTAGGCGAAAACAAGGCAAGGAACCAGATTGAATGTTACAGACCACTTTAACGAAAACTTGAGGACACACAATAAAAATAAACAAGCATTGGCAAAACCAATAGGTTTCGCCTACACTAATTCTATTGCGTTTGTTAATGTTTTTTGAATATATATTGCATAGCAGTTGAGTATAGACCACAGCTTCTTTGGAGACGAAGCTCTTCAGCCTATTGCAGTGGTTCCAGAGGTCAGTCTCCAGGTGAAGAGGCCGATCAGGGATGCTTCAGATCTCTAGCAGGAGGACAAAGAATGAAAGGGCACCAGTGTAAAGACCACCGGGCAAAGAGGCAGCCGGAGAGTTCCAAAGCATGCTGTTTTGAAGATACATAGGTCTCAGGTCAAGCCATTTGGGTCTAGGTGGGTGGACCAACACGCCATCAAGGGAGGCCTACCTTAGGTGGCACAAGCACATCAGTTTCCAAAGGTAGGATGTAACATCACCCTACAATGCCTCATTGTTTGTGCTTGCTCTCCTGCCCCCTCGTTGGTTGTGCTTGCTCTGCTGCCCCCTCGTTGGTTGTGCTTGCTCTCCTGCCCCCTCGTTGGTTGTGCTTGCTTTCCTGCCCCCTGTTCCCTTGTTGTGAGTGTTTTTTCTGGCCTGTGTGGCTCTGTGTGTGGCTCTGTGTGTGTGTGGCTCTGTGTGTGTGTGTGTGGCTCTCTGTGTGTGTGGGGGGGGCTCTGTGTGTGTGTGTGGGGCTCTGTGTGTGTGTGTGGGGCTCTGTGTGTTGGGCTCTGTGTGGCTTTGTCTATGTGTGTGTGTCTCTGTGTGTGTGTCTGTGTGTGTGTGGCTCTGTGTGTGTGTGTGTCTCTCTGTGTGTGTGTGTGTGGCTATGTGTGTGTGTGTGTGTGGCTGTGTGTGTGTGTGTGTGTGTGTGTGGCTCTGTGTGTGTGTGTGGCTCTGTGTGTGTGTGTGTGTGTGGCTCTGTGTGGATAGCTATTTTTGTAGGTGGCTCTATGTGTGGGTGGCTATGTCTGTGTGAGGGTGGCTCTATGTGAATGACTCTGTGTGGGTGGCTCTGTATGTGTGTGTGTGTGGCTCTGTGTGGGTATAAGTGCAATACGGTATGCATATGCGAGCGATTAACCTATTGGCATTATAAATGACAAAGCCATTTATTTAACGATTAAGCTATTGGAAATGTAAATGAAAATGCTATTTATTTATGATTTAAAAAAATAAAATGAGCAATGCCAATAGCTCTACCTTTAATAATGCCGAGACCATTGCATTGTAAATGCTTGTTTGTTTTGCAGCAAGGATTTGCTGTGTTCTCTTTTTCTTTTTTTCCTTAGTGGTGTTTTGATTTCATGCACTTCTATTGCACAAGAATGCTCCTTATCCCTTGGTGTACCCTCAAGGAAAGTGAATACTGCTGACGGATTGTGATTATCTTCTTTATCTTCGATACCTTTTTTCCATCATCACAAACAAAAACATTCTCACATATATCGTATTGTATGCATTGAAAACGTTAAAAGAATAATTATGTTCTTAGAAAGTCTAACTCCACATTTGAAAATTAGCATGGAGTTTATTGTTAATTTTGCACATATTATGTTACCTTAGAAATCACAAAGGATCTCACTAAGGGGCATATGTAGGTAATTTCCATTTTGCGATTCTCAATTAACGATTTTTAAGGAATCGCTATTTGAGAATAGCAAAATGGAATGTAGGTAACAATTCGCATTTTTTTTGCGAATCTCTAATATTCCTTATCTGCGATTAGCAAATTGCGAATCGCAATTAAGGAATGAGTGTCCCATTCATTCCCATGGGCCAAAAGACCCATAGGAATGAATGGGGATACATTCTCAAATTGCGATTTTCTGTGAGAAAATCGCAATTTGAGGATCGCAATTCCAAGGGCGCCAGGGTGATGGTTGTCTTTGCATTGCAGACCATCTAGATGTTGAGTGAGTGGTATGACTTGCGGTTCCAGTACATGTATTCTGTCTCAGCGGGTGGGCAGATGTGGATGTGGGTACAGTCAACGCAGCCAATTACATGGGGAATTGCGAGGTGTTATAGAAGTCAAGCTTTGTTTGGTTTAAGTCCTGTTGGGTGGTTGGGAAGGTTATGTAGTGGTGTATCCGAGTCAGCATTGCGTCCAGGAAACTCCGTAGGCAGCGTGACAGTGTGTTCTGGGAGATCCCTCCTGCATATGCAACTATCCCCTGGCAGCTTCCGGAGGCCAGGAGGTGCAGGCAGCACAGGACCTGGACATGGGTGGGCACGGCATTGGTCCTCCTTGTTGGGTGCTGCATCAGGGGGTCAAGGTCTCTGATGAGCTTCGTTATCATTGCCCCATTCAGCCTGTATTTGGAGTAGATCTCCTCTTCAGTCTGGCCCAGGAGTGTTATCCGCAGCCGGAACATGCGCTCCTGGATCCTGCGTTGGTTCCGGGCTGCAGCCTGGAGCGTCAGCTGCCTTGCCACGGTGTAGAGACCTGGCATTGTGAATGTCCTCATGCTCCTACTGTGTCTCCTTAAGTGTGTTTGTTTCACCCTGCACCTGTTCCTTGCTAGTATTTTTTTTTTTTTTTTTATTGAACCTCATGGTTACCACCTGGCTTGACTTCTACTTAATTTATGACTCGCATTTAGCGATTTTGGTATTTTTCGCAATTTGCGATTTTTGATGAATTGTATTTGAGATTTATTTGCGAATTCACAAAATAATTCGCAGAATAAGGTGAAAATCGCTGTTACAGATTCGCAAAGGGGGCTCCACATTGATTCTGTGAATTTATGTTTGCGAATTCGCTATTTGGTGGTTTTTTGCTTCATGAATTGCGTGAGCGGAAATTGCGATCGCAATAGCTGTTTCGCGGCTATTGCAATCGCAATTTCGGTTGATGAATCTATGCCTATGTATTTGAATAAAAAGCAATGATAAAAAGCCCAAGTCCTGGAGTTTTGGGACCCACTTGATCTAACTACTTGTCACTCAATATCAGACCTTCCTAACAAATTCAAAAGAATCAATCATACAACCGATAACTCAGTAGTTGCAAAAATGCACAGAGCAACAGACACTCATAAATCATTTGTCAGTCACAGTTTCACTCATTCTACAGAAAGGAATATGGCAAACCTTGATTAGTCTTAATTCTCCGACTGTAAAGTTCCTTACACAGAACCGAAATATAGTAAAAACCCATTGAAGCTTAGATTTGGCTGACTGAAAAAGCTCTAGCATTATTATTCTCTTTTCTTTCCAACAACATGTCCCTGAGGATCAAATGACCCACTTTATTCATCACTAGCAGACCGTCCCGACCTTGTCCGGGAGCAATCAGGCTTCCCCGACCCCCGCCTGCCCCGACATTGGCCAGCAGCCCGGGCCCCCGTCCGCCCCGTCCCCCGGCTGCCCCGACCCCCGCCTGCCCTGGCATTGTCCTCCGGAGGCTTACCTCACACAACTATGCCAGAGGCCCAGTGTTGCAGTGGTGGCCAGCAGCAGCGCCTGAGGCACTGGGGAGCTTTCTGGGTAAGTGGGGCTCTGGCACTCTGTTTGCAGGGAGGCGAGGATGAACAGAGGTTGCAGGGATAAGAGTAGGAGTTCACAGAGTATGGAGCGGCCGGCGGGAGTCGGGAGCTTGAGCACAATTATGCCAGAGGGTCCCCCGCCTGTCCCAACCCTCGCCTGCCCCGACATTGTCCCCCGGAGCCTTTTTGTTGTAACTCCCCGTCCCCCGCGTGCCCCGACCCCCGCCTGCCCCGACATTGTCCCCGGAGCCTTACCTCAGCCGCCGCTCCTCAGTTCTGTGCTCCTCGCCACTCCGCTGCTGCTCACCGCCTGTGTGCCGCTCGTCAGTACTCCTCCCCCGCGCCATGTCTGCCGCTCAGGCGCCGCTCCTCAGTTCAGTGCTCCTCGCCGCTCTGCCGGTCCGCTGCTGCTCACCGCCTGTGTGCCGCTCGTCAGTGCTCCTCCCCCGCGCCATGTCCGCCGCTCCTCCTCGCGTTCCTGGACGCCGCTCCTCCTCGCGCTCCTGGACGACGTCAGCACGCAGGTCGCGGCCGGCGCTACTTCGAGGGGACTACTTTTTTTTAAATGTAAATTTTTTAAATATAACGTATTTTTTAAATTTATATAGCCTATGTCCATCTGCACACCCTGCGGATTCCAAGGATGTATCGGGTGTGTGGATTGGCGCTGGGGTTCCCGAGTTTACCTTCCTCAAAGCCTCAAAGTTCTTCCTTTATAATAGTAGTATAGATTACAATGTAGTATTAAGGTTTATGATATTTACATAGTATGACACTACCACCAAGAGCCTGCCCTGAACAAGAAACCACATGCATTTGCAACCACTGAACTTGAACGCCTACGAAAATCAGCATCTCAATTTCAGACATGCACTGAAAACATGGCTATCCCCACACCGATGTCCATCGGCTCACATACTTCTAGATCTTGAAGTCTTACAGTGCGAAGATACTCTAGGTTCTCCAAGAGCAGAATTGTGTCATGAAATTTCACATTGCTTACTAACTAGTATAAGCAATGGCTGGTTCGCAGACTTGGAAAAAATAAATAACTTTAACTTTAAGCACTTGATTAAAAGAATGAAGAGATCGTTCAAATCTCTTGCATGAGGAAGAGAACGTCCAGATCTGGGCCTATCAAATTCAAGTTTTTGCCTCACAGATATGCATATCTGGATACAGACAGAAGGAAAACAAAATCATAAAGTTCTGTTTATTTGGTCCTAACCCATTTGTGTTCACAAGGCCACCATATTTGAGAAAGTGCCAGTTAAAATGGGGCGAAATAGAAGCAATGCATTAGGTGTCACTGCTGTTAGGCTACCCGCATTAGCAATCTGTGTAAAAGTAGAATTTCCTAGTGGAGGCCACAGAATAGGAAAACCACTGCTCTAAAACTACCGCACAAATTGAATTGCTGGCGTGATGAATTGGCCCGTTGCTATCATGTCACAGGCAGCGCGGTAGACGGCAGTTGGGTAATTTCACACCCTTGTGTTCTCAATGAAATATGAGATCTCACATATAGCAAGTGGAAAATGTGGGACGTGTTTATCCTAATGGGTTCAACATCTATTTTTTTTTATAGCAAGCTCTGACTTCAACGTTAAATCATGAAAGCCGAGTCTTGGACCTTGAATCACAGCATTGTTTAAAGCTTGCAATCTACGTTTGTAACTCCTTATGAACATTCTCCTTATTTGACATGAAGATGAATTGAGATCTGGCTCTTCTTTACAGATATTGAGCATCTATCCAAAGACCTGGATGTAAGGTTGCATCCTGAATACTGCTGAAAAGTTGCACATCTGGCCATGGAGGACATATTTGATGGTTTTCTCCTATAAGATTTTTAACCTAAAGCTTCCCACCTCAGCCTGGAGATTTCCACCCGGGTGGGCTACAAACTCTGTCTCTTGTTCTGTGACAGGGCAGCCAGGCCAAAAGGAGGATGGACTGGCTATTCTTTACAAAGCCACCCTTGTCATTTATTTAGTAATTGAAGGCAGCTCTTCAATCCATGAGACCTTAGTGTGCAGGCTCTGCCCCCTATAAAATCTCCCTAGACCAGTGGTTCCCAAACTTTTTTGACCCGTGGCTCCCTTGACCTAATTGGCAGTCGGCCGTGGCTCCCCACCATGCTTTTACCGGTGGGTGGGAGATGCAAGCCCGACCTCGGGAGACTTCCTGTTGTCTTCCTTAAATTAATTGGGATGCAATGAAGGTATTATAATCATATTTGTAACAAAATAAGAAGATAACAGTTGTTTAATAAAAACTCTTTAAGTGTGAAACGATTCAAGATTAATAGCCAAATATGCTTCCATGCAACAAATGCCATTTCGATCTTCTGCCCAACCTCCATTTTACACCTGTATCACCAGCATTATTATTCATAACGGCGCCGGATTGGCTTATATTCGAGTCATTGTATGTCTCACAGGAGTAGAGTGAGCAGGAATTATTATTCTTGTAAAAACTGTAAGACACTCTCCTTACTTGAGTAACCTATTTTAAAGAAATAACACTGTGGCTTGCAGATATTGAGCTGCTCCCTATGTGTGGTGCTGTAGAAAGTATCACATATTTTAACTCCAGCTGCAACCAGTCATATGCATGGGATATCTTTGGTGCTGAAAAACTGAGGCATTGATGCACTTTTCTTTAAAGACACAAGTGTCATTGATGGTTGGAAAATAATTTAGAAAGGCTGCTTACTGTTCCAGGAGGAATAAATGCGGCTTTGGAAGGCTGACTTGTCCATATTCTCCTCCGCAGTACCATTTTGCAGGCTAAGAAATGTATAAATCAGTATGCGGGTATAAATGATAAAGCAGTGCCGGATTCCTGGGTGGTCCATTCTGTGAGTCTGTTGCACAGCAGCAGGGCCGGCTTTAGTACTGGTGGCGCCCAGTGCGATCATGTTTTTGGGCACCCCCCTCCCCCTCCCAATGACCACCTCCGCCACAGATTCCCTCCCTACTACCCTTTAACTGTCTCCATAACCACTCTCTCTCAGATGAATTTAATACATTTTATAGCGTCACTCATAAAAGTGAAGGCAGGGCCGGCTCTAGGGCGGTGCGACTGGTGCCCCTGCACCAGGTGCTGACTTCGCACAGGGTTGTAAAAACACCTGTTGCCCTGTTCCTGGCCTCTAGCAGTGTTCAGGCACTTCCTTTTGTTAGTTGCAGTTTACAGTGAGCTAATATCTGTCATCAAAGAACTGCTGGCAGACTTCATGGTATAGATTAGAACATATGGGTTTTTTCCCCAGGACTTTAATTATTCTAATGTTACGAAAATGGTTCACTTGTGTACAAATCTGTTCTTGTCATTAAAGAGAGCCCCAATCCATTGTGTTACATTTAAAATTCAGAGTGTGTGCTTTTCCAGACCAAGTACTCTTCAACTATACTGCCTAAAATATGGATGACATGTGAATTCACCCCTTGTTATCCTTTGTCTTATGTAACATGTCCTATACACTGATTTGCACACCTATGATTGATAGTCTCACAAGAGTCCAGCAGTTAAACGTACTCTGCTGCACTCCCACAAAGCACTGAGAGCTTCCTGATGGCTAAGTCTAGCGGTATGTCACTGTTGCTAACAGACCGACAATATCTATGTATTGGCGTGTGTCCATATGGGTCAAAAACTGGAAAGGAGAAGTTCAAAGGTAATGCTGTGCCGGGTGAAGTATTTGAATCTCACGGAGGGCGGTTTTTTCTCCTGCCACACATTTCAAAGGCGGAAGCCACCTTTAATTGAAGTGTGTGAAGGTAATACTCCCGTTAGCACTGCACATTTGAATAAGACAGTTTTTTTGCTTTGCTATATATACAGGTCATAGTCTCAAGTTACTGTTCCAATAAGTGCAAGACTTTACATTTCTTATATAGGAGCAGCAGGAGTTCTAGAGTTCCTTTGCAATCCGGCTGCCATCCACCCCAGTAGTTTAGTATTTCAGACACACAACGGTGCCCATAGAGAAAGTGATTAAGTGATCATCACACGTGAAAACGGTGACCAATTGCGCCCTCTAAAAAGAATGTATTTCATTGAAAGAAGTTGCCCAGTCAGTGTCGGCCAATCGCCGAAGAACACTGGGAGTGTGGAAAGTGAACGCTGGAATCAGGTATTCCCCACGCATGAATATGCTTCCCACTTCTTATTTGAGTGACTAGTTGTTGGAACTAAAAAAAGTCACTTACCCAGGATCACACAATGCAGCCAGATGGGGAACCCTAATCTCTGCAGTTAAACACAACACAACTCCTTTAAAGTGACATTTGTTTCTCACCCATGGCCTCTCTGTACGTAGCCTGTGGACAGAGGGCGATTCAGCACTGCCTGAGAAGTGGTGGGAGCAAGAGCTTCCTAAGGAGCATGGGGCCTTTATTAGCGTCTCTCGGTGACAAACAGGCATCAAAGTTCGAGCTCTAGTGCAAAGGCAGGCATTAGCCTCGACCAATCACGAGCACACTAGGGGACACGACACCCGCCCTCCCCCCAGCATCTCTAGGAGGGTTATCTGGAAATCTGCCTGCAGGAGATGAAACACTTGGCCCATCAAAGGCATTGTTGTATTAAAGACCCTTTAGGCTCAGCTATATGAAAGAGGCCTTCTCACGGAAACGCCCCGAAGCCTGGTCTTTCATCGAATTCCACAAGAAAAACTCTTATTTCATGGGTTTAAATCCGACTCTTTAACGTAAACTTCACTTTTCCACATTGTGGTTGCGGCGCCCCTGGCTCCTCATTACGGCACACCGGGGTGCGGCGGCACACAGTTTGGGAACAATGGCCCCAGACCACTGGTTCAAGGCCAGCACTCTCTTCAGCAGCCTTGCCGGTCTCCTGCCGTGTCTCAGCTCAGGGTTCGAGCCAGCAGTCCGCCCCGGCGCCGTTGCTCCACCCTGCTGGTCGTGCTCAGAGGCCACCCTGCGTAACTTTTATTTGCTTCTGTACCCGCAATTGTTTTGCTCCTCATTTCTTCTGTACCCCATAATTGCTCCTTTTATCTTCTGAGCCCTGTAATTTGTTCCCTTATTTCCCTCATTCCTGTGTTTTTGCCGTTTTTTCCAGCCGCTGCTGCTGCCCCTGCGGCCCCGCCCAGCGATCCAGCCCGCTCCCGCCCCCTACCTCTGCTCCCGCCCCTTTCCCCTTCTTCTGGCGCAGTGAGCATGCCGACAGCGTGCCTAAGGCAAGCCCGTCTGCGCCTGGACAGCGCCAGACCCCCTGGTCCCTGCGAGCGCCATGACACCCGAAGCCACTACCACTCCAACACCCTCCACGACTCAACGCCGGACGACCCTCCACCTGCTTCCAGGCCACCCTGAAGCTCACCCACGGGCCCTTCACCTGCCGAAACTGCAACAACACCACCCTGCAAATACCTACACACCCCGCCCATCACACCGCCACCAACCACAACAAACTCAGCTGCATACTACTCAACACCCGCTCAGTCCAAAAACACACCATCGAACTCTGGGACCTGCTCAACTCCTCCGGCCCGAACGTTGCCTACCTGACGGAGACCTGGATGAAGAACTCCTCAGCACCTGACATAGCCATAGCCATCTCAGACGGCTACAAGATCACCCGCAGGGACCGTAACAACAGCAAACCAGGAGGAGGAATCGCCATCATCCACATGAACACCATCAGAGTGTCCACCAACAACGAAGACTCAATCAACATAGCCGAACACCTACACTTCCAGATCCACGTCAGTCACAACACCACCCTCAGAGGAACCCTCGTCTATCAACCCCCAGGCCCCCGTGCACAATTCAGCTAATTCATTGCCGACCTGATCAGCACACACGCCCTCGGCTCAACAGACTACATCCTCCTCGGGGACTTGAACTGCCACCTCGAGAACGCCAACGACAGTAACACCACAACCCTGATCGCCAACCTCGCCAACCTCGGACTCAAACAGCTCATCACCCACCCAATCTGCCAGACACACGCTCGACCCCATCTTCTCTGCCAGCAACCACGTCACCTTCAACCACATCACCGAACTCCACTGGACCGACCACCATTGCATCCATTTTTCCTTCGAGAAACACACCGCACACCAACAATCTCAACAGATCCCACACTGCAGCTAGAAAAAAGTCACCGAAGACCAGCTCATCACCACTCTTGCGCAAAACCTTCCACCCGAGCCCTCCGAGACTGACGCAGCAGCCCACAACTTCAGACAATGGATCGATGATTGCGCCAACAACCTCGCCCCGATCAAGAAACCCTCCAACAAGCGTACCAACACAAGAGCCACCTGGTTCAACGCCTACCTCCAGAACTCCGAGCACACCTGCCGAACACTCGAAAGAACTCGCCTCCCCCAGCTCCAGCTCCGACATCCCAACGTCGCAAAAACTCTGCGACTCCCTGGCCACCTTCTTCCACCGCAAAATCGCAGACATTCACATCAGCTTTGACACCCAGAGGCCAACAGCAGACTCCGGGAAACCCTAAGTGAGTAAAGGAGGTGTGCCAGCCTATGCCAACTCCACCCCTCAGGTGAGAGAGGCGAGGTGAAGCACAACTCTGGGCTCCGGCCATCTTGAGGATGGGGAGCCCTGCCCAATCAGAGACAGGCTCCTGCCCCCACTCCCACAGGAGAGGAGCAGGCTGGGGGGTGTACTCACCCCAGGACAGGGTCCCATTGGTCCCTGTCCTTGCCTTACCTGTAACGCCCCTAAATTTTGTATTTAGGGGCACCCAGAAACTTCCTTCCTCAGATCCCGATTTGAAAACAAGAAGAACAAGAAACAAGAAGACTATCCATGCAGCTGCTAACAAGAGGACGACACCAACTGACTTGGCCCCAGAATACTAAAGTGCTGTTGATCCTTGAACCTGCACCTTCTAAACACCTGGCGCCTCCTGCGGACAGCAACCTCGAAAACCCCGGAGGACCTGCCTTTCTTGAACCTCTAAAAAGACTGGGACTCCCATGAGCAGTGGTTCTGCTCAGACAGAAACACCCCTGGTGCCAGCCAGGAACCGTGAATCCAGCCCATTCTGCACGCGCCGAGCCCAGCCTGTGCCTGAGTGAACAAAGACCACAAGGACGTCCCCCCGTGACTGTGACCCGGAGTCCAGTGCCCAAAGACCCTCCTCGACGAACCAGACGAAAACCTGCAGCCTCAGAACCAGGGACCCCTTCCACCGCGACCAGCTGAGGGTAAGATTTCCCGACACCAAAAGACACCCCTACACCCGACGCCCTGCGGCCCCCTGTGCCTTCATCTGGGGTACCTACCTCTTCTCCAAGATCGCAACTTACCTCTCGAAGTGGTGATCGCACCTGAAGAACCTTCGTCTCCGAGCCTGCAACCTTTGTTCATTTTTTAACTCTTCCATTGATTAACATTGAGCGCCCGACGGCTCAAAAGCACCCTGCACCCAGCCGCCCGAGTGCCGCTGGAAGTGCAGCAACTACTCTACTTTCTTTCCCCACTTGCCCTGAGTAAGTGATCAGGAGCTCAGCTCCCACAGCCGCGTGTCCTGCTTGCTTGCAGCCACCAACCGAAGGCCCCATGTCCTCCATAGCATACAATTGGGCCTACCCTCTCTGCACCCGTCTGCCCCTGTGCCGCTGAGGGTGCAACAACTGTACCTTTCCGACCCTGAGACACCCCTGAGTCTATGCTCAGAACCTTAACTCTGCCAGTCCAGTACTTACCTAAAAGCCAATAACTCATTTTCCTTCCATAGGATAACATTTACTGGTTTCACTTGGAAATTCTAAGTGTGGAGTTTTGCAACTTTAAAATATTCATCTAAAATCAGCTGAATAACGAATTCCGATTTACTCACCTGTTATCAGGAGAGAACCCAGTGCTGCATCGTTCAGCCCAGCACTGAACCGAAAAAGTAATTATAACTGTACTTACCAGTAACTTGAATTTCCTCCCATAGGATAACATTGCTTGGTTTTCACTGAAAAGTTTCTGTCAGCTTTGAAAATACCATAATATTCCTTAAAAATCACTACTGTAACTAAAACGCTATTACTCAACTGTTTACAGGAGATGTCCCGGGACTGAATCTACGATCCAGTCCTGTGGTTAGAAAACTAATCTATAAAGTAATCAATTGCATTTAACTAGAAATTCCCATTCAGCTCAATGGTATATTGTGCTTGAAATTGTGTTGCCTATTGCAACCACTGTAGCTATTGTACTTAAGAAGTATATTGCCTATTTGAAAAGTATTTAACTAAAGTCGTTCATTTTGAGAAAAGACTATTTTGATACCTTATTAATTCTAAAATAAAACAACTATATCTTTTGATACAAAACAATTGGCCTAGAGTTCAGTTCTTGAGTGTGTGAGACCATTTGCAGACGGAGTTTGTACAACAAATACTTTACACTGTCCTCTGATACTGCCTTACTGCTCGACCAAGCTACCACTTTAGAGAGTAAGGTTATATCTAACTTTAGCCTCTGCCATACCTCTGGGGACTGGGGACTCTGTGCACACTGTACCTTACTTTGGTCCAGTATATACAGAGCCACTTTCTTACATTAAGTTTTCTTTTTACATCTTTAGTTTACTTTTCCCAAATTTCCTGAGTGCATTAATGACTGCATTTCTTTCTCTCGATGGTGACTGGCATCACTACATTTTCCCATTATGAAGACATCATTAAGAACAGAAAACTCATTCCAAATCTATTTTCCAGTAACTTTGTACAGCAAGGCAGAAAGGAATTGATCACCACCATTCCTCTGTTGTCTTTGTGTCTGCTCCCTCCCCCAAGGTATCAAGACTTGTCACCACAGTTTCATGTTTCGCTTCCACCACCTCCTTCCCATTGTAATTTCCCAGTGAGCGTAGCAGACAATATGTTGGTTCAAATTTCCATCCAGGCAAGCACTACACAGGGATACATGCTGGTCCATTAGTAGCAGTAAAGCCAGGCTCCAGGACTTTGTTTGTGATCCTATCTGAAGTGAAACAGATGGCCTGTGTTTATGTAAGCCGTCACCTACACGCATGCCAGTGTTTCCCTCTCTATAACAGTGTAATTTCACTAAGTGTCAGTGAAGAAACTTAAGGCAACGGTTTCTTTCCTGATTCTACCTTTTTTGTGATAACACCAGTTCTAAAATTCAACCTATTATTGCAGGTGGGCCCACTGGCACTCGTTTGTGGGGACCAGCAGTTATTTTTTCTTCAACAGACTTTAATTTAGTGCAAGAGAGAGAAAAACAAGAACAAAGGATAGAAGGAGGAAGCGAAAGCCAGAAAATAGTGACAGGAGGAAAACAAAAAGGATGAAAAAGAACCCACAACAGTAGGATAAAGAGGCAGGTAGTGTCTGGTGGTGGATTAAAGAGGCATGAGGTGGAATCAAAACTACGCAGCCTTGGTAATCGTCACCCCAACCTACGTTAGCACCGCAGCAGCCTCCTGAGCAAATTAAGCACTGGATAAAACTGCCCCTTGACAATAACCACTTGAGTTCACCGTGAGGAGGGTCTTCATGCTAATGCTGTAGTGTCAATAAAGGTGCTGCTATTAAGTATTCAAATGTTTTCCCTTCTTCAATAAGCACTATAGGAATCGAGCCTCTATTCTGATTTATACAAGTTGTGTGGATTTATTTAAAATTCGTTCACTTATTCTTGTACTTGGATATACACAATACATATACAGTAACAGGTGCATAAAATAAAATCTGTACTATGTAAGTGCTGTTTATATACAATTAAAAAAGAAATGAACAAGAAAGAAGTTTAAATTGAAACATACAAATTCATATAAAAAAAGTGAATGCATTAACTCACCTACAAATCCACACAGAAATGTATCAACCGCTAAATTAATGCAGTTATTACTATCATTTAGTTCAAACGTAATTGCCAATTTAATCATGTTTGAAAGTAAGACTCAGTAACCCAAGCCGTCTGGGGCCTGCAACAATCTTACCTGCTTTCGTGTGGTGGGGTGGGACTCGGTACCCCAGCATTCTGCAAGGCGCAGGAGGGGGGAGACAGTCCTCCCGCGGTCCTAAAGGTACTCCAGACGACCCGCAGCGCAGGCTGCCCAATCCAGGCCATCTGAGGCCTGCAACAATCCTACCTGCTTTCTGGTGCTTTCTGGTAGGTGTCTGGGGTGGGACTCGGTCCCCCAACATTCTGCACGGCGCAGGAGCCGAGGCCAGTCCTCCCACAGCCGTCAAGACACCCAAGTCATCCCGCAGCGCGAGCTGCGCCATCCAGGCCGTCTAAGGCCTGCAACAATCTTAACTGCTTTCTAGTGGCTGGCTGGGGCGAGACTCGGTCCCTCAGCATTCTGCATGGCGCAGGTGCCGAGGCCAGACCTCCTGCAGCCGTAAAGGCACCCCAGTCGTCCCGCAGCGCGGGCTGGCTCGTCTGTGCCCTCAGAACACAGAAAAGGCCAGGCCCACCCCCTTCGTCCTGATACCATATAACCTATTAGGTGCGAGGCGCCTTATTCGGATGACCAGAGGCTTTAAGATGGGTAAGAGGAAATTAGGAGGGGGATTGAATGCAACAAAAACACCTTCAATGTCCACCACTTTGGATAGAATGCTTCAGAGGGCCATGAAAGCACTTAACAAAGAGAATAATGATACAGCTTACTGCTCCCAAGGTCGGTGCTTCTCACAGCTGCAGTCTCACCTGGCCCTGTAACATCTACATCACCTGTTCAAGGGCATTTTTCCATAGACACAAACACAGTGGTACAAGGTTCAAGTGCTATCTGATTGCCACTGAGAGAAAGCTCTCCTGGCAGTCCATCCCAATGTAAGCAGGTGGAATGCCAGAAGAGAATTCCAAAGTCTAAGGCTATCACAAAGAGCGGCCCAAAGCTCTTTACTTTCAAAGTTCCCTGATGCTGCCCTAGTCCCAATAGAAGACAACCCTCCGCCAATACACCCATCACACACGGATCAGAAGGAAGGACAACATTTGAAAGATGACTGGGTGTTAGAAGGGGAGACTTTGGCTAAAATGATATCGCTTTTACGGGTAGGATTATTACCGATATAAGTTGGATGTTTTAAATATTGCCATTAAGGATGTTTAGAGGATGGTGGGTAACAGGGAACAAGTTTGTGCTCATTGTGATAAAGTAGATACAGATGGAATTAGCACCAAAGCTGTGTTAGGCAGGCATGAGAGGCATCCCCATGGGACCTCACAACTCAGTCCCTTAGTGGATACCATAAATCTCAATCCAAGGTAGTGTTAGATAGGCGATAACTGTGCTACTTCTCTTCCAAATTTATAAACTCAAAGGGGATCTATAGCACCCAATAACACATCTAGATGGGAAGAACTCCCTCCCATTCCATCAAAGGATCTAGGAAGCAATAAGAACCAAGAGGAGGAGAAGCCTTCTTAGAAGCACAGCCAGTGATCGGACTGCCCCCAGCCTCATGCTCATATGTGATTATCCTCGCAGGTGTTCCTGGTCAAAGGAGGGGTTAAAAGGAGCAATAATTTAATAAGAAATGAACTGGTTGGGCCTTTATAGAATGTTCCCGCTTAGGCTCACCAACAACACATTGATGCTAAGGCGGGTGGGGTGGATCGGGCCTGGGAGGCCAGGCATACAAGGAGACTGAATCATTGTTAACTTCAATACTCACAATTTGGCTAAAAGTCTGTTACATGAGAAATTGAGTACTCAGGTGGAATCCAGCTAAATTGATTTATTGCCGTTGGGTTATTTTTATAGACCAAGAGATCAACTGAGCCAAATCTCCATTGGGGTGCTAAGTGTAATTAGAGAGGATACATAGACAGATGTTACAGTTAAAGATGGGGAGGATACATAGACAGATGTTACAGTGAAAGCTGGGGGCACATTGAACGTGCTCTGTTGACCTTGTATGCCAATATATAATCGTTTCGATGCCCTAGCAGATGTAGATTGACTGCCCAGAGAAGAGATCGACCCACATCAGTTGGATCACAGTGAGAATACGAATTTGTTTATTAAAGATAAGATAGGGAGGGAGACTGGGGAAGGAGCACCTCTTAATACTATAAAAAGTAATTTGTCCATTCTAAGCTGGAACATTACAGGGCTAAGCACACTTTTAGTAGACAAACGAGGGGTGGATCAATGCAAAACATTTGGGATAGTGTGCTTTCAAGAAACCTGGGATGTAGAGGGAAATCTATTTATGGATGGGTTTATCACTTTCCAGGTTAAAGCAGAGGGCTCCCATTTTTCTAGAGCAAAAGGGGACCTGGCAACGTTTATATGACTACGTTTAGACTGTACCACACAACTAATAACATTTAATTCTGGAACTATTTTGAATGAATGAATGAATGAATTGCCATTTGTAGAGCGCATGGCTACCAGAATGCCTCCCAGCGCTTAGGAACAGAGCCTACATATACAATGATGAACATTAAGCGGCCAGGAACAGGAACATTTTAAGCTGTCTACGGAAGGACATACAGTCGTCCTCAAGACGAATGTGATTTGGAAGAGTATTCCAGCTCTTGGAGGCGATGTAGGAGAATTGTCTTCCCCTGCTCCTAGACCTATATATCCTAGGGACTACTGCCATGCGCTTATTTCAAGAGTGCAGGGCTCTGCTGGGACTATATGGAGAAATGATGGAGTGCAAAATTGGTGGGCGCTTGGAAGAAAGAATCTTGTGAACGATGCATAGGGACTTGAACTGAATCCTCTCTGCGACTGGGAGCCAGTGGAGGAAAGCTATTGATGATCACGCAGATTCCCTATGAGGGGTCTGTAAAAGGAGGCGAGCTGCACAGTTTTGCACAGTCTGTAGCTTCTGTATCATTGACCGCGGGGAGCCCAGATACAGATCATTTGCGTAATCTAGACGTGAGAGAATCAGGGCTTGAACTTTTCCTAGCACTGAAAGGCAGCAGGGGGATGATTTTCCTAACCATCTTAAGTATTCCATAACAGGTTCCTGCTACCTTCCGGGATTGCTCCTTCATGTCTAGATTATGGTCCAGCCAGACTCCAAGGCTTTTGATTTGTTCTTTTGAGGGGGAGGGGAATTCTATCCGCACACTTAGGCCATTGGGAGCTGGGGCCTAGGGGGAAGGTTTACCCAAGAACATCAGATCAGTTTTTGCTCCATTCAATTGTAGATACGAGCCTTCCATCCATGCCGACACTTTTTCCAAAAAGCCGGCCAGAATATTTGCCCCGTTCTCCAATTGATTAAGGGAGACAATCAATTGGGTATCGTGTGCATAAATGAAGATCTGTATGCCAAAGGGTTTGACAATTTCGGCCAGAGGGCTCATATAAATGTTAAAGAGGGTGGGGCTCAGGGACGAGCCCTGAGGAACCCCACAACTCAGCAACATACTACTGGAAATGGAGTTGTCCTCAAAGACTTGGAATGATCGGTCATCTAAAAAAGACTCCAGCCACATTAATGCAGTTCTTGACACTCCTACATTTCTAATTCTAGAGATCAGCAGTTGGTGATTAACAACGTTGAATGCCACACTCAGATTGAGGAGCACAATTGCTGGCGAGCCCCCAGCATCCAAAATTTTCCTTGCTTCCTCAACAACTATAACAAGGGCTGTCTCTGTTCCCTGTTGGGGTCTGAACCCAGTTTGACATGGATGAAGCAGTCATTTTCCTCCAAGAAGGTGGACAGACTGGAATTCACATGCTTTTCCGTAATTTCTGCGATCCCTAGAAGAATTGAGATCGGCCGGTAGTTCGCAAATATTTCAGGGTCCACGCATGGTTTATTAAGCAATGCTCTGACCATGGCCTGTTTCCAGAGAGAAGGATTGGTCCTGGAGGCAAGTGAAAGGTTGATAAGGTCTAACATACTGGGAGCGACTGTCTCAAAGGCTTGGTTCAGAGCGGTAGGGGGGGGTCACGTCTCTAGGGGATCCTGATTTTATTTTATTAGAGTATATTTTTAGGGATTTTATGTCCAGGGGAGGGAAGAACACCAAAGAACTGTCAGATAATTTCGACTTATTTTCCAGTGGTAGGTCCTTCCGAGGGGTTGCAACCGGTGAAAATGCTGAGTAAATTGCTTGGATTTAAAAAAATAAGAATTCTGCCACATTATTGCAGCGTCCTAAGGTGTCAACAGCAGGCAAAGCTGGAGACAGGGTGCTAAGAAGGGATTTGGCGATTTTAAAAAATTCACACTGAGAATTAGAGGCTGAGGTAATCCTTGTAGTGTAGTACGAGGATTGGGCCCTTCTAATTTCTAACTTGTACATTTTTGTAGCCTCTCTGTAGACTCACTTCCTCTCATCGGAGAAGTCTTTCCTCCAGGGCCTCTCTGATTGTTTACATTTTAGTTTCAGCTCTCTGAGCTTGGGGGTGTACCATGCAATCCTCTTAGAGCCCTTCTTATTGGTTGTCCATTTTTTTCGGAGCCACCCGGTCCAAGGAGGATTCGAGCCATTGATTAAACTTATGATTAGCAGATTCTGGATTGGCCTCAAATACCGGTCGGGTATAGCTGAGAGTAAGTGCCTAGGCCTCAGTAGGAAGCTTGGACCAGTTACAACTTAGCTTCTTTACTGTCTCCAGTGGCGGATCACTAATAAAGGAGATCCATGAGAAAGGTATCATATAGTGATCAGAACAAGGCAATGGAATAGGCTTCTCCACCATCAGGTTATTAATGTTGGTGAAGATAGGTTCGAGTAAATGACCTTTTTGGTGTATTGAACTGGTCACTTTCAAGTTGAGTAAGAGGGCACCCAGGCTATCAGTCATTTCCTCCACAATAGGTGAGGAAATATCTAAGTGGACATTCAGAAGCTGATGGCAAAAGAGACACTTTCACAGTCCAAAATCAATCCAGCTGTGGTCCGACAGTTAAAGGTATCTTTATAAATAATAGATAGACCCCCTCCTCTATTTAATACCTGATCTTGTCTTTGGATCAAATAGCTTAGAGGAAGAGCCTGGACCACTACCGGGTCTTGTGATCTAGTAAGCCAAGTTTCCGTAGGAAACATAACATCCGTGTCTTCTTCTTCTAGAATTAACCAGATTTCAATGGCATGTTTGGGAAGCGAGCGGCAATTCAGCAGGCGCAGTTTTAAAACTGTGTGGTGAAGGGAAGTCTTTACTACTGAGATCTGGGGATCTAGGGAGTACCAATATCATTTGCCCAGCATATCAAGGTGTTAATAATTAATATTTATAATTCACACGGACATAGAACTTAGAAGATTCTGTGAAAAGAGATTGTCAGAGTGGTCCTTCTCACTATTAGTCCTGCTAGCTGGAGATTTTAATTTACATCCCTGTGAGAACCGTGTTGAGGAAAGGGATCAGGAACACCTAGAGGGGTCAGAGCGGGTTCATTTTAAGCACCTAGGCCAGGGTGACAATTTTAATCTTTTGGTCCCAGAACTAAATCTTATTAATCTTTTATCAAAAGAAGAGTTTGGCCCACCCAAGGCCGTCTCAACTTTTAAGGGAAGAAGTAATAACACAACTTTTGATTATATTTTGGTATCTGCAAGCCTGGTTCAGTTTTTGGTAGATTTTAAAATAGTATGGAGTATTTTTAGTGATCACAACCTGATAACGGCAAATTTTGATTGGAGTGATCCTGTAACTAAGACTCCTATCATTTATAAAGACCCGCTAACACTTGAAACTCAAGGGAGGCATATTAGCTGGGGGAAAGTCATCCCGGAGGACTTTCTAAGGAATTTGGTCCAGAAGTGCAGCCGTGAATTTGAAGTGTGTCTGAATATTCAAGCGGATGATCAGGCCATTTTAGACTCTTTTTTCCTTATTTGCAATGAGATCCAGTGGGTTCTGACCAGACATAACACCAAAACAATTAGCCCAGGACCTAAATGGTTCGATAAGAATTGTTCTAGGGCCCGTAAAGATCTAAAGCTAGCCCTCAAGACAAAACCGAGGCAGGTATGTGCTGTTAAAGTGGCTAGGAGGGCTTATGCGTTAGCTCGCAGGAGTAGACTGAGCACCTTGAAAAGGGAAGCCTGGGATAAGCTTAAGGAGGCATGCAATACAAGGAACAGCGCAGACTTCTGGAGACAGCGATCATATCAATATTGCCTATCCTGTTAAAGGCAATACTGTCAATTTTGAAATGGAAGAGACGAGGAAAAGCATAATGCATTTGTCAGTGGGGAAGGCCCCGGGGCCAGATGGGGTTCCGGGTCATCTTTTTAAATCATGTATAGATTTGTGGGCCCCATTGATCATCCAACATCAGAATGTAGCAGCTAGTGGTCACATTTCCTTTTCCTGGAAGCACTCAATCATAGTACCCATTTTTAGGTCGAGCACTTGAGACCTCTTGTATATACTTTAGTATATACTTATTATATACTTATATGTGTATGTAGTATGTAGGCTCTGGATATAAGCCCTAGGATTTTTCTGCTTTGTTCAGGGACTTTTTTTTAAGTTCAACTGCCTCTATTTAACTGTCTAGATAGAAAACAACTAGCAGAGGTCAGTAAAATACCAGAATTGCTTTCTGATGAGATTTATTTTTCTGGCAACTGCCTCTATTCAACTTTCTTGATAGAAAACGACCAGCAGAGGTCAGTAAAATACCATAATCACTTTAGCATTCTCTAGATTCAAGTCAATAGAAATTGTCCTCCAGGAGCACCTGTAGACAATAATATTTTTTTCATATCTTGCATTTTCAGTGATATGACCACCGAAGGCCCTGATTTTCTATTAAAAACAGAGCTTTGGACTATACCATTTTCTGCTGCAAGGCAATATCTCTCTCCATGCGTTCCCATACCTGGCGTGTCACACTTTTTGGTGCTTACTTTCCCTCCATGTTAAAGAACAGTAGATGTTTCAGCACCCAGGCTAATGTGCTGCATAGCTAAATACATATAAGGTCCCAAAGGCTAGACCGATTGCATATGCTTGTTAAAGAAGGGAATCGCGCTGATCCAGCGTGCTACCGTCCGATTTCTTTGATAGATGTGGAAGTAAAAGTGCTAGGTAAGGTCTTGTTGAAGTGACTAACAGACTGGGTTAATAATAACAATATCCTGTCAGATATTCAATATGGGTTCAGGTCGGGACGAGGCATGATAGAACAAAATTTGAATTTATATCTTTTAGTTAATAAATACACTAAAAAAGAAAGCATACATTCAGCCTTCATTGACCTCAGCACAGCCTTTGACACAGTGGTGAGACCTAAGTTGTGGGTTGTGCTGAGGGACATGCTGGTAGATGAGGCCCTAATGCCATTTTTGCACAATTTGCACACGGTAACGCCGAGCTGCCCTATGTGGTCAGACACACGGCGGGCGTGTGGCAACGTTTTATAGAAAGGGTCCTACGGTCGGCCCCCTTCCACAAAGATCTGCCGCTCTGGATACTGGCCCCAATAGTAGAGCTGGACACTCAGATGTCCTTCCGAGAGTGGAGAGATGGGGGCTGTGAGGTCCTGGCAGACCTATATCCCTCGGAGAGCTTCGTGTCATACGAGCAGGCAGTGGAGTCGTTTGGCCTTAGCGGTGGGCAATACCTACATTACCAAGGGCTGCGGTATATAGTGCGCTCGGTCTGGCCACAGTGCCCGGAGATTCCTCCGATGACCCACACCTTACATATCATACTGTCCTGCGGCAGAGGACGTAGATTGATAACTTTGCTGTATGCAGCTATAAAGCGGGATTCGGCTCCTCCAGTGCCACCGACATGGGCGGCGGATCTGGGGGTGCCTCTGGATCAGAGTCTGCGGACCCGTATAGGGACCCTCACGCGGCGGGTCTCCTGTAACGCACGCTTCAAACTTATACACTTCAATTTCTTGCACCGCACCTACCTTACCCCGAAGTCGATCAGCCGCTTCTCAGAGAGCGGCAGGGACAATTGCCCCAGATGCAACGCAAGGGGGGCGGGGTTCTTGCATCTGGCCTGGGAATGTCCGCTAGTGGGGAGCTTTTGGTCAGTGGTTGTGGCCCGTGTGAAGGCTACTACAAGCCTCCGGATCGAGTTCACACCTGTGCATTGACTATTGTCACTGGTCCCGAGGCCCCGGAAACGGAAGCTTTCTTACAAGTTACTGTAATTAATGCTAGTGCTGGCTAGGCGTAGGGTCGCCATCACATGGATGGGACAGCGGGCCCCAGATGTAGATGCATGGCTGAGGGATGTGCGGGAGTGGACGCTCGCAGAGGAAATACACATGCAACATACTAGGAGGGATGAGAAATTGCAGGAGGATTTGTTGGCGTGGCGAGCCATGTGCATGGCAGGACTGGCGGCATAGGGGTACTCGTCACCCAGTGACTCTGAAAGGACAAGCGGAGAGTTGTACTCTGAGTGTGGATCTGAGGGGGAGAGGGGAGGGGCCAATTCAGGGGCCCTTGAACTGTGCATGGAGCTGAGCCGGGCCTGTTTTCCTCACAACGTCATACATAAATGTATTGGGTCAACTGCTTTACTACATAGCCTTGTGTGCTTTCAGATGTTGTCATACTCCGATATGTGCCTTAATGAGTCCGTCGATCTGTGTACAAATGTTTTTAATGATGCCTTGAGTGGTGGGGGGGGGATTTTATCTTGTCTTTTTCAGCAAAACTTGAAAATAAAGTTTTAAAAAAAATTTGCACACGGTACTTAAAGCATCGGTAAGAAATGGCCCTTTCAGCTAGGCAAAGGGGTCCAGCAGGGGTTGTATTTTAGCTCCTTTCCTTTTTATCTCATATATAAATCAATTAGATCAGATTTTAAGGGAACATTGTAAATGCATCCCAACAATAGGACATAGAACGGTTCCCACTCTGTTGTACACGGATGATTCTGTTCTTATCTCCCATACAGCAAATGACCTGCACCTTTTATTATATCATTTTTATGATTTTATGGAAAATATGGGTCTAAAGGTAAACTATCTAAATCATACACCATGACCATAGGACCCAGAGGTACCAGGACTGAAAACTATGTAATAAAGGACAAAAGTATAGTCAAGGTGAACAAGTTTAGCTATTTAGGCATACTGTTGGACGATAAATTGTCCTGGGAGCCATTACTAAATTTGCATACTTAATCCTTTAACAGGGTTGCCTTTAGCATTGAAGCTTTTTCCAGGCGTTTAGGCTACAATCATATAAAGTCTATAATATACATCTATAGTGCTAAGTGTGTTTCAACTGTAACCTTTGGAGCGGAGATTTGGGGATACAAATCTCCTATTTCTATACAAAGGGCAGAAGATAAATATTTAAGGAAATTGTTACAAAACTTGCAGAATGTCCCTGCAGTAATAGTACACAAGGAGATAAGGGCAGGTTTTATAGCTGACTATATACGTGTGCCCAATACTTTTATGGTGTTCTATATGGACCAAAAGAGAATTCGATTTTAATAGATCAATATTGAGAGATTGTTTGAATATGGACTATAGCTTGTGTATACCCAGGCTGAGTTACATAAAAACTACCCTGACAAATTTGGGCTTATCACATCTTTTTAATTCACCAGAGCTAATATCCAAATCAGATATTGTAAGAGTTAAGAAAGCATTTAAGGACTACACCCAAGAAGCTATAACTCTAGATTCACAGCATAAACTCTGCTGTACACATTATGCCATGTTGAAATCTATAGATAAAATTGAATTTTATTTAACAATGGCTATGCCAGTTACCCACAGAAGACTTTTAACATATTTTCGTTTGAGTATGATTCCTCAATTAGTAGCAGGAAGGCATAAGCCACAAGACCCTCCCATTTGCACATGTGATGCGTTCTCTGCACTAGACCCTTTACATATTGTTTTAATTTGCCCCAAATGGTCCAATTTGCGACAAAAATATATCCGCCCATTACTTGTACCCTTGAATTTTAATCAAGCAAGACCAGCTATTTTATACCTGCAATTTTTAGACAATGTTACTGTCTTTTGGTATCTATTGAGATTTTTGTTAGCTGTGTACTATGCTTACGTTTACGTTTACGACTGAAACTGTATGGAATTTATTTTATGGAATGATATTAATTGACATTTTTACTGTACTTGCTGATGCTAATTGTATAAAGTAAATATTGATTGATTGAGACTGAGTAACATCACACTCAGTGAAAGAAGCTCAGAGTTAGGGATGGGGAAATGTCTATTAGGTTCTCTTTTTCAGGTCATTATAACCAACAATCTTCCAGTTCAAATATAGGTTCCCAGTTGTCAGTTTAGAAAGAACAAATTCATTTACTGTGTACAAGGGAGGTGTAGCATACCAAAAGGATCTCTTTGTAAAAGGTACTAAGATCCCCCCTACCTTGCGCAATATGCAGCATATCTACATCAGATGTTTAAATTAGGCTTTTGGCAAAGCTAAAGCCAAATACACCACTGACATGCTAATTTGGTTTAACCACATCTAGTAAAGTGTCATATTAATGCAGGAAACTTTCAAGATGATTAAACATTCCTTGATTCACTTCAACATGGAAAATCAAAGTCAGACAAATACTTCAACAAATTGTAAATGTTGCGCCCTTAAAATACACGAAATCTAATTTAAAGCAAATCGTCCTAGTCCAAAGAGAATGCTACTAATTTATCATACAGATATTTGCCCAAAAATACAACACAGTTTTGTCTGCAGATTGTAATGCAATCTATGGCTTGTATTAAATGAGTGCTTAACCACTATTATTTAGTAGATCCCAATAATGATCCCTCTACACCTGCTAATTAGTGCATGCAGCCCCTGCCATTCCCTTTCCTCTCAAACAAACAGCTAACAGACTTCCTGTGCCACCATATGAAGGGGTCTAAGTATTTGAAAGGTGTATTGTCATACAATTCTAGGAGCATCAATAATGGAGACTGGGGCTACAGTAACCTCTGCAGACCCAATTTGGTGCGGTCTAGAATAAATGTATCATCAGTACAGAGGAGTACTTACATGTGTTCCTCCCCTTTCCAACCCTTGACATAGAACTAGCAAGAAAGTTCTTACTTGATAAATCTATCATATAGAGGTTAAACAGAAAAGGGGTGAGGGGCCAGCTCTGTATCCCGCTGCTGCCCATCTTAACTCTGACAGATAGACAGATCGCCACCACTGGTAACGACCTGAAGTGGGGTTTCTGAGCACAGTGCCTGAGTGAGGTTTGGTAGAGTTAGGGACTATACAAGGCTGCCAGCTTTGCTCACAGGTGAATCCAGTTCAGATTTACAAACAGTGCGGAGAAGTGCAGTGCAAAGGGCGTTTTCAAGGTATATTCTGCCAAAGAGACAATCACCAGGGTGTGCAAGGCGGAGCCTTTCTTGTTCCACTATATAGACAAACTGGAAGACGACGCCATGGGTATGTCTGTCTCCGGCACTAATGTCTCTTAGTTAGACAGACAACATCCCAGCCAGGGACCACCTTTGAACGGGCTCATTACCTTTTGGAATGGGACTGTCTTTCGGATCCGGTTTCAGAGAGACATTTGATCCAAACTGACGCATTCAAATCTCACCGTCAGGTGAACGTGTGACAAAACAGCTCAGAGTATAATGTAGCATTGAGGAGTCTCTATCTCTCTGTGCTGGTGTCATCCAAACAAAAATATAAGGTGTGTAGAAATATCCTAAGTAACCTCTTCAATGATTATTTGTTATATCCAAGACTGGAACACCCCATTATTATAAAGGTCCTTCTGGGGTTAAAACCTTTCCTCTCTTTCTGGTTTCCAATTATTTTGTGGGACTTGTAGTTATATATTTCAAAGTAAAGCCGATACATCAATTTCAGGTTTTCTTTCTTATACGCCACTTGCTTGTGGATCCTTTTAGTTATTCATATGGTAAACAATGTCTCACATTTTTCGTCAATGCAATGCCTATTATATATTTCGCGTTGTTTGAAACTCAATAGAGTAGTGGAGAGTATTGCTAGTATACTTAAAATGTAATCATCATAATGCGTCAATTCCTCTATAAATAGCAGTCTCTGATGAAGGGAACATCTCCTCATTGTGTAGTAGCCCCAGCCACAGACAGGCCCATTGTAAGCCGAAAGTTTAATGAAATCCATAAATGTGTGCTGGCGGAGGCATGCCACCAAACCAGCCTCGATAACTATCAGCTCAGCAGTGTGGCGTAAATAAACTTCCTGTCTTTCCGATATCTAGGCCTACTGTTACATCACAACTGCGAGTTTAGCAGCACACATTCTCGTGTCACAAGGCAGTATGATCATTTAACTTATTCTTTTTAAGTGTTGTGGCCAAATAGATATGCTTACATCCGGCACATGTAAGAATACGGAAATACGACATGCAAAGGGTAATATTTGAATTTGTAATAACTTTGTAAATAATAAATCTAATACCGATAGAAAACTACAGACATGGACATAATAGGGCTCAGTAATAACTGCCTAGCACTATAGCGAGCACGATCATGAAGCGGGCAAAATCAAAATGAGGGCAAACGGAAGTGGTCCCTTGAACAGACGCGCCTAGTTTATATATCTATATGCTTATTGTGGGTGAAATTAGAATTACACCTGCAGGTGATAAAAAAGTCAGATCAGTGTGATAAACTCAATATAACGTGCAAATGAAATGTTTACACACGAAAAGTACTTTTCAGGTCCCAAATAGCATCTCCATGCCCACACTTTTACCTCACATAAGTACCTTAACCAGACCGTCGCTGCCCCTGTCATGTAAGTACGTTTATTGCCCAAGTTTGTGAGAAAGACATTTTTCAGAACTCTTGATAGCGAGCTTTAAGTTTGTATAATTTTAGCTAAGGAAAAGAAAAACTTTTTGGGCATTTTCAGTTTTAATTTCAGATCAGCCCTCAATAAACGTCTGCCCCGCATAGCCGCGTTGAAGCCGCACAACTACTCTCCCATCTTCCAGACTACGGCTGGCTACTCCGAGGGTCATTATACATGTGCACATTTCACTCCGTTTAAAAAGGACACATAAACCATACTACCTGCAGGCTGCACTTTTCTCTTCATCTTTCTCTTCATCTCACAAAAGATAAAGATCCCGCTAAAAAGGCCGACACCTCATGGATCAAAGGTGGGATGTTGATCCCCGCCTGGACAGGATGCAGGTCGGTGAGGGAACGCGAGCCTCTGCCAGCACCCACCGCCGCCCATCAGAGAAACAATGATCTTTGTGAGGGAACATCTGATCTGCACTGTCAGTGTCGGTCAGCCCAGGAGCCTCGCCCCACACCCTCCACACCTTGTGACTACGAGCCACAGGAAACGGAAATCTGCTTCAAAGTGAAGGATTATCAACTCATTCCTCTGGTGCCCTTCACACTGAGGCGCCCTGGGCTCGTTTATTAATGTTAGTGTATACTATAATGCAAGGAGCTGTTAAGTGCTCTACAAATACTTTTTCTATTCCAACAGGAGTATTTCAACATGAGGTGCTGTGCAAAGATAATTATTTGCACCTGGATACCGGATTACAGGGACCAAGATGTGATTGGGAGTGAAGGGAGCAGCACATAAAACTGACCACTTACATTGTGTGAAAAAGGCTGTTTTATTCTAACAGGTGCATGTGACAACATTTCTTGGCAAACCGCTTTACAAAACTAAACCTCACTATACAGCAACTGAACAAACAAATGTTCCTTCTCTCAACCCTACTGTTCCCCGAACATATCCACCCCACAGCTAACTCCTTTAAATGTAGTGCATTTCAACATTACCAACTTTCTATTTACCCCTACATGCTAAGACTGCCCGTATGAACCTGTAAGTAACCAAATGTCCTAAACTGAACCTTGAACTACCTGCCTACCCTCCTCTTGCACATGGTTCACCAACTGACAAGGCCAACAAAACGTTGGCAGCTCCGGGCAAACTTTCCATGCCCCTGTCACCCAGAGAAAGGGGGACAGGACTACCGACTTTTTCTGCCCCCCACACATCCTTGGTAGCTTAAGTCCTAACGCTTAAGTCCTGGCGAACACTTCTCTAAGCTCCAACAAATTGAGGTCCCTTCCAATTCTGGACAAGTGTACCCTGTCTCTCCAAAAGAACTCTCTGCCCTCAAATTTATTATCAGTGGCGAATCTGTTAAAAACAAAGCCCGGTACAAAAACGGGACTTCTCTCCATTCAATTTCCGCCTTGCTGTATCAATAGCAGCGGGCTTAGCCGCTAATCTCTAATTTCTACCCAGCACAAATTCAGCAAAACAAAGCATCCCGCCCATTTTTCTTTAATGATCAACAAATCCCTTTTCATGTTCGTCATCAACACTACCCCTTTCTCTTTAACCAGGTCATTCTCCCCAAGGTGTAAAATCAAAACATACAGACACCTGTTGCCCACCATCATACCATTCAAAATCTGCAATAGTTATCTTAAACATATGCCCCCTTCCCTTTCCATGTAATAGGAAAAAGGTGGTGATTAAAGCCAAATTGGTTCCAAAGTCCCTTTGGTGCGCCTGAATGGCAGCCCTCCTGATGAAAGAGTGGCTCACCACCCAAATGGCTACCTTCTCTTCCGCTTGACTCGCTACCGAACCTGGAAAGAAACAAACAAGAAGTAAGGATTTCATATGATTACACCGACCGCGGAACCCTCATCCCCCAAACCTCGAATATAGTGCCTGTAACACTCAGACGACCAGTGGCCCAGCTGCATAATATTCCTGCATGCCCAGTCCCTCTTTTCTGCTTCCATTGCTGCACCGATGCAAAAGGAGTGCGTGCCATAATAAGCCACAGGCATTCACAGCTGAACCAAAGCATTTTGCAGCAATGACAGCAACTGATACACTGTCGCTTTTTCTCCAGACCTGTGACGAAAAATGAACCCGGAGGCTATCCACAGCAATTCGCCCAGTGCTTAGCCCACACTACTAGACAGGGACCTGACAAACCTACAGCATGCAAAGTAATACTCTCCTCTGTTTCCCCTGCACACTTTAATCTGTTTTGGAACGGCTAAGCCATATCTCCAATCTACCTTCCCCTCCTGAAAACATCCTCCCATGTGATTCCACCCCTCTCCCTCCCTCCCAGCAACTCTACGAAAGGCCCTGAAGAACACCCACGTCATAAGGGTGGAAAACAAACAAGCCTCTGACACATCGCTGCACATCTCCGGCAACCAGCATAACACCCTGCAAAGTAGGTTCCAAGATATCGGCTTCCTAGCATAGCCCCCATGCCCCTTCTCCCGCGCCCAACCCTCCAACATCCTGTGGCCTACTTCGCCAACAGATAGGGGTAACCCCATACTAATTTGCCCATAAAAGTAATTCTGTCCATTTTTCCAGTAATGGAAACCCGGGAGGGACCCTTTTTAGGTCTTGTCCTGACATCAGCAGCGCATGCGCTGCTCTCGTCATACAAGCCTTCTTGGAATCGATACGATTCCAAAAGCCTCGTTCCAGCTCGGTCTTCAGCTTTCATTCGTGCGCATCGTTTGGCATCACAAACTATGCCTAAAGCAGTGTAATGATTGCACTGAAGGTATGCTAATCATTCCTTGTTATACTTCACAAAAAATACTCCAATAACACTGTACTAGGACAGAGTGTCTGGTGGTGTGTAATTTGAGGAAGACTACACTATAGGTGGTAGTGAGGATTATGCAATTACCCACTCAAGGTATGAGGGCCATGCTAGTCATGTCCGTGTGTCTGGGGGAAGAAACTAGTTATTTTTAATTACCCTCACACACCCTTGTGGTGTCATGCTTCATCATCGGGTCACCCCGACCCCTAAAAGTCGGGGTGGGCTCAACCACAGTGTTGGGTAGCTCTTCACATGTTTCAGTCCAAAAGGGCCATAAAGGTCTCGGTCCCCGCCGAGCCGGGGACTGAGACCGCAACAGGTTTAGATGACGGGTGAGATCTCGATCTGAGACCACGTAACCGCATATCTCGGTCCTTTGAGAAGCACGAAGCCCCCATAAATTGGACGGAGCCTGGCAACACAGAGACATTTTTAACATACACGAGGAGAAGCTACTCTTCTCTCGCCACACGAATAGGATAGGGACCTTCCATCCTTTAATTCCCTACACTTAGAAGGGGGTTCATGTGCAGCCCTGAAGAAAGTCCTGGACATTTATGGCCCTTTTGGACTGAAACATGTCGGCACTAGGGTCTTAGGACCATTAAAATCCAAAGAGACCCGTTTTTTAGAATTTTATTGACCCAGCCAGACCCAAGAATAAAGGGAAACCAGGGGTCTGACTGAGGTTTTTTATCTTTAAGTCCCCCTTCTTTCATCTATCTGAAGAGCTACCCAACACTGTGGTTGAGCCCACCCCGACTTTTAGGGGTCAGGGTTACCCGATGATGAAGCATGACACCACTAGGGTGTGTGAGGGTAATTAAAAAGAACTAGTTTCTTCCCCCCAGACACACGGACATGACTAGCATGGCCCTCATACCTTGAGTGGGTAATTGCATAATCCTCACTACCACCTATAGTGTAGTCTTTCTCAAATTACACACCACCAGACACTGTCCTGGTACAGTGTAATTGGAGTATTTTTTGTGAAGTATAATCCTCAGGGAGGACATACTCCGGTTATTCCCCTCTCCAACCCCCTGACCACTGGAAAGTTTACCGGTGGCCTTTTGTGTTGACAATCATTCCTTGTTGCCACCCTTTCTCCTTTTAGGCACGCCCACTGGGATTGGATCGTCTACGGGCGGATTTACACTCATTTTCTTTAAAGGACTCAAAGCACTTTTTTTTCTAATTTGCAGCGCTGTCCACACACTTGTAACGGCTGCTGACAGCCACTCCTGCTTCAGCCCCTCACCCTTGCAAAGTGTGGAATTCTGCTGCATCATCAACACACCTTATCTCTCTGGTGTTTAGCTTTTTAAAGCAAACTATTCATGCATTTATTTGTGCATTATGATGAGCTGACCAGTATATTTTGTGTGAGGCGGGGCTGGACTACAGAGGTATGTTTGAATGGTCAGAGTCTTTAGAGCCAGAGAACTAGGTCAGCAGAGCTGCTCTAGAGCCTAAGAACCAGCTCAGCAGAGCTGCTCTAGAGGCAGAGAACCAGGTCAGCAGAGCTGCTTTAGAATCAGAGAACTAGGTCAGCAGAGCTGCTTTAGAGCCAGAGAACTAGTTCAGCAGAGCTGATGTAGAGCCATAGAACCAGGTCAGCAGAGCTGCTTTAGAGCCAGAGAACCAGGTCAGCAGGGCCGTTGTAGAGCCAGAGAACCAGGTCAGCAGAGCTGCTCTAGAGCCTAAGAACCAAGTCAGCAGAGCTGCTTTAAAGCCATTGAACCAGGTTAGCAGAGCTGCTGTAAAGCCAGAGAAACCAGGTCAGCAGAGCTGCTTTAGAGCCAGAGAACCAGGTCAGCAGAGCCGTTGTGGAGCCAGAGAACCAGGTCAGCAGAGCTGCTCTAGAGCCCAAGAAGCAGGTCAGCAGAGCTGCTCTAGAGGCAGAGAACCAGGTCAGCAGAGCTGCTGTAGAGCCAGAGAGACCAGGTCAGCAGAACTGCTTTAGAGGGAGATAACCAGGTCAGCAGAGCTGCTCTAGAGCCAGAGAACCAGGCCAGCAGAGCTGCTTTAGAGCCATAGAACCAGGTTAGCAGAGCTGCTCTAGAGCCAGAGAACCAGGTCAGAAGAACTGCTTTAGAGCCATAGAACCGGGTCAGCAGAGCTGTTGTAGAGCCAGAGAACCAGGTCAGCAGAGATGCTCTAGAGCCTAAGAACTAGATCAGCAGAGCTGCTCTAGAGCCTAAGAACTAGGTCAGCAGAGCTGCTATAGAGCCAGAGAAACAAGGTCAGCAGAGCTGCTTTAGAGGGAGAGAACCAGGTCAGCAGAGCTGCTTTAGAGCCGGAGATCCAGGTCAGCAGAGCTGCTCTTGCTGACACTGACTGACACTGACTGACTGACACTGATTGACTGACACTGATTGACTGACACTGACTGACTGACACTGACTGACAGTGATTGACTGACACTGGCTGACTGACCGACACTGACACTGAATGACTGACACTGAATGATTGACTGACACTGGCTGACTGACACTGACAGACTGACACTGACTGACACTGATTGACTGACACTGATTGACAGACACCGACTGACACTGATTGTCTGACACTGACTGACACTGACACACTGACTGACTGACAGACACTAACTGACACTGACTGACACTGACTGACTGACTGACTGATACTGACTGATACTGACTAACACTGACTGACTGACACTGACTGACTGACACTGACTGACTGACACGGACTGACTTACCCTGACTACTGACACTGACTGACTGACTGACACTGACTGACTGACTCTGACTGACTGACACTGACTGACACTGACTGACTGACTGACTCTGACTGACTGACACTGACTGACTGACTGACACTGACTGACTGACACTGACTGACTGACTCTGACTGACTGACTGACACTGACTGACACTGACTGACACCAGCACTGACTGACATGACTGACACTGACTAACACTGTCTGACACTGACTGACTGACACTGACTGACACTGTCTGACTGATACTGACTGACAATGACTGACTGACACTGACTGACACTGACTGACTGACACTGACTGACTGACACTGACTGATACTGACTGACTGACACTGACACTGACTGACTGACACTAACTGACTGACTGACACTGACTGATACTGACTGACTGACACTGACTGACACTGACTGACTGACACTGACTGACTGACTGATACTGACTGACTGACACTGATTGACTGACACTGACCAACTGACAATGACTGACTGACACTGACTGACTGACACTGACTAACTGACACACTGACTGACAATGACTTGACTGACACTGACTGATACTGACTGACTGACACTGACTGACTGACACTGACTGACTGACACTGATTGACACTGACTGACACTGGCTGACTGACTCTGACTGACTGACAATGACTTGACTGACTGGCTGACACTGACTAACTGACACACTGACTGACTGACAATGACTTGACTGACACTGACTGATACTGACTGACTGACACTGACTGATACTGACTGACTGACAATGACTGACTGACACTGACTGACAGACACTGACTGACTGACACTGACTGACATTGACTGACTGACACTGACTGACGCTGACTGACTGACAATGACTGACTGACACTGACTGACACTGACTGACTGACACTGACAGACACTGACTGACTGACACTGACTGAAACTGACTGCCACTGACTGACATAACTGACACTGACTGACACTGACTGACTGACCCTGACTGACACTGACTAATATATAGGGCTCAGCTTTCATTAAGTTAAAGCCATTTACTTTGCTATACAATACCATTAGCAAAGCAAATGGCTTTAACTAAATCAAAGGCGAGACCTATTGCATTTTCAATGCTTTTCTATTAAGTCCAGAATGCACTGAATCGCGTCTTTAGCCCTCAACCAAGATTTCTCCCAACGGCGCGCTCCTGAACCTGGAAACTCCTTTCATGTTTGCGAGTATGCTAACCATGGCAATTCAGCAAGGGACCCTACCACCAGTAGTACCATTTGACGTTATCGATGGACCACAACTTCGCTGGCATGGGTGTCGAGTCTCTGTCGGCGTCCTTGACCAATCCACGGAATCTCCCCCACTGTGAATGAGACAAAGCATCCGCAATGTCATTGTTGACATCGGGAACATGCTGCGCCTTGAAAGAGATGTCATAGTGCAAGCATCCCTACACAAAAACCAGCAGAAGCTTCAGTACCTGAGTGTCCTTGGCAAATTGTTTGCTCACTACCTCCACCACTGACATATAGTTGACTCAAAAAAGCACCTTCCTGTGTGGTAGCTCTTCACCGCACAGTGTCACTGCTACCACTAAAGGAAACAATTCTAAGAGGGCAATGCCTCTGCCTCAGTTGCGCCCCTGTTCCGGCCATGGCTCTGTACACCATCTTTCCTGCCCATCCGCACATTTGTAGCCCTTGTGGCAGAATTTACAATATTTCTGAGTGCACAATGCCTTATTAAAATCGCAGCAGGTGCCCCCTGTCCCTGGCTGTGCCTTTGGCTGCAACCCACACCCCTCCCTGCGTGGGAAGGCCATGAAAGGGGTGATACATAATTGGCAGGATGCTTGCTGTAAAAATGGACTTGCTTATTTTTACGGCCCCCGTGGTGAGCTGCCAGAGATCAGAATCCAGTTCCCCCATTTTGCCTCCGGGTACCAAGCCAAACGTGCCCTAAATACTTTGTCATATTGGGCCCAGGCATATCCTCGCCCCATGATTTGTCTCTTCCGAATGATATCCATGTGTTAAAACATGGCCACGCAGCGCTCTGGATATTTTTCTCAATATATGCTGGTATAGATTTAAAATGCTATGTTCCAATTCTCTATTGTCAGAGGTACTTTGGGCTGCTACGCCAGCTCATATTCCTCTTCCTTTGAACCCTTCTTGGACTGCACCTCTCTATAGAGGAGTTTAAGCATCTCCACATACTCCCCCTTACAAATACTCTCTTTTGTAACTAGCATGAAGTGAGCCCCCAATTGCTTAGCGACACCCAGGTATGGCAACCTCTTTATTGCTAGCTCCTTACTTTTTGGACCATCTTTCTTGTCTCCTACCTCTTGTGCCGCCCCCCCCACTAACTGAACCTGCCCTAGTCACTGTCTTGTTTGCTCCGCTTTGCTTACCCTGGGCACAGTCTTGTTCATCAGTACAGACACCCACATCAAGCATATACTTTCATTTACGCAAAGGTTCCCTCACCCCCTCCCAGCATGCCCCAAGCACCACACTTGTGGATACCATATTAGGTGCCCAAGTTACGTCCTCAGCCTTACCTGGCACAAGGGTCAGAACCTGTGCTGTTGCAGTCCACCTCGCCAGGGGCCTCGCCACTTTCGAAACCCTAGTCAACCACTCTGTGTGAGCCAGTAAAACACTTGACATCTGATTAGTTGAGCCACCTCACCACTCCTAGGCTCTTCGTCCCGCTGTTTGTCTTCTTCTAGGCTATCTTCTACATAATCTAAAATTGTGACCCCTAGTGGGTCCACTATATTGCCCCCATATGGGGCACACACACACACATCTATCTTAGGAACCGACCTATAAGCCACAGCCATAGTGCAACGTGCGGCATCCGGGGGGGCTGAGTTAACCCGTCCCAGCCGCTCCACAGATGCTACTCTCCTGCCCACTGCAGTGTGCGTGCCAGAGGCCGAACTAGACCTACCAGCTGATGTGGCCAACAAGGACATGCTGGTCCTCCTTCTGTCAGGTTTGTAGGTATGTCCCGCCGACTTTCGGCAAACCATTCTGGGCCTAGCCCTCTCTTCCCGTTGACATTGAGCATGAGCTGCTCCAAGCTCTACTGAGTCTGGACATCTGCATTGCTCCTGAACCTGTAAAAAAGATTAAAGGACTAGTGTGCTGGCACCCTGTGCCTGCCCTGACATATCCACTGAACCCCTTATGCCCCTCAACCAGTCAAACTGATCTCTCTCCCGCGCCAGGCCTTCTGCGCTCCACCAAGGAACCACTGTCTAGCCGCATCTACAAAAACGCCCCCTTTCAGGAGCTCAACATTTCCATCATCCTCCTCCCCGCTTCATTCTAACATGGTCGCCACAATGGCGGATGCAGGGCCTGCTCCTGACACAAAGGGTTCCCACTCTCCCCTCCAAGACCCCCTGCAACACCATGGGCCAGGGGTCCCTGATTGAACCACTGCAAATACTCACCTTTTTCCCCAAATATAAATCTAGTTGGGCCATCTTGTCCCTAACCCCTCCCCTCACCTCCTCTACCCAGTGACTAAATATGTCACTGGGTAGAGTTCGTCTGTGCCATGGCTCATTGGTAGCTCACTGTCCTCCTGGCCACTCTATTCAGTGTCTCTGCAGGTGCTGCCAATTACAGGCTATGACACAGTACTCAAATCTCCCTCCTGGCTCCTCCCCCACCTCTCCTCCTGCTGCCTTGAGCCTGCCGCTGACATGCACATGGTGCTGTGGAAACAAATGATGGACGAAAAACTGAATAAATCAAGCATTCCCCCCAGTCAAGAGATCTGGGTTAAATCCATCATTCTTTTGATCACTACGCTACCCTAGTTTGGATCTGCCATATGAAAATCAGTCTTGGCCAGGCTTCTCATGGAAACAGTCCAGCCCGAACTGCAAAGCCGGGTCCTCCCTTGACCGGAAACAAGCATCCTGAGACCGGCTTTGGGGTATCACCCCCGCATCAGCTAGTCTAGCTTGAAACCAGCGGCACAGCGAGCAAATGACCCACATCTGGGCATACCCATCCCCCTTTGGGCAAAAGCACTGCATTAACAAATGATGGACGTAATGCTGAATAAATCAAACACTGAACCCCAGTCAAGAGATCTGGGTTAAATCCATTGCTCTTTTGCTCACTACACCACCACAGATTGGACGCAGCAAATCAGTCTTGACCCTGCTCGTCATGGGAACAGTTAAGCCCAAACTACCAAGCTGGGTACTGCCTTGACCAGAAACAAGCATCCTAAGACCGATTTCGGTGTCTTTTGTCATGCACAAAACGAATCCCAAGAGGTTTGAGGATTTTCATTACCCCAACCTTCAATGATCCTGCCCCGGAGTTAATTGACGAATAGGCAACAAATAATCACAATTGCTTGACTGTTATGCTAAAGTTATTAATAAAATATGCTTTGAAAGACACGGAGAGGCTGTCTTTAGAAATCAACACAATAACTGCATTATTGAAAGATAAATGCAATAAAAGTGAATTTAATTCGGACATGAACAAACTGAATGTAAGACTTGAAAAAGCTGAAGAAGAAATTAAATTAAGAAACAGCGAAAATTTCATAGGAACCAAATGGACTATGAAATGGGGCAGATATTTACATTCGGAAGAAAGTTTGATTATTTAAGAAAAACAAGTCAAGAAAAGTCCATGAATATTCAACAGATGGTCAAAAGTAAAGAACCAGTCAATGGATCCGAGGTGGAACTGGTAGATGACAATGATCAGAGAGAATAGACAATGAGTGAAGCAAGTGGAGGCGATATAGCCATGCAGATGGGTCAATTAGGGGTAAAATCCAGAATTTTAATAGAATTCGACCTGATGGCGAAGGGGAGACAAGGCCTAGGAAAACTGGGACCCCAAGAAAATAAAGGTTGTGGATGAGGCGCTAGAGGAGGAAACAAGCGAGGCGCAAAAAAGCAGGGGAACCTAGACGGCTTCATGGGGATGACTACGAGAGGCAAATAGGCAACAAAATGAAGGACACATTTACAGTGGTATACTTGTCTAACAAAATACTTTCAGACATTCAGATTGATTTGTTATCTTTAGGTTTAACGTTTTGTCTTTCCAATAGATTTAATTATACCGATAATAGGATTCATCTGTTTCACTTCACTAGAAAGCTGAAATTAAGGAAGTGGTATAGAAATCGAAAAGAAGGTGGGTTAATATCAATCCAATCCGAATCAAATCTCACAATAGGAGATATAGCCATTTGTGGAAAAGTAAATTTTGCCATGTTCTGTGTCCCTACGTGTCCCCCATCTTATGTTATGTGTGCATGATTAATATGCATATGTATTCCCCATGTTTGATTAAAGACGCAATTACAGTTGTGTCCATCTCTAGTATGCCAGTTTCCAGTTCTCGTGAAAGCTACGAGTATTAGGCCTATGTAAAGCTACGTTGCCACGTTTCTTAGTGTGCACGTTATTTCATTGAAAAGTCCCCGTTTCTAGGCCTCAAAAGGGCCCGGACACCAGATTCAGCTCCTGTCTCCTGAGCCCTCGCTGAGGAGCGATACAGCCCCCACCTGTATTCCTGACCCTTCACTTACTTCCTGCCTCACAGTGCCCGGCTCGGCCTGGCTCTGCCTGCTAGTCTGCCAAGAGTATGTTATGATTCTAGTTATCAGTCCAGCCCTCCTTCTCTGCATTCCTAAGCTACTGAATCGCATCAATAGTTTCAGTCATCGTCTAGCCTTTACTTCTCCATGTAAGGGAAATACTGTATTTATGGTCATTTAATATTCTTCAACACGCACTACATGTAGAATAATGCATGCACCAGTCTTAGAGTCTGTTAGCCTTTACCCCGATAACTTTTGGATTCTATCAACATGTTCTCTAAACATCAGATACTAGATAGTGTTAGGTACATGTCGCCCTGACTCTCCAGACTTCAGTCTCTGCTCCTAGCACAGAAGTCATAGCCCCCAGTTTCTCCTAGTAACACGTCATTGTCAGTTTGCGCGCACCATTAGGTTAGAGGTCCCGGCTCCTTAGGTAGCCCCCTCCATGTTTCCGCCCCATTTATGACATATTCTGTTACGTTTACATCACATGTCCATGTATACGCCTCCTGTTACACCCACTTTCACCCTTATCTTTCACGACTGCTATTGACCACACCCACTGCTCCGCCTATCGTATGTATTGTAATGCAATTGTTTTAGTATATATGCTTGTGCACTGTTATTAAATGTTACGCCAGTCCAATTCTGTCCCAGGCAGCGCTGCCATCCTATTCCTGTGCAGGTTGTCCTGTTCCTGTCCTTATGCTGTATTAAACCTGCAAACTCCTACTACCTCGAATCTTGACTCTTATTTATTGAGCTATCTGTTATTACTATGTCCAGTCAAACCTAGATCCGGTATTATTTATTTATATACCACATAATGGCGCCCGAACAGGGACTTGCACTTTCCCCACGCGCCGGTGAAGCCACGTATGCCCCCTGACCCTCTGCAGCCGTGACGGAACTCTTCTGCGCACCGGCAGATATTTCTGCTTCAAGTATCCCTCAGGCCCACGGAGGAGACGGAGGTTGCGGTCCAGCATCCAGACGAGGCGGTGGAGGAACGCGGCGAGTCCCGACCAGAGCCCAAGCCGAGAGTCCAAGGTCCGAGGTATCCGGAGGCCCACCCGTAACAGAAGTCCGAAGTTCGTCCGTCCGGCGTCGAAGCAGTCCAGTCCAGTCCGAGGCCTTCCGTTCTTGCTGCCCGGTGAGTACCGTTGCTGGGGTAGTATCTAGACAGGGTCAATCTAATTGACTCTGGTCCGTGGGTTTTGGTGGTACACAGACCCAAAACGAAGTGTCCACTCCGGTGGATGCGGGTCCTGACGTGTCTCTTTATGAGACCGGTAAGTTTCGTACTGTTTCAGCAGTGCATCTAGTTTCTGTTCTAGTCAGTTCTGTTCTCGAGAAAATTCATGTATTCTGTTTTCAGTATTCCAGGTAGTATTCTGTTCAGACTGTTATTTTTAAATGTCATTCATGTATTTTAATGTCGTGGTATGAAAGTGGTGTAAGTATCATGTTCATTGTGTATTGTAATTGTGTCTAGATTACAGTCCAGTCATGCCGTTGTTTTCCAAACTACGTCAGTTAAAAACTAGAAAAGGTCTGTTAGAAGAAGCAGTTCCTGTCCCGCCTAGGGACAGTCCAGGTCATTTTATGTATCAGAAGCATGGCATAAGTGCCATATTATATCTAGATTTATGGGTGGAATACACCAAAGAGTTAGAGGAAAAGTATAGATGGCCCGTATCAGGTACGTGGGATGCCGAGTGCATCATGCGAGTAGAGGAAGCATTATGGAAAAAGAAAGCCAGACAGTCACAGAAAGATGCCATCGAGTTATGGCGCAAAGAATCTCATAAAAGAACCGAAAAAGAAATCAGAAAGTCAGAATTAAGTAGAGAATCCATGGAAAGAGCCCAAGAAAGGGAACTAATCGAGATAGGTGAACGAGTTAAAACCGAACAGTCAGACAGACAGAGGAATGCCCTTATTAGGGGTATGTACCCTCTTCTTGCCGAGAGCTTGCCAAAAGCAACCCCGGAAGCATCCAGTAATCTTCCGCCACCCTTAGTTCCGACCAAGCTACGTCACAAACCGACCGCAGCTGATATTTTTCTCTCGTCCTACTTGGACGACACAGTCCCAGAATATGCAAATCCTGTTCCGCCAGTCCCTGTAAATCATGCAATTCCCGCACCTCCAGACACCGGGGCACCCTTTGCAGTACCTGCTACGGTACCCCCGGTCCAGCCTACATTACAATTTCCCGCCACATCAGCCACTCTGCCAGCACAAAGAGTATCAGTCGACGATTCCAGTTTAGGGGCCGCAGGAGGAGGTCCTCCTGGTACCCCGCCACCACACCAACGTATAACGTCAGTCGAGTTACATGAACGTGCGTTACAGCGTACGCCCAAATATAAGTCCGTTGCAGATATCCGACGAGCTCTTACTGAATGCCGCTATGATCCAGTCATAGGCGATGATAGTACGGTTTTATACTCCATACGTGTAAGACGGGTGACCGGGTATTTGGACACCCTACCAGATATGAAAGAAGATCTAGACAGAATATATCGTTTCATCCGTACAGGGGATGATCCAGAAAGTATTGGCGAAGCCATGTCTCAAAGGAAAGCTGAGATTCAGCTCATGATATTAAAGTTTCTGATTAATTGTTTAATAAGGGAACAAGATTATCCGACCAAAGATCCGGCCGAAATGAGAATCCTGACAAGGTGGAGTGATAATATAGCCGAGGGTAAACACAGAACTATCAGTAGTATAGAGAGTATGTACAAGAGAATTCGTAAGGAAATAATAAGGTTACACGAACAACGTAAAGCAGTACAAGTAAGCGAGAAAGAGAATGACTCTCCTACAGAAGAGGTAGAGGACGAGAATCCCGCTAGAATAGCGTATGTAGGAAAATCTAGATTTCCAGACCGCCATTCACGCCTAGAACACAAGTCAGTTTTTCATCATCCAGCACCAGAACAAGGTTCTCTAGAACAAGTATTTCAAGCTACCGATCATATTCTGAAATCACGAATCGGTTATAGTGAATTAAGTACTATGCATGAACAAGAACTAGTCCGATCAGCAGTCCGATGGGCTACTGATTCTACCACTTTTCCAGACGAAATAGTGGCACAAATGTTTCTGAAATTGCCCCCAGCCGAGCAGCGACTGGTGGGTATGTATATGATCCAGCACCTCATCACATTGTATGAGGGTCAACATTCTGATCCAGGTCCGTTACATGATGTCCTGGACGAGTTACTCCAGTATAGATGGAAAGGTTTAGGTACCGATTTAATTAGTGTCATTCTAGAACAGCGTCACAAATATAGAACGTTTTTGAACCCGCATTTTGTTCATGTCTCACCTCCAGAAAGTAAACCGTTTTACATAGATAGACAGAATCCGTTACGAGAAGTACACCCAGTCAGGACAGCAGATGGTGAAATGCAAAGAGTATTTGTTTACACCCCGATTACAAAGATGGAACTCTTAGAAATGAAGAAATTAATTCCTTGTCATGACAAAGATCCAGCAGGGTTCCATCGAGAATTAAAAGACATGCTCCGTATGGGAGAATACACGTATCCAGATATTATTAAAATGTTAAAAGTCCTATTGCCCGCAGGGGTATACGAAAAACTCAAGGAAAAAGATTGGGAGGTGGGAGAGAAAAAGATCGATTGGGCAGTTCTAGAAGCTGAAGATAAGATACGAGTACCAGGTACCGGTCTTGGAGAGAAATGTAAAGAATTACCAGAACTGTTTATACAAGTTTTGCCCAGATTATTAGCCACTAAAAAGGAAGACTGGGATGCAATCTCAGCCTGTAAACAGAAACAAGATGAAGATACTAGTGATTTTTATTCTAGATTCGAGAAATGTTTCATTATAAACAGTGGCTTGAAGACGAGTAGCGAGTCATACCCTCATCTTTTTGTTACTAAATTAGTCGAGAATTCAAGTCCACAAGTTAAGAATCGAGTTTTGAAAGTCGAAAGTACATGGCAAGCTAGTACCCCGTCCCAGATGTTACAGATGCTCCAGTATCACCAGAATAGAATCAGAGAAGAGCAAGAACACGAGAGAAAACGTATGAAAGACACGAAAATGAAAGTACTAGTTGCACAATCTGTTCCTCAAGACAGTCAGAAGAGGGGTCCGAATCAAGCCAGTCATCCTGCAGCTCCCGTTAAAGGGACATGCAATTATTGTAAACAGCCAGGTCATTTCATAAACGAGTGTGCAGTTCTGAAACACAATATAGCCACTGGTAAAACTAAAGAAAGACCACGTCCGCCGAGACAAGAACAAGTTTCACAGACTTCTCAGCCACAGAATGCACAACAGACAGTTCCAGCACCGCAGCCTATTGCTGCAACACAGCATGTTACACAGCAGATGTATCAGTATGCTCAGACAGAGTATCCAGAGTATCAACAGTATTCATGAAACAGCCTAGAGAGGGAGGTAGGCTTGCCTCTCATCGAGATTCCTGTAGATCAAGAGGGTCCCTATGTTCATAGTCAAGTACTAGGGAAAGACAGAAAGTTTCTGATTGATACAGGGGCAAGTAGGACGACAATCAGTCACGCCGAAGTTCCAGGGGCTCCGCTCTCAGGCTCTAGAAATGTTTCCCTTGGATTTTCAGGAAAGCCTATTGTAAACGAGATATCTAAGCCAGTTACTCTAGAAGTAGGTCCATTGTCCCGCACTACTGATCTATTACTTACGAAGTCATGTCCAGAAAATCTGTTAGGCATTAAGACACTGAAAGAATTAGGTGCAGTTATTTGCTGTTCCCCAGAGGGAATACGATTGTTTTTACGTGACTTCAAGGGTCACTATGTATTACGAGATTTTGATCCAAGATTGTCAAATGTTCCGCAGCATCTATGGGCGCAAGGTCCAACTGATGTAGGTTTCATGCAAATCACACCCCATCGTGTGACTCTCAAACCAGGTGTAGTCCTGCCACGAATCAGACAGTACAGATTACCACCTGAGGCTGTAGCAGCCTTATCCAAAATTATTGACGAGCTCATGGCTCAAGGAGTAGTTGTAGAAACTGACTCCAATGTATGTAATTCTCCGATCATTCCAGTCATGAAACGTACTGATCCAAATGCACCCCCAGTATATCGATTAGTAATTGACCTTCGAGAACTCAATAAATGTATTATTCCCCAGTACCCAGTTGTTCCAGATATCTCTTCCCTATTGACAGCCATTGATTCCGAAGCCACATTTTTCACAGTCATAGACCTCAAGAACGCGTTTTTCAGTGTCCCCATTTATCCAGACAGCCAGTTTCTTTTCGGATTTTGTTTAAATGGAAGGAGCTATAAGTTCACACGAGCTCCTCAAGGTTTCACAGAAAGTCCTAGTATTTACAGTCAAGCACTTAAGAGACAACTAGACAACATTCGCATGCCAACTGACACTGCCCTGCTCCAGTATGTCGATGATCTACTGATCACAGCCCGTTCTGAACGTGCTTGCGAGCGAGCATCACTTACAGTCTTGTATTTCCTTGCCGAGATGGGGCACAAGGTGTCCCCTTCGAAGCTTCAATTCTGTGTCCAGCAAGTGATCTACTTAGGCCACTTGCTGTCCAAGTGGGGTAGGCAGTTGACACCAGACCGTATCCAGTTAATAGCGAGTCTTCCTCAGCCCAAGACACAGAAGGAGGTACGTGCTTTTATCGGCCTTACTTCTTATTGCAGACAATGGATTCCTCAGTATGCATTTCTAGCTAAGCCACTGATACAGTTAACGACTCAGGAGGCAGCCGTATCGACTGTCCTCCCTTGGACATCTGAACATACACTTAGTTTCAATGAGTTAAAGAAAGCTTTATGCCAAGCTCCTGTTCTAGCTACACCGAACTACAGTAAGCCTTTTACACTTTTTGTCACAGAACGTGATGGTACAGCATTATCTGTTCTCACACAAGATCAAGCAGGACAATACAAGCCTTGTGCTTATTTCTCTAGCACATTAGATCCAGTAGCTCAGGCTCTGCCTGCGTGCCTCAAGTCAGTTGCAGCCACAGCACTAGCTATCAGACAAAGTGATTCCATAGTATTAGGACATTCCTTGACAGTACAAGTTCCACACTCCGTGGAAGTTCTTTTAAACCGAACACAGACTCAGCACTTGACAATTGCACGTTTAACAGGTTATGAACTGACACTGTTCCAGCCACACATAGAAATCAGACGCTGCAACGTTCTAAATCCTGCTACACTGTTACCGTCAGTTACTTCAAATCCTGCCACACACGACTGTGTGGAAGTAGTTAACACTATGACAAAGCCAAGACAAGATCTGACAGATATTCCATTACCAGATCCCGACCTGACACTTTATGTGGATGGTTCATGTATGAGAACAAGTACAGGAGAACTAGTAGCCGCGTATGCAGTGACTACTGACACTGAAGTTATTGAAACACACCGTATTGACACCCTGTCTGCTCAAGCAGCAGAGCTAGTTGCTCTGACTCAAGCCTGCATACACGCCAAGAACCTGAAAGTTAATGTTTATACAGATTCACGCTACGCATTCGGAGTTGTACACAACTTTGGAGTGCTCTGGCAGGAGAGAGGTTTCATGACTTCTCATGGAACCAAGATTCAGCATGGTCTCCTTATTCAAGCTCTGTTAGATGCAATCCATTTACCGACATCTATTGCTATCATGAAATGCAAAGCACATACGAAAGTTACTGACATTATTTCTCAAGGTAATGATCTAGCAGATCGCACAGCCAAGCTTACAGCACAGACTCCAGACATGCCAGTTAACAAGACACCGACATCCACTCCAGATCCGACTACTTGTATGACAGTTAAGGACCCTACTCAAGATGTCATAGATATCCAGTCACATGCTACTCCTGAAGAAATCAAGAAATGGTCCGAACAAGGAGGGATCCAGACAGACCAGGGATGGGTAACGAAGGGTAAAGCCACATGGTTTCTCCCCGACTCTATGGTTCAAGTCATTATCAATACCGCACATAGTCCAGCACACTTAGGAGAAAAAGCCATGTTAGACAGTATCCAGAAAATTTGGTTTAACAAGCATTTACGAGCTGCAGCCAAGCAGAAAGTCCGTACCTGTATGATATGTTGCCAGTTTAATCCAGGTAAAAGTGTCCCGGTGGAACAAGGTGGATTCCAGCCCCCTGACCACCCTTTTGAAGTCCTCCAGATGGATTATATTCAGATGGAGCGATGTCGAGGTTTCAAGTATGTCCTCGTAGTTGTATGCGCTTTGTCCAGGTGGACAGAAGCATATCCAGTCCCAGATTACACAGCCGCGACCACTGCCAAGCAGTTGGTTCGTGAGTTCTTCCCCCGCTACGGACTCCCTAGGGTCGTATATTCTGATAACGGCCAGCCATTCTCATCTGAGCTCATCATGAAACACGTTTCCCTTTTGTTAGGGTACCAGTGGAAGTTCCATTGTGTACGCCATCCTGAAGCAGCCGGTCTCGTAGAGAGACATAATCAGACCCTGAAAATCCGTATTGCCAAAGTCTGTCAAGAAAAAGGTGTAGACTGGCTAGTAGCTCTGCCAGTCGCTCTGTTTTATATGCGCATGGTCGCACATTCCAGATCAGGTCTGTCCCCGTACGAGGTCGTTTTCGGCCGCCCCCCTAACATGTGGGGTACACCTAGACCCCGATGTATTACAGATGTTTCAAGTAATATGCTGACAGATTACCTAGCTTCCTTGATGTCTGCCCTACACTCTTGTCGTTCACAGGTTGCCGCCGCATTTCCAGACAATACCGAGGTGGCACCGCATGAAATCGTTCCCGGAAGTCTGGTCCTCGTAAGGAACTTTGATCGTTCAAGTCCGCTGGAGCCTCGCTGGAAGGAGCCAAAACAGGTCCTCCTGGCCACCCGTACTGCCGTCAAGCTGGAAGGCAGGAAGGGCTGGGTCCACCTGTCTCATGTGAAAAAGTTTTATGGACTAAAGACTGTTTCCAAGAACATTCCCGAGGATTTTAAAGACTGCCAAAGTACTATTCTCAAGGACTGTCCCGCAAAAGACAATGATACAAATCCCTCCCTGTTAGAGAAAACTCCGCAACAGGAGTATAAGAAGAAATTAAGGTCTAGTAAAATAAGTCAGCCAGTTTGATTGTCTAAGTCCTCCCCTAGGTGAAACGGTTAGACCGGTTTCTGACATGTATAAAATAGACCCCCATAGTGAGAGAGTTAGTCAAAACTCAATCCGATATATCGTTTTTCTAAGTTTCATATTGTTTTTCAGCCTTATGATTGCCTGCACAAGTTATGCTTTTTATTTGTGTTTTCCAGTTTCTCATGTAAATAAGTCTTCTAATGTTACAGTAGAGCACACGTTTAGTGATCTGCCTCCTCATGAACTATCTTATCGTCTTGCTATGCGTAACAATTCCTTTATCCGCATGTTACATTATTCACACCAGACCAGCAATGCCACTAATTGTTGGGTGTGTGGTCGACTCCCCCCTTTCCAGACACCGAAGGGAGTTCTGCCACTCTTTCCTTATCCATTTTCACATAACGGTTCATGTGGAGCATGGTCCACGTTAACATCATCCTCAACAGATATGTCTTTTCTTAACAGTATATGTTTTCCAGACAAGCAAGGTCTTCCCCACAGAACAGGGTTAGATCTAGAAAAAGAAGTTTATAATTTGGGTAATTATTCTTCGAATTTCATGGTCCTGAATGTTCAGTCTGATCCTACTCCAGACTTACCTGCTATATCAGTACTACCAGTCAAAGGTGAATTATGTGTCCGAAAGAATGGTTCCGTACATGTAGGACATAGTGATTGTACTACTATTGTCAAGTATAGTGACAGTAGGAAATCTATTTTTAAAGCTTCACGTCATTCTTATTTTGTTTGTGGTCAGACCGCATATGTTCGTCTGCCCCTCGATTGGGAGGGAACCTGTTACATTGCCTTCCTACTGCCACCAGTTTTTCTAGCCCCACCTGATTATCATAGGAACCCCCACCTAGTACATACTAGACACAAGAGAGACCTCCCGATTGTTGATTATACTGAAACTGCTCTAGAACAATACATAGATATCAATAAAGGTGTCTTTCCCTACTTAGGTACTGTCGTGAATAGTAAACTGATACGTAGATTAACCAGAACCCTTGAAGCAGTAGTGATTGAGACTACTTCTGCTCTAGGTAACTTAACCGAAGAGCAATCCTTTATGAGAATTGTCGTGCTCCAGAATCGTCTCGTCCTTGACGTCATACTGGCCGATAGGGGCGGGGCATGTAGAGTCATCGGATCTAGTTGCTGCATTTTCATTCCAAATAACGCGCCATCTGTTTATTCAGCTATAACCAGACTCCATAAAATAGCCCATATGTTACACCAAGATCCAGGCACCTGGACATGGTCCGGTTGGTTCTGGAATATAATTTCCGCCTGGGGATGGAAAGTGTTATCCTTTCTAGGTATTGCAGTAGCGATCATATTCAGTTGCTGCCTCTGTATACAATGTGGCCCTGCGATTTGCGGCATTTGTGCTACCTCTTGTATTCCTAGTCCCGAGTCCCGTTCTAAATCCCGTTCCAAGAAAATTCGAGACGAGCAAATGATACTGTATGAAATGATAGATGGTATCATGAATATTGATGTTTCCTGATGGAAACGTAGTGACAAGGAGGGAATGTGGAAAAGTAAATGTTGCCATGTTCTGTGTCCCTACGTGTCCCCCATCTTATGTTATGTGTGCATGATTAATATGCATATGTATTCCCCATGTTTGATTAAAGACGCAATTACAGTTGTGTCCATCTCTAGTATGCCAGTTTCCAGTTCTCGTGAAAGCTACGAGTATTAGGCCTATGTAAAGCTACGTTGCCACGTTTCTTAGTGTGCACGTTATTTCATTGAAAAGTCCCCGTTTCTAGGCCTCAAAAGGGCCCGGACACCAGATTCAGCTCCTGTCTCCTGAGCCCTCGCTGAGGAGCGATACAGCCCCCACCTGTATTCCTGACCCTTCACTTACTTCCTGCCTCACAGTGCCCGGCTCGGCCTGGCTCTGCCTGCTAGTCTGCCAAGAGTATGTTATGATTCTAGTTATCAGTCCAGCCCTCCTTCTCTGCATTCCTAAGCTACTGAATCGCATCAATAGTTTCAGTCATCGTCTAGCCTTTACGTCTCCATGTAAGGGAAATACTGTATTTATGGTCATTTAATATTCTTCAACACGCACTACATGTAGAATAATGCATGCACCAGTCTTAGAGTCTGTTAGCCTTTACCCCGATAACTTTTGGATTCTATCAACATGTTCTCTAAACATCAGATACTAGATAGTGTTAGGTACATGTCGCCCTGACTCTCCAGACTTCAGTCTCTGCTCCTAGCACAGAAGTCATAGCCCCCAGTTTCTCCTAGTAACACGTCATTGTCAGTTTGCGCGCACCATTAGGTTAGAGGTCCCAGCTCCTTAGGTAGCCCCCTCCATGTTTCCGCCCCATTTATGACATATTCTGTTACGTTTACATCACATGTCCATGTATACGCCTCCTGTTACACCCACTTTCACCCTTATCTTTCACGACTGCTATTGACCACACCCACTGCTCCGCCTATCGTATGTATTGTAATGCAATTGTTTTAGTATATATGCTTGTGCACTGTTATTAAATGTTACGCCAGTCCAATTCTGTCCCAGGCAGCGCTGCCATCCTATTCCTGTGCAGGTTGTCCTGTTCCTGTCCTTATGCTGTATTAAACCTGCAAACTCCTACTACCTCGAATCTTGACTCTTATTTATTGAGCTATCTGTTATTACTATGTCCAGTCAAACCTAGATCCGGTATTATTTATTTATATACCACACATTCTCCAAACAATGAGGTAATCGGAAGGAGTTGCAGGACAGAACAATGACCCTTGTTAAATCTTGCTGCTGAGAACCTTAGAGTTAATCAAGCCAGTATTAGTTCCTTTAGACCTAAGTCTATATTCCTACCCCAATTATATAATGACGTGATAGAAGTCTTTGAAAAAGGTGTAAAAAATGAATTTAAAAACCTGGGAAGAGTAGGAATTTTAGATGTGGTAATCTAACTTTTAATTAACAAAATGTAATCAGAGAACTACAGAATAACAAATCTATAGTGATAAAAAACAGATATGGGAGGAAATGTAGTTGTTTGGCTGATTTAAATGTATTTAAATTAAGGCATGAGACAACTGAATGATGAAAATAACTATGAGAGAACTGATAAGCGGAGCTATGATGAAAGTAATGAAAGATAATAAGTAAATTTGATACAATGGAAAAATTAAAATCTGATATCAACTGATGAGTACAAGTATTTAAACTGTGAATTTCCAAAGTTACCAGCAATGTATATGTTGCCAAAAATCCACAAGGATAAGATCAATCCACCAGGGAGGCTGATTGCTTCATCTGTGGGGAGCCTGTATGAAAATACCTCAATGCATATTGATTATTTTTTAAGACCACTGGTGCAAACTTTGCCTTCATATGCGATTTTTTACGTCTTATAAATAATATTGTCTGGGAAGAAGATGTACTGCTAATGACATTAGATGTAAATAGCTTGTACACATGTATACTGTCAGAAATCACGAGTTCACAGGAGTCGACGCTGGTCCCAACGCCCCCTCGCCTCAGACGCCACCCGAGAACCTCAAGGTGACGCCCGAAACGGGGGGGAAAGGGGAAGTGGATAAAAAAGAGAGACAGCCAAAGTCCAGTAGCGAAGTCACTTCATCACTTTGTGTGTTGTTAGTCTTCTAACTGTACCTGCAGGGGAACACAATGCATAAGCACACTACTCACCACTAACATGTAATAAAATTCTATGAAATGGGTCGGAATAATGCGCTTTGAATTTCGAGAAGCCCCTGCGAGGGCATATTGGCGGATTGTGCCTTGAGTCTAAGTTTTGGAAAAAGCAATAAAAATTACTTTGGAAAAAAAAAACTCTATGAAAATTAAGTGGATATTCACATTACCATTTGGACATTGACTTTTGCCTCTCTCTGGATTATAATTGTATAGTCTCTAGGCAGATACGATGCTGAGAATTCAGAAGAAAAACATAGTTATCTATTTACCCTTATGAATGCTTGGATGTTGAATATTAACTCTTGTAATTACTCGAATTACCTGTTACTGCCTTTGAACGAGCAGATAATTTTCTACTGAACCTTCCGAAATCGAAATGTTGATTAACATAAGTAAGAGCACGCTGTGCTAACTCTCTAGTATCCTAACTATGAGTAAACTAAGTAACTATGCTGTATAATAGTCTACGAAATTCAGGCATGAAAATAAGTTGCTGTTAATTTCACAGGAAAATGCGTGGAGCGTCAAATAACTATAGTTGGTTCGACCTTACTTCAGAAGTGTTCGTTTTCACTCGAACCTGGAGAACGTTGGAATCCCTCGTTGCGCATGCGATAATACTCTTTGTAGTTCAAAACTCTTCAGCGCACGAAACAATATCGGGCACAGAAAAACTGACAGGATTTGCCTTGAGGAATAAGAAGACGCTACTTCTCGCCGGATGAGTTCAGTTGAAGTGCGCAGTTTTTTCTCACCGCGAGCACCTTATCCACCTGCACTGTAGCGTGCGGCGAAACACTATACTGCCAACCTGACCCACGAAGGTGTCTTACTCTTCCGCCATCTTCTCCTCTGAACTTTTGAAGTTGCGACAAGCAATGTTTTAACATTAAGCTGGAGACTCTATGTCTACGCCTCCAACAAGGATATTTTGACATTTCTTTCAGATTTGTCTTTTTCTTGGTTTTACCATTCACCTGACATGTTACAGCTGCTGAAGTCCTGACATATACCACATGACTTGGGTATGAAAACAAGTCGATATTTCGTAAGAACCCAATCTGTGTCATACCTAATGCACACCGAGATGTTATTGGACATGATGTTTTCATGCTTAATTAACAATTTTTTCATCTTTAACCTTGTGATCTATAGACAAACCCAGGGGACCTGATTCGCCCCCAGTAATGCAGTATTGTACCTGGGCTGGTGGGAGGAGCAGGTGGCAAATAACATTGAGGCCTTTACCCAACATGTCGTTCCCACTAGCAATGATGCACACGTTTTTTCTGCCCATTTGCCACTGGTCTCTTGTGCTGCATTGCGAACGGACGGAGCCCACTGAGTCCTGCTGACCAGAGAGTGAGGCCGAGCGGGACCGGGAGCAGGAAGGCAGCAGAGGAAGGAGAGGCACGGACAGACGGCTTGCGGTTACGGCGGCGGTTGCGGCTGCTGCTGCTACAGCTACGGCTACGGCTCGTGAGGAGCCGGAGCTGGAGCGAGCTGCGAGTGAGCCAGGAGCCGCGGGCCACAAGTGCTTGCCTGCAGGTGCTTGCAGCTGCTGCAGGAGCCCGAGTGGAGAAGGCGGTGGCAGCTGGAGGACGCGGCTCTCGACTGTTGGCGGTCGGAGGGCCACAGCCAGGGCTGAGCAGCGGGCGGAGGCTCCCTAACATGCTCCCTGAGTGAGTACTAACAAGTCCGTGGTTCCCACTGGGTTGCAGCCGGTTGGTGCTGCCTGTCCGCCTTTCGTGTGCTGTGCTTTTCTTGTCTCCCTGCTCATACTCGTGCTGAGCCAAAGAGTACTTTCAAGGTTTTACAAGCAATTTATAAGCATTTTACCTATTTATCTATCTAAAACACGAGGAGCATAGCAGCTGTGCCCCCCCTCGTGTTATTAAGTTACCAAGCCATCTTGAGAGCGGAGCAGAGCGGAAAAGCAGTAGATTTGTTTGTGAGGGGCCGCTACTGCACGGATCTCTGCTACCTCCTCTGGCAATTCTGGTCTCAGTGCCCACTCAGGTAATTCCAGCCTGGGTTTTCTGAGTGTCCGCTTGTTCCTGCGGTTGGAGAGGAGAGGACGCAGAGGCAAGCAGGGGGCCAGAGACAAGTACTCTATCTACCGCACTTACCGCACTCGCTGCATTTTCATTACCCACTGTATACTGTGCCCTAAAAACGCTACAAAAATGCCACAAGCATTATAAGCACCTGCGGTTGGAGAGGAGAGGTCGCAAAGGCAGAGGCAAGAAGGGAGCTAGTGACAAGCATAGCATCTACTGCATTTACTGCACTTGCTGCACTCTCACTGCAGCCTACTGCATACTGTGCCCTAAATCGTTACAAAACGCTATAAGCGCAGCAAACAGCAAACCCAACTTATACTACGTGCTTGTCCACATATGCAACTGGAGCGTCTAGTGCACAAAAGACTTGCCAAAGGGCTACAAGGGCGGTAGGGCTGTTATTTTACCTACAAACTTTGCACCTTCAGGCAGTCCTCAGGCAATTACAGGCGCACTCATGAGGTGGAAGAACTAGGGATACCACAGTGTCTAAAATAAGGTAAAAAAAGGGAAGAAGCTAAACCCCGGAGCAAAAAACATCACTGAGCTAAACCTCATTACAACTGAACAGGTTCCGACCGAGGATCAGGGGACAGCAGCAGTTAAACTGCAAGCCACAAGCACAACATGTTGTTATCAACCAAAGAATTTTACAAAATGTAGCTCTCTAAAGGACGCAGGCCCTGCCATCTTTTCCAGTAACAAATCTCTGAAAGGTCTGCAAACCCCATTGCTTCCAGTATCACCATCACCATCTTCACAAATGCTAGTATTTACTGCAAGCCCTTTACTTCCAGTCAAACCACTGGCACTACAGCTTCAAGGCGAGGCTTCAAACCACAGAAACCAGGGCAGTTTCGAGAGGAGCCTGATCAAAGAAGAGAAGCCCCGGAATCAGCTGACGCTCCGCTATTACCCCCGGTACAACCTGCAGATTGATCGGAAATCAGCTGCCCGGGCAGTAGCCAGAGGATTTTATCGGCTGAATACAAAGCGCAAAAAACTGCCACTACATCACCACAATTAGACGACAACCCGGGAAACTGGTCTTCCGATAGGAACAAAGCTAAACAGGAGCTCGGCTGAACTAAGGATAAAAGAAGAGGAACAAACCAGGGAAACACATTTTAGCCCCTCGATGAGCATGCTGACAGAAGCCACAGTACACCAAAAAAAGCAATTGATCTAACAATCAAAAGACCTTCATCAGTCTTAGATCCGCATGGCCATGCCCAAGGCAGCATGCCTATTAAACCGGGAGGACCAGGGGAAGGGTCTCAGGACCCAAGCCAGAAAGAAGACGGTAGGGCAATGGTGTCTTACCTAAACACACTTGAATGGGAAAACATGCTTGCAGCTTACAACCCAGACCGGAAAGAGCACCCTCACTAAAACTCCCCACAGGAGTCTCCCAGGGCCACCAATCAGACAGCCCCCAACTCTAACAAAAGCATTCACGAGAAAGAGCTCTGGAAAGAACAGAATTCTGGTACCTGGATTTCTCTCTTAAATACAATCCAACAAGCCGTCGAAGCACTGCAATACCAATCAGAAAAGATGGAGTTACAACTAACACTTCTGAATACATTGGCAGTTTTCACAGCCGGTATTGACAATAAGCTGGGAAACCTGAACGTCTTGATAACGAGAGCACAAACAAATGCTTATCTCAGTTGTAACTGCAACCAGGTAGTCGACAAATTAGCTAAGTTGCCCTCAATGCTAACTGGCCTCATAAGCGACAAAAAAAATACAACAGCAGAAAATCAAACAAAAGGCTTGGCCACTACCGAAAGCGCAGAGGGAATACCCAGCAGGAAAAAACCTGGCAAAGGACCAAAGGACAACTCTTAGGGGTACAAGGATGAGATGGCTCGGACAGGAAACGGAAAATTGCAAAAACTCAACAACAAACAGCGACGACAACTAAAAAGGAAAGGGCGCAACCAAAAAACACAAACACCATAAAATATTTCTCTATTTTCGCAGGTGCCCAGAATAAACATGCAACTAACGTTAGTGATGTAGGGCCAACACAACAGGCAAACTTGTTACCATCCACTCTCGAACAACAGCAAAAACCAAACCGAATAAGCATTGAACATGATGAAATAAAGGGCCTAGATCTGCCAACAAGAGATAAAACAGAACAAAATGAAGAACAAAATCTATCAATACCGAAGATGCGCTCGCCACCCAAAGTTGACAATGGAAAGTCCTACCAGGGGAAACACGGTCAAGATCCAAGGAGCGATCCAAGACCCCTATCCAAGGAATCTGTACCACTAGGGCAAGCATGCAAACAGACGTACAACCTAGAAGCAGTAAGTCCACTAGAAAGCAATCGAACAAGTCCTACTTCAAATACCTACACAGGGGACAGAAGAAGAATTAACGGATCAACAGCTAGGCCAAACCAAAATCTACCGTTAAGGGACACAGACACGAGCACACACACTATGATCAGACCAATGGAGAATCCACTGGAAAAACCGCCACACGATAAGGGGAAAGAACAAAGGCAAATTCCTCTAAAACACACAATAACAAAACCAAACCTAATGATCTCCATGGCAGCGGGAGCAAGCAAACGTCTGGAAATTCAGGAAGAAAAAGCAAACAATAGACTAACAGCCACAACACACTTATTACCAATGACACAACTAATACCAGGAAACAGACGTCAGTCTACAGAGGTTTTGGTTTTCTATCCCGAATACACGTCAAAGGGCCAACGGGACTTGCTAAATCATGGCAATATCCTCAGACTAATTAAATCTATCCCAAAACTGGAGGGAATAAGTTCAAAGGACTTAGCTTCTGTAGAATTTCTACCTGCAGCCAACCCCCAAAGTTCGGAGGCAACTAAGACGACCTGGACCTCAAGCAACATTGAAGACTTGATCTTAGCTGAGCAGGAGCTTTTTAACTAATGGGGCATCAGCATTTCCCCCTTTCAAAAACCACCTTACCCTCTACCATTTCTGAGCATGACGAGCTCAACAACAATGTCACATCAGGCACACTTTAACAGTGTACTTAGGAATGCACGGGGAAGTTCACCAAAAAGGAGCACTAATAGGCAATTGGATCGACCAGATTTATGGTCGAAGGCAATTCCTGAGATACATCAAGGCTCATCAAGGGAAGCATTGTCCCGTACTATCACCATACGCCCCGAGGAGGACTGACGCTACCGACAAGACAGCACTTGCAACGGGGAAAGGGAACCAATCCTAGGCCTTTGCTCGTGGAATATCAACGGATTAATTACAAAAATAGACGATCCGGACTTTCTTCATTATGTCTCCCTCTTTGATATAATACTACTTCAAGAAACTTGCTGAAAGACCCACAGCACATCAAGGGCTATACATGTTTTGCCACACCAGCTTCAAGGACCAGCAGGTTTGGCCACCACTAAGGTGGTTTGGCTACCTATGTCTCCACAACAACAATAGCGTCAGTAACCCCTATGAATTCAATCCCTAATACAACACTAGTAGTTAAAATAACCATTGTCCTTGAGGAAAAAGAAGTGGAGGTCTGCATAATCAATTCATAGGTACATACAAAAATAAAGTGAAAGACTCAACCAAAATCACTAATCAACTGGCCGAGTACGTCACTCAGATGGAAAATCCACTCCTCCTTCTGACAGGGGACTTAAATCAAGATCTCATCGGCTCGGCAGAAGGGGAGGAGGTACTGGCTCTAAACAGAAGTTACAACATACCATCACAAAGCGCCCCACTAGACAGGAAAAAACTTCGTAAAAGTTGCTTTCTCAACGATCTAGAACACCAAAACCTTCGGGCATTGAATGGAAGATTTCCGGCAGACTTTCCCTCAGTAAATTCCTTTTACTCTAGCACAACGAGCTCCATTCCACCTTCGCCAACCTTGCGTTGTTGGCATACATCACTGGTTTCAGAATGGGCGATATGGGCGACAGCGATCAAAGACCCCAGGAATTTCATATAATGGCAAACATCCCAACTTTAATAAGGCCAGATACAAATATGGGGCCAATTCATTCCTTGAATCAAAAAAGGATCAAATTCACTATTGCCAATACGAACCTCCAGGCCGAAGCTGCACTTCAACTCTTCGATAATCAAGCATTGTCTACTGCCGGCCACATTACTTATTGGGCGCACTTAAGCATGGGCGTAAAATCCGCTCCGCTCGCGGATTTTTCGGATTTTCGGCAAATTCGCAATCCGCGAACGCTCGCGAATTTGTCGAAAATCCGTGAATCCGCTCGCGGCGGATTTTTTGCTTGGTTGCGGCGCGCGGCGTGGTGCACGGCGTTCACTTTCCGTCATTTTAGCGTTTGCCGAGTTGTTTTTCTTTGCGAGTGACGCGCCATTTTAGATCTTGCTGCGTGTTCCCGCGGGAGTTTGTCGCCCGCGAATACGTACTCGCGGCTTGCCACCTTGCACAGCACACCTCGCGAGAGTTCGCAATTGCGAACACGTAGTTGCGGCGGAAAGGAACAATCTCGCACTTGCGAAATAGAGATTTTGCAATTTCGCACAAGAAAATCACCAGCAAACAGGATAAACCTTCAGAAAATTATGATTTTTATCAGAATCACTCCTCAGGTTGACATTTGCATGGCCTTTTTTTTTGCAAGGAGTCCATTTTGGGGGGGGGGAGGAAGGAAGTGCCCCACAGTCTCCAACTTCCTGTTCCTGTCCAGCAGGCTCCTCCCAGTGCTTTGTCCATCTCCTGGTCACTTTCATTTGGATCTGGAGCTGGAAGGATTACTTTTTGTGGGTGCTGCTGGATATTTGGATTTGAGGCCTTTTTGACTGTCTTTGGATCACTTTTGGATTAGAAATCAACTTTCACAAGTAAGTTTGTTTGGGGCATTACAGTTGCTGCAAGTACAATTTTTGAACTTTTTCAGATAATTAAATAAATTATATTGTGGGTAGCCACAGTATCCAGTAGGACCAGGGTTGGTTATGGGTGCATGATACAACTGTTTTGTTGAATTTAAACACCATTGAGGCCATGGATGGGCTGGGATTGTGCAGATTTTATTGTTTTTTGTCGTTTTTTGGGGCCTGCTGGTGTGGCCCTTTGCCCAGGGGTGGTGAGTGTTGCATGGGCCTAGTCTTTCTGTGGGGTGTCTTCTTGAATTTAAACATAATTGAGGCCATGGATGGGCTGGGATTGTGCTTATTTTATTGTTTTTTGTCGTTTTTGGGGGGCTGCTGGTGTGGCCTTTTGCTTGCCCAGGGGTGGTGGTGGTGCATGGACTGAGTGTGCCTGTGGTGTGGTCTCACTCTCTTTGATGTAAACATCATGGATGGCATTGGATTGTGGTGATTTCTGGCTGTTTTTCTGTTTTTTGGGGGTGTACTGTTGATGTGGACTGGCCATGTGGGTGGTGGTGGTGGCCATCTTGAGTGCTGGCTGGTACAGGCAACATGTGCTTGGGGTGTAAGGGGGCCATTTTGAGGAGAGGCAGTGTCTGAGGCCTGCACTTATTTTGCCTACTTTTCATCCCTTATGCCCAGGGGTAGTGAGTGTTGCATGGGCCTAGTGTTTCTGAGGGGTGTCTTCTTGAATTTAAACACCATTGAGGCCATGGATGGGCTGGGATTGTGCAGATTTTATTGTTTTTTGTCGTTTTTTTGGGCCTGCTGGTGTGGCCCTTTGCCCAGGGGTGGTGAGTGTTGCATGGGCCTAGTCTTTCTGTGGGGTGTCTTCTTGAATTTAAACATAATTGAGGCCATGGATGGGCTGGGATTGTGCTTATTTTATTGTTTTTTGTCGTTTTTGGGGGGCTGCTGGTGTGGCCTTTTGCTTGCCCAGGGGTGGTGGTGGTGCATGGACTGAGTGTGCCTGTGGTGTGGTCTCACTCTCTTTGATGTAAACATCATGGATGGCATTGGATTGTGGTGATTTCTGGCTGTTTTTCTGTTTTTTGGGGGTGTACTGTTGATGTGGACTGGCCATGTGGGTGGTGGTGGTGGCCATCTTGAGTGCTGGCTGGTACAGGCAACATGTGCTTGGGGTGTAAGGGGGCCATTTTGAGGAGAGGCAGTGTCTGAGGCCTGCACTTATTTTGCCTACTTTTCATCCCTTATGCCCAGGGGTAGTGAGTGTTGCATGGGCCTAGTGTTTCTGAGGGGTGTCTTCTTGAATTTAAACACCATTGAGGCCATGGATGGGCTGGGATTGTGCAGATTTTATTGTTTTTTGTCGTTTTTTTGGGCCTGCTGGTGTGGCCCTTTGCCCAGGGGTGGTGAGTGTTGCATGGGCCTAGTCTTTCTGTGGGGTGTCTTCTTGAATTTAAACATAATTGAGGCCATGGATGGGCTGGGATTGTGCTTATTTTATTGTTTTTTGTCGTTTTTGGGGGGCTGCTGGTGTGGCCTTTTGCTTGCCCAGGGGTGGTGGTGGTGCATGGACTGAGTGTGCCTGTGGTGTGGTCTCACTCTCTTTGATGTAAACATCATGGATGGCATTGGATTGTGGTGATTTCTGGCTGTTTTTCTGTTTTTTGGGGGTGTTCTGTTGATGTGGACTGGCCATGTGGGTGGTGGTGGTGGCCATCTTGAGTGCTGGCTGGTACAGGCAACATGTGCTTGGGGTGTAAGGGGCCATTTTGAGGAGAGGCAGTGTCTGAGGCCTGCACTTATTTTGCCTACTTTTCATCCATTATGCCCAGGGGTAGTGAGTGTTGCATGGGCCTAGTGTTTCTGAGGGGTGTCTTCTTGAATTTAAACACCATTGAGGCCATGGATGGCCTGGGATTGTGCTGATTTTATTGTTTTTTGTCGTTTTTTTGGGCCTGCTGGTGGGGCCCTTTGCCCAGGGGTGGTGAGTGTTGCATGGGCCTAGTCTTTCTGTGGGGTGTCTTCTTGAATTTAAACATAATTGAGGCCATGGATGGGCTGGGATTGTGCTTATTGTATTGTTTTTTTGTCGTTTTTGGGGGGCTGCTGGTGTGGCCTTTTGCCCAGGGGTGGTGGTGCATGGACTGAGTGTGCCTGTGGTGTGGTCTCACTCTCTTTAATGTAAACATCATGGATGGCATTGGATTGTGGTGATTTCTGGCTGTTTTTCTGTTTTTTGGGGGTGTACTGTTGATGTGGACTGGCCATGTGGGTGGTGGTGGTGGCCATCTTGAGTGCTGGCTGGAACAGGCAACATGTGCTTGGGGTGTAAGGGGCCATTTTGAGGAGAGGCAGTGTCTGAGGCCTGCACTTATTTTGCCTACTTTTCATCCATTATGCCCAGGGGTAGTGAGTGTTGCATACTTGCATGTCCCTAGTCTTTCTGTGGGGTGTCTTCAATGTAAACATCATGGATGGCATGGGATTGTGCTCATTTTTCTGTGTTTTGTCGATTTTTTGGGGTGTATAACTGAACTGATGTTCCTCTGTCTTCCATTGCTTTTAGGTGCACAAGAAGACTCAAGAGAACCACCAGTGCCAGGAAGAAGTCCTGCAGCGGTGTGTGCAGCATAACGTCACGCGACGTCACGTCTGGACACAGAACCCTCTGCAACTCGTGCAACTGCTGCCTGCTGACCTGCTCTGAAGAAGATGGCCCCAAAAAAAGTAACCCGTAGCTCCTCTAGCAAGAAAGGTGCCAGTAAGGAGCAGAAGAAGCAAGTTACCAAGGACACTGGTGTGCCGCCCGCCCCTTTTTTTGGGAGTAAAAAAAAAAGTATGCCTGCAGCAGCAGCAGCGGGATCTGCTGGGGACCAAGCTGGCAGCAGCACCCCCGCTCCATTGGGCTCAGTGCCACCACCACCACCACGCCAACTTAAGTCCAAGCCCTTGAGTGCTGCAGAGGCAGCCAGTATAGTTCTTCAATCACCATCGACCAGTGATGTTGGCTCATCGCAAGAAAGCAGCAGCAATGTCCCTCAATCAACACAGGTTGTTGTAGCTCATCTGACGAGTGTTGAACAACCACAGCCGCAACAACAATCACATGTGCAAGTACAAGCCCAAGTACATGTGGAAGGAGAGGCAGCGCAAGGAGATGCGTAAGCAGAGGTGCATGGAGGGTCACAAGTGCCCACAATAGTTGTTCCTCCCGAAGTAGGGGCACATCAGGAAATCGACAATCAAGGCGAGGTATCATTTGAGGAAGCCACTCCTCCTGATGATCCTTCATTGTCTTCCGCACCCCTAGCAAGAAAGAGATCAAGGGTGGTGTCTACATCCTCTTCAAGCACACCTCCTTCTGATGATACGGATCAAACTTGGGAACCAGCACCACAGCCGTCTGAGAGTGAGGCACACCATGATCCAACAAAGGTAGTTAAGCGTAAAAGGAAGCTCGTCCAAAGTCTCAGAGTTATGGAGTGTGATGAGGCTCAACAAGAAGTGGCGGATACTGCTGCTGATGAAGACTCTGCCAACGACGACCCAGTCATCATAAAGGTCACTGCAGCCCCAGCGGGCATGCAGCAAACAGACATTTTGACCCTAGCCCGAAGAGCTGCTCAGCGTGATGATGATGATGATGTTGTCGATGAGGAGGCAGTGGAAACACCACAATCATTGGAGTTAAGTAGTACACCAACTCGTCCCGCTTCCATATTTCTTTCTGGCATGAAGAGACCTCCGTCAACCTCGACCTTAATTAGTGGCGGTGAAAGTGCAAAACGTACAAAAGTTGGGCAATCCAGATCCTCCACTTCATCTGGCATTAGCTTCATGACCACCACCACCAGTATCGCCGCCTCCTCCAGGTCCCACAGACACTTCAAGTCCCCAGTTTGGGACTTCTTTACTGTTTGTCCAAAAAATCCAAAGTTTGCCATTTGTACCCTTTGTAAGCTTGCAGTTAGTCGTGGTAAGTCAGGTACCAACTATGGTACCGGCGGCCAGAGAGGTCATCTTGAGAGAAAGCACACTGTCAGATGGTTTGCGCACCTAGATGCGATCAAGAAAGAGCAAATTCAAGGAAACGTTGATGTTTCATCTGATGATGACGAGGAGGAAGAAGACGTGTCAAAGACTTCCCTTACACCCAGTACCCCTGTCAGCAGCACACCCAATGTGAGGCACACTAAGAGTGTTGGAGCGAGTGAGACACCAACGCACAAAAGTTCACCAGCGAGCAAAATTGGGTCAACGAAATCATTATCAGCCCGTAAATGCTTGGTCCAGGGCAACATTAGAACAATGCTTACTTCAGACGTGCCATATGAACGCAACCACCCACTGACGCGTCTGTATAACACTAAGCTGGCTAAAATGCTAGCTGTGGACCTTCTACCTTTTTCTTTTGTAGAAGCGGTAGGTTTTCTTGAATTAGTGGCAACGCTCTGCCCTAAATGGAAGGTTCCGAGCCGGTTCTATTTTGCCAGAGTTGCGGTTCCAGCACTACATGAAGATGTGCTGCAGGCGATTGGGGCAGCTTTGCAGAAGAGTTCTGTTCACACAATACATCTGACAACAGACATGTGGACCAGTGGCCCAGGCGATGATTACATGTGCATCACTGCACACTGGGTCTCTTTTTCAGGTGTTAAAGCAAAGCTAAACGCAGGTGTTGACCCGGACCAAGTTTTCAAAGCTGCTCGGAAACATGCAACACTAGCCATGTTTGGCTTGGAGAAAAGTCACACAGCAGAAAACCTTTTGGAAGAGTTTAACAAAAAGGTCTTGACAATGCTATCCCCCCTAAAACGCAAGATTGGTTATGTTTCCACGGATAATGGCGCCAATGTAGTTAAGGCCATGTTCATGGGTGACCATGTTAGAGTGCCGTGTTTGGCGCACTGTATCAACCTGGTAGTTCAAAAATTCTTGAGTGATAAACAGAGTCCAGCGTTCGAGGTAATGGCCACCTGCCGCAAAATGTGCAACCATTTCAGCCATTCTTTTAAGGCCCGGAAGCATCTGCGGAGACTGCTACTTCAACGTAGAATGCCAGTGAAAGCACTCATCCAGGAGGTGGCAACACGTTGGAACTCAACCTTCTACATGCTTGAGCGTCTGTATGAGCAGTATACGGTACTCGATCACTATTTCTTCACAGAGGCTACATCTCAGAAGGAGGACCTGCGGATGAGTGCGGCGCAATGGGACATAGTTAAAAGCCTGACAGACATGCTTCGTCCTTTTGAGTTCTTCACGCGTGCAGTCAGCCAGGAGGACTGTAATTTGGGAAAAGCTATCCCATTGTTGTGCATGCTGGAGCACCAACTGATGGCGGTGTCTTCTGAGTTTGAAAAAGATGAAAAAAAAAAAAACATTTCATTTTGTCTGAGAAATTATTAGATCGCCTACGTGGTGATGAACGTCTTCAAAACATCAAGTCAGATCAGCATTACATTTGTGCTACTATTCTGGATCCACGCTACAAAAAGGCGCTGGCAGGCGAAGCATTCTTTCCTTTTGCTGATGCAGATGTTCAAAAGTACAAACATTGGTTAGCCTGGTCAGCCAAGAGGTTTGAAAAAGAACGGCAGGTTATTGAAGGAGAAGCCAGTACATCAGCATCAGCATCAGCAGGCCATCCGCAGTCACAAGAATCCACTTCTGCACCTGTGGCTGGGGCACAAGTGACCTCTCAGCCGTTAAAGACACCGGCAACTGGATCATCTGCACCACACACAATGACAACACTAACAGTGGCTGCGGAGGAGGATTGGCTAAGTTTGATGGGGTATGGTTCTCGAAAAAATGTCACAGGCACAGCAAAAAGTAAGCAAAGTGGAGGAACAGTTGATGACCTTGAGTCGATGGTGCAGGACTATCTGAATGACTCAACAGAGGTCTTCCTTAATGATGAGCCATTGCAGTATTGGCATGGCAAAAAACAATTGTGGCCACAGCTCTTCAACCTGGCTATAAACTATTTGTCTTGCCCACTCGCAAGTGTGTCTTCTGAACGTGTTTTCAGTGCTGCTGGTGGCATTGTAACTCCCAAACGGAGCCGCCTCTCGCCCAAAAATGTGGAGCGGCTGACAATGATCAAGATGAATCAGCACCTCATACCACCAGATTACAAAGTACGAGAAAGCACGCCGCATGAAGACGAGGAGGACAGCAACGTAGATGAGGGGATTTTTTCTCTGTTCGGTGGCACTGACCTCATCCAGCCTGAATTCGCAGAGTATGATGACGAAATCTTGTTCTTATTCCCTGACACCGAGCCCTGAAAATGAGACAATCAATCAAGAACTTTCTTTTTCGTCCTTATTCACTTTTATTCCTGTGTGCTTTGTGTCTCTCTTTCTTTGTTTTGCACAGTTAATTTAATTCAAACTTTAATCACCTAATCCCAAAAACAAGACCATCATCAGAACTGTCTTCACTTGTTTGCTTATTGATTTGAAGGTGCCGCAGTCTACATTCCTCAGGTTCACAAGTTCTGAAGAACATGCTCCTCTATCCTCCTCCTCCAGACTGCGATTTCCCTCCAAGCAGAGTGCTGGATTACGCCCAATGAAGAAAGACTCAGCACTTGTGGGGGTGTTGTACTTCTTTGCGGGTGAGTTGACGGATTTGGGCCCATTGCTGTGAAGCTCTAATAATGGACAAAAGTGTTTTGGACCAAATATGAGGTGGAAATTTCTTGCCGTTTTTGCTGACTTGCTTGCCTTTGAGGTGCTCTTTGGCGGGGTTCCGGGTGTTTGTGGGTAATTTTTGGTGTCTGTCGAAGCACTGCTGCGACAGTCTAATCTTGATTGCATTTGCTTTTCAGGAAATCCGTGGTGGAAAACAGGAGTTATGATGATTGATGATGATGACCTAGCTGAACAGCGCCGCATTTGGAACGAAGGCCGAGAGATATTGTAAGTATGAGATTTAGCTTTTTCGCTGTTTGGGGGTGTTGTCGGGTGTTTTTTTGCGGGTGGGTTGGCGGGTCTTGCCTGGGGCATTCCTGGGAAGGTCTAATACCGGATAGAAGTGTTTTGGACAAAATCCATAAGGAACAGCCTTTTTTTTGCTATTTCTTCTGACATCTTGCTCAATGTAGCGTTTTGGGGGGCTTCCTGCTGTTCGTGGGTGGGTTGCGGCCGGGGTCTCTGTCGAAGCACTGCTGCGACAGTCTAATCTTGATTGCATTTGCTTTTCAGGAAATCCGTGGTGGAAAACAGGAGTTATGATGATTGATGATGATGATGACCTAGCTGCACAGCGCCGCGTTTGGACCGAAGGCCGAGAGACATTGTAAGTATGAGATTTAGCTTTTTCGCTGTTTGGGGGTGTTGTGTCGGGTGTTTTTTTGCGGGTGGGTTGGCGGGTCTTGCCTGGGGCATTCCTGGGAAGGTCTAATACCGGATAGAAGTGTTTTGGACAAAATCCATAAGGAACAGCCTTTTTTTTGCTATTTCTTCTGACATCTTGCTCAATGTAGCGTTTTGGGGGGCTTCCTGCTGTTCGTGGGTGGGTTGCGGCCGGGGTCTCTGTCGAAGCACTGCTGCGACAGTCTAATCTTGATTGCATTTGCTTTTCAGGAAATCCGTGGTGGAAAACAGGAGTTATGATGATTGATGATGATGATGACCTAGCTGCACAGCGCCGCGTTTGGACCGAAGGCCGAGAGACATTGTAAGTATGAGATTTAGCTTTTTCGCTGTTTGGGGGTGTTGTGTCGGGTGTTTTTTTGCGGGTGGGTTGGCGGGTCTTGCCTGGGGCATTCCTGGGAAGGTCTAATACCGGCTAGAAGTTTGTTGGACAAAATCCATAAGGAAACACCAGTTTTGGCACGTTTTGTAAGTTAGGGTTCGTTAGGGTTAGCCCTAGCAGCAGGATTGCATGTGTTTCGGGGGGTTCTATTGCAACGCAGTTCTGTTGTTGTAGAGCACTGTTGGAGCGATGCTGGCTATGGATACTTTTGCTTGCTTGCAAGTGGTTTGAATACAATCCACGGTCTGTATTTGGGCCTACTGTTACTTTCAAAGTACGTTTTGTAACCATTTTTCTGCTAGGCATCGTTTTTGGAGATATGATTGGGGTTCTTCTACATTTTTGCGACTGGCTTTAGTAAGGGTCTTGGTGGGAGCATTGCTGGGAAGGTCAAATTTTGTTCTAAAACACAGTAGTACACCTACCTTGAGGGGAAAGATCCGCTATAATCTTTTGGCCATACTTATTGATCCTTAAAAAGGTGACTCAGACAGAGCACGCAATTTCAAAAATATTGTACTGTCTATTAGGGAAATCAAAGTGTCACTTTTTGAACCACACAGCGTACATACCTTTTATTTATTTATCAGTGGTATTGTAATAGCACTTCCTGTTTTCCGTTCAATAATTACAGGCCGGGTTTCAGTCAACATCCGCCAGGCAGGCAGTGGACAGGGTGTCTTCTGTCAGTGGTCACCACATTGATGGACGAAGCGTCAGCTGGAATGGAGGAGTGCCGCCAATAAGAGGAATTGTTTGCTGCATGCAACTTACTTACCAAATTCAACAGGACAACTCCAACAACATACGCAATACAGATACAGTATCCATTGTTGTCTTTTATTCTATGAGTGTGACTGCATGTGCTTACCTTTAGTTTGTAACCAAAGATTGTCTGTATCTTCAATTATTGTTTGTCCATGCTCTGCTTTTTTTTCTTCTCTCAACAAAACCTACCCAAAAAGAAACCCCCATTCCCATCCATTTTACATACCCTAACCCTCTTCCCCCGGGCTGTGTTGTTTTGCTTGATGTCTGACTAAAATGACATCAATAATTCCACACACTTGCTGGGGAGGATAAGGTCATAGCAACAGGCTGGTGAAGGAATACGAGGATATCTTCTAGACTTACTCAGCTTCAGTACTATATCTTCTAGTAGTAGTAGCCAATGTCAAATAAATTCAACGCAAGTACTAGTTATACTTGCAAGCAAATACTTTACCATTTGTTAGGCTACATTATGGCACTGTTCTAGTGTACTGTCACCTGCTATTTTCTCGATCGTACCGTAACCGTTGTAATGCTACAGTAAGGAGGACAAACAAGGTTTCGTTTTCTTTTTTTCCATAGGCATGCAACTGCCACTGTGTCACACCACTAGTACCACCGCAATGAGGAAATGTCACCCGCCCAGGATTGACAACGTTAATCCCCATTTCACCTGGAGCCAGCCCTGGGCCTAGCCCTAATTTCTAACACAAATTACAGGTAAGATAAGCGTTTGGTGGGAGGTAGTATAATGGAGTATTATTTCGGAGTAGACAAGAGATTGACGGTTGTACTACTAAAGTCCTACGACTGTTCAGGAAAACAAAGTTACTGTTACACCCCCGCCCCCCACCCACCAGACTGAAAAGCAGTAAAAAAACAGGTATGGTCAGATAAAGTTTAAAAATATATTTATTTAGCCCTAACAAAATAATCTCCCTCACCCACCCTAACCCCAACGATTGTCTTTGAAACGTCCCAAAACTATCCCAACTCCCAAATCCCACCCCCCAAAAGTCTATAAAAAAAGAGCAAGGGACACTCCACTACTGGAGGGTGCTGGTGCTGGTGCTGGTGCATGATGCGGCATGGGCATCATACTCCTTGCGGAGGGTGGCAAGCTCGGAGCGGAGGCCCTTAACCAAGTTCTTATACCTCAGGACCTCCTGCTCCAGGTTGGACATGCGGACTCGTAGGCGGCGTTGGCGGTCCTTGCAGCTCCTGTGGGGGGCAGCTGGTATTTCGGTTGCTTGGCGGTGGCGGTCGTCTTTCTTAGCCCGGCTCGGTCCCGCTGGCTTAGTCACGGAGGAGGATGCAGTGGTCACAGTCGAGGATGTCGTTGTTGCCCCGCTCGACTGCGTGTCCTCCTCCTCCTCCAGGGCCACCAGCCGCCGATATTCGGCGACAGTGGCCTACAGCCTCCGTTGCCGGGCCAATCTAGCCTGCTCCCTCCTTGTTGTTGATTTGGAAGGAGCAACTATATGAAGAAAGAAAGACATAGTCTGTAACCAATGCTCCTTATTAATAACACAAAGTGATTGAGCCGAAAGTTGGGTCACAGAGTACAAGTAGCAAATTGAAAGCACAGTACATAACTATTGAGGACAGTATCTATGTAACCTCCCACTTCTGCATCCTTGCTCTAACATTAGTGGTAGTTTAATGAACAAATTCTACGACCACTATGGACTTCCATTACAGTCGACTATGACAGTACACCAGTCTTATTCTTCTTCTTCTCTCTTGTTTAGGGAAATTGGTACGTTATCTTATGCAAGCCGGCAGAATGACATGGACAGCACAGTGAACTTGCACCCGAGAAAAAAAGTTGCACACCATGATGAGTGAGACAGACTTGCGTTACTGTACCGGTCCAGTACATGCAGGTGGTGAAGCTATTACTTTTCTATTACGGGTGGCACTGAGAATACTCTGTTACAAGGGCTACTGCTTAATTAATTTACCTTTCACCCTACAGTGCAAATGAGTACTAGAAAAGGAAAATGAAGAAGCTAACTAATTTGATTATCTATCACTTCACATGGGACGTATTTAATGACAGATGAGATGACTTTAGGTGCTTTGCTTAATATTGAGTGAACAGTGATACACCCACACATGAATGACGTACTACAAGTAAACTAAAGTTATTAAGAGAGGTACGGAGTGTCCACCGTAATAACCAGATATATGCTGTGATTGCAAACGCAATACAAAGTACTGCTACTATTCATGGTAGTATTGGACACATTTACAATTTCTTTTCCTTGCCTTCCCTGCACTGGAACGGACGTGCGGGTGCGTTGGTACATGCTCTTCAAGGTAACACTTACTTCACCTGGCGACCATCTACTCTCTCTAGATACACATGTGCTATCTAAGAGTCAGAGAATACCATGCTCCAGGCATCCATTCAGTCAAAGTATACGCACACATACAGTTTCTGTTTCACCCACCCAGGCTGCTGTCCTTCCACCCATCCTTGCTTCATCATTGACCCAGCCATGCACCATACCATATTCTTTCCTTCCCAGCCACCTCGGGGGCCAAGCAAACACATATCGTTCTTCTTTGCCAGCCATCATACAAGTTCGCGTCCCACTTACTTACACCCTTCTTTCGCTTTTCGTTCATCCCATCCATCACGTTCGTCTAAGAACTTATTGGGATTCTTCTCACCAAAAACTTCACAGCTAAGTCGGAGTACATTTCGAGGAGGCTACTACCTGGTTGATTTGTAATACACCCGTGCAGAAAGCACACTATGCAGTCTTCAATCTCAATAAGTAAGGAATATATAGCTTACCTGTTTCCGCCACCACCGTTTGATCCCCCACAGGACCGTCCGCCGGCTCTTGCACCGCCTCCTCCCCAGAGGCCTCCGAGTCCTCGCCCAACACAGCCACCTCCGCGCTGGCCCCGTCACCAGATGTTACACCTACAAAGTACATTTAAGAATGTTAGAATACACCACTCACTACTATATAATATTTGGTCTAGGAGAAATGTTAAAAAAACAGAATACAATGTAATAATTTGTGACTGTCTACTCCATAGTAAAAATGTCCCATTTTCCAGGGAAGGCTGTTGTCTTGCTGCACTTTTATGCACAACTGATGAATGCTTGCTTTTGATTTTTAACACGCACCACTTTTTCTCCTAACAGACAGAAGCTTGACTCCTAAGAACACGACCAGGATCAAGTTCAAACAAGGTGAGAGCTCGGCTCGACCACAAGAAATGTGTCCAATTAATCGTCAGCACTAACCACTTTTCCGTTTTCAGTTAAATAGTTTTATGACAAAGTAGATTTTAATAAATGTGTTTACTTTTAATAAAGCTTTTAAACTTAAATAGACTCTGTGGTTTTTGTTCCTCTAGACTAGAGTGGATGAGCTAAAGGTTTTGGAATTTTTGCAAGCATGAGTGCCTCTGACACTTCTTGACTGTGCTGTGACTCCGTACTACTCTCTTGCCTGCGTACGATAATCTAGAGATCATTGGGGATCTATAATCGGTGACTTCGGGAGCTGAATGACTCTGCCACACTATCTAGTCAGTAAGGAGACAGTGCATAGAGGTATTGCTGAATATAATGGGAGTCCAATGGAATTGCCAAATGTCCAATCTTAGTTAGCTACACAGACAGACTAATAAGAATAGTCTAGTAATACCACAGGGAGTCATATTCGAGGCAGGATAAGAATTTATATCCAGTCTACAAGAAGATCAAAGACGATTTAGAAAAAATCGAATGAGGAACGCTAGGAAAAAATAGGTACTGTTTATTAAAATGTAAACTTACTGGGGCCAGCAAAGGAGCCCTCGCCTGCCCGATCCTGGCCTGCATCCTCAGCACCCTCCTCCTGTGTCCTCTTGCCCTTGGGGGGAGCTGATGTACAACATGAAAGAAAGAAAAACCAGAAAACATGGATGAGATTTTTCAACCAAATCAAACATTTCAAAAGAACAATAACAAAATATTTTGGAAAAATAGCAAATAGATAGACCACTATTCCACGGGATCTATCTCATGTGGTATACTACGTTATTCGTATTGCCTGATTTGCGGAACGTTGACTTAGAAAGTTCCTATGTAACTCAATAAACAGACTACTAAAGAGGTTTGCCTAGGCCTGGCACTGCAGGCAGCAGTGCGCAGCACGAGAAGTGACAGACAAAGTCCATCCTGCTTGCAGATCAGTGAATACTCAAACTATCAATCCACCCGCCACCACCGCCACTATTTCTTCTTATAGCCATGTGTCTAAAGGAAGGACTGGACTTCAGTCTGTTGGGGCTGATTTAGAAGTCCCTTGCGGAAGTTGCGGCTCATTTTCCTCCATTGTTGCGTGCCTTTTGTGACGCAGCGGCAGAACAAAAGACTCGCCATGGTGTTGGTGCGGCGTATATATTAAAAAAAAACACATATGGGCATATGGGCGATGCATCACGTTGTAAAGCCCTGCGCCATCAGGGGGCGTTCCGGCGCAAGGGAGGGCGTACCTGCGCAGGAACGAATCCTAAAAGTGGCTGAGGGAAATCTACAAGATGTCAATCAGTCACTTTTAGGACAATGATGCATGACTCAAACCCTGCGCGCTTGAAGCCGACGTACGGCTTGATGCAGCATTGGGGAGATAGGGTACCCCAGAGCATTGCTGGAGCTGCGCCATCGTTGGCACGCAACTCCAGCAATGCGCTGCCTTTACGGCACAGATGCGTAAGGCTTCTGTGACGTTTTGGGCCAATGGGTGGTGGTGGCATGGCACACAATTACTGCCGCATCCCTGCTACTTTGCAGGGATGCGCCGGTAATTGAAAATATGACCCTTACTGTCTAGCATTACGCAGTTCTTTTCTTTACACTACACTCATACATAATTTCTCAGGCCAATGAAATGCTTCTGAACACAACATACAAAACAAAGAAGCATAGTAGCAAGCAAGGCTACTGAGAAGGAGAGCAGTGCACCTGAAATGCATAGAAGATTTTGAAATATAATTTACCTCAATGTAATCGGCAGCATTATTGCTCTTGGTAAAGAACAAAGATTTGCAAATAACAGAGCAGGATAAAACAGAGTAGTAAATGTACTACTACTACTACTCACCAAGCCCGGGGACCTCTACGCCGAGCGCGTCCAGCAAGTCCCGCTCCCGGTCCATGACATCGGTCCAGCGGTGGGTGGCCTGGTTATATGTGCGCCGGACCCCAGAGATCTTGTACATGGCCCGGCACACCTTCTCCCACCGCTTGCGACGCTCCCGGATGCCATAGCCAGTCGCGATCTTGCCGCCTCCCAGGATCGTCTTGGGGAGGCGGCGCTGGACGTGGAAGATCAGTGCCGCCACTTCCTCCGCGCTGAAGATCTCCCTCGGGACCACTTGCTCCCCCCTTAAACGCCCGCACGGGAGCCGGGCACGGGGTGCGGGACCCTTCCCCTTCTCAGGGTGCTTCCCGGCTCCCTTTACCATGGTCTGGGCAGATATAGAGTTAAATGATAAACAAGAAATAGAATAGTGAAGAAGAAAAGAAAAGAGTTTAAAAAAGTAGTTTAAAAGTAACTAAAAGCTGCAGAAAACACAAAAATATAGAGCTAGAAAAATAGAGGGATAGATAATAAGTAAAATTAGATCAAAAAAACTTCAAACAAGCAAAGGATGGCAGAGATTGAGAGAGGATAGAGAAAGCATGCCCAGAACCATAGCAATGAATGAGAAACAAGATGGCCGCGCCCGTTCACGACCGCGTGGGTAAGTTCGCGCGAGATTTTCCTTGCGAGTACGCGCGAAATTGTACTAGCGAGCAGCACACTTTGCGAGATTACACATAGCGGGCGGAAACGGAATTACGTCACGCCAACAAGATGGCCGCGCCCGTGTACGACCGATAGGGTAACTTGGCAAACGTATAGCTAGAAGCGCCTCGCGAACACGCGCAAGATCACGCGAACATACACGTCGCAAAAAAAACAATTTTGTATTCGCACGTATTCGCGGCTTCCGAAATCGATCTCGCACGGATTTGCGCCCCAAAAAACGCGCGAAATTGCAGAAAAAAACGATTTTAGCTAAACTGAAAGCAATGAGCAGGTGCAAAAGTTCAAACTTAACATTAGTAACATTCAAGGTAGTGCTTCCTGATGGGCCCCTCCAGAGTTTGCAACTATTCTATGACCCTGCTATGACCCAAACAGCAGGCTCATAGAATAGCTACAAGTACACCATAAAGGTCCTGTGAAAAAAATTTTTCACTGCAACAAAAAGCAAATTACAGATAAGGAAGGAAGCAGGTGCCAGCCAGACTGGAACTTTCAAAATTACTGACACATTAATGAAACACAAATTAATTGATGGCAGTTGAAGAAGGGCAGGTGTGCTTGCTTTTTTCAACCACCATAATCTACAGTGATAAATAAACCTAATGGGTGGCAGTGAGGATGTACCAGAGGGTGGCATGGGTGTCCCAGAGGGTGGCAGTGGTGAAACAGAGGGTGCTGTGAACCTGTGATGATAAACCAGACGTAGAAACAACATAGTCGCGGCCGTTGCGAGCCGAAAAGTAAGTTCGCAATTGCGAACTTGTCCCAAAATCGGCGCGAACGCGCGCCAACACAAAAAACGGGAAAATCCGCAAATCCACTAGAGTTCGCGGATCTTCGCGGATTGCGAATCCGTAAATCCGCAAGTTCGCGTACGCGAGATCCGCTAGATCCGCCCATGCTTAGGCGCACTTTACTGCTACACTGCTAAAAAAAGCTTGCAGTTACTTCCCTCCCAAAAGACAACCTCCACAAAGAGGGCAGCAAAAATAATCTAAAAAAGAACAGAGAGTACAACTAAGGAAACTTGAAAAATCAGTAAACGCGACGCTACGTAAGTTGAGGAAAGCCCCTGGAAACATCAGCTTACGGGCATTGCTGAAACACCAAAGGGCAACGCTCAAACAACTAAAATTGAATTTTAAGAGAGATGGTGAAAATGAAGTTTGGGCCAAACTCTTATATGATATCAGCAGTAACAAAAGTGCCTGCTTCTGGGAATCAGTTAATGGGATCATGCGCCTGCAATCCACAGAAATTAGGTCTCACATCTCTGAAGAGATCTGGCTAAAATATCTCTCTAGTAATTTCAACAACCTCACAGAACATCTAGAAGACCTAATGGGGACTAGCAGGCTTCCAGAGAGAAAGCGGGAAACGTGCACGCCAGAGACACAGGAACAGGCCCATTCAGGCATAAATACCAATCTCTGAGTCCTCAAGGAGCCAGCTGTTAGACATAATCAAAAAACAGATAGCTAAAGGCAGGAAAGAGGCGCTCTAGGACCAAATGGCATTCCACCCGCCCTCTACAAAGCAAATAACAAAGAGTGGGTGGACATCATGCAACCTTTATTCTCGGAAATTAGATCGCTGAATAGAATTCCAGAATCCTGGAGGGGTTGAACAATTGTCCCAATACACAAAAAAGGAGACAAGGCTGATCTAAACAACTACCGCCTAGTAGCACTTATTGACAACGAGGCCAAATATTTTGCCGGCACCCTACTAGAGGAGCTTACTCTTTGGGCTGACTCAAACCTGATAATACCACTGAATCAGACAGGTTTTCGGAAAATGACTGGAACATCAACAAAAATTCTCGCCATTTCTTTAATAATCAACGCACCAAAAACATCTAAGATTCCTTTACATCTGTGTCATATCGATTTCAGCGCCGCATTCGATAACATCGAGAGAGGCAGACTATGGGGGAAACTGGCGCAATGGGGCTTACAACAGCCCACCCTAAACATGCTGATGCTTCTCCACACGAACACATGGGTGCAGGTGAAACTAGGATGTGGCACTCACCTGTCCTCCAAAGTACCAACTACTAAAGGAATGAAACAAGGGTGCGTGCTCACGCCAACATTGTTTAATCTTTTTATGGCGGACTTACCAAAAGCACTCGCCGCCTGCAACTCCCACTCACCAAGGGTAGGCGGGAAAACTCTGACCAACCTTATATATGCTGATGACGTAGTCCTACTCAGTCATACCTACATTGGACTCCAACGATTATTGACCGCAATGCAGAAATACGCCACAGAAAACAACTTAAAAATAAACCTCATCAAGACACAAACAATGTCAATAAATAACAATAAAAAACAACAGAAGACTTGGTTTCTTGGAGGCACAAAAATAGATCCAGCTTGTGAGTACAAATATCTGGGAGTCATATATGATAAAGAAGGTTCTTTTGTGCACCCTAAGCAGGAAATAAGAAGGAGAGGCTTATTGATCGCCATGACATTAAAAACCTGGCAACCCAACTGATGGGTCCGACCATGACCCCATTTCTGAAGGTAATTCAGTCCAAACTGCTTCCTTTGATTACCTTTGGCAGCGAGGCAATGCAGGGAAGAGATTCTAAAGACCTGGACAGTACACACGTCAAAGCCTACAGAACAATGTTCTCCCTCCCACACTACACTTCTCTGGCTCAAATAAGATTGGAGTTCGGCCTGCAAAAACAAGACTTAGCCAGGTACGGGGCATATATCATATGTTGGCACAAACTAAGAAGTGCCACTACAGATACACTAAACTATCTGCCATGGTGCGACATACAACGCAGGGACGTTTCCGAGGCAAGAAACTACCTTCAGCTGGCCTTGAAAGTCACAAAACTCTCAGAACTCTGGGATGTACAACTTGGTCATAGCAATTTAAAAAAACTAGTTTGGAAGAATGTAAAACTACTCTCTCTTTTGGAGAACAAGGCATCATTCTCAAAAAGAGCCCATGCATGGATGACCCTAAACTCCTATAAATCATTAACTCCACAAATATACTTCAACCAGGGTTACCCCAAAGTCACAAAAATGATCTTTCTAAAGCAAAGACTTGGGATTCTTCCATGCACGGGGCACCTACCACCATGGCTGAGGAAAGACGGGAAAGAAACATGCAGGCTATGCAACTCCAACAACGGTGACATCCTTCACGTTATCTGCTCATGTGAGGAGCTGCAGTATGCACGATAACTGCTCCTTACAGACCAATTCAAGCAAAAAGGGATTTGCACCAGAAGGCAAGCGGTGCTCGCCTGCCTGAATCCGTCAAACACCAAACTAAATTGCATATTTGTGAAATTTCTCACGGGGGTCGAACAGAGAATGCCTAAAATGGCGGAAAATGCTACAGAGCCAGGCTGACTAGCAGATGGACAATAGGAACTAATAACATTATACTAAACACGTCTATCTAGCACCAGACGGACAACTTTGTGCAAGCAGAGTCCATGGGTTAAACACAGCATATTGTCGAAATGGAAGAGCACAAGCTAAAATGGGGATCAGTTCTTCCCAGCAGTTAGCGAAAATGCGTGTCGTAACCAGCTTATTGATTATTTCTTAAATTGTAACTAATTTCTTACTTCTTGATTTTTTTAAAGGTTTTAAACAACAACGTTTTATGAATACTTGTAGCATGTATTGTACTGGTTTTAATTAACTATGCAAAAATAAATAAACTTCAAACTTCAACATGTCGTTCTCTGGGCTAGATATATATATGATATATTCTGCATCTGGAGAGGAACTGAAAAAGAAGCCCTTGAATTCGTGGAGATCTTGAATTGTAATGAGTTGAATCTAAAATTCTCTAGCAATATACAGACTAAAGAAATTGAATTTCTGGATGCAAAAGTATTAGCAGCTGATAATAAATTGGAGAGCATGTTATTCCGCAAAACAATGGCAGGAAACAGCTTATTACATGCTAGTAGTTGTCACCCAATGAATTTGATCAATAGCATACCTTATGGGGAACTCCTCAGAGCTAGGAGAAATTGTAGCTCTGAGACAATATTCAATGAGGAAACTGAGGTGATGAAACTAAGATTTCGAGAAAGAGGCTACCTTGAAAAAATAATAGAACAAGCAAGCAGAAACGTAAGAACGGTGAAAAGGGATGAATTGCTCAAAATAAAAATCAGTGATAACAATGAGGTTCAACTGGTTAGATTTGTGACATCGAGGAGGAGCTTTTATCTTGCAGGAGGCAGAGCCCAACATGGGTCATATGGTGGTTGGAGGACTACGAATCCCAGAAGTCCAAAGATGCAATAAATGCTATGAAACAGAACGAACCAGGGACTTGTTCTCTTCCGACGTCTGTCGCTGCATGCCCGCCCCGTGAGCAAGGAGCATAGGGAGCTCCGAAACGCGCTGGGGCTTAATGAAATATCCAGCGCTGTGTTCCGTTGTGCCTCAATAAAGGACTTAACTGTGGTGGCTGAGTTCGTCTGTCATTGCGTACACCTCCAACTGTGGCAGCGTAATGGAACATATTTACCGGCCGAGCCAGGTCGGGGAGGTAGCAACATCACAAAGTCGTTTGTGAGCTGCAGGATTCGAAAAATTGAGAAACCGTATTGCAGAATGACAGATCTTGTGCATTTAACTTTCAACGGACACAGACTTGGAGGCCCGACTAAGGGTTTGATTTTATCTTGCAGGAGGCAGAGCCCAACATGAGTCATATGGTGGTTGGAGGACTACGAATCCCAGAAATCCAAAGATGACGTCAGCAATAAATGCTATGAAATAGGACGAACCAGGGACTTGTTCTCTTCCGACGTCTGTCGCTGCTTGCCCGCCCCGTGAGCAAGGAGCATAAGGACCTCCGAAACGCGTTGGGGCTTAATGAAATATCCAGCGCTGTGTCCCGTTGTGCCTCAATAAAGGACTTAACTGTGGTGGCTGAGTTCGTCTGTCATTGCGTGCACCTCCAACTGTGGCAGCGTAATGGAATATATATATATATCGCACTAACAAGTCTAACAAACTCTAAACATAATTCACTAGACTGGAAAAAGGCACCAATCTCTCCGTGCCACCAGGCACCAGGTCACCTGAACCTAAAATTGTAGCCCAATACAAAATGGCAGTCACACGACTGCACCAATCTCCAAATCTGCCCAGAGGGCACACCTACTGGTGGTAGCCTGACCCCCAATCCCTCTGGGGAGGAGACAGAGTTGTATTTTCATCACACAATTACATATGTAATTTGTTTAATAGTGTAGGAGGTTGGGTGTTTTCTGTTAAGAGGTAAAATACCACAGCCAGCTATTTATTTAGTTGGGAATATTACATTTAATTAAATGCACATTTACTGTATTTTTAATTTAATTTCAGTTATACACTGCAAACAAAGGCAAGTCGCTGTTGTTGGAGTCTTCAATAAGTCCACGAAGAAGCATAGAAAATCAAAGCCAGAACCAACAACTTACTTCCACTCTCAGACTCCAGAGAGGGCATCAATTAGCCGGACTTGCTCTCAGTCTCTCTCAGAATCGATCCTGAGTCTAGTCTCTGTACACTATGGATTTCCAAGTCCATCTGCAATGTTGCAGCAAGTTGAGGCCATGCTGTGCATTGTTGCCACTTTTCCAGTTGCCTCTGGTACTGCCCAAGGATCAGCAGAGTCTTCCAGTTGCAGTTGCGCCAGTGGGTTTGCCCTTAGAGCCTCCTGTGCCCATCAGCCCCTGTTCTGGATCAGCATTAGCTGTGATGCCAACTTCGGTTCTGCTGACACCCACTGAGCTGGTTCCATTTGCTTCAATGCAGGTACCAACTTCACCAACACTGGAGGAAGAATTACAGCCCATTGTGGTCTCCGACTCCGACCAGAATACACCACAATCTGACTGAGGTTGTTCCCTAATCACACCAGAGTGCAGCAAGCCGGCAACCATACTGATTCTGATACTTTGCCCTATAGACATGGTAAGCCCCAGAATTAGCACAATCTTTCCAGCACTGAATGACAATGACAATTTTGATGACAGGATCATTTTGTTCATGAGGAATACTGGTATGAAGAACTACAAGATACCATTGGCCTGGACACTTCTAAAGATTCTTATCTGTTTCCCCTTCCGACCCTGCCACAGAAGAAATAGTCTCCATTGCTGTTGTTATGAATAGGGCAGCAGAAGTACTAGACTTATAAGTTCTTAAAGTGGAGGCGAGGACAAATGTTCTGACAAAGGTGCTCAAGCCTGGTCAAGCATCTACTAATACCCTCCTGGGCATTTGGGTTAAACTATATTTGGGACCTCCAGTTAATAGGCAGGTTGCTTGGAGCCATTGTCCAGCACCAGACTACTATGACTTTCTCACTGAACATCCCAAGGTGGAGAGTTTGGCGGTGCAGACATCCACCAGTAAGGTAAATCCCATTGTCTTCCCCCTTTCCCCATCTAATCATGGATCTAAGGGAATAGAGACATTTAACCCCTTGCATGCTCATGACGAGCTCAGCTCGTCATGGCATACACCTCTCGCATGCTCATGACGAGCTGAGCTCGTCATGGCCCGTGAAACGCTCAGGTGCTGGGAGAATTCCCCCGCTGTGCTGAATGTTCCATGGAGCCAATGCACCTGTGACGAGCTGAGCTCGTCATGAGCATGCGAGAGGTGTATGCCATGACGAGCTGAGCTCGTCATGAGCATGCGGGAGCCGTGCGCGCCCCCCCCCCCCCAGCACAGCAGGGGAATTGAGCCAGCAGGGAAGGGGTTAATAAGCTTATATTTTCCTCCACGATCTTTGCTCTCCAATCAGTAAATGACAGCTGATTTCTCGGATGCTAGTCCCATGCCCAATGGGATACAGTGGCCTACGTTTTACCAGTAGTTCTGGATGACCTCAGGGGGACCCAGACCCAAGCTACCTAGTATGGCTGTGACATCTCTCCTTACCCACCCAGATTTGCCGGTAGTGACAGATACATGTCTCCTGGGTTGAGAAAGCCATCTGCAAGAGGTGGAGATAAGAGGCCTCTGGTGTCTGGAGGAAGCTTGACTTGCTGCATTTGGTTGAAGTTGAGGACCATCCACGTGGCGCTGAAAGCCTTCCTGCCCACCATCAGAGGGAAGTTGGGTCAGGTGCTCACGGACACCACCACCATGTGGTACTGAAACAAACACAGTGGGGTGGGGTCTTAGGTCTTGTATCGGGAGTCTCTATGTCTCCGGAGGTGGCTGGATGCCCCAAGGAATTTCTCTGGTGGTGAACCACCTGGCGAGATCTCTAAATGCCAGGGCAGATGAAATCCGACATCGATGCTTGGTGGACCACGAATAGCAATTACACTCAGAGATGGCACTGGGCATCTTTCATCAATGGGGAGAATCCGGGCTCGATCACCAATACCCAGATTGCTCAGTGTCAGCACTTTTGCACGTAGGAGTTTCCAAGAAGGCTCTCTCTTTCGGAGACTCATTCCACCCTTTACAATACCTAAGGGATCAGATGTCTCCACTAGCTCAGATACACAATTGGGTAGATTCAAGCTCCTCACAAACACATTAAAGGTACTAACAACCTAGCCCCCACCTAAATGAACAGTCGCCTCTCCTTTCACCAACCAACCAGAGACCTATGGTCCACAGGACTCATACTCGCACACATCCCACGCATTCACAAAATTAGACCAGGTGGACGGGCATTCTCTTGCACCGCTACTAATGTATGGAACAGCATCCTACTACACATCAGAGCCTCCTCCTCTCTTCTTGAATTCTACAAGAAGATGTAGACCTGTCTTTTCAATAACAAATTTAACATAGGGCCACGCGCACACACCTGCTCAGCACCAAGATACGCAGATTCGATGACTTGGCCCCAATAATTGTACCAAACGTCTTGTAACATTGCTGCGTTGATCATCCACTTGATGGTCCTTGCTATGACCAATATAAAGCCTTTCTAAGATCCAACTGATAGAGCCTCTCCTACACTTTTAAGGGGTGCCGGTGAGCAAAAATGCTTTTAGAGAGATCAACTGCCCAACGTGGAGTGGTGTCATGACTTTTGGTAAGGTCACAGAGTCCTTGATATCATTTTACCTGGAAAAAAGGTAGTGTAGGGCAGTTGAACTGAAAGTGCTGTCTGTGCACTCATGTATCAAGATTACGTAATTGCTGACGTGATTGCAGTAAGGAAGACAGTCTTCAAGGTCAGGAGATGCAGCGAAATGCTAAGCATAGGCTCAAAAGGAGTACAAATGAGGAATTTCAAGACCAAGTTAAAGTCCCACTGTAGCATTACAAATGGCTTGGGAGGGAACATGAGTGTCAACCCTTTAATAAAACTAATCACAGCAGGTGATTTAAAGAAAGACAGTTAGTCTGGTAAAAGTAGAAAAGCTAGAAAGCTAACAAATTATGTTATAGAGTGCCCACTGCAAGGCTTTTTTGGACTGAACACAAAACAAACAAAAGATGTTTAATATATTTGCTGGTAAGGGGTTGGTGTCCTGGGCGGCACACCTAATTTCAAATTAGTCCCATCATAGATGGATTTTGTGGATGAGCATCTGCCAGTGAGAGTGAAATCCACCACTTCAGGTGGCGATTCGAAAGCAGTCCATCCTCGCTACTCAGTCTCCATGCATGGAGATGTAAGTTGCATATATTCAGGTGGAGGGCGCTGCCCAGATGCTAAGATAAGAGGTCCTCTCAAAGTGGTAGCCTGATGAGTGTACAGATGATCACACTCAGGAGTTCAAGGTACTACACTCTTCTGGCTCAATCCAAGCCCAACATGATAACTTGGACCTGGTAATTTTTCATTTTCTTCAGAACTTGGGGTAGGAGAGGTAGTGACAAGAAGGCATATAGAAGCCCTTTGTTCCATTCGAGACAGAATGGGTTTCCTAAAGAGTGTTCTTGTGAAAAATCCAACACAGAAAATTGTTGACAGTGCATGTTTTTCACTGGGGAGAATACCTCCAGCCAAGGTTTTCCCTACTGGCTGTAGATGCCCTGCACCACCTCGGATGTAGGTGCCACTAATGATCTGCTAGGCAACGCCCTGCTCAGTTCATCCATTCTGGTATCAAGGACTCTGCTAGGTGGTTGTTGACCAGGAAGATTTCCTGGGGCTCCAGTCACCAGATGAAAAGCCTCTTGGCACAAAACATGGACCCACATCACCCCGCTTGTTGCATGGGAGTGGTGATGTCTGTGAGAACCTGCCTCAGACTCCTCTGATGGACGACAGGAAAGCCTTCAGGGCCAGATGAACAACTCATAGCTCAAATAGTTTGATTTTGAGCTGCACCTCCGCTGGAGACCAGAGGCCTCTGATCAGATCCCCAAAGTGACCTCCCTCCCCCAGCTGAGTAGCGAAGTCTTTATCACTACTGCCAGCTCATCGTGGGGAAGAAAGAGTGGATTACCACAGGCCTGACTGATCAGTTAGCCACCCACGCATATTATAAGTCCTGGATAGTGTCAGAAAGGCAGCTTTGATAGTGGGTTCACAGGGACCGTAGTTTCCACTGCAGGGCTCACATGTGCAACCTGGTGTAGGTGACAAGGAGGATGCATGCACAAGGCTAAGAGAGCACAGAGACTCCGAACCACCCTCACCTGGATTCAGTATCAAGCCTAACACATCAGGATCATAGACCGAAAGTCTCAGACTCCGGTAAAAGCCTTGAAATCCATTTTGTCCTGAATGAAGGCAAGGGCATAGCGATGGTGAGTCTGCAGACCCAGGCTACACCAATAAAAATGCTTGCCCTCCCTCAAATGCAACTGGCAACAGGCTAAGGATTGATTTCCAATCAAAAGCATAGCTTATGTTAACACATCCTTCCTTGTGAGTGCATTCAGCATGGAAGCTGAAATTAAAGATCGGCACAGCATTTTGAAACAAACTTTCAACCATTTCCTTAATTACAAATGACCAGTAACTGTTTCTGAATAGCCATCTACAAAAATAGCTTGTGGGAGGATAATCATAAAGCCTCATCAGTAACTGTAATATCTGCACTAATAAAACGCACGTTTTACTTGTCAACGCCCATTTTAAATGGGGAAATAACAAAAATGTTATTTCACAACTTTCCTAACTGTATTCTTCCTAAAACACTTATCAAGGAGATCAGTTTTTTTAGATCACAGAGTCTCTCACCCATCTGTACCCTCAGCCTTCGGGGCTCTTCCATTTCTTTAGTGCTTTGAATTGGATCTAGGATTCTATAAATTGTTTAGGAGCAAATAATGACATCATTTGGGACACTATGGCTAGTACACAGCCACAGGAGGACCCATACCGACAGTGAGAAACTGAAACAGGGCCACTAACAATGCCTCAGACACACAGCCACTGGGGCACCAACCCTGACACGGGGACATTGACATGGCTACTGTGACAAAGGGGCACTGACACTAGGACACTAATAAGGTGACACACAGAGGGGTTCAGGCAAATGGTCACTGTCACTAGGATACTCACAAAGGCAATTTAACAATCACACTGGCACTCTGGTGCCTTGGTACATGAGATATTGATATCGAAGCATTACTGATAACCTGGCGATAGTGACATTGGAACGCTGACATTGACACAAACATTAAAGCTGGGACAATGGAACAGGGCAGTTTCACTGGCACAAGGACATAGGGATGCTAGTACACAAGTATACTGCCGCTAAGATAACAACACTGGGGGCCGTGACGTGACATAGATACACTGATGAAGGGACACTGACTGGGGAGACGCACCGCGCCACTGGCATATATAAGTGGAGGCTGAGGGAAAGACACTAAAATGTACACACTGACACAGGGACGCTGCCATTGATACAGGTTCAGCGATACTGACATGGGGATGTTGCGCTCGAGATATGCACTCTAAAATCTTTCGGTACCTTCTATATTGTGCTAAGTATAAACCGACATCTTCACTTAACTTAAAACTCAATTTCTGAAAGGTACTAGAATGTTTGTGTAATAAGAGGGAGACATGAACTGAGGAATGGCCGGCGCGGGTATTTAAATGAACCAGAGTTCCTAAAACCAGCAGCACTTATCCTCATCTGCATACCAAGAAACGAAGACTGGTAGCATTATCGATTTTACAGAGGCATGTTAAGTGCCAGAAGCCGTAAATCCGCTGATTCATGTAAACAGTGTTTTGATCTATATTACATCAGGTCATCATCAGGACAGAGATTTACAAAATACATGTGTATGCTATCAGAAGAATGAAGAACAAGCATTGGCATAGCCAATAGGTCTCGCCTTTGGGAATTTATAAGAGATTATTAAGGAGATGTCCTTGCCTGTTCCTAAAGGTGTTATTTAAGTTCTGACATAGTCCTTAGTTTTAGAGCTGAATAAATAATGAAGTAATACCACTACAAAATGTGCTGCATTATGCTGCATAATTTGCCTTTCTTGATGTATAATTTACTCAATCCTGCTGCGTAATTTGGCCCTTTTTGGCCGCATAATTCCAGTTTCCCAAAAAACCCCTGCATGGAGCCGCTTTCACCAGAGCCATGTAGCGTTGTTGTAATTGTATTTATATAGCACTTACTACGTTTGACGAGGCGTGGAAGAGCTTTTCAGCGAATAGCACGGTACTCTGTAACCGAAAAAGGATTAGTTGTGAATTAGTATATGGAAATATGAAATACATTTGAGTGGTGGACATGTGACTTAAATATTAGGATTGAAAAAGGATATTGGAGGAATAGAAGAGGAAAGCTTTTTTTATTTATATAGCACTTGCTACCCCCGATGAGGTGATGAAGTGCTTTTCGGTAGGTAGCACGCTACTCCGGAACCCAAACAGGGTTAGTGGAGAATTAGTATGAGGAAATATGAAATTAATTTGAGCAGTGGGCATGTGGGTCTTTTATTTTTATAGAAAATGATAGTGGAGCGATAGGAGAGAGAAGGGTCTAGAAAGTGTTTTGGGGAGTTCATAGCAGTAAAAGGAAGAGGTTTGGGATGAGTAAAGGGTAGGTGGGGGATAATCTCGCTAGAATGAGGCCCCTGTAGAAACCACAGATGCACTTGAAATGTGGATGTCCCGGCAAAGAACCAAGGTGTGTGGTTGGGTCAAGTTTGTGCTATGTAAAAAAGCCCAAAAAAGTTTAGGTCCATGCAGCTTTGCTATTGTGTCCTGACTAGAGGTTCTATTTGTAGTGGAGAGGGAGTGGACATTCCCATACAGTTTTAGGATGTTTCTCTAATGGTTTGTTGACGTGCCTGGTGACTACCACCTGACCCTGGACCAAGAGTCCTGGCTTCTAGTCCAAGCTTTGGCGCTTGTTGTAACGTGTCGCTGACTTAAAATCGAAAGACAAATATGACAGGTTGTGATTTGAAAGATGTGCAAGTACCAGAATGGGCCGGAGAGTAATAACGTAATGTTGCCAATGCTGAGCCGGACTGGGAACTGAAAGCAGCCCTGGCAAATTTTGCCAGACCAGCCCCCTTCCCGCGCGTAGTGAGCAATCCCGACCGCTACTAGGGAGGTTTGTCCTTTGAACACAGTCTGAAAACCTTTGAGAAATGCATATAATTATTAGCTACAAACAGGACGTCATCAATGAATTAGGGCTCTAGGTTTAGATGTACAGAGCTGGGTCTATATATTAGGGAGCACATTTTGCTCCTTGCAAAGAAGTAACCACAAGGCCCACAGTCCCAATTCATGCGGACTGTGTGTGGATTTTGCTTTTGCTTTTCCAGCCTAGCCATGCCCAAGCTGCGAGTGACCACTGCAGTGCTTAATTTGAGCCTGTGGTTTCCGGGGCTCAGCACTTAATTGTCACCACCGGCCCTTCTGACAATCTGGCACATGGTGGTGCTGTTTGTCTACTTTTGATATGAAAACAACAACATAAGTTATTTTATTCAATATGCATTTAAAAATGGCTAATTCCTGCCAACCAAGCTATTCATGTAGCTTTAGGGGCCTGGAATAGTCCAATTGTCATTCTTCTAGGAGTGTGATGGTTAAAAACTGTATTGGTACTTTCATCGCGGTGCTGGCAGGGACAATAGCTAGTTCAGTGGTCTCCTGACAAGAGCCTTGACACTAATGTTCTATTTTTTACACATTAAGCACTGGACCGATGGTCAGTCCTTCAGAGTCCCATGAGTTCATGGGCATGGTAATTGGGGCTTGCTGATGTCAGCAGTCTCCTGCATCCATCATCACGTCATCCATTGATGTGCACTAGTCTTAGTCTAGTGTTTTGCCATTGTGCAACAATCCGTCCATCATCTTGTGTGTTTTGCTGTTCACCCTATGTGGGAAGGGTATGCCCAGACGTGGGTCCCGTGCTCAATAAGCCACTGGAGTCAAGCTATCCTGGCTGAAGACATCTGATAGCCAGAAACCGGTCCTAGGATGCTTGATTCCGGTCCAGGGAAGACATGGCTTGGCAGTTCGAGCTGGACTGTTCCCATGAGGCACAGGGTCAAGACTGATTTGCATATGGCCATGTTTGAACTGGGGTGGCTTGGTGATCAAAACAACGATGGATTAAACCCAGATCTGTGACTGGGGTGAATGTTTTGCCATTGTACAACATTCCGTCCATCATCTTGTGTGTTTTGCTAGTCTTGCACAGCTGCAGTCTAGGTGTGGGACACTCCTGGAAATACTCCCTCGGGGAGGGTGGGAGGCCATGCCTGTGGTAGGAGATAGTAACACTTTCTTTACAGATGAACCTAGTTCACAGGTATATTGGCCCGATGCAATAGAGACACTGTTAAGTAAACCTTTCAGAATGTGGCACTTGCCTGCAATGAATGGGTGGGATATCTTCACCAAAATTGGGGTCATCTGGAATCATTTGCTAGACCTCCTGACCAGGATAGAAACACTACAGATGTTTGTTTATGATTTAAAGTTTCTGCTTACAGCCCATAGACACACCGTGTCAAGGTATGCACCCTCTTCTGTAGGACCACTGGCATTATGAAATTCTGAGGCCTTTTCAACATAAATTTTGAATTTACTGCACTTGCCACATAAACCACCGTTTACTGCACAATTTACAGATTCCTACAGTAAAACATATTTAGCTCAACAACATCAAAGATTAAACACGGATAAGATAGTGTTGTGAAAGTACAGACCATTTGCAAATATGAACTGGTCACTTATCAGTTGCTAGTTGCTGTATTCAGGTCTGTTACCAGTGGGTTAAACTTTAACCCAGGCAGTATTAACGTAGTTTTAGCAAACTGAACCAAAGAATCATTAGATGTGCCTTTTAATAATGTTTTTTGAAGTATAGTGCCTTTTTTCGAAAGCGGTGTCTGAGAGACCCACCCAACAAAACCATCATTTAATATACCCCAAATCACAGGAGTAAATACATGGAATGGTTTCCTTAACAGCACATGATTAATCCCAGTAACCAAAAATAACCAACAAACACTGGAATAATCCTTAACCTTGAGTTCTGAGCAGAGTCGCCTTTGCCAGGGTAGCGCTCTGGGCGGTAAGACAGTTGGAACCCTGGCTGCTGGTGAATCAATAAGGTTATGGCGGGGATCCCTTTTTGTGCACACAGGGCAGCCCTCTGCTGTTTGCATAAAGAGTAGTGATTGGCCTCTGAACACATCTTTACTCGACCCACTCAACTGAATTATGCACAAATTAGCATTTTTCCTTGGGGCCAGGTTATTTGTTGGAGAGGGTGGGGTTAGTAGCGTGTGTCAGGAGGGGGTGAGAGGAGAAGGCAGTGCAAGAAAGCAGGCTGAGGGGTAGTTAAAAACTGCACCTGCAGCAGTACTGGAGCCAGGAGACAGGGACTCAACTGTCTTCGGGACCTTAATATAGGCAGCTCCCTACGCCCGTCTGAAAATTGGCGGCCTGGGTCCCGCTCGCCAGTGCCAAAAGTCGGCCCTGGTTCTGAGCTAAAATGGTACTCGCCGTAAAGCGCTTTAATGCCTTGTGTTGTTGAGAACGGTAAGCCCTGTGTAAATACAATCAGAATAGCGCTTTGTCTAAACTCAGCCACCGCCTCCTGTATTACGTGCCTTGCACCCATTTTCTGCAGTCAGCCAGAAAGGGGGTGGGCAGGCAGACGAGGCCGCATCGGCAATTTAACAACATTTAAGAACAATCTTCTGTAATCATGATAGGTGTTAAATCTGTTTGTCTTATTTCAGGCTTGGAAGAACGGCAGCTCTTTATCAGCCTACATCTCAGTTGGTTGTGGGAGTGTGTTCCAGTGTGCTCCCTGCTGCGACAGGACCTGCTGGGTTTACATCTCTTGCCTGAAAACAGCCACACCTCAACTTCAAGCTTGCACATTTGACCAAAAACTGTAGTGTGCTTTCAAATACTGTGCTAATTGCTTTTTCCAACCAACGGCATTACAGCTCTACATGAGAACCAGAATACATGCGCGTGGTCTGGTACATTTTTTTCATTATACACATAAACATGAAGAATAAGTGATTTGCCCATAATCACATGATGTTACATCGACGTCAGGACACTTGTCCCACTTCAAAAGTTGGCAGCTCTGGCAGGCCACCCACACCCCTCCCTTTATTAACTCAAGATTGCGAAGTTTCCAAAACTGAGATGAAGTGGAGGGATTTTTAGGCGCTCCCTGTGTACAACATAAACTGCTTGCTAATAAGCAGACAGTGAGCTGGGATCATAAATCGCCGGCTTACTAGGACCACCAAGCAGAAGTTTTAGTGGGAAACGGGCCCAGGGTTTGAGCTTTTTTTCAATTTATGCAACAGACTTGCATTATATTTCCAGTTTCAAAGCAAATATTGTGACTTAAAAAGCAAGTCTGAGATTTCACACCCTCAGCTTCGCCGTAGTGTGCTAGGATTTAGTCGTTGAAAATTCTACCTGGTGGAAACTCCAGTTGACAAGTGGAGATAAACCACGGATGTCAGGTTCAACTAATTATACATTCAAGTGAAAGATAATGCAAGGACGTAAAACACTCTCTTTAGCTGATGGCAAATGCTTAATATTTGTGCCATGACACATTTGCAGGCTTACAACACCTTTTCGGTGGGAAAAACTTAAAACATATGGTTCCTGCACAGTATTTAAACATAATACTGTTACCAATTGGTTTTTACCTGCCCCTACTCTGCACACAAGAAGCGACTCTTAAACAGCTTTTGCGTATGATATAGTTATATACCACTGACATGAAGAACTTGTGCCCCACAGCAGGACACACTTGTCCAGGGCTGTCTGCCTTGCAGGTCAAGGCAGAGAGCGCTCACAAGCCGTTATCTCCCTGTGAGCAAGCAAGGCCTATGTGCCGCCATTTACTGTAACCTCACACACTTCACTCAGGCATCCCTGCAAAGGACCCCCCAGGGGCTTCCATTGGTGCAGCAGGTGCAGTCATACCAGTACCTGAGAGACACACTGAACCTTCAATATTATTGTATTTCACACTTCAGACAGCAGCCGGGGAGGCATTTCCTTCCTTGCACCAGGACCCATGACACACTAACTACAATAGCATAATTAACACACTGGGAACCCACTCAGTCAAGGAGCAAGCCTCAATGTCCGCATCCGGCACGAAGGCGCGGTTGGACTGTGGAATCTGCAGACCCCGTGCCCCTTTGAGGAGGAAGATAGACAGTTGCGTAAACCGAGCTCACTACTCAGGAGGACATTGTGGCGACAAGATTAGTAGCTTTCTTTGCACTGTATGTAAAGCATGTGGGGCATGAACTCGCAGCCTTAAAAGACAGCTCAAAATTCAAGGTCAACATCACAGAAATTAGGTGTTGTCTGAAACATAGACTCAGACGGACTTAGACTGCTCGGTCACACACACACTGACAAATCGCCATTCGGCCGCACTTAGACTACTCTGAGTGATAACACATCGAACACATCAGTTTTTAGGTTTAACGCGCGAGACCATAATCACTGGGGAGATTATGGAAACTATAACCCTTAGGGAGACAAGCGGTAATGAATCCCCTCATTACTGAGTCTCGTTAAACACTGATATAAACTTTGTCGACGGCGCATCACTTGTTAGTATGACTGACGCAAACTAATCACAGCTCAATTTTCAGGCAAAATGTTGTTTTTGTGATATAATGAACATTTCTTGTAAACTGTAACAGTTACTTTCGCAAATCTTAATTTTCCATGCAGGGCTGCCCCGGGCCACGCAGGGGGCCCTCCTAAGAGGGCGGCCCCACTTAGTGCCACAGGATGACACACGACGGGTCAGCCTCCCAGTGTTCGGGATCCTCGAGGGTCCCCCAGGCCCCTCGATGTCACTTCCGAGCAGGGGAGGGCGGGGGGAGGGGTACTTATACCTCCCCCGCCCTAGGAGCATCCTCTTAGAGAAGGCTGGAGGAGACACTGGCCACTGGCCCCTTACGCTGCATTGAAGAAATTGATCAGGCGGTCCACCACTTCACAGCTACAGTCCATACAGCTATCGAACGCAGCATCCCCCAGCAAAAGCCCAAACGCTGCTCCATCTACGACCTCCCGAATGGCATCAAGAAGTCAATAGCTGTCAAAAACAAAGCCCGGAGAGAGTGGCAAAAGTACCGCACCCCTGACCTGCTGAAAAAATACAATGAATTGACAAGACAGCTGAAGATCCAAATAAGCCAGCACACAGGTGAGAAATGGGAAGCAGCAACAGCCAACCTGAAGGACTCGGACAACTTTCTATGAAGAATGACCCGACGCTTGACTGGAAAGAAAGAACAAATCCCACCCATACAAGGAAAGACGCACCTGGCATGCAGCAACAGGGACAAGGCAGAGGTCCTCGCCGAGACACTGGAAGCATCCTTCAGGCCCAACCAGGCAAGAAAAATGGCAGCAGAAGTCGAACAAGAGGTCAAAAAGCACCACCTAGAGCACCCGCCAGAAACCAAAGCTTCAACCATTGAGGAATGCTCAACAGGTGAAGTCCTAGCCCTAATAAAAGAACAAAAAAAATGGCAAGGCTCCAGGAAAGGATGGAATAACAAACCAAGCCATCAAGATGCTCCCAGATGCAGCAGTAGATCAACTTACAGAGATATTCAATGCGTTTATGCAGCATCAGTACTTCCCCAAAGCCTGGAAAGAGGCAAGAGTCATTGTTTTCCCTAAAGCTGGAAAACCACTACGAGACCCTGCAAACTACCGACCCATAAGTCTGCTATCGGGCCTATCAAAGCTCTTTGAAAAGGTTATTCTCGCTCGTCTCACGGACTTTGCCTCAAGTGAAAACCTCCTCTCCAAAGAACAGTTTGGGTTCCGGAAAGACCACTCAACAAATCACCAACTTCTACGAGTTGTGGACATCATCAGCCATGGATTCAACATCCACAAGTCTACAGGAGTAGTCTTCCTGGATGTAGCCAAAGCAGTCGACCGAGTATGGCACAAGGGACTGCTTTACAAACTCATCAAACTCAAGTTCCCAAGCTACCTGGTTAAACTGCTCTCTAACTACTTGTCAGGATGGACCTTCCTCGTGACGGTACGGGGGGAATGCTCATCAACACGCCCTATCCTCGCTGGAGTGCCTCAGGGATCAATTCTCTGACCTTTTCTCTTTAATATATTTACCAACGATATCCCCACAGACTTAAAGAAGACTGATCTGGCTCTTTACGCTGATGATGTTGCAGTCATCTCCCAATCCTTCAGCGAAATAGAAGTGGCTAAGAACCTAGAGGCATCACTCAACAGTCTCTCTGAATGGTACAGCGACTGGCAGATCACCCTGAACACAAGCAAAACCACAGCAACATTATTCACCAGGAAGATGAACAGGAAACATCCACAGATCCTCCTCAATGGGGATGAGATCAAATGGGAAAACAGCAGCTCCTACCTAGGGGTGACTCTGGACTCTAAACTCAGCTGGAGAAGCCACATAGAGAAGACCTGCCAGAAAGCAGCAGCCAAACTGGCTGCATTATACCCACTCCTGAAGACCAAGTCGATGCCCATGCAGAGCAAGGTGCGAGCAATCACCGCAATAATTCGACCAACTATGACATACGCTTCACCAGTTTGGAGTGGCTGCCGCCCGCAGCTTCAGGAAGACCTACAGAGACTACAGAGCAAGGCCTTACGGATTGCAGCAGGTGTACCTATGTTCACACGAACAGCAGACCTCCACATCGACCTAGGCATTGAGATGTTGGACGACCATCTCCTCAAACTCAACAGGAAATTCTACAAAGGATTAGATCAAAAGGAAAACCCACTGATCAGGAAACTCGCAGACATCTCTACAAACCCATTTGACCGCTACCCGCGTCCCATTGAAGCGATAACCTTGCGAAACTGAAACAGCAACGCAGCATCCAAAAACTCATCACTGCTTGAAGGCAAATGCCGGCAGGTACGCAAAACTCACCGCTGCCAGACGGCATAATCCCCTCGGCAAGCAACCAAAACCCTTTCACTGTCTGATGGCATAATCGCCGCGACAGGCACCCAATACTCAACAATATCAGAAGGCACTAGATAGACCAAGACGAGACTCTCTGAGGAAACATGCTGACAATTCTGCAAACTCAATTGACCGCTACCCGCGGCCCATCACTGAGCTGACCATGTGATACAACCTCATCTGTGACAAAGCGTCACACATCAATAAGACAACCTGAACAGCGACTAGAAAATTCGAAATGAATGTGGAGTAATGAGGCTACTGCCTCAGTATCAAAAAACTCACCACTGTCAGAAGGAATCTGACAGACGAAAACAAGACAGACAGGAGCATCCTCTTTCTCTGGTGCCCTGACACTGTTTCGGACGTGTCCCCGGGATTCGCGCTTCTTGCGGTGAGTGCTGTGCCCGGCCCCTGCCTCGGCTGCGTCCACAATGGCGTGAGGGGGAGAAGCTCCCGAAGACAAGAGCTGCGGTACCTCTGTCCAAGTGTCACGTCAGGTGCAGACTCACCTTTTTTATTTCAATCACCTCTGAGTTTACATCGAAGCCATACCAGTGGCTTAATTTTCGTTACAAACTATCTCCCTTTGTCAAGGTCAACAGCCCTGGCAGGCTGTTGGTGGAACTTGACGTGTTTTACAGCTGCATGCACAAACAACGTGGATGCCGGCTCTGGGTGCGGAAAGAGTAGAGGGTGCACTGGTGGCACCCTGGGGTGGCGCAGACATCTTGCTTGGCACCCATACCAGAGGAGGTGCTCTTAAGGACTTGATATATTACGGCAGACCACCGTGAATGTGGGGGCTTGTTGGGGGGCTGTGTGCTCCTGGCATTGAGAGCCCTTTCTAATAAAGGCTTAAGAAACTAGTGCCTCGATATTAATAGACAATGTCCTATTAATGTAAAGCCCGGATCTTTGCCCATGCCCCCAGGCGACACCCCTTATCCCTCTAACATCGTCAGCGGGGGGGGGAAGGTGGCCAGCATTTCGCATGCTGTAGCATTCACGGGCCGGGTTTCCGCTCGGCTTAGCCCGGTTACTGACGACCCAAGAGTGGGCTCTCGGGCCGGCATGCACAGGCGTTGGTTGCAGCGGTGAGACAGGGCTTGGGCTGCATGCCCCTGCCCCTCGGCGTCGTGGTAATGTATAGATAGGAGGCATGTTGCGCTTCTTGTGAGGTGCTCTCGCGGCACAGAGAGCCGTTGTAAACGCTCTCCAAGTATGCTCCAATTATGCACTTTTGTGACTCTGCCCGCGTCACTCTACCCCCGGGCAGACACGAGAGGGGCCAAGAACGCACGGGTAAGTGTTGGTGCTAGTGTTTGGGCTTATTCTTGTTTCTTACACGCCAGTGCTGGTAGCGGTGTGAGGGTAGCACATCTTAAAAGAACTATATGGATGTCTGTATTTATGTTCTTTGTATGGGCGTTTAATTCTTTTTTTTCTTTAGGCAGTAATAGCAGCAAAGAGAGAGGCCGGGGGTAGATTCACTTGACGGGCATCCCTCCTTTGCTCTCCCAATCAAAATGAGAATGTGAGCAACTGTCAGGAAAGAGTCTCTTCTCTTCACGCGTGTCAGTTGCAGGGTTGGCTCACGAAGGAATTAAGATATCTTGCAAACAAAGATGGTTTATGCAGATGGTTTTCTAGTTTATATTGTGTAAAAGCACTGCACGCAGCGTGCCTGACCTACAACCAAATTTTCAGCCAACAGTAAATATGTTAAGCCTACGCCGGGGATGGATATTCTTCTTGGAGAGATAAGGAACTGTGTCTAGTAGAAGTGTTGACTGGGGGATGTTTTGAGTCATCATAAGGCAGAGGGTTATTATTGCCTGCTGCAAACAATGTATAATGCAACCAATGAACATAACATAAATAAGGCAGGGGGTTACTGCTTTCATAAGAGACTTCGTTTTGGTACTTGTAGTGTGTAAGTAGTAATACTAATAACAAACAGTGAGTTGTTAACTGTCAGCTAAAACAGAAATGCAGAAAAGTATATAATAGAGCATTTTGATTTTCCCCCAGACTTTCAGACTCCTAATGGGGTACAAACTGTTGATTGGGGTGGAAATAAATTCCAATTATTAAAAATAGTACATTACCATGGTCTTACGTTTTAAAGTCGGAGTTTGTGTTTCTCCAGACCAATTCCCCCTTGAACTTTACTGCCTACCAGAAGGGATGACATATAAAATCCACCCTCTGTCTGATTTAACGTTTCCTATACATTGTTGTACATACATGATTAAGTAATATGTGTGTGTAATGTAAAGTGCTCCGACACCCATCACTTTTATGAGTGACACTATAACTAATTAGAGGCGGCTGAGTGAGAGTGGTTATGGTGACATAGGGGTATTTGGTAGTGCAGGGAATGTGTTGTGCAGGTGGTCATGATTGGGAGGGGCACGCCCAAAAAACATTGTCCCTCAGGGCGCCTCCAGCGCTATAGCCGGCCCTGCTGTTAGGGTTCCCTTTCGTTCCTGGTGATGCTGGCAGTGGAGTGCTTTCCTCGTGGCAATGGTAGAGTGCAATGTTCTTGTGTCCTTATTTATCTTGCATGGGGTATGCCGGAGATCTCTGGGAGTTTGTGCACAGCATACAGAGGTGATGGGCGACAGGGGCACGCATCCTTTGAGTGGGTTTTTGGTAAGGCATCTGAAAGTTTGCTTGCAGGAAGGTATTTAGCATGCCCCGCACGCAGGAAGTTTTTCGTGCCGACATGACCATGTGGCATGGTGCATAGGGGGTTTTACTCAGGGGCAACCAGATAATAGGGGCCGGGGTTAGATTCACATCTCAGGCAAGCAACTCAACCTTTCCGTTTGTACAGAAGCTTTCACTTAGGTGCAACGAACTGTAAAGGAATAAAGAGTTGGCTCACGAAGGAATTTAGAACTCATATACACGAAGATACCAGCCTCTCCCTCATATGCGCACTTTTGGAAATTCTGCAAAGGACCACTCACACCATTACCGTCTGCGCTCGTGGTCTCTGCACCGGCACATTAGAAGAGTAGTATTGGCTTTAGGTTTGCGATGCCAGGTTTGCGTGCATTGGGGGCAGGGCCGCGTAGGTAAGCACCTCTGGGATGGCCACACCACTGCACACTTCAGGTGCAGCAAGTTGGTTCATGACTGCAAGGGGAGGCTTTTCACTTTTAGACCAGCCACTACACTACTGCATCAGGTTCTGGAAGTACGCAATTCTTTGCCCAATCCGACTCCTTACGACAAGGTAATGTGGACACCCAAGTTCGCGTAACTGACAAACAGGCTTGGCCGTGGTAGTGTGGGGGCATTGTTGGACCCTGTCCCATTGCAGAGAATCCATATTGGTATATGAGGGGGACGGCAGGGCTTCTAATGGACGTTTTATGTCTCAAATGCAGTTACTGCGCTGGAGAACCGCACTACTCACATGGGTGGCCACCTGAAGTATCAACAGGTATAAGAGTTATAGCACACTGGGGACAGTGTGCTAGGGTCTGGGACACCCAGGTTCTCCCCAGGTGTCATTACTGTCCCTGTTGTGGGGCGCGCAGGTTACACCCCATGGAAGTAATACATTGGTAGTCAACTGGTGAGTCTGAGCATAGCAGGTAGCTCCAGTGCAATACTTTGATGTTTTCTCTTGTAAACAACTGATGAGTCTGGGCCATTTGTTGATTTACTGGGCTATAATTGGGGTGTTCTCTAGGTAAGCAGTGGCATAGTGTGGGCAAATCCTGCATCCCCTGTGACAACATTGAAATGCATTTTCTTTTAAACAACTGGTGTGTCTGGGCATATCATGCATCCCATGTGCAATAATGGAATGTGTTCTTTTGTACAGCAACTGGTGCGCAATTAAGGGGCTCTGATCCTGGCGATCGAGTTAGCAATAGGCTTACTTGTCAATGCTGGTTAGGGGCTGTTTTCATGGATTGGTTCTCTCTTCCAGAAATGCACGGGTTTCGTTCTATAATGGTAAAACCACGCCTAGCAGGCTGGCCTGCCAGGGCTCGGAGCAGGTATAGGGGAAGAACCCACTGGGGCCAGTGTGTGGGGTTCTGGGTCAGCACGTCCAGGATTGGAGTGTAATCTTTTTTCTAATTTCAGGACAATCGGATCAAGTACACAGGCACCACTCTGAGAAGGACAGGTGGGAACGGAAGCAGGAATGGCCAGGGCGTGCTCCGGGCTCGGAGCCTGAATGCTGTTCCTGGTTAAGTGCTCTTGGGGGCAAGGTGACAACCCGGTTCTGACTTCTTGTAGGGGAGAGTAGAAGCAGTGTTAAGTCTAGCGGTTGTGCAATTACCAGGACATCCTTACACGTCAGCCCCAGTTGTGCTCAATTACCTTATGCAACTACTGGCCTCAGCTCATAGGTGACAGGAGGGGTAACCACAAGGGTAGATGGGCAGAAGACTGGTATGGTAATCGTTAGCGGGGTGCCCAAGGGTCTTTTCCAGAAGTTATCTGAAGGTCAGTACTTGTGACACACTATAGGGTTTGCAAACAGCAGGGGAGAGGGCCTATCCAGGTGGTCAGGGGCAACGGTATTGTCAATTCTGGACTTCCGGAAGCGCGGCTAGGGCCCGCCCAAACAGGTTTTTAAGCAGGAGTTCTCTTGTGATATAGTTAGCTAGGTGGTTGAAATAATGTTGTTCACTCAGTAAGTCAAGATCATAGTGGACAACTGCCTTTGGTCCAGGGCATCCTTTTAGCCTTAAGGGGGCCTGGTTCACTTCTTCTGACACACTGCAAGTTAGATGGGTCAGTTCTGTTGGGTTGAATGTTCCGTATTTAAGAGAGCTCTTTAGGGTAAGGCGTGTGCAGCAGGGACCTGGGGTAGCCAGCTCAGGCTTGCTCCTGGGCTTGTCAAGTTGATGTAATGTGCCAATTGGGGCTGCACCATCGAAGCCATACCAGTGGCTTAAATTTCGTTACAAACTATCTCCCTTTGTCAAGGTCAACAGCCCTGGCAGGCTGTTGGTGGAATTTGATGTGTTTTACAGCTGCATGCACAAACAACGTGGGTGCCGGCTCTGGGTGCGGAAAGAGTAGAGGGTGCACTGGTGGCACCCTGGGGTGGCACGGACATCTTGCTTGGCACCCATACCAGTGGAGGTGGTCTTAAGGACTTGGTATATTACGGCACACCACCGTGAATGTGGGGGCTTGTTGGGGGGGGCTGTGTGCTCCTGGCATTGAGAACCCTTTCTAATAAAGGCTTAAGAAACTAGTGCCTCGATATTAATAGACAATGTCCTATTAATGTAAAGCCCGGGTCTTTGCCCATGCCCCCAGGCGACACCCCTTATCCCCCCTAACCACGTCAGCGGGGGGGGGGGGGAGGTGGCTAGCATTTCGCATGCTGTAGCATTCACGGGCCGGGTTTCCGCTCAGCTTAGCCCGGTTACTGACGACCCAAGAGTGGGCTCTCGGGCCGGCATGCACAGGCGTTGGTTGCAGCAGTGAGACAGGGCTTGGGCTGCATGCCCCTCGGCGTCGTGGTAATGTATAGATAGGAGGCATGTTGCGCTTCTTGTGAGGTGCTCTCGCGGCACGAAGAGCCGTTGTAAACGCTCTCCAAGTATGCTCCAGTTATGCACTTTTGTGACTCTGCCCGCGTCACTCTACCCCCGGGCAGACACGAGGGGGGCCAAGAACGCACGGGTAAGTGTCGGTGCTAGTGTTTGGGCCTATTCTTGTGTCTTACACGCCAGTGCTGATAGCGGTGTGAGGGTAGCACATCTTAAAAGAACTATATGGATGTCTGTATTTATGTTCTTTGTATGGGCGTTTAATTCTTTTTTTTCTTTAGGCAGTAATAGCAGCAAAGAGAGAGGCAGGGGGTAGATTCACTTGACGGGCATCCCTCCTTTGCTCTCCCAATCGAAATGAGAATGTGAGCAACTGTCAGGAAAGAGTCTCTTCTCTTAACGCGTGTCAGTTGCAGGGTTGGCTCACGAAGGAATTAAGATATCTTGCATACAAAGATGGTTTATGCAGATGGTTTTCTAGTTTATATTGTGTAAAAGCACTGCACGCAGCGTGCCTGACCTCCAACCAAATTTTCAGCCAACAGTAAATATGTTAAGCCTACTTCGGGGATGGATATTCTTCTTGGAGAGATAAGGAACTGTGTCTAGTAGAAGTGTTGACTGGGGGATGTTTTGAGTCATCATAAGGCAGAGGGTTATTATTGCCTGCTGCAAACAATGTATAATGCAACCCATGAACATAACATAAATAAGGCAGGGGGTTACTGCTTTCATAAGAGACTTCGTTTGGTACTTGTAGTGTGTAAGTAGTAATACTAATAACAAACAGTGAGTTGTTAACTGTCAGCTAGAACAGAAATGCTGAAAAGTATATAATAGAGCGTTTTGATTTTCCCCCAGACTTTCAGACTCATAATGAGGTACAAACTGTTGATTGGGGTGGAAATAAATTCCAATTATTAAAAATAGTACATTACCATGGTCTTACGTTTTAAAGTCTGAGTTTGTGTTTCTCCAGACCAATTCCCCCTTGAACTTTACTGCCTACCAGAAGGGATGACATATAAAATCCACCCTCTGTCTGATCTAACGTTTCCTATATATTGTTGTACATACATGATTAAGTAATATGTGTGTGTAATGTAAAGTGCTCCGACACCCTTCACTTTCATGAGTGACACTATAACTAATTAGACGCATCTGAGTGAGAGTGGTTATGGTGACATAGGGGTATTTGGTAGTGCAGGGAATACGTTGTGCAGGTGGTCATGATTGGGGGGGACACGCCCAAAAAACATTGTCGCTCAGGGCGCCTCCCTGCTGTTAGGGTTCCCCTTCGTTCCTGGTGATGCTGGCAGTGGAGTGCTTTCCTCGTGGCAATGCTAGAGTGCAATGATCTTGTGTCCTAATTTATCTTGCATGGGGTATGCTGGAGATCTCTGGGAGTTTGTGCAAAGCATACAGAGGTGATGGGCGACAGGGGCATGCATCCTTTGAGTGGGTTTTTAGTAAGGCATCTGAAAGTTTGCTTGCAGGAAGGTATTTAGCATGCCCCGCACGCAGGAAGTTTTTCGTGCCATGACCATGTGGCATGGGGCATAGGGGGTTTTACTCAGGGGCAACCAGTTAATAGGGGCCGGGGGTTAGATTCACATCTCAGGCAAACAACTCGACCTTTCCGTTTGTACAGAAGCTTTCACTTAGGTGCAAAAAACTGTAAAGGAATGAAGAGTTGGCTCACGAAGGAATTTAGAAGTCATATACACGAAGATACCAGCCTCTCCCTCATATGCACACTTTTGGAAATTCTGCATAGGACCACTCACACCATTACCGTCTGCGCTCGTGGTCTCTGCACCGGCACATTAGAAGAGTAGTATTGGCTTTAGGTTTGCGATGCCAGGTTTGCGTGCATTGGGGGCAGGGCCGCGTAGGTAAGCACCTCTGGGATGGCCACACCACTGCACACTTCAGGTGCAGCAAGTTGGTTCATGACTGCAAGGGGAGGCTTTTCACTTTTAGACCAGCCACTACACTACTGCATCAGGTTCTGGAAGTACGCAATTCTTTGCCCAATCCGACTCCTTACGACAAGGTAATGTGGACACCCAAGTTCGCGTAACTGACAAACAGGCTTGGCCGTGGTAGTGTGGGGGCATTGTTGGACCCTGTCCCATTGCAGAGAATCCATATTGGTATATGAGGGGGACGGCAGGGCTTCTAATGGACGTTTTATGTCTCAAATGCAGTTACTGCGCTGGAGAACCGCACTACTCACATGGGTGGCCACCTGAAGTATCAACAGGTATAAGAGTTATAGCACACTGGGGACAGTGTGCTAGGGTCTGGGACACCCAGGTTCTCCCCAGGTGTCATTACTGTCCCTGTTGTGGGGCGCGCAGGTTACACCCCATGGAAGTAATACATTGGTAGTCAACTGGTGAGTCTGAGCATAGCAGGTAGCTCCAGTGCAATACTTTGATGTTTTCTCTTGTAAACAACTGATGAGTCTGGGCCATTTGTTGATTTACTGGGCTATAATTGGGGTGTTCTCTAGGTAAGCAGTGGCATAGTGTGGGCAAATCCTGCATCCCCTGTGACAACATTGAAATGCATTTTCTTTTAAACAACTGGTGTGTCTGGGCATATCATGCATCCCATGTGCAATAATGGAATGTGTTCTTTTGTACAGCAACTGGTGCGCAATTAAGGGGCTCTGATCCTGGCGATCGAGTTAGCAATAGGCTTACTTGTCAATGCTGGTTAGGGGCTGTTTTCATGGATTGGTTCTCTCTTCCAGAAATGCACGGGTTTCGTTCTATAATGGTAAAACCACGCCTAGCAGGCTGGCCTGCCAGGGCTCGGAGCAGGTATAGGGGAAGAACCCACTGGGGCCAGTGTGTGGGGTTCTGGGTCAGCACGTCCAGGATTGGAGTGTAATCTTTTTTCTAATTTCAGGACAATCGGATCAAGTACACAGGCACCACTCTGAGAAGGACAGGTGGGAACGGAAGCAGGAATGGCCAGGGCGTGCTCCGGGCTCGGAGCCTGAATGCTGTTCCTGGTTAAGTGCTCTTGGGGGCAAGGTGACAACCCGGTTCTGACTTCTTGTAGGGGAGAGTAGAAGCAGTGTTAAGTCTAGCGGTTGTGCAATTACCAGGACATCCTTACACGTCAGCCCCAGTTGTGCTCAATTACCTTATGCAACTACTGGCCTCAGCTCATAGGTGACAGGAGGGGTAACCACAAGGGTAGATGGGCAGAAGACTGGTATGGTAATCGTTAGCGGGGTGCCCAAGGGTCTTTTCCAGAAGTTATCTGAAGGTCAGTACTTGTGACACACTATAGGGTTTGCAAACAGCAGGGGAGAGGGCCTATCCAGGTGGTCAGGGGCAACGGTATTGTCAATTCTGGACTTCCGGAAGCGCGGCTAGGGCCCGCCCAAACAGGTTTTTAAGCAGGAGTTCTCTTGTGATATAGTTAGCTAGGTGGTTGAAATAATGTTGTTCACTCAGTAAGTCAAGATCATAGTGGACAACTGCCTTTGGTCCAGGGCATCCTTTTAGCCTTAAGGGGGCCTGGTTCACTTCTTCTGACACACTGCAAGTTAGATGGGTCAGTTCTGTTGGGTTGAATGTTCCGTATTTAAGAGAGCTCTTTAGGGTAAGGCGTGTGCAGCAGGGACCTGGGGTAGCCAGCTCAGGCTTGCTCCTGGGCTTGTCAAGTTGATGTAATGTGCCAATTGGGGCTGCACCATCGAAGCCATACCAGTGGCTTAAATTTCGTTACAAACTATCTCCCTTTGTCAAGGTCAACAGCCCTGGCAGGCTGTTGGTGGAATTTGATGTGTTTTACAGCTGCATGCACAAACAACGTGGGTGCCGGCTCTGGGTGCGGAAAGAGTAGAGGGTGCACTGGTGGCACCCTGGGGTGGCACGGACATCTTGCTTGGCACCCATACCAGTGGAGGTGGTCTTAAGGACTTGGTATATTACGGCACACCACCGTGAATGTGGGGGCTTGTTGGGGGGGGCTGTGTGCTCCTGGCATTGAGAACCCTTTCTAATAAAGGCTTAAGAAACTAGTGCCTCGATATTAATAGACAATGTCCTATTAATGTAAAGCCCGGGTCTTTGCCCATGCCCCCAGGCGACACCCCTTATCCCCCCTAACCACGTCAGCGGGGGGGGGGGGGAAGGTGGCTAGCATTTCGCATGCTGTAGCATTCACGGGCCGGGTTTCCGCTCGGCTTAGCCCGGTTACTGACGACCCAAGAGTGGGCTCTCGGGCCGGCATGCACAGGCGTTGGTTGCAGCAGTGAGACAGGGCTTGGGCTGCATGCCCCTCGGCGTCGTGGTAATGTATAGATAGGAGGCATGTTGCGCTTCTTGTGAGGTGCTCTCGCGGCACGAAGAGCCGTTGTAAACGCTCTCCAAGTATGCTCCAGTTATGCACTTTTGTGACTCTGCCCGCGTCACTCTACCCCCGGGCAGACACGAGGGGGGCCAAGAACGCACGGGTAAGTGTCGGTGCTAGTGTTTGGGCCTATTCTTGTGTCTTACACGCCAGTGCTGATAGCGGTGTGAGGGTAGCACATCTTAAAAGAACTATATGGATGTCTGTATTTATGTTCTTTGTATGGGCGTTTAATTCTTTTTTTTCTTTAGGCAGTAATAGCAGCAAAGAGAGAGGCAGGGGGTAGATTCACTTGACGGGCATCCCTCCTTTGCTCTCCCAATCGAAATGAGAATGTGAGCAACTGTCAGGAAAGAGTCTCTTCTCTTAACGCGTGTCAGTTGCAGGGTTGGCTCACGAAGGAATTAAGATATCTTGCATACAAAGATGGTTTATGCAGATGGTTTTCTAGTTTATATTGTGTAAAAGCACTGCACGCAGCGTGCCTGACCTCCAACCAAATTTTCAGCCAACAGTAAATATGTTAAGCCTACTTCGGGGATGGATATTCTTCTTGGAGAGATAAGGAACTGTGTCTAGTAGAAGTGTTGACTGGGGGATGTTTTGAGTCATCATAAGGCAGAGGGTTATTATTGCCTGCTGCAAACAATGTATAATGCAACCCATGAACATAACATAAATAAGGCAGGGGGTTACTGCTTTCATAAGAGACTTCGTTTGGTACTTGTAGTGTGTAAGTTATAATACTAATAACAAACAGTGAGTTGTTAACTGTCAGCTAGAACAGAAATGCTGAAAAGTATATAATAGAGCGTTTTGATTTTCCCCCAGACTTTCAGACTCATAATGGGGTACAAACTGTTGATTGGGGTGGAAATAAATTCCAATTATTAAAAATAGTACATTACCATGGTCTTACGTTTTAAAGTCTGAGTTTGTGTTTCTCCAGACCAATTCCCCCTTGAACTTTACTGCCTACCAGAAGGGATGACATATAAAATCCACCCTCTGTCTGATCTAACGTTTCCTATATATTGTTGTACATACATGATTAAGTAATATGTGTGTGTAATGTAAAGTGCTCCGACACCCTTCACTTTCATGAGTGACACTATAACTAATTAGACGCATCTGAGTGAGAGTGGTTATGGTGACATAGGGGTATTTGGTAGTGCAGGGAATACGTTGTGCAGGTGGTCATGATTGGGGGGGACACGCCCAAAAAACATTGTCGCTCAGGGCGCCTCCCTGCTGTTAGGGTTCCCCTTCGTTCCTGGTGATGCTGGCAGTGGAGTGCTTTCCTCGTGGCAATGCTAGAGTGCAATGATCTTGTGTCCTAATTTATCTTGCATGGGGTATGCTGGAGATCTCTGGGAGTTTGTGCAAAGCATACAGAGGTGATGGGCGACAGGGGCATGCATCCTTTGAGTGGGTTTTTAGTAAGGCATCTGAAAGTTTGCTTGCAGGAAGGTATTTAGCATGCCCCGCACGCAGGAAGTTTTTCGTGCCATGACCATGTGGCATGGGGCATAGGGGGTTTTACTCAGGGGCAACCAGTTAATAGGGGCCGGGGGTTAGATTCACATCTCAGGCAAACAACTCGACCTTTCCGTTTGTACAGAAGCTTTCACTTAGGTGCAAAAAACTGTAAAGGAATGAAGAGTTGGCTCACGAAGGAATTTAGAAGTCATATACACGAAGATACCAGCCTCTCCCTCATATGCACACTTTTGGAAATTCTGCATAGGACCACTCACACCATTACCGTCTGCGCTCGTGGTCTCTGCACCGGCACATTAGAAGAGTCGTAGATAGATGCGTCAGTTCTGTTGGGTTGAATGTTCCGTATTTAAGAGAGCTCTTTAGGGTAAGACGTGTGCAGCAGGGACCTGGGGTAGCCAGCTCAGGCTTCCTCCTGGGCTTGTCAAGTTGATGTAAAGTGCCAATTGGGGCTGCACCATGAGTGAATGATATAGTACAGCATCTAGTTTACAGGTTCTCTATGGGACCATCATTAGCAACAGCAGCTGCGCACATTGGGTAACAGTATAGCTTCTTTTAGTTCACCCAGGGTTGGGGCTGGAAAGGTCATCAGCTTGGCGGCCGGAAACGGAGCAGAAAAATTCATATCCGCGAAGGTGCAATGCGCACTCAGCAGTAAAGCAAGCTAAGTTTCAGCAGAACCCTGATAGACTGTTGGGAATAAATGCAAGGTTATGGGCTACACATAAATAGGCCTTTCTGTGAGCAGGGGGCGCGAGTGAGCCATTCCCAGGAGGGTGCGACTGGCCTTGATAGTACTGAAATGGAGGGGATGGAGTACTAATTGGTACAACTCCAGAGCACAGTTTGCAGTCATAGTTGAGAGGATCAGGGACAGTACTGATACAGTTCACAGGCCTGTAGAGCGGCAGGACTGATAGGGGCTTGTGGTTGCTGGTCAGCACAGCTGTCCAGAGGAGGATTGGACATGTCCTTGCTTGATCAGAGGGAGGCCTTTGAATGAACAGGCTGTAGGTAACTAGGTCTATAGTGGTGGGGGCCCTGGGGTGACAGTGGCCACACCTAGTGCTGTGGCGGAGTTACAGGGCGATCCAGAGGCTGTAAGGTATAGTAAGGGTACCCTCTGCAGGAGCACAGGAAGGGTGTGAAAGCCAAAATCCCCAGGGAGGTCCTCACGCTGGACCCTGGAGGAGTGACGGCGCCCCGTTAGTCCTTCGGGCGGTCGTGGACCTGAGCAACCGGGGTTGCCTGCAACTCTCCGCCCCCCCTTAGCTGGGAGGGGCGTGAGTAAGGGGCGGACTGGCGTTCCGCCGGTGGGAGGGGCTAGACCCTCCCCCAAAATCGACAAACACCGGTTGGCGAGGGCCACCGGGAAGATTGGCTCATCAGGTGGGCAGGTGGCGAGGGGCTGCCTGCCCTGGGATCGCCCATAAGATAACCCACCATGTTGGCATATTTGTTATGCAAATAAACCTGCAGCAATATTCTCCACTAAAAATGTGTTGTGTCTGATTATTTTGCTAAAGTATTGCTGTGGGAGGGATGGGGAGTGTTGCCGATATTACCACTATGCAGGGCTGCCCCGGGCCCACGCAGGGGGCCCTCCTAAGAGGGCGGCCCCACTTAGTGCCACAGGATGGCACACGACGGGTCAGCCTCCCAGTGTTCGGGATCCTCGAGGGGCCCCTAGGCCGACGTCACTTCCGGGCAGGGGAGGGCGGAGGGAGGGGTACTTATACCTCCCCCGCCCTCGGAGCATTCTCTTTCTCTGCCCTGACGCTGTTTCCCTGCCCACCACGTACCCAGCGTACAGGCAGGAGGGGGTGTTTCACTAACTTATTATTGTGTGTTGCAGGCGGAGTTACAGGGCGATCCAGAGGCTGTAAGGTACAGTAAGGGTACCCTCTGCAGGAGCACATGAAGGGTGCGAAAGTCAAAATCCCCCAGGGAGGTCCTCACGCTGGACCCTGGAGGAGCGACGGCGCCCCGTTAGTCCTTCGGGTGGATGTGGACCTGAGCAACCGGGTGTTGCCTGCAACTCTCCGCCCCCCTTAGCTGGGAGGAGCGTGAGTAAGGGGCAGACTGGCGGTCCGCCGGTGGCAGGGGCTAGACCCTCCCCCAAAATCGACAAACACCGGTTGGCGAGGGCCATTGGGAAGATTGGCTCATCAGGTGCCTGCCCTGGGATCGCCCATAAGATAACCCACCATGTTGGCATATTTGTTATGCAAGAAAACCTGCAGCAATTATCTTCACTAAAAATGTGTTGTGTCTGATTATTTCGCTAAAGTATTGCTGTGGGAGGGATGGGGAATGTTGCCGATATTGGCACTATGCGCTATGGAGTATTTATTAGTCATTTTGTTTGGATGTGTGTACTTGTGGTATCTACGTGGGCTGTATACATGCACCCCGCTGCTCAGGTTTAATGTGATGAAAGTGGTATATTGGTAACTGTACCCACGTCGTGGGACTCCTGATACAAAATGCCACCGATTTTAAAGACGCCCATGTTCAAATTAACGCATTTAGACTTGTATATCTGTTGTAATGGCAAAATGTGCCCACTCTGTAGTACTTTTGTTAGACTGGCACAGACTCATTTTACACACGGCTCAGTATTCAGATTAAACTCGACGAGGACTCAGTAAAACCGGGCCTTTCAATTGATTGTGTGCAGATCTCCTATGGGGATGGGGGCATCTGTGTCGATGCCCTCTCTTGAATGTTAAAGCCCCATCCCCAGGGGTCTGGGCTTTGTGAACATCCAGATGGCGTTGATTCCTTCCCAGTAGGGACAGTGGATGGTCATTAGCAGCTCAGTGTGGTGAGGGTCGCTAGGGAGAGGGGGTGCTCCCATGTGGACGAGGGCATGGCTAAATTGGTGGTGGACGTGCATGGCATTGTTTTGCAAGTGCGTTTACACAGCGCTTGAAACCTGGCGAGGCGCGAAAAATAAGAGCGTCAAAGTTGCAGGGTCAGATTCGGGATGGGGTAGAAAATAAGCCTGGGCACTGAAATAAAAGTGGCCCCCATTAACCAATCTCAGGCGGGCAACTAGAGCCAAATTTCGGGGGGGGGTGAAAAATACTTCGTGGGGGGCTAATTCTTCCAACCATAGACAGAGTGGCTATAAGAAGGGGTGAACACACAACAAAATCCTCATTTACAAGTAAATGGTCTTTTAAAGACCTGTTAAGTACTCGGGTGCGGCTGCAATTAGATGCTCACCAGCCCGCGAAGCTGTCTCCACCCAGGCTGACACACACGACAGGGTGGGGGATGAAGCCCCGTGAGCCCAATGGGTGTTGCGCGCCTGACCAATCTCACAGCTAAAAAAACAAGCGACGGATATGCTGTCATACCAGCACTAAAAAGGATAGGCCAAGGCACTTTAAAAAAACACAAACAAAAAAACACACACACAAATTAAGCACGGCCCGATCGCGTAACCCTCAAAGGTCTGGAAAAAACTGCTACTGGAAATAAAACTATTGTTTTCCAGAGACATAACAAACTTAGTATACCTAAGGTCATATAGAAGCTTTAGAGTATGGGGGCAGTCGACATGTCAATGCACTCAGTATGAACACTATCAGATTATTAAAAAATTTCAAAAATATACTAAATTCATAAGGGACCTATAAAATACCGTTAACAATTTGGGACACCCTGAAGTTTCTCAATCATTAACTACGGTCTAGATAGGGTAAGTCTGTGTATCCGAAAACTTCCAAAACAGTCGCTTGGCATTTAAAAATTGGTCTTTAGAGAGGTGAACCATTCTAAATGCTTCCTAGTCTATTGGGGGTCCCCGGCACCTAGAAGACTTTGCGTGTCACCTGGAGCTCCAGAGAGCTACGCCTTCCATTCTGTTACCTGGCAAGCAGCTCCAAAAACACCACGTTACTGCAACACCCGACGAACCCCAATATCACCGCAACCGCAGGCTTCTTGTTTTCACTCCGAGCTCGTTCAATTCAGGCTCACCGACCGGCGTTCCAACATTCACCGCATGACAGCCACGTCTGTGTGCGCTCGGAATACCGGAAAATGTAGTTTATTCTCAATCTGCCACCATGTCACCAAGGCAGCCCGCGGTACAGCAAAAACTACCAGTTGCGACACACCACAAAAGGGAAGTGTTGATAGCTTTACGATCGTCTGAAACAAAAGACATAGCTCTCCCTTAAAACGAATTACTGAAGGCAAAACGCTTTTAACGAAAAGTAAAAAACGGCTGAAAAATATTGTAAACGAAACACATTGGCTGTTTTGATGGAATGAAATAAAGAAATCCAATTAAAAAATATCGAAAGACTTTTGGACTAGGAATTCTTTCATTGTTGGGTGTACACTTCGATATTGTGTGTTTCTGTGTATTGTCTACTGGAGCAGCAGTACCAATAAACGGCTGGTACTGAGGAAGGAATGCACCAACTTCTTATTTATGGAACTGTGTGGGGGGTAAGGTTTGGGGTGTATGCCGTTGTTTTCTATTTTTTTCACCAATTGGATCGCCGGGGTGCACAAGAGGACCAGTGTGCTGCAAGACCTGCTGTCTTGTGTCGCACTGGTGCGGAACCCCATGTTGGTGGGTCAAGTGGGAGGCCCTGTGCAGCTACCCAGTCCATGCCTAGCACCAGCCCTGGGTACATGGCGCTCAATACAGTGATACAATCTAATGTATTAAGGTGGGACACTTTCGCATTATAAAAACACTTTTAGAAATTCTTTGTCTTAGCTTGACTTCATGTATTGATGGTGCGACTAGTTCTCTTAAAGCCAAGTCAGACCCAGACGCTCCGCTCTCGCTAATTATTTATTGGCTTTTAATGTACTCTGCCACTCTGTTCTCAAAATTTTTTCGCCACCAGGGTGTGTTACGAAAATATCTAGGTTTGTGCATCTGCTTATAAATAGCACTCACATAGTCCCCTCTCTATGTCTGTTTGAGACTGTTGACCCTCCCCACTGTTTATGGTGCACATCCGTTCCACGAAACGTACGAGTGAAATGGTTCAGCAGCTGACATCCATAATCTTAGAACGGTAACCTCATGGCGACTTCAAGTAGGCAAAACTCTAAAATATTTTTGGGATGCGAAAGGAACATGATACAATACGTGAAAGAACGCTGCTACGGAAACGCGTGTGCGTCCATCCATCCACCTATGACGCCGCCTCTCACACAGGCTCTCCGAATAGGCAGCGCGAATTGCTGCCCTTTGATTGTGATTGGTTCAGTTAGTTGTGCTGCCGCTGTCGGAGTGTGGGTATTCACAATTTATTTTATCCTTCGCGCGCAATCAGGCTCGGGTACAGAGAATGAACGATAATCGGTATTGAAAGTAGATAAGGAATTACCCGTTTTAACCAAATTATGTATTCTGCCTTTCGGGACCACAATGTCTTAAAAATAACAAGCGCGCGCGCCTCGCAGCAAGGGGAGGGGGCCTGCGTGATTCACTCGCGGGAGGGAGCGGCTCACGCCGCGATAATACTTGCCATATGCCAGCCGCTCGCTCCCAGGAGGAGATTGCCAAACGTGCACGCGTTGCAATAGAAAGCAATGCAATGCGTACGCGTTTTTGGGGAGAAAAGCTCATTGATGACATGAGGTCCTCTCCTATGCGGCGCATGCACGCTGCGTAGGCGAGACCTAAAAGGAAAATAAGAGAAAACAAGATGAAACTCAGTGGACACGAATCAGCGGTTTTATGGTTTCAGGCACTTAACATGCTTCTGCAAAATTGCTTCCTCCAGTATTCATGCTTTGTACCATTTTAAATCAATGCCCTTTCGCTTTTATGTTCACCTCTTCACGTGCCTCACATGCGCCGTTCAAATTGTTTCTCCATCAAGCACTATGTGTACATTGTACACCGAGTGCACTTTCATGGAGTAACATTAATGCTGTCCCAAAGTTATTCTTGTACCTACTGTGAATACAAAATGCGATAATCAGTCCTTGGTGTTTCTCTTTTTCTATTTAATTACTTTTTTCTATGCAAATAATTCCATAATTATTAACTGTTGAGACATTGTTGTATGTCACCACCCTTGGGACACATGGCATCCCCTTGTAGTGACCAACCTGTTGACAATAATAGCACTTAGGGGGTGCCTTCCCTGATGACTTAATATCAGGGAACCACAACGTCTTCTGCTCAAGTGGAAATAGGGAATCCTGTGCCTTAGAACTAGTCTGGGGATCTTTAGAGAACTCCTTGTATATATGTTTGTCGCCCCCCTCCTTCTGGTGGGGACCCTGCCCAACCTTGTGGTGATCACGCCTAAATAGCTTCTTGTGGACCACGTGCTGTTCCAACGCTCTGCTTCCTTAGCAAGCTCCATGGGCTCAGTCAGCTTACTGTCAAGAAAGTGCTAGAACATATCTGCAAAACAAAAATTGAACATTTGCTCTCTTGCAATCAAATTGTAGCCCCTGATAATCCTTTACTTCATTGCCCTCCACCTAACCATCCAGTACCTTGCAAAAGGAATATAAACAATCCACCCAGGACTGGTGGGGCAGTTTCTGGCTGTCCTAAACTTCTGCAGTGATCCTGGCTCCCTACTTCCCTACTCAAAAAAAGATTTATTGCATAATTAATTAAAATTATTACAATTTACACATGACAAAATATTAATTCGAATTTAATACATTTTACTAGAATTGTTTCTCCTCCCCAGTTAAGAAATTTTGATAAAATGATATTTAAAAACTTTCTTCCAGGGATACTCCCCCTATCTAAAGTTCTCAGATTAATTTTACAAGTTCATGCGAGGTTTTGCAATCCCTGGCGTTAAGGTGGCCAAGTGTCCCACCTCTTGGCCTACCCCCTGTTCGGCTTGACTCAAAAGTTTTTTCACCTCTGCCAGAAACTTAGTTCCCCTGCACGCCATGATAATGGAACTCCCGCCTAACCAACATGTTACAGCTTGTCTGCAGGAACGGAGCTTTAGCTCATTAAAGATGGATTTCAGCAGTCTTTGCCTCTGTGCCAAAAGTGCCGGGCAGACGCACAGAAAATGGGCTAATGATTCAAATTTGTACCCACATAGTCTGCATTGCTCAGTCTGATGGGCTCCTTTCCAGGAAGGTAGTAGGTCCTTCGAGATGTGCATGCCCATCCTATAGTCCATAAAAGCTCTTTTTAGGTGCTCGTTGAAATGGGAAAATAAATAAGCATGTGGTTTTCCTGCTATGAAGGAATTTATAATGGACCAGCCGTGTCGCCGTTTTATCACTATACCTTTGTCTTCTTGAAAAGATTTCTTCTTTGCTGCCATGTTGGCCAATCTACTTAAGCCTGCTTTATCCATCCCGGCTTCCCATGCTGCTTCCAACTCCAGCTCTTTCACACAGACTTTCAAGTACTTTCCCCAGGTGCACGGGGTTCCAGACTCCCCTCGATTTTTTATTTCTTCCCAGCTTAGCCAGTCCATGGAATCTGAATATGCAGATCTAAGTTTGTAACACAGTTTTACGAAGCCGCTCATGCTCCTGTATTTCTGATTTTGCAGACCAAATTCAAGCCTAACTTGCGACGCTGAGGCACATTTTGGGAGATTAAAAACAGCCTTATAGATTTTAGTTTGTAGGTCATTAAGTACATCGGCTTTCTTGCCACACCAGGTGACCAGACCATAGGACAGGGTGGGCAAAATTTGGGCCGACATGACTTCCAACAGATGCTTATAATTTGGACAATCCATTTTTGCTTTTAGTAAGCGGTAAGCGAAAATTAGGGTTTGAGCTTTTGCACGTATAGCTGTTTTGTGCTCCGTTTGTTTTGCTCCCTGAGATATTGTGATTCCGAGGTATTTGTAAGACACTTGTTCTACCACCTCTTCCCCATTCGCCATCCACGTATACCTATGTTTTTTAGGTTCTACTAGGCGGACCACTTTTTTTTTTTTTTTTGTTTAGGTCCAGGCCTTCCTGTTTCAAGTATGCTGATAGTTTATTTAGTGCTTTGTAATCCTATTGGAGTTTTACTCAGCAATACTATATCATCTGCGTATTGCAGACAAGGGATTCGATGATTGGACAATGATGGTGGGTGAACTTCGTCCGACTCCAGCACAGTTGGGAGGTCGGAAAGGAAAAGGTTGAAAAGAGTGGGAGCTAAAACACAGCCTTGTTTTAGGCCTTGGTGCGTTGGTATGCTCCTTGTTTTGTAGGCTTCATTACCCAGTTTCACTCTTGCCCAGGTATTTTGATATAGAGCTTTTGTTGCCTTTTTGACCCGGCCGAATGCCGATTTGATGTCAACAAAACAGGCATACAGCCGTGCTCCCTTTGCTACCGCTCTGTCCATTAGTAGTGACAGGCAGGTCAGGTTTGTAATTGTTCCCATTTTCCGCCTGAAGCCTGTTTGGGTCCGGGGATTCTATTTGTTTCTTCAATCCAATCTTGCAGACTTAAAAGAATGCAAGAGGCGTAGAGCTTTGCCTCCACATCTATTAAAGATATTAGCCTATAATTTGTTGGTTTTCGGTGGTCACCGTGTTTAAAAATTGGGTGGATGACACTGCCCTTCCAGGATGAGGGGACCTCGTCTTCTTTATAGATATGATTGAAAAGTGGCGTTAGACTTGCTGCCCAGAAGGCCGGGTCATGTTTGAAGATGGCGTTTGGCAGCCCGTTCGGGCCAGCTGCACCTTCTGCCTTTAGTCTTGATATTAATTTACACAGTTCCCCTCTGTTGGTTCATTCCGGAAATATAGACGCCACTTTTAAAACCTCCTCCGTCTCTAAGCCTTTGATATCTGTTTTATATATTCTGATTGATTCTTCCTCATTTGTGTTTATTGCCCTTAAATCATTCGTGAGGCCTGCGGCTGATGTGCCATATAAGGTTTGTATGTGCAGGGACCAGGAATCAGCTCCCACTCCTGCTTCCTGATGGAGGTCTGATCCTTTATTTAGATAATTTATAATGCCCCAAAAGTCCTGAATGTTAGGTTGTTTTCCTGCACTTAGAAGTTTACACCACAACGTTTCCTTGTAGGAGGACTTTGCAACACTCAGTGATTTTCTGTAAGAGCTTCTGGCTTCGATCAGGTTTCCCTTGTTTGTCTATAACCCCAGTTTTTTTTGACGGGCTAGTGCTCGGACCTCTTTAGCTACCCTTCTTTTTTTTACTCGTAATTCCATTTTAAACCAAGGCTCCTTCTTGAAGGTAAACTTACTCTGTTTCTCTGATGTTGCTGGAAACTTGTGAAGCAAGTCCGAAATCAATTGCTCCCAATTTCTTACCAGGTCTTCATCTTTTTGGGACCCCAGGTTGAATAATTGAGCTTTTGCGGCGGACTGAATTTTTTCCAACCCTTCTCCTCGTCATTTTAATTTCTTTAAGTTGAATTTGAAGCATGGTCTAATAGGCTAGGTATATTCGGAGCCAGGGTGGGCACGGTGTTCAAAGTAGTTATTTGGGGGAAATGATCGCTTTCTGGCCGTTGAGCGATTTGAAATGCTTCAATACCTGGGATTAGCTCGTCACTTACTATGGTGTAATCAATTGTGGAGTTAGCCTACCCAACCCCGAACCCCAACAGATAACTCGCCCTCCCCGGCAACAAGAAGGGCAGCGAACAGGTCCCCAATCTTCCTCCCCACCTAGCAGGACCTCGCCAGCGAGCCCCTCCTCCCACCACCAACTCTAGAGACACTCGGCTGTTAACTTCAACCTTCGGGTGACTGTCCGCCGTCCCTCTCCTACCCACCCACCCCTTGGTTTTTCGCTGGTGTGAGCCAAATTCAGGATTTAATCATGTCAATCAGGAGCTTACGGGACAACATGCACACAATCGTCATCACCTGGAGTTCCCCATTAGTCCTCCCCCTCCCCATCCTCCCCCCGTGATCGGTAGTCATGCAGGGCTACCACTAGGCCTTCCCACATCCTTGCTGCTTCCAAACCCTTTTCATCATCCGTGCGGGTCGCCTGTCGAAGCCTGACCATACTTTCACTTCTAGCCCATTTTTCCAACTCCGCTGCCCAGCGCTTGCTGGACGGGCCCCACGATGACTTCCAGTGCCAGGTGATCCCCTCTGTGCTAAAATAAGGCCTAGGTCTAAGAATTTACTGGTGATCTTCGTCTTCTTCGTGTGCGGGAACCACAGGAGCAGGCAGACCGCTTTGTCAAAAGTCAACTGCCTTTCCGTCACTTCTGTCAGTAGTTCTCCTACTTCCATCTAATACGAGCCCAGCTTCGGGCAATCCCACAGCATGTGATCCAGTTCTGCCCCGGGTATGAGGCACCTCGGGCACACCGCCCCCTGCACATGGAAATGCCTCTGTATCTTACCAGGTGTTAGGTAGGCCCTATGTAGCACAAAGTAGTGTACTTGTTGGAAGCGGGCATTCCTACAACCCTTCCAAGCCCTCCTCAAGATGTGTCCCCATGTGGCATCCGGTATGGGTTTCCCCACGCTCTCCTCCCACTTCATTTTCAACGCCGTCAGGGGGGTCAGGCCTTCATGAAGCATTCGGGAATGCAGGCATGTCACCGCTTTAACTGTCCCCGCTGACATCACCACATATTGGCACGCCATCGTGGTCGTCGGTTCCAGGAGCCCTACCCTCCAATGTTTTTTAAGCGCCGCGGTTACTGCCATATGCAACAAGAAGCTCCCAGCCGGGAGTCCAAACTGGTCCTGTATCGCTCGGAATGGAAGCAGCTCGCCGTCCGCGTACAGATCTCCTACCATGTGAAGCCCCATCTCCTCCCATGCCATGAGGGGTGACCAGTCCCCTCCGTGTGGGAGTGCCGTCAACATGCCCAGAGGAATTTCCGGGGCATATGGATGCACCACTCCTGCCCGTTTGTGACTCCTATTCCAGCACAATTTCAGCGTTTTTTCCTCTAGCGTCAGGCTTCCCACATCAAGGCGTTGTTGCAGGACAATATAAGACAATACATGCCGCTGTATCCCCGTTCCCCGGTGCAGGTCAGGGCCCCTGAACTCCCTAGCTACATGTTGTGTAAGGGTCTGCAGCTGCGCCGCCAAATAATACAATTCGAAATCCGGCACTGCCATTCCCCCCTCAGATTTTGGCCTAAGGAGGGTGTCCAACGCCACCCTTCGTCTACCACTCCCCCAGATGAACCCGATAGTAAGGGTTCGCAGATCCTTAAAGAACCGGGGTGGAACCCATACCGGCAATGTCCGGAAATAGTACAGAAGGGCGGTAAAGCCACCATCTTAAGCAGTGCCACTCTACCGACCACTGACAACGGAAGCGTGGCCCAAAAAGCCACCGAGCCCCTCAAGGCTCTCACACAGCGTCCGATGTTGCCCTCCACTAGGTCGTCATCTCTATGGTAGACCCGCACCCCGAGGTAAGTAAAGCAGGACCCCTCCCAAACCACATCTGCCGGCAGTGGCGGCTGGGGCGTGTCTGCCCTCAGCGGAAAAACACAAGTTTTACGCCAGTTCACTCTGAGGCCCGACACAGCTCCAAACGTATCCAGCAACCCCACTGCCCTGGTCAATGCCTCCGCCGTATCCTCCAGGAACATCAAGAGATCATCCGCATAAAGCGAGATATAATGATGCTCTCCTCGGCATGCAATCCCCCTAAATACCGCTCCCGTCCGAGCAAGAATCGCCAAAGGCTCGATCGCCAGCGCGAACAACAGAGGTGACAGGGAGAAGCCCTGACGTGTTCCCCGCTGTACTGGATACGCTGCGGAAATCACCGACCCTAACCGCACCCTAGCAGTGGCCGAGGTGTATAGTACCCTCGTCCAGCGCCGAAACTTGTCGCCCATGCCAAACCGCTTCATTACGACATCCAGAAATGCCCATTCCAGGCTATCGAACGCCTTCTCTATATCAACAGACAACACTGCTGGCCGTTCATCCGGTTCCAGATCGCCCCTCAAGACCTGTATTAAACGGCGGATATTTGTCGAAGTATTCCTGGTGGGGATAAAGCCGGCCTGGTCTACGTGAATCAGCATCGTCATATATGGAAGCAATCTGGTAGCCAAGATTCGACTCAAGATTTTGTAATCCACCGTCAACATGGACAGCGGTCAATATGCAGTCACGTCCGTGCCATCCTTACCAGGCTTCAGCAGGGGCACTACCAGAGCTTCCCGCATAGAACCGGGCAAGCTGCCTCGGTCCAGCGCTTCATTATACACTACGAGCAGCCGGGGTGCCAGAACATCTACATACTCGGCATAAAATTCTATGGGGAAGCCATCCATCACCGGGGTCTTCTTCCTCGCCATCATTTTAATAGCCCCCCTGAGCTCAGGCAGCGTGATTTCGGCACCTAGGGTCTTAGCGTCTTCCTCCTCTAGCTGCGGAAACCGAATATCTGCTAGGTAGCCCTCTATCCCCTCAGCTCCCGCTTCCAGTCGGCTCCAGTACAGGGTCTCATAATATTCCTTAAAGCGCATAAGAATCGCCATCTGGGAGTAGACCGTGTCCCCTGAGTCTGTTCTCATGTTCAAAATTGAACACCCCCTTTGTTCCGGGTTCGCCAACCGTGCCAACAGCGTTCCCACTTTGTCCCCTTCACTGTGGACCCTAGCCGTATACTGCTTATAGTCATAGCAGCATAGCCTTTCAGTTTCCGTCGCTACCAACTCTTTAGCCACCAGAAGCTGCGCCTGCGCCACCGCCTGCCCTGGTCTCTGCCGTTCCAATGTCCGCAGGTCATCCTCAGCCCGTTTGACCTCCTCTAATATCACTTTCCTGACCCCGCAATGCTTACTAATGCACAGGCCTCTCGCTACCACTTTAAACGCGTCCCACTCAAGACCTCTAGTTGATGTTGACCCCTCATTAACTGCGAAGTATGATTCCACTCCCTCTAGCACCTCAGCCCTAAACACCCGATCCTCCAGCATGTCCGGATTCAATCGCCAATTGGGAATAGCTGTCCTCGCCTGTTGCCACCGGAGGGAGAGCAACTGGGGATTATGATCCGATATGGTCCTAGCCAGGTATTCTGTACCGGACGCTAAGTTAGCGATAACAGGATCACTTCAGTGTCTGCATGATGGTGGTTTTTTTTAAATTCGATAGCCAGAAGGTCCTGCGTTCTTATCTCGCTTAGTGCTGGTGTTGCTTGAAACAGTTTTAACAGGTTACCTCGATTGAGGATGTCCTGTGGTCCCTTTGTTGGATATTCTGGGATAAATATTAATTTGTGATGTGGTGAATCAGGGTGGTAAGGGGGTTCTTTAGACAGCTGTGAAAAGCCTGATTTAATCGATGGAGGCTTGATGGATTCATTATATTTGGATTTTTTGGAGGAGGCTTCCGGTTCCTGATCCATTTTCACCAACTTCGTTGAATTTATAGTACTTTGATTTTGCTCTGATTTATGCTGCTCATTTGGAAAGAGTATAGGTTCCCTTTGAAATAGCGCGCAGCTACGCTCATTTTCCAAAACTGTAACGCATATGCGTGATTGTACAATATTCGACTTTCGTTCTAATAAGTCTTCTTGTTTTCCGTTTATGGTTATTCCCAATTTTGCAGAAATATTCTGCGTGCTGGCGATTATTGGGCCGTGGTTGATATCCGTTTTGGTCAAACTTTGTGTTCCGGTGTTTTCTCCCAATGCTTGTTTTGGCTTTGTTTGCTCGGGACCTCCGTTATCAGTAATATTGATAGGGTTAGTAATTCCTTGCCGCGGTTTATGATCTTTCGTTAAGGCTGATCTTATTGCTTTTTGATGACTGTGGACTGTGGTCGTTGAAAACCTTGTAGTGCAGGGTTGTTTTGAGGGTATTGTTATGACTTCTTGACTTAGTTCTCCATCCCTCGAAGGAATTTGAGTGTCCAGCTTGTCTGGCGAGTGAATTAGCCCCTCCTTACCGCCTTGCGGTGTAGTCAGCATTAACGCATTGGTTTCCTGCGGGGTGCTTGTTTTAAAAATCGGGAAGAAGTCGCCATGATCTGTGTTTTTTTGCTGTTGATACTTTAATCTGGCTTTCCTGGCCTTTTTCTTTTGTCTCTTGGTTGGTTTTTCCTCCCTGATGGTTTTTTTGGAGTACTGTGTTGCTTCCAGGTCTAATACCGACCTTTCTAGACCCGCTTCCCCTAAGTTGTGTTGTATAGCCAGTTGCGGGTTACTGCTTATGGGCTCGTTTCTGCTCATCGTGTTATCAGAGGGTGACTTTTCCAAATTTAGATCGTATTCTTTTTCCACCAGATAGCGGGAATGTTTTACCTCCCCTAGGATGGCCGTCAGAATTGTCAGCAAACTTAATAGCTTTTCGATTATAATTCCACATCCACAATTACACTGTTGTTTGTTGAAGCAGGTATAAGCATCTAATTTCCCCTGATTTATTGTTAGTGACGAAATTGAATCCAATTTTGTATTTATGCCCGCAATGTGGCCTGCCACTAACGTAATAAGGTCTATCTGCACCTCCATTTTGTTTGATTGGTAGTTCAGGACCTTTATGGCTTGATCTAGAGAGCTTAATAAGGTCCTGGTCCATGCTGTGGATGGTTGATCTCCTTGAGTCTTACTTGAGTCTTTGAGGTCTGAGCCCATCATGCTGCCTGATGAAATGGTTATTGGTGCGGTTTGATTTGGATGACTGTAGTTTATTGGCATGATGTTGCTGTCATTTATTGTAAGATTTTGTTGGTCTCTTTTTTCCACTGGGCAGCGTGGGGTAGACATAGCCAAACCAGGACTTAGGTGTTGATATTTGGTACTAGGGTCGGTTCGTAGGGCTCTGCTTTGAGTATCTAAGTACATGGAAATTCTCTCCGTTAGTTCCTCCAATTCTGAGTCATTTGATAAAAACAATGGTTTTAGCCATGGATCCCCATCACGAGGGGATGTAGAGGATGAGTTGCTGTGACTTGCTGATCCATCCTTTGAACTTATTGAACCTTTAAGAGACATTTCTTCAACCAGTTCGGTGGGTGTTACGCTGTTGATCACATTCCGGCAGGTAACCTTTAAGCATGGGCGGATTTTGCGAATTGGCAATCCGCGAACTTGCGTATTTACGGATTCGCAATCCGCAAAATCCGCGAACTCTCGCGAATTCAGCGGATTTTTTTTTTGTTTGTTTTGCAAGTGTTTCTGCCGTTTCGCGAGGGTTTTTTACCAGTTCGCAAACGCGAACTTACTTGTCGGGTAGCAACGGTCGCGACCATGTTGTTTTAACGTCTGGTTCATCATAGCACCCTCTTTTTCACCACTGCCACCCTCTGTTTCACCACTGCCACCCTCTGGCTCACCCATGCCACCCTCTGGCTCACCCATGCCACCCTCTGTTTCATCACTGTAGATTATGGGGGGAAAAGCACACCTGGCCTGCCTCAACTGACATGAATGAATTAGGGGCTGATTGATTAATGTGTCACTGAATTTGAACTTCCAGTCTGGCACCTGCTTCCTTATCTGTAATTGCTTTCTGTTGCAGTCTAAATTTTTTTTAGCAGGACCTTTGGCATACTTGTAGCTATTCTCTGAGCCTGCTGTGAGGGTCAGAGCAGGGTCATAGAATAGTTGCAAGTAGGCAACTGAACTCTGGAGGGGCCCCTCAGGAAGCACTAGAGGGAATTGTTACTAATGTTAAGATTGAACTTTTGCACCTGGTGAGTGCTTTCAGTTTTGCAAAAATCGTTTTCCTGCAATTTCGCGCGATTTGCGGGGCGCGAATTTGTGCGAGATCGATTTCGGAAGCCGCGAATTCGTGCGAATACACGATTTGTTTTTTTGCGGCGTGTTTGTTCGCGTGATTTTTTGCGGGTTCGCAAGCCGCTTATAGCGCAACGTTTGCGAAGTTACCCTAGCGGTCGTACATGGGGGCGGCCATCTTGTTTGCGTGACGTAATTCCGTTTCCGGGCGCTATGTGTAATCTCGCTAAGTGTGCGGCTCGCTAGTACATGTTCGCGTGTGATCGTGGGGAAAATCTCGCGCGAACTTACCCACGCGGTCATCAACGGGCGCGGCCATCTTGTTTTTCATTCATTGCTATGGTTCTGGGCATGCTTTCTGTATCCTCTGTCAATCTCTGCCATCCTTTGCTTGTTTGAAGTTTTTTTTGTTCTATTTTACTTATTATCTATCCCTCTATTTTTCTAGCTCTATATTTTTGTGTTTTCTGCTACTTTGGGTTGATTTTAAACTACTTTTTTAACTCTTTTCTTTTCTTCTTCCCTATTCTATTTCTTCTTTATTATTTACCTTCCTTTCTGCCCAGACCATGGTAAAGGGAGCCGGGAAGCAGCCCGCGAAGGGGAAGGGTCCCGCACCCTGTGCCCGGCTCCCGTGCGGGTGTTTGAGGGGGGAGCAAGTTATAGCACGGGAGATTTTTAGTGCGGAGGAGGTGGCCGCACTAGTCTTTCATGTCCAGCGCCGCCTCCCCAAGACCATCATGGGAGGCGGCAAGATCGCTATGGGATCCGGGAGCGCCGGAAGCAGTGGGAGAAGGTGTGCCGGGCCATGTTTGAACACTCTGGGGTCCGGCGCACCTACAACCAGGCCACCCACCGCTGGACGGATCTCATGGACCGGGAACGCGACTTGCTGGACGTGCTCGGCGTCGAGATTCCCGGGCTTGGTGAGTAGTAGTAGCTATTTCTAGCTATTTCATCACTACTCTGTTTTCTTCCGCTCTGTGTGTTATTATATTGCAAATTTTTGTTTCTTTACCAAGAGCAATAATGCTGCCGATTACATTGTAGGTAAATTATATTTCAAAATCTTCTGTGCATTTCAGGTGCACTGCTCTCCTTCTCAGTAGCCTTGCTACTATGCTTATTTGTTTTCTATTTTGTGTTCATTTCATTGGCCTGAGAAATTATGTATGAGTGTAGTGTAAAGAACTGCGTAATGCTAGACACTAAGGGTCAGATTTTCAATTACCGGCGCATCCCTGCAAAGTAGCAGGGATGCGCCAGTAATTGTGCGCCACGCCACCACCACCCATGGTGCGCCGTATTTACAATGCGGCGCACCATGGGCCCAAAACGTCACAGAAGCCTTACGCATCTGTGCCGTAAAAGCGGCGCATTGCTGGAGTTGCGTGACAACGATGGCGCAGCTCCAGCAATGCTCTGGGGTGTCCTATCTCCCCAATGCTGCGTCAAGCCGTACGTCTGCTTCAAGCAGGCGCAGGGTTTGAGTCACGCATCATTGTCCTAAAAGTGATTGATTGACATCTTGTAGATTTCCTTCAGCCACTTTTAGGATGCGTTCCTGCGCAGGAACGCCCTCCCTTGCGCCGGAACGCCCCCTGATGACGCAGGGCTTCACAACGTGATGCATCTCCCGTATGCGTCACGTTGTTAATATACGCCGCACCATGGCGCCTCTTTTGTTATGCCTCTGCGTCACAAAAGTCACGCAACAATGGAGCAAAAGAGCCGCAAGGGGCTTGTAAATCTGCCCCTACAGACTCCAGTCCAGGCCTTCCTTTGTACACCTGGCAATAAGAAGAAATAGTGGTGGTGGATTGATAGTTTGAGTATTTTAATGACTGGTTAATGTAGTAGGAAACTTTTTAGTGTTGTCGCTGATCTGCAATCACGATGGAGTTTGTCTGTCACTACGCGTGCTGCGGACTGCAGCCTGCCAGTCCTAGGCGAACCTTTTTAGTAGTTTGTTTAGTGAGTTGCATAACTTTTCAAGTCGCCGGTCCGCAAATCAACAATACTAATATCGTAGTAGACCACATGAGATAGGTCAATATATCCCGTTAAATAGTAGTCTATTTGCTATTTCCCCAAAAGATGTTGTTATTGTTCTTTTGAAATGTTTGATTTGGTTGACAACAATCATCCATGTTTTTGGGTCTTTCTTTCTTTCATGTTGTACATCAGCTCCTCCCAGGGGCAAGAGGACATTGGAGGAGGCTGCTGCTGCTGAACCAGGCCAGGATCGGTCAGGCGAGGGCTCATTTGCTGGCCCCGGTAAGTTTTAATTTTAATATAGAGTACCTATCTTTTCCTAGCGTTCCTCATTCGATTTTTTCTAAATCGTCTTTGATCTTCTTGTACACTGTATCTAAATTCTTATCCTGCCTCGACTATGACTCCCTGTGGTATTACTAGATTATTCGTATTTGTCTGTCTGTGTAGCTAACTAAGATTGAACATTTGGCAAAAGGTGTAAAACGAAACTCCCATTCTAGTCAGCAATAGCTCTATGCTCTGAGTGCAGTCCTCTGGGATTGTCCATAATGTCTTTTCAAGTCTTCTAAATGTTTATGCTTTGACAATTACCAACAATAAAAAGGTGAATGACCACCAAGAAAGAATAAGATACTACTTTACTTTTAGTTTGGATAGGAGGACAATCCATACTACTACTGTTGCAGGGACAAATCTGTACAAAGAGAACTATGGACACTAAAGTGCATTGTTTATCAATTATAATAGGCACAGGTCGACTTTCCACATACCTCAGTGATATCAGACTTTGAAGAACCCCCAATCTCCTTACTGACTAGATAGTGTGGCAGAGTCCTTTAGCTCCCAAATTCATCGATGATTGATCCCCAATGATGATTATCCAACGCAGGACAAGAGTACGGAGTCAGAGTCCAGAAGTGTCAGAGGCACGGGCTCATGCATTGCAAGTTGCAAAACCTTTTGCTCATTCACTCATGACCAAAAACCACAGAGTCTATTTAAGTTTTAAAGCTTTATTAAAAGTAAAAATATTTATTGAAATCAAGCTTGTCATAAAACATAAACGGTTGATTAAAAATTGAAAAGTGCTTATAGTGATTTATTTCACACATTTATTGTGGGCGAGCCGAGCCCTCACCTGGTTTGAACTTTAATTTTTCTTTTTGGTGCTGAATCGTTGGTCCCTCCGTCCTAGTGATGATGATTTGTTCTTAGAAGGGAAGATTCTGTCTGTTATGAGAGAAATGGTGCGTGTTAAAAAGCAAGCATTCATCAGTTGTGCCAAAAAGTGCAGCAAGACAACACCCTTCCCTGGAAAAAGGGACATTTTTACTTTAGAGTAGACAGTCACAAATTATTAGCTTGTTTTCGGTATTCACATTTCTTCATTCCTAGACAAAATACTAGTGATTGGTGTATGTCTATGACATCTAACATTCTTAAATGTACTTTGTAGGTGGAACATCTGGTGCTGGACCCAGCGCGGAGGTGGAGGAGGGAAGTTCTGGGGAGGAGGCGGTGCAAGTGCCGGACCAAACTGCTGTGCGGGTTGCCACGGTAGTGGCGGGCAGTGGTAAGCTCTTATATTCCTTACTTATTGAGATTGTAGACTGCATAGTGTGCTCCCCGTGAGAAAACGTAAGGTTTGTCCAGATGAGAGACATGAAGAAGAATGATTGACATACAGTTTGAATGGATGGATGCCTGGATCATGGTACTATCTGACTCTTAGATAGCATATGTGTATCTCGAGAGAGCAGACGGTCACTGGATGAACTAAGTGTTACTTTGAAGAGCATGTAACACCGCACCCGCACGTCCGTCCCAGTGTAGGAAAGGCAAGAAAAAGAAGTTGTAATTTTGTCCGAATACTACCATGAATAGTAGCAGTAGTTTGCATTGCAAGCACAGCATATATCCGGCTATTACGATGGCCGCTCACTACATCTGTTAATAAGCACCTAAAGTCATCCCATATGTAAGCAAATACATACCATGTGCAGTGATAGATAATCAGATTACTTATCTTCTTCATTTTCCTTTTCTAGTATCTATTCATTGGCACTGTAGGGTGAAAGTTAAATTAATTACGCAGTAGCCCTTGTAACAGAGTATTCTCAGTGCCACCCGTAATAGAAAAGTAAGAGCATGACCACCTGCATGTACTGGACTGGTACAGTAACGCAAGTCTGTCTCACTCATCATGGCGGGCGTCTGTTTTTCTCGGGTGCAAGTTGACTGCGCTGGCATTATGCCGGCTTGCAGAAGTTAACGTACCAATTTTGCTAAACAAGAGAGAAGAATAAGAATAAGACTGGTGTACTGTCATAGTCGACTCGAATGGAGTGAGTCCATAGTGCTCGTAGAATTGATTCCTTAAACTCCCACTAATGTTAGAGCAAGGATGAAGAAGTGGGAGGTTAGATAGATACTGGCCACAATAGTTATGTACTGCGCTTCCAAGTTGCTAGTTCTACTGTGACACAACTTTCTGCTGAATCATTTTGTGTTAATCTTAAAGAGCATTGGTTACAGACTATGTCTTTCTTTCTTCATATAGATGCTCCTTCCAAACCAACAAGGAAGGAGCTGGCTGAAACGGCCCGGCAACGGAGGCTGGAGGCGACTGTCGCCGAATATCGGCGGCTGGTGGCCCAGGAGGAGGAGGACACGCAGAGTACGTCAACAACATCCACGGCGACACCTGCATCCTCCTCCGCGCTCCCTGGGTCAGCCAGTCAGCGCAGGTCTCCAGCGGTACGGAGCCGGGGTACCGCAGCCACCCGCCACCACCGAGCAGCAAAGAAATCAGCTGCCCCCCGCAGCAGTTGCAAAAAAAGGATGCACCGCCTTTCCCTGAGGGTTTCCTACCTCGAGCAGGAGCTCCTCAACACCAAGACCCTGCTCGAGACCCTCCGCAAGGAGCATGCTGACCTGGCCCGAAAAGTCAACAGCAGCCAGTAGGAGGAGACTGTCCCTTGCCCCTTTTTTAAAGACTTCTGGGGGGTGGGAATTGGGAGTTGGGTTTTCTACTTTTTTGGACTTTGTTTTCAGGGACATTCGTTGGGGTCCGGGGGGGGGGGGTTGGGTCTTGCGGGATATTTATGTTACTGTATATATAAATATACTTTAAACTTTATCTTAGCATACGTGTTTTTTACTGCTTTTGAGGCTGGTGGGTGGGGGTTTAACAGTCCTGAAACTTAAGTGGCATCTTGATTCAAGTTGTGTAAGTACAAATGGCCCAAATGTTTTCAAAACGAAGTGCCTCTCACAGAGTAAGTGAATTCAATAGTCCTAGGACTAGTGTCAGTCTCTCGTCTCTCCTAATACTTCATTATACTACCTCCCCCCAAACGCTTATCCTACCTGTAATTTGTGTTTGGAAATAGGGCTAGGCACAGCCATTATAGTTCTACTCCTGAGGTTCTTTTAAATATCCCCCATTGTGGCTGCTTCCACGAGGGCCATGGGGTTACTGGTTTTCCCTAGGCTCCTTGTCAGTCGGGACAGTGCCGTAACATGGGAGGTAGTGTCTTGAGGGAAAATGGCTTCCTTATCAATGCTCGTTCTTTAATTAAGCACAATGTCGCTTTTAGGGATTTTGTTCTGGACAGAAAACCCACTTGGGTTTTCGTCACAGAAACCTGGTCAAAAGATTCCTCGGGTCCAGACCTAGTGGAAGCAGTTCCAGAAGGCTACTTCTTTGCGAGGCTGGATAGAGCAGGACGTACAGGAGGAGGGTTGGGCATCCTATATAGGGATAGTCTCCTATGTCACATTTCACCGCTATCTGACCCTCAGGATGCTGTTCAGGCCCTACACTTTTCTTTAAAAGGCTCCTTTGAGATTCCATTCACTGGTGTCCTAATTTACCGCCCCCCTGGGTCTAGAACTGAGTTTGGACATACTATGCTAAATATCCTAGAACTATATTTTGGCTGCAAGCATCTTACGGTCCTGGGAGATCTGAACTATCATCTAGAGAATTTGGAGTCCAGTGATACCATCTCCCTGCTCGATGCTCTGTCTGCCTGTGGGCTGAACCAGCTTGTGAGAGGTGCCACCCATCAAGCGGGCCATACGCTTGATGGAGTTTTCTCAAACGATGGAAGGTTGACAGTTAATGATCCTTTCCCCCTCTCATGGTCTGACCACTATGCTGTTCCAATAGAAATGTCCTATTGAGGGGCTATAAGGCGGAGGTAATAAGAGCTAAGCAACAATATTTTACTGCTTGTACCACCTCACTTTCCTCCCCGAAAGAGCTCTTCAAGATTGTTGATTTCCTGACTTCCCTTCAGATTCCTGATCCCATTATTGGCTCTCAGCAGCTGTGTAATAACATTGCCTTTTTCTTCCAGGCAAAGATTGCTGATATCTATTCGGCCCTAGAGCTTCAGAAGGCCTCGATCTCTGATTCCTCTGGTCCCTCTCTGTCTGCCTTAACTTTAGCGGAGGATACTCCCTCGGGGCGCCTGGCCTCTTTTCCTCCTCTTTTACTTCAGGAACTAGAGAATCTTCTAACTAAGACCAGATCAGGCTCCCCCCTGGATCCTTGTCCTCTTAAGCTCCTTAAGCAGTGTAAGGAGACTCTTCTGCCCCCCCTTTTAGATATCATGAATAGGGCAATGAGGGTTGGCACTTTTCCTCAGCAATGGAAGAGGGCAGTGGTAAAGCCACTGCTTAAGAAGCCAACATTGGACCCAGGGGTACTTAAAAACTTTCGCCCTATTTCGCTGCTCCCTGCCCCTGTGAAGATGCTGGAAACACATCTCAACAAGCATCTCGCGGCCTTTCTGGAAAACTCTGGTCATTTGGATCATTCGCAGCACGGATTCAGGAGGGAACATAGCACCGAGTCGGCCCTTACCATAGTGGTGGACAACATCCGCACCCGAGTTGATAAGGGCCAGACCACCCTCCTCATCCTGTTAGACCTTACGGCTGCATTTGACACCCTTTCTCCCTCGGTTTTAACATCTCGCCTGAGGGAGATTGGGGTGGAGGGGTCCGCTCTTAGTCTGCTGACGTCCTTCCTTGACCAGAGGGAACAGAGAGTGAAGCTTGGGGAGTTTCTATCTCCATCTCTGTCTGTGCACTGTGGGGTCCCTCAGGGGTCGGCATTAAGTCCGACCCTTTTCAACATCTATGTGACCCCACTTGCCAGACTGATAAGATCTTTTGGGATGGAGGTAGTCTCCTACGCCGACGATACCCAGATCCTGGTCTCCCTCTCCCAGCCTGTCAGCGCGGCTGCCTCCAATTTTAGATTCTGTATGGAGGCAGTCACTCAATGGATGATTCACAATTCATTGAAACTTAATGGTGAGAAGACGGAGATCTTGGTGTTTGGAGGAAAGGAGGATATCTGGTCGGCAAACTGGTGTCCCGTTTCTCTGGGTGCCTGCCCGGAACCTGCCGCTCTGGCTAAAAACCTAGGAGTCTTGATCGACCCTACCCTCAGTATGCGTCAGCAGGTGAATAGAACAGTCTCCACCTGCTGGGGCATAATTCACATCTTGAGGAAGATTAAACACTATCTATCCCAGCAGGCAAGAAAGCAAGTTGTGGTTGCACTCATAGGCTCCCGACTTGATTACTGTAATGCGCTGTATGCAGGACTCAACAGGGGGTTGCTGCAGCGTCTACAAATGGTCCAGAACGCGGCGGCCAAGTTTGTGCTAGATTTACCCAAACGTGCGTCAGCCACTTCCGCAAATCGTTACACTGGCTCCCCATTGAGGACAGGATTTCCTTTAAAATCATGTGCCTGACCTATGGAGCCTTAGCGAGAAATAGGTTAGCAGGGATTGGTGCTCTCCTGGCCCCCTACAGCCCTTCTAGAAATTTGCGTTCCGCCAACAAGTCTCTGCTATCAGTACCACGCATTCGCAGAGCTAAATGGGGTGGCAGAGCTTTTTCTACCATAGCACCAAAAATGTGGAACGCTCTTCCTGTGGAAACTAAGTCCCTTCCCACCATGCAGTCCTTTAGAAAGGCCCTGAAGACTCGGCTATTTGCTAAAGCAATCCTGTTTTGCCTTTTTTGTGATTTATTTTGATAGGCGCCTTGATGCCTTCGGGTTTTAGTTGCGCATTATAAATTTTCTTTCATTCATTCATTCACAGGGCTGGCTGCACGTGAAATGGCGATTAAGGTTGGCAACCCTGGGCGGATGAAATGTCATCATTGCGGTGGTACTGGTGGTGTTACACATTGGCAGTTGCAGCATCTGAAAAAAAGAAAATGAAACCTTGTTTGTCCTTACCGTAGCATTAGAACGGTACGATAGAGAATATAGCAGGTGACAGTACACTAGAACAGTGCCACAATGTAGCCTAACAAATGGTAAAGTATTTAAAGTATAACTACTACTTGCGTTGAATTTCTTTGACATTGGCTACTATTACAAGAAATAGTACTGAAGGTGAAGGACACAGCAGCGTAATAATTTCATTTGCCACGTCTAGGAGGAGGATGTTCTTGATGACCAATCCAGTTGATGGCGCACATGAAAATCTGCTTTCATTTGCCAATAGTGACTCGGTGTCAAGCTGAGTAAGAATATATCCTCGGATTCCTTCACCATCCTGTTGCTATGACCTTATCCTCCCCAGCAAGTGTGCGGAATTATTGCTGTCATTTAGTCACACATCAATCAAAACCACACAGCCCGGGGGAAGAGGGTTAGGGTTTGGAAAATGGATGGGAATGGGGTTTTTTGGGAAAGTTTTGTTGAAAGAAGAAAAAAAAAGCACAGCATGGACAAACAATAATTGAAGATAAACAAATCTTTGGGTACAAAGCTAACCATGAATCTTTTAAGTGACATAAAGGAAGTGCATGCACTACTGCATGCATGGTTACTGAAAAGTAACTAGTACTTTCGACAACCGTGAATGAAAGAATGCGACAGTACAGGGCTGCAGTAATAATTATGCGTTTTCACTTGCCTATCTCTGCACTCAGAGAAACACTTCGTACATTAAATTAGGTTTGAAAAATAGCAGAAGTAAAACCTATCCAATGGCTGTAGGGATGAATTTAGAAGCAGAGATCAAAGAAATGCAGAGTCACACTCATAGAAGTTCACAGCAATAACATTACTTAAAAGATAATTAGAAAAGAACGGATACTGTATCTGTATGTTGTTGTAGTTGTCCTGTTGAATTTGGGAAAATGTAAGATGCATCCAACCATTCCTCTTATTAGTGGGACTCCTCCATTCCATCTGACGCTCCGTCCATCAATGTTGGTGACCAGAAGACACCCTGTCCACTGCCTGCCTGGCGGATGCTGAATTGCGGCTCGCTAATGTGAAGCCTGACTTCATCCTTTTTTTCCCATTGCACAGGCTGAAACCCGGCCTGTAATTCTTGATGGAAAAACAGGAAGTGATATTAGAACACCACTGACAAATAAATATAAGGTATGTACGCTGTGTAGTGCAAAAAGTCACACTGTGAGTTTCCTATTAGACAGTACAATATTTTTGAAAGTGCCTACTCTGTCTGAGTCTCCTTTTGAAGGATAAATAAGTATGGGCGAATTAATTTAGCGGATCCTTCCCCTCAAGCTAGGTGTACTGTAAACTGTGTTTTAGAACAAAATTAGACCTTCCCAGCAGTGCTCCCAGACCCTTACTAAACCCAGTCGCAAAAATGTAGAAGACCCTAAGAAGACCCCCAATCAGATCTCAAAAAACGAGGCCTAGAAGAAAATGATGACAAAACGTACTTTGAAAGTAAAGTAGGCCCAAATCCTCCCTTACCCACCGTGGATTGTATTCAAACCACTTGCAAGCAAGCAAAAGTATCCATACCCAGCATCGCTCCAAGACTCGCAAACCCCCCACAAACAGCCCCCCGCCCAAACACATGCAATACAATACTGCTAACCCTAACGAGCCCTAAGTTAAGAATAGTGGCAAACGCTTTCTTTAACTAGGCCAAATCCCCCCTTCCCCACCATGGATTTTCTCCAAACCACTTTTATCCGGTACTAGACCTTCCCAGCAATGGCCCCAGAGCCGTCAACCCAGGCGGAAACAAGTAGAAGACCCCCAAACAGCCAAAAAGCAAAACTACAAAAGTGGGGACTTAGTAATTTTCCTGGCAAATTTCCAACATCACTCCACGCGCGCTCTGAAGCTAGGCCCTAACTCCCCTTTGCCACCACGGATATTCTTCAAACTACTTGCAATGAAAAGTATCCATACCCAGCGTTGCTCACAGACCCCAAAACCCACCCACAAACACCAGGAAGCCCCCCAAACAGGCCCCCAAAAACGCTGTAGTGAGCGAAATGTCAGAAAATTCAAAAACGTTTTCCTCATGGATTTTCTCCAAAACACTTTTATCCGGTATTAGACCTTCCCAGCAATGCCCCAAGACCCGCCAACCCACCCGCAAAAAAGCACATCACCCCCAAACAGGCAAAACGCAAAAATGGAAAATCTCATACTTAGAATTATTTTTCGGCCTTCTTTCAATTCTGTCCAAACGCGCTGTGCAGCAAGGTCATAACTCGACTTTTCCACCATGGATGTCCTGGAAAACAAATGCAATCAAAATTAGACTGTGCCAGCGTTGCTCCCAGACACCAAAACACACCCACAAACACCAGGAACCCCCCCAAACAGGCCACCGAAAACATGATAGTGAGCAAAAAGGCAAAAACTTTTTTTGCTCCGATTTTCTCCAAACCACTTTTATCCGGTACTAGACCTTCCCAGCAATGGCCCCAGAGCCGTAAACCCTGGCGGAAACAAGTAGAAGACCCCCAAACAGCCAAAAAGCAAAACTACAAAAGTGGGGACTTAGTAATTTTCCTGTCAAATTTCAAACATCACTCCACGCGCGCTCTGCAGCTAGGCCCTAACTCCCCTTTGCCACCACGGATTTTCTTCAAACCACTTGCAATGAAAAGTATCCATACCCAGCATTGCTCAAAGACCCCTAAATCCACCCACAAACACCAGGAAGCCCCCCAAACAGGCCCCCAAAAACGCTGTAGTGAGCGAAATGTCAGAAAATTCAAATACGTTTTCCTCATGGATTTTCTCCAAAACACTTTTATCCGGTATTAGACCTTCCCAGCAATGCCCCAAGACCCGCCAACCCACCCGCAAAAAAGCACAACACCCCCAAACAGGCAAAAAGCAAAAATGGAAAGTCTCATACTTCTAATTATTTTTCGGCCTTCTTCAATTCTGTCCAAACGCGCTGTGCAGCTAGGTCATAACTCGACTTTTCCACCATGGATGTCCTGGAAAACAAATGCAATCAAAATTAGACTGTGCCAGCGTTGCTCCCAGACACCAAAACACACCCACAAACACCAGGAACTCCCCCAAACAGGCCACCGAAAACATGATAGTGAGCAAAAAGGCAAAAACTTTTTTTGCTCCGATTTTCTCCAAACCACTTTTATCCGGTACTAGACCTTCCCAGCAATGGCCCCAGAGCCGTCAACCCAGGCGGAAACAAGTAGAAGACCCCCAAACAGCCAAAAAGCAAAACTACAAAAGTGGGGACTTAGTAATTTTCCTGGCAAATTTCCAACATCACTCCACGCGCGCTCTGCAGCTAGGCCCTAACTCCCCTTTGCCACCACGGATTTTCTTCAAACCACTTGCAATGAAAAGTATCCATACCCAGCGTTGCTCAAAGACCCCAAAACCCACCCACAAACACCAGGAAGCCCCCCAGACAGGCCCCCAAAAACACTGTAGTGAGCGAAATGTCAGAAAATTCAAAAACGTTTTCCTCATGGATTTTCTCCAAAATACCTTTATCCGGTATTAGACCTTCCCAGCAATGCCCCAAGACCCGCCAACCCACCCGCAAAAAAGCACAACACCCCCAAACAGGCAAAAAGCAAAAATGGAAAATCTCATACTTAGAATTATTTTTCGGCCTTCTTTCAATTCTGTCCAAACGAGCTGTGCAGCAAGGTCATAACTCGACTTTTCCACCATGGATGTCCTGGAAAACAAATGCAATCAAAATTAGACTGTGCCAGCGTTGCTCCCAGACCCCAAAACCCACCCACAAACACCAGGAACCCCCCCAAACAGGCCACCGAAAACATGATAGTGAGCAAAAAGGCAAAAACTTTTTTTGCTCCGATTTTCTCCAAACCACTTTTATCCGGTACTAGACCTTCCCAGCAATGGCCCCAGAGCCGTCTACTCACCCACAAAGAAGTAGAACACCCCCACAAGTGCAGAGTCTTTCTTCATTGGGCGTAATCCAGCCATCTGCTTTGAGGGAAATAGGAGTCTGGAGGAGGAGGATAGAGGAGCATGTTCTTGTGAACTTGTGAACCAGAGGAATGCAGACTGCGGCACCTTCAAATCAATAAGCAAATAAGTGAAGACAGTTCTGCTGATGGGCTTGTTTTTTGTGATTAGGTGATTAAAGTTTTTGTTATATAGATTTTGCAAAACAAAGAAAGAGACACACAGGAATAAAAGTGAATAAGGACGAAACAGAAAGTTAGTGATTCATTGACTCATTTATTTTCAAGGCTTGGTGTCAGGGAAGAAGAGCTCGTCCTCAAACTCTGCGAATTCATACGGGAGTAGGTCACTTAACAGAGAAGAACTTCCCTCATCTAAGTTGGTGTCCTCCTCGTCTTCTTCCGGCGTGCATTCTCGTATTTTGTAATCTGGTGGTATGAGGTGCTGATTCATCTTGATCATTGTTAACCTCTCCACATTTTTGGGCGAGAGGAGGGTCCTTTTGGAAGTTACAATGCCACCAGCAGCACTGAAAACACGTTCAGAAGACACGCTTGCAAGTGGGCAAGACAAGTAATTTATAGCCAGGTTGGTGATCTCTGGCCAAGCAACTGTTTTCCCATGCCAATACGCCAATGGGTCATGAGAAAGATGGAACTCTGTTGAGTCATTCAGATAGGCCTGCACCATCAACTCAAGGTTCTCCCGGGTTCCTCCACTTTGCTTACTTTTTTCTAGGACCATTTCAGAAGCAAACCCAAGCTCAGTTAGTCAATCCTCTTCATCACCCGATATTACTGTTGTGTCTGGTGCAGATGATACGGTTGCTGGTGTCGTTAGCGGCTGAGAGGGCAAATCACTCACTTCTGCCACAGCCACAAATGCAGAAGGGGATTTTTTGGACTGCGGACGGCCTGCTGATGCTGATGTACTGCCTTTTCCTTCAATTTCCTGCCGTTCTCTTTCAAACCGAGTGGCTGACACAGCTAGCCAATGTTTGTACTTTGTAACATCTGCGTCATCAAAAGGAAAGAATACTCTGCCGGCCACTGCCTTTTTGTACCGTGGATCCAGAATAGTAGCACAAATGTAATGCTGTTCTGTCTTGATCATTTCAAGACGATCATCGCCAAGTAGGCGGTGTAATAACTTCTCCGCCAACTCTAATGCGTCTTCCTTTCCATCTTTTTCAAACTTAGAACACACCGCCTTCAGTCGGTGCTCTAGCATGCTCAACAATGGGATAGCTTTTCCCAAATTACAGTCCTCCCTGCTGACTGCACGCGTGAAGACCTCAAAAGGACGAAGCATGTCTGTCAGGCTTTTAACTAGGTGCCATTGCTCCACCTGTATCCTCATGTCCATCATAGGTGTACCCAGTTTAAAGAAATACTGATCGACTACCGCATACTGCTCATATAGACGCTCAAGCATGTAGAAGGTTGAGTTCCAACGTGTTGCCACCTCCTGGATGAGTGCTTTCACTGGCAATTTACGTTCATATTGCAGGCACCTCAGCTGCTTCCGGGCCTTAAAAGAATGGTTGAAATGTGTGCACATTCTTCGGCAGGTGGTTAGTAACTCGGAGACTGGACTTTCTTCACTCAAGAATTTTTTAACAACCAGGTTTATACAGTGCGCCAGACACGGCACTCTGAAATAGTTATCCATATCCATGGCCTTAACTACATTGGCGCCATTATCCGTGGAAACATAACCAATCATGCGTTTTCTTGGGGACAGCCATTGAAAGACCTTTGTGTTAAACTCATGCAAAAGGTTTTCTGCTGTATGACTTTTCTCCATGGCAAACATGGCTATTGTTGCATGTTTCCGAGCAGCTTTATAAACTTTGTCCTCATCAACACCTGCGTTTATCTTGCCTTTAACCCCTGAAAAATAGACCCAGTGTGCAGTGATGCACATGTAATCAGTGGCTGCACAACTGCTCCACATGTCTGTTGTCAGATGTATAGTGTGAACAGCACTTTTCTGCAAAGCTGCCCAATTCACCTCGAGCACATATTCATGTAGTGCTGGAATCGCAACTCTGGCAAAATAGAACCGGCTAGGAACCTTCCATTTAGGGCAGAGCGTTGCCACCATTTCAAGAAAACCCACCCCTTCCACGAAAGAAAAAGGGAGAAGGTCCAGCGCTAGCATTTTAGCCAGCTTACTGTTATACAGACGCCCCATTGGGTGGTTGCGTTCATATGGCGCTTCTGAAAACAACATGCTTCTAATGGTGGGATGGACCAATTTACGGGATGATGATGACTTCTGCGACCCAGTTACGCTCCGTGATGAACTTTTTCGCGTTGGTGTCTCACTCTCTCCCACACTCTTAGTGTGACTCATACATCTGCTGCTGACAGGGGTACTAGGTGTAAGTGAAGAAATGTCTGACGCTTCTTCTTCCTCCTCGTCATCAGCAGATGAAACATCAACGGATACTATTTGTTGACTTGCAATTCGGGCATCCTTGATCTCCCTTAGGTGCGCCAGCCATTTGACAGTGTGCTGTCTCTCAAGATGACCTCTCTGGCCTCCGGTACCATAGTTGGTACCAAGCTTACCACGACTAACTCGAACCTTACAAATGGTACAAATGGCTATGTTTTCCCTTGTTGGGCTAACACTAAAGAAGTCCCAAACTGCGGACTTCAAATGTCTGTGGGGAGCGGAGGAGGCGATACTGGGAATGCTGCTAATGCCAGATGAACTGGAGGATGTGTGTTGCCGAAATTTAGTACGTTGTGCACTTACAGCACCACTAATTGAGGACATGGAGGTCGAGGTAGGTCCCTTCCGGCGAGAAAATATGGAAGCTGTAGGTGGTGGTGTTGGTGTACTAGTTAACTGCATTCCTGGGGGTCCCATTCCCACGTCGCCATTATCATCATCACACTCAGCAGCATTTCGGGCTAGGGTGAAAATGTCTGTGTGCTGCATGCCCGATGAGGCTGGAGTGACGCCTATGATGACTGCGTCGTCGTCGTGAGAGTCTTAATCAGCAGGAGCAGTATACGCGCCTTCTTGTTCAGCGTCATCATCACACTCCATGACTCTGAGACTTTCGGGGACCTTCCTTTTACGCTTAGCTACCTTTGTCAGATCATGGTGTGCCTCACTCTCAGACGGCCGTGGTGGTTCCCAAGTTTGATCCGTATCATCAGAAGGAAGGGGGCTTGAAGAAGAAGTAGACACCATCCTTGATCTTTTCCTTGCTGGGGATCTGGAAGACAATGAATCATCAGGAGGAGTGGCTTCCTCATGTGATACCTCGGCTTGAATGTCGATTTCCTGATGTGCCCCTACTTCGGGAGGAACAACTATTGTGGGCACTTGTGCCGCTCCATGCACCTCTGCTTGCTCCTCTCCTTGCACCGCCTCTCCTTCCACATGTACTTGGGCTTGCACATGTGGTTGTTGTTGCGGCTGTGGTTGTTCAACACTCGTCAGATGAGTTACAACAACCTGTGTTGATTGAGGGATGCTGCTACTTTCTTGCGATGAGCCAACATCACTGGTCGATGGTGATTGAACAACTATACTGGCTGCATCTGCAGCACTCAAGGGCTTGAACCTAAGTTGGCTTGGTGGTGATGGCACTGAGCCCAATGGAGCGGAGGTGCTGCTCCCAGCTTGGTCCCCAGCAGACCCCGCTGCTGCTGCAGGCGTACTTTTTTTTATCCCAAAAAATGTGGCGGTCGTCACACCAGTCTCCTTGGTAAGTAGCGCCAGTTGCTTCTTCTGCTCCTTACTGGCAACTTTCTTGCTAGAGGAGCTACGGGCAACTTTTTTTGGGGCCATCTTCTTCAGATTTCAGAACAGCAGGCCGCAGTTGCACAAGTTGCAGAGTTGTCTGTGGCCACACGTGACGTTGTGCTGCAAACACCGCAGCAGGACTTCTTCCTGGCACTGATGAGGAACGATGAGGCTGATGATTCGTCTTTCTGCACCTAAAAGCAAACGAAGCCAGAGGAACATCAGTTAAATAAATGTTGCATATGTAGCGCTTCAATTAATAGTTTGCAAGTAAGCAATTTTATTATACCCACCCCCCAAAATGGAAAGACCAATAAAATGTACCACTGACAGAGTACCCCTGGGCATAATGGATGAAAGCATGGCAGACTGGGTGCAGGCCTATGACACAACAAAGCACACTGCCTGCCTTCAAAATGGCCCCTTGCACCCCAAGCACATGGCCAGGGCCTGCCTGTACCAGCACTCAAAATGGCCCCCACCCACCTGGCCAGTCCCCATCAACAGTACACCCCAAAAAACGAAAAACACACAAAAATCACCACAATCCAATGCCATCCATGCCCTCCATGATGTTTACATGAAAGAGATCCCACAGAAAGACTCAGTCCATGCACCACTGGGTACCCCTGGGCAAAAGGCCCCAACAGCAGCCAAAAAAATAGAAAAAAACACAAAAATCAGCACAATCCCATGCCATCAATGATGTTTAAATTCAAGACACCCCACAGAAAGACTAGGCCCATGCACCACTCACTACCCCTGGGCATAATGGATGGAAGCTAGGCAAAATGGGTGCAGGCCTGACAACACTGGCTGCATTCAAAATGGCCCCTTGCACCAAAAGCACATGGCCAGGGCCTGCCTGTACCAGCACTCAAAATGGCCACCACCCACATGGCCAGTCCCCATCAACTGTACACCCCAAAAAAACGAAAAACACACAAAAATCACCACAATCCAATGCCATCCATGCCCTCCATGATGTTTACATTAAAGAGACCCCACAGACAGACTCAGTCAATGCACCACTCACTACCCCTGGGCAAAAACTTAAGGCAACATGTGTACATATAAATCAATTCAATACATTTCTAGGTGCGTTCGTGTTTGACATGTGGTGTGCAAAGATGTGTCTTTACCTGACACGGTGTTACAAATGACTTAAAAAAAACAGGATCAAAGAGACATACCGAATGTTCTCTGTTTGCGGCAGAGTTCACGATTGTCGCTGATTTGTGCTGTTAAAAAGAAACAGCGCGAATTATGGTGAGTTATTTGGACCATAGCGTGTCCACAAGGTGTCAGGGGAAAAAAAACCTTACGGTTAACTTACTGTGATATAAGGCACGATTGGTTCCAAGAATCTTCGCGTGTCTGTGGGCTCGAATGAGCGCGGAAATAGATAGGGTGTAAATGTTTTCCCGCGGTGATCGGGAATTTGAAAACCTGCATAACCCGGAAGTCAGGAGTTAGAAAACGGACTAAGGTTGTTGAAGAACGTGGCGGCCATCTTAACATGGATAAGATGGGAATGTGACAATCGTCTTGCCTAAGAGTGGGAATCGAAAAAAATCAAAAAAAATCGTAAAGTCCGGGGTGCAGGTGTGATGTGTGGGGCGGATTGAGATATGTATATGGACAAGATGTGAAACATAAATGGACAAATAAACGAAACTATGTTGTGATTCAGTGAAAAAACAGACCCCACAATTGGCAATGCGTTACAGTATCATACCAATTTCTATAGGTAGCAACTCAGTTCAATGCGGTCATTGAGACCGAATGGTTTCAGTGATTGTAACCGATAAATCCAGGCTGTCTCTCGTTGTAATAGAGTGTTATTATTGTCTCTGCCTTCACTTTTTGTCACCAACTCTAATACCATAAATTTCAACTGAGCAATGTTGTGTCTCTGTTCATGAAAATGCATGGCTATGCTGGATCGTTAGTTTTTGGTTCGTATGTTAGATTTGTGCTCATTAAGTCTTATTTTTACTTTTCTTTCAGTTTTCCCAATGTAGATCTTACCACATGGGCACTTCAATAAGTAAAGGAGGTTCATAGAGTCGCACGTGGCATTCACATTCACCTTGATGTTATTTCCCCTCATGGGGTGGCATATGCTGTTTCCTCTTATGATGTTATTACAACTGTTGCAGTTGTAACAGGGTAATGTACCATTTTATGTCATCAGTTTCATGGATTCTCTTGATAAGATCTCTTTCAGATTGGCTGCTCTGGTGTAAGCCATGATAGGGGGATCTTTGAATAGGTCTTTAAAGTCTGGCTCTGTGGCCAATATGCGCCAATGGTTCAATATGATTTTTTTATATTGATTACTTTGGGTGGAGTGTCGTGAAACCAAAACCATTCGGTTGTCCTCTTTTTTTTCCGATTTTTTTCGATTCCCACTCTTAGGCAAGACGATTGTCACATTCCCATCTTATCCACGTTAAGATGGCCGCCACGTTCTTCAACAACCTTAGTCCGTTTTCTAACTCCTGACTTCCGGGTTATGCCGGTTTTCAAATTCCCGATCACCGCGGGAAAACATTTACACCCTATCTATTTCGGCGCTCATTCGAGCCCACAGACACACGAAGATTCTTGAAACCAATCGTGCCTTATATCAAAGTAAGTTAACCGTAAGGTTTTTTTTTTCCCGTGACACCTTGTGGACACGCTATGGTCCAAATAACTCACCATAATTTGCGCTGTTTCTTTTTAACAGCACAAATCAGCAACAATCGTGAACTCTGCCGCAAACAGAGAACATTCGGTATGTCTCTTTGATCCTGTTTTTTTGAAGTCATTTGTAACACCGTGTTATGTAAAGACACATCTTTGCACACCACATGTCAAACACGAACACACCTAGAAATGTATTGAATTGATTTATATGTACACATGTTGCCTTAAGTTTTTTTTAAAAGAAACGCCAGTCATGAATGCATTTAATTAATTTGTATGTTTTCGTTATCTTCAGTTCTTTTTGGATCTTGTGTAATGAATATCTCAAATTATTGCGTATTTCAAATGATGTTATTTTTACCAACAGAGCTCCTTGAGAAAGGGCTATGCCCGAAATGCATCGGAGCGTTGTTGTTTTATCTTTGCAAATGTGAACTGAATCAACTTTAACAAGGATATGAAATGAATATCCGCCTCATGGAAATATAACAGAAATGAACAAATTGAATTTACAACAATAATAAATAATCACTAATAGCAACAATGGAATCTGTCCTTTTGTGACAAACCCAAAGGTGTACCTAATCACAGGGACGCACTAACAACGTTTGTGCGCTAATCAAGTATTCATTTACCTAAGCGTACTTGGACGGGTACGCAACCTGGTGGAGCACCCAATTTTATCACCCTATAAAAAACGTTCTCAGATCTTATTCAGGAATTTACAGCAGTGCACCAAGCCATTTCTCAAGCCCTTGCACCAAAAGCACATGGCGAGGGCCTGCCTGTACCAGCACTCAAAATGGCCACCACCCACATGGCCAGTCCCCATCAACAGTACACCCCAAAAAAACAAAAAACACACAAAAATCACCACAATCAAATGCCATCCATGCCCTCCATGATGTTTACATTAAAGAGACCCCACAGAAAGACTCAGTCCATGCACCACTGGGTACCCCTGGGCAAAAGGCCCCAACAGCAGCCAAACAAATCGAAAAAAACACAAAAATCAGCACAATCCCATGCCATCAATGATGTTTAAATTCAAGACACCCCACAGAAAGACTAGGCCCATGCACCACTCACTACCCCTGGGCATAATGGATGGAAGCTAGGCAAAATGGGTGCAGGCCTGACAACACTGGCTGCATTCAAAATGGCCCCTTGCACCAAAAGCACATGGCCAGGGCCTGCCTGTACCAGCACTCAAAATGGCCACCACCCACATGGCCAGTCCCCATCAACAGTACACCCCAAAAAAACGAAAAACACACAAAAATCACCACAATCCAATGCCATCCATGCCCTCCATGATGTTTACATTAAAGAGACCCCACAGACAGACTCAGTCAATGCACCACTCACTACCCCTGGGCAAAAGGCCTCAACAGCATCCCCAAAAATCGAAAAACACACAAAAATCAGCACAATCTCAGGCCATCCATGCCCTCAATGATGTTTAAATTCAAGAAGACACCCCACAGAAAGACTAGGCCCATGCACCACTCACTACCCCTGGGCATAATGGATGGAAGCTAGGCAAAATGGGTGCAGGCCTGACAACACTGGCTGCACTCAAAATGGCCCCTTGCACCAAAAGCACATGGCCAGGGCCTGCCTGTACCAGCACTCAAAATGGCCACCACCCACATGGCCAGTCCCCATCAACAGTACACCCCAAAAAAACGAAAAACACTCAAAAATCACCACAATCCAATGCCATCCGTGATGTTTACATTAAAGAGACCCCACAGAAAGACTCAGTCCATGCACCACTCACTACCCCTGGGCAAAAGGCCCCTACAGTAGCCCCAAAAATCGAAAAACACACAAAAATCAGCACAATCCCATGCCATCCATGCCCTTAATGATGTTTAAATTCAACAAAACAGTTGTATCATGCACCCATAACTAACCCTGGTCCTACTGGATACTTGTGGCTACCCACAATATATTTTATTTAATGTTCTGAAAAAGTTCCAAAATTGTAGTTGCAGCAACTGTAATGCCCCAAACAAACTTACTTGTGAAAGTTGATTTCTAATCCAAAAGTGATCCAAAGAAAGTCAAAAAGGCCTCAAATCCAAATATCCAGCAGCATCCACAAAAAGTAATCCTTCCAGGTCAAGATCCAAATGAAAGTGACCAGCACATGAAGAAAGCACTGGGAGGAGCCTGCTGGACAGGAACAGGAAGTTGGAGACAGTGGGGCACTTCCTTCCTCCCCCCCCCAAAAATGGACTCCTTGCAAAAAAAGTGCAGGCAAATGTCAACCTTAGGAGTTATTCTGATAAAAATAATCATTTTTAGAAGGTTTATGCTGCTTGCTGGTGGATTCTTGTGCAAAATTGCAAATTTTGAAATTTCGTGAGTGCGAGATTGTTGCTGCTCGCCGCATCTACGTTTTCGCAATTGCGAACTCTCGCGATGCGTGCTGTGCAAGGTGGCAAGCCGCGATGACGTAATCGCGGTCACCAAACTCCCGCGGGATCCCGCAGCAAGATCCAAAATGGCACAGCACGCGCAAAATATGGAGAAAAAACAACTCTGCAAACGCTGAATGACGGTAAGTGAACGCCGTGCGCCGCAAAATTGTATCACCAAGCAAAAAAATCCGCTGCGTGCGGATTTGCGGATTTTCGGCAAATTCGCATGAGTTCGCGGATTGCGGAATTGCCGAAAATCCGCAAACTCCGCGAGCAGAACGGATTTTACGCCCATGCTTAGTATCCTTTACAAGGGGATCATTCGCGATATCCTTTGAGTTTTCGGTGTAGACTTTTGCCCCTGAATGGGGGTTTGGATGATGCACTTGGGCGGTGACGACCGCTGATTTTCCCTGGGGTGGAAGGCCCCTGGACTGCGGGGAGGGATTTGTCCCTTGTTGGTCATTGGTCCTGTTTGGCCGGCTTTTGACCGGTGGGGAGGTTGCATTAATTGGGGAAATATGGTTCGGCAAACTGCTAGCCTCGGCTGTTGGTGCGTAAATCGCAGCGATTGGATACTTTAAGTAAAAGAATTTTAGGAGCCCCGATTTTCGTGTGGGGTTCTTTGTGAATTCTGGAGTAGGTGCTGAGACCAACCTCTCCCTTGGACTCAATTGGGCCCCTGTCGTTTTGTCTTCCGCGTTTGGCTTTCTTGATTTTTTTTTTTTGGGGGGGGGGGTGTTTGCTTTCCGCCGGTTGTCGCATTTTTCCAGATCTCATTTCTCCAGCTAGAGCTGGGAATACGCTCCTATCACCTCCTTTTGCTCTTCCTTGTGGCTCTTTACCCCCTCCTTACCCCCCTATGTGCCTTGATGGAGGGATACTAGGGTATTGGCGTGGTCCAATGCTGACCAACACGGGAGTGTATGGAGGATGAACGGCGGGTCTTATGAGTTTGTGAGCCAGCAGGTGGTAAAGCTGGTTCCCTCTTCCTCCCGCAGATGGTCTTCGTCCTGCCTGGCTCTTCAATTCGATTTTCCTAGCTGACTGTCTTACTGGAGCTGGGCTACGGGCTGCTCTCCGCTATTCGTCACCCTTATCGCCCTTGTCACCCTCGTGGCGCAAGGGTAGTGGTCACCTGCTGTCTTGACTATTGCTTTGCACCCCCTCTAAGCCCCACTAAATCCTGGGGGGTATTGGAGGGGGCTACTGTAGTCTGTCAGGAGTGCTAGCAGTGCTAGTAGTCCGGGGTGATACAGGTAAGTACAGGTACAGGTCAGGCGGGGCCTTAGCGCGGGGCTGCGCTCTCACCTCGCTCCTTTCGTTGCCACCCGCCTGCTTCTTGCCGCGGCTCTCCTCACTCCTCCGCTGGGGATCGCCGCTGATTGCCGCTGATTGCTGCGAGCCGCTTGCCTGGGTCCCTGGGTGCCACTGGGGCTGTGGGCCTGCCGCCACCACTGGGGTGGAGTGGAGGGGGGGCGCCGGGGCTCCGGGGTACTTGATTTTTTTTTATCCCGGTTCTGCCTCGGGTCTGGCTCGAGTTGAGCCACGGCTTGGGCTCAGGCTCGGCGGTGGTGCTGCTCGGCAGTGTGGCGGCGGTGGTGGCCGGGATTGCTCCAAGGTTCTCCGGTGGCTTCTCTCGCGGCTTCACCCACGCCGCCCCCCCCCCCCCGTGGCTGCTTCACCCGTGGCTTTTTTCACGGCCTTTCACAGCTTTTTTTTTACTGCCGTGTAGTCGAACAGCCGCTCCTGTCTGCTCTGGCTGCAGCTCTCGGGCTCTTTGGCGCCACAGGAAACGTGTGGCTACTCGCACTCGTTCTGGAGCTCACAAAGAGTGTGTTTGTGTGTGAGTGATTGATTGAATCTAAATCCTGGCAATTTCAAAAATTGAACGAGGTGCGCTCACTCACATATTGGACATTCTTCCTCATAGGCCACCTCCTCCCACTCTGGTAAGATGGTACTACCAGGGCAGACTCAACCTCAAAGTGGGCTGTCTTCTGGGAGCTCTTAGAAATGTTTTTTTCTGGAGAAAAACTAGAAAATAGCAGCCGCATTAGGGAAGACAGGAATATTACATGTTATTTACACAATACGCACCACATGTCAGTCCTGCTGTATAGTATTGTGTACTTAAAAACAAGATGATACATAAAAATACAAATTTAGCCTCATGACACATCTCGCATTCTCATTTAGCATGCGTACAAAGGGGAATCCATCGTTCTTTTGCTCACTATGACATGTCAGTTTGGACCCAACCATATGCAAATGGGTTCAGCCCCAACTGCAGAAGTAAGCATTCTGGGACCGGTTTCAGGATATATCACCCCTCATCAGCCAGGCTAGCTTGAATCCAGTGGCACAGCGAGCAAGAGACTCACAACTGGACAAACCCATGGCCACTTATGGCAAACACAGCAAACACAACAAAATGATGGACGGAGTCTTAAAACTTTTCAACCACTCACCCCCATCAAGAGATCTGGGTTGAATCCATTGTTTTTTTGCTCACTGTCCCACCCTCGCTTGGACTCAGCCAAATGCAAATCAGTCTTGACCCTGCTCCCCACAGGAACAGTCCAGTCCGAATTACCAGGCCAGGTCCTCCCTGGGCTGGAAACAAGTATCCTGGGACTGGTTTCAAAGTATCACCCCTCATCAGTCAGGCTAGCTTGAATCCAGTGGCACAGCGAGTAAGGGATTCACATCTGGGCATACAATTGGCCACTTAGGGCAATGCACCGGGTTCTGGCACAGGACCTCAATCTGGATAAAAAATAAAATGGTGCCCTGGCTGATATTTGTGACATTGTAGACACACTAAGGGGTGATTACTATGCCTGGCGATTGGACAGCCACGCGCTTTCACGGTGGTCAGGAGACCGCCCAACAACCAGGCGGCGGTCCAACCGCCATATCACGATTCGGTCGCAAAGTGCTCCTTTTCACAGCGGCTTGTGCTGTGCCCCAGGAAAAGAGCCACAGCACGAGTTGCTTTGAAAAGGAGCACTTCTTTCACGTTTATGGACCGTGTGCCATGCTCCATGTGGTGCATGGAAAAGGTGCATGGAGGTGAGTGGGGCCCTACACATGCCCAGGGCCACTTTACAGTGGCCCATGAAGGACGGGGGCTTTTTTGGGGCTCCAAATGTCCCTTTCCGACAACCTGTACATGGCGGTGTTCCCGCAGTGAACAGACTGTCGGAAAGGGATATTTAAATTCCGATGGCAGTGCTTGGCTCAACAACACCGCCATTAAGGGCTGTGGCTTCGACAGCCGCCCCCGTCGGGATCTGAGATCCTGGCAGAGGCGGCAATGTGGACTCCGAGCATGTAGGATTCAATCGCCAGCATCATAATGCAGCAGTCGGTCAGTCACTGACAGCCTACCGGTGGCGGTCCGACCGACATCGTAATCAGGCCCATAATTAGAGAAAGGCTGCATGACAACTGATTACACTTTTTTAATATTGTAGCACAGCATCAGTCAAGTACCAACTGATATCAATTTAGGGTTCTACATAGGCATCAGCACTAGATGATCATCTGGCTCTGGTGGTGTTGTGGTGTTGGTGTTAGGATGGTGAGAACCAGCAATGGATCTCGGGCCAGAGTGAAAGTTTGTACCGGAGTTGGTAGGAGACCGGTATTGGCTTCCAAGGGGACTGCCAGCACTGGGGAAGGACACACCGGTGGTAATATGGTTGGCGGTCCCTGCAGTTCTATGGGATCCAAAGAGCACTGAAGATGTGCAGCATGGCCTCTTTGAAGGCCTCAATCTGCTGTGAGGTGAACGACAGCCCAGGAAACTCTGGCATATCAGGACCAGCCCAGTAATTGGATTCCTTGCCGATGACCTTAAGGGAGTGTGACTTAAATCTTTACATCCTCACTGCTTCTCTTTGGACTCAAAATGGTGGTATTGGATTGAGGACTGATTCGCTTTTTTACGCTTGAGCTTAAACTTTGACTTGCTTGAAGATTTCTATCAGGTAACTGCAGCGGGTATGGAAACAGTCTCGGGATCAGGCCCCTGACGTAAAGTGGGATCTGCTTGATGACCGCAACGTCTTCTAGTGTTCAGCCACATACAACATCACCTCTCAGCCTTGAATGGCCTCAGGTGCATTAGGGAGCATTCATCACATGACTTTGAGTTATGTCTGAAGCCCAGACATCAAAGGCACATTTTGTGCGGGCCCGTGATCAACATCTACTTGCCGAAGTCAAGGTGCAGCTTCAATCCTAATTGTTTGAGGTAAGGATTTTGTTCCCTAGCACACTGGGAAAGAGTTGTTTTTAGAAGTTGTCTGAAGGCTGACAAGAAGGGAGGAGAGCTCTAGATCAGCGTCAGAAGGCATGGAAAGAAAGGAACTGGCATCAGCACAAAAAGGTGCTGCTTATATGAAGTGCTGCTACCTCTGCTTTATCATTAAAGTCAGTGTGGAGCCACACAAAGCCACTAATCCACAAGCAGGAGCACTGTTTAACAAAATTATCCTGATCTAGACTGGCGCCTGCGGGAAAATCTAAAGTAAGGAATCTGTGGTTAGACATATTCATCAGAAAATGTGATGATTGAGTGGACATGACTCTCAGGCATTTGAAACATGTCCTATGAGATAGAATGATACACAAAATAGTCAGCAAAACGAGAGGGCTGACCTAAACATTTCAATAGTTGAAGGAGGCCAAATCTACTCATATTGTAAACAAAGGTACTATTGTAGTGTAGTTCCTATATTCCCAACAGGCTCTGCACATTGGAATAATATATCGTACAGATTTGACGTAGGACTTGGGTTGACTAGGTCTCTATCGAATATATTAGACTTAATTGTCATTGCCAGCTAGCTCAGAGGTCACTAGAAACGTTCTCAAATTCACAAGGAGGATTTAGTTTCTGACAGCCGCATAAACATGACAACTTTGTTTCCCCAAGAATAAACGTATCTTCAGAGTCGTGGAAACAATAGATAGATATTTCACTCAGTCAATCGTGCATGCTTCGTTTCATCAGAGGTGCAGAGAAAATAGAGAGACTGGCGTTTTCAAATAAAGGATTTATTGAACAGTCTTCTTTCTCATGCAAGTAAAGTGAACTGCTACAATAGTAAGACTGGCTGCAAAGTATAATGCGTACAGCAAGAAGAGTATTATAAAATAATACTGTAAAAGCATTGTATGGTTTCTAAACCATAGATAAATACATACATAAATAACAAAGGCTAAAAGTACACAACTGGTGCTTCTAAAATATGCCTAACCCAATGTACCTAACCTAAATCTAGTACGAGGGAAGAAGTAAGTGTGGTGTAGCATAGGTTTAGTTTCGATTACAAGAATCTATCCAAGATTTCTCTTTAGGGTCTAATCAGCTCCGTACCTTGGTTTTAGAATGAAGGAGGTCTGGTATCTCTGTCTCGGGACTCGATTTCCCAACACCCCGCGAGGGGAGCTTGGAAACACTGGAGCTGGATTCTCGCCGAGAGAAATGCAGCCTCTCGATCAGTGCGTCAGCTGGAGGGTCAGCTTCCTTCGGCACTTGCTGTAGCGAGCTGCGTCAGGCAAGTCGATAGTCGAGCTGCTCCGAACCACTGTGTGTTTGCTAGGGCAACTGAGGGCATATTTATACCGTGAAGGTGCCTAGTTTGACATAAAGTAGAGCATAATAACGTCATCAAAGAACTCCAAGGGAATGGTAGTTCTTTGAAAACTCCATGAGTTCTTGAACAAATCAATATTCAAGCAAGGGGATTTCTCTAACTGCTTAAGCCGATTTTCCAAGAAATTGTTGTGGCTTTTTGGAACGGGTGGAAGTAGCCATGCCTGTATTTGGACTGCATGGGCTATGTCTAAATATGGGAATGATTTCTATGCCTATATTAGGGCAATGTGAATTGTACCTATATAAGGGCATGAATCGGGAAATTTCGCTCGGATCCTAAAACGCCATACAACACCCACTCCACTCTATTATGTTTGATATTACCAAATTCTAAGCATTTACAACATATCTAAAGCATGATGTGTAAAAAACCCTCCCAAAATACATAAAATGCATTTGAAATTGTTGCCCACGAAAGAAATAAGCATTTGTGATGTACGCATTTTAAAAGCAATGTTGTCATTCAAAGCATATAGTGTGACATTGGAAATGCTATCTGAATGAATCATGAAATTACATTTATGAAATGGCTCTGAAATACAAAAGAAAAAGGTCTAGACCATTCTATGACAGAATATATAAATTGTTTTGGTTGTGGACAAGGTCAAATATTGTCTCTTGGAAGTATTCAAAGAATTTCTTGTTCTCTACGAATAATTCTACTTCAAGCAGATTTACTTTGTGCCCAAAAAAAATTCAATTTTGGAAAAGAGTCAAATCGTAGAAAAATAGAGTTCCAGAGTTGGAAGTTTTATTTTGAAAAGTGAAGGTTGAATACACAGTCCCATAGAACACTGTGTGCTAACTTCAAAAGTCATTTTCGTTGTTTGGAGAAAGCATCATATCTTCTAAGCTGGTAAAGAATTAGTCTCCCACAGTAGGTGAAAGTTGGACCACTTCGTTAAGTAAACCGATTGCACAAAAATGTGAAGATTCGCCATCAGCGGTAGCCGCATTAGCAATGTTCGAAGGAGATGGAGATGGTACCTGTCGATCCACGTATCTCACCGCGAGCAGATTGCGTCTGTGAGACCTCAACGAATGCCGTCATCAGGATTGGTAGCCGCTAGGGACAAAACAATGCATGGGCCGTTACCGAACCAAGCAAAGTATCAACATCCGTTGGCAATGCTGGTGGAAGTGTTAGACAGATGTCCAACACCATTCTTCTCCACATAGCAGGCATCGTAGAACAGGTAAGATGCAATCTTGCCACATTGGTCGGAATGATAGAAACCACGTGGTATTCAGCTCTCTTAAACGAGCCAAGCCCAGAATCTATATCATGCTCTCACGACACTTCATTGCCAGGAGAGTGTCCTCTATGGTAATCTGGGTGTCGCTGGTGACCGGACTTGCCATATCGAAGCAGAAGGAACAAGAATAGTATTCCTGCTACGAGTCCCAAAATGAGAGGCAGGCCGCCGAACACAGAGTGCACAAAGTTTGCAAATATGCCGAGGACTGCTTCAAATGGTGCTAACAGTCCTGAAAAAACTGTCTTAAATACATGTATAATACCACTGGTATCAGGCATCTTTAAGATACGACCTAACATTTCTATGAACTGTACAGGGCAGTTTGTCAATAAAAGGGTATGTATCTCTGCAGAGGACCTTGTAACTTGTAGTTCATACGTCTCTTTGGACGAGGTCAGTGGCACAGTTTTTTATAAAAGAATGGCTTTGATTCTGCTTAAAGTATCAATTCGTATAGAAGAGATGTTCAGTGAAGGCTATAACGGCGACTCCCTGTCTGTCTTAGTTTTAGGAAACAATACTTGAATACAACAAGTAACCCTGCCTGATACAGTTACGAGATAGGCTTTTCCTGGCAACATGCCACAGCAGCTGTGAGCATTCAACATTATATAGCTTCCATTAGAAAGCTGCCTAAAAATTGGATCTATCACTGCAGCTGGAGAACCTTGCAGGTGGCTAGATAAGTTGGTCGAAGAACCGTCACAGACTCCATGTAAATTAATACCCTGACATAAAAGTGTACCGCTTAGTGCACTTTTGCATTGTGTACCACTAAGAAATACTTCTTTTCCCCCACTCCATCTGTGTTTATATGGTAATTCCCAGGATGACTTTATGCATTCTTTACCCAACCTTTCATACAAGCCAGCTGGTATATGTTTCAAACAATACTGAAAATTGAAAATTGTGACAGGCAGAGTGATTATTTCGTGTATTAGCCATTCTGTTGCAGGTTTTTCCGAAACAGTTATTGGTAATCTTTCCAGTTTCTCAATGCTCAGCACCGTATAGTCTGCTATTGTGATTTGTTTATCTGTAAGGTTAAATACAGAAAACAATGACGTGGTGTTGATTAGAAGCCATGGCACATATCCAGAATGAAGATTTTGCAACATCCATCCTAAAAGCATTATAGAACGTAATTGTGACTGTCCATGCTGTAGCATGAGCAAGTCCTGTTCCATTATGTCTATGGCAGAGGATACTATGCTATCCACAGAATAAATTCTGGATGTCAGAGTCGTTAACCCATTGTCAACTACAGAGAGAGCTTTCTCTAAATTAATAGATCAATTTCTCGTATTCGTTCTGTAGTCTCTGCTTGTGTCGCTTTCCAAGCTTCATTATAAATGGCATATATACCAGCGTATATAAAACATTTATGACGCCATTTCGCAGGACCTTGTAAGAAGTCCCTTGAATCAACACCATTTTTAAGTAAAGATAAGTGTTGTTTTACCTCTGTTAATGTGGACTTTGTAGCAACTCAAGGCACAGTTTTCCTACACTGTATGTTGTTACTATCCCTGGATGTTGTCTCTGGACATATTTTGGATCCGGCCTAGTTAATGTAAACCCTTGTGTTTTATTCAGGAATCTATCTTGACAGTTGTTTGTGGCTGTGGGCCAGATTAACCATTTCTTCCAATCAGGATGAGTTCTGTTTTTAAGTAAAATAGTTTTTATGTCTACCACTCCTTCTGTAGTATTCTTACTATAAGGTGTAGGTGTAGGTATGGACGGTTTGTTCAAATCTTTTATCTTGGCTAGGCCAAGACAAGATGTCTGTTGCACAGTGTTGTTCAAAAACATTATTTGTTCAGGGATAATGCAGGCTCGAAATAAAGCTTCTTTTCCCTGCCCCTGCCAGTCTTTTGTGCCCCAGACAGTTTTTGTTTCTATGTTATCACTCCAAAAGTCAAAACCTAACAAGGACAGCTGGGCATAAAAGGCTGCAGAATAAATGTGCTTTGTATTAGTCAACATACTCTTCATTCCTGTCTTATTAACATTTTTAAAGTAACATGTTTCCGGATTTGAGGTATTAAAACCTGAGAAGTATGGAAATTATTCATAGAATGTTTTTGAGCTTGGTGGTGTTGGACAATGTTCCCATTGATTGAAAGTATAAACATTTCTAAGGTTTATAGATTTGTGCAAATAATGATGACCATAGTGATTATAACAGTACATTTGTTCATAATCTGATGTACCTTCTAAGGATTCATATTTTGTAAATTTTGCAGACATCTCTAAGTCTGACATCATGTTATTAACAGCTCCAAAGTCCCAATCATCAGAAAATGTGCTGGGTGAAACAAAGTCACTCAAGGAAACCTTCAACAGCTCTGCAGAGCCAAAGATGTCATAATCAGTTCTGTCCCATGCTATACCACCAGGTATAGGAACGGCTGTGATGTTCACTGGTGTCAAGTCTCTTTGTTCATGATGAGATGATTTGTGTGGCTTGAGGAGCAAGTTGATGTTCTTACTTGCTGTGTCCATTTTACTATATCTTCCATTTATCAGCATTCCCAAACTTAATACAAGAATTACCCAAAGTAGGAGGAAAGTACGCCTAGCACAATGCAAAGTTCAACCCATGGTGAAACCAGATAATTTTTTTCAAGTTCTTGAAAAAGTTCTGTTACTTGTTCTTTAAAGTTTTATTTGCAGGCTCACTGGGATCCTCGGAAAACGTATCAAAGTTAATGAAATAGCCAGAAGCAGTTCCCATCAGTAGTTGGTATTGCATCAGGATTACTTGAAATCACTGGAGTTACTGGATCCCTTGTCATATTAGTATAGTCAGATGCTATATCATTGTAGACAGGAGTGTCTTGACAAACTGTATTTGGGTCTCAAGAGGCACAAGTTCCATTGCTTTATTGCTTAGTCCTTCTTTTCACACTGCAGATTCCTCAAAGGTGATGAGTCTCTCAGTTTGAACCTCTTGAATAGTAGCAAGATTTAGTCGTCTGCTACATCTTTGGAGCCCACTGGGCCTACTAATGATTGGCCACATGATGTGGTTTTACCAGGTCGATAGATACGAACCTGTTCTCCTTTCTTCCAGCAAGGGGCGGCAGTAACACTGTTCTTGATCCGTGGATTGCTAGCACAGGTACTGGTTGTCTGTAAGAAGGCTCAAATTCCTTCTTATCCGCGATCTTTTCTCTGACTAGATCCCCAACCTTTGGAATCCAGGCAGGCCTTGCTGGGACAGGTGGTTCCCCTTCAGTGGTCGTTGGCTTCTGTAATGTGTTGCTTTGACTTCACCTTGTTTCATTTAAGTCCTGCAAAACAGCCAAACGGTCTTTGATATCAAAGGGTTTTGTTCTACCACTGAAGTGTGACGATCAAGGTCCTGGACAAGCATTCTAGTACCAAAAAGGATTTTGTATGGAGTGATTCCACCCAGATAAGTTCTTGGCAGATTATTTAGACTACGTTGGACACTTATTAGATGTTTGACTCACCCGTCACCCGAGCCTAATACCCTAGCTGTTATAGATTGCTTTATGTCCAGGTTTTTTCTTTCCACAACAGAATTTCCCTCAGGATGGAATGGACTAGAATACCGCAATGCAACGCCCAGATTGGCCATGGCCTCCTTGTAAGCTTTGGAGCTAAACGCAGGACCCTGGTCAGAATGTAGCGTGCCGACTGCGTATGTGCCGATGAAGACTTGCAAATCTTTTATAACAGTTCGGGCGTCCATAGGGACGTCTGCGTGTAGATCGTCTAATGGTGTCTAACAAAGGTGCCTGTACTGGGCTAGCTACACTGTAGTCTGGTATCTGGCGGCGTTCTCTGCTACGATCTCTGTTGCAGTCGTGGCAATTAATTGCAAATTCATAAATGTGGGCATTTATCCCTGGCCACCAGTATGTCTCTTTTAATTCTAGTATGGATTTAGAGATCCCTTGATGTATCAGACCCTCTCCCAAATGTGCTTTGTGTATCAAAGCTACTCTACGTCTCCCGTTTGGAATTACTCTATCCCCCATTCCGGGGATTCGAGCAAAAGGAACAGAGTTGGCATCAATTATGTATGAATATTCGAGTGGATAGTTTAGAGGTAACACTTCACCGCTGCCTTTGCTTGTGACATTGACAGCTAGCATTATTTAGCCGTCTTTTTTTGTTATCGAACAAGTGATTGCAGCTACGGAAGCCGTTTGCACAGCTGCCTTCGCGGATTCATCAGCCAACGAATTCCCTGCAAAGTGAACACCATCACGTTGATGACTCAGTGTATGGAGCACGTGAGTCTTTTGTAGTTCTTTCTGTAATTGAACTACTTGTTCCCAAAGCAACTTATGCTTGATTGTGCCACCTTTTGCATCTTTGAAACCGTTTTGAATACAATTCTGCAAGTATTCATTGTAAGATTGAACGCAGTAATACGAATCGAACACTTTGAGTGTGGGGAATTCACGATCGGTATTTTCAAGCGCCATTTTGAATGCCTGTAGTTCAGCTCGCTGAGCTGTACACTTTCCGAGATTGCGTTTTTGTGACCATAGGTCGAAATTTACAGTCGCGCCAGCGACTTTTAATAATTGCGCATGCAGCACTGTAAGCTTGTTTACCCCCAATTGCGGGCTATGCTGATCCGTCTGTATAAATTATACATTTGTATTGTTGTAGAGGCAGAATCTCAGTGGGCAGAGGAATTCTTGTGCATATTGTAGAAATTCTTGAGTTTTCAAGTAGGGGTCAAAAACGTATTCAACGTCTGTTGCAGCAAGAGAGTTAACCCATTGTATCCTTCTCGGATGTAAAGCCTTTGCATTCGGAATGCTTGCTTTTGTCACTGCCTCTAAGGTAGGTACAGGAGTAATGACCATTAGGCGTTTACCACGTGAGAGAGCTCTCTCTTTTGCTACTGCAGTTTGAACCGCTGTCAGAATTGTTTCTGTAGAAGTGAATTTCATTTCAGCTTGTGTGTACAAGTGAGATTTATAAGCAATTGGTACTTTTTCACCTTCATTAAAGGTTAAGTATGTGAATCCGCATCTTCCTGGGATTATTCTGATTACAAGGTTGCGTACGTTTATGCGTGTCTGTAAATGTGTTGTTGCTAACATGTCTGTTTGCACTAAATGCAAAATTTCTGTGTGTTTTTGAGTCCAATTAGTTGTTTTGAAATCAGGTTTGATTAATTCGTGGAGAGGTTTAACCTTTTCTGCGTAGTTTAGAATGTATGTTCTTCCAAAATTCAGGAAACCTAGAATTGACTGTAAGTTTTTCAGCGTTTTTGGAGGTTGGAGCAGCACACACTTTTCTAAAAAGTTGGCTGCCAGGCTTTTGCCTTCACTTGATAACTCATATCCCAGAAAAAGGACGTTGAGGTGGGCAATTCTCGATTTTTTAAAGTTGAATTAGTACCCTTCAGAGGGGAATCCAAGTATAATGGTATTCACTCTGTTCAAGTGCCTGTCCAAGTCATCGTCTGTTAGATAGATGTCATTGACATAAGATAATGCCTCATCATCTAGCTGAAAATAACCCTGGACTATTCTTGAATCCCTGGGGGAGACGACAGGAGTGATGTTGTGTCCCCATAATTGAGAAAGCGGTCAAGTACCTGTTTTCAGGGGCAATGATTTGACAGAAGAAACCGTTAGAAATATCTAATGTGGTTTTATATTTTTTGCGCACAATGTTATTCATTAGAGCTGCACTGTGTGCATTTTGTACTGCAAAGGTTTTGCAACCTCAGTTTAAATGTCTGTAGTCCAAAACTAGACGATATGTATTGTCTGGTTTGGAGACACAAAACAAAGGATTGTTCATTGTCGAGGTGCATGTTTCAATCACCCCTTGGTATTCAAGTTGATCTAATATCTCCCTGACCTGTTTTTTATGGTTTAAATCTCTTTATTAATATTTCAGACATAACAAAGAAACAAGACCATCAGCTCTGTTAATACAGTGCGATACAGACTTTCGAGTCTGCAAAGATAAAGTTACCAAGTAATTGCTGGGAGTTGGTCAACAATACAAATGCACATAAAGCACAAAAGAAAAGAAAGCCACCCTAACTCCCCCCTGTCCACAAATCAACAGAAAAGAGAAACAACGGAGAAGAGGTAATGAGCATGTTTAGCGGGTTTTGTGCTTCCGCGAACATGCGGGGTCACCTCGCTCAGGGATTGGCGTGTCTGCTAAGCGCAGAAGGCATTGATATCGGGGGCAGCTCAGTTCTCGAAACTCCCCGGTGAGCAGAGTCAGGAAGGGGCGCCACAGTTGGGGGAATTCCTCCCCTATGCACGCTAGGACGAGGGATAACTTCTCTATGCCGAGCACCATCCACAATCGGTGCAACCAGCCTGTGTGGGGAGGGGCCTGTGGGGATCTCCAATGCGCTAAGATGTTTTGTGTGGCCGCCCCTAGAGCGATGGCAATGAGGCGCCCCCGTCGTGATTTCAGAGGGTACATTAAGGAGTTAGGCAGCACCAATAGTATGTATGCGGGGAAGCGAGGAAGTTGGGTGTCCAAATGGGAGTCGATGTCATCAATAATTGTATTCCAATAAACATGGAGTCGATCACAACTCCAGAGGAGGTGTTCTAGGGTTCCCAGTTCCCCGCATCCTATCCAGTCACTAGTGCGGGAGTGGAATTTATGTAGGCGCTTTGGTGTGTGGTACAAATAGGTGGCTATTTTGGTCAGCGTTTCAGTAAGCCCTGCATGGTAGGCCGAGTGACGAGCCCTGTAGTATATGCCACGCCATTCTTTATGTGAGAGAGTCCTCCCCAGATCACGCTCCCACCGTGTCATGCCCACGTTGTAGGTGTGTATGTTCATGACAAGGAGGTGTTGATAAAGATCGGTGATTAACTTTTTATCAGACGAGCGCGTAATCAGCCAATTCTCATAGGAGGTGAGGTAACGTTGTGCTCCAGGTCTGACCTGCGGGTGAAGCGCCCAATGTCGCACCTGAAGGTAGGCAAGTTTGTCCCCTTCCGGGATGCCATAGTCCTCTTTCATTTGTTGGAACGAGAGGATACCATCTAAATTAAAAAGGTGCCCCAGGGATCTGCTGGAGGAATGTCGCCAGTGCTTGAACGCTTTAATGTCTATTCCTGGAGTGAATACAGGATTATAAAAAAGTGGGGTCAAGGGCGAGGGAAAGGACGTCAACTCGTGCTTAGTGGCAACCCGATCCCATACCTCCATGACCGTGCTGGTGATGTGGGACGCATACAGATTAGGCGGCCGTTGATGTTTTGGGAGAAAGGGGATCCCCTGTAGAGGCATGCCCGCAACCGCTTGATCCTGGAAGAGCCAGTGTTTACCGGACTCCAGCCGGTGCGATTCAACCAAACAGCGGAGCCGTGTCGCATGGAAATAAAGTTGCAAATCAGGAACCCCTACCCCCCACCCATGTTCCGGTGGAAGGACTGCAATGGTCTGCTTGAAACGTGGTTTACGGCCCTGCCATATAAAACATGCCAGATCAGACTGCGTCTGCTGGATCCAACCAGCCGGAGGGTGCAAAGGGAGGGTCTGAAACAGATACAATATCTGTGGGAGAAGGAACATTTTGACGGCCACGATTCTCCCCAGCCGGAATAAGGAGTGGTGCGCGGAGCCTGGTGTAGTTTGCCACGACGGTAGCCGGGATAGTGGGACCCAAGAGGACTCCTAAGTAAGGACCCGTGGTGGTGGACCACTACATGGGATGCTCCTCCTGGAGGGAGGCGAGGGTCGAATCGGACAGGGAGATGTTAAGGGCGAGCGATTTTCTGGTATTGATCTTAAACCCAGAGGCCCGTGCGAAACTATGCAATTCGATAAAGAGGGCTCTGAGGGACTGGACGGGATCTGTGAGGGAGAGTAAGATATCATCCACGTATAGACTAATCTTATGAACGTCCCTCCCGAATTTAATGCCCGAGATGAGGGCATGGTGTCGTATCCTTAGGGCCAGGGGCTCCATATAAAGAGCAAACATGATGGGTGAAAGGGGGCATCCCTGTCTTGTTCCTCTGCCTATCGGGTGGCGGGAGGACGTGTGGCCATTAACGCGGACCGTGGCATTGGGCGACCGATAGCAGTTCAAAATACGTGTGCATAGCACCGTCCCCAGGCCGAAGCGCTGTAGCACTTGCTCCAGATAGGGCCAATGTACCCTATCGAAGGCCTTCTCGGCATCGATGGCTAGGAGCATACAATCCCGACGTATTCGCGACCCTACTTCAATGAGGTGCAAGACCAGTTTGGTGTTGTCACTGGTTTGACGCTGAGTGATGAAGCCTGCCTGATCCGGCTCTACCATTTGGGTCATGTACGGCGCCAAACATCCCGCCAGGATGCTCGTGTACAGCTTAAAATCAATATTGAGGAGTGAAATTGGGCAATACGAACCCCAATGGGTCGCATCTTACCCTGGTTTCGGGATGACAGTAATCGACGCCTCCAGCGGTTCTTCAGGGATAGCCCCTGGTTGGGCAAAAGAATTAAAAAGATCCCGCAGCAGAGGGGCCACCTGGTGGCAGAAGGTTTTGTAAAATGCCGCCGAATATCCATCCGGGCCGGGGGATTTCCCCAGTTTGAGGCGCGAAATGGCCGCTATGATCTCCTCCAGTCCGATCTCCCTGTCCAGGAATGCGTACTGGGCAGGGTTTAAGGAGGAAAGTTGTGCACCCTCCAGGTATTCCTGGCCAGCGCGTGGGTCGAGCGAGTCTCCGGTGTAAATGGACTCATAATACGCTCGGAAGGCCTCCGCTATTGCTCCGTTGTCCGATACTAGGTCCCCCTGACATGTGTGGATGGCTTGCACCCCGTGTCTCTGTCGCTGCTCGCGTAGTTTGTTCGCTAAAAGGTGACCGCATCTATCCCCACCAGAGTAATAGGCGGGACGAAGGCAGAGAGCCGCGTATTCCGCCCGGTACTGGTCCAGCGCAGCTAGCAGTTTCCGCTCTGAACACAGTTGGCGCCATGCCCGCGCAGCCCCAGTGCGCTGGTGCATTTGTTCCAGCTCGGCGAGCCGTTGCGAGATCTCTGCCCATTTCGGCGCGCGCTCTTTGTTGTCGGCAGCGGACTTGGAGGTAAATTCTCCACACAACACGGCCTTAAGGGCAGACCATTGTGTTGCCAGAGAGGTTTCGGCATTAGCGTTATGTGCTAAGATCTGTGTAATGTGGTACAAAAGGGGGTGGTGATTGACGGAGCATCTGAACCAATCAAACACTCACACCCAGTCAACAGATCTGGGTTTAATCCATCACCGTTCTTTAGCCCACTCCGCCACCCCAGTTCAGACATGGCCTTATGCAAATCAGTCTGACCCTGTGCCTCATGGGAACAGTCCAGCCCGAACTGCCAAGCCATGCCTTCCCTGGACCGGAAACAAGCTTCCGAGGACCGGTTTCTGGCATTTCAGCCGTCTTCAGCCCGGCTTGCTTGAATCCAGTGGCAAAGTGAGCAAGGGACTCACGTCTGAGCATACCCTGCCAACTTATGGTGAACAAAGTGGTACAAAAGGGGGAGGGGGGTACTGGTCCAGCGCAGCTAGCAGTTTCCGCTCTGAACACAGTTGGCGCCATGCCCGCGCAGCCCCAGTGCACTGGTGCATTTGTTCCAGCTCGGCGACCCGTTGCGAGATCTCTGCCCATTTCAGCGCGCGCTCCTTGTTGTCGGCAGCGGACATGGAGATAAATTCTCCCCGCAAGTTGGCCTTAAGGGCAGACCATTGTGTTGCCAGAGAGGTCTCGGCATTAGGGTTATGTGCTAAGAACTGTGTAATGGCCGTTATAATCCGGGTCACCGTCGATGGGAGATGTAAAAGGGCGTCCCAAAGGCGCCAATGCCGCTGCGGTAAGGGGGCCGTGGGAAGCGAGAAGGTTGCCACCAGTGGGGAGTGGTCTGATAGTGAGGCTGGCATAAGTCTTGTGTGCCCCTGAATAGTAAGTGTAGGATTTGGTGTGTGGGTTCAGATGTCTCCAGGAATCTATAAGATCTAAGTCCCGGAGGTGTTCCAGGCCCGACTTGGAGAGAGCTCCCACTTGACCCGTCCTTTGACAGGAGCGATCAGTCAGATTGTGGAAAACGAGGTTGAGATCGCCTCCCAAAAGTATATGCCGCTCAGAATTGGCTGTGGCTGCCGATAGCGCTTTATGCAAAAAACCTTCCTGCCCTTCATTGGGTGTGTACACTGAGCCCACCACCAGGGTCTGACCTGCCACCAGGAACCTATAAGTCAGCAAGCGCCTCCCGCTGAAGCACCCTACCTCGGAACGTTCGTGCAAAGGGAGAATAGCTGTGTGGGAAAAGCTCGAGGCTTTAATCTGTGATGATCCTTGGGTAACAGGTGCATCTCCTGTAGGAGACAAATATCGGCGGCAATGCTCTAATAGCGACAGGACTGCTCGGCGTTTGACGGGGTTATTCAATCCTCGCACATTAAGGAATAAGATTGATAGCTGTGAATGGGTCATCTGTGCTCCAATAATCGGCCCTTGTCATGGAGTGCTGTCCGTAGGGCAGATGCCCGGAAGGGCAGGAACGGACAGTTTCTAAGTGTGTCATGCTCTAACAAAAAGTAAAGGTGTGGACAAGAGAACCCACCCCCCGAAACATTAACAGAAAAAGTCAAACAAGGAAACAGCAACTCCCTCCCCAATACCCCCCTACATCCCCCACCCTCCCAGCGAACGACAAGCAAAGCCATGAAACTAAGTATCTGTGCCCCGCAATGCGCTCCATGGTCCAGTCCAGCCAGGGCCCACCCCCCACCCTAACCTCAACACCCTAAACCCTACATAGAACCAGGAGAAGAGTCTGTCGCCCAAGAGCGTCCAGTAGATGTATCCAAATGGGAAGCATGGTCAGACCACTAACAAACAAAGAAAGGACCAACATCCCTCCCCCGCCACCCTCCGCCCGTCCCGCCCGTCCAAAACATTACAACAAAGCGCCAAGTACGCCTTTTCGCCGGTGTTCCGGCGTTCCCCGGGGCCCCATCCGCGAGAGCCACCGCGGCCGCCGCCAAAGCATCATGCTGACCCTGTGTTATCTCAGCAGCAGGTGGCTTCCGGTGACGCCTCCTCCTGGTCTGTTGCTGCCATCCTGAAGGGGATGTCATGGGTTTCTCGCCCGCGTCTTCAGCTACCTCCTCCGCCTCCGGGGATGTCAGGCCCAACAAACGACAGGTGTCCTCCAGGGAACGAAGCTGGTGAACCTTGTTGTCAAGCCAGAATAGGATACGAAAGGGATGCCCCCAGGAATAAGCTATCCCTCGCTTCCTCAGGTGATCAGTCACCGGCCGGAACTGCTTTCGTCGCTGTAGCGTGAGGAGCGCTAAATTGTGATACAAGACAGGTGCGTGACCTTGGAAGGCTATTGGAAGCAAGGACTGTGCTTTCGACAGGATTAGTTCATTAGTTTTGAAATCCTGTACGCAGACCAAAATGTCTGCCGGTGGAGCCCGGGGGCCCCGCGGGGGGCCCACCCTGTGAGCCCTATCTAGAACGAATTCCGTCATGTGGGAGTCACCCAAGATGTGCCGGAAAAGGCTGGTAACGAAGGCGAATAGGTCTCTGGTATCGTCCGTGAGTTTCACCCCTCTGATGCGGATATTATGCTGCCGGGACCAATTTTCAATATCCTCCAGGTGTAGCTGTAGATCTAAGTTCTGGTCTTGGAGCCGTAGAACCTCCTGCTGGAGAGTCGAAAGGTCCGCCACCGTGGTGTCACTATTCCCTGCAATTGTGGCTACTCTCTCTCCAATAGAGTCTACATCCAGGCGCACCTCTTTGAGCTCCGAGGCGAATTCGGTTTTTACCGACTGGATGTCCTCCCGTAGGGTGAGAAAAAGGGATTCCAAAAATGCCTTTGTAATGGGTTCGTCTGCGGCACCCGCAGAGGGCTTAGGTGTCGCCGTTTCCAGGCCCGCCGTCGCCATGTCTGGGTTGGATTGGGCGCGGCCAAAGATGTCCTACCGGGGCTTCACCTTCACGCTCCGGACCGTGGTCATACTCCTGCACGCTCAGGGAGAGCAGTGCAGATGGGTTCCCGGCGTACTAGTAGTCGTGGCTCACCCACCGCTGCGGTGGCGCTGTAGGGGCCAAGGGGGTGCACGTGGAAACGCCGGCGCGGGCCCTCGGCTAGCCCCTCAAGTATGGAAGCTGGGGTGCTACAGTCTGAAATATAGGTCGCAGGGGAGACCTCCGCCAGGGGCACCGTTCCCAGATAGAGTCTCAACTCTGACGGCCGGACTCCAGGCCACTACACTGGATCCGAGAGCTCAAGTTCTGGATGACCCCCGCCAGGTGCCCGCGCGGAGGCCGCAATGGAGGCAAGGATCCTAGCCACAATATCCGTGCGGCGGTCGCAGGCCTGCACGCAGCACCCACCGCCCACTCCAGGCCAGGGATCTGCGCGAAACGACCCCCCAATGCCAGGGGCCGGCCGCCGCAGCACTCAACCCAAGCCCAGGGGGTTTCCTACAGGTGCCTCTGTTCTCCGCCCGGGCTGCCGGTAGACCAGTCGTAGGGCCCCCCGCCGCTGTCGCCGCTCCTCTCGCATCTCACCACCACCGCTCCGGTCTGCGGCACTCTCCCGTTGCGGCCCTGTATGTGGGGCTCTGCGTGGAGCTACCCAGCCGTGCCTACCAAGCCGGGAATCAGTGCGTTTCGTAGCCTCTAACTCTCGCGCGGCACTCCGCTCAGGCCTGGCTGTGGGTTTCCAGAGGGGCCAACCTCCCGGAGCGCCGGGGCCTCCGCTGTGGTCTGTAGAGAGTCCCTGGCCTGGTGCCGGGCGAGGAGGAGCCGCTCTCCCGTCGCGGCCCGAAGTCAATGGTCAGGGCCCAGCGCGGAGGGCCCACATCGATGATGTCGTGCTAGAGGGAGGGAACCCGCTCTGTCTGGCTCGCCGCTTCTCAGGGCCCCTCCCTCGGGTTGCCACGCGAGTTCTCCAGGCACCCCTGCTCCCCCGCCGGGCTACCCCACGCCGACCTCCATCGCGCGGGCCGGGACGTACCTGAGGCCTGTGCTCCAGCTGGCCTAGGTCTGGAGGCCAGGCTGCGCTCTCCGCGGCGACGGGCAGTGCTTCTGGGTCAAGCCCCCGGGGCTGCCACTCCTCCATCAGGAGTAAATTACCAACATTTCTCAGTATGGGAAAAGATTAAAGAAGAGTTGTTGAAAACCCTTTAAACATGCAAGTTAATAGGTTTCCGCAGACTCAAAAGGGCATTCCAATCCTGGAACTATCACTTACCCCTACCTTCAGCCTCAGTATGTAGATCTGCTGAATCATGGCAACATAAGGGAAGTGCAAGTATTCAAACACTACTATAGTATGAGCCCCGGCATAATCAGAGAGGCTATATCAGAGCTCTTACATAATGAGATTGCTGCCATAATTTGTCACCACACTACATGGCACCAAAGAGACAAGTGGATTTTGTTACAAGACAAGTAGATAAATGAAGCAACCTGTTCCCCGTGACAAGTAGATAGTTTTATTAAATTCCACACCCCTGATGTAGTTTAATTAGTTGTTTTAGTTGAACTAATAGTTCCGCACATGATATTTCTTCAATGGCAGGGTGTGGTGTATAGCTGGCTTGTACCGGCCATGTTGCTCCTGGTCTACCTAGTGGACCGAGCCTAGTAATGTGATTTTAGGCCGCCTTTAAACCAGAGCACATGCTCTTGGTAAGTTAGTGGAATTTCAACATCCTCGAAAGGAGTGTATTCCGTTGGAGTTTCCTCTTCTTTGTAGAAGTGTTACTGAATTTGCTTCAGTGAAGAAAATCCATGAATAGAATACCTCTGTCTGCCGATATTCATGTGCTTCTATGACAAAAATGACCCTACCACCTCTTGGTGATAGGCCATTTATAAGCTTTATAGTGATGGTTTTCCTTAAGTTTTCCGGGATGATTATCACATCCTGGTCATCTTGTTGGAAACCTGTAACGTCTTAACCCGGTTGGGCTGCTGCAGCTCCACCGGTTGCGTTGCTGTCACCGTCCGGCATTGTTTAATGAAAGTTTGCAGAGCAAGTTTCAAGGAAACAAAGATAATGTGCACAATATTTTGGAACACTGTACCCTTCAACGTTGAACAAACCAAAAACTAATACAAAGGATTTTTTTCCTACTCAGTTATGGCGGATATTTTATCCTTTTACCCACTCCAGACGTCCATTGGAGTATTTTAAGGGAAAAAGGGGTCTCTGTGAAAAGCACGACTGAGTTACTCTAGTATCTAGTGTTAAATTAGTGCCTTACCAAACGTTGGGCACCATGTAGTGTAGTTCCTATATTCCCAACAGGCTCTGCACATTGGAATAATATATCCTATAGATTTGACGTAGGACTTAGGTCGACTAGGTCGACTATCGAATATATTAAACTTAATTGTGAGTGCGAGCTAGCTCAGAGGTCACTAGAAACTTTCTCGAATTCACAAGAAGGGATTAGTTTCTGACAACCGCATAAACATGACAACTTTGTTTCCCCAAGAATAAACGTATCTTCAGAGTCGTGGAAACAATAGATAGATATTTTACTCAGTCAATCGTGCATGCTTTGTTTCATCAGAGGTGCAGAGAAATAGAGAGTCGGGCGTTTTCAATAAAAGGATTTATTGAACAGTCTTCTTTCTCATGCAAGTAAAGTGAACTGCTACAATCGTAAGACTGGCTGCAAAGTATAATGCGTACAGCAAGAAGAGTATTATAAAATAATACTGTAAAAGCATTGTATGGTTTCTAAACCATAGATAAATACATACATAAATAACAAAGGCTAAAAGTACTCAACTGGTGCTTCTAAAATACGCCTACCCCAATGTACCTAACCTAAGTCTAGTACGAGGGAAGAAGTAAGTGTGGTGTAGCATAGGTTTAGTTTCTTTGCCAAGAATCTATCCAAGATTTCTCTTTAGGGTCTAATCAGTTCTGTAACTTGGTTTTAGAATGAAGGAGGTCTGGTATCTCTGTCTCGGGACTCGATTTCCCAACACCCCGCGAGGGGAACTTGGAAACACTGGAGCTGGATTCTCACCGAGAGAAATGCAGTCTTTTGATCAGTGCGTCAGCTGGAGGGTCGGCTTCCTTCGGCACTTGCTGTAGCGAGCTGCATCGAGTAAGTAGATAGTCGAGCTGCTCCGAACCACCATGTGTTTGCTAGGACAAGTGAAGGCATATTTATACCTTGAAGGTTCCTACTTTGACGTAAAGTTGGGTATAATACCGTCATCAAAGAACCCCAAGGGAATGGTAGTTCTTTGAAAACTCCATGAGTTCTTGGACAAATCAATATTCAAGCAAGGGGATGTCCCTAACTGCTTAAGCCGATTTTTCCAAGAAATCGTTGTGGCTTTTTGGAACAGGTGGACGTTGCCATGCCTGTATTTGGACTGCATGGGCTATGTCTAAATATGGGTATGATTTCTATGCCTATATTAGGGCAATGTGAATTGTACCTATATAAGGGCATGAATCGGGAAATTTCGCGGATCCTAAAACGCCATACAACACTATGAAAAGTGTACTGTCAAGCCAGACCTAAAAAGTGAGTACAATCAAACCATGCTAGGTTAATGTAGTCCTGTAATCATTACTTCAGGAAAATGTGTATACTTCTTCCTGACCACACCTCCTTCAGTAACAACTGTATCACAAGAAAGAAGTAGACTCAAATGTTCTACCATACTAATCTAACACAAGCATCATCTCTGATGTGTCATGCAACACTCACAGGAACTGCTTCATTAAGCTAAGAAAAAGAAAGTGTATAAAGGCAAAGACAAGATGACAGGCCTTCTGCTAAATCCATCCTTATTCAGACTGGGTAGGGACTTCTCCCTCCTCCACGTCTGGAAGAAGTTGTCCTCATCCTGCCAAATCTTTCATCTCAACCTGCATCAATTATGCATTGCCTCTCCATTCTCTCTTTTTCTTCTCTGCCTTTCTTTAAAAAACATACGAGACCTGATTGAAGGGAAAGATGGATTAATAGGCAGAATGTGGATTCGCTTTTTTTCATGCAGACAAGGAATTGGTATCTGAAAAATAGTCCTTTTACTCTTTGCAGGATTTCTGGCTTTCTTTGTCGGTATCTGAGAGACTGGTGAGTTTCTCACTGAAGGTTGTGGATGGTGCAGCAGAGAAGGAGATGAACCACAGGTGAGCTCAAGTGGACTAATTTGCCATACGCAGGGTGTAGCGGGCATAAGTATTGATCCTGCAGACACTGCCCAATGGGTTCAGCATCCATGATGGCTCTTCAGAAAAAAAGGGATGAACAAATCACCTACCCAGATTTAGAAGGTCTTACCCCTCCTTCTAAATGCTGTGTAGCCAATCAGAATTATGTTCCTACTCTGAGGAAGGAAATTTGACTTTTATAACCATTTATATTCAGAAATACTGTTTGGATGAGCAGGTCCACTGGTTGTTATGCAAATATGTACCCCTGCCCTGAATGCCCAGCGGCTTGTGCATCTGGTAAACTGACTTTTTTTGCCCCTAGTGTCACGCTATTGTAGAATATATGCAGAGGCCTGAGCATGCCCCTGACTATGTAAGGTCCTGGACCTGTCCTTTGACATGGTGGGGTGCACAAAGCATGCCCCCATTGTTTCAGTCAGTTACTGTCCCTGTCCTTTGTGCAGCGGATAAAGTGATTGTGAGAGCATATTGTGTTTTTAGTATAGATTGGTAGTGTAACCAGACCTTTTTATCTGTCTCACTGGGAGTGAGGCATACTAGCCCACTAGTGTAAAGTGCTCTCACACAGGATGCTCTTGTTAAATGCTGATTTCCTAAATACACAGTTGGTTACCTACCAGCTTGCATAGTTATTTGTTTTATTTTATTTGAGTTTTATATAGCGCTGGCTAGACCCGGAGGTATGAGAGCGCTTTACATAAGGTTCCACAAAGTTACAAGATTACATCAATTACAAATTACATAATTTAATAGAAAAACATTTCAAGAGCGTGGAAGACTAAATAAATGGAGCTGGGAGGGTAAGGGGGTGGGGTAAAGGGGTAGGAGGGAGATAGGATGGAGAGACGAAGGAGAGTCTGCCCAAAGTCCGGCTGGGTAGGTGACGGCCGAGGGGGAAGGCCACAGCCCATCTCCACGGGCATCAGTCAAACAGCTAGGTCTCAACAGGAAAACAATTAAAGAGCAAAGAGGAGGGATAACTGGAGCGTAAAGGAGAAAGGGAGTGGAATAAAGGGGTAGGAGGGAGAATACAATGGAGAGACTGCTAAACCCGGGGGTTTCAGAGCACTTTACATGAGGATCATGAGTTACAGGTTACAAGTTACATATATTACAGAAGCATAGTCATCATGGGATAAAAAAAGCAATGTTGCGGTTATACGTCAGAGGGATGAGGGGGGAAGGAGCCAAAAACAGGGAGATGGGGAGAAATTGTGTCCAGTGTCCGGCTGGGTAGGTGACGGCCGAGGGGATAAACCAGGGCCGATCTCATCTATAGCTGTCAAGGCAGCTCCACCGGGCAACGGCCATAAAGCTCGCGTTCAACTATCAGGAGATGGTCAGGTATAGTGTAAGAATGTTGAAATCAAACAAGGGAATAGGAGAGATGAGAAATAGCAGTACGATCAGAATCAAGGTGGGAAATGAGATATTCTTCTGGTGTTTTATCAAGGCGCAATTAGCAGGAGGCTGGTTGTCTGAGAGAGGAAGCCGCCTGCGAGCCGGAGAAAAACTGGGATCAGTATGGAGTCCAAGGTGGGCACCATGTTGGGGTCAGGCGTTGTCATGGCCAGATCTTACAGGAGACACCATGTCTTCAAAAGGGCAACAGAATAATACGCCGATGTAAGGGGGTCCAGATGGAAAGCCACAACAGCTCAGTTTGGGAGTGCCCCGGTGCCTCAGGGGACCCCCGCATTGTTGATCAGGATTGGTCCCAGTCGCCATCATGAGGGCAGGTACTGCCCTGGGAAGGCTCAGCAAACAAAATATTGGCTTCAACAAGGACCCTGGGCCAGATCTATATGTCAGGAGGAATCTCGGTAATGCCCCACTGCTACCATTAACTGTTAAAATGCGCTACTTGGAAAAACCCCTATACATTCACAACGGGCGCCATCTTGGAGTCAGGCACTGGCCCCGGTCTCGATCACAATGAGTAAGAGCTCGCTGAAACTATGGGGGCTAGTGTGGGCACTGAGTGTGTCAAGCGTGCCCGAGTCATAAGTGTCATTCCCCTAGGAGTCACCCTCACAAGGCTCAAGCAGGGGGGGGGGGGGCGCCCTTACCAAACCTGCGAACCGCATCGGGCACATCACCGCTCCTCCCCAGCTCTTCCAGTGCTGCCCATCACACGCTGACTCTTGTCTGCCTCGTGGTTGGAGCCTCTTCCAGTGGAGAGGAGGACCGGCCCCAGACCTGCGTCTCCGTCACAAGGAGCCCACATCTTTGAATCAGGCCGCAGGGATCGCCTGTATCTCAAACTATCTGCCGTATTTCAGATCCTCTCTGCACCACGATCCAGTATGTCTAACCAGTGCCCCAATGGATAAGTCAAATAGTCGGGGTCACCATGTGCAATGGGAATATTAAATTGATGAGTTTCGCCCTTGGTAGCGTCGTCTCCTCTGTGTATAGGCAGGAGCAGTGAGAGGTCCGCGTCGGGTCGTTCCTCTTCAGGTCATGCAGCACCAGTGTCAACGGTGTAGGTGTTCAGCCTGATATTTTTGGGGGTGTTTGTTAAATCGGCAGCTCACAAGGGAACCAGGGGGGTTCAGTCGCAAACCAGCAATGAGTTTTGCAGAATTTTCTGGTATATTTAAACCCCCTTGATCAGCTGTCCACAACGCGGGACCCAGCAACGCAGCAGATCCACCTCACAGCTCTCTCCGCAGTTCGGAGCGCGCCCTGCACCAATCAGGATTTATGGCAGACACGGGACTGCACGGCTCCCTGTTTGCCAACACCTCGACTATCCAATTGTACTTTATATCCGCTTTGCGGTTTTGCCCCGTAAAGTACTTAGTGTCCTGAGTCCCCCAGCTGCTCTATGGGTAAGTCAGATCAGCAGCTCTCAATTCAGTGTGGGGAGCCCCCACACTAGTTAGATCCCAGTACTCCTTAAACCCACGTTAAAATCCCAATCCATAGACTACTGAGATAGAATTTACTTCAAACGCATCTTTCCATGACATTTATCCTAGGCAAAGACAATGCTGCTCACTCCCACCTTCAATGTAGCCTGTACACAAACATGCCTCCTCTGGATTCTTATTAGAAGAGGTATTTCTCCCAGAGCTAAATTTCTTGTAACATAATGACTAGTTGAACCCTAAATACAATTTTGCTACAAACTCTTCTTTTTGGTACCTAGAACATGAAACTTGACTTCTATATTCCATCAACAGGATCCGAAAATATTACCAGCAGACAATTACCTGAATGATTCTTAGCAGGGCTGGCTCTAGGGTGGAAGATACTTCTTTACATCCTCAGGGCTTGCTCATTGACTAGATAGCAAGGTGTATGCACATGTTCTTTAAGCAGAGCCTAAATAAATTATCTCTCTGCTCCAAACAACGAAACCTAACATCATTGTGCCTGGGTATAGATTCTGTGCCTGTTTGCAATTTGAAGCTTCCTTTTGAGTCAAATTTGCCCCTCAAGTCTTTGTTTTTACTCAGAGAGTAATTCATGCTTTTACAAAACTCTTAATATAAAAGAGATTGAAAAAAGTACAGTGCTACTGAATATGCAAAGCACCCTCCACCCCTACCTCCTACCCCCACCCCAAAAAACAGCTACCTAAGTGTTTGATAAACCCTTGAATTGCATTTGCCTTAGTGACTCAACTGTGCCCTTAAGGTATACTATTGGGTGCACCTGGAAGCAAAAACTCTACTGCTTTTGCACAGGGAAGGAATGACACCTTTCTGAGAAGCTTTAATTAACCATAGATACCAAAGTAAAGGTTTGCAGGCAGTGCCCCACGATTGTTTAGGGCACATAAAAAGTGGACTCTGGCCCAGGGTCCTAGTCTTTCAAGGGCCCCACCAGAGTCTTCTCAACTATTCACCTCTAACGCTCTCTACCCCGGAATCAACAAATCACTCCTTATTAAATTACAGACCAGACTGCAGCCAGCCTCGTCCTCAACATTCCATGACATGACCACATCACACAGCACCTCCACTGGCTCACCGTCCAAAAGAGAGTTACCTTGAAGCTACTCACAAATGCGTACAAAGCCCTCCACAACACCGACCCCAATACCTCAATGAAGGAATCTCCTTCCATGCCACCAAGAGAAACCTCAGCTCGGCCGACCTAGCCCTTGCCGAAATCCCCCGCACTAGTCCTGAATCTGGTGGACCACTTAATTCTAAGCCCGCTTTGAAGGTGACAGGGAAGAAGGGGTTGGATATTTACAATCAGGAGCATACCAGATAACAGGGTAGCAAGTGTGAATCTACCTGGCACCATCATCTCTGTACAAGTTCATGGCAGATCTGTTCCCACCTTGACTTTGTCGGACCCTCTGGAAACTGTATAGTTTACCATAATCACTCCATTCTAACCTGCACCGGCTGCACCTGTGCTGCGGACTGTGTGGGAAAAAACCAAAAATCTAGAAAGTGTTGCAATAATCTGTGGATATTGGGGATCCAAGAGAATCTGGAAGATGGAGATATAAGGAGATTCGTGGTGGAGCTATTTCAGAAAACCTTTCTGGAGCTCTCAGACTGGGTCTGGGACTCTCAGATGCAGCAGGCGCATTGGCTTCTAAATTCAGTCAGCAATACTGTGCATTCTACAGCTAAATATACTTGCCCTATTTTGATTTGCATTGGTAACTTCTTCCTCCAGCAAGAGGTATTTTCTAGAGCTAAGCCCTCTCCCTCGGTTACTTGACCCGGTCAAATTCTTTGTGTGGTCAGACTTTTGTCACATCACTGTAGATTGCAGATGGAGGTTTCGGAAGTTAATTACGCATTTGAGAGAACTTGAAGCTCTGGCTTTTCAGTAACCAGCACGCCTTAAGGTGATTCAATATGGAAGATATATGTCTATAAAGAGGAGGTAGAGGCAGCAGAGCTTGTATCACGCTGGTCAAGGAAGTCCAAGCCAGAAGGAGAGATCCACTGTCTGCTAGGCAGTGGAAGGGACTGTTGATTCCAATGTGATTGCTAATGTGATAGTTGAAACTCCTGGGCCTATCGACTTGGCCTCTACATTTTAGTGGTTGGAGCTGGTCATCATGAATTCATCAGTATTGTGGGGGATCCCCTAGTTGTATATATTATGATGTTTATTGAAAATATAGAAATATGGGCACATCTGTGGGGGCCCAGGGATAATAGAGATGGGACTGGTGATATGCAATCTGGGAGAATGGTAGGCGGGTAGGCGGGTAGATGATTAGGTGGTTTCTTATTTATACTTAGTGAGGGGTACATTTTCTTATTGGGGATACACTATTTTTTTACTTTACCCTACCTATCACTGCCCTTCTCAATTTGGATTTAGATGTTGATTGATTGTTTCAAGGGGGAAGGCCTTAGTGTCCATGCGGTACTCTACTTACGGGATTTTTCCCTTTTTTCCCATCTGTTTTCTGGTTGTTGTTTCTTCTCGAGTCGAAGTGGAGTAGAATATGGCCATCCTTCCACAATGGCAAGTGGAGAGATGATTCCCCCTGGGGTGAACCCTTTTAGTGTAGGGGTGTTGGGTAGGAGTGGTAGGTGTGCGGGTGGCAGTAAGGATTTCTAACTGGGTAAAAAGGAAAAAGCAGGGTCATTATAATCTTTCTTGGGAAAGGATGGGCATCTATGCATTTCTTCAGAGCTTCTATGTACTTCGTCAGAGCAGTAGAAGGTTCATTAATAGTAAGGGTCTGGCTTGCTAGAATAATTGTAATAGTGGTTAGTGCTTTTTTTTGCCTGCTACAATGATGGTCCTTAAGTTTATGTGCTGGAATGTAAGAGGCTTAAACAGCCCTCTCAAAAGATGCTTGGTCAAAGAAACAATACATATTTTCAAACCTCATATATTATGTCTTAGGAGACACATGTTGCATGTAAGGATCAGACAGTATTGTGGGAATAAGTTTAAAGCATTTTTTATTGAGGTAGGCAGGGCACGGTAATTCTCTAAACTCTTTTCCTATTTTTCTGATGCAGGGTCCCCAGGTTTTGTCAAACTGGAGGCTGCTGTGAGTTTTTCCATGCCCAATAAGTTCCATAGTTTATGGAACCAGTCTGGGTGGTGAGTTATTTTGTCACTACCCCATCTGGTAAGGAGAGTTTACTTGGCTGCACATAAGCCCAGTGTTATCGCCTGCCCTCTCGGGGACCCCAGAGGGTAAGTCACGGTATTGGGGAGGCCCAAAATCACACAGCTTGGAATACCTAGGGAGGGTTAGTGCTATTCATTTCATCCACAGCATTTAATATGCCTTGCCAATAAGCATTTATCCAGGGGCAATGCCATAAGAGATGCCTTAAAAGTCCCCATGACCCCACATCCTCTCCAACATGTTGGATCTTCCCTCATTTCCAATGTACAGTGTGTTCAGGAGTGTAATACCAGTAATGAACCAGGTAAAGCAGTGTCCCCTTGCCTGCGGCACTTCGTGCCGTAGTGTTAGCTCACTTTTGGGATGCCTGACCAATCTTTTGGCGTGAATTGCCGCTCACATTCTTTCTCACACCTTAATTGAGCTGATGATTTTGTATGAGTCTGTGGTGCGTTTAAGAAGGTGTATATATCTGACAAGAGTCTTTTATCAGAATGGCGGGTGAAAATAATTTTTTTAAACAGCAATAGTGGTCTTTGCATGTGACCGTATTGACGGTTGCATAACTAAGTGCCTAATTGTCATGTATTGCCAAAATGCCGAAGAAGGGAAGCCATGGCCTCCCTTAATTTGGTGGAAGTCGATTATTCCATTATGGCCAAAAAAGTCGCCTACTCTCTTACAATTTGCGTGTTGCCACACTATGTAGGCTGTGCCCCGAGATGCTGGTAGAAAGTCTGGGTTTCCCAATATCGCAGTTAGTGGGGAAATTCAAGTGGACAATTTCTTTGAGAGTTAGAATGTATCCTAGGTGTCCATCGTAGCACAGAGCACTGGGGAGATGCACACCCCCTGAGGGTGGAGAGGTTTGGGAATTGCCTGATCAATACAGCACCAGTGCGTTTCTGTGACAGGTCTAGCCCACTGCACAAGGTATTGAAGCTGCACCACCTAACAGCAGTGCTTAAGATGGGGAAGCCCCAGTTTGCCATTTGCGGCGAACAAGTATGTCAGTCGCTTAGTAATACGAGCTCTTTTACTGCCCATATGTAAATCTCCATCAAGTGTTGCAGTTTGTTGAGAATATGAAGGTGGCATCAGGAATAGGGTTTACATAACGTATAATATCTTGGGGAGCAGAGTCATCTTGACTGCTGCTAACCTCCCTAGCCTTGACAGCATATAGTCTTTCCATTTCTGTAGTTCTGCGCTGGTGTTTGCCAGTAGAAGGCTGTATTTGCTGTCTTATTGTGGGGTAAATATGGGGGCCTAAATAAATCTCACCCTCTATGGCCCAAAGGAAGCCAAAAATTCACCCCAAGGCATCTTGTTCTAGCTGGGGTACCATAAGGCTAAGGAGTTGTGACTTTTGGGAGTTAATATTGAACCCAGATACCTCCTGAAAGGCCTTGGCTTCTACAAGAGAGCCAGCAAGGAGTGGGTCGGGTCCGACAGTGCCACCATGACATTGTCAGCATGTAATGCCAATTTGTGTTCTCTGCCACCCATCATAATACCAGTGACCTTTTGCCCTCACCCGTCCTGCAAAAGGCTCCATGTATAATGCGAACAGGAGTGGTGACAGGGGGGAGCCCTGTCTCTTTTCTTGTGCGACATCGAAGAGCTTGGACATTAGGCAATTAGCTCAAACCACTGCCTGGGGTCTCAAGTAATTACACCATATACATTGTCTAAAGCGTTGCCCTAAACCTATAGTCCGTAGATCAGGGTGGAGATAAGGCCAGTGAACCCGATCAAAGGCTTTTTTTACATCAATCGAGAATAGTAGTGTCTGTATTCAAGAATGCTGGAATTTATCCGCAAGTAGGCATAAACATTTTGTGTTGTCCACTACTGTTGCGCTCCGGAATGCAGCCTCCCTGATCGGGCTCTATAAGGCCTTGCATCATGGTGGCCAAGCGTGTCTCTAGAATGGTGGTGAAGATCTTAGCATCTACATTTAGTAGTGATATGGTCCTGTAGTAGCAAGCCTCAGCCAGGCCTACCAGTGCAAGGGATTCACCCTTCTCTGCTCAGAGTCCTCAGACCAATAGAAAGAAGTTGGCACAGAAACTGGAATAGAAAAGACAGAGTTTATAAAACCTCATGAGGTGGAACTACATTCACACAACACCTTTCGGTAGAGTATGAGGTAGCACACTGACTGGAAGGAGCTTGGTCCTTTTATACCTATACAGGGGCTCAAATGAATGCGGTACAAGGTACAGAATGCTGGTTTCAAATACATATAAGGTCATACAGAGAGTGTGCTAGCAACAAGTGGGAGGGGTTGACAGTTAGCTAATTCTGGTGGACACATCTTGACAGTTACAAGTTGGGGACAGCTGTAAGCTCAACTGGGCATGTGCAAAGCAGAAGAGGATAAATATATCTTGTCTCTAGGCAGATTTCAAGAGCAGTTAACAGGAAGGTAGGACAGAGCACATGGCAAACAAAATGGCCGACAGAAATACAAAATGGATTCCGTAAAACGGACAAGATAGTCTCTAAATACAAGATGTCTTCTGCTAATGCTTAACCTAATCATTGCTAAATTACAACAGATGACCCTTTCAGCATTTGCTGAAGACATTTGTCTATCTAGGGTAATCTAAATCTGCATCCTGTACATTGATGTTCATCATCTCAGTAATTTCACAATTTAACATGTGTTGTTCTTTTGCAATATTTCTTTTGGCAGGTGTACAAGCAGTGATGCACATGGAGCAAAGCATAGGACCGCATTGTATACAAGTACAACATGTAAATAGTATCACCAGTAGTATACATAGAATAGTCAGTAGTTTCCAGTCCCAAGTAACAAAGAGTGTCCATATCCTGTTCGAAAATGTCCATGTACCAGTCTCTGGGTGAATGTCTGCAGCAATCTTATGCAGTTTAGAGATTGCATCATAAACTGAAGGTGAGTGATCAGGTATAAAAACGCAGCAACTGCTACAGATGATCCGACATGCACCACCTCGATCAGCCAAAATCACGTCAAGCACCATCCTGTTTTGGAGTGCTACAATTCTTGCAATTTGCAGTTCTTCTGTAATGTTCCCAAGTGCCATGGCTGTCTGATTGGTGACCAAAGTGGTACAAAAGGGGGTGGTGATGAATGGAGCATCTGAACCAATCAAACACACCCAATCAACAGATCTGGGTTTAATCCATTACCGTTCTTTAGCCCACTCTGCCACTCCACAGAGGCAGATCTCTGTAAATCCAATACTTCCTCTAGCATCATGCCAACGCTCAGCTTGTGATTTTACTACGTACATAGATGTACTGCTTCGCTGCATTGCAGTTTCACGGGCTACGCGATCTGCGAAGGATTTGCCTTGTCCTATTTTGTCAATGATTTTCTTGTGTGCGCTACACTTCATAATGGCAATTTTCTTCGGATATGTAAGTGCAGTCAAGAGATTATGTACTAATTCTCTGTGCATTATCTGAATCACGTGGGATGTAAGAAAGCCTCTTTCCTCCCAGAGTAAGCCAAAATCATGAACCACTCCAAAAGCATAGCTGCTATCCGTGTAAATGTTCACACATAAGTCAGTACTAAGCTCAAACGCTCGTGTCAAAGCTATTAGTTCAGCTGCTTGAGCCGACTTCTGTGGTATGCGAGCTGTTTCCACTACTGTCTTGAGTGTGGTGATTGCATATGCGGCTGAGGTTGTGCCATCTGGTAACTTCAAACAGGACCCATCAACCCACAGCTCCCCATCTACATCTAGAAGGGGCGTATCTTGCAAATCGATGCAACCCTTTGTCTGTTCCTCAGTAAGGAATATACAATTGTGAGGCTCCTTTGATTGAGACGGAGTCACAGGATATGGCAACAAAGTGGCTGGGTTCAATGTCGCACATATCTTCAATGTAATATGAGGTGCTAACAGTGTCAATTCGTATCCTGTCAGGCGAGCTCTAATTAAATGCTGTGTTTTGTTCTGATTCAAAAGGGCATCCACTGAATGGGGTACTAGCACCAACAGTTTGTGTGACAAAACTATCCCTTCGCTCTGACTTATAGACACCGCTGTCGCTGCAACTGACCGAAACATTCAGGCAACGCACGAACAACAGGATCAAGAACTGCAGAAAAATATGTACAGGGACGCTGCTTGTCACCGTGTATCTGTACTAAAACTGACAATGCACATCCATCTTTCTCATGTACATAGAGTGTAAAGGCCTTCGTATAATCTGGTGTGCCTAATACTGGTGCAGAGCAAAGAGCTTGTCTTAACTGGCGAAAAGCATTTTGACATTCATCTGTCCAAGGAAGGGGAATCGGAGTGTTCTTAGTCAAAAGTGCTAGCAAAGGTTTAACAATATGTGAAAAACCCAATATCTATTGCCTACAAAACGAAGTCAAACCAATAAATGCACGGACATCTTTCTGAATGGAAGGTACTGGGGTGTCTAAGATTGCTTGAATGCGATCTGGTGTCAGTGCACGTCCCTCCTTAGACAGAAGATGACCTAATTAGGTTACCTTCGGTCTACAATATTGGAATTTCTTCCGTGATACTTTATGGTGATGTGCAGCAAGAAAAGAAAGTAAGGACAAAGTACATTTTTCACATTGCTCAGGTGTATCAGCTGCCAACAAGATGTCATCAACATATTGTATGAGAGCCACTCCTTCAGACAAAGTAAAGGAATTGAGTTGTCGTTTTAAGACTTGACTATAAACACTCGGACTCTCAGTGTACCCTTGAGGAACTCTACAAAATCTGTATGATCTGTTATTCAAAGTGAAACCGAACAAATATCGGCTATCAGGGTGAATAGGAATCGAGAAGAAAGAGTTCTTCAAATCGACTACTGAAAATGTAGTTGCTTTTGGAGGGACCAGGGTAAGCAATGTCGTTATGTCAGGTACTACAGGGTACTGTGGTACTACAATCTTGTTGACCTCTTTCAAATCGATGATAAATCTATAAATCCTAGTGTCAGTATCTTTTTTCAAAATAGGAAGAATCGTACTATTGCAAACATTATAAGGAACTTCTTCCGCAACCCCCACCTTAATCAATTCCTGTAAAGCGTGTGAAGAAGTTTGAAACTGGTTCATCTATCTTTTGCTTACAAGACGCTAACATAGTCCATTCTATCTTTTTAGGGGGAATAATCGTCTTTAATTTAACCAATATAGCTACCGGAAGATCCAAAATTAACTGACACGGTTTCTGTGCAGGTTTTCTATCTTCATCTAATTGTTCTAAATCTTTCCACGATGCCCCAAACGCCACACGATCATCAACTTTAGGCAGAGTTCTCCACATATCAGGCGGTAATATTAATCCAAAAAGCAAATCAATACCAGACAAAGTCGTAGTACAAGAGCTAATGGCATCCTCAATTTCTTCATAAAAGGCTGTTGGACTCTTTTGCGGATCAGGCAATGCATTTTTTAGGGCCATAACATCTGCTCTGTTCCAAGGAGTGTATACCCAATTATAAATAAAGTACCCTTTCACGTCGGTAGAAGTCTTATCATCACTTGTACCTGCTCCTTTAGGAGGAACATATAAAGGCGCGGCTTCCCGCATGGGTTTCACATTATTTACAACATTCTTATCTGTTTCGGGCGCCGAAGCTCGTGCCATGTTGATTCGGGATGTTTGTGCAGCTGCGTCTGCTGCCTTTTTCTCCTCCCGCAAACGGGCTGCTTCATTACGTAGTTTAACCAAGCGTCTGATCGTGTCAGTCACCTGGGAGAAGATAAAAGAACGTTCATGTAATTGCTTACAATCAGCTGCTATATCATCTGGCTCTACTTCCGCCGAATATTTCCTAAATCGTTCAACAACCTCTGCAGCAAATATCTCGGTAAAATATTTTTGTTCCATTTCCGACCAATTCTTAATAGTATCTAGAAGTTCAGAAGTAATATTAGTACTACGATTGGCTTTGCGCGCCGCGGATCTAATCTCAGAGGAACGTTCGGTAGTTAACATCGAGCGAGTGTCTCGGATTTTATCCTGCTCTGTAGGAGAGTCCTCATCTGACTCACAAGGAGCAGAGGGAAGAGTATACGGAGGTGGACAAGAGAAAGAGGCCTACGAATAGCGTATTGACCATTTACCTGTAACTAATGCTCCCTATCTTCCCTCTCCATAATTTCTTTATTTTTCATTTCTAATGCTTTCGCATACATGCTCTTACGTTGTTCGTTTTCAATCAAGGCCTGCTGACGCTTCATTCGCTCACGCACTTCCTTCTCCCACATTCGTACACAATCAAACATATCTTGCCTAGCTTTTCGTTTAAACATTCGTTGCTCCACATCCTGAATCTTTCGTAAATCAAATGACCCATGCATAGGCCAACGCAACTCAGGATCCTTACAAGTGTATTAGTTCCATAATGTGCTGTACATTATGGACGAAATACCATACTTAATATACATGTCCCTATTAGGCGTCCCATCTGGGGGGGGCTGGTTGTGCTTCGTCAAGTTTCAAAGTGGTACCACTACAAAAGCAACACATCCTACGAAGTTTGCTGGAAACAGGCATGCCAAAACAATTGTGCAAAATATGCAGTATTAGAATCAAAAGTAGCACTTAAGGTACTCTTCGTACGTTGCGCCGTTGAAACAATTTTAAATAGTGAAAAATCTCCTCATTACCTGCCTATATGTATTGCAACACACATATATATATATATATATATATATATATATATATAGCATACGAGATTCAATATTGGCCAATTTTTTCAAACAAAACAGCAGTAAGTGTTACTAAACAACCTTACCAATCAAAGTCATCAAAACCAACAGCAAGTGCCGCAGAACGGCTCTTACCAATCAAATGGTGTCCAGGTTCCTACTGCCAAGTTCTCAAATTGACCAAATGATCACTGCACGGCAAATCAACAGAAGAGATCTCAGTCGAGGACCGGTGCCACCTGGATGGTCAGATCAGAAAGAAAGGGAAAACGCCGTGGTTGCCAAGACTCAGGTCTCTTCTGGCAGTGATCACGTCCAAAGCGAGATTCCAATCCTTCGTCTCGACCACTCCTTCGGGCAGCCGAGTCGATGATGAGCCCCACGTTGGGCGCCAATTTGTAGTAGCAAGCCTCAGCCAGGCCTTCCAGTGCAAGGGATTCGCCCTTCTCTGCTCAGAGTCCTCAGACCAATAGAAAGAAGTTGGCACAGAAACTGGAATAGAAAAGACAGAGTTTATTAAACCTCATGAGGTGGAACTACATTCACACAACCCCCTTCGGTAGAGTATGAGGTAGCACACTGACTGGAAGGAGCTTGGTCCTTTTATACCCACACAGGGGCTCAAATGAAGGCGGTACAAGGTACAGAATGCGGGTTTCAAATACATATAAGGTCATACTAGCAACAAGTGGAAGGGGCTGACAGTTAGCTAATTCTGGTGGACACATCTTGACAGTTACAAGTTGGGGACAGCTGTAAGCTCAACTGGGCATGTGCAAAGCAGAAGAGGATAAATATATCTTGTCTCTAGGCAGATTTCAAGAGCAGTTAACAGGAAGGTAGGACAGAGCACATGGCAAACAAAATGGCCGACAGAAATACAAAATGGATTCCGTAAAACGGACAAGATAGTCTCTAAATACAAGATGTCTTCTGCTAATGCTTAACCTAATCATTGTTAAATTACAACAGTCCTTTAGACAGAGCATTAGGTAGGATCTTTGCCTGGTTTGTGTATGACTGGGATGGTGGCTAGCCTCATTGTGTCCATTAATGTACCTGTGTCACTAAATGAATTATAGAGACATGTAAGTTTAAGGGCCAGGGTGCGAGTGCAGAGTTTGTAAAAATCAGGTGGATAGCCATCCTGCCCAAAGACCTTACCCGATTGGAGATGGGTAATCGCTGCCACCACTTCATCTGTATGGATATCTCTCTCCAAGCTAAGGGCATGAAGTCAATCTAGTCTATCAATCGGGGCTTGTTCTATATATGCATTTGCATCTCCCTCTGGTAAGCCCTGAGCCATATGCAGGTCGGTGTAGAAATGTTGGAATGCTTGTGCAATATGTTCATCCTGAACTAGTATTCACCCGTGTTTGGAGTCTGTGAGCCAATAATTGCCCTGCTTTATTCCCTCCTACATATTATTTCAGTTTGGTCCGCAAGAGGTCATATTCTGCCCTATCCATTTTGGTTTTGCTTGGGAGGTAACAACCCAACAGGTTTCAATTAGAGGTGCTGCCATTCTTTTCAGTTTTTCCTCTTGAGTAAAGCTAGTCAAAACGGCAGACGACAGTCATGGTGGGTGGCTTATTACACAGATCGAGATGAATTCTGTTTGTATCACCATATGTGTGTCTTACACCCCAAATCAAGATGATCCCCGAATATTCGACTCAATTACAGTAGAACTCCTGTCTTAGTCAGGGACACTCTTTGTTGTCAGTGATTTTAACTGTGTCCTTGTCTATAAAATTGACACAACCTATACCGGTGCTATCCTTCGCATGAATAAAGTTTGTAAAGCGATATGAACGCTTATGAGGATGCATGAGGTGGTGGATGTATGGCAGACACTCAAACCTGGGACTCCTGGCTTTACTTATTATTCACATGTTCATAACCATTATTCTAGCATTGATTATGTTCCCGCTGTGCTGCGTCTTACTCACAACTTGGTGATAGAAGTAGGCCCAAAGTTCATATCAGACCACAATCCCATTATTTTCTCTTTTAAAATTTGTCAAACTGAGATAAAGTTGACTTGCTGGTCTTTTGAACACCGGCTTTTACTGGCTCTAGACAACATTCGGGTGATGCATTTAAATTTGGTTGCATGTAATAGGCACAATTTGGTCTCTGCCTCTATCTCAATAGTAATAGATGACCTAAAAGCATATACTAGATGTACTACGATTAAGTATGTTGGAAACCACAACTGGAGACTGCGGGGTAGAGAGGAACAGTGTATAGCCAAGCTGTCAGGGCTAGAAAGGGCGCATGCACATTTCTCTAAAAAGACGCATCCAAATGGGACTGCTTCTTTCAGATTGTGGAGTGTAGAAGTAAGATCTGAGGCGCATTGCAAGAAAAAGCTGTGACCGCATTTGTGAGTAAGATGCGGGAGGACTATGAGTACATGTAATCAATCAGTACAATCCTAGCTTTGAAAATCAAGTAGAAACATAATTGGTACCGCATTAGCTGCATTTAACATGATTAAGGGCAGGATGTTTTTTATCTTCGCGTGATTCTTAAACAAATTTATAAATTGTATCACTTTTTATATAGAGCAAAAGGCACCAATGATTATAATCAGAGTGAGTGAAGTGTGTGAAATATCGATCATCCACCAAAATTCAGTTTTTCATCGATCACAATTTGAAATGTTTGAAGATGGAATTACATCCGAGTAAATTAAAGATGCAATTCTCTCATTCCCCCGGTAAAGCTGCGAGGTAGGATGGGATTCCATCCGGGATTTAGGAACTTTTTGCTGATGTTTTGGTCCCTCTTATCTTATTAATCTTTCAGAACACTGACCAAGGGCAAAGAATCCCTGAATCATGGGATTCTGACAATATAGCAATCTTCCTGAAAAAAGGGAAGCCCCACACGGATTGAGGATCATACAGGCCGATCTAACTCATCAACACCAATGCCATCATCTACTCTAAAGCTTTGGCGGTTAATTTGGCTCAGGTGATTGATGCTCTTGCTAGTTCAAAAAAGGCATGGAATACTTTACTTTATTGTGTGATTACCTAAAATCATTTACAAATGCAATGCATATTACTTTCGTGATTACAACGATAGGTTAGTAAAATGACATCTAAAAAGAGGATTTAAAAACAGCTGGTAGCTTATACATCCGTCAATCAGTGCAATGTTTTTGGTGCATCTAATGGATAAAGCATAGTGCAAGATGAAACAGTGATTGTAATAAATTTGTGATATGCGACATCTGGCTTCATAAGTCAGTGCCCTGGTATTAGTACATCTTAACCGTAAGGCTTAAGACAGGATCACTAATGGCCATGTTGTGCAGTGTTGTTAGTGCACAACGACAGTAGGCACGTAGTTAAAGTATTATTATGCTGTTATTTTTTAGAGGCATGGTTTTGTTCCAAGTGGATAATCTACTATACATACTAACATGGCAATTGCCTTCTTTGATACAGCCAATAATCTGTGTAGATCAGATGGTCTGATCCTTCTCGACACTGAGAAGGTGTTTAATAGGCTCTCCTGGCCCTATCGCTGGCTAGTGATGATTCGAATTTATTTAACATAGGGGATAGATTAGGTGCTTGAAGTCTGAGCCTGTCATATTTCATTAATGTAAGTGTTTTATGGCTGAGCCAGTAAGATCTGACTAACCTGAGGGATAATTTTGCTTTCAGATGCTTAAGTGTGTATGATCGATGTAACCTGACAGTAGCCCTGCCAGTGGCGGCCAACATGTCTAGCGGGTGGCGGGGATGGTGGGTTCCGCGGCAAGGGGTCCTGTATATAAAAAAAACCATTTAAAAAAAGAGTAAACTTGCCTTGCCGCCGGTTTCGGCTACTCTGCTCCTACTTTCCTTTTGGAACTCGTGGAACAGGAAGCAGGCCCCATTAACCAATCACAACGCTGCAATGCAGCATTGTGATTGGTAAGCACCCAGGCTCCCCTGACCAATCACAATGGTGCGGTGCAGCGTTGTGATTGATCTGAGCATCCTGGTTGGATGCTCAGCCAGGGAATGGGGGCCTGGGCATGTTCTCCATGCAGGATGTAATGCAGCCTGTGCGGAGAACAGTCTGCATGACTGTTTTGGGCGGTCCGTGAAGGCCGACCAAAACAGTCACTGGGCACTTAGGATTGGTCAAACCACTCCTCCCCTTCCTGCTCCGAGAACAAAGCAGCCCTGCCCACCCACCTGCAAAGCAGCACATAGCATAAAATGCTAATAACTCAAAGTTATTATAATTTTATGTTTCTTCTTCACACTGCTTAAAAGCAGTAAGGCGACGCTCCTCCGCCATAGCAGAGGAGCCGCCACTGAGCCCTGCTGTTAAAGGGTTGAGTGTGTAATATCTGTGCAATTTGAGAAAAACTGATGCTGTCAGATACCTAAGCTTGAAAGATATTTGCAGCCTACGTTATAGCATTGGTGCCCAAGCTTGAGTCTGGAAGAAATAGGCTTGTTATCTGGGATCTGATTTCACCCAATTGTTGCAACTGGAGGGGTGGCTTACATGCTCCAGTTGAGAAGAAATGAGCAACCTGAGAAGGTACTACCTGGGCCTGTAAAGCATATATAAACTTGCAAAAAATATTCTTGTGTTACGCCTGAACCTGTATTGAGGTATGTGTAACTGGGCACATTGTTTTTCAGATGAAAGTTAGAATTGATATGATCTGTGGTAGATAAACAAAGCTGATTTCCTACATTCAGAATCTGTGACATATGTGCTGACCCCAACTAGCTATATCTCAAAAAGGTGTAGAAGATTTGGATGTTTAAGAAACGTGTACAGTTAGCACAAAATGTTTCTGAAGATACATCTATCTTAAACAAATGGCATTTAAAAAAAATCTTAAAACCATTCTTGTTGTTAGGTTCACTGTTTTTAAATCTCTCTCCTATGATTGATTAATTATAATTGTAGTTCTTGTGAGCCAATTTTAGTCCCTTTTGCTTAGCCAGGAATCGGTTTGGGGAATTGCACCTTAGGAATGTGTCATTTATAACCCTTGGTATGTGTAAATTGTTGAAATAGGGGTCCCCAAAATATATTTTTGCCCAGCACCCTGATAATTTTTAAGATGACAGTACCTGTGAACTGTCCTAAGATAGCATAAGTGAGCCAAAAACTAATAATACATTCAAAGGTGTTCTGAACAGAGGCACCCAAAATATGTTTGGCCCATGGCCGTCAAAATTCTTACAATGTCCCTGGCTGTGCCGTTTCCAAGTAAACACCAAGCTGTGTGTCGCACTTGGGGCACAGTCCGGTAATGCAGATGACATTCCCATGGGATGGATGGCACAGGTGGAAACTGAAGTCATATGTAATCAACGTTGCATCCTAGGTGTTAATAATCACTACTTTCATAGTAAACAACCCCTACCAGCGGGGCTATACAAAGAGGTGAGCGGGCCTAGCAAACGCACCACTGGCCCCAGGTTAGTTGTCTATTATCTGTCTCCCATGCTCTAGCCTCAAAGGCTTAAACCTAGGGGATAGAAACAAGGAGGTAGCAGGGGGCAGAAGTCCATAAGCACAATAAACTGATGCGGCCTTAACGGAGTACCATTTGCTGCCTTGAAAATTATTTTTATCAACTAAGCGTTCATCTATATTAGGCAAGAGACGGACACAGGAGAAAGTGCTGCTGTTTCACACATCTCACAATATCTGCTCCCTCAAGATAAGGCTACTGCTTGATGTGCATTGCTCTCAGAATGAATCAGTTCTTCGTCAAACGAATACTGTGATGCTAGAATATATTCTGATGTTTAGTCTTTCCCTGTAAGGAATTTAGCATATCTGACTGAATAATTACTTCTGATAACGTTAATTTTATTTATCCGGGTCACTCATGTGAAGAAGTCTTTCTGAGTAGGTTAACTTTAGAAGCATTCGTTGCCCCTGCAGGAACTGACTGATATAGCAAGGGAGGCTGCCAGGGCTTAATTTGAGCCGGTGCTGGGCGCCAGCACTTAAGTGTCAACACCAGTACTTACAACAGCTAACACTAGGTGGCGATGCTCGTGTATTTAAAAGATTGGCAGAACAACAGTTGATTATTAATTAAATATATTGCTTTGGGGGCTTCGAACAGTCTGAAATGCCAAACATGTACAAGTGTGATGGTCAGCAGTTGTGTAGATACTGCCATTGGCAGTGCTGGCAGTGGCAATGGATGGTGCAAGCTGTGGTGGCCTTCTCTTGAGGGCCCTGGCACTTATGTTTATACAAATTAAGCAGTGGCGGCTGCATTTCAAAGTACCCCCTCCACCGCCAACGACTGGTGACTATCAAGGTGGGTCACATTTCAGTAAAGTACACCGGCACACAGTCTGACCAAATTATCGTTTCTTCTTTTCTAAGGTGACACCGAACACGTTTTTGTAAAGACCTGCTAATAATACCTTTTCAGGGGGTTCAGGAACGCCTGATTGCAGGACTGCAAACTGAGGCCCAGATAACAGAGCTCTTCAAAGAACTGTAAACTGTTGAAACTGTTGTTTGGTGCTCTAAGAAGCACGTTTACGCATACACACCATTGCCATAAAAAGGTACTGCGTGAGCGTGGTACCAATAGCGCCTGGAGACAGCAAAGCATCAGTGTCCGTGTGCTTGAAAGACGGGGTTCGCTACGGATATAGGTGAAGGACTGGGGAGTCAGGGAAAACCTACTGTGAAATACAATAAATCCTTTGCGGATTAAATTTACAACCAATCACCTTTTTGTTTGATAAAATAAATCGACATTAAGAACCTCTCTAGCTGTGCCCTCAAATCATGGATCTTGCTTTACCATATCGTACTCACCCGTGCGAGTCTCTTGCCGCCAAGGTGATGCTGGGAGCCGCGATAAAAATCTTGTAAGTATCCGTCGTAGTGCGGAGACTCCTGGCATAGGTGCGTTCACACCTCACGACTACCTGATGTATTCTCAAGAAGGTCTTCTTCCGGCCGTTCATGAATCGGATTGGTCTCTTGTCCCGGCGCGGCCCTTCTGCGTCTTACTTCATTCATTGCCTCTGTCTTTGTTTCTGGTACAGTACTTTCCTAGTTGCTCACTGTACGTTTGATTCATGTTACTTCGTTCTCCTCCGATGGGATTTTCCGTTCATTCCCACTTGAAGGTTTTCTGCTTTCAGCAGGAGGTCTTATTAGTTGCCGCATGAGGAAATGACCGTTTGTCCTCTTTTAGCCTATTGTATTAGAACTTGAGCCTGATTGGTTAGAAAGACTGCTTACATTCTGCGCCGCCAATCCGGATGCAGAGACCGTAAAGAAGCTGAAGACTCCATTCTCTTGCTTATATGCCCCGAGTTGAGCACTTTTCTGACTGAGAGAGGCATGTTTATTTACTAGATAAGGTACTTCTAGAGTGGACAACCTGAAATGAGCTCGAGGTCAGCCACTGCGTCTCTAAAGGGGGGCAGATGGGACTGTGTCCAATCTGTATTTGTTCTCCCCTATGGGTTCCACCAGCACAGCTGTTGGATCTGCCAGGAGACATCAGGGTGACTAACTGGCATGGGAGCAAATTCAGGACAAGGTGAGTGTAAAAAATTCAGGACATAGGGTCAAATTCAAATTCAAAGAAGCTTTATTTCGATATTCAGAGTAATATCATAAAAGCAAACATTGTTAAAAACAAATATATATCACAAAGTGCCAGTTGCGTTACCATCACGAGCACACCCAGTCTAAACCTTGAGAGGAGCATTCTAATGTAACAATTAAGATCACTTGCAAGGTACAATTGGAGTCCCGGTTCAGAGGTGATTTGCTGATAAGCTAAAACAGAATGTTTAAGTTTTTCCGTAGACCATCTTTTATTCGCTAGATAGTCCATAGCCAATTTTCGCAGGGCTTTCCTAGGCATTGTTTCCATACTAGATGGGTTCTTAAAAAACTCGGGATGACCAATCTCGGTCAACATTGTTTCCACATAAAACAGCCATTTAATTTGCCTTATACCATCAAGGTTTAGGCAGTCAGAAATTATATTGCGGTTAAAGGCTGTCTCGGGAGTAACCCACAACTTATGCCATAGCAGGATAGGCTCGATCTTTATAGTATCAGAGATGTAGGGGAGACCCAATTCTATATGTGTAAAATAGCTAGCTGAGGATTTAGGGACCCCCAGAAGATATCTGAGAAAGCAATTTTCAGATTGCTGAATTGAAATTGAGGTATCAATCCCCCAGATACCAGAGCCATAGGTGGCTTTGGATACACATTTAGCCTTATATATTAAAATCAGCTCCTTGACGGGTCTACCCCCAATTTTGGCCGCAAAGTTCTGCAATGCTCCAATCGCCCTAGAGAATGCTAATTTTCTAGCTTTAATTGCTGTATGCCAGGAGCACTTCCTGTCAAACGAAATCCCAAGATAGGGGAATTGGTCTGATGTCTCTACCCTTCTACCCTCGAGGAAGATGGGACAAGGTGCTTTCTTTGTTCCACGGCCACAGGACATGGAAAAGGTTTTTGATATGTTAACCTTAAGTCCCTTTTCCTTCATAAAAAGTGTAAACTTTGAGACAGCCCTCTGTAAGCCCAACCTGGTTTGCGACATGATGGCAGTGTCGTCCGCATACAAGAGGATGGGGACGGGGTTACCCCGGACTGAGGGGTAATCGTACTGAAAGCCCTTAAGGTGGTCGCCAATAGAGTTAATATAGAGGGAGAAGAGTAGGGGCGCTAAGATGCACCCCTGTCTCACCCTCCTCTTGATGGAAAATCTTGACGAGCACTCCCCTCGTTGTCCAAAGCGCACCCTCGCCCCAGCATCTCTGTATAATTCCTTAATAAAGTTAAGAATTGAAAGTTCCATACCCAGGTCCTCAAGTGTGGATCATAGCTGATTATGGTCAACACAGTCGAAGGCTGAACTGGAGTCAATAAAAGTAATAAAAAGATTCCCTTTCTTGGCTTGAGTATACTTAAAAATTAAAAAATGCAAATTTAGACTCTGCTCAACCGTTCCCATACCAGGGCGGAAGCCGTACTGGAGGATAGATAAAATGTTACCTTCCTCAGTCCATTGTTGCACACGCTTAAGAATAATGCGGCCAGCTACCTTCATTAAGGCATCGAGGAGGGAAATCGGGCGATAGCAAGATGGATCATGCCTGTCCCCCTTTTTAGGTTTCGACCTGGCGATCTGCGCAAGCAGTTCGCGCAGGTGAAATCTTTTGTTTACCATATTGGCTATTGGAACGTCCCCCACCTCCCATTGGCTAGCTCCATAAATGGAGGCTAGCCATTGGGAGCCGGATCTGTCCGTCAAGGCCGGACCAGATTCGGGGGCGTTCCCGCGATTTTTTCCCTCTCCGCCTCTGCGATGTCGTCATCGCGGCGGTGGGCGGAGCTTCGTTTTTTTCCCTTCTGTGTTTGTTTTGGTCATTCCATGCGAGGAAGCCCAGGTGAGTGCTTGTTTTTTAGTGGTGGAGCACGTGAATTCAGTGTACTTTAGTTAAAAATACATGATGAAGACACAGGCCACGATCTGGCTGTTCATCAAGTGCATGGGCGCTAAAACTAATTTTTGCCCCTTTATTTGTAGTGAGGACTACGCAGTGGTTTGTCTGATGTGAAATTGCTCGGCTGATCCCCTTTGTTGCAGCATGCATAACTTTTCATTCTTTCAGTTCGACTTTACAGTCCGTTTTAATAATGTCCTTAAAACTGCGGGTGTTCAGTACCCAAACGGCCTAAATAGACTCGTATGGGCTAAGCATCTCGTGCCCCTCGTGAGACACTTGTAAAACTGCTCATAAGATTTGCAACAGGGAGTTTTTTCATGGTTTGGCATTTTTCGTAATGCATTACAGTTGAATTTATATAGCGCTTCATATCCTAACCGCACTGCAAAGCGCTGAAGAGCATCATAGAGAGTGCAGAGTGGAGAGTGCATAGGGAGTGCAGAGTGCATGGAGAGTGCATAGGGAGTGGAGAGTGCATAGGGAGTGGAGAGTGCATAGGGAGTGGAGAGTGCATAGGGAGTGGAGAGTGCATAGGGAGTGCAGAGTGCATAGAGAGTGCAGAGTGGAGAGTGCATAGGGAGTGCACAGGGAGTGGAGAGTGCACAGGGAGTGGAGAGTGCATAGGGAGTCGAGAGTGCATAGGGAGTGGAGAGTGCATAGGGAGTGGAGAGTGCATAGGGAGTGCAGAGTGGAGAGTGCATAGGGAGTGGAGAGTGCATAGGGAGTGGAGAGTGCATAGGGAGTGGAGAGTGCATAGGGAGTGGAGAGTGCATAGGGAGTGGAGAGTGCATAGGGAATGGAGAGTGCATAGAGAGTGGAGAGTGCATAGAGAGTGCAGAGTGGAGAGTGCATAGGGAGTGGAGAGTGCATAGGGAGTGGAGAGTGCATAGGGAGTGGAGAGTGCATAGGGAGTGGAGAGTGCATAGGGAGTGGAGAGTGCATAGGGAGTGGAGAGTGCATAGAGAGTGGAGAGTGCATAGAGAGTGCAGAGTGGAGAGTGCATAGGGAGTGGAGAGTGCATAGGGAGTGGAGAGTGCATAGGGAGTGGAGAGTGCATAGAGAGTGCAGAGTGGAGAGTGCATAGGGAGTGGAGAGTGCATAGGGAGTGGAGAGTGCATAGGGAGTGGAGAGTGCATAGGGAGTGGAGAGTGCATAGGGAATGGAGAGTGCATAGAGAGTGGAGAGTGCATAGAGAGTGCAGAGTGGAGAGTGCATAGGGAGTGGAGAGTGCATAGGGAGTGGAGAGTGCATAGGGAGTGGAGAGTGCATAGGGAGTGGAGAGTGCATAGGGAGTGGAGAGTGCATAGGGAGTGCAGAGTGGGGAGTGGAGAGTGCATAGGGAGTGGAGAGTGCATAGGGAGTGCAGAGTGGAGAGTGCATAGGGAGTGCAGAGTGGAGAGTGCATAGGGAGTGCAGAGTGCATAGGGAGTGCAGAGTGCATAGGGAGTGCAGAGTGGAGAGTGCATAGGGAGTGCAGAGTGCATAGGGAGTGCAGAGTGCATAGGGAGTGGAGAGTGCATAGGGAGTGGAGAGTGGAGAGTGCATAGGGAGTGGAGAGTGCATAGAGAGTGGAGAGTGCATAGAGAGTGCAGAGTGGAGAGTGCATAGGGAGTGGAGAGTGCATAGGGAGTGGAGAGTGCATAGGGAGTGGAGAGTGCATAGGGAGTGGAGAGTGCATAGGGAATGGAGAGTGCATAGAGAGTGGAGAGTGCATAGAGAGTGCAGAGTGGAGAGTGCATAGGGAGTGGAGAGTGCATAGGGAGTGGAGAGTGCATAGGGAGTGGAGAGTGCATAGGGAGTGGAGAGTGCATAGGGACTGCAGAGTGCATAGGGACTGCAGAGTGCATAGGGAGTGCAGAGTGGGGAGTGGAGAGTGCATAGGGAGTGGAGAGTGCATAGGGAGTGCAGAGTGGAGAGTGCATAGGGAGTGCAGAGTGGAGAGTGCATAGGGAGTGCAGAGTGCATAGGGAGTGCAGAGTGCATAGGGAGTGCAGAGTGGAGAGTGCATAGGGAGTGCAGAGTGCATAGGGAGTGCAGAGTGCATAGGGAGTGCAGAGTGGAGAGTGCATAGGGAGTGCTGAGTGCATAGGGAGTGCAGAGTGCAGAGTGCATAGGGAGTGCAGAGTGCATAGGGAGTGCAGAGTGGAGAGTGCATAGGGAGTGCAGAGTGCATAGGGAGTGCAGAGTGGAGAGTGCATAGGGAGTGCAGAGTGGAGAGTGCATAGGGAGTGCAGAGTGCATAGGGAGTGGAGAGTGCATAGGGAGTGCAGAGTGGAGAGTGCATAGGGACTGCAGAGTGCAAAGGGAGTGCAGAGTGGGGAGTGGAGAGTGCATAGGGAGTGGAGAGTGCATAGGGAGTGGAGAGTGCATAGGGAGTGGAGAGTGCATAGGGAGTGCAGCGTGGAGAGTGCATAGGGAGTGCAGAGTGGAGAGTGCATAGGGAGTGGAGAGTGCAGAGTGCATAGGGAGTGCAGAGTGCATAGGGAGTGCAGAGTGCATAGGGAGTGCAGAGTGCATAGGGAGTGCAGAGTGGAGAGTGCATAGGGAGTGCAGAGTGCAGAGTGGAGAGTGCATAGGGAGTGCAGAGTGCATAGGGAGTGGAGAGTGCATAGGGAGTGCAGAGTGCAGAGTGCATAGGGAGTGGAGAGTGCAGAGTGCATAGGGAGTGCAGAGTGCATAGGGAGTGCAGAGTGGAGAGTGCATAGGGAGTGGAGAGTGCATAGGGAGTGGAGCAGTTCGCGCAGGTGAAATCTTTTGTTTACCATATTGGCTATTGGAACGTCCCCCACCTCCCATTGGCTAGCTCCATTGTTAGACGGGGACCCTGAGGGTCGGCCATCTTCCTGGGGACTCTCCTCGCTGAGGCGGAAAAAGCGTGACAGGCCGTCGGCGTTGGCGTGGTCCTGGCCTGGACGATGTTCCACCGTGAAGTCCATCCCCTGCAGGGAGATGGACCAGCGCAACAGCTTCGGGTTTTCCCCCCGCATTTGCATCAGCCATTGCAGGGGTCGGTGGTCTGTTTGCACCCGGAAGTGGGTGCCGAAGAGGTATGGCCGGAGCTTCTTGAGTGCCCAGACTACGGCGAAGGCCTCTCTCTCAATGGTGCTCCAGCGCTGTTCTCGGGGCAAGAGGCGTCTGCTGATGAAGACCACCGGATGGTCGACCCCTTCGGCGTTGAGTTGGGAGAGGACGGCCCCCACACCATGATCGGAGGCGTCCGTCTGCACAATGAATTCCCGGCTGTAGTCGGGAGCCTGGAGCACGGGGGCCGTGCACATGGCGGTCTTTAGTTTCTCGAAGGCCGATTGGCAGTCCAGGGTCCAGTTGACGGTTTTGGGGCCCTTTTTGGAGGTGAGCTCTGTGAGGGGCCCCGCGATGCTGCCATAGTCCTTCACGAACCGCCGGTAGTATCCGGTGAGCCCCAGGAAGGCCCGGACCTCCGTTTGGGTCGTAGGGGGTTGCCAGGGCTGGATGGCAGCAATCTTGAGTTGGAGAGGAGCCACTAGCCCGCTTCCCACTTGGTGTCCCAGGTAGGTCACGGACCCTTGGCCAACCTGGCACTTGCTGGCCTTGATGGTGAGCCCGGCTTGCTGGAGGGCGTGTAGAACCTCCCGCAGGTGGCGGAGGTGGTCGGTCCACTGGTGGCTGTACACAGCAATGTCGTCCAGGTAGGCGGCGCTGAAGTCTTCCAGGCCCGCCAGTACCTGGTTTACCAGCCGTTGGAACGTGGCCGGGGCGTTTTTCATGCCGAAGGGCATGACTTTAAAGTGGTAGTGCCCGTCTGGGGTAGAGAAGGCGGATCGTTCTTGGGCCCGAGGGGTGAGGCCGATCTGCCAGTAGCCCGCTGTTAGGTCGAAGATGCTCAGGTAGCGGGCGGCCCCCATCCGGTCAATTAGCTCGTCGGCCCGGGGGATGGGATGAGCGTCGGTCCTGGTAACTGCATTCAGCCCCCGATAGTCCACGCAGAACCGGAGCTCAGGGGCAACGCCCGGGGCGGCCGCCTTGGGAACCAGGACGACTGGGCTTGCCCAGGGGCTGTCTGAGGGTTCGATCACTCCCAGGGTCAGCATTTTGGACACCTCGGTCTGGATGCAGGCTCGTACCCGGTCTGGTACGCGGTATGCCCGGTGTCGGATAGGAGGGCTGTCCCCGGTGTCCACATCGTGGAGGCACCAGGGGGTGACTCCGGGGGTGAGGGAGAACAGGGAGGCGAACCGCCTCAGGAGCGCTTGGCAGTCTTGGCGTTGCTCCGGGGACAGGGCCTCGGAGAGCTGGACCCCTTCCACTGAGCCATCCTGCTCGAAGGCCCTCAGTAAGTCCGGAAGGGGTTCGGAGTCTTCTTCTGTCCCATTATCGGTAGCCATCAGGAGGCTGAGCTCGGATCGCACAAAATGGGGTTTTAGCCTGTTGGCATGGAGGACCCGTAGGGGGTTCCGGGCAGTCTCCATGTCGATTAAATAGGTGACGGGCCCTTTGCGTTCGATTACCTTGAAGGGCCCGGACCATCGGTCTTGGAGTGCACAGGGTTCAACCGGGGACATCACCCAGACCTGTTGTCCCGGTTCGAACTCAATGGAGGACGCGTGCTGATCGTACCACCTCTTCATGTCCTCCTGACTGGCCTCGAGGTTGGCTTTGGCGGTGTCTCGGAACTGCCGGGTCTGGTTGCGGAGAGCCAGGAGGTACCTGTAGATGTCCGGGGGAGTTTTCTGGGGAGGCTGCTCCCAACCTTCCTTGACTAGGCTGAGGGGGCCCCGGACGGGGTGCCCGTACAGGATTTCAAATGGGCTGAAGCCGAGGGACTTCTGCGGGACCTCCCGATAGGCAAACAGGAGGCAGGGAAGTAGCACGTCCCACTGGCGTCGAAGGGGTTCTTCTAGGCCCATAATCATCCCCTTGAGGGTGCGGTTGAACCTCTCGACCAGTCCGTTTCCTTGCGGGTGATAGGGGGTCGTGAATTTGTAGGTGACCCCGCATTGTTGCCAAAGAGACTTCATATATCTGGAGATAAAGTTCGTGCCCCTGTCACTGACGACCTCCCGGGGGAACCCCACCCGGGAGAAGATCCCCATCAGGGCCCGGCCCACCACGGGGGCCGTCACCGTCCGAAGAGGGATGGCCTCGGGATAGCGAGTGGCGTGGTCTACGAGGACCAGGATGAACCGGTGTCCTTGGGCTGTTCGAGGGTCGAGGGGCCCCACAATGTCTATTCCCACTCGTTCAAACGGGGTGGTGACGACAGGAAAGGGTTGCAATGGTGCTTTGATTTTTCGGCCACTTTTTCCGCTGGCCTGGCAGGTGGGGCAGGCCTTGCAGTGGTTGGTGACATCCTTTCGCATGTGGGGCCAGAAAAAATGGGTCACCAGGCGGTCGTAGGTTTTATCCTGCCCCAGGTGTCCGGCAAGGGGGACATCGTGGGCTAAGTTCAGGAGGAAGTCTCGGAAGCGAAGGGGCACCACCAGCACCCGACTGGCCCCTAGTTCCGCCACTTTCTGCTCGCTGTAGAGCAGGTCTTGGTCCCAGTAGATCCAGTGGGCCCCCGAGGTATCCCCGGTGCTCTGGGCCAGGGCTTGCTGCCGGAGTCCTTCGAGAGAGGGACAGGTTTTCTGTTCGGCCCGGAATTGTTCCTGCGTGGGGCCTCCCTCCTGCCGCCATTGTGCCAGGTCAGGGACGTCCCGAAGCTGGTCGGATCCTTCTTCGGTTTGGGTCAATGGACTGGCTCCTGGGGCGGCCTCCTCTGGGATGAGCGCGGGAGGAGGTTCTGGCCACTCGGGCTCTTCTGGGCTGGGGACCGCGCGGGCGGTCATGGACCGGGTCGTGACGCAGACCCATTCGGGGAGGCCAAGCATCCCCAGGTGCTCCCTCCGTTCGACAGCTGCCCATGGAGAGCTTTCAAGGTCGTTTCCTAGGAGGCAGTCCACGGGGGCATCATCGCGGACAGTTACTTTTAACATCCCTGTTACTCCTCCCCACTCGAAGGGGACGCAGGCCATGTGGCATAGGCTTTCGGAGTTGTCGGCTGATCGGACAGGGCAAAGAATGTTCGGCAAGATTTGGTCGGGAGTGACGAGGTGGCGTCGGACCGCCGTTACACTGGCCCCGGTGTCGCGGAGGGCTTCCGCCCGGCGGCCATTAATGTTGACCCATTGACCGTACTTCTGGGTGTTGGCGGGAAGGGGGGCCCGCGGAATCATGTCTCTCTCCCCTAAGCAGACCAGTGCCATGGCGGCGGGCGCCCATTCAGAGGGATCGGTCTCGTACTCTTCTTGGTCTTCCGGGATTAGTTCTTCCCCTAGGGCCGCCGCTGCAACTTGGCGGGGGGTAGTGTTCGGATTCTTTGGGCAGTTGGGATCACTGGCGTAGTGGCCGGGTCGCTGGCACCTGTGGCACGTAATGTTGGCCCGGAAACCGGGCCGGACGGCAGGGCTTCCTCGGCCAACCGGGGTCGAGGGGTTTCTGGGGGGTGACGAGGGGCCGGGGTCTCTCCCCCGACCCTGACTCCCTCCTCCCCCTCGGGGGCGATACGGTCTGGATAATTCGCTGGGTGCGTTCCGGCCAACCCGGGTGCTTTCCCACCGGTCGACGGCGAGTTGTCGAGGGTCGGTTAGCTTACTGTCCAGGAGGTGTTGCCGGAGCTCCACGAAGCAGTTGTTTGACAGGTGCTCCCATACGATAAGGTCAAAGAGTTGTTCGTAGGTGGTCACTTTGTTGCCCTTGATCCACCCCTCGAAGGCTCGGCTAAAAAAGTTCACGTACTCCACCCAAGTTGTACCCGGAATCCGTTTGCAGTCGCGGAACCGTTGGCGGTACATCTCAGGTGTGAGCCCGTATCGAGTGAGGAGGGCGGCCTTCATGTGGTCGTAGGAGGTCATCAGCTGGTCCGGGAGTTGCAGCAGGGCGTCCCGCCCTTCGTTGACAAACCTCCCCCATAATCCGGCTCCCCAATCGCTTCGGGGAATCCGGTGGGAGGTCATTGCCACCTCATAGGCTTTAAACCACTGCTGTATATCATCGTTCTTGTGGTATTCCCGGATGACCTCTTTGGGGATGTGAACCTTGGGTTCGGTCGAGGCAGACGGGGTCGGTCGTTCGGGGAGCCCGAGGTCTTTATTCTGTTTCTGGATCTCCAGTGCTTTGAGATCGCGCTCATGTTCGTACTCTAGTTTCTTTTCCTCTAGCTCTCTCTGTCTTTGCTTGTCTTCTCGCTCTTCCTTGAGCCGTAAGTGTTCCAGGGTTATTTTTTGTTCGGCCAGCTTGAGTTCTCCATCCAAGCGAAGTCGGGCTAGTTCTAATTCGTGGAGTCTGGTTTTTTCTCTTTCTCGGATCTCTTCCAGGGAGAGACCCGCTCTTTCTTTAGTTGGTGCGGGGCTCGTTTCGGTCGTTTGTGTTCGGGGTACGGCCGTACCCGTTTCCGCCCAGGCTTCTAGGGCTCGTTTGAAGTCTTCCTTCGTACTCAGACCCGTGGTTGGGAGACCAAGTTCCATGCAATATTGCTTCAGTTCTCGGTGGTTGTAGTCTTCCAATTTTTCCATCTGGAATTTCTCCGTTGTTCCGCTCTCTGTTGTCATGGTGGTCGTGTGTCGTGGGTCGGGTGACTTTCTGTACGATTATGCGTAGGTTCGGATCCCGTCGCTGGCCACCAATGTTAGACGGGGACCCTGAGGGTCGGCCGGATACTGAGGGAGAGATCCCCGAGGGGGACCGTCTCCGGTGATCGTACAGACAAGTTACCTCCCTCCCCACAAACAGGCACCACACCAAGTCGAGTTCAAGGCTTTATATAAGGTTCTTAAGGCAAGGATATCAGCGATACAGGATATCTCGGACCCGGGGGTCCTCTCACTTCTAGTCTCTGTAGGGAAAGGGGGTAGCGGGACAGTCTTGGTACCGGATCGGTACAGGTAGTGGTAAGGGGCTGTTGGACAGGCCGCATGTTCGAGCTGTCCCCCCTCCCCGCAATGGGACCAGGACCCTGGCTCTCCCTGCATCCCCAGCCAGAGTCCACCAACGACCACCCGAAGTACCCTGCAATCCCTCCACTACAAGACACCAGCTCCGGACCCAGCTGGCCCGGGTCACCATCTACCCCACGACATCGACCCGGCCGCCATCTTGGGGCACTGCAGCACGAGGCCGCGTGGCCTCAACTCGACCCTAACCCCGGGCCCGGCCGGCCCCGACATCGAGGCCCCACCATCCTCCCAGGGGGCAGAGTGACCACTTGGCGAGTCAATGGGAGAAGGAATCGTCAACGGCTCTCCTCCGCCAGGTGTCGATCACCCCAGGCCGCCTGGGCGCTGGCTCCACCCCCCTGCTGGGTGTCTGGACTCCCTCATCCCGGACCTCCCGGCCCCCAGGCGCGAGGGTCCGGACATCAAAGGGGACCAGACCTATAACTGGGGCAGGACCAGACCAGGAAGGCAGTTGTATCCTGGAGTCGAGAGACCCGAGAAGAACTCATCCGTGACTTGGCCTGCTGGCGCTGCCACGGCCCTCTGCCCCGTGAAACCATCGTCTTGGCCTGCTGGCGCTGCCGCGGCCCTCTGCCTCGTGAAACCATCGTCTTGGCCTGCTGGCGCTGCCGCGGCCCTCTGCCTCGTGAAACCATCGTCTTGGCCTGCTGGCGCTGCCGCGGCCCTCTGCCTCGTGAAACCATCGTCTTGGCCGGCTGGCGCTGCCGCGGCCCTCTGCTTTATGAGACTATCACCTTGGCCTGCTGGCGCTGCCGCGGCCCGATCCACAGACACTCCAGCTCGAGGATTGTGAGCTCGCCCTTTTACCCCTACCTGTACCGATCCGGTACCAAGACTGTCCCGCTACCCCCTTTCCCTACAGAGACTAGAAGTGAGAGGACCCCCGGGTCCAAGATATCCTGTATCGCTGATATCCTTGCCTTAAGAACCTTATATAAAGCCTTGAACTCGACTTGGTGTGGTGCCTGTTTGTGGGGAGGGAGGTAACTTGTCTGTACGATCGCCGGAGACGGTCCCCCCCCCGGGGATCTCTCCCTCGGTATCCGGCCGACCCTCAGGGTCCCCGTCTAACATTGGTGGCCAGCGACGGGATCCGAACCTACGCATAATCGTACAGAAAGTCACTCGCCCCACCACACACAACAACCATGTCAATAGAGAGCGGAACAACGGAAAAATTTCAGATGGAAAAATTGGAAGACTACAACCACCGGGAACTGAAGCAATATTGCATAGAACTTGGACTTCCAACCACAGGTCTTAGCACAAAGGAAGACTTCAAACGAGCCCTAGAAGCTTGGGCAGAAACGGGTACGGCCGTACCCCGAACACAAACAACCGAAACGAGCCCCGCACCAACTAAAGAAAGAGCGGATCTCTCCCTGGAAGAGATCCGAGAAAGAGAAAAAACCAGACTCCACGAATTAGAACTTGCCCGACTTCGCTTGGATGGGGAACTCAAGCTGGCAGAACAAAAAATAACCCTGGAACACTTACGGCTCAGGGAAGAGCGGGAAGACAAGCAAAGACAGAGGGAGCTAGAGGAAAAGAGACTAGAGTACGAACATGAGCGCAATCTCAAAGCACTGGAGATCCAGAAACAGAATAAAGACCTCGGGCTCCCCGAACGACCGACCCCGTCTGCCTCGACCGAACCCAAGGTTCACATCCCCAAAGATGTCATCCGGGAATACCACAAGAACTATGATATCCAGCAGTGGTTTAAAGCCTATGAGGTGGCAATGACCTCCCACCGGATTCCCCGAAGCGATTGGGGAGCCGGATTATGGGGGAGGTTTGTCAACGAAGGGCGGGACGCCCTGCTGCAACTCCCGGACCAGCTGATGACCTCCTACGACCACATGAAGGCCGCCCTCCTCACTCGATACGGGCTCACACCTGAGATGTACCGCCAACGGTTCCGCGACTGCAAACGGATTCCGGGTACAACTTGGGTGGAGTACGTGAACTTTTTTAGCCGAGCCTTCGAGGGGTGGATCAAGGGCAACAAAGTAACCACCTACGAACAACTCTTTGACCTTATCGTATGGGAACACCTGTCGAACAACTGCTTCGTGGAGCTCCGGCAACACCTCCTGGACAGCAAGCTAACCGACCCTCGACAACTCGCCGCCGAAGCCGACCGGTGGGAAAGCACCCGAGTTGGCCGGAGCGCACCCAGCGAAGTATCCAGATCGTATCGCCCCCGAGGGGGAGGAGGAAGTCAGGGTCGGGGGAGAGACCCCGGCCCCTCGTCACCCCCCAGAAACCCCTCGACCCCGGTTGGCCGGGGAAGCCCTGCCGTCCGGGCCGGTTTCCGGGCCAACATTACGTGCCACAGGTGCCAGCGACCCGGCCACTACGCCAGTGATCCCAACTGCCCAAAGAATCCGAACACTACTCCCCGCCAAGTTGCAGCGGCGGCCCTAGGGGAAGAAATAATCCCGGAAGACCAAGAGGAGTACGAGACCGATCCCTCTGAATGGGCACCCGCCGCCATGGCACTGGTCTGCTTAGGGGAGAGAGACATGATTCCGCGGGCCCCCCTTCCCGCCAACACACAGAAGTACGGTCAATGGGTCAACATCAATGGCCGCCGGGCGGAAGCCCTCCGCGACACCGGGGCCAGTGTAACGGCGGTCCGACGCCACCTCGTCACTCCAGACCAAATCTTGCCGAACATTCTTTGCCCTGTTCGATCAGCCGACAACTCCGAAAGCCTATGCCACATGGCCTGCGTCCCCTTCGAGTGGGGAGGAGTAACAGGGATGTTAAAAGTAACTGTCCGCGATGATGCCCCCGTGGACTGCCTCCTAGGAAACGACCTTGAAAGCTCTCCCTGGGCAGCTGTCGAACGGAGGGAGCACCTGGGGATGCTTGGCCTCCCCGAATGGGTCTGCGTCACGACCCGGTCCATGACCGCCCGCGCGGTCCCCAGCCCAGAAGAGCCCGAGTGGCCAGAACCTCCTCCCGCGCTCATCCCAGAGGAGGCCGCCCCAGAAGCCATTCCCTTGACCCAAACCGAGGAAGGACCCGACCAGCTTCGGGACGTCCCTGACCTGGCACAATGGCGGCAGGAGGGAGGCCCCACGCAGGAACAATTCCGGGCCGAGCAAAAAACCTGTCCTTCTCTCGAAGGACTCCGGCAGCAAGCCCTGGCCCAGAGCACCGGGGATACCTCGGGGGCCCACTGGATCTACTGGGACCAAGACCTGCTCTACAGCGAGCAGAAAATTGCAGAACTAGGGGCCAGTCGGGTGCTGGTGGTGCCCCTTCGCTTCCGAGACTTCCTCCTGAACTTAGCCCACGATGTCCCCCTTGCCGGACACCTGGGGCAGGATAAAACCTACGACCGCCTGGTGACCCATTTTTTCTGGCCCCACATGCGGAAGGATGTCACCAACCACTGCAAGGCCTGCCCCACCTGCCAGGCCAGCGGAAAAAGTGGCCGAAAAATCAAAGCACCATTACAACCCTTTCCTGTCGTCACCACCCCGTTTGAACGAGTGGGAATAGACATTGTGGGGCCCCTCGACCCTCGAACAGCCCAAGGACACCGGTTCATCCTGGTCCTTGTAGACCACGCCACCCGCTATCCCGAGGCCATCCCTCTTCGGACTGTGACGGCCCCCGTGGTGGGCCGGGCCCTGATGGGGATCTTCTCCCGGGTGGGGTTCCCCCGGGAGGTCGTCAGTGACAGGGGCACGAACTTTATCTCCAGATATATGAAGTCCCTCTGGCAGCAATGCGGGGTCACCTACAAATTCACGACCCCCTATCACCCGCAAGGAAACGGACTGGTCGAGAGATTCAACCGCACCCTCAAGGGGATGATTATGGGTCTAGAAGAACCCCTTCGACGCCAGTGGGACGTACTGCTGCCATGCCTCCTGTTTGCCTATCGGGAGGTCCCGCAGAAGTCCCTCGGCTTCAGCCCCTTTGAACTACTGTACGGACACCCCGTCCGGGGCCCCCTCAGCCTAGTCAAGGAAGGTTGGGAGCAGCCTCCCCAGAAAACTCCCCCGGACATCTACCGGTATCTCCTGGCTCTCCGCAACCAGACCCGGCGGTTCCGAGACACCGCCAAAGCCAACCTCGAGGCCAGTCAGGAGGACATGAAGAGGTGGTACGATCAGCACACGTCCTCCATTGAGTTCGAACCTGGACAACAGGTCTGGGTGATGTCCCCGGTTGAGCCCTGTGCCCTCCAAGACAGATGGTCCGGGCCCTTCAAGGTAATCGAACGCAAGGGGCCCGTCACCTATTTAATCGACATGGAGACTGCCCGGAACCCCCTACGGGTCCTCCATGCCAACAGGCTCAAACCCCATTTTGTGCGATCCGAACTCAGCCTCCTAATGGCTACCGATACTGGGACAGAAGAAGACTCCGAACCCCTTCCGGACTTACTGAGGGCCCTCGAGCAGGATGGCTCAGTGGAAGGGGTCCAGCTCTCCGAGGCCCTGTCCCCGGAGCAACGCCAAGACTGCCAAACGCTCCTGAGGCAGTTCGCCTCCCTGTTCTCCCTCACCCCCGGAGTCACCCCCTGGTGCCTCCACGATGTGGACACCGGGGACAGCCCTCCTATTCGACACCGAGCATACCGCGTACAAGACCGGGTACGAGCCTGCATCCAGACCGAGGTGTCCAAGATGCTGACCCTAGGAGTGATCGAACCCTCAGACAGTCCCTGGGCGAGCCCAGTCGTCCTGGTTCCCAAGGCAGCTGCCCCGGGCGTTGCCCCTGAGCTCCGGTTCTGCGTGGACTATCGAGGGCTGAATGCAGTTACCCGGACCGACGCTCATCCCATCCCCCGGGCAGACGAGCTAATTGACCGGATGGGGGCCGCCCGCTACCTGAGCATCTTCGACCTAACAGCGGGCTACTGGCAGATCGGCCTCACCCCTAGGGCCCAAGAACGATCCGCCTTCTCTACCCCAGACGGGCACTACCACTTTAAAGTCATGCCCTTCGGCATGAAAAACGCCCCGGCAACGTTCCAACGGCTGGTAAACCAGGTACTGGCGGGCCTGGAAGACTTCAGCGCCGCCTACCTGGACGACATTGCTGTGTACAGCCACCAGTGGACCGACCACCTCCGCCACCTGCGGGAGGTTCTACACGCCCTCCAGCAAGCCGGGCTCACCATCAAGGCCAGCAAGTGCCAAGTTGGCCAAGGGTCCGTGACCTACCTGGGACACCAAGTGGGAAGCGGGCTGGTGGCCCCTCTCCAACTCAAGATTGCTGCCATCCAGGCCTGGCAACCCCCTACGAGCCAAACGGAGGTCCGGGCCTTCCTGGGGCTCACCGGATACTACCGGCGGTTCGTGAAGGACTATGGCAGCATCGTGGGGCCCCTCACAGAGCTCACCTCCAAAAAGAGCCCCAAAACCGTCAACTGGACCCCGGACTGCCAATCAGCCTTCGAGAAGCTAAAGACCGCCATGTGCACGGCCCCCGTGCTCCAGGCTCCCGACTACAGCCGGGAATTCATTGTGCAGACGGACGCCTCCGATCATGGTGTGGGGGCCGTCCTCTCCCAACTCAACGCCGAAGGGGTCGACCATCCGGTGGTCTTCATCAGCAGACGCCTCTTGCCCCGAGAACAGCGCTGGAGCACCATTGAGAGGGAGGCCTTCGCCGTAGTCTGGGCACTCAAGAAGCTCCGGCCATACCTCTTCGGCACCCACTTCCGGGTGCAAACAGACCACCGACCCCTGCAATGGCTGATGCAAATGCGGGGGGAGAACCCGAAGCTGTTGCGCTGGTCCATCTCCCTGCAGGGGATGGACTTCACGGTGGAACATCGTCCAGGCCAGGACCACGCCAACGCCGACGGCCTGTCACGCTTTTTCCGCCTCAGCGAGGAGAGTCCCCAGGAAGATGGCTGACTCTCCCCGCCTTCAGCTGGGGGGACGCATGTTGGACAGGCCGCATGTTCGAGCTGTCCCCCCTCCCCGCAATGGGACCAGGACCCTGGCTCTCCCTGCATCCCCAGCCAGAGTCCACCAACGACCACCCGAAGTACCCTGCAATCCCTCCACTACAAGACACCAGCTCCGGACCCAGCTGGCCCGGGTCACCATCTACCCCACGACATCGACCCGGCCGCCATCTTGGGGCACTGCAGCACGAGGCCGCGTGGCCTCAACTCGACCCTAACCCCGGGCCCGGCCGGCCCCGACATCGAGGCCCCACCATCCTCCCAGGGGGCAGAGTGACCACTTGGCGAGTCAATGGGAGAAGGAATCGTCAACGGCTCTCCTCCGCCAGGTGTCGATCACCCCAGGCCGCCTGGGCGCTGGCTCCACCCCCCTGCTGGGTGTCTGGACTCCCTCATCCCGGACCTCCCGGCCCCCAGGCGCGAGGGTCCGGACATCAAAGGGGACCAGACCTATAACTGGGGCAGGACCAGACCAGGAAGGCAGTTGTATCCTGGAGTCGAGAGACCCGAGAAGAACTCATCCGTGACTTGGCCTGCTGGCGCTGCCGCGGCCCTCTGCCCCGTGAAACCATCGTCTTGGCCTGCTGGCGCTGCCGCGGCCCTCTGCCTCGTGAAACCATCGTCTTGGCCTGCTGGCGCTGCCGCGGCCCTCTGCCTCGTGAAACCATCGTCTTGGCCTGCTGGCGCTGCCGCGGCCCTCTGCCTCGTGAAACCATCGTCTTGGCCGGCTGGCGCTGCCGCGGCCCTCTGCTTTATGAGACTATCACCTTGGCCTGCTGGCGCTGCCGCGGCCCGATCCACAGACACTCCAGCTCGAGGATTGTGAGCTCGCCCTTTTACCCCTACCTGTACCGATCCGGTACCAAGACTGTCCCGCTACCCCCTTTCCCTACAGAGACTAGAAGTGAGAGGACCCCCGGGTCCAAGATATCCTGTATCGCTGATATCCTTGCCTTAAGAACCTTATATAAAGCCTTGAACTCGACTTGGTGTGGTGCCTGTTTGTGGGGAGGGAGGTAACTTGTCTGTACGATCGCCGGAGACGGTCCCCCCCCCCGGGGATCTCTCCCTCGGTATCCGGCCGACCCTCAGGGTCCCCGTCTAACAGGGGCGAGCTCACAATCCTCGAGCTGGAGGGTCTGTGGATCGGGCCACGGCAGCGCCAGCAGGCCAAGATGGTAGTCTCACAAGGCAGAGGGCCGCGGCAGCGCCAGCAGGCCAAGTCGATGGTTTCACGAGGCAGAGGGCCGCGGCAGCGCCAGCAGGCCAAGATGGTTTCACTAGGCAGAGGGCCGCGGCAGCGCCAGCAGGCCAAGACGATGGTTTCACGAGGCAGAGGGCCGCGGCAGCGCCAGCAGGCCAAGATGGTAGTCTCACAAGGCAGAGGGCCACGGCAGCGCCAGCAGGCCAAGTCGATGGTTTCACGAGGCAGAGGGCCGCGGCAGCGCCAGCAGGCCAAGATGGTTTCCCTAGGCAGAGGGCCGCGGCAGCGCCAGCAGGCCAGTCACGGATGAGTTCTTCTCGGGTCTCTCGACTCCAGGATACAACTGCCTTCCTGGTCTGGCACTGCCCCAGTTATAGGTCTGGTCCCCTTTGATGTCCGGACCCTCGCGCCTGGGGGCCGGGAGGTCCGGGATGAGGGAGTCCAGACACCCAGCAGGGGGGTGGAGCCAGCGCCCAGGGCGGCCGGGGGTGATCGACACCTGGCGGAGGGGAGCCGTTGACGATTCCTTCTCCCATTGATTTGCCAAGTGGTCACTCTGCCTCCTGGGGGGAGGTTGGTGCCCCGATGTCGGGGCCGGCCGGGCCCAGGGTTAGGGTCGAGTTGAGGCCACGCGGCCTCGTGCTGCAGTGCCCCAAGATGGCGGCCGGTTCGATGTCGTGGTGTGGATGGTGACCCGGGCCAGCTGGGTCCGGGGCTGGTGTCTTGTAGTGGAGGGATTGCAGGGTACTTCGGGTGGTCGTTTAGGGACTCTGGCTGGGGATGCAGGGAGAGCCAGGGTCCAGGTCCTACTGCGGGGAGGGGGGGCAGCCCGACCATGCGGCCTGTCCAACATCCATAAATGGAGGCTAGCCATTGGGAGCCGGATCTGTCCGTCAAGGCCGGACCAGATTCGGGGGCGTTCCCGCGATTTTTTCCCTCTCCGCCTCTGCGATGTCGTCATCGCGGCGGTGGGCGGAGCTTCGTTTTTTTCCCTTCTGTGTTTGTTTTGGTCATTCCATGCGAGGAAGCCCAGGTGAGTGCTTGTTTTTTAGTGGTGGAGCACGTGAATTCAGTGTACGTTAGTTAGAAAAATACATGATGAAGACACAGGCCACGATCTGGCTGTTCATCAAGTGCATGGGCGCTAAAACTAATTTTTGCCCCTTTATTTGTAGTGAGGACTACGCAGTGGTTTGTCTGATGTGAAATTGCTCGGCTGATCCCCTTTGTTGCAGCATGCATAACTTTTCATTCTTTCAGTTCGACTTTACAATCCGTTTTAATAATGTCCTTAAAACTGCGGGTGTTCAGTACCCAAACGGCCTAAATAGACTCGTATGGGCTAAGCATCTCGTGCCCCTCGTGAGACACTTGTAAAACTGCTCATAAGATTTGCAACAGGGAGTTTTTTCATGGTTTGGCATTTTTCGTAATGCATTACAGTTGAATTTATATAGCGCTTCATATCCTAACCGCACTGCAAAGCGCTGAAGAGCATCATAGAGAGTGCAGAGTGGAGAGTGCATAGGGAGTGCAGAGTGCATGGAGAGTGCATAGGGAGTGGAGAGTGCATAGGGAGTGGAGAGTGCATAGGGAGTAGAGAGTGCATAGGGAGTGCAGAGTGCATAGAGAGTGCAGAGTGGAGAGTGCATAGGGAGTGCACAGGGAGTGGAGAGTGCACAGGGAGTGGAGAGTGCATAGGGAGTCGAGAGTGCATAGGGAGTGGAGAGTGCATAGGGAGTGGAGAGTGCATAGGGAGTGCAGAGTGGAGAGTGCATAGGGAGTGGAGAGTGCATAGGGAGTGGAGAGTGCATAGGGAGTGGAGAGTGCATAGGGAGTGGAGAGTGCATAGGGAGTGGAGAGTGCATAGGGAATGGAGAGTGCATAGAGAGTGGAGAGTGCATAGAGAGTGCAGAGTGGAGAGTGCATAGGGAGTGGAGAGTGCATAGGGAGTGGAGAGTGCATAGGGAGTGGAGAGTGCATAGGGAGTGGAGAGTGCATAGGGAGTGGAGAGTGCATAGGGAGTGGAGAGTGCATAGAGAGTGGAGAGTGCATAGAGAGTGCAGAGTGGAGAGTGCATAGGGAGTGGAGAGTGCATAGGGAGTGGAGAGTGCATAGGGAGTGGAGAGTGCATAGGGAGGGGAGAGTGCATAGAGAGTGCAGAGTGGAGAGTGCATAGGGAGTGGAGAGTGCATAGGGAGTGGAGAGTGCATAGGGAGTGGAGAGTGCATAGGGAGTGGAGAGTGCATAGGGAATGGAGAGTGCATAGAGAGTGGAGAGTGCATAGAGAGTGCAGAGTGGAGAGTGCATAGGGAGTGGAGAGTGCATAGGGAGTGGAGAGTGCATAGGGAGTGGAGAGTGCATAGGGAGTGGAGAGTGCATAGGGAGTGCAGAGTGGGGAGTGGAGAGTGCATAGGGAGTGGAGAGTGCATAGGGAGTGCAGAGTGGAGAGTGCATAGGGAGTGCAGAGTGGAGAGTGCATAGGGAGTGCAGAGTGCATAGGGAGTGCAGAGTGCATAGGGAGTGCAGAGTGGAGAGTGCATAGGGAGTGCAGAGTGCATAGGGAGTGCAGAGTGCATAGGGAGTGGAGAGTGCATAGGGAGTGGAGAGTGGAGAGTGCATAGGGAGTGGAGAGTGCATAGAGAGTGGAGAGTGCATAGAGAGTGCAGAGTGGAGAGTGCATAGGGAGTGGAGAGTGCATAGGGAGTGGAGAGTGCATAGGAAGTGGAGAGTGCATAGGGAGTGGAGAGTGCATAGGGAGTGGAGAGTGCATAGGGAATGGAGAGTGCATAGAGAGTGGAGAGTGCATAGAGAGTGCAGAGTGGAGAGTGCATAGGGAGTGGAGAGTGCATAGGGAGTGGAGAGTGCATAGGGAGTGGAGAGTGCATAGGGAGTGGAGAGTGCATAGGGACTGCAGAGTGCATAGGGAGTGCAGAGTGGGGAGTGGAGAGTGCATAGGGAGTGGAGAGTGCATAGGGAGTGCAGAGTGGAGAGTGCATAGGGAGTTCAGAGTGGAGAGTGCATAGGGAGTGCAGAGTGCATAGGGAGTGCAGAGTGCATAGGGAGTGCAGAGTGGAGAGTGCATAGGGAGTGCATAGGGAGTGCAGAGTTGTTAGACGGGGACCCTGAGGGTCGGCCGGATACTGCGGGAGAGATCCCCGAGGGGGACCGTCTCCGGCGATCGTACAGACAAGTTACCTCCCTCCCCACAAACAGGCACCACACCAGGTCGAGTTCAATACTTTATATAAGGTTCGTAAGGCAAGGATATCAGCGATACAGGGTATCTCGGACCCGGGGGTCCTCTCACTTCTAGTCTCTGTAGGGAAAGGGGGTAGCGGGACAGTCTTGGTACCGGATCGGTACAGGTAGTGGTAAGAGGCGAGCTCACAATCCTCGAGCTGGAGTGTCTGTGGATCGGGCCGCGGCAGCGCCAGCAGGCCAAGATGATAGTCTCACAAGGCAGAGGGCCGCGGCAGCGCCAGCAGGCCAAGACGATGGTTTCACGAGGCAGAGGGCCGCGGCAGCGCCAGCAGGCCAAGACGATGGTTTCACGAGGCAGAGGGCCGCGGCAGCGCCAGCAGGCCAAGACGATGGTTTCACGAGGCAGAGGGCCGCGGCAGCGCCAGCAGGCCAAGACGATGGTTTCACGAGGCAGAGGGCCGCGGCAGCGCCAGCAGGCCAGTCACAGATGAGTTCTTCTCGGGTCTCTCGACTCCAGGATACAACTGGCTTCCTGGTCTGGCCCTGCCCCAGTTATAGGTCTGGTCCCCTTTGATGTCCGGACCCTCGCGCCTGGGGGGCCGGGAGGTCCGGGATGAGGGAGTCCAGACACCCAGCAGGGGGGTGGAGCCAGCGCCCAGGGCGGCCTGGGGTGATCGACACCTGGCGGAGGAGAGCCGTTGACGATTCCTTTCTCCCATTGACTCGCCAAGTGGTCACTCTGCCTCCTGGGGGGAGGTTGGTGCCTCGATGTCGGGCCCGGCCGGGCCCAGGGTGAGGGTCGAGTTGAGGCCACGCGGCCTCGTGCTGCAGTGCCCCAAGATGGCGGCTGGGCCGAGGCCGTGGTGTGGATGGTGACCCGGGCCAGCTGGGTCCGGAGCTGGTGTCTTGTGGGTGAGGGATTGCAGTGTACTTCGGGTGGTCGTCGGGGACTCTGGCTGGGGATGCAGGGGGAGCCAGGGTCCAGGTCCCATTGCGGGGAGGGGGGCAGCCCGACCATGCGGCCTGTCCAACAAGAGTGCATAGGGAGTGCAGAGTGGAGAGTGCATAGGGAGTGCAGAGTGCATAGGGAGTGCAGAGTGGAGAGTGCATAGGGAGTGCAGAGTGCATAGGGAGTGCAGAGTGGAGAGTGCATAGGGAGTGCAGAGTGGAGAGTGCATAGGGAGTGCAGAGTGGAGAGTGCATAGGGAGTGCAGAGTGCATAGGGAGTGGAGAGTGCATAGGGAGTGCAGAGTGGAGAGTGCATAGGGACTGCAGAGTGCATAGGGAGTGCAGAGTGGGGAGTGGAGAGTGCATAGGGAGTGGAGAGTGCATAGGGAGTGGAGAGTGCATAGGGAGTGGAGAGTGCATAGGGAGTGGAGAGTGCATAGGGAGTGGAGAGTGCATAGGGAATGGAGAGTGCATAGAGAGTGGAGAGTGCATAGAGAGTGCAGAGTGGAGAGTGCATAGGGAGTGGAGAGTGCATAGGGAGTGGAGAGTGCATAGGGAGTGGAGAGTGCATAGGGAGTGGAGAGTGCATAGGGAGTGGAGAGTGCATAGAGAGTGGAGAGTGCATAGGGAGTGCAGAGTGGAGAGTGCATAGGGAGTGGAGAGTGCATAGGGAGTGGAGAGTGCATAGGGAGTGGAGAGTGCATAGGGAGGGGAGAGTGCATAGAGAGTGCAGAGTGGAGAGTGCATAGGGAGTGGAGAGTGCATAGGGAGTGGAGAGTGCATAGGGAGTGGAGAGTGCATAGGGAGTGGAGAGTGCATAGGGAATGGAGAGTGCATAGAGAGTGGAGAGTGCATAGAGAGTGCAGAGTGGAGAGTGCATAGGGAGTGGAGAGTGCATAGGGAGTGGAGAGTGCATAGGGAGTGGAGAGTGCATAGGGAGTGGAGAGTGCATAGGGAGTGCAGAGTGGGGAGTGGAGAGTGCATAGGGAGTGGAGAGTGCATAGGGAGTGCAGAGTGGAGAGTGCATAGGGAGTGCAGAGTGGAGAGTGCATAGGGAGTGCAGAGTGCATAGGGAGTGCAGAGTGCATAGGGAGTGCAGAGTGGAGAGTGCATAGGGAGTGCAGAGTGCATAGGGAGTGCAGAGTGCATAGGGAGTGGAGAGTGCATAGGGAGTGGAGAGTGGAGAGTGCATAGGGAGTGGAGAGTGCATAGAGAGTGGAGAGTGCATAGAGAGTGCAGAGTGGAGAGTGCATAGGGAGTGGAGAGTGCATAGGGAGTGGAGAGTGCATAGGAAGTGGAGAGTGCATAGGGAGTGGAGAGTGCATAGGGAGTGGAGAGTGCATAGGGAATGGAGAGTGCATAGAGAGTGGAGAGTGCATAGAGAGTGCAGAGTGGAGAGTGCATAGGGAGTGGAGAGTGCATAGGGAGTGGAGAGTGCATAGGGAGTGGAGAGTGCATAGGGAGTGGAGAGTGCATAGGGACTGCAGAGTGCATAGGGAGTGCAGAGTGGGGAGTGGAGAGTGGAGAGTGGAGAGTGCATAGGGAGTGCAGAGTGCATAGGGAGTGCAGAGTGGAGAGTGCATAGAGAGTGCAGAGTGGAGAGTGCATAGGGAGTGCAGAGTGCATAGGGAGTGCAGAGTGCATAGGGAGTGCAGAGTGGAGAGTGCATAGGGAGTGCAGAGTGCATAGGGAGTGCAGAGTGCATAGGGAGTGGAGAGTGCATAGGGAGTGCAGAGTGCATAGGGAGTGCAGAGTGGAGAGTGCATAGGGAGTGCAGAGTGCATAGGGAGTGCATAGGGAGTGCAGAGTGGAGAGTGCATAGGGAGTGCAGAGTGGAGAGTGCATAGGGAGTGCAGAGTGCATAGGGAGTGGAGAGTGCATAGGGAGTGCAGAGTGGAGAGTGCATAGGGACTGCAGAGTGCATAGGGAGTGCAGAGTGGGGAGTGGAGAGTGCATAGGGAGTGGAGAGTGCATAGGGAGTGGAGAGTGCATAGGGAGTGCAGAGTGGAGAGTGCATAGGGAGTGCAGAGTGGAGAGTGCATAGGGAGTGGAGAGTGCAGAGTGCATAGGGAGTGCAGAGTGCATAGGGAGTGCAGAGTGGAGAGTGCATAGGGAGTGCAGAGTGGAGAGTGCATAGGGAGTGCAGAGTGCATAGGGAGTGGAGAGTGCATATGGAGTGCAGAGTGCAGAGTGCATAGGGAGTGGAGAGTGCAGAGTGCATAGGGAGTGCAGAGTGCATAGGGAGTGCAGAGTGGAGAGTGCATAGGGAGTGCAGAGTGCATAGGGAGTGCAGAGTGGAGAGTGCATAGGGAGTGCAGAGTGGAGAGTGCATAGGGAGTGCAGAGTGCATAGGGAGTGCAGAGTGGAGAGTGCATAGGGAGTGCAGAGTGGAGAGTGCATAGGGAATGGAGAGTGCATAGAGAGTGCAGAGTGGAGAGTGCATAGGGAGTGGAGAGTGCATAGGGAGTGGAGAGTGCATAGGGAGTGGAGAGTGCATAGGGAGTGGAGAGTGCATAGGGAGTGGAGAGTGCATAGGGACTGCAGAGTGCATAGGGAGTGCAGAGTGGGGAGTGGAGAGTGCATAGGGAGTGGAGAGTGCATAGGGAGTGCAGAGTGGAGAGTGCATAGGGAGTGCAGAGTGGAGAGTGCATAGGGAGTGCAGAGTGCATAGGGAGTGCAGAGTGCATAGGGAGTGCAGAGTGGAGAGTGCATAGGGAGTGCAGAGTGCATAGGGAGTGCAGAGTGCATAGGGAGTGGAGAGTGCATAGGGAGTGGAGAGTGGAGAGTGCATAGGGAGTGGAGAGTGCATAGAGAGTGGAGAGTGCATAGAGAGTGCAGAGTGGAGAGTGCATAGGGAGTGGAGAGTGCATAGGGAGTGGAGAGTGCATAGGGAGTGGAGAGTGCATAGGGAGTGGAGAGTGCATAGGGAGTGGAGAGTGCATAGGGAATGGAGAGTGCATAGAGAGTGGAGAGTGCATAGAGAGTGCAGAGTGGAGAGTGCATAGGGAGTGGAGAGTGCATAGGGAGTGGAGAGTGCATAGAGAGTGGAGAGTGCATAGGGAGTGCAGAGTGCATAGGGAGTGGAGAGTGCATAGGGAGTGGGGAGTGCATAGGGAGTGGAGAGTGCATAGGGACTGCAGAGTGCATAGGGAGTGCAGAGTGGGGAGTGGAGAGTGCATAGGGAGTGGAGAGTGCATAGGGAGTGCAGAGTAGAGAGTGCATAGGGAGTGGAGAGTGCATAGGGAGTGCAGAGTGCATAGGGAGTGCAGAGTGGAGAGTGCATAGGGAGTGCAGAGTGCATAGGGAGTGCAGAGTGGAGAGTGCATAGGGAGTGGAGAGTGCATAGGGAGTGCAGAGTGGAGAGTGCATAGGGAGTGCAGAGTGCATAGGGAGTGCAGAGTGCATAGGGAGTGCAGAGTGGAGAGTGCATAGGGAGTGCAGAGTGGAGAGTGCATAGGGAGTGCAGAGTGCATAGGGAGTGGAGAGTGCATAGGGAGTGCAGAGTGGAGAGTGCATAGGGACTGCAGAGTGCATAGGGAGTGCAGAGTGGGGAGTGGAGAGTGCATAGGGAGTGGAGTGCATAGGGAGTGGAGAGTGCATAGGGAGTGGAGAGTGCATAGGGAGTGCAGAGTGGAGAGTGCATAGGGAGTGCAGAGTGGAGAGTGCATAGGGAGTGGAGAGTGCAGAGTGCATAGGGAGTGCAGAGTGCATAGGGAGTGCAGAGTGCATAGGGAGTGCAGAGTGCATAGGGAGTGCAGAGTGGAGAGTGCATAGGGAGTGCAGAGTGCAGAGTGCATAGGGAGTGCAGAGTGCATAGGGAGTGGAGAGTGCATAGGGAGTGCAGAGTGCATAGGAAGTGGAGAGTGCAGAGTGCATAGGGAGTGCAGAGTGCATAGGGAGTGCAGAGTGGAGAGTGCATAGGGAGTGCAGAGTGCATAGGGAGTGCAGAGTGGAGAGTGCATAGGGAGTGCAGAGTGGAGAGTGCATAGGGAGTGCAGAGTGCATAGGGAGTGCAGAGTGGAGAGTGCATAGGGAGTGCAGAGTGGAGAGTGCATAGGGAGTGCAGAGTGCATAGGGAGTGGAGAGTGCATAGGGAGTGCAGAGTGGAGAGTGCATAGGGACTGCAGAGTGCATAGGGAGTGGGGAGTGGAGAGTGTATAGGGAGTGGAGAGTGCATAGGGAGTGGAGAGTGCATAGGGAGTGGAGAGTGCATAGGGAGTGGAGAGTGCATAGGGAGTGCAGAGTGGAGAGTGCATAGGGAGTGGAGAGTGCATAGGGAGTGGAGAGTGCAGAGTGCTTAGGGAGTGCAGATTGCATAGGGAGTGCAGAGTGCATAGGGAGTGGAGAGTGCATAGGGAGTGGAGAGTGCATAGGGAGTGCAGAGTGGAGAGTGCATAGGGAGTGCAGAGTGCATAGGGAGTGCAGAGTGGAGAGGGCATAGGGAGTGCAGAGTGCATAGGGAGTGGAGAGTGCATAGGGAGTGCAGAGTGCAGAGTGCATAGGGAGTGCAGAGTGGATAGGGAGTGCAGAGTGGATAGGGAGTGGAGAGTGCATAGGGAGTGGAGAGTGCATAGGGAGTGGAGAGTGCATAGGGAGTGGAGAGTGCATAGTGAGTGGAGAGTGCATAGGGAGTGCAGAGTGGAGAGTGCATAGGGAGTGCAGAGTGGAGAGTGCATAGGGAGTGCAGAGTGGAGAGTGCATAGGGAGTGCAGAGTGGAGAGTGCATAGGGAGTGCAGAGTGGATAGGGAGTGCAGAGTGCATAGGGAGTGCAGAGTGGGTAGTGCATAGGGAGTGGAGAGTGCAGAGTGCATAGGGAGTGCAGAGTGGAGAGTGCATAGGGAGTGGAGAGTGCAGAGTGCATAGGGAGTGCAGAGTGCATAGGGAGTGCAGAGTGGAGAGTGCATAGGGAGTGCAGAGTGGAGAGTGCATAGGGAGTGGAGAGTGCATAGGGAGTGGAGAGTGCATAGGGAGTGGAGAGTGCATAGGGAGTGGAGAGTGCATAGAGAGTGGAGAGTGGAGAGTGCATAGTGAGTGGAGAGTGCATAGGAAGTGCAGAGTGGAGAGTGCATAGGGAGTGCAGAGTGGAGAGTGCATAGGGAGTGCAGAGTGGAGAGTGCATAGGGAGTGCAGAGTGGAGAGTGCATAGGGAGTGCAGAGTGGAGAGTGCATAGGGAGTGCAGAGTGCATAGGGAGTGCAGAGTGCATAGGGAGTGCAGAGTGCATAGGAAGTGGAGAGTGCATAGGGAGTGAAGAGTGCATAGGGAGTGGAGAGTGCATAGGGAATGGAGAGTGCATAGAGAGTGGAGAGTGCATAGAGAGTGCAGAGTGGAGAGTGCATAGGGAGTGGAGAGTGCATAGGGAGTGGAGAGTGCATAGGGAGTGGAGAGTGCATAGGGAGTGGAGAGTGCATAGGGACTGCAGAGTGCATAGGGACTGCAGAGTGCATAGGGAGTGCAGAGTGGGGAGTGGAGAGTGCATAGGGAGTGGAGAGTGCATAGGGAGTGCAGAGTGGAGAGTGCATAGGGAGTGCAGAGTGGAGAGTGCATAGGGAGTGCAGAGTGCATAGGGAGTGCAGAGTGCATAGGGAGTGCAGAGTGGAGAGTGCATAGGGAGTGCAGACTGCATAGGGAGTGCAGAGTGCATAGGGAGTGGAGAGTGCATAGGGAGTGCAGAGTGCATAGGGAGTGCAGAGTGGAGAGTGCATAGGGAGTGCAGAGTGCATAGGGAGTGCAGAGTGGAGAGTGCATAGGGAGTGCAGAGTGCATAGGGAGTGCAGAGTGGAGAGTGCATAGGGAGTGCAGAGTGGAGAGTGCATAGGGAGTGCAGAGTGCATAGGGAGTGGAGAGTGCATAGGGAGTGCAGAGTGGAGAGTGCATAGGGACTGCAGAGTGCATAGGGAGTGCAGAGTGGGGAGTGGAGAGTGCATAGGGAGTGGAGAGTGCATAGGGAGTGGAGAGTGCATAGGGAGTGGAGAGTGCATAGGGAGTGCAGAGTGGAGAGTGCAGAGGGAGTGCAGAGGGGAGAGTTCATAGGGAGTGGAGAGTGCAGAGTGCATAGGGAGTGCAGAGTGCATAGGGAGTGCAGAGTGCATAGGGAGTGCAGAGTGCATAGGGAGTGCAGAGTGGAGAGTGCATAGGGAGTGCAGAGTGGAGAGTGCATAGGGAGTGCAGAGTGCATAGGGAGTGGAGAGTGCATAGGGAGTGCAGAGTGCATAGGGAGTGGAGAGTGCAGAGTGCATAGGGAGTGCAGAGTGCATAGGGAGTGCAGAGTGGAGAGTGCATAGGGAGTGCAGAGTGCATAGGGAGTGCAGAGTGGAGAGTGCATAGGGAGTGCAGAGTGGAGAGTGCATAGGGAGTGCAGAGTGCATAGGGAGTGCAGAGTGGAGAGTGCATAGGGAGTGCAGAGTGGAGAGTGCATAGGGAATGGAGAGTGCATAGAGAGTGCAGAGTGGAGAGTGCATAGGGAGTGGAGAGTGCATAGGGAGTGGAGAGTGCATAGGGAGTGGAGAGTGCATAGGGACTGCAGAGTGCATAGGGAGTGCAGAGTGGGGAGTGGAGAGTGCATAGGGAGTGGAGAGTGCATAGGGAGTGCAGAGTGGAGAGTGCATAGGGAGTGCAGAGTGGAGAGTGCATAGGGAGTGCAGAGTGCATAGGGAGTGCAGAGTGCATAGGGAGTGCAGAGTGGAGAGTGCATAGGGAGTGCAGAGTGCATAGGGAGTGCAGAGTGCATAGGGAGTGGAGAGTGCATAGGGAGTGGAGAGTGGAGAGTGCATAGGGAGTGGAGAGTGCATAGAGAGTGGAGATTGCATAGAGAGTGCAGAGTGGAGAGTGCATAGGGAGTGGAGAGTGCATAGGGAGTGGAGAGTGCATAGGGAGTGGAGAGTGCATAGGGAGTGGAGAGTGCATAGGGAATGGAGAGTGCATAGAGAGTGGAGAGTGCATAGAGAGTGCAGAGTGGAGAGTGCATAGGGAGTGGAGAGTGCTTAGGGAGTGGAGAGTGCATAGGGAGTGGAGAGTGCATAGGGAGTGGAGAGTGCATAGGGAGTGGAGAGTGCATAGGGAGTGGAGAGTGCATAGGGAGTGGAGAGTGCATAGGGACTGCAGAGTGCATAGGGAGTGCAGAGTGGGGAGTGGAGAGTGCATAGGGAGTGGAGAGTGCATAGGGAGTGCAGAGTGGAGAGTGCATAGGGAGTGCAGAGTGGAGAGTGCATAGGGAGTGCAGAGTGCATAGGGAGTGCAGAGTGCATAGGGAGTGCAGAGTGGAGAGTGCATAGGGAGTGCAGAGTGCATAGGGAGTGCAGAGTGCATAGGGAGTGGAGAGTGCATAGGGAGTGGAGAGTGGAGAGTGCATAGGGAGTGGAGAGTGCATAGAGAGTGGAGATTGCATAGAGAGTGCAGAGTGGAGAGTGCATAGGGAGTGGAGAGTGCATAGGGAGTGGAGAGTGCATAGGGAGTGGAGAGTGCATAGGGAGTGGAGAGTGCATAGGGAATGGAGAGTGCATAGAGAGTGGAGAGTGCATAGAGAGTGCAGAGTGGAGAGTGCATAGGGAGTGGAGAGTGCTTAGGGAGTGGAGAGTGCATAGGGAGTGGAGAGTGCATAGGGAGTGGAGAGTGCATAGGGAGTGGAGAGTGCATAGGGAGTGGAGAGTGCATAGGGACTGCAGAGTGCATAGGGAGTGCAGAGTGGGGAGTGGAGAGTGCATAGGGAGTGGAGAGTGCATAGGGAGTGCAGAGTGGAGAGTGCATAGGGAGTGGAGAGTGCATAGGGAGTGCAGAGTGCATAGGGAGTGCAGAGTGGAGAGTGCATAGGGAGTGCAGAGTGCATAGGGAGTGCAGAGTGGAGAGTACGTAGGGAGTGCAGAGTGCATAGGGAGTGCAGAGTGGAGAGTGCATAGGGAGTGCAGAGTGCATAGGGAGTGCAGAGTGCATAGGGAGTGCAGAGTGGAGAGTGCATAGGGAGTGCAGAGTGGAGAGTGCATAGGGAGTGCAGAGTGCATAGGGAGTGGAGAGTGCATAGGGAGTGCAGAGTGGAGAGTGCATAGGGACTGCAGAGTGCATAGGGAGTGCAGAGTGGGGAGTGGAGAGTGCATAGGGAGTGGAGTGCATAGGGAGTGGAGAGTGCATAGGGAGTGGAGAGTGCATAGGGAGTGCAGAGTGGAGAGTGCATAGGGAGTGCAGAGTGGAGAGTGCATAGGGAGTGGAGAGTGCAGAGTGCATAGGGAGTGCAGAGTGCATAGGGAGTGCAGAGTGCATAGGGAGTGCAGAGTGCATAGGGAGTGCAGAGTGGAGAGTGCATAGGGAGTGCAGAGTGCAGAGTGGAGAGTGCATAGGGAGTGCAGAGTGCATAGGGAGTGGAGAGTGCATAGGGAGTGCAGAGTGCATAGGGAGTGGAGAGTGCAGAGTGCATAGGGAGTGCAGAGTGCATAGGGAGTGCAGAGTGGAGAGTGCATAGGGAGTGCAGAGTGCATAGGGAGTGCAGAGTGGAGAGTGCATAGGGAGTGCAGAGTGGAGAGTGCATAGGGAGTGCAGAGTGCATAGGGAGTGCAGAGTGGAGAGTGCATAGGGAGTGCAGAGTGGAGAGTGCATAGGGAGTGCAGAGTGCATAGGGAGTGGAGAGTGCATAGGGAGTGCAGAGTGGAGAGTGCATAGGGACTGCAGAGTGCATAGGGAGTGGGGAGTGGAGAGTGTATAGGGAGTGGAGAGTGCATAGGGAGTGGAGAGTGCATAGGGAGTGGAGAGTGCATAGGGAGTGGAGAGTGCATAGGGAGTGCAGAGTGGAGAGTGCATAGGGAGTGGAGAGTGCATAGGGAGCGGAGAGTGCAGAGTGCTTAGGGAGTGCAGATTGCATAGGGAGTGCAGAGTGCAGAGTGCATAGGGAGTGGATAGTGCATAGGGAGTGGAGAGTGCATAGGGAGTGCAGAGTGGAGAGTGCATAGGGAGTGCAGAGTGCATAGGGAGTGCAGAGTGGAGAGTGCATAGGGATTGTAGAGTGCATAGGGAGTGGAGAGTGCATAGGGAGTGCAGAGTGCAGAGTGCATAGGGAGTGCAGAGTGGATAGGGAGTGCAGAGTGGATAGGGAGTGGAGAGTGCATAGGGAGTGGAGAGTGCATAGGGAGTAGGGAGTGGAGAGTGCATAGTGAGTGGAGAGTGCATAGGGAGTGCAGAGTGGAGAGTGCATAGGGATTGCAGAGTGGAGAGTGCATAGGGAGTGCAGAGTGGAGAGTGCATAGGGAGTGCAGAGTGGAGAGTGCATAGGGAGTGCAGAGTGGATAGGGAGTGCAGAGTGCATAGGGAGTGCAGAGTGGAGAGTGCATAGGGAGTGGAGAGTGCAGAGTGCATAGGGAGTGCAGAGTGGAGAGTGCATAGGGAGTGGAGAGTGCAGAGTGCATAGGGAGTGCAGAGTGCATAGGGAGTGCAGAGTGGAGAGTGCATAGGGAGTGCAGAGTGGAGAGTGCATAGGGAGTGGAGAGTGCATAGGGAGTGGAGAGTGCATAGGGAGTGGAGAGTGCATAGAGAGTGGAGAGTGGAGAGTGCATAGTGAGTGGAGAGTGCATAGGAAGTGCAGAGTGGAGAGTGCATAGGGAGTGCAGAGTGGAGAGTGCATAGGGAGTGCAGAGTGGAGAGTGCATAGGGAGTGCAGAGTGGAGAGTGCATAGGGAGTGCAGAGTGGAGAGTGCATAGGGAGTGCAGAGTGCATAGGGAGTGCAGAGTGCATAGGGAGTGCAGAGTGCATAGGGAGTGCAGAGTGGATAGGGAGTGCAGAGTGCATAGGGAGTGGAGAGTGCATAGGGAGTGGAGAGTGCATAGGGAGTGGAGAGTGCATAGGGAGTGCAGAGTGCATAGGGAGTGCAGAGTGGAGAGTGCATAGGGAGTGCAGAGTGGATAGAGAGTGGAGAGTGCATCCCCTCTACTTCTCTTCTATGGACACTTGTACTTCTTCTACTTCTCCACCAGCACAGTGTGTGTTTCCACTCGCCCGTGGCACTGGAGACTGAAGCACATCCTTCTTAGGGTGACAACCGTCTAGCTGGTCATTATGGACACTCTTTCCAGTTCTGTACTTTTATGTGATCACACTATGCATTATGGGGGGTGTAGTGTTGTTTTGATTCCATTAGAACACAGCTGAAAACAATGATTTGTAGATAAAAACTCTAGTCCCACTAAATCTTGGCAGTGCTTATTCACACACACACATGCATGCACGCACATATGCAAACACACTCTCTCTCCCTCAACAGGTGCACTACCTCCTCACAAGCACGGACAGCAAGCGTCGCCTTAATGTGCCACCCCAGCACGGTTTAACCCCCTCAGCTGTCAATTGGCCGTCTGTCACGTGACACCTGCAGACCAGACTCTGAATTTCTTCAGTGAAATCCAGTAGGGTACAATAGGTCTTACATTTGCAAGAGATTAAGCTGTTGGCAATGTAAATGACAATGCCATTTATTTATCTGTTTTCAAAACCAACACATAAATAAAACAATTGTCATTTACAATGCCAATAGCTCTAACTTTGGCAAAGGCGAAACCGTTGCATTGTAAATGCTTGTTAAATATGGGGACAACTATCGCCTCTGACCTCGTTGCGATGAGTCCATGAGTGTTGGCACAATTCATCACAATGGTTAATCAATTTCAGCTTTAAAAACAACAATAGGTATCGCATCCGTGCCCGGTGCCTTGCCTGGTGGACTGTCCCTTATAGCCAAAATGACCTCCTCACACGTAAAAACGATATCCAAGGGGAGGGTTCCCCGGCAAGATCTACTATTATCGCAAGACGTGGGAAGAGCCCGGGGAGATAATTGAATGGTGTTGGACCTGGGGTTACCAGTCTACATAGGGTAGCTTGGCACAAAGTAGGAAGGCCTATCCCAAAGGCACATGTGTAAAGATTGCGTCACACCCTTCAGTAACATAACGTCCATCCACTCAAAAATAAGGACACGACACCAGTTTTAGAAAAATACGGGCTGTTTTATAAAAATATGCAGTTAATAGGTTCTCTTTTAATTAGGTTCTCAATTGCTTCTCAAGTCATTAAATTAACATTTTTAGACGTTACGTTTGGATCACTTCCAATTATAACAGCATATTATGTCATTTGATTTCCTTATTAAAGCAGACCTCGTTTTTACATAGCATTAATATGAGAGGTAACTGTGAAAATCCATTTCCATCAGAGACTTATTTCCATACAAAAATGGGAGCCATAGTCTGTATAAGCAGTACTGTAACAATTCACACATTAGAAAACCAAGCAGTTATATGCATTAAATAATAAGCAGAAGAATGCCTAGAAGCGTTAGCATGTAGTCATCAGTGCAATTCATTCACTAAATGAGGGCAGCTCAAGGGTTAACTTGACAGTGTATTATGATTCACACAGTTAGATAAGCCTAGCTCTTCTCTTCCTTAAACCAACCATCATGCCAGTTCCAGACAGCAGCAGTCAGCCAGTAACAGTTCATCAGCCCTCAGAACCTGCGTAGTCAGGAAGACTCCACGGTGTACCCCTGTTGGTCTCCTTTCCCTGGGCCCACCATTCACCCTTTCCTTCCGGGGCCAGGGGGTCTGTCCAGTTCGAGTTCGGTAGAGGCTATGAGCGCTATGCCTCCCCTCCCACTGAGCCCAGCGCCCTGCTTACTTTAAGCGTGAAGCTCGGTCAGGCTTTGTCAGGTGCACAAGGGATTAGAGCTCCTCGATGACTGCCGTTACTTGGATCACTGAAGACAGGTCGCGCTCTGATTTCCGCCTTCCCAGCGGCTTCCGTGCAATTTCCCAACACGCCCACACTGAGGGTCAACTCCTCCCTCGGCTCCTCCGGCCCCGCCTCACACCTTCCGGCGCTCGTCTCCTCAACGCCAGCTGGCCGCTCCGCTCAAGCCTCTGCAAACGGAAAGCCAGTCCTGAGGCGGCGCTCCCCCCCCCTCTGTCAACACCGGCCCAGAGGAACCTCACGACAGGGGGACTAGTGCTCACACGGCACCCGCGGCACGTTCTCCTCAGAGGCTCGACCCGGGCTGACTGCGATGAGTCATTAGGGACGCCGAGAGCACGGGACAGCCCAGGGGCGATGAACCCACACAATGCCCAGTACGGAGGTAAGCTCTGATGAGAGGCGTTTAAGACAGCTGAGTGGCTGAATGCGCCAGAGCTCCAGGCGTCAACAAGAGAGAGGGGAAATACGGCAGAGATCCCAGTCGCTGAGGGAACCCCACTGCTTTGCCAATATAGTCTAACAGTTAGGGGGGGGTTGTCTCCTCGGAAGGGCCTGACGTCTTGGAAATACTCCCCGATATTTAGACGGGTCCTGCCACTCTTACTTGTGAGCTTCACTGGGTTCTGATCCAGCGCTCCTTGCTGGAGGATAGGACACCCTTCACAGGTACCTCACGAAGGATGTAAGGTGTCAGCTCCGCCAGGCCAGATCTATGGTCAAGGGGGGGCGTCAGGCAGTGAAGGAAAAGCAGCCCCCAGAGGCTGTCAGGTCCTCTCTCACGCGCCCACCTCCTCAGACCTCAGCCTGGACTCTAGCTGGCTCTCACCCGGTGTGTTCTCTGACTCTCCTTTCTCCACTCAAAATGGCCGCATAACGTTCCAATATTTATAGCCCAGGTCCAGAGGGTCTAGGGTGGACCAGAAAGTTCTGGAACTCCTCATTATACCCAATGGCACCGGGTTCTAAGGTAACAGTTGTGGCAGCTGGGCGCCACCATTTTGTGGGTCTATTAGTTTCAGTCAGAGAGGCACCTAGGATAGAAAAAACCTATAAGGTCAAGGAGTGCCCAACCCCTAGGTCAACACCCAAAAATTCCAGTGGACATAAAAATAAAGGGATATGAGGGGAAAAAAGGGGACAAAAATTAAATAAATAATTAGGAGGGACCACCCAAAGGACCAACAGGTCTAACACGCGTCCCCCCCAGCTGAAAGTGGGGAGAGCTACCCAACCCCTTGGGAGTCCTCATCACTAAGGCGGAAATACCTTGAGAGACCATCTGCATTGGCGTGGTCCACTCCAGGCCGATGTTCCACCCGGAAGTCCATTCCCTGTAGGGAGATGGACCATCTCAACAACTTGGGATTTTCTCCCTTTATTTGCATCAGCCAACGAAGGGGTTGGTGGTCAGTCTGAACCAGGAAGTGCGAGCCAAACAGGTATGGCCGCAACTTCTTCAGAGCCCATATCACCGCAAAGGCTTCCCGCTCAATTGCACTCCACTTCTGTTCCCGGGGAAGCAGTATCCTAGATAGAAAGACAACAGGTTGATCCAGACCCTCTTCAATGAGTTGCGATAACACTGCCCCAATGCCATGCTCTGATGCATCTGTCTGGACGATGAACTCCTTGGAGAAATCTGGGGTCCTCAGGACCGGTGCTGCACACATTGCTTGTTTCAGCTTCTCAAAGGCTTGCTGACAAGCCTATGTCCAGACTACCCGTCGAGGTTGTTTCTTGGATGTGAGCTCAGTGAGGGGCGCTACAATGGTGCCATACCCCTTCACAAAGCGACGGTAGTAACCTGTGAGGCCCAGGAAAGCTCGGACCTCAGTTTGGGTCTTGGGGGGGTTCCCAGGCCATGATTGCCTCAATCTTTGCCTGGAGGGGCTCCACTGCTCCCCTGTCCACCAAGTGGCCTAGGTACACAACCGACCCCTGCCCGATCTGACATTTACTGGCTTTGGTTGTCAAGCCAGCCTGTTTCAGGGCCTGGAGAACAGCTTGTAGGTGACACAAATGGTCCTTCCAACTGCTGCTGAAGACGGCAATGTCATCCAGGTAAGCAGCGGAGAAAGCTTCCATTCCAGAAAGGACCTGGTTCACCAGCCGCTGAAAAGTGACAGGGGCGTTCTTGAGCCCAAAGGGCATCACACAGACCTGGTAGTGGCCCTCAGGCGTGGAGAAGGCTGACCTCTCCTTTGCTCCATCTGTTAGGGAGATCTGCCAGTACCCTGAAGTAAGGTCAAAGGTACTCAGGTATTGGGCAGCTCCCAGCCGGTCAATAAGTTCATCCGCCCTAGGGATCGGATGTGCATCAGTCTTAGTCACTGAGTTCAGTCCCCGGTAATCCACACAGAACCTCAGTTCTGGAGTGGTGCCTGGTGGGCCAGCTTTTGGTACTAGAACCACCGGACTGGACCAGGGACTACTAGAAGGTTCAATGACTCCCAGCTCCAGCATCTTGGTAACCTCACCGTGGATGCTGGCCTTCACCTTGTCTGACAGCCGTAGGTCTTAGACTTCACTGGTGGGCTGTCTCCTGTGTCCACATCATGGGTACACAGGTGGGTCCTTCCCGGAACAAGGGAGAACAGCGAGGAGTACTGCTCCAAGACCTGGCGGCAGTCCTCTCGCTGCTCAGGAGTTAGGGATGGGGAAAGAATCACTCCCTCCACAGACCCATCCTTTTCCTGAGACGAAAAGAGATCAGGGAGAGGCTCGCTTTCTGCTTCCTCTGCTCCATAGTCACCATCATCAAGATGACCTCGGGCCTCTCATGGTGGGGTTTGAGGCGATTAGCATGCAGCACCCGTAGGGGCTGTCGAGGGGTCTTAAGGTCCACCAGGTAGGTGGCCTTACCCTTCTTCTCCTTCACCTCAAAGGGGCCTGTCCAGCGATCTTGGAGGGCACTTAGCTCTCCAGGTTCCATCACCCACACTTTCTGGCCAGGCTCCAACTCCACAGGGTGAGCATTGTGGTCATACCACTCTTTCATTACTGCTTGACTGGCTTCCAAGTTGTCAGAAGCTTGCTTCCACAACTTTGCCATTTGGCTCCGGAAGGCCAGCATGTAGCTCACCACATCCTGGGGAAGCTTTCTGGGAGACTTTTCCCATCCATCCTTCACCAGGCTGAGAGGTCCACGCACAGGATGCCCATACAGAAGCTCGAAGGGGCTGAAGCCCACTCCTTTCTGTGGCACTTCCCTGTAGGAAAACAGCAAACAGGGTAGGAGGACGTCCCATTTCTTCCGCAGGCTCTCAGGCAGACTTCTTATCATGCCTTTCAAGGTCTTGTTGAACCTTTCCACCAGACCATTGGTCTGTGGGTGATAAGGAGTGGTAAACCGGTAGGTAACTCCACACTCCTTCCACATAGCCCGCATGTACGCTGGCATGAAGTTGGTCCCCCTGTCTGACACAACTTCCTTGGGGAAACCCACTCGGGTAAAGATCCCCATCAGGGCCCTAGCCACTACAGGTGCAGTGACAGTCCTCAGAGGAATTGCCTCTGGGTACCGCGTGGCGTGATCCACCAGAACCAGGATAAACCTGTGACCAGCTGTAGTGGGTGGATCCAATGGCCCCACAATGTCGATGCCCACCCTTTCAAAGGGGGTGCTAACGACAGGAAGTGGTTCCAGGGGAGCCTTCAGCTTCACCCCTGTCTTCCCACTGGCTTGACAGGATACACACGTCCGACAGTATGTGTCGGATGCCACTTTCATCTGAGGCCAGTAAAAGTGGGGGACAAGCCGGACAAAGGTCTTGTCCTGTCCTAAGTGTCCTACCAAGGGAATTTCATGAGCCAATTCTAGAAGAAAGGCTTGGTATCGTTGATGGACTACCAAGGCCCATGATGAACCAGGCAAAGGTACCTTGGGTTCACTGTAGAGGAGTCCGTTCTCCCAGTAAATATGGTAATGCCCTGCAACGTTCCCTGCTGCCTGGACTTCGGCCTGTCGCCTCAGTCCCTCAAGGGTAGGGCACTCCTTCTGGTCCTTACACAACTCCTCCCTGGTAGGCCCTCCTTCCACATGCCACTCAGCAGGGATAGGTAAGTCCTCCAGGGAGACTACTTCCCCCTCCACGGACTCCTGGCCCACCACCGCAGGTGGCCGATCTGTCTCATGGGGCGTGGAAGCCGAAGCAGGCTTCTCCTGTCTTCGGGTCTTTCCCTTTTTGGCAGCGGGCTGGGCCATTGTTCCTGGCTCCAGCCCAGGCGAACTCCCTCTCCGGGTAGTCGCAGACCTTGTGCTTGCACAGGCCCAGTCAGGTGTACCCAGCATCTCCGAATGAGTCCGGTATTCCACCTCCTTCCAAGCATTGTGCTCCATGTCATTTCCCAACAGACAATCGACTGGCACGGCAGGGCTTACGGCAACTCGAAGTGAACCAGCAACCCCTTCCCACTCAAAGGGAACCTCGGCCACAGGGTAGTGGCCCAATCTGTCGTCAGCCATCGCGGCGGGGTGGAGTACATGTGAAATCACCTGCTCTGGAGACACCAGTTGACTCCTTACCATAGTCATACTGGCTCCTGTGTCTCTCAGAGCTTCCCCTCTTTGGCCATTGATGGTGACCCACTGCCCATACTTTACAGCATTTGAGGGCACCTGGATCTTAGGAACCATCTCCCGATCTCCCAGGGACACTAAGGTGACACCCGCCCACTCACCCCCCTTATCTAAGGGCAACTCCTCCCGAGTACTACACTAGCTACTCCTGGGGCTTTTCCTCCGGTGGGAGGGGGTGGTCTCTTTGGGCACTTGACATCTCCCTTATAATGTCCAACACCACCACACTCAAAGCAGTGGACAACCCTTGGCTGCTGACTTTGGCCAGGATGAGGGTTTCTGGGCGGGTTAGCCTTAGGGGTGAATCCTGTTCCCTTTCCCTGGAAACTGTTTTGGGGGCCTTTGGAGAACTCCCTCTTTTTATCTCCCCCCTCTTTCTTCTGGGGGGCGCCCTGTCCGACCCTTTGGGAATCCCCTCCAGTCCCCTTTGAGGACACCCGGGTACTTTCCCAGATGTCCGCCTCCTCTGCAAGCTTCCGGGGGTTGGTTAGCTTGCTGTCCACCAGGTGTTGACGCAGCTCGGGAAAACATTTCTCGAGTAAGTTCTCCTTGAGTATAAGGTCATACAACCCCTCATAGTACCCCACCTCGCTCCCTTGCACCCAGCCCTCTAATGCCTTCTTTGCGTAGTCCAGGAAATCCACCCAATTCTGTGTGCCTAGTTTGTGACTACCCCTAAACTTTTGACGGTATTTTTCTGGAGTCAGTCCAAACTTCTTGATCAGCGCCACTTTCATGGTGGGGTAGTGGGTCTGCTCTTCCTGCTCAAGGGCTAAAAGTGTATCCCTCCCTGCAGGAGGCATGTATTTGTACAAGCCACCCCCCCAGTGTTTTTCCAGGATCCCATGGGCTCTTAAGGAGATCTCATAGGCGGCCAGCCACTTGGCGATGTCATCCCCTGTACTGTAGCTGGCGACTACATCCTTAGGTAGGTAAGGTCTGGGTTCCCTGGTCACTACCTTTGATTTGCTGCCACCATTTGGAGAACTGGGAGTCCCTGCCTGTAGGGCCTTGAGTTCTAACTCTCTGAGTTTCAACTCGTGAGCCATCCTCTGCTCCTCTTTCTCCTTTTCCAACTTGGCTAACTCCCACTTTAGCTGTCTTTTTTCCCTCCTGTCCGCCAGTTCGGCTTCAGTCAAGCTTCTCGCGGAGACACTGCTGCCCTCTCTTGAGAGTGTTCTGGGACCTGTCAGTAAGTTCTCCCTCTCAGATTGGAACAGCACATCTACCCCGATGACAGTTTCCCTGTCTGTTTCCCCCTCCTCCTTCCCATTTGGGTGGGCTGCCACCCACGCCCTCAAGCTGGTTTGAAGCTCCCCCTTCTTAGCACCACGCTTGAAGAACACTCCCATATTTTGACAAAATTCACGGAGTTGAGCCACATTATAGGTTTCTAACTCCTCCAGTGCGAATTCCATTGTGCCACAAAGAGTGCGGGACAGCCACTTAGAAGGAATAATTTCAGAGGGTAACTAGAAGCTTCCTCCACCCACCACCAGGAGTAAATTTGGAAAAACAAAATTATAATTAGGGAGTCCGCCAGGAGAAAACTCCAGGTGTAGGCCTGTGGAGTACACTTTGTTACTTTGGAGTGGACGCAAACGCAGTTCAAATCCCACCGCTGGACACCAATTATGTTGGACCTGGGGTTACCAGTCTACATAGGGTAGCTTGGCACAAAGTAGGAAGGCCTATCCCAAAGGCACATGTGTAAAGATTGCGTCACACCCTTCAGTAACATAACGTCAATCCACTCAAAAATAAGGACACTACACCAGTTTTAGAAAAATACGGGCTGTTTTATAAAAATATGCAGTTAATAGGTTCTCTTTTAATTAGCTTCTCAATTGCTTCTCAAGTCATTAAATTAACATTTTTAGACATTACTATTGGATCACTTCTAATTATAACAGCATATCATGTCATTTGATTTCCTTATTAAAGCAGACCTCGTTTTGACATAGCATTAATATGAGAGGTAACTGTGAAAATCCATTTCCATCAGAGACTTATTTCCATACAAAAATGGGAGCCATAGTCTGTATAAGCAGTACTGTAACAATTCACACATTAGAAAACCAAGCAGTTATATGCATTAAATAATAAGCAGAAGAATGCCTAGAAGCGTTAGCATGTAGTCATCAGTGCAATTCATTCACTAAATGAGGGCAGCTCAAGGGTTAACTTGACAGTGTATTATGATTCACACAGTTAGATAAGCCTAGCTCTTCTCTTCCTTAAACCAACCATCATGCCAGTTCCAGACAGCAGCAGTCAGCCAGTGACAGTTCCTCAGCCCTCAGAACCTGCGTAGTCAGGAAGACTCCACGGTGTACCCCTGTTGGTCTCCTTTCCCTGGGCCCACCATTCACCCTTTCCTTCCGGGGCCAGGGGGTCTGTCCAGTTCGAGTTCGGTAGAGGCTATGAGCGCTATGCCTCCCCTCCCACTGAGCCCAGCGCCCTGCTTACTTTAAGTGTGAAGCTCGGTCAGGCTTTGTCAGGTGCACAAGAGATCAGAGCTCCTCGATGACTGCCGTTACTTGGATCGCTGAAGGCAGGTCGCGCTCTGATTTCCGCCTTCCCAGCGGCTTCCGTGCAATTTCCCCACACGGAGGGTCAACTCCTCCCTCGGCTCCTCCGGCCCCGCCTCACACCTTCCGGCGCTCGTCTCCTCAACGCCAGCCGGCCGCTCCGCTCAAGCCTCTGCAAACGGAAAGCCAGTCCTGAGGCGGCGCTCCCCCCCCTCTGTCCACACCGGCCCAGAGGAACCTCACGACAGGGGGACTAGTGCTCACACGGCACCCGCGGCATGTTCTCCTCAGAGGCTCAACCCGGGCTGACTGCGATGAGTCATTAGGGATGCCAAGAGTGCGGGACAGCCCAGGGGCGATGAACCCACACAATGCCCAGTACGGAGGTAAGCTCTGATGAGAGGCGTTTAAGACAGCTGAGTGGCTGGATGCGCCAGAGCTCCAGGCGTCAACAAGAGAGAGGGGAAATACGGCAGAGATCCCAGTCGCTGAGGGAACCCCACTGCTTTGCCACTATAGTCTAACAGTTAGGGGGGGTTGTCTCCTCGGAAGGGCCTGACTTCTTGGGAATACTCCCCGATATTTAGACGGGTCCTGCCACTCTTACTTGTGAGCTTCACTGGGTTCTGGTCCAGCGCTCCTTGCTGGAGGATAGGACACCCTTCACAGGTACCTCACGAAGGATGTAAGGTGTCAGCTCTGCCAGGTCAGAACTATGGTCAAGGGGGGGGCGTCAGGCAGTGAAGGAAAAGCAGCCCCCAGAGGCTGTCAGGTCCTCTCTCACGCGCCCACCTCCTCAGACCTCAGCCTGGACTCTAGCTGGCTCTCACCCGGTGTGTTCTCTGACTCTCCTTTCTCCACTCAAAATGGCTGCACAACGTTCCAATATTTATAGCCCAGGTCCAGAGGGTCTAGGGTGGACCAGAAAGTTCTGGAACTCCTCATTATACCCAATGGCACCGGGTTCTAAGGTAACAGTTGTGGCAGTTGGAAGCCACCATTTTGTGGGTCTATTAGTTTCAGTCAGAGAGGCACCTAGGATAGAAAAAAAACTATAAGGTCAAGGAGTGCCTAACCCCTAGGTCAACACCCAAAAATTCCAGTGGACATAAAAATAAAGGGATATGAGGGGCAAAAAGGGGACAAACATTAAATAAATAATTAGGAGGGCCCACCCAAAGGGCCGACAGGTCTAACAAATGGGGAGTGGATTGTCATACAGATTTTGTAAATGAGCCACCCAAGTATCCCCATTTATAGCTATATCTATCGGCTCAGAATTTTTGTTCCGGACAGAGGGGGCATTTACAGCCTTCCAAAAGGCAGTTGGATCCCTGTTTTCAGAGGCAGATATTAATGCTTGCCAGGCCTCATGCTTCAGGGTTTTCTCCCTAATCTTAATTGCACGGCGATACAGGTGTCTGGCCTGTCGAACCTCACATGGGGATCTAGGTATGGCGTGTAAGACCTTTTTTAGGGATTTTAACGCAGATGTGCAGTTCTCATCAAACCACCCTTTAGGTTTATTAGGGCCTGACCTGAACTGACGGCAGAGTAGGTGCTTTAAGGATGCTTGAATCCTTGAAAACGAATCCAATATTTTCAAGGGATCTTCCAAGGGGGATACGCAGATGTCAATCTCTTCCTTTCTTGACATAAATAATTTATCAAGAAGCCCAGCGGGGTTAACCTTATCCCATTTAAGGGTGTAACCGTTGGTGCGCCCAAAAGAAATAGGTTGTTGATAGATGGGGCAGTTGTCCCTAGGTGCCTGCTTATGTAGGGGCTTGTTTACAGTAAATGAGACTGCATAGTGGTCGCCATAAATATCATCTAGGGTTTTCCATGATGACAGTAAATGGGCGTGTGTTTTGGCGAAAAGAGTAAAATCTATCACGGTGTTACAACCCCTCCCATGAAACGTTGGCTGAAAAGGTAGGGGTGGTGAGCATAAGTCGTTAATATGACAAATTATTATTATTTAAAATGTCCCCCGTTTTAGAATGAGTGAAATTATTCGGTGTATCATCCAAAAGGGACCCGAGGCCGCAAATTCCCTTCGGGCCGTGCTGGCAGATATTACAATTAAAATCACCCAGCCAAACAAGGATGCACTCCCTACCTTCAGATTCTTTTAGAGTGGCTCAATTCATCTATAATTCGGGCTAGTTTTTTTCTAAGGGCACATTATTATAAAAATGTATTAAAATCAAATTAACAGAGTTACCCCATCTGATCATGACAATCCGATAGAATTCAGTGGGAGTATGTTTCAACACAGTGAGTCCACTAGAAATACTAACATACACACATAAGCCGCCCCTATTTCTTCCCTGGGCACTTGCTGAGGCTGGTGAGTGGATGGTCTGAAACCCAAGGAGATGGACAGGATTTAATGCCCATGTTTCCTGAAAACAAAGGATGGTGTAGTTACTCACTAATTCCAACCATGGTTGGAAGCCAGTTTTAATTGGAGGAGTTGTTAAAAGAGGAGTTGGCCTAACGGCTAGGGCGCTCGCCCTCGGATCTGGGGAACTTGGTTCGAGTCTCGGTAACGATGCCAAAACCTCTTGTGATTCTGGGCAAATCACTTAATTTCCCCGTGCCTAAAAAAAATGAATGTGTGTCCTCATGTAACGTAACTGGTGCTATGTAAAGCGCTCTGATACCTGATTCGGTTCGAGTCTAGTTCGCGCTATAAAAAACTCTGCAAAAAAAAAAAAAATTGCTAGACCTGCCACGTTCCAATTAAGAACTAAGTGGGGGGAAGATTCAGGTGTTTGTGTAGGTTTCATGGAAACGACCCCTTTTTCTTCTCCATTACTGGTAGAACATGGTTTAACATTCAGGACAAAAATTCAGGACAAAAGGTCAAAATTCAGGCAAAAAACTTGGTACAAAAGGTACTTTTTACAGACGCCTCAGAGGAGGTCGTACAATAGTATATGAGTAAGTAAATAGACAACCAACATAAGTGCAAGTCAAAACAAGTTTATATTAGGTTGAGACAATCATGCACTTCATGTTTTTTCGATATGCGCGCAGCTTTGAGCAACTGTGCAGGTCTTTTTGTGTTATGTTATATGATCATAATCTATTTATATAGTTGCTGCACTGAGTTGTCCAGTCTGATATTTTGTTTACAGTTTATGTTCCTGAGAAGGCATGTTTGATTAGAGAAGTGGTCGGAAAGATCTGCTCGGATGGACATTGTTACTTGCATCTTATATCTGAGAGACATTGTGAGATGTAAAACAGCAGGAAAGAATGTAGCTAATTGGGATGATCAGTGCAGCCCACCAAGCGGTCAGCTTTATGTGTCAGATCGCTTCAGGTATCCCATGTCTGTTCAGCTGGCGATGACTGGTTTAGGGGTTACTACAGTACTAAGTGATGGATAAGACCTATAGCGAACAGGTCTTGTGTGATGGTAAGAGCATTAAGTATGAAAAGGGAGTTATAATCCTGCTTGGGTAATAATTGGCTGCAGACTGTCGAGTGTTATGCTTTTTATGTGGGCCAGAATGGTTCGATAGGAGTTGACATTGCTATATAATGCACTGGGCTAGCCATATACCAGCACTCCTTATTTTACCTGTATATGTGAAATAGTATACTGATTGGACCATTTCATTTATGTGAGCTGTAAACTGCAGATTCTCACTGATGCGCAGAAGTGTGCTAAGACTAGAAACTGTATACGTTGTTGAGAGGCATTATTGTAGGGCAGAAGGAGGCACTGTCTTTTGAATAAGAAGATTTTTCATTGAAATGCCAAAATGCACTATTACTGATAAAACCATATAGCGCACAAACAATAACTTGTGGAAATGTGCTTTCAGCAAATATGTATCATTTGAACATCACCAAGTAAAGTATCTTAATTGTTTTGAACATATTGAAACTTTGTTTCCAGGACATTTCTGATTTACAAACAAGTGGTCCATTTGTTGTTTCCTAACTGCTGTATGTTTTGAAACATTTGCACAGTTTATTTACAGGTATTTAAAATTTGTGTGTTACAAATAACACACAGCTTACAGTCTTTGTTATTACACGCCCTTTACCACCACAAAAAGACTGTCAACTAGTCCACTAGTCCACTTGTGGAGAAGTGTGGCTCAATGGTTAGAGCGGCAGACCCTGATGCAGATGTCTAGCCTGGGACCAGGGTTCAATTCCCCCCCTTGGCGGGTCTTGAGCTCAAAAATTCTACAGACATGATAATTCTCGCCTCGGTGCCTATTCCAATCATGGAGTCCCACTCTGCAACTATGGGCAATAGCTTGCTTAATCTCCACAACAGCCCCCACAACGCTAAGGATGCCTGGCCTCCACCTTGGGGATGCCCCGGAGTGGACACCAGGTTGGGTTCCACAGCCGTATTCGTACAAGCGCCTTGAGACCCTTGTGGGTGACTAGTGCGCTATACAAGTATCAATTTACATTTACTTTACTAGTACGTCTTTGACTGCCAAGTAAGAGAATTTTGTAAACACCAATCCACGCGTTAAAGGAATAAGCAGATGTTAGACTTGGCGTATTTCCCCTGAGTTTTTGCTTTCTGACCTCCCGGTTTTGACTCTGTTTTTGCTGGTGTAATGATTCTGCACACTTTCCTCACTGCTGATCAGTGGTAAAGTGCGAGTGCTCCTGTTGTTAAATGTGTTATGGATTGGTATTTCCATGATTGGCTTATTTGATTTGTCCGTCCCTAGTAAAGTGTACTGCGAGTGACAGGGCCTATAAAGCAAATGCTGTTGGTGGGCTGCAGCACTGGATTGAGCCACCCAGGCAAACAGCCCGTAAAGAGTAACTCTGGCCTGCCATTGCAGAGCCTGTGTGCAGCCTGGGGCTGCCATGTCGACTTGGCAAGTGCACACACTTGCCAGTCCCTAAACCTTCCATTTTCTACATGTGAGTCACCCCTAAGGTAGGCCCAAGGTGCCCCCATGGACAGGGTGCATTGTATGTGAAAGGTAGGGCATGCCCTGGTGTGTGTGGCATGTCCTGATAGTGAATTATAGCCTACTTTGTTTCTCACTATTGCAAGGCTACCTGTTGCCCATAGGCCAGAGTGGGCAGTTTGGTTATAACATCCTACAATCCTAACTGACTCAGGGAACATGGTAGAAATTCGAGTTTAGTAGGCCTGAACTCAGAGTGATAAAATACATCTTTTAGTGAAGTTGGTTTCAACATTCTGTGTTTGAAAATACCACTTTTATAAAGTAGGTATTTTCTTGCCTAACCATCCAGCCTGCCTCTGCGAGGTTGTGTAGTGTCTCTCTGGTTTGTGAGTGACAGGGGCTGGGGGAGACTCCAGGAGACAGGGTGAGTCAGCACAGGGCGAATAGACCAATCTACACATAGATGGGTGGGAGGAGTAGCATCTGGGTCTGAAAAGGGCTGTGCCTGCCTCCCACAATGCTGGCTCCACCTCCTGTGGTGCGTCTGATTCCCTGGCTTACACTGTCAAAGGAAAAGCAGGAGTCTTGTAAACAAAATGCTCCAAGACTGACCAGAACTGGTTTGGACTAGGTACAGGACCCTCAGCCTTCAGTGGACAAACAAATTGCTGGTATAAATGTTGGGTCCCAGACCATAAGACTTTAAAACTCTTTTGGGATCACGAAGACTGCCAAGAAGAAGAGCTGGAGAAGCTGTGAGGAGGAACTACCACTTTGCTGTGTGCTTTGCTGTGTTTACCTGCAGTGGTTGCCTCTGTATTGGACAGTGAAAGGACTGGACTGAACTTTCTGCAATCTACTTTTGTGAGTTTCTCCAAGGGCTTGAGGTAGAGCTTGCCCCTTGTTCAAGAAGTCTCAGGAACAGCAAAGACTTCAAGGTTTACACCGTCTACGATGCAGCTGCAGACTCCGTGTCCTGACGGCACTGCAGAGGGCACCACCGCAATGCCGCACCGCGACCCTGGTCTCACCGATGACGCTTGCTGACGCCACTACCGAGCCGCTGCTCTCACCGCGACCTGTGGGCACCGCACTCCGCACTGCCTCTCTTCACGACGACACCGTGGTATCCCCGATGACAACGCTACACGCCGGGCTCGAGGCCGGTGCTTGCACCATGGTTTGAGTGCACCGCTCGTAAAGTTACAAAACGCACCGCCCTCATCCCGCACCGCAGCCTTGGCCTACCGACGGCAGTGCCATAGACTCCAGTTCATCAGCCGACGACAGACCTTCAGCAACGATGATGTCGCTGCTTGCACCGCAACCTGCCTGCACCGCGGCGAGCACCACCTTCATCTCACACCGCAACCCTGATCTCACCGATGACGCCATCTGACGCCGCCACCGAGCCGCAGCTCACACTACCGACCTGAGGGCATCGCACGCTGCACTTCGCACCACAGCACCCGATGCCTTCCGGCGCCAGCGCTCCTGACTACACCAGAGAGGAGTTCGATCTGCAAAGCGTGAGACTTCGAGGGCCCCGACGACTCCTGCACCGACCTCCGGAACCGAAGCCTGCAGATGCCGTGTTTTTGGAAGCTCACGAGAGGTCACCGACGCCCTGTATTTCTGAAAGGTACTGTTGTGGGTCTTCCCAACACTGTAGCTGGCCCGCAACACCACGGTCAGTCAGAACTGTTTGGATCTGTTTGGTCATGACGCTCTGATAGCCCCGGTTGGAGCTATCGACATCAAGGAACTGTGTTGCAATGTTATTTTGACAACTGAAGATATTTATAGTTTTGGTCTTGTTTTAGGTATATAAAAATATTGGATATGTTTCTAAACTGGTGTGGTGTCCTTTTGTAGTGCTTACACTGTATTAGTGTTGGTTATGGGCAAATGCTTTACAAACTGCCTCTGAGATAAGCCTGACTGCTCATGCCAAGCTACCAAGGGGGTGAGTAGGCGTTATTTTAGGAGTGTAACTCCCTTATCCTGACTAGGAAGAAGGGTCCCTACTTGGACAAATGTGCAAGCCCTTGCCAACTAGAGCATCATCAATTGCATCAATGGAAATTGCCTTTGAGGAGGATAGATTGGAATCCTACAACATAAAGGAATTGAAAACTGTTAGATTTGGGGGTCTCTAGTTGGCACAGGTAGGTACTTGTGACTAATAGGGACCCTTGCCTCTAGTCAGGAAAGGGGATTACACTCCTAAATAACCTCTGCTCACCCCCTTGGTAGCTTGTCACGAGCAGACAGGCTTATCTCAGAGGCAGTGTGTAAAGCATTTGTGACGACATACAGTAACCCAGTGACAACACTACAGATGGCTACCACACAAGGTTTTATATAAAAAATAAGTATACGGGGGGCTTGGCTAGCAGCCGATCGTAATGGCTGCGTAGCAGAAGAGCTCCGTGACTTAGACGGCCTCATTAAGTTAATCCGGTCATTGATCCGATAAATTTCTACCTCCGACGGCGGATTCCGAGGGGTGAGACTGAGAGGCACCGTCCGCCGCAACCCCGGTGCGGATCCGACGTTGCGAGCCGGACTCAGAGCGACGTGAGCGGTGTGGGCCTTGCTCCGCCTTGGAGACACCGGGCTGGAGCTGCGGACTGCCCGGGCGAAAGTGCCTGTGAGCCGGGGACACCCGCCGGAAGTGCCTGCTGCGAGGAGTGCCCGCAAATATCTTTGATAAGAGGCAGAGCGAAGTGAAGGAGGCAAGACTCCCTCAAACCCCTGTGTGAAGAACCTCTGTACACCCCCGCAGGCACCAGACTCACTGGAGCGGTTGGAAGAAGCCCCGTCGCTGGAGTGGTTGTGGCGCGGTTTCCGGGCATGAGGTAAGGCGGCGGACAAACCACTACTGCCTCCACACTTACCTGGCCAATACCACGTACCGACACAAGATTGACCGAACTCGACGGCGCAGCAGGGGTACAAGCCATGACGGGCAGGGGTGCGAAAGGTGGCGCGGCGCAGTCAAAGCTGGACAAATATGCGTACGACAAGGCCACCACGCAGCAATCGGACGGATGCCCCTCCACAGGAAAGTGCCTGGAGAACGATGGCACCAAGAAGGTGACGTTGGAAGATCTGATGAGAACACTATCCAATGTGCAGACTACAGTGGGATCCATCTTGACAGACGTTGGCCTTCTGAGAGCGGACTTGCACAAAATGACGGAGCGGGTGGCCCAGTTTGAAGTGGTTACAAAATCTCTGGTCGTAGACACCTCGGAATTACAGCTAGCAATGGAGCGTATGGAGGCAGTCACCAAGAAGCTCCAGGACAAGCTGGATGATCAGGAAGGGCGTTCACGAAGAAACAACGTACGAATCCTGGGAATACCGGAATCAGTAGGCAAGCGAGCAATGGACCTTTATATCGAGGATTTAATTAAGACTAAGTTGCAGCCGACTTTCACATTTCTTCTCCGTTGAAAGGGCACCTAGTGTCCCCGGTGGAGTACCGAAACCGGGGGCCCCACCAAGACCGGTACTGGCTAGACTCTTTAACTTCCCGGACCGGGACGCCATACTCCAGACAGCACGGACCTCACCTCCTATTAAACTGCATAACTCCACCATTGCCTTCTTTCCGGACTACACGGCTGAGGTAGCACGGCGTCGGAAAACCTTCACAAACGTTAAGAAGGCCCTGAGAGCAAAAGAACTGCCTTACTCAATGCTATTCCCGGCGAAACTGAGAGTAGTGGATCATCACAAAGCATGGTTCTTCGACACACCTGAGGCGGCACGAGACTGGCTGAATGGATGGCGGCGGGTGGAACCACCCCGTCGCACGGGCAGAGGCCAGCGACACCAGCAAACCGAGATCCATACGCACTCGCAAACGTCGACAGGACGTGACTCGGACACTGTCTCGGACACGGGGCGGGTGGATGACGAACAACAGCCGGAATCCTGAAGACTTGGCTCGGGCGGCTCTGAGACAATAGTCTAACAGGGTGGACGTGTTGCCCTTGGTCTCCAAACGGGATGAAGCGGAAGAGAGACGATGGGGCCGCTGTCACCACGGAACTTCTTACCCCCACAAGCAAGTACAATGGGTTGGGTTGGGAATAAGCACTCTGCTAAGTTGGGGAGGTGGGCGGTTCTATGTCCGTGCAGCAGGGGGGCAGGGAGGGGGGTGGGGAGAGGGACTTTGTTTGTTCTTGTTCAAGTTTTGCACGTAGCGACATGATACGACGAAGAGACCACATATACCACACACAGGGCGGTTCGACTCACAGTACCCTTGGGGACGTTGCAGAGGTTCCCACCTACACTACCTCCCAATGTCACAACACTCACAAGATACCGCGCATAGCGGCGTACTGCAACATACAACATTCCCACCTCTAAAGGTGATGACCTGGAACGTACGGGGTCTGGGAGACAAGATCAAGAGAGGACTGGTAGAGGAGGAGCCAAGATGGCGGCGTAGACGGACTGGTAGTCTCCCGGCTCCCCGAGCCTTTGTTTCCCGCACAGCTATCCTGTCTACGATCCTGCTATTGCGCACCAGCGGGATGTTGGGGAATGTGTACTGATGCTGTAGGTGTTCCTCCGGTGTCCCTACCTGCCTGCTAGACTGAGATTTCGTCGAGCTGATCTGCCGAGGTCTAACCCAGCCCTGGAACCGGGACCTGCGTACAATACGCCGCCTGTGATTACTACAGCTGAGGGGGTCGATCGCCCAGGAGCGGAGCGGAGCGGACATCCTGCACAGAGTTATGCGCTGTGTGGTCACTTGAACCGGGCACTTGTGTGGAGGGTGATTATTGACCGGCTGGGAGTCTCCTTTACTGCTCGCCGTCTGCTGTACGCTGGAGGTGAGCCGCGCTTTGTTCTGCCTCAACTTCGGCGGTGTTCCGGCTGCCGGGGCTCCTTTCTTAGCTCGCCTCTGCCTTGGCCGAACGGAGGGGGATTTCTCGCTGTGTGCCGCCCACGATCACGGATCTGTACTGTCTCGGGGGGGTTGACCCCTGCAGCATAGCGCTGACCTTGCCTGGAGGTCCCTGCTAACCCCCTGACGACATTACCTTGGCGGCTGGCTCCCCTGTGGTGATGGCGGATGGCGCCTCGGCTCATGCACGATGTGCCCAGCGCGGACCTGAGTGGGGTGTAGACCTGTGTGCCGCGCCTCGCAACGTGGAGGTAATGGGAAATCCATTGGCGTTGACCTACGCTTCTGTTCTCATCGCTCTTAATCAACTGAGGGACGAATGGCGTGTGTGCTCAAGACTGTTGGGGGAGAAGCTGGACGGACTTGCCATCGGATCGGGTTATAATTTGTCAGTCCTCTATCCTCGCTGCGTTGTTCAGCCTCAGCTGATACCTGCCTGTGATACATTGTTGCCGCGAGAGTATGTGACGGGACGGCTTCCTGGCGGTGGTACTGTGTGTGGACTGCGATCTGCCTACCCCAGCTCTGCTACGCTGTCTTTTGCCCTAATGCAACCCACAGCCTCGCCCTCAGCATTCATGGAGCCGCTGATACAACAACTGGTTATCCTGGCTGACTGCGCCTATTCCGTAACGACATCGATAAATTGTACTTTGCAACGCACTGCCGCTTTGAATACGCAGCTCCTTTTGATTGATGGCGCTGTTTGGGACTGGCGACGTCCATCTTGTCTCGGGACATCTCCTTTTTGTCGAGTGCGGCCATTTTGTCTCTTTGTTTTAGTTGGGGCGGGCCCTCTGAGGGATCCATGTTCTGGGACACGTTTGCGGACTGGCCAGGGCTAGGGGGCATTTTTCTCTACGGACTTGTGCATGATTGAGGGTGGGGAGAAGGGGCCCTTCTTCATTGAGTGTTGATGTTCTGTGATATGACTTTCCCCATTCTCTCCTGTGCTTAATGTTGTACCGTTGTGTTCAGGGTGGAAGATTTATTTGTGGCTGGGGTGACCGGGAGCATATAGAATTGGCCCTCTTCGCAGCGATGGCCATGCCTGGAGGGGTTTTGTTGTTCGGGCCAGGGCTGTGGGTGTTTTCCCCGTTTGTTTTGCTAGCTCGGCTGGCGGGGACCCGGACTGCACCGCATTTTGCTATGTTGATTGCGTTGACTGTGCTGATTTTCCCCACTTAAGATTGTGATTGCTGTGTCCTGTTCTCTACTCTTGCTGATGGGGTGGCGGGTTTTGTGCTGGCCCGGGGAGCTGGATGTGACTGATTCTGACACTCTCTTGGTTCTATGTCTTCCGCATCTACTGTTCTGCACGGCGTAGCGGTTCTATATGGCTGGGGAGTCCGGGTGATCTGATATTGGGTGGGCTCCTCCCCACCTTTCTTTTTCTGGGAGTAGTGGATTAGTTTATTATTTTCTTACTCCCTATATTTCAAGCGTGAGGGGTTTTTCTTTCCTTTTTTCTTTCCATTTTTCTTTTTCCTTCCTTTTTCTTGGTCTGTATTTCGGGTTCTTTAAGGGGCGACAGACACTCTGCCGGGGGGGGCGTAGGCCGTAGCCTCCGCATTGGTGTAGGGTGGGGGGAGGGATTTATTTTTCTTCATTTAGTTTCTATGGGCCTTATTTTTTCTATCTTTCTGCGCTTTCTTAACCTGTTTCTGTTCTGGGTCCGTGATAGGGGTTAGTGGGGAGGGGGTGGCGCTGTATGTGGTGCGTAAATGCTGGCTGATTATCCTGTTGTTTTACTTTGTACCGCCATATTGCTCGAGGTCTTAACTTCTGTTGTTGTTTCCAGTGGTGATGCCGCCTGCCCATGTCGTGATGCTAATGTATGGACTCAGTTCTCCTTATCTCTCATTCTTCACTGATTTATATTTAGCTCGTGAAAAAACTTTAAAAATTAACCTTACATGCTCCTTTTCCTCGGTGACATGATTCTATCCAGTGTAATGTCCATTGATTGTTGCTATGTTATCCGCTGCCGCTGAGGAACTGCATTGCTTGCACTTGTGCTTCTAACGTATCGTGGCCGGCCAGCCGGTTGTGGGCCCGTATTTGTTCTTTTCTTTATGCACAATAAAGGTTTTATAAAAAAAAAAAAAAGAGAGGACTGGTAATACAGGCACTTAAGCGCCAGAGCCCACATTTGGTTTTGCTGCAGGAGACACACCTCACAGGTAGAGCATGTCAGGCGCTGGACCGCAGAGGCTATAAGATGGTGGCACATTCAGAATTTTCCTCTGGGTCCAGGGGAATGGGTATACTGTTGAAGAAGACCTCCCCCTTCATTTTCCTACACCACAAAGTAGACGATCAGGGCAGATTTGCATCGATACACGGACAGTGGGAGGGTCGCCTGCTGAACATTGTCTCAGTTTATATTCCGCCGGCCCTTCAAAAAGTGGCACTTCCGGCATTAGGAGAATTTTTCCTTAACCTCCCAATGGGAGACACCTTCATAGGGGGTGACTTTAACGCAGTGGTTGATCCGACGCTAGATAAATTCCCAATGAGGGCGCATACACCCAACCCCACCAGCTTTCACGGCTTCCTAGAGGCCATGGGCCTGATAGATATCTGGCGACTCAGGCACCCAACCGCGAGGCAATACACCTATCATTCAGTAGTACACAACAGCCTCTTTCGTATAGACTACCTCCTAGGGTTGGGAGACGGTATACAAGACGTGGAAACCATAGAAATACAGTCCAGGGGCATATCAGATGATTCTCCGGTGGTCTTGACATTACACAGTCGGGCAAAAACTCGCAAAAGGATATACCCAATATCTCCCAACTTTTTAAAAATCCCGGGTATTAGAAAGGCTCTAAAGACAGCGACCTAGTTTTACTTCACTGAAAATGCAGCATCCGTGCGCTCCCCCTCGACCCTAAGGGAGACGTACAAGACAGTCCTCCGTGGCCAAGCGGTGGCCTCCATCACGGGGCACAAAAAACACGGAGTCAAGAACTCTCGGAGCTGGAGCGATCCGTCCAGGCTGCCAATGAGTCCCATGCAGCAGATCCCACAATAGACACAGCCCACGCTTTGCAGTTCTGCCAACAGAGACATAGGGAACATCTCCGACTGCAAGTACTTGATAATATGGCAGCTACGGCCCATAAAATTTACGAGATAGGAGACAAAGCCGGGAAACTGTTAGCCTGGTTGGAGAAGAAAGGGGGGAGTCATAGAGGCATTCAGAAGCTATACACTAGTGCAGGCCATCTGCAGACACACCCAGAAGAGATTGTTGACACACTAGCGGACCATTTCGAAAAGGTATACACCCCGGATCGGGTAATCACCGAAAACATAGCCTTAGACGCTCTGACCCACATAGAGATACAAACTCTAACACAGGAAGCGGCCCAGGATCTGGAAGCCGACCTCTATGTTGAAGAAATTCAGCTCGCCATCCAAGCAATACACTCAGGGAAAGCAGTAGGCCAGAACGGGATCCCTATAGAATGGTATAAAATAATGTCAGATACACTCAGCCCGCCCTTATTGGCCATGTACAAGGAAAGTAGGGAGAAGATGGAACTCCCACTAGATCAGCGGACAGCCACAAAAGTGGTGATCCCAAAACCTGGCAAGCCACCGTCAGCTAACACATCATATCGCCCAATCTCTCTCCTTAATGCAGAAGTTAAAATCCTTGCGTAGTTGTTAGCCACAAGGTTGATGGCCCACCTCCCATTACTGATACACCCCGATCAGTCTGGCTTCATGCCACACAGGAGCACAACACTCAATCTCCGGAGGGTACATGGTGTGTTGGCACGGGCCACGTCATTAACAGAACCAGAGGTGATCCTGTCATTAGATGCCAGTATGGCGTTTGACGTGGTGGAATGGGGACACCTCTTTGCAGTCCTGATACGAATGGGTTTTGGTCCCAAATTCATTGCTTGGGTGCGGTTGTTGTATGCGAACCTGGTGGCACATGTGACAGCCAACGGTCACATTTCGCGTATGTTCCAACTGATGAGAGGGACACGACAGGGATGTCCCCTATCCCCCTTATTTTTTGCCATGGTCTTGGAACCACTGGCGGCACTGATTCGAACTACTCCGTTACTAAAGGGCATTGGGTGGAAAGAGGGTTGGGAGGACCGAGTGTCCTTATATGCCGACGACATGTTGGTGTACTTGACGGACCCGGACAGAAGTGTACCAGCCCTACTGGCATTGTGCGACGGCTACGGGACAACATCAGGGTATACTCTCAATTGGTCGAAGTCAGTCCTTTATGTCCTAAAAGGACCTCCGCCCCAGCTCGACGTAAATTGCCCGCTGCAGCTGATCGCATCCTCATTCAAATACCTTGGTATTCATATAACTGACAACCAATCGGAATTCTTTGATAAAAACCTTGTCCCGCCCCTGGCCCGACTCCGTACTGACGTCAAACATTGGGCTTCGTTACCGTTGACACTTCTCGGAAGGGCAGCGCTGTACAAGATGATTGCTCTCCCAAGATTCCTCTATGTCTTGGAAAACTCACCCTACCTGGTTCCGCCGAGATATTTCCGACAGGTCACAACGCTGGTGTCCAACCTACTATGGTGCGACAAGCCAGCACGCTTTGCACATGCCAAGCTGAATAAAAGTTGGTTCGAGGGAGGGATTGCGTTGCCCAACCTCCAATTATATTACTGGGCTGCCCAACTCAAAATCATCAACTACTGGATACACGCGCCTCGAGATGACCCAGCATATAGAGCGGATAGAACTCAACTAGGCACAGACAGTATGCTTTCGGCGCTCTACAACAGAAGTCAGGCGGCACGATTGTTAGGCCCCACGAAACACACGGCACTGTTGTGGCACGCGGCACAGACAAAACTGGGGTGGAAGGGTGTAATTACTAAGCTTACCCCGCTCTGGGACACTAAGGCGCTAGGACAACTGAGAAGTAGTAAAGGGTTTACACAATGGGACAACATAGGTATATCTACGATGGGAGACCTATGGGACAAGGGAACTGTCCTGCCGTTCTCAAGTCTTCGGCAGCAGTATGACTTAGGACCCAACGAAACCTATAGATATGTGCAGATACAACACGCACTGCTGCAGGCACTACCCCCAGGCACTGAAGTCCCGGAATCCTCACCACTAGAGGATAGATTACTCACGGACTACATGCAATATAGCGCCACTTCCCTTACCTACAAAAAACTACTGAACAATCAAGCAGATCCTACACTAAAACTGCGCGAAAGATGGGTGGAGGAACTGGGGGACATGGATGAGACTGAATGGAATGAGGCGCTGGCATCACCAAGGGAAGTGGGCATTTCAACAAAGCTCAGGCTAGTACAATTGAAAATCCTGCACCGTATATACTATTCGAGAACCACACTACATAAATTGCAGAGAGCTCCGCATCCCTACTGTCTTCGAGACTGTGGGGAGGAGGGTACGTTCTTCCACACCCTATGGGACTGCCCCCGGATTGCCACCGATTGGCGTCAGGTGATGCGCACAATGTCACAAGCACTGCAAATATCTCTGACTCCTGAGCCGCGTAAATGTCTACTGAACATTTGGGATCCATATGACCTATCTAGGTATGGTCAGATATGGGGTACGTTGGCAATTATGGTGGCAAAACGAGACATAGCACAAAAATGGGGCGCACCTGATCTACCCACGTTAGCACAGTGGAGCAGGAACCTGGACCTGACAATGTTTACAGAGCGAGCAGTGTACGTAAACAGAGCCTGCCCGCGTAAATGGAATAGGGTCTGGTCGCCATGGAATAAGTATAGGGGAGACCTGTGTGATCCATTGCCGGAAGATGACGATGCCAGCTCTGAGGAAGAGCTAGAAGGGGACTGAGACTTAAAGTGGTACCCTGGTGCCAGAAATAGAATGTATGTGGGGACTTCACACTAGAAGCAATAATTATGATTAGTGGTCTCGGAACATGATGTACTTATGCACCTTGTGGAACTATAGTCGTGTAGTATGTTAACGTGTATGTTGGTTTACAGGTTTGAAGAAACTAAAGAAAACACAACAAAATTGAAAAACTCATAGACCTTAGGGTTCTCAGATACAGGGTCTGTTTGAACTGAGAACACCTTAATTTGATGTGCTACCGGACCCCAGGGTTGTCGGCTAAACGGCTGTGTTAACTCGGACAACGTTGCGCATAGTAACAACGCGGCCGGCTCGTGGGGTTGTAGGCCATATGCTGTGTTATTATGGAAGTGTACAATAAAGGTCTTTAAAAAAAAATAATAATAAGTATACTTTATGTAGAGTTACCACAAGACCATAAACGACAACAATACACAATACTGTTACTTTATGATGGTAGATTTAGCTTAGTTAAGTTCAGTTCTTAAGATGCAACACTTTGCGTCAATGTACCTTAGGTTGCGCTGCGCTTCCACGACAAGCAATGTCGCAGCGAGGGAAATGCGGCAAAGTTCAAGTACAAAGAAATAAAGATGTGAAGATCTTCCAGATGTGGCACGCTTCTCCGAGGATGCAAGAAGTTCTCGGTTCGATGCGTGGACTGCAGCGGCGACTCCCTTGTTCCGCGATGCGACGGCAGCAGCTCCACTTGCCACACTCTTCTCCCAAGATGCGTGAAGCTTCCGCACGATGCGACAACTACAGCGGCAACCTCCACGATGAGACAGCAGCAGCTCCGAGGGCGGCGCGCTTCTCGGGGATGCAAGTTGCTTTTCTTCGATGCGGTGCAGTGCAACATTTCCAGCGGCGACACCCTCCCTTGGAGTTGCGACAGCAGGCACAGCGCCGGCGACACACCCCGAACTCGTTGCGAGACTCTTCTCTCGATGCAGTGCAGTGCAACAATTTCAGCGGCGACACCCTCCTTCGGAGTTGCGACTGCGACACGCTTCTTCTCGAGGAGTCGCGCTTCCAGCTCCTTGCGACACGCAGTTCCTCAGAAGGCCCAAAACAGCAGCAGGCACTTCCAAAAGAACTCTGGGGAGCTGGGGGTTGAAGTCTGTTGTCCCTGAGACTTCAGCAGGAGGCAAGCTCTTTTCCAAGCCATTGGAAATCCTTCAAAAGTTGAAAGCAAAGTACAAAAAGTTCCTTTCTCCTTCCTTTGGCAGTAAGGCAACCACTGCAGGCCAATCCCCCAAGCAGCACTTCAGCTTGGGAATAGTCTCTCTTAAGTTTCTTCAGGTTCCTCTCCTCAGTAAAGGTTTCTTCTTGTAGTCCAAATTTATCTAATTTCTTGGGATCAGGGTCCCAATATTTATACCCCAAAATCCTTTATTCTCTGAGGGGAGAGGGGCCTTTGCCCAGTCCAAACCAGTTCTGAAGCACTCTGTTTACCAGACTTCTCCTTTCCTTTCACAGTGCAGGGCAGAAACATCAGACGCCCCACAGGAGGTGGAGCCAGCATTGTGGAAGGCAGGCACATCCCTATTCAAGGTTGGGGTGCAACTCCTTCCTCCTATTTAGATGCAGATTTCTCTATTCACCACTGGGCTGACTCATCCTGTCTCTTGGAATCCTCCAGCCCTGTCACTCACAAAACCAGACAAAGGAATACACAACCTGCCAGAGGCAGGCTTGAAAGGTTAGACAAGCAAATACCTACTTACTAAAAAGTGGTATTTGCAAACACAGAATGTTAAAACCAACTTCACTAAAAGATGTATTTTTTCATTCTGAGTTCAGGCATACTAAACTTGAATTTCTACCATGTTCTCTGAGTCAGTTAGGAATATTAACATGTAATAATCTAACAGCCCATTCAGGCCGATGGAGAACAGGTAGCCTTGCAATAGTGAAAAACGAAAATGGCTGTAATTCACTATTAAGACATGCCACACACACCAGGGCTTGTCCTACCTTATACTTACAACGCACCCTGCCCTTGGGCCTACCCTAGGGGTGACTAATATGAAGAAAAGGGAAGGTTTAGGGACTGGCAAGTGGGTGCACTTGCCCAGTTAGCATGACAGTACCAGACTGCACGCAGGGTCTGCAATGGCAGACCTTAGACGCATTTTACCAGACTGCTTCTGTGGGTGGCACAATCAGTGCTGCAGTCCCACCACCAACATTTGGATTTACACGCCCTGGGCACACTCAGTGCACTAGACTAGGGTCTGACAAGTAAACCAAATAGCCAAACATGAACCACTGATTAATACATCAATTTACAATAGGGAGCACTTGCACTGTGGCACTGAATAGCAGTGACACAGTGCCCAAAGCATCTAACACCAGCAAAAATACATGAGGCAATAGCAAAAATGGAAGGGAGACCCACGCCAATGGTGCCAGGTCCAACAAAAACCATTTGCAAGAACCTGAAAGTCCAAGTCAGAGGCCGCACCAGAAAGGAGGAGTTACAAAAGGCACTGAGGGCCTGGGTAGCAGCCAGACATGCCAGTGGGCAGTCTGGTGATCTTGGTGGAGAGGTGGAGGAGCCTGTTCCTAGGGTGGATGTGCTTTTGGGAGGGGGGAACCCTCCAGGCAAAGCAGCAGTAGCTTGTCCCCAGAGGAGCTGAAGGACAGGCGTGAAGCAAGGAAGTTTGAGTTGGAGAAACTCAGAATAGAAACTGAGAGGGAAGACAAAAGAATAGCCATGGAGGAAAGGAAGATGATTTTAGATCATGAGAGAATTATCAAGGAGCTGGAGCTAAAGGGTAGAACCGGCTCAGATGGTGGCAGTAACTCTTCAGCACACGCAGACACGTTTGTACACATCCCCAAGAATGTAGGTAAAGAGTACAAGAAGGGGGATGACATACAAAGCTGGTTTCAAGGGTATAAGTCGTCTATTCATATGAATGGGGTCCCTGAAAGGAACAGGGGGGCAGGGTTGTGGCCTTTCTTTCCAGAAGTCTCTTGGGTACAGGCCCTTTGAGCTCCTGTATGGCCACCCTGTCAGAGGACCTCTGAGTTTAGTCAAGGAAGGCTGGGAGGCAGCTCTCAGGAAAACTGCCCAAGATGTGTTTAGTTGCATACTGGCCTACAGAAACCAAACTGCCCGCTTCAGGAAACTCACTCAGGCAAACATAGATGCAAGCCAGAAAGAAATGAAGAAGTGGTATGACCAGAATGCCACTCTGGTTGAATTTCAACCTGGGCAAAGAGTGTGGGTAATGTCCCCAGTAGAACTTTGTGTCTTGCAGGACAAGTGGACTGGACCATTTGAGGTGGTGAAGCGCAAAAGTAACGTCACCACCTGGTAGATTTGCGGACTCCAAGGAACCCTTTGCAGGTCCGCCATGTGAACCGCCTCAAGCCCCACTTTGAGAGGTCCGCATTGAGCATGCTCTTGGCGACAGATGATGGGGTGGAAGAGGAGAGTGAGCCTCTCCCTGACCTCCTGTCTATCAAGGAGCATGATGGATCAGTGGAGGATGTGATACTCTCCCCTACACTGACTCCAGAGCAGCAGGGTGACTGTCGTCAGTTGTTGGGACAGTTCGCCCCACTGTTCTCTCTGACCCCAGGTGTTACTTACTGGTGTACCCATGACATGGACACTGGTGACAGGTCTCCTGTAAAGCACAAGATTTACAGGTTGACTGACCAGGTTAGGGCCAGCATGAAGGAGGAGGTCTCTAAGATGTTGGCGTTAGGGGTCATCGAGCCTTCCAGCAGTCCATGGACCAGCCCAGTGGTCTTGCTCCCAAAGGCTGCTGCACCTGGTGCCACTCCAGAAGTGCGGTTTTGTGTGGACTACCGTAGGCTCAATGCTGTCACCAGGACTGACGCATACCCCATCCCCAGAGCTGATGAGCTCATTGATCGGCTGGGAGCTGCCTGGTTCCTCAGCACGTTTGATCTACCATCTGGGTACTGGCAGATTGCCTTAACCGATGGGGCCAAAGAGAGGTCAGCATTCTGACCCCAGAAGGTCATTACCAGTTCTGGGTGATGCCCTTAGGGTTGAAGAATGCCCCTGCCACCTTTCAGAGATTGGTCCACCAGGTGTTGGCTGGACTGGAGGATTTCAGTGCCGCTTACCTGGATGACATTGCTGTGTTCAGTTCCAGCTGGGAAGAACATGTACAGCACCTCGGTAAAGTGCTGAGGGCTCTGCAAGGGACAGGCCTCACGATCAAGGCCAGTAAGTGCCAGATCTGGCAGGGTTCTGTTGTGTACCTGGGACACCAGGTACGAGACGGCCAGGTGGCGCCCCTACAAACCAAGGAGATTTGTTAAGGGCTATGGCACCATCATTGCCCCCTTAACAGAGCTGACTTCCAGGAAGCAGCCCAAGAAGGTGATCTGGACTGAGTCCTGCCAGAAAGCTTTTGATACCCTGAAGGAAGCCATGTGCACGGCGCCTGTGCTCAAGGCACCCGACTTCTCCAAGGAATTTGTCGTGCAGACTGACGCTTCGGAGCATCGTGTGGGAGCGGTACTCTCACAACTGAACGAAGAGGGCCTGGATCAGCCTGTAGTCTTCCTTAGCAGGAGATTACTCACCAGGGAACAGACGTGGAGTGCCATAGAAAGAGAAGCTTTTGCTATGGTCTGGGCGCTGAAGAAGCTGAGACCATACCTGCTTGGGACTCACTTCCAGGTTCAGACAGACCACAGGCCCCTCGGATGGTTGATACAAATGAGGGGTGAGAATCCAAAGCTGCTGAGGTGGTCCATCTCCCTACAGGGAATTGACTTTACGGTGGAACACCGCCCTGGCACAGAACACTCCAACGCTGATGGTCTGTCCAGGTTCTTCCGCCTTAGTGAAGAGAACTCCCAGGAGGTTGGGTCAGTCCCTAGTAAAATCAAATGCTGTTGGTGGGCTGCAGCACTGGATTGTGCCACCCACGGAAATAACCCGTAAAGAGTAACTCTGGCCTGCCATCGCAGAGCCTGTGTGCAGCCTTGGGCTGCCATGTCGACTTGGCAAGTGCACACACTTGCCAGTCCCTAAAACTTCCCTTTTCTACATGTGAGTCACCCCTAAGGTAGGCCAAAGGTACCCCTATGATCAGGGTGCATTGTATGTGAAAGGTAGGACATGCCCTGGTGTGTGTGCATGTCCGGATAGGGAATTACAGCCTACTTCGTTTTTCACTATTGCAAGACTACCTGTTCCCCATAGGCCAGAGTGGGCAGTTTGGTTATAACATCCTATAATCCTAACAGACTCAGGGAACATGGTAGAAATTCGAGTTTAGTATGCCTGAACTCAAAGTGATAAAATACATCTTTTAGTGAAGTTGGTTTTAACATTCTGTGTTTGAAAATACTACTTTTAGAAAGTAGGTATTTTCTTGCCTAACCATCCAGCCTGCCTCTGCGAGGTTGTGTATTGTCTGTCTGGTTTGTGAGTGACAGGGGCTGGGGAAGACTCCAGGAGACAGGGTGAGTCAGCACAGGGCTGAATAGACCTATCTACACATAGATCGGTGGGAGGAGTAGCACCTGGGTCTGAATAGGGTTGTGCCTGCCTCCCACAATGCTGGCTCCACCTCCTGTGGTGCTTCTGATGTCCTGGCCTACACTGTCAAAGGAAAAGCCGGAGTCTTGTAAACAAAGTGCTCCAAGACTGACCAGAACTGGTTTGGACTAGGTATAGGACCCTGTGCCTTCAGAGGACAAAAGAATTGCTGGTATAAATATTGGGGCCCAGACCCCAAGACTTTAAAATTCTTTTGGGATCAAGAAGACTATCAAGAAGAAGAGATGGAGAAGCTGTGAGGAGGAACTACCACTTTTCTGTGTGCTTTGCTGTGTTGGCTTGCTGTGGCTGCTTCTGTCTTGGGCAGTAAAAGGACTGGACTGAACTTTCTGCAATCTACTTTTGTGAGTTTCTCCAAGGGCTTGAGGTAGAGCTTGCCCCTGTTGAAGAAGTCTCAGGAACAGCAAAGACTTCAAGCTCGACACCGTCTATGACACCGCTGCCGGCTCCGTGTCCTGACGGCACCGCAGAGGGCGCTGCAACCCTGGTCTCACCAACGATGCCTGCTGACATCACCACCGAGCCATTGCTCTCACCGCGACCTGTGGGCACTGCACTCCGCACCGCCTTGCTTCACGACGAAGCCGTGGTATCCCCGATGATGCAGCTCCACGCCGGACTCCACGCCGCTGCTTTCACCGTGGTTCAAGGGCAATGCTCGTAAAGTTACACGATGCACCGCCCTCATCCCGCACCGCAGCCATGGCCTACCGACGCCAGTGCCACCGACTCCAGTTCGGCAGCCGACGACAGCACTTCAGCAACGACGACAACGCTGCTTGCGCCGCGACATGCCAGCGCTGTGACGAGCACCGCCTTTATCTCACACCGCGACCCTGGTCTCACTGACGACACCATCTGACGCAGCCATCGAACTGCTGATTGCACCGTGACCTAAGGGCCCCGCACTGCTGCACTTCGCACGGCAGCACCCGACGCCTTCCGACGCCAGCACTCCTGACTTCATGAGAGAGGATATCGATCAGCAAAGCGTGAGATTTCGAGGGCCCCCGGACTCTAGAACCGACCTCCGAAACCGATGCCTGCGGACACAGTGTTTTTAGAAGCTCAACGAGAGGTCATCAACGCCCTGCATTTCTGAAAGGTACTGTTTGCGGGTCTTCCCGACACCGTAGCTGGCCCCGGTCAGCCAGAACTGTTTGGATTTGTTTGGTCATGATGCCGTGATTGCCCCGGATGGAGCTATCGACATCAAGGAACTGTGTTTCCACGTTATTACTGAAGATATTTAAGTATTGTAGTGTGGATTTTTATCGTTTTTGTTTTGTTTTAAGTATACAACAATATTGGATATTTTTCTAAACTGGTGTGGTGTCCTTTTGTAGTGCTTACACTATATTACTGTTGGTTATGTGCAAATGCTTTACCCACTGCCTCTGAGATAAGCCTGACTGCTCATGCCAAGCTACCAAGGCTGTGAGCAGGGGTTATTTTAGGAGTGTAACTCCCTTATCATGACTAGGAAGAAGGGTCCCTACTTGGACAAAGGTGCAAGCCCTTGCCAACTAGAGACCCCCATTTCTAACAGCAGAAATGTGTCAGACAATACTGCCTTACCTTTGCCCTCTATTCTTGAACACATAACACTTGTGACCAGCTGAAAACAAAATTTAAAGGCATTAAAGGCATCTGTATTGTCCATTCACCTTCTTAACTCAAACTCATGATAAGGCTGAGATGAATGTGTCATAGTTTGTTTGACCTTTTGCACTTGGTCCTAGGCTGGTTGTGCAAGGGTGTGAGGGTGGTATATTTAGGGTGTTCTTGTGGTTAGTGCTGTAGAAAGATACATGGTGTTCTGTAGCTCATTATCTAATTAATTCTGAACATTTTGCATTATCAGTACTCAATATTTTGATGCAGAAAGGGTGAAGGCTAAAGACCCATTCCCGGGATTGATATGCACTTCCTACATTGCGACTTATTGAATTAAGTACATGGTGGAAGAGGTGGAGGGGGACTTACTGGATGAAAGCATCTGACCAAGTTTATATGCCTCTGTAAATACATTTAATTATCTTGGCTTGTCTCGAGTAGGCCTACAGGTGAATCAGAACTTTGGCATCCTGCGTAAAGGGCATTACCCACCACCGGCTAGTAAGCGAGGTGTGAATTTCTGATGTGCTTCATATGTCCAATTTAAACATTCAGACACCTTACTTACAAATTGTATAAAGTTCCCCCTACTATAAAAGCATGTCTGAATGGGAAGGTAGAGTAATTTAAACCTGGGGAGATTAGCACAGAAACTGCATGTCATTTTGATATGAAAGTGTGTTAAGACATCTGTGTACTAGACTGTCTTCAAATCACTTTTAAGAGGGCATTCATCAATGCCACTTGATGCATATTCACACACCCCTGAAGGTTGGGCGTCCTCAGATGGGGGAGACAGTTAACTCCTACACAACAGTAACTATTTGAAAAGTAGTGAGACATCTATGAGTATTCTCCCATTCTATTATGTCCCACCTCAAGCAATCCACTATGTATTGCAGTACCCCGGTGGTATATTGTTCTTGTCACACCAGCCATAGTCTACGTATCCTATAAACTGTTAATTCACATGCTCCTTCATGAGACTCTTCCAAAGACTACTGTGCTTAAAGACCTCCCTTCAGTATCTATTTTTTGTATCAACCCTATTATTATACTCCAAGCTACCCTGCGTCTGTCCTAATACAATTCATTTTAGCCTCAACTGCCCATCTCCAAGCCAACCTAGGCCAATTTAAATACTGCTTCTGCAAGTGTACTCCATGTTAGTGCAAATATGCACCAAACAGCCTCCTAAATAGCCCCTAAGCACTCTCTAAGCTATACTAAAGTACAGTTTCAAATTACTATGTGCTGGGCTAGCTCAAACAATATTGTGGCACAAGTTAACTAAGACTTGGCACAAATGGAACATCAAGTAGCAGCCTACCCAAAAAAGTGGTCGGAGTGATGGGAGGGTTGGCATGCAACAGCAGCCCCATCACCTTACAGTAACCTGGTCACATGGTTGCCCTGCGAGAAGTCTTATGAACCAACACAGCAGGTCTGAGTTACTTGTGGTGATAAGCTAATGATAAAGGTTATTCGCTACATTGTTTAGAATGAAAAGATATGATAAAAGCAGTAGTCCTGACATGTTGATTGTGAAAAGCATACGTTAAAGGCAATGTGTATTTAACAATAGATTGTTCTTACTCTGTATTAACACCAAAAGATAGGTATTTTGTTACGTGGGTTCTGACAAACCCTAGAAGGAGAAGATTTGCATTATAACAAATCCTGCAAGTATCTCTTTTTAGATATCTGCCAGGCGTGTATAATAAAAATCAAAATTAAATAATACATACATCCATATAGATCAATAAGGAACAATGAGCCCGGTAGTACACACAAAATTGCAAGTCTGTAGACCCTTGCTTGGACATCAATACCACTTGCCTGGCCGAAGTAATATGGGAATGTTCAATCATTCCCAAGTCCATCATTTTGGCAATCTTTACCTTGATGCACTCTGCCAGAAATACTGTGAACCTTGCTCTTTACTGGCAAGCTGGCTCTTGTTGGAATGGACCCTCTCTGCAGGGGCACACCCAAAATGTTTGCCTTCACCCCTCTTGATTTACTGAATTCGTTTTTATTGGCATTAAGACTCTAGGAGGAGAATATTTGCACTGTAATAATTATTGCTAGAATCTCTTCCTAGATGTTTGTCAGGACCTTGTGATAAAAAATCACTGCATATTACATACATTTGTAAATAAATATACATCCATATAGATCATAGACGACTTTTGGGTCTTGTCTGTTCTACCATTGGTTAATCTGAGTGTCACTAACACTCTGCTTCCATACCTGCCAAAGAACTGCATGAGGTAATGGTTCAGTCTGCATCAGTTATTGACACTTATGCCCTTTGTATGATTTCATTTTCTGATCAAGTATGTACATCCATCTGTATCTTCAGTATCAGGGCTGTTAGCCAGTCCTTTTGTTTTAAATGTTCTCCTTTTATAGGCCCCCTTTCATTTCATTGCTTCTCCTCTTTTTATTTTAATGTTTCTTAAGAAGATACTACAGCTTTCTAGGAAGTGTCAACGGGTTCCTTGCATACTGCTCATTTTATCAACAGTGTGCCGCATTCCATTTGGGCACTTCCTTTAAACAAGGTGATCATTATGGAATGCTGTTGTCCATAGTGTATCATTGTTTTATCATTCCAAGATGACCAACACATTGGTTCTAAATGTGGCAGGAATGCTTGAACCGTTAAACGATAAACTATTTACAATGCATTTGCAAACCAGAAACCCGCTGTTATATTTAGTTTTGTTTTTGCAAACATATGCCTGCGATGTTTAGAAGGGAGCATGTTTCCCGTTTTCTACTTATATTCTTTTAATGTACCTAGCTTATGTGATTGAACTTGAGTGTAATTTATTGCAATTGTATCAGAGGGATGAGTCAGTGGATTAATGTATGGATGCCCGAGGGCAACAATGAGGGGCAGACTGAGTGTATTATGACTTATTGAGTGTCAACACCCACCAGAGCCATAGAATACACTTTCATTCATAGGCCAGACCTTTTAGCGTTGCTAATGATTGCTCTGTGAGGTTTTTGAACACACATGCAATATCCAATCACAAAACCATCATACAAGGAGAACAGAATTAAAACTAGATTTAATTTGCATTCATGAAAATCCCTGGTACAATAACTACTTTCTTTCACACTTGTTTGAACCAAAAAGACACACTGGCTCAAATATGGAGTAGGCTCCATGCACAAGAGAATTATCACTGTTGGGTCAGGGCTAACTTGAAGCCAGGTGATTTTGAGCCAGATGCATCAAGCAAAGAAATACCGACTCCTTATTAGCGAATATTAAGTAATCGCAAATAAGGACTCGCTGTGAGCTATGCATGATGAGGATAGCGAAAAAATAAAGATTCGCTAAAAATCTCTAAATACAATAGCGATTCCATGTTAAGGAATCGCTATCGTGAAAAACCTCCATTCTCGCATTTTGCGATCCCGCTATTTGCGATATCGCAAATTGCCATATCGCAAATAGCGATATCGTGAAAACGCATTGGGAGCAGGCTGTTGACATCACAATTCGGAAGTCAATCAGCCCATGCTGCCACCTGTGCACAGAGGAACAGAGAGGCAGAAGCAGAGTGCTGGGGGAAAGAGCAGAAAACACAAACTGTTGTTTGCTGACAGGTGGAGACAGCCAAAATGTCCCAAACAGCTACAGAGGAGGGTGCAGTGGCCAGGAAGAGAAAAATCAAGTTCAGTGAGAGTGAACTTGAGAACCTCATCGAGGAGGTGGCAAACAACCATGAGAAGCTTTTTGGGAATCTCTCCCTTAAAGTACCAGAGGCTGAAAAAAGAAGGATCTGGAACCGGATTAAAAACAAAGTGAATGCTGTGGGGGTCACCCACCGCAGCATAGATGACTTAAAGAAATGATGGTACGACCTGCGTAGCCGTGCCAAGGAGCGGATAGCGGAAAGGCTGAAGGAGGCGAAGGGGACCGGAGGAGGAAGCTCAACAGTCCCAGACAACACAGCCCTGGAGGACATGGTTGAGGGCACAATCGAGCCTGAAGCAGTGGTGGGAGTAACGCAGCTGGATACATCCGGGGCGGCCAGTAGCACACAAGGTAAGATGCATGATAATCAACATATCAATGTACATACTGATTGTGCCCAAACTTTAATCAACCAGCAAAATCACAGTAGAAATAGTCCAGTCCACATTTTACATAGGGGCACTAATGCATTATGGGACCTGTAGGCTGTTGAACCCAATTGCCTGTCACAATTCAACATTGTACGCCCAAATGCTACCAAAATGCAGTACAGTCATTGATGAGAGACAGTGAAAGCATAAATGTAAAGAATTTCAATGTTTCTCAACTTATGCAACAACATAAAATAACATTGCACTGTTTCACATCACAGATGCAGCAGAAGTACACACTGATGACAGTGATTGTGGAGACAGCACACAGGTCATTGAAGAGGCTGCCGTGTCAAAACCTGTGACACCACCACCTAAATCCAAGGCACCAGCAAAACGCAGGGCCACAGTTACACCACTGCAGCCAATGGAGACAGAACAGGAACCAGAAACTGCTCCTGGGACAAGCCGTCCAAGTGCGAGCCACACAACTACACCCCTGGCACATGTCCATCCCGGGACAAGACGCAGGCCAAGGACCCATATCTGGGCACAGGAGGCAGGAACTCCCAATGAGTGGGGTGGCGTGGAATCACAGATGTTGCGGGTACAGCGCCTGCAAGCGAGGCATATGGGAGCCATCAACCTGCAGATGACGAAAATGAACAAAAACATATCAGTCATGGCCGAGAGTGTGAGGGAACTAACTACTGCACTTGTGGAAGCAAACAGACAATCAAACAACACACTGCAGGAGGTGGCGCGTGTGATGCAGGAGGGACACACCACACAGAGGAGGAGGCATCACCAGTTTGTGACCTGCATGGCTGGCTATACCAGGTCCAATAACAAGAATTGCAACAGCATAGCACAGCTGTCACGTCGGTCGGTGGAAATGCAGATTGATATGGGCCATTGTTGTGGGGATGTGTCCAAAGCACTTGGCCAAATTACCACTGCCGTTGAACTGATGCAGTCTAGCACTGGTGAGCACGGCAATGTTACAGGGGAAGAGGGTAGTGAGGCATCCAGCCTAAGCAGCATCACTGCACCACTCACCACTGTCAGGAGGAGCAGTAGCCGTAGACAAACACCTCCCGCTGCAGCCGGGAATGTAGATGCAGATGCAGGTGAAAGACGTTTGCGTGTGAGAGGGAAGAAACGCTAAATATAATCAGAAGGATGGAATTCATCATGGTGACGTAACCATGTCCAAGACATTCTTTGTGACTGCATTTCAAGTCCTTTGTGTGTCTCATATGTCCTTCAGTGCATGCAGTTAATGTGCTAATGGACACCAGCTATGTTCAATTATACACCCCTACTGCTTCACGTGGTAATAAATATTTTTCTTTAAATGCAAATAAGTGTTGTGTGTCATCATTACATACCTTAGAAATAATGCTGGGTGATGTCTGTACGTTTTCTTTGCCCCTCCGCTGAACTCTCAAGATGTGCCCGGCGTGGGTGTGCTGGGGGCTGGTTGCCCTCAGTATCGGATTCCTCAATGGGGATACCTCTCCTTGTTGCTATATTGTGCAACATAGCACATGCCGCCACTATCCTGCAGCATGTTTCCGGTTGGTACAGCATTGCTCCTCCAGTTTTATGCAGGATGCGGAAGCGACTCTTGAGCAATCCAAATGTCCGTTCGATTACATTACGTGTCCTGATGTGGTCTGCATTGTACCTCTGTTATTGTGGGCTGGCTGGGTTTAAGTATGGTGTCATGATGTAATGCCTCACCGCGTATGCATTGTCACCTACAGGGTTACAAGCAATGTGTTAGTGTCAGGTATGCATTGCCATTACCTACTTCAGTGATGAGTATTGTATTCAATTTACCTAGCAGGTGTCCGTCGCCAAAATCACCCCTGAGCAGAAGTGTGTGCATGCCACTATGGCGGAAGATGTAGGAATCGTGGGTGCTCCCAGGGTATTGTGCTACGAGGTCGGTAATGATGTTTTTTACATTGCACACTGCTTGAACATTTATTGAGTGATATGCTTTCCGGTTGCGGAAGATATACTCATTTACGGCAGGGGGACATATGGCTACGTGGGTGAAATCTATGCATCCGATCACGTGTGGAAACTGGGCAACTTGGTAGAAGTCCTGTTTTGTTTGGGTCAATTCCTGTTGGGTTGTGGGGAAGGTGATGTGGTTGTTGATCAAAGACATCATGGCGGCCTGAAGGTTTTAAAGAACCGCGAAAGGGAGCTCTGTGATATCCCTCCAGCTTCTGCCACTACATCCTGGAAGCTACCTGACGCAAGCAGGTGCAGGCAACATAGCACCTGGACATGAGTTGGGATGGCCTGGGTCCTAAGTGTTCGGCGCTGCAATAGTGGGTCCAATTCATCTATTAAGTAGTGAATCATTGCAGCATTCAGCCTGTACTTGTCATATATTTGCTCACGAGTCTGTCCCAACAAAGTGATGCGCAGGCGGAAGATTCTCTCCTGGATTCTCCTTCTGGGCTGGCCTGCTGCAAGTATCCTCCTCCTTCTCGCAAAAATGAAGAGTGCTGCTATTGTGGAAGGCCACTATGGCCTCATGGGTCTGTTTAAATAGGCTTCAGATGGATAGCAGATGAGTAAAGTATTTTTTTTTTACCACCTGATTGTGATTCCCTTTAAACTGCTATCGCAAAATAGCGATTTTTGATATAATCGCTATTTGCGATTTTTCATGATTTGTGTTTGCGATTATTTACCGATTTCGCAAAATCGATTTTGTGAAATCACAAAATATTTAGCAGTATCCTTGGATTCTCGCAAATTCCGATTCGCTAAAGGGGTTCCACCTGGATTCTGCGATTTATTTAGCGAATTCGCTATTTGGTTGATGCATCTGGCGGATTGTCTCTGCAGATGACAAGGCATACTTGTGCAATGTAACTTCTTCATACCTGTTTTAAGCACATGCTAATGTACATCATATGTCACATCTTTCCAAATATTTAGAAAATGTGATTCACTTTACTTAAGAATATTGCAGCTGGTTTAAACTGCAGTGGCGTCTAAATGAATGGGGGCAGGGTGGCAGATGGGACCCATGTTTCATGCTGGCCCCTCCTTATGTCCCACCACTACAGCTGCTTCAGGTATCAGGAGGGAACATAGAAAAAATAAGAGGGCTTAATCAGTGTCTCCTATAAGGTGAGAATTGTCTCCATTGCCACGGGGACATATGATATTTTCTGCCCGGGACCCCATGATTTACATGATGGTACTGGGCAAGAAAAATACCAGCTAAAATGGCACTTTAGGGGGCAACAAAAATATGCCCTCCCCTCCAACGCCATTCCTACCCGCATGGTGTCGGTGTAATTGATTTCCTGACTGCACAGCCTGCAGTGGCGACATTATTGGGAAAATACATGCACCCCAACCTCTAAATCAGGCGAGGGGAACTAAGAAGTGGGTCAACAGGACATCCACTAAGATTTGGTAGATCCCATTTCCACCCACCACAAAATGAAGCCCTTTGATTTTGAATTTTACCCAGCACCGTCCAGACCGATAACCTGGTAATCTGGCCTTTATTTATACATATACGCTGATGACGCCTAGTTTTGCTTGCAGCCAAACCTGTTAAGTACACGTGTGTTATCTCAAAGCCGGAAACATTGTTATTAATCAGTCAGACAATTTCAGTACTGGGAAGAAAAAGTTAGCATAGAAAGCCTCTTCCAGAATTAAGGAAGCCAAAAACACACATAGATAAGCAGGTCAGTCAACAACCTATAAAAGACAGCATACAGCCTTTCAAATGGAATTTATCAAGATTCATCACGAGAGGAATAGGAGCTGGGTTTACTGTAAAGGCTCAACAGGAAATGAACTACAGTTTTCACGGAAGGGAAGTGGTAGTGGAAAGGCGGGATTTCACCTCTAGAGTCTGCTTACCCTTCTCCAGAATCCCGTCACAGGTCGTCTGGACCTTTTTACCTGTCATAGAGTGAATTTAGGCAATCTAGTCACAACTAAATAAATCAATTTCAGAATACCCAATTGCTTTCCCCAAAGAACCACTGACTAAAGACTGAATTTAAAAGGGTTTATTACATAACCAAAAATAACTGAAGATACAGGCACCTCAGCAAGAGGTTCAGAAGATAAACAGGTACTAGTACAAACATAATCCTACGGAAAAGTCTCAATCGACTAATGAAAAGAACGAGAATCAATTCCAGAACCATTAAACTAAACAGGATAGCTATAACTTGTGTTCTGGTGCTCATCAGGATAAAAGACATTAATTCAGATTAGCCTGTCCCTACTCTAGGCTAGATGACATCCCTACTCAACAATAGCCCAACCTAACCAAAGGTGTCAGCCGTGGAGACTTCCTAAGAAGTTCGCCACCTTCTCTCTTAGTCTAAAATTTCCATCACTGCTGCTAAGCTCCTTGCCCATGCGACCGCTCTCTCTAGCTCCTCAGCCATCTGCCCTGCCTCCACCCTCGGGGTGCTGTCCCTAATACAAAACCCCACAATGTTAATGACACGCCTATAGCTACGCCCATGAAGAAGGTGTTGAGTTCTGTAAAATTCCACATGGCGAGGATTCATCTTTGTCCGTTCAGCCGTCCTTGGGTCTCAGGCTCTTCATCCTTTCAAGTTGCTTCTGTAAATTCCTGGTCTACTCCTCCATGTCTGAGTCTAGAATCCTAACATACTCACACAATGGGCCCTTCTACTCTACTATCTGCTTGATGAGGCGCCTGCAAAGGAATACACACATAACTCGCAGTCTATGATTATTGCAACATTTCTTAAAGGTCACATCTATCCATCCTGTCTACAGCTCAATGTTTAAACAAGACATTTCTCAACAGGCCTGCACTGTTTCCATTAACTAGGCCTCTGCTTGGGTTTTACGCCCAACGTTTTACATTAACTTGTTCTCTTAGTTCACTAGACATCAAACCTTAAACAATAAATGCATCTTCTACTTTAAGCAAATCATATATATATATATATATGTAATTCGTTACGTTTCAGATAAAGGAGATCTCAAGTTCTATTGCATTGTTAAACACACGTTGCATTAGGAGAAAGTTTCATTTTAAAAGCATCTATATATGTCAGCAAGCATGGATTGCACTTTGTAACGTTGGCTCTGCACATATTCTGATACCAATTCACTTTAGCACTTTTCACATCTTGCATCTAACTATGATTAACAGGCCTCTATATATGCGGGTGCTGACTACTTGTACATATGCTGCACCCCTACAAATTTCACTGTAAATGGCGCTCTCTCAGTTCCCCCCTTTGATGACCCATGTCATCGCCACCCTCACATCATCCTCAGGATAAGAACTGAACTAAACAGAGCTTGTTGCCATTTTTCCCCTCTTGAGCATCTCCAATGCTCTCAAACTGCGATATTGATTATCTTGCAGTCTTTCCATTCGCATCTCTTGCACTCTCATGGATCTCGCCAATCTATTCGCTTTGTACCACTTGCACAACCTCACTAAACCCCACAAGGCGATCACGCAAGCCACTGCTATGATAAGGGGTTTCAGTACAAAACCAAGGAAACCCTTTCCTAGGTTGGCAAACCAGTTTCCAACCTTCCCAAATCCTTTACCAACAGTCTCCCATGTATTCTCTTGGGTCAAATCTTCGATCTCATAATGGATCGCAGTAATGTTGCTTATATATGTCTCCAGATCCTTAGAGTTGTCTGGTATATAAGTGCAGCATTCCTGAATCTTCAAACGTTTACAGACTCCGCCCTCTTTTGCTAGGAGGACGTCTAGGGCAAGACGGTTCTGTAAAACCATTGTCCTTATCGACAACATCTCACCCTCAACCAACACTAATGACTTGGCTGTATTCATTGACAGTTCATCCACTACAGTTGCTAACCGCCTTATCTTGATGTCATTCAAAATGACTCCTAACATAGGTATCGCTGCTCCAAACACATCTCCAATCACTGCTCCAGCACTCTCCCCCCGCTTTACCCTCCTCTGAGACCCTCCCTCCAAGAGAGCAAAATCCTCAGTATGGTAAATCTTGGGAAAGATAATTGCTAGATAACACGTTCCATACCACTTCTCTGGCAATCTCACATACGCATTCTTTCCACAGACAAAGTATACAGTAGGGATCACCTGCACCACGCTCTTCAAGAAGTCCTTCGTGTAGCACTCTAATGTAAAGGTGTGTTCGCACGTGGTCTGACCCACATACACATTTTCATAATACGTCTGTGGTCTGTGGAGACATAACTTCCCTTTCTGTACTTCATCTAAAGCTATTGGACCGTAACTCCCTTTTGACTTGTGCTTCTTCTCTTCTTCGGTCCAATCTACCTTTCCTTGTCCTGAATCTCGCAACTGTTTTTGCTTCGTGTACCTATCTTCCACCTGCTCAATAAACTTCTTTTCCACCTCTGACAATGAGCAAGTCAAATTGTGTCGGTGTGCATACGGTGTGTCTAGTTCTTGTGTTGGAATGAAAAAATATCCCAGTCTGTCTTCCGATTTGTAATAGTCCCACTTATTCAAATGCTTGTAATTTGGGACTTCTGGTAACACAGCATCATAATTTGAAAAATAATATTCAAAATGATTTCTACCATACAATATACTAATCAATAAACTACAGGAAATTCCATATGTCAACGGAAGGTGATGATATTTAATACCCTCATCTACTGATGCTGGCAATTGCATACACACATAACAGTCTTTCGCATCCATCGCATCAATGTATTCATACAACAGTTTTGCATAAGTGTTCTGTCCAAAATTTCCTTTAGACAGGTCAGTATGTAACCTACGACTTTCTGCAGCCTTTAAGGCCTTCTCTCTTCTTTCTCTTTCTTCCTTCTGGCTAGGGGTGTCAGGTGCCTGTGTCCCCTCAGCCTTCTCTACTAGTTCGTGTGGTGCAAAATAGGAAACTGAAACTACTATAACTATAAGGAGAATCACTCCTGCTAAAAGGGTGCCTACTATGCACTTGGCTCTACGATTCGGGTTTCCAGGTGCCATGGTTTCGGCTCAAGCAGTTCGTGCTCGGAAAGCACCCAAGTCTCTTTCTTTGCTATTTAGTCTCTTGAACCACACCTGGTAACTTTGAATATTCTGTTTCAGTTCTTCTTTTTCTTCAATCAACAGACAGCCCTAACCCTTCTCCGTCCTCTGTGGAAAGTCCCTAACTTTGTTCTTCTTCCACTCGGCTCTAGGTTAGTTTTTTTTAACAGTTATTCACAACAGTCTTTTCAAAGTCTTTCAACGCACATTTTAAAGCTCAAAGTTCTTTTCAAAAGTTCAAAGTTCAATTTTTACAGCTCTTAATAGTCTATGATTATGCTTGATCCAATTGCCTGCAACACATAATCCAAAAGTTCCATGCGAAGCACAACTACATCATAGGCTGGCATGTCCGGAACGAAGGTAGGAAAAATCAGTCTTCCCAGGAGTAAATCACGTATCTTGCTTAGGAGAGGGGGATTAGGAATGGTGAGTGTCAGGATACCTTCAATTTCAAGTCCAGGTATCAACAGCACCACTTGCAGCTTAACATTGGGGATTGTGCTGGTCACTTACACTGACCTCACCCTCCCGGACCTCAGTACCCCTGGCATTGGTAATCCTAACATTTGTGAAAGGATAGGTCCACTCTGGAGTGGCATATCTTTGGCACGGCACTCGCACCCTCCTTGACCTTCTCGGTCCACTCTGCGCCGCTCTGTCGTTTCCTCCTTCCAGATCGGACTCTTCGGACACAGGGGCGAGTTCTCTTTTGGAAGCCAATCTCACATTCATTCGCCTCCGCCTTTCGGGCCAATGAGCTTCTGCACCTTTTGCTCGCCGGCCTCTCGTTTGCACACCCTGTTCGTCCTCCTGGTCCGCCTCTTCTGCACTCAGATCACCTTCTCCGCCACTTCCTTCTTCTGGGGCGGATTCAGTGTCACTGTCGTCGTGATCATACACAACTTGATCAGGGGAGTTCCCAACTTCTACCGGCACCCCCACAGCTTGACTTGTCCCCTCTTCTGGATCCTCTTCGTCATTATTGTTCTCATCCACGGGAGGAGCTGTTCCTTCTTTAGGTGCTGGAGCTCGTCGGGTGTGAGAAGCATGGACCCAATTCGGCAATCCGCCACACTTCACAGCAGTAGTGGTCACGAGTATCACCTGGAAAGGTCCTCTCCAGCGTACATCCAAGCAGCTCTTCCTCACGTGCTTTCTCACGTAAACCCAATCACCTGGACACAGGTCGTGACAGAGGTCGCTAGTAGCCGGAACTTCAGCAGCCTGCACCTGAAGGGACACAGAACGGATGACATCAGATAGTCCCCTGCAATAATCAAGAATCAGGTCATCTGTGATATTCAGCAAGGCAGTTGTAGGAATAGATGGCAGTCTCATAGCCCTCCCCATCAGGATTTCGTGAGGTGAGAGCCCTGTCCTCCTATCCGGGGTACTACGCATACTCATTAATACCAACGGCAGTGCATCGGGCCATTTCAGGGACGTGGATGAGCACACTTTTGCCACTCGGGCCTTCAGGGTCCCATTAATCTGCTCTACTATGCCAGAAGCCTCTGGACGGTAGCTACAATGCAGTCTTTGATCAATGTTCAGAGCAGAGCAAAGCATCTTCACAACTTCGCTATTAAAATGTTTTCCTCGGTCCGATTCCAGAGAGGTCGGAACCCCGAATCGTGGCACCAATTCCCTCAACAATAGTTTAGCCACAGTGAGTGTACAGCACCTGCGAGTAGGGTATGCCTCAACCCATCTAGAGAACACACACACAATCACCAAGACATACCTAAGGCTATTACACCTCGGCATTTCAATGAAATCTATTTGCATCCTGTAAAAAGGTCTGCCAGACCTTCCAATGTGACTCAGTGTAACTGGTGTTCTTTTCCCAACATTTATCTGTTGACATGTCACACATCTCTGACATACTGCTTCCGCAGCTTGTCTAAATTTGGGATTGTACCATGTCTGTCTGAACACACGCAACATCGCATCCCTTCCCAGATGCACAGGACCATGTATCTGTCGTGCCATCACACTCACCAACTCATTCGGCAACACAGCTCTTCCATCCGCTGAAATCCACATGTCCAGATCTCCCTTGACACAACCAGCCGATTCCCACACCCTTTTCTCATAGTCTGACGTCTGTCCTTGCATGTCTCTCAATTCTTCCCAGGTATCTGCCACTTCAAGCATCATGCTTAGCTCAGTTCTCTCCTTTGGCCCCTCGATCGTCTGTTCAGTATATGAATATCCCTGCTCTGCACAGTAACGTGCAACTTCATCAGCATAGCGATTCCCCATAGTCACGAAGTCTGTGCCTTTGGTGTGAGCTATATATTTAACCACTGCTATCGCTGCAGGACCCTGCAAGGCCTCCAGCAATAACCTGACAAATTCACCATTCCTGATTGGGGAGCCAGATGACGTCATGTAACCCCGCTGAGACCGCAACTGACCGAAGTCATGAACCACCCCAAACCCATATTGGCTGTCGGTGTAGATGGTAATCCGAATTCCGTTGGCTGCCAAACAGGCACGCGTCAACGCAATGATCTCAGCCACCTGTGCAGAGTGTACTCCTTCCAGGCAGGCTGCTTCAATTATTCCAGAAATAGTACAAACAGCAAACGCTGCTCTCAACTGACCAGTATTGTCTCTTATGCATGAGCCGTCGACAAAGTAAATTTCATCGGGGTCTGTCAACGGCACATCAACAATATCCGGCCTAGGCTTTGTGCACAGTTCAGTTACATCAAGACAATCATGGTCTTCCCAATCATCACCTATATCATTTGGTAATGGCAACAAGGTAGCAGGATTCAAGACAGAGCACCTCCTGAGAGTCACATTCTCCGCAGCAAGTATGACCTGCTCGTAGCGTGTGAGACTGTTGTTGGTTAAGTGCTGCGTCTTGGTCCTGGTCATTAACAATTCCACAGAATGAGGTACATGCACTGTCAGTGGATATCCCATTACAATGCTTTCACATCTTTCAATGCTGACACCTGTTGCAGCAACGGATTTCAGACATCCGGGCAACGCTGCGGCTACTGGGTCTAAGGTAGCCGAAAAGTAGGCAACTGGTCTACGGACTCCTCCATGATCCTGCACTAAAACTGCTAAAGCACATCCTTCCCTTTCGCAGCAGAATAATGCAAATGATTTGTGATAATCTGGCATTCCCAGAGCCGGAGCACGACACAGGTTCTCTCGCAGCTCGAGAAAAGCCATCATACAGTCTGTGTCCCATGGTACCGGATCAATTATGTCCTTGTGCGTCAGTTTCTGCAAGGGTTTTGCTTTCAGAGAAAACTTTGCAATCCATTGTCGGCAGTTGCCAACCATGCCCAAGAACATTCTAACCTCTCTCTGAGTCGAGGGCACAGTCATTCTCATGATCGTTTCTATTCTGTCTGGTGACACCTTCCGCTTTCCCTGCTCTATTCTGTGACCCAGATACTGCATTTCTTGCAGGCAGTACTGTAACTTGCTAGGTGATACCTTGTGCCCATTCTCTCCCAAATGGTTCAACAAGGCTATGGTGTCAATCCTACAAGCGTCTTCGGAGTCTGACGCAACAAGGAGGTCGTCTATGTACTGTACGAGAACTGAGTTCTGTGGCAATACTAGACTCTCCAAATTCCTTTTCAGCAACTGATTAAAGATCGATGGGCTCTCTGTATACCCTTGTGGGATACGGCACCATGTTAATACCCGACTCTCTATTTTGAACGCAAAAAGAAATTGGCTTTCCTCATGCAGTGGGATGGAAAAGAAAGCTTGACACAAATCAATCACAGAAAACCACTCAGCTTGGAACGGTATCTGAAACAGTATTACTGCTGGATTCGGTACCACTGGACAACATGGGACAACTATGTTGTTAATTTTTCGTAGATCCTGTACTATCCTGTACTTCCCGCTTGGCTTCTGCAAGCCCATTATCGGAGAGTTACAGGGGCTGCCCATAACCTCCTTCAGGATCCCTTGTCTAATCATGGACTCAATCACAGGTTTTATACCTTCAAGTGTCTCTGGGGTCAGCTTGTACTGTGGTGTTCAAGGGAAGTCAGCGTTCGGCTTTATCTGTATTCTACTCCTTTGATCAGTCCGATCTCTTCCCCCGTAAAGTCCCACACTTCCGGTGCGACTGAGTCTCTCAAATCCCAGGGAAGTTCTTCCACAGTTATGGCAGGGTACAGTTCAATGCACACATGCGAATTTGCAACTTTAAAATCGGCATCATCATCATTAGTCTGCAACTCTACTCCCTTGGGGGTACAATAGATGGTGCAATTCAGCTTACACAAAAGGTCTCTTCCTAGCAGACATACGGGGCTAGAATCACACACCACAAACTGATGTCTATCTCTGAAACTTCCGATCTTCACCGGAACTGGCTCTGTCAGGGGATTTGTCATTCTTCTGTTTGCAACCCCCACCACTTGAATAGTCTGTCCTGAAAGGGGCAAATTAGGGACCACTGTGGACCGCACAGTAGACCTGGAAGCTCCAGTATCTACCAGGAAGGTGGTGGGGTGTCCGTCTACGTCAGCCTCTACAAAGGGTCCCCTCTGATCTACCTCTAGTACTGCTCCAAGGGTACAGTCTTCCTCTCCATTCAGGCACCGTCCTGACACTGGATCAAAATAATAATGCTCATCTCCCTCGACTATGAAGGGCATCTGCTTGTAAACCTTGTTCCCTACTGAAATCTTAGGTGGTTGAGGAACCGGAGCCCTAGGGGCCGATGTCCCCCCTTTTGTCATTTGGGGCTTAGTCACTGTCACCTTCTGCCTCGGAGGGGCTTCGACTTCCTCGACTTCCTCCTCCTCCTCCTCCTGCACCTGGTTGTCCGGATTATGGGGGCACTCGCGTTTCCAATGCCCGACCTCGTGACACTGATGGCACTTGGTCGTCTTTTTCAGGGTCGCTATATCTATCCTAGGTCTCGGACCTTCCTCATTGTCTCTTTTCTGCCCCCCTGACTTCCTTCCCAAGGTGCCATTTCCTGATTGGCCCTGTCCTCCTGCTTGCATCTGGACTAGCATCAGTTTGTCCTTAAGCTTCTTCGTTTTCGAATCTATCTCATCACTGCAGTACCTTGCATACCTCAAAATTTCGTCTAAAGGCTTGTTTTGCCAACAGATCAAATGTTGCTGTATCATGAGGCAGATATCAGGCCTCAATCCCAGCACAAACTTGGATACAAACTGTCCCATATCCTTCGGATCCATCACATCTAATCCACTGTACTGTTTAAAAATCAGCAATAGCCTCTCATAGTACTCATGCACCGTCTCTTTTGGTTCCTGCCTAGTCCGATCTATTTTTACCCAGTCTATGTCCTGTGGTGGTACTTTAGTCTTCAGCCACGTGATCGCCTGCTCGTACTTTGCCATTACCCTAGGTGACGGCCCGTTTGTGGCTGTATCTCGCTCTGGCTCTGCTGTGGGCCATTCGACACTGACTTTGCACGCTATCCACAAATCACTTGGAACCACAATGTCAAACAGTGTGTTTAAATCAATCCACAGCACCTTTGAGATTTTAACGAACCTCTCTACCTGCTTGTACCATTCCACTGGGCTCTCTCGCAACTTTGGGAAAGTGTTAGTAAAGGCAGCCAGGTCTCCCCTGCTCCAGGGTACATGTACATATCCCCCATGGGCCACCTCCCGCAAGGGGTATGCTTCCGCATGCATCAACCCTCCTCCCGGGGGTGTCCCAATAACACTCCGCCTGACAGTCTTTTTCTTTGACCACCTTTCCTCCCATCTCTCCAAGTTGGACCATGTTCGGATTCCCATGATCAGCTCTCTGATATGGGTCTTTAACCCGATCACCCTCTTTTCTTCCAGGTCTTGATCTGAGTATTGTAACCTATGGTCCCCTTGTAGGGCTTTCGTTTTTGTCAAATCCACCTCATACTTGTTCGCTAATTCTGAGAGCTTCTCATGAGCAGTCCTAGCCTTCCGAGTGACATCCTTTGCCACGAACAATAGCTCATCTGGTTCGTATAATTCAATCCTTTCTAGTGGCAGTGTACCTTCCACAATCTCCTCTACTTCTGACTTTAGTCTCAGCACGTCTAACCTTCTTGCCTTTATTGCCGCTCTCAACGTGCCTTGGCTAGAAGTTTCCTTAGAGTCCCTCCCGCTGCGGCTCTGACTCACTCTTCTGTTCTCTTCAGGTGTGTTAGGAGGAACCCTTCTACCCTCACAGGTCTCGCAGTCCCATTCCTGCCTACTGTTTCCAGAGGTGTGGTGGGACGTCCCCCTACTTCCCACACCTCCGCGTTCCCATTCCTGTCTGCTTTCGCTAGCTGCACAGTGAGAGACCATCCTATTCTCCACGTTCTCCGACCCAAACACATTCCTCGACCTGTCGCTCTGGGTGTCCACAACTGTTTCCCAAGTTCTCAAATCTGGCCTTAACTCCCTCATCGACTTCGGCCTTGGTCCTCTCAGGTTCATCGATCCCCTCCAACCCCCTTTGTCTTCCGAAGGGTCTGCCGATGTTACCAAAGGGGTGCTCCGTTCTACAGGTCTAGGTAATGTCTTCCACCCATCTGCCACATGAGTTCTACCATCGCTTGCACTTCTCTCACTCCCCATCTGGGGTAAATTCTCATTCTGTGTCTGTTCTGGATTGTACACTGATACTATAGGACCTATAGTAACCGGTACTGTAAGTGCGTCCGGCAGTTTCTGAGAATGGACACCCTCTTCCACCCGTACCTTCTGTACTGTAAATCTTCCCACTACTCTATTTACCGGTGAGGGTGGAGGTGCCTTTTCTCCCTTATCTGGGGTAAACTTGTCCCCTATTGTGTCCCATCCGTTCCCCATTGGAACTCCGCCTTCCCCTGTTGGGGCTTCCCAATGCTTTCTCGGTTGTTGCGTTCCCTCTAGCTCTGGATTGTATGGGGGTGGCCTTTCTGACAACAGCCTCTCTATCAGGCTGTCATCTGTCTCGCTGTCTTCATCTTCTATACTCTTTTTCTTCCCATCCCCTGTACTTTCCAGTAACGGATACAACTTATCTACTGTAATGGTCTGTACCCTCCATCTCTTTTCCATGGCATCCCATCTCGCTTCCTGAACCGCCCTTACCGATCGCTTCACTCTTTCCTGTCTCCTGTCTCTGTTCCTGTCGTGGGCTGCCCTGATCCATGCATTGAGCGCTTCAAACTGTGTTGGTCTGGGCAAAGGTCGCAATGCAGCCATAATTGCTTTCAACTGGTATAACACTTCTAGTCTAAACGTTCCATATTTAGGAAAAGTCAATTCTTCATTTCCATCTGTCATCTTACACCAATTATCAAGCCACAATATGGTATGCAACCCAACATTCGTTGCCATGTAATAAGCTGGAGTGTCCTCGGGTGGAGCCTCCTCCCCACCCCGAGGTTCTATCTTGTTTTCTCCTTTGAAACATTTCCGCAATACTTTAAAACATTTCATGATGAAACCCACAACGTTTCCTTGTTTACAACTCTCGTTTACTTCCTGATGACAATCCACCAATCTCAGCGCGGCTTCACACCAACCGCCCTATCACAGCGCGGCTTCACACCAACCGCCCTATCACAGCGCGGCTCCTTCTGACGTCACTCGCCTCCGTTTCGCAGCAGTTCCCCTCCTTTCTCCGATGTCTCACCGGTCACGCATGCGTCCCAATCATACACTCGAAATGATTACTTCCGATCAAGCAACCACCTCCCTGACTGTACGGCCACAGTCTAACTGTAATTGTCACCTTTCCCGGCCAATGCCTGTCCGCAAGCGAACAGACAATCACCTCAACTGTCTCCGGGCACTTCCGACCAGCGTCCGTTACCCACACACTCTTTCGGGCGATCAATGGTACCTCATGACCCCCTTTCACAACAGTCGACAATTACTGTGGATGTTCGATACACCCAAACCACTTACACTCTCCTTGAGCTTAAGATTTTCACCGGTTGCGCACGCTCACAACCTGATCTCCTTTCACACTACAGGCATTCAACTCCGCAAGACATTACAACACAATGACACAACATAACACCGCAATCTAGCAACGCATGACCCTTTTCATACTCACTCTCCTCCGACCTGCTGCTTTCCGCCGCACTGTTACTCTCCGTCAGATTCCATGGAATGCCATCCTCCGTCCGTGGCTCTCTGGACACTCTTCATGTTCTTCTCTACGGGCCTCGGGGAAATCTCAACCTACTTCTAGATTACCCTTTCTCTAGAAGGTAACCATCCTACACTGCTACCAACTGGAAAGGCGGGATTTCACCTCTAGAGTCTGCTTATCCTTCTCCAGAATCCCGTCACAGGTCGTCTGGACCTTTTTACCTGTCATAGAGTGAATTTAGGCAATCTAGTCACAACTAAATAAATCAATTTCAGAATACCCAATTGCTTTCCCCAAAGAACCACTGACTAAAGACTGAATTTAAAAGGGTTTATTACATAACCAAAAATAACTGAAGATACAGGCACCTCAGCAAGAGGTTCAGAAGATAAACAGGTACTAGTACAAACATAATCCTACGGAAAAGTCTCAATCGACTAATGAAAAGAACGAGAATCAATTCCAGAACCATTAAACTAAACAGGATAGCTATAACTTGTGTTCTGGTGCTCATCAGGATAAAAGACATTAATTCAGATTACTCTGTCCCTACTCTAGGCTAGATGACATCCCTACTCAACAATAGCCCAACCTAACCAAAGGTGTCAGCCGTGGAGACTTCCTAAGAAGTTCGCCACCTTCTCTCTTAGTCTAAAATTTCCATCACTGCTGCTAAGCTCCTTGCCCATGCGACCGCTCGCTCTAGCTCCTCAGCCATCTGCTCTGCCTCCACCCTCGGGGTGCTGTCCCTAATACAAAACCCCACAATGTTAATGACACGCCTATAGCTACGCCCATGAAGAAGGTGTTGAGTTCTGTAAAATTCCACATGGCGAGGATTCATCTTTGTCCGTTCAGCCGTCCTTGGGTCTCAGGCTCTTCATCCTTTCAAGTTGCTTCTGTAAATTCCTGGTCTACTCCTCCATGTCTGAGTCTAGAATCCTAACATACTCACACAATGGGCCCTTCTACTCTACTATCTGCTTGATGAGGCGCCTGCAAAGGAATACACACATAACTCGCAGTCTATGGTTATTGCAACATTTCTTAAAGGTCACATCTATCCATCCTGTCTACAGCTCAATGTTTAAACAAGACATTTCTCAACAGGCCTGCACTGTTTCCATTAACTAGGCCTCTGCTTGGGTTTTAGGCCTAACGTTTTACATTAACTTGTTCTCTTAGTTCACTAGACATCAAACCTTAAACAATAAATGCATCTTCTACTTTAAGCAAATCATATATATATATATATGTAATTCGTTACGTTTCAGATAAAGGAGATCTCAAGTTCTATTGCATTGTTAAACACACGTTGCATTAGGAGAAAGTTTCATTTTAAAAGCATCTATATATGTCAGCAAGCATGGATTGCACTTTGTAACGTTGGCTCTGCACATATTCTGATACCAATTCACTTTAGCACTTTTCACATCTTGCATCTAACTATGATTAACAGGCCTCTATATATGCGGGTGCTGACTACTTGTACATATGCTGCACCCCTACAAATTTCACTGTAAATGGCGCTCTCTCAGTAGGACTGGCTTTCATGCCCTGTATCCCTCACTGGTCTCGGTTTCGTTCTCTCCAAGTAGACCTCAAAGTGCCCTCCAAATGTTTATGGCCACAAATGTATGGTGTTCAGTGCCCAAAGCTTTACGTACAGCCCTGGTTGGTTGAGAATGTGTCATATGTTCATTCTCACGATGAATGAAAGCACTTCGACTCATGGAATTCAACGGCAGTAAAGTGAACACAAGCTTCTTCCTCTGTCCCGTAAATTATTTCTTTATTTAAAACACATGTAGAGCACGGTTACTGTTACAAAGCAAGAGGAGCCTTATCAGGACAAAGCACAAGGGGCCATATGAATATTGCATTCGCGCAGGGCACAGCTGTGAGACTGTTTTTATACAATTGAACTTTCTATAGCACGTACATTTAACTTGGAATTCCTCTGGGTTCATGTATACCTTGCCGACAGCAGAGCTGGAAACAGAGGATACAGTCACTGCTCACCCTTTCGAATGTGCTGTATGAAGCGTGTGTACTAATGCAGAGAAGTTCAGAGATAAATGAATGCATTTTACACAGTGCAAAAACAGACACATACATTTATGATATGGTATCTAAAAACTATAGAAATGCAATAAGAACACTCATCTCTCAAATAATAGTATTACAAGCACTGACAAAGCCAACTGTTTTTGTTTGTATATACTGTAAATGTTCACTAACAGACACACACGCGCACACACGTTACCTCCCCCACAGAGACCACATCCACATAAACAATACAGCACAGGAAACAGCACTGAATGTTTCATAACAGAATAAGTCCAGTATGTGAACCATTGTGGATACTTCACTCGTGTGTGATTGTGTGTGTGTGTGCTTGTGCTGCGTGCTAATATTTGATGTGAGTGTTGATGTAAAGGTAAAATGAGGAAGGGAGTCACCATGAGCGAGGGAAAGAGGAGACTAAGTTTGCATAATGTGGATGAATTTGGACCGAGAAGAAGGCATTCTCCGTGATCAACCAAATCAACGCTATCTCATACTCCTGCTTCCACACGCTCCGCATGCTTCGGAAGATCTTCAAGTGGATCGCCGTGATCACCCAGATGCTTTTCAGCAGCAAGCTTGACTACAGCAACGTAATCTATGCCAGCGCCACCCGAAAACTCCAAAAAGCGCATCCAGAACACCTCCACCAGACTTATCCTGGAAATCACCTGACACAACTCCATCTCCAGTCACCTGAGAGACCTTCACTGGTTCCTGTTCAAAAAAAGAATTACCTTCAAGCTCCTCACATACGCCTACAAAGCCCCCCACAACACCTCCCCTTCTACACAATCACCAGACATCTCTGCTCCGCCCAACTGGCACTGGCCACTGTCCCATGGATCTGCAAGACCTTGGCCGAAGGAAGATCCTTCTCCTACCTCGCCTCAAAGACCTGAAAATCCCTGCCTCTTCATCTCAGGCAATCACCATCACTGCCTCATTTCAGGAAGGACCTCAAGACCTAACTCTTTGACTGAACTCCAGAACTCCTTGCACCCTCCACCCAGCTCCTTGAGATCCTAACGGGTGATTAGTTGCGCTCTACAAAAATCCTGATTGATTGATTGAGGGCAGGAGGGGAGGTGGATAGAGGTGTGGGGCAGAAAGGAGGGGTTGAGGTGATGCATCTGATGATACCTCTTTGCAAGATGAAGTCAGGTAGCCAGTTCAAGTACATCAACCAGTTGTATGGTTTATAGATGGTAGATTGCAACCCATCCATACAGAACTGAAAATCCTCACAAACACAGGTCAGAAAAGGACCCCATTCAAATGAAAACACAACACCATAGCACATCACTTCAATTGTTAGGACCAGGTGAACAAACACAAAGTTCACCCTCTACTGTCAAGAGACTATGGTCTCCTGCACTTGTCCTCTTCTCCATATTCTAGCAGAACCAACAATAAATATAAGAATCATGCTCCTCTTCTGCACTTATATTCAGGACCAGAGACTATACTACACACACTCTCTAGTGCTATCTACTGAAGACAGTCACAGGATCAGGGTCATAGCTATTTGTCTCCTGAGGCGGAAGCCGGGAGCTTGTTTTAAAATTGTATTTCATTTATTTGCGCCGCATTTCTGACCTACTTTGCTCATTTTTAACTCATTACCCTCTCATTTCCACTCAGCCGAGTAGGTGCAGAGGGAATCGCCCTGCTACACGGATCTCTGCAGGGGCGGCAGACATATTGGGCAGGTACTGGGACACAGCACTCTAGTTGTTGGCTCCTTGGGCGCATAAAACAAGGCTAACAACACGAGCAGTCAGACCTAGCTATTTGTCTCCTGAGGCGGAAGCCAGGCGCTTGTTTTAAAATTGTATTTCATTTATTTGCGCCACATTTCTGACCTACTTTGCTCATTTTTAACTCCTTACCCTCTCATTTCCACTCAACCGAGTAGGTGCTGAGGGAATCGCCCTGCTACACGGATCGCCGCAGGGGTGGCGGACATATTGGGCAGGTACTGGGACACAGCGCTCTAGTTGTTGGCTCCTCGAGCGCATAAAACGAGGCTGTCAACACGTCCGTGCAGCGGACGTGCGCAGCGGGCACGCCGGTGGCGCACCGAAGGCTTGCCAAAGGCAAGCCCGTCTGCGCTCTGACGAGACCAGAGGCCTGGGATTATGTCCAGAGGAACGAAACCACGACCAAGCAGGCGAGTCTTTCCTTCTCTACTGAGTCATTAAAGGCTATTAGAGAGCTGCATTTCAATAGGAGCCATAGCCTAACTATCACTAATTGTGCCACTAAATTCCCGGACATGCTTGAAGCCCCCATAGCATGCAGGCAGTGTCACTTCACCACTATCACCCAGGAAAAGGCGACCCCTGTACATAGGAGTGCCCCATGCTCCCACCCCCTGGAGATAACAAATCTTCTATGTAATGTAAGATCCCTGGCAAAACACCCTCTGGAAATTTGGGACATGATTGCCTCCCATGCTCCCACGTTTTGTTTTTTAACAGAAACTTGGTTGAACCCCACTAACAGTACCATGATTAATCCACTTAAATAGAGAGGGGAAAATGGGTGGAGGTATAGCCATTGCTTTTCAAGATCATCTAATAGTAAACTGGCTATCCACAACCTGTAATGTAGGTGTGGAATTGGGTATTTTTAAGTCTACTCTGTCAGCTTCAGACTGCTGGTACGGAGCACTTGTTCATCAACCAGCCTTAAAAAACATCTTCCGTATTCCCAATTACTCAGGTTAAAACGCATTTCCTCCGACGAAGACTTATACCAAGAAAGCATGAAAATGTGCACCGATAAATTCAGAGAAAGAAGATATCCTGAAGACATTTTACAGACTGCCGTTGCTAAAGCTAATACCAGAACTCGAGAAAGTTTATTACACAGCCATAGACAACAACCTTGAGAAAAGAAAATCGAATTGGTATCCAAATATAGTACACAAAGTTTTCAAATTAAAAAAACTTTACTAAAATACTGGCCTATGCTCAGAACTGAACCTCACTTTAGAGGAATTTTCGACTTACAACCACCATTTGCATATCTCAGAACTAAGAATTAAAACAGATCCTAAAAAAAACAAAGCAGGTGACTGATACGAAAACATTTCGAGGGACTGTACCCTGCATGAACTGCGGCAATTGCAATTCTATCATTAAAGGGAATACCATATAACATCCCAGACGCAGAACCACAATCAAACTCAGGGTAACGGCCACATGCAACAGCTAAAACGTGGTATATTTATTAAAATGCCCATGTGGTTTAGCTTATATTGGAAAGACAGAAAGAAAGATTTGTATCTGACTCAATGAACATAAAAGCAATATCTGAACTAAAAATTGCTAGTCAACAGTAGCCGCACATTTAGCTGAGAAGCAACATTATATCAGCCAGCTACGGTTCCTAGTTCTTAAACAAGTACCGATACTATCAGGACGTGACAACACAAGATTTCTTTTACAAAGAGACATATTTTGGATTAATTTGATGGACACTGTTAATCCCAGGGGATTAAACAAATGTATGGACCTTAGCTGTTTTCTTGGATAATTGCTTAATTTAATAGGGTCCGAACATTAAGAACATTAATTTATTGAGACACCTTATTTTTTCCACACCTTCAATTATTGTTTTTATGAATTAATGTTTTCTTTAATTATTTTTTCCTTAGGTCGGGTACTATTACGTATGTTTGTGAAATCTTGATCAATAGTGCTTTATCGGATTCAGACGGGTTTCAGATTTAGATGTATGTGACAAGGTCAGCATCTATGTAGAATTAAGCACACTTTTGTTAATAGATATATTTGTTGTCTGGTTTTCAGATGGAAACTAAATTGTATCTTGTTTTAATTGCGCACATTTTTTCAGCATGGATTTACACACACTACAGGTTCTAACAGTATTGTTCTCAACCGGTATGCACCACACATTGGCATAGCCTCTCTTCACCATCCCTGATGGGTAATTATGTTTTTTTCACTTCCGGGTTAACTTCACGTTCTTAATTATGCACGCAGGTATACTGCACATTTCCGATCTGTGCACCGGCTTTCGACTTTACGCTTACTTAAAACAGGGGTGAGTGTTTATACTTATTCACTTTACACGAAGGAATACGCATATCAGATCCGCAATATATTAACTTTTTGTCATATTGATTATATTTTCGCAGAGATACATTTCTAAGCGCCGCATCTCACTGTTTACAGTTTATAACTGACATGTTTTGGAACGCTGTGTTTTAATGACTGCAGTTTGTTATGTGTGTGTGTTCCTGCGGCACTTGCTTCTTTTTCACCGTATTATCTACCATGAGACGTTAACAAACACCGGTTCAGGTTTCTTCTCGGTCACACCAGCTTTTAACTAATTAGGTCATACAGTTAAGCGAATGAACCCACGCGTCGTTTAGCTGCTCGGGGGAATTACAGCATGAACTCACTACTTTTCTGTTTCCGCCATTTTTCACGTATTCTATTTCTCTTTGGTCACCATTCTTCACGGATTCTACTTCTTTTTTGTCACCATTATTTCATTGACAGTAATGTCACTTTGGACAAGCATATCCACAGTCCTTTACACTCAGCATGAACTTTAACACTTCAGGGTTCGTCATAAATTCGTTTCAATACCATTTTCAGAATTATAATATAGCCTTATAGCCCGCCGTAGAGGGCTATACCGGCTATTAAAGGCCCTCTCCAGTGTTAAAGGCGAGGGCCTTTAACAATGGAGAGGGACTTTAATAGCCGGTATAGCCCAGCTACGAAGGGCTATAAGGCTATTAAAACATTCTGCTATTAGAGGGCAGAATGTTCTAACAAAAAAAAAACAAAGCCTTATGGGAGCATGAGGGGATTGTAATCCCCTCAGGCTCCCTGAAGCCTTTGTTCACAGCCAGAGCTGTGAACATAGAAACATTGGTATGTTGGAGCTCCGGGCTTATACCAGCCATTATAAGCCTGGAGCACTCCAATAGCTCCTAATATTCCAATGTTCTAATAACGGTTGTTCTGATACCCAGTTTCTTTTTTTCTATAGATATAAATCCCCTGATGAAGGGCTACTGCCCAAAATGCATTGGGCATATTGATACACATTATGTATATCAAAGTGAATTCTAAATCTGTTGTTATGATGGAATAATACAGGACCGCATGAAGAAAAATGTTAAATGAGAAATAAATGAAAATAAATGAAGACTAGAAGGAATTTCAGTTTGAAAGTAGTACGCGTTTGATTTCTAATTGAGTGCTGACTGGAGACGCACTTCACAAACTGGGCACAGCGCGTTCACTTTTCGTTAGCAGCTTTTACTTTCTAATCAGGCATTACAGCTAAAAGGTGTATGAAGGAATTCCCAGTGCTATCCTAGGAGAGGAGTAGGCCTCACAATAGTAAAAAACAAATTTAGGTATTTGTCACTACCAGGACATTTGAAACTTAAATGTGCATGTCCTACCTTTTGTTTACACAGCACCCTGCACTTAGGGCTACCTAGGAGTGACATATGTGTAATAAAAGTGGAGTTTGAGGCTTGTCAAGTGGATTTAAATGCCAAGTCAACGTGACAGTTAACTGCACACACAGGCTTTGCAATGGCAGGGCTGAAACAGATTTTAAAGTTTACTTGTGTGGGGGTGTACAGACAGTGCTGCTGGCCCACTAGTAGCATTTAGATTTCACGCCCTGTGTACATGGTATGCCACTTTACAAGGGACTTTCAAGTAAACCGAATATGTCAGTTGGGTATACACCAGTGTTACCATGTTTAAGATTGAAGCACATGCACTTTAGCACTGGTCAGCAGTGGTGGTAAAGTGCTCAGAAGAAGGCAACATGTGTGGGGGAAGACCACCCTAAGGATGAAAGGTCTAACAGTGTAGAACACCTAAAACAGAAAATCAGACCACATAAAGGCTATGTGTACATAATAAACATAACTGACAGAGCAAAGACTTCATGAACTCTGCAAGGTAGAGAGATATTACTAGAACAAAAAGGAGGACGTGCTGTTGTTTGTGGTCTAGTCATAAGAAGGAAAAAAAAGTCTGTCCAAATAGCCCAATTGCTCTGGAACGGTCCAACAGGATATTATCATTGACAGCATTGAATGCTTCGGAAACGTTCAATAGCAGAATCCCCCCCACACTGTCACTCATCATGACAGGCCTGCAGCTGATTAAGAATGGCTATGAATACTAATTCCGTACTATGTCCCTGGTGGAATTCCTCTTGTCCATTATCAAGAAGATCCCAGTTTTCCAGATAATTAGACATCCAGCCTGCTAGGAATTTCTCCATAGGTTTTGCCACACCAGGACGTGAAAGTCATAAGATAAAACTTTGACAACTATAAAGTGTTAAATCCTGTATTTTGTTCAATAGAGTAATGACTATCCCTTTACTGGTATGTTCACGGCTTGCAACTAATGCGTTTTTTTGCAATTGGTGCAAAATACATTTCAACATTAGGCTCCCTAGACCCTCTCCCAAAGTGCAGATGAATGCACTGGCAGCACTAATCCTCAAATTACGATAGTGTCTCTCCTTTGGCATCATCTATAGTACCCAACGGGCTTCTTGTTTTAATCCTTAAATCCAACTCATTCATTATAATGCATAAAACGTTTATGATTTTTTTTAATGAGTCAATTGAGTTATCATATATTATTTCATGCCTAGTCTCGTGACTTCGGTATAAACTCCTCCAAGGGTTTAATCCAAATTCCCTATGTGAATTATAACTCAAAATTCGCAATTCATTTCGGATCCATGAAGTTCATTCATCGGGGGATTCTAAGGATAACGTGGTTGTCTCTCAAGGTTCTCTGTGTCCAAAAAGGTTTTTTATAACAAGCATATGGACCCCTTGTTTAGTCAGTGGCCTCTTTTTGTGTCTTTTTATTAACTTATATGATACGTTTTGCTAAGAAAAAAATCAAATAAATAACCAGCATGACAAGTTCATACCTATTGACTTTACAAATGATTTACTTGCAGTCATATTTCATACCTGCACCTACTGCATTGCCAGCCAAACTAGAAACTGATTGGATTGTAAACCTTCCAAGGTTTAATCAGCTTCGAAAATGGTATGCCAGAAAAAGCCTATAGCCTCCAATAGGGAAGAAAGTTACATTGCATGACTCATTGAGGCAAGGTATGACCTATGATGGGCACTCACATTGAAATGTACTATAGGGTTTCCAAAACGATTTTGCGATTTATATTTGAGGAAAAGTAGTCTGTGGAATTTGGACATGTATTCCATTACAAAAACAATAAAGAATCTTCATTAAGGACACACGTTCCAATGTAGGAGCAGTGCATCTTCCGTCTAACTTTGCAAACCCTGCAGCTAGAGTTTTCTAAGCTTGACGTGCTCACTTGTACAGCTCATTGCTGAGCATTGCAAGTGAGTACAGTACAGACTCCAGACTAAAGTCTTCCACTGCGGTAACAAAACCTTCCACTCAATGTCGCGATTTAAAACAAAAATGTTCACTCGAAGTGCTGAGTAATTCCCAGTTCTGCAGCATCTACAACAAAATGTGTAATTTACTCTGGTCTTCTGCTGTGTGCATCTCTAGCCAGCCCTGCCTTGGGAAAATCCTATAAAAATAATTTTGAAAGTAAATTCATGTGTGACTAAGCAGGAATGCCCTCCTATCGTAAACTGTGATAAGATAAAACATGGGAGCAAAGTAAGATGACTGGAAGGAGCACGTTTAGCAGGTCTAATAAGCATTTTTGCAGTATCTAGTGCAGGCAGGAAGAATTCCCACTATCAGTGAATGTGTTGGCGCTGTTGTGGTATTCTCAAACACCACATTTCAATTCGAACGGTGTTCATGGACGAGTTGGAGGGTTCAATACAGTTATCACCAGCATCAACTAATGGATTTTATTTGGAACGATGTGATCCATAAAACGACATAAGACGTAGAGGCATAGTTCAAACACAACGATAGTAAAAACATCAATTACACATAGAACAGAGTGTATGTGTTTTCCTAGCTCTTTAAAAAAATTGAAGGTATTGCTTTAAAATGTTAGCTAATGTGATAATTCTTTATTTAGGTGCTTTTTGGCACAAGTGTGTTTCACAAGGACAATGTGTGACATATAAATACATCTATGCATGTAAAACTTTTATTAAAATTGTTTTTAAAAACAAGAGTATGTGTGTTTGTGATATTTGAATAGCGCACATCTATTCAATTCAAAAGGCAAGCACACAATAAACAGTTTCCTAAATTGGAGCAGCATTGTGGCAGTCCTGATGAATACAGAGGTGTTGCTCCAGATCCTGACAGTATAAATGGAAAAGGCCAGCTGCCATATTTTTTTCTTTTTTACACATCTTAATCTCCACTTTGAAAGTGTCCTGGCAGCAGGTTGCTAAAGAACCACCAGAGATGGTGAGCTTGTCTGCAAGATAAGCGGGGGTGCTGGTTGTGATGGTTTTGTAAACAATGCATATGTTAGTGTCTATGTGACAGCATCTAATAAGGTTGAAATATTAACAGCATGGGTTAAGGATGCTTTAGGACTGTTTATTTCACGGTGTTCACTTTTGTGTTTTTTTGCAAACAAAAAGGGTGAGAGCAGTTGCAGCAGGGGCCTTCAGTTTTTTCCTAAAGTGTCCCTGGGGTAGGACTTTATCCCCCAGAGTGCAGCCTGTTTATAGGTGAACCACCACTGATGACGCGCTCAAAAGCACACATTGAGTTCCGCAGCCCGAGCGAGAGCAGTTGCAGAGTGGGCCTTGAGTTTCTTTCTAAAATGTCTCTGGGGTGGACCACCACCGACGGCCACCGACGGCGCGCTCAAAAGCACATATCCGAATCCCATTTTACAGTGTTGCCAGATTGGGCTAGATCACGCACAATTGGGCTATATTTTTTCCAGTTGTGCGGTAAAATGTTGGTTTATGCTAGTTGCCAGATTATAAATATATATACAGCGCTCCAGCAAAGTAGTATGTTAAAGCGCTTTATTAGACAAATATTTACTTCTGCAACATCAATTCCAATGCATTCACCACCTGCTTGACGCTGTCCCTGCCCCTCCTTCCTTAAAGTAGCTCTATTGGGCTACTTTGGGCTACTTTTTGGTTGGCTTTGGGCTATAGAAAGCTTAAAACATCTGACAACACTCATCCCGCAGCACGGGCCAGAGTAGTTGCAGCGGGGGCTTGAGTTGCTCCCTAAAGGATCTCTCTGATGGGACTTCGTCCCCCAGACTACAGACTACAGCCTACTGTGGGCGAACCACCACTAACGACGTGCTCAAAAGCACACATCGAGTTTCACAGGACGCACCTAGGCCAAGTGCCCATCTACGGCCGTCCTCAGCCGGAGGAGTCCGGGCTAGGAATATTCACTTGGCCATTGTTTCTGAGCCTTGTGATTTTTGATGACTAATACGGAGCAGGCACCCTGACTGGAATTCTGTTTAGCTGGTCATCATTGGTGAAGTAAGTGGGTTAATTTGCTTAGCGTTTTGCACCGTTTTTACGTTGTTTGTAGCTGTGTAATGGGGGAACACGTGGAGGTGGAATTACAGCTCCTCTATTTAAAGGTGTTTTGTTGGATCAACCAGCACCGATGGGCAAACGTAAAACAGAGGTTGCTAAAACACCCAAAGATCCAAGTATCATTCCCAAGTGTACTTCCATAGACTATTTTTTAGCGCATGCTGTTGAAGTCGTATCTAAAGAAATAGACGTAGCAGAACTTGAGTTTATCTTTGAGCATGGTTGGGCCAAATGGTACAGATGAACATGTGGTGTTTGTTGAGGACCCTGAACCAGGATTAAGTAAAAATCAGGAACCTACCCAGAGACATAGTATTAGCATTACTGAAGTTCTGGACAGTTCTATTCATCAACAATCTTGTACTGTGTCGGAGTCTGTGGCAGCACCTCCCTTATTCCACTTGGACTCTATGGGGCATATTATCAAGGGGGGCGATAGGCACTTTTCGCCGGTTTAGCGGCCGTTTTCGGCCGCTAAGCAGCAAAAATTCTATCGCCGCTATCTGTCTATCTATTCTAACTGCTGTTAGCGACAGCTTGATAATAGGGCGATAGAATTTTCGCCGCTTGAAAGCGATAGCGAGCGGTTTGGGGCCCGCTTTGCATGTCAGCGATATTTATCGTTAATGACATGCAAAGTGGGCGTACCCAACCCGTAAGCGACTGAAAGCAGTCGATAACGTCGCTATCGCCTATTCACAAGGCTGGCGTAGCGATGGAAATATTCCCGCTATCGCCAAAAACTAACGCCTGCTCTGACCAGTTCTTAGCCATGTTATCCAATGGGAGGTGGATAACATGGCTAAGAGCATTTCGTCGCTAATGCGAGAATATCGCTATATTCTCAGCGATATTCTCGCATTACGCCGCTATCGCTGGATATTTTAGCGCTATGGAGAAAAACGTTGTTAATAGCATGTTTTCTCCGCTAAAATATCCAGCAATAGGCAGCGATAAAAAAAAGTCGCTAAGCGCATTTAGCGATAAATATCGCTAGTTGTTGGTAATATGCCCTTATATTTCCAGCTTGCCCACCCACAGTAAAACGTAAAAGGAAGAAGTCTCAGAAGGATGCACTTGCCAACTCGAGCTCCCCAGATCTCCCTGTCCAACATGGGGCTAAAGAAATATTTTAAGGGTGATTGTGTTATTAATTTTCAACAGTCAAGTATTCCTGCCAATATTTTTGCAAGGGCAGTGCCACCTCCCTATTAGCTCAGAATATGGCTCTATTTCTCCTGGGATTCTTTTATCATCATTTATGGAGCCCAGAATGTGAGAAAGTGGCTCTATATATACTGGACTAAAGTAAGGTACAATGTGCATAGAGGCCATCAACCCCAGAGGTATAACAGAGGTTAAAGTCAGGGCTGACCTTACTCTCAAAAGTGGTAGCTTGGTCAAGCATTAAGGCAAAACCATAGGACAGTGTAAAGCATTTGTTGTACACACTCAGTCAGCAAAAGGTTTCACACACTCAAGGACTGAACTCCAGGCCAATTTTTGTTATAGCAACAGATATAGTTGTTTTATTTTTAGAACCAACAGGTATCAAAAATATACTTTTCTCAATTGTGAGTGATCTCAAGTAATGACTTTGCAGAAAGAAAATAACTTTGTAAACACAACAGGTACGGGGGTTGCAGTAGGCAATACAATTGTAAACACAATCTAACATTGAACTCAATGGGTCTTTCTACAAAAAATGCAGTTCAATACTTTGTAAGTTACTTTTGTAATTCCAGGGCTGGATCGTAGATTCAGTCCTGGGGTCTAAGCTGAAAACAGTTTAGTAAAAACGTTTTGGTTATTGCAATGATTTTTGAGGAATTTAAATGTATTTTTAAAGTTCACACTTAGAAACTTTTCAGTGAAAATCTAGCAATATTATCCAATGGGAGAAAATTCAGGTTACAGGTAAAGTACGTTCTCGTTACTTTTGTAATCCAGTACTGGGCTCCTAGGTCCAGCACTGGGATCTCTACTTAAGTCAGGTAAGTAATTACGTTTCAGTAGTAAGTACGATTTTTAAGGAATATTTCAAGTTTTCAAAAGTAGACACTTCAAAAAAATTTCATAGAAAAGCAGACAATGTGTTCCTATGGAGAAAATACAGGTTACTAGTAAACCCGGTTAGAATTACTTTGGCGGATCAGTACTGGGCTTCAAGGTACAGTTCTGGCTTCTCTCCTGATCACAGGTGAGTACTTCGGAATTCGGTATTCGGCTGATTTTATAGGAATATTAGAGTTTCAAAACTTCACACTTAAAAGATTTTTCGAGTCAAACCAGTCAATGTTATTCTATGGCAGGAAAGAGATTTATCGGTTTCCAGGTGAGTACTCGACTGGTGAAGTTAAGGTTCTGGGCATAGAGAGAGAGAGAAACTTGTTTATTTAGACCATAGTCTTTTAAACAAAACGAAACAAAACACACACAATCAGTGTCCAAAAAGTACGAACAGACAAAATTTCTACTACATCATAAATAATTAAAATTCACTACAGGTTAAAAAGAAAGATTAAAAGCGGGTGACTCCCTCAGATACGCAATTCGTTAAACCCAAATTTTATGGAAGTTCTCACATATCTAGAAGAATAAAAAACAGATTTAAGTTTTATAAAAAGGCTTAAAGGGACTTAAAATCAATGTCCATCCTTCAATAGCTTCCTTCCAAAATCTTTTATGACCTTCAGGAATTTACCCAATCCAATAGCAATTTCTACCGAATGCATATCTGTAAGTAAGCAAATCGCCTGGGCACGTGAAATTATCTTATGTGATAGGAATATAGGACGTTAAATAATGTACAAATGTGCAATCAAGCAATATATGTAACATATCGTTTCTTAGGCCCCACCTACAGTTACAGTTACCTTCTGGGCCAAACAGTACGGACTTTAATTTCCCATCTATCTTCCAGGGGTTAATCCCCACCCGGAACCTTAGTATTTCATATCTTACCCCTTGGTTAGGCAATATATCCAGATACGGGAACCAGCCTTCATTTGCCCAAGAGTTCTTTGACCACTGGACCGATTTTTTTCTCCAACATGTAATCTAGGTCCTGTGCTTTTCAGAGCGTCTGGCCTTGTTCCCTAAGTGTTCTCTTTGTAAAGTCGCCTATCTGTGCGTTCTGGGTAAATCTCACATTAAGACGCCCAGATACTTACTGGAGTGTTTTTCTCACATCCTTTGCCCAGACAAGATTACTTATTTGGATTTCCTCTCCACACCATTGTGAGACCTTAGGTGTCAATCCTGGGTCTTGGCGCTTCCAAAATCTTACCAGGGCCATTTGGGATTGTACACTCCAAGAAGTTAACCCTAGTTCCACTCTAATTGCTTGAACCATTGTACAATTAGGTAAAGACAATAACATTTTTAAAATGTTTCCCTCTTCCTGATCCCATTCATGTTTACCGCTCAAGTATAACACTTCCGCCCCATACAATACTTGGGGGGGATCATTGCTTCAAATGCCTTTATCATTGGTTTGTGTGTCATGTCTCCATATTCTTTATTAAACTTTTTTAGCCCACATGTGGATGAAAAGGCTTTAGCTTTTTGAGCCTCCAGATGGGTACGCCATTTTAGCGCACTATCAAACCAGAGGCCTAAGTATCTATATTCCTTAACTGCCTCTAGTTTGTCATCACCCAAGAACCAATTAAAATTCTTCTTACTCTTTCCAAAGCATAAAACCTTAGTTTTTTCCATATTTACAGTCAATATTTTCCTATCACAATAGTGTTTAAAAGCAGTTAATTTCCTTTGGAGTCCTATTTCAGTTTGGTCCAGGATCACTAAGTCATCAGCATATAAAAGGTAAGGCACTTTATGCCCATTCATTCTTGGACTTGCGCTTCTTTCCACTTCAAGTGCCGCGGGAAGATCTGCCAAAAAGATTGAAAATAGCAGGGGTGCCAAGACGCACCCCTGTCTAAGACCATTCCCTACTAATATCTTATGAGTTAAAGCCCCATGCGTATCTCTAATGACCTGGGCCCAATTCCCACTATGAAGCTCTTTTAGGATTATTAACAAGCCATCCAGTAGTCCATATTTTAACATATCTTCCCAAAGTTTATTACGATCCACAGAATCGAACGCTGCTCGAAAATCGACAAAACAGCAATGTAGCTTCCCATTTTGTTCTATCGATTTCCGAGACAGGGCCCATAGGGCAAAGCAATGATCTATTGTGGAGTGGCCTTCTTTGAAGCCACCTTGTTCCACTGGGATAATTGCTCTCTCTTCTGCCCAAATCTTTAACCTACCTAGTATTATCTTGGCAAAAACTTTCTCTCCAATATCGAGTAGATTTATTAATCTATAATTCCTTGGTGCGTTGACGTCCCCTTTTTTATGGATTGGTCTAATTATCGCACCCTTCCAATTACTAGGTATTATCCCTAGTTCTAGGATTACTACAAACATGTTGGAGAAAAATTCAGCCCACCAAGGTGTACATAGCTTAATTATCTGGGCAGGCAGGTTATCTGGGCCAGCAGCTCTTGTTAGGTTAAGGGTCTTTATCGTATTAAATACATTTTCTACTGAGAAGTCTGGTTTAAGATCGTCTACTAGACCTCTCCAGTCCCCCTGCGCTTCCTCTTCAATTTCTCTCCCCGCTGGGTATAGTTCTTTCAGGTAAACCTCCCAAGCACCCTCTTCTACCACACAGATCATTGAAGCTGCTGGGGCCTCTGATCCTGATCGGACTAGATTCCAAAACAGCCGTATGTTCTTTGATTCTATTGCCTCAAGCAATTTACCCCAACAGATATCCTTATGGGCTCTTCTTGTGCTATTAAGAAGCTTGATATAGTCTTTATTTAATTTGGCGAGGTTTTCTGCTCTAGCCTTATCATATTTTTTACGCAGACTGCGCTGTTCTCTCCTTAGTTCTCTTTTCTTATTTAGACAGTCTGTATTAAACCAGTTACCTTTCTTGACCTGTGTGTTTTGGTTACTCTTGCTGGCCTTTGCGTCCGTTCTGAGTTTAACCTTGATGCTTTGTACCACTTGGTTTATCTTATCAATATACCAGGCCAGATCTAAACCAGCTGTACATCCTAAAGGTATATCTTGTTGGAGCCTGGTTAACTTTTCTATATATTCTTCGGTTAGCTGTGTTGAAATTCGCCTAGTATAATCCATCTGTTGTATAATTACTTTCTCGGCGACAATTTCGTGGGAATGTACCAACTCCAGTTCTAAAATATTGTGGTCACTATCTTCTATATGGTTGACCTTAAAGCCCTTTATTAGATTGAAATTCCATGCTGGCATAAAAACATAATCTATTGGACAGTTTTGTGACCCTTGTTTAAAAGTTTTCTTTGCCGGGCGGTCTTGTGGGAACCTGCCATTCAAGCAGAAAAAACTCTTGGTCGCTAAATAGTTTCCCAAACTTACATCATGCCGAGAGCATGAGCTTTAGGGAAACTTTGCTTGGATTATATTGTTGGATTCTAAAATTTCCAGATACATGAGATTATACCGCTTAGGGTTGAGTTTATGATTAAAATCTCCTATCAACAAAATCAGATCTGAATCGTACTTTTCACCCAGAAGATCTACATCATTTTTAAAATTTTCCATTTCAGCTCCATATTCCTCCTGGGCACCCCATTGCATGTACACATTTAAAAGCAACACATTTTCTTTCTTATTACCAACAGCAGTTAGGGTTATTCTACTACAGAGCAGCCATTTACATGTTACAGTGAGCTAGGATACATTTTTCACCGATTTTGTAGATAATAACGTCAATAAACCCCCTGCCGGGCGTCCTGATCTAGATTTTACTGCCGGTCGGTAGGCTTGACGGAACCCTTCCACTATAGGGGGCTCGCCACATAGCCAGGTCTCCTGGATACAAAGGATCACAGTATTTTCTGCAAGTTCTTTTAATCGTTCTAATTTTATTTGATTTCCTAACCCATTTATATTCCAGGAGACTGCGTTTAGGCCATATGGCTGCCCTGATTCCTATTCCACGTCGCTAAGGGGCCCATACCTATTTGATACCTCTAAGTACTGCTTGGAAGCTCCTGGGGGGCCAGTATTAAGGCTCCAATTGAACCAAGCGTCCTCATGAGCAGAATTATTTATTATAATATTAAGATTTCCTAAGCCTAACCCTACACCACTTTCTAACAGTCTTACTTGCCTTTTTTCCTAGCCCTGCATGGTGCTTTAGGAAGGCTTTGCCTTGCATTGCCCTTTCTTCTGCCCCTACTTCTTCAATAGGTACTAACCGAATCCCTGCACTTTCTGCTCTCTCAATGGCGATTTTTACCAGGTCAGAATAAACTTGAACCTTGGTAAACTCTTTTCCATCGGGGGTTACTTGAAAGCCCACCTGGCGGAGATCTTTTGTGCCGATCCCTTTCAAGTTAGGGCAGTGGGCGAAGGAATTAAGAAGAAGTGATCTATTTAAATACAAGCTCTTCTTCATTTTGTTCCCGCCCCTTCCCATTTTTACTTGCTCAAAGTACAGCCATTGGTTTCCTTTAGGCTCCATTTCTTTTAAGTTTAACCCCCTATGTAGTTGTTGTATATTAGATCTAGCTTCAATGGCTTTCTCGTTGTATTGCTTCCCCTTATTATTTTGTTCTCTCTTACCCATTCCTTTTATTACTTGCTTCCTTACTGGATTCTCTGTACTTCCTATTCTTACTCTACTCGCTCTCTCTCTCTTAGTTTTTGGAGATTTTAGTTTTAACACATGTTCCGTTAGACTTATTGATTCCTCCAACTCTCTCGCTTTTCCCACTACTCTGATTTTACCCTTTCTTTGCACTCTTTTCCTAATGCGTCTCCCCTGTCTTGATAGGGTATGTCTCTTATACTCGCCCCTTCTTTTTACAAGCATAGGCCATTTTGAGATGTAGACTTCATGGTTTACAACGGGGGTTCTATATTCCCAACCTCTTCCCCCCCCCCCCACAGTGGGTGTTACATGCACGAGGTCAGGAACAGGTCTTATCATTGAGGGCATTTGGCCCCTGATTCCTTGTAATTCACCCTGAATTTTTGAGAGGTGTGAATTCTGTGTTTTTAAAATGTCATGATTTAACATTGTCACTTCCAAGATTCCCTGGAGTGTTTTTGCAACATTAATATCAAATCCAACATAGAGGAGGCCGGGTTTGTTGAAGTTTCTGGATTAAGCTGTAGAGATTGATTGCAGTCTTTGGTACCCTTGGACCCTATAGTGTGCTCATCGTACGCCTCAAGTCCCTTCGAGATTCCATTCTGAACAGAACAGTCATCCTCCTCATGTCCTTGATTTTCATTATTTGTTCCCTTTGAATCAAGGAGTATAGATAATTTTGGGGACGAGGATAGTCGGGTGGCATTATAGGTCTATTATGAGCAATTAAAGACTGTAGAGATTGGTCAATTAAGATTTCAGAGTCCACCATTTGTTCATCAAATATAACAGAAGTGCCTTCGTTCCAGGATTCCTCCCGGCTGTTTCCTGATCCATCACAAGGGGCTTAACTGGTGAGAAAACCCTTTTAAAGTGTTTTCCCACAAAGTCTTTCAGGGAGTTTGAAGCTATACCCCCCTTACTCCCCACTTGCGATGATTCCTTGAGGGGTTTCTCTTTTTTCTTTAGAGTGCGTTTGGACCTTGGTTTTGGCCCTAGGTCGTTAGGATCCATTGGGGGGATTTTAGAAGACTTTGCCTGTCCCAACATGCTTTTATTCTTCCTCGGTGCCATCAAAGGAACTTTTTAGATAAAAATTGCGTCTGCCCTTAATCCCCAGCTGACTCCGCCCCTTAATCCTAGATACTGTCCTCAGGACTGGGGGGGTCGGTTTTTAGGATGAATAAAGGTAATAAAAGAAAGGGAGAGGGGATAAGAAAACACCCTTTACCCCACTTGCCTCTGTTGTGCTTTTTATAGATACTCCTGCACCATACCCGTGCCCGTGCCCTTTACAGCATTACACTCGAAAGGCCCTTGCCTCTCCTTGCTCCTTCAGGAGCCTAGGACCCCTGGTGCCTTTTTCCTGCACCTTCTTCCGATTTTGCCCGGCGTCTCCCTCCACTTTCTGCAGGTATTCTGGACTCTCAGGGCTCTCACTGTGAGGGCTGGGATATATGCTTTTCGCGCGTCTTTTCCCCTCTCTGCAGCTTCCTTTCTCTCACTGGGGTTATTGCAGATCGGGGGGGGGGGCGGGTGGTGACCGGGAGGCGGCTATGACGCGATTTAAACTCTCCAGCAGCCTTTCCCTCCCTGGAGTTATTGCAGGTCGGGGGTGCCGATTGGTGGCCGGGAGGCGGCTATGCCGTCCGATTTAAACTCTCCAGCAGCCTTTCCCTCCCTGGGGTTATCGCAAGTCGAGGGGGTCGGGGTGCAGCTATGGCGTCCGATTTAAACCAAGCCCCGAGCCTAGTTTCCACGTCTCTTGCTCGGGGCTTCTCCTTCTCCTTGCAGCGTCCTCTCGCGTCGCAGCTTCCTTGCTCGTCACGTGATGAGGGTCACGGGTCACGGGCGGTACGCGGAACACAGCACAACAGAGCGATAAGGACCTGCTGAGCAGCACCAATCTGGGCATAGACTCAGGGGTCCCCCAGGGTCAGGTAGGTACAGTTGGTATGATGAAGCGAGCTTCAGAAAATATTTTACTCTGACTTGTGGATTCAATTCCCTATAACATGAACTAATCAATTAATGAATTGTTGCATGATTTGTTTGATTAATCCAACCTAGATTAAGTTTGCACCACACATGAACACGCGGGAAATAATAACATGTGCTTTTGTTGCATTTTCAAGTCTGTTTTGTAACACATGATTAATATTGTTTTGTTTGTCATGTCTGTCCTATTGTCTTTGTCACTATTAATATGCGGCTGATCATTCAAGGCATGTGCCTCCTTATATGTGCTTACATGTTTGTCCTATGTTGTGATTTGTCTGTCTGTGAAACATTTAATCATCTTTTACTCTTTCAGAAACATAAAGCTGGACTATATGAAGAATGGTAGATATTTTATGTGCTGCTTTATTTGTTTGCTTCTGCTAGTTGTCATTTATTAATGGGTTAATCACTAGCAGGGAAGGGTGGATAACAGAAGGGTTTGTTTTACCTGAATTAATCACTCTTTTTGTGTTTGTTTAATTATTAGCCTGAATGTGGTTTGAGGCCTAGCCTTAGTTCTGGTTCTGAAGAAAAGCTTGTCGGCCTGTACGTGAGCAGAGTTGGAGCCAAGTGCAGTCATCTTGGAAACTTTCCATGGAACTTTGCTTTTGCACAACCTTTGAAAAAGACTGTGGCTCTAACAAAAGAGACTTATTCATGAACTGCTCTGGATGTTCTTTTCTCAAGGCCGATGAAATGGCAGGGATGATTTTTGCCGAGCTCTGGTGGAAGTCAGAGAAGCAACTTTTTAAATTGTTGCAAAGACACTCGGAAGCTGATGTCACTCTATGTCAATGAACAATAGTATGGTGATGCTTACACCCTGGACGAGGTGGTTTTGGTGGTCTGACAGACAGCAACCAATCACAGTGCTGAACTTTCAGAAAAGAATTACATTTTAGTTAGATTAGCAAGCAAATAGGGTATAAAAATTGGCCTCTTGAAGGGATCGGGGCTGACTGTTTCCTGAGGGCGAAGTGCTGTTCGATTTTCCATGGACTTGTAAGCATTCAACTGTTTATTCATTATTTTCCTTTTCAGGTCAGAAAGCTAACTTAGGGTTTAGGGTCATGTTTTCTTTAAATTCATTATTTCATACAATGTTGAACTGCCAGATTTTGAGCCAATGATTAATGCAATAAAGCTTACTTAATAAAAATAAATGTTGATATTAATAAAGAGCTAATTGAATTTATATAATTTTGAAAAATTTAAAATAAACTTTTAAAATGACAAGCTGGTCTTGTTTATTGAAAAGAGTTTAATAACAACATATCAGATCTATTCGCCTCATGTTTCAGCTGCTCTGTTGTTTTTTATGGGCCTGGTTTTGATTGGTAAGTATGGTAGTAGATTGTGATGTCATTTATAAAGAATTTCTGTTGGAGCGCTGGAACAATTCATGGTAGCATTCAGACGGTTATATGTTGTTTTTGACATGCATGTTACATATATGTTGGTATAGTCATAGGATTAATGTCTAACATATGTTGATCTTGATTTTGTCAGATTGTTATATGTAGTATGTAATCTTTAAGGGTTTTTCCAACTGTGGAAAATTCTTGGTTTGCCATGGCAAGAGTAGTGTAGCTAGAAGAGTTACACAGTGCATTTGTCTGTTTCAAAATTGTGGTATAGAATATATCACGTGTTGTGGACGTACAACACAAGTTTAGGGACCTTAGATTGACTGGTTGAATGTATAGTGAGGATTGCCTATGAAATTGTAGCATTAAGCATAGGGACTTGTTGCCCGTTTTAACACTTCTGTGAAAAGAGTAGTAGGATTTATTCAAGCTTGAGAGAAGGGTGAGATAGCGTCGTCTATTCTTATCAACGCCTGAAGTTTTCTGTGGTTGGTTCAAGTCCTGCCAAGAATTCGTGTGTGTATGATCAGGGTTTTCTGTCTGGAAGTGCGTGAATGATTGAGATTTGTTAGAAGGGTAGGGTAAGAATTACTCTATTGGCAATTGAAACTATTCTGTGAGAATAGCGTCGTCTATTCCACGCTGAGAATACTTGAATGAATGTGTAAAACTATCTCTTTGTTAGAGAAACAGGCAAATGGTTTCCTTTATGTAGTTATTAATTGCGTTTTTAAAAAAGTAATTGGAAAGTGTTTTAAACCCTTCTGGGTAAAGTAAAAGCATTAAAAAGGTGTTTTGCGCTATTTAAATACCTTCAAAAAGCATTGCGCGCCATTTAAATTCATTGAAATGTGCCCCGATCGAAAATTGTAAGGGAGGGGCTATTTTGAGAGCGAGAGCGTGTGGGGAGAGCCTGCAGCCGCAGCTGCTGTGTACGTCAGAGCCTGCTGTGCTCTGATTGGTTGTTATGCCTGAAGTGTTGGAGCAAGGCAGCGTTCTCATTGGCTAACTAAGGTGTGATTGTTAGTTTGAAGTGATTCTTGGCTTTTGCGGATGTTCCTGTTCGGAGTTCTGCTCATAGATCGCATTAACTAATTATTTGCGTGTCATGTGTGGTGAGCGAGCTCTGTGTGGAGGGAGACTGTAGCAGCAGTGGTGACAGAATGGATACAGCCATGTGGTGATTGGCTAGGCTTGTGGTGCGCTGATTGGCTGGAGCGCTGTGTGATTAGTTTGGTATTTTATATTTTGAGCAGTGGATTAGATCAGCTGCTTTACCGTTGAAATTGCGCTGTATTAGAGTATGGAGCATTTTGTGAAGGAGGGGGGCTGGAGCGAGTGAGAGAGCTGTCAGCTGCAGCGGCTGTCTACGTCAGCCGCCGCGCTGCCATTGGCTAAAACGCCGTCGCGTCATAAAAAGAGCCGCGCACCCATTGGTTGGTGACGCGTAGCGTCATAAGGGAGCCGCGACCGGATTGGTTAAGGCTCGAGTGTAGGCTTTATAATTACTGCCTGCCGAGGAAGTGACTTATAATTAAAAATAAAATTAAAATACTGCTTTAGTCCCTTTTTTCCTAATAAGTTAATGTTTTAAAGGGAGAAGCGTGTTGTGACTGATGTAAGAGAGCGAGTGTAAAATAAAATAAAAATTTCACAAATAATAATAAAATAAATATTGCCGCTTTCGTTTTCCTTTCTAGCCACGTTATTGTTCATGTCACAGCTGATGTGTGTCGAACATTGCGCGTAATTTTAAAAGAGAGGCAGGTCGTGGAGAACAGAAAGTCACAGAAGCCGTGTGCTTCAGAGCCGATGTGCTCTGATTGGTAGGAAATTAGGGCACGTCATAATAGAGCCGTGTTTTGATTGGTTAAAACATCGGAGTCACAGAAAAGTAATGCTGTGACTGGCTGGAACTGTCAGGTTATTTTCAGTTACAAATGTTCTCGTTTCGGTTTTCTTCCAAAATCGCGTTATTATTTTAAAAAGAAGTGTATAACATCTAATTAATAACAAAAGTTGCGTGCTGTAATTTTAATAAAAAGAGACAGGTTAAGCGCGAGAGGGGAGAGACTACAGCAGTAACAGTAGCGTTGTAGCTGCAGCCGTGCTGTGATTGGCTGAGCTCGCGAAAGCAACGTTCTAATTGGCTGGAGCGCCGTGCTGTAATTGGTCGAGGCATTTGTAGTCGCGCTGTGATTGGGTGAATGCGCGTTGCTGCCTATTGAATTGTTTACATTTGACCCTGTTTAGATTTCATTCCCTGCTATTGCTATATTTATCATAGTGGATGTGTTTAGTGATATGCTAGTTGTGCGCTGTGTTGTGGGCTTGTTTGCAGAGGAGGGGCTGATTGGAGTGTGAGAGCTCGAGGGGAAACTGCAGCAGAAGTGAATGTGATTGGCTGGGCGTTGCAAGGGAAGTGTTATGATTGGCTAAGTGTTATAACAACGGCGTTGATTGGCTCAAGCATTTATTGTGCTGATATCGACTAATACTTATTATTTCCTTAGCGCTAGTGCCCAAAGTTTCTTTTAGAAAATGTTTAGATTCTGATTTTACCAGCGCTAGTACCTGAAGCTTTGTTTGAAATGTTATCTACATATTGGGGAAGTGAGACTAATTGTTAAATAGCAGTCCTCACAGAACTGTTGGTAGTGCATTATTAGCAAAATCATGTATTGCAAATGCAAATACAGCCACAACAGTAAAATTAGTGGCAATAACAAATACTTCTATTAGAATAGGGATTACAGTATTAAGTTAATGTGTGTTATAGTAGCAAGCAAACATTTTTTCATAAATAAAAATTGGTGATTTATGATTTCGATGTAAAAATTAAATTATTGGTTTAAAGAAATTTATTGATAAAGGAGTCTAAAGGTTTTTGCAGCAAAACATTTTATTTAGATTAAAAGCAATCAGATTAGGTTTTCTTTTTTCACAGGTATTGATGCAGAAAGGTGTGTAAGTGCAAATAAATTGAATTTAAAATTAGCTAATCACATTTAGGTGTTTGTTGTTGTAAATTAAATATTTTACATTGTGTTTTTGCAAATTGATGTTTTTCTTTCCAGGTTTATAAAAATTTAGTGATGCAGGTGAAATATTAAATTGACCAAATTATAAGAATTTTCTACACCTGATAGTGTTAAATTAATTAATTAATTGATCAGCAAACGGTATAAGGCCAATTAGGTGAACACATTTGCCTATTATAATTATATATAACCAATTTTAACATGGATAACAATTATCAAAAGAAAGAGAAAAAGTTCTCCTGGTATAAGAAAATGAAAAAGGTTGTTGCTAAATGCGAGAATAAATTAATGATTCCCAAATTAGCGAAATTAAATAATAAAGGTATCAAAGTAGAAGATAGTGATCAATGTAAAATAGATGTTGTAAATACAGATCAGGACAATAAATTAAGTAAATTGCCAGAACAGATTAATGTAACGCCAGAAGTCCCAGATCAAATTGATAGAGTGCCAGCTCAGACTTCTACTAAAAATGATGCAACAGAAAAGCATGATGAAATGCCTAGTACTTCTGGAATTAATATTCCTGATTATGTAAATTCATCAAATGATTTAAAAGAGTCCATGAGATATATGGAAGAAGTGACAGTCCCTGTGTTTGGAAAAGATGAAACTACTTCCGCTGTTTTAAAGGTCCCATTAACTGAAAAGGTTTATTCTATTGTACTTGAAATTGAACTAGTGGGGATTACAACTCAGCGAGAAACAGAAATGACTTCATTTCTAGTAAGTGAGAAGTCTGATACTGATCTGATTAAATTAATACAGCCCGATGAGTCAAAATTATGTTCAAAGAGAAAGGAAATTGAAATAAATGAGCTGAATGAACAGCTACAAATACAGCGACAGGTGATGATTCAGCAGAATGAGATGGCTTCACTGCCATTGCAAAATTTTGTTAATGAGCAGACAAACAATACAGAAACAGGATTAAATAAAGAAAAAGAAAACAGTCTAAACAGAATAGATGTACTTCCAGAATATTGGTATGAAAATAATGGTCTTTCAAGTGAAAACATCCAAGTAACAGATAAAATTGATTAACAGATTAAAACATTTACTCCTACAGGTTCACCTATCAGAAATGCAAATTTAATTAAAAGATTGATTGATGGCATTCAATTGGTAGAAAGGATTGCTGACGTGAAATGTGCAGCATACAAAAAGAATGATGAACATGCTTTGAGTTCACTAATACTAACTTCAGTAGTTGAAACATGTCAGGGAGTCAAAGATTTACAAGATGAAGCAACTCATGAGGAGAAAAACACATGGTTGAGAGCAGAATGTAGACAGGGAGATGAGGATGAGATTTGGACACACAAAGATGACAGAATAGTTTTACCAAATAGCATGATTGATGACATGGCTAAAATGTACCATAGTTTGGAACATATTGGAAAAGATTTTATGGTCAAGCTGTGTTGCCAGCAAGTGAACACAATTAAGAGAACAGTTGTGGGAATGGGAACAAAATTACAGGAGAGTGGTTCATTCACCAGATTACAAATGGATTTCATTGAGATGGCAATGCATAACAGACTGTGCTGCGTTTTTGTGATTTTCTGTTTGATTTCAAGATGGGTTGAAGCATTTCTTACGCTACATAATGATACAATTACTTTTACAAAATTACCAGATGGTAAAAGAATTGAACAAGAGCTCCAATGTACACATAGACTAGAAATTTCAGGTGTTGCGGAGCAAGAGAATGATACTATAAACAGAGATGCTAACATGTGCCTAGCTACAGGTACAAAGTGGACAGATGTCCTTCCACTTGTTTTGATGTTTTTGAGAAGTACTACTGATAAAAAGACAGATTTAAGTCCACGTGAAATTATGATGGACAAGGTCATGAGACAGGCATTCATACCAGAGAAAAGAATGATGACTATCAATAATAGTATCAATTTGGAGAACTGCAGGAATTTATCAGATGTAGTAACTTCTGTGTCTGATGAACATGGAAATGAAGTGCAAACAAGAGAAAAAGAGCAAGCACTTGATTTGTTACCAGATAAAAGGATCAGGAAAAAGGTTCGTCTAAAAAGAAATTCTCTAGTGCCAAGGTGGCAGAAAAGGAGGTCAGTCAGTCTTGTCACAACAAATGTAGTGAAGTGCAAAAGACTGAAGAGGTGGATTGACACTGGCCATACTTTTAGTGTAACTACACCTGAAAATCCTGATGAGGATAGTGTCATCACTGATGATTCAGATTCTGAAGAAGAGCCTGAAAAGAATCCAGATCTTGAAGATCGACAAGTTGGTCGACATCTGGAGAACATGAATAGAAAACAAGCCTTGAATGAAGAAGACTTGAAAGTTGTGACTGAAGGCTCAGAAAATGATGGAGATCTGCCAGAAAAAGAAGCAGAAGAAGAATGTGATCAGATTGTGATTCAAGATCAGGAGAGTATTGAAAAGCAGAAAAGTAGCTCTGAAAGCAGGAACAAGAATTCTGAAACTGGGAAGTTGAAGGTAATTGAAGAAAAAGAAGAAAATGAATTGCCAAGTACCAGTTACAAAGATGACGTTCCTAACGGAGTGAAGCTGCCGAGTAAAGAAGTACCTGAGTCTGAAGTTCAAATTTCTGACACTGAAAAAGATGAAAGGGATGAAGATTCTGAAATAAGAAAATTCAGAAAAGGAACTTGGAGAACAGAATGTAATGTGACCAAGCAAAAGAAGAAATTATCAAGAAAAGATGATAATTGGCCAGGAGAAAATGAAGGCCTAAATTTGAAATTGGTATACAGATCAAAGGAACTGATTGATGAAATATCAAGTCAAAAAGATCCTGAAAAGCAAAATGAGGCAGGAAAGAAAATGAAAGTGATACCTGTAATGGAGGTAAATAGTCGCAGTCAGGAAAACATTGAAGAGAATAGTGACAATGATTGAGGTATATACCTGTTAAAATTTTAGGTTTTCTGTTTTTGGCATAAGGCTGAAGAAATTGTGTTAGGTGACACAAGGTCGAAGAAAAACTGTTAGAAGGTTTAAAGGTATATATAAAAAAAAAATTGAAAAAGGGGGGTGTTCGAAATTTTTAGAAAATTTAGACATTTTTAAAATTTTTGTTTTATTTTTCCTTGCAAGTTTATTTGAAATTACTTTCATGTTTTTATAAATAACAGTTTAAGATGCTTATTCATAAAGGGATATTGTAAAGATGTCTCTGATATATGTGTTCCTAATAATTGATACTTTGGTTAATTTAGGTTGTAATTTTTCGTTTAGAAATTAACAAGGAGAAGTTTAAGGTTAATAGGACAAGCAAAGTTTCATCTAGTCAAGACAAACATAGTGTAATACTGACACCTTTATTAGTTATAGTTTTTGCAACACTTTTGTTGAAGATCAGTTGCATGTTACACAAGAGAAAGAAATAAATCTGGAAGGATTTTGTAAAACTGAATATGAGAGTTGTAGGCAAACTAATGAGATAAGTCTTTAGAAATACTAACACAGGTGAAATTGAATCATGTTCATCTTAGATAAAATTTTTGCTAACATTTTTGGATTTTGTTTGGTGATTTTAAAATCACCAGATGAGGGAGTTGATGAAGCGAGCTTCAGAAAATATTTTATTCTGACTTGTGGATTCAATTCCCTATAACATGAACTAATCAATTAATGAATTGTTGCATTATTTGTTTGATTAATCCAACCTAGATTAAGTTTGCACCACACATGAACACGCGGGAAATAATAACATGTGCTTTTGTTGCATTTTCAAGTCTGTTTTGTAACACATGATTAATATTGTTTTGTTTGTCATGTCTGTCCTATTGTCTTTGTCACTATTAATATGCGGCTGATCATTCAAGGCATGTGCTTCATTATATGTGCTTACATGTTTGTCCTATGTTGTGATTTGTCTGTCTGTGAAACATTTAATCATCTTTTACTCTTTCAGAAACATAAAGCTGGACTATATGAAGAATGGTAGATATTTTATGTGCTGCTTTATTTGTTTGCTTCTGCTAGTTGTCATTTATTAATGGGTTAATCACTAGCAGGGAAGGGTGGATAACAGAAGGGGTTGTTTTACCTGAATTAATCACTCTTTTTGTGTTTGTTTAATTATTAGCCTGAATGTGGTTTGAGGCCTAGCCTTAGTTCTGGTTCTGAAGAAAAGCTTGTCGGCCTGTACGTGAGCAGAGTTGGAGCCAAGTGCAGTCATCTTGGAAACTTTCCATGGAACTTTGCTTTTGCACAACCTTTGAAAAAGACTGTGGCTCTAACAAAAGAGACTTATTCATGAACTGCTCTGGATGTTCTTTTCTCAAGGCCGATGAAATGGCAGGGATGATTTTTGCCGAGCTCTGGTGGAAGTCAGAGAAGCAACTTTTTAAATTGTTGCAAAGACACTCGGAAGCTGATGTCACTCTATGTCAATGAACAATTGTATGGTGATGCTTACACCCTGGACGGGGTGGTTTTGGTGGTCTGACAGACAGCAACCAATCACAGTGCTGAACTTTCAGAAAAGAATTACATTTTAGTTAGATTAGCAAGCAAATAGGGTATAAAAATTGGCCTCTTGAAGGGATCGGGGCTGACTGTTTCCTGAGGGCGAAGTGCTGTTCGATTTTCCATGGACTTGTAAGCATTCAACTGTTTATTCATTATTTTCCTTTTCAGGTCAGAAAGCTAACTTAGGGTTTAGGGTCATGTTTTCTTTAAATTCATTATTTCATACAATGTTGAACTGCCAGATTTTGAGCCAATGATTAATGCAATAAAGCTTACTTAATAAAAATAAATGTTGATATTAATAAAGAGCTAATTGAATTTATATAATTTTGAAAAATTTAAAATAAACTTTTAAAATGACAAGCTGGTCTTGTTTATTGAAAAGAGTTTAATAACAACATATCAGATCTATTCGCCTCATGTTTCAGCTGCTCTGTTGTTTTTTATGGGCCTGGTTTTGATTGGTAAGTATGGTAGTAGATTGTGACGTCATTTATAAAGAATTTCTGTTGGAGCGCTGGAACAGGTACACCCTAAGCGGCACAGGAGCAGCCGGGTGCAGAGGTAGGTAGGCCCAATGTTATCCAAAGGAGGGGAGGGGGCCTTCGGTTGGTGGCTGCAAGCAAGCAGGCCACGCGGCTGTGGGAGCTGAGCTCCTGGTCACTTACTCAGGGCAAGTGGGGAAGTAGAGTAGGGTAGTAGTTATACTTCCAGCGGCACTCGGGCGGCTGGGTGCAGGGTTCTTTTGAGCCGTCGGGCACCCAATGTTATTCAATGGAAAAGGTAAAAAGGGAACAAAGGCTGCAGACTCGGGGCAGGTGATTCTTCACGTGTGACCACCACTTTGAGAGGTAAGTTGGGATCTTGGAGAAGAGGTAGGTACACCAAAAGAAGGCACAGGGGGCTGCAGGGAGCCGGGTGCAGAGGTGTCTTTTGGTGTCGGGAAATCTTACCCTCGGCTGGTCAGGGTTAGGGGGGTCTCTGGTTCTGAGGCTGCAGGCGTCGTCTGGTTCATCGAGGAGGGTCTTTGGGCCCTTGTCTTTGGGTCCCAGTCGCCGGGGGGATGTCATCGTGGTCTTGGTTCACTCGGAAACGGGCTGGACTCGGCGGGTGCAGAGTGGGCTGGATTCGTGGTTCCTGGCTGGCACCAGGGGTGTTGCTGTTGGAGCAGAGCCTCTGCTCAGGGGAGTCCCAGTCTCTAAGAGGGTCAAGGCAGGCAGGTCCTCCGAGGGTCTCGAGGTTGCTGCCCACAGGAGACACCGGGGTTAGGCAGGAGCAGGTTCAAAGATCAACAGGCCGGTAGGGCTGGGGCCAAGCCAGATGTCGTCGTCCTTTTGTTAGCAGCTGCACGGCAGGCTGTCCATCTTCTTGTTCTTCTTCATGGTTTTCAAAACGGGATCTGAGGAAGGAAGGTTCAGGGAGCCCCTAAATACTGAATTTAGGGGCATTACAGGTAGGGCAAGGGCAGGGATCAATAGGTCCCTGTCCTGGGGTTGGTACACCCCTAGACTGCTCCTCTACTGTGGGAGGGGGGCAGGAGCCTAACTGTGATTGGGCAGGGCTCCCCATCTTCAAGATGGCCAGAGCCCTGGGTCGTACTTCACCTCGCCTCTCCCACCTTAGAGGTGGGTTTGGCACAGGCTGGCACATCCCCCTTACAGACGTAGGGTTTCCCGCCAGAGTGGGGGTCAGAACCGGTGGGGGCCAGTTGCTGGGAACAGCAAATGGTCTGGAGAAGCTCACAGAGGCGGCAGGCCTTTGAAGCTTCCCCTGCCCATCCTGGGGGAGGAGACCTAGCACCTCGCCCAGGATGTGCATTGTTGCAGGCCCAGGAGAGCGGGGGGCTCTACACCCAGGGGTTCAGCAACATGTCTGCTATGGGGCAGCCTATGCAGCTTCTCAGTCCAGACGTGGATTGTAGGTTAGGTTTCAGGTGGCATCTTTAAGATGCCCTCTTGTGGATTTTACATTAAACCTCACACTGGCATCAGTTCGGGTTTAATGTGCTGAGAAGTTTGATACCAAACGTCTCAGTCTTCAGTGGAGCCATCATGGTGCTGTGGAGTTTGTAATGTCGACCTCCCAGCACCATATACTCTTAATGGCAGCACTGCACTTACAGTGCCCAGGAATGGCCCTGGGTACTGTGGGGGCACAGGGCTCATGCACCTGTACCCACACCACTGGCATAGGGCACCCAGCTAGAGGGGTGACTGAGGTATGCCAGGGCAGAGGGTCTTGTGGGCATGGCACACAGGGAGGTGTGCCATGTCGACTCTTTGTTTAGTTCTGTACTTAGACACTCAACCTGCAAAGGCAAGGTGTGGGTGTCAGGGTTCAGGGCCCCTAAAGGTGGCACAATAAGTGCTGCAGCCCTTAGGGGTCTTCTCTGGTCACCATGCCCTGGGTTCCTACGGTACCATTTACTGACAGGTGGCCAGAGAGGCCAATTGGGTTTTAGGTTCAACACAGTTTTAGGGAAGGGACACAGGCCCTGGGTACCTGGTTGGCAGGAGCCCAGGGCACACTCAGTCAAAGCACATCAGCATTTCAGCAAAAAGTGGGGGCATACCAATGCAAGAAAATTGGCACTTTCTCACACAGAACATATATATAATACTGCAAGGAATATGCGGAGAGTGCCAAGCCACACCCATCTTTTGGATTTAACCTAGACATGTCTAATAGATATCAAGCACTGATCACCCTAGAAGATAATGACTGACTTAGTTGTAGCTGGAATTATAATGTGAGGTATGGAGAAGATAATTCTGTGGTTAACTTGATAGCATCTGAAAGTAACTTGTCCCATAATAATCCTCCATGTATCACTGGGATAAAAAGGGCTCTTACTATGGATATACATAGGCCCATTGATAATAATCCTGATGGTAACATTAGCCTAAATTGCCTAAATACCTATGCCCCAACTACTGAGGGGTGTTATAAATTTTGAAACTTAGATTGTGGGTAGGCTAAAGAGTAAGTTAGCAAATGCCAATTGCATCAGTACCATACCAGGCTTTAATGTTATCTGCAAACTAAAGAAAAATCTCCCTCATGACCAAAATTATTTATACACATGAATTAATCCCAGTAACCGACTGTGAGCACCCAAGCTTATGTGTGAACCGACTCAAGAAAATATTACCAGCATTCCTGAAAAATATACAATTTTTATTTTCATTTCATTTTATAAAATACTTTTTCATAACTTATACAAATCGATAAATATTATTGCAAATAACATATTTCCACATAATTAGATCACAAATCAACATAAATAAGAAACACAGTACATATAATCAAATCATGAAAACCCGGGAAGAGACAACCAGAAACATCACAACAACCCAATCAGACTCAAATCACACATATCCAGACACACCTTCACATTCATAATATATCTGGGGAACACAATTATAGAATGACAAAGTAACTGGGATAACCGAAGACAGAAACTGCACAAGGACAGGATGTTATAGAGGCCTTGGTCGACGCATTTCGGTGGCTGCAAGCTGATAGAATGCCACCTTCATCAGAACCTGCCAGTTATACTACCCCAAAATAGAGGAGGAAAAATGTTATCTGCATCCAGGAAACCTGGTGTATAAGTTCAATATAAGTGGGAGGGTTTTCGTCATATTTTCTGGATGCTTTAGCCTCTCAAAGTGGGCGGGCTAATAATAAGCTCTCTCTAAATGGCAAAAACATTTCAACAGTGGGTCCACACTCCCAACTGTTACAGTTGATTATAAAGAGGGGAAGAGATCTGGTATTGGTAAACTTTTATGATAACGTATTTGATGCTACACGCAGTCGAGTGGCTACTGAACTTGACCGTGACCTTGAGGAATTTGTGCGTTCAATGTACACTAATTATGTACTATTATAGGCAGGTGATTTCAACATTCAGGCTTCTGCCCTATCTGCAATGGGTGTATGTGGTTATACTAATCAGGAGGGTATGGGGTGTGTTCACTTTTGCCATAATGAGTATGCGGAAGTGTTGGACTTGGCCCTTTTTGCAGGGTCATCCCTGACCGTTTTGACTTCCTCTGGTATTTTTTCTGACCTGTTGTTCACTGTTTTATGACTCTGAGCACTTTACCACTGCTGATCAGAGCTAAAGTGCATATGTTCTCCCTGTGGTAAATTCATGTGCGGATTAGTGACTCCATGATTGGCTGGTTTGGTTTACTTGTCAGACCCTAGTACAGTGCACTGAGTGTGCCCGGGGCTTGTAAATCAAATGCTGCTGGTAGGCTTGCAGCACTGATTGTGCCACCTACCGGAGCAGCTTGTAAAGTGTGTCTCAGGCCTGCCATGTTGCCTGGGCAAGTGCACCCACTTGCCAGTCCCTAAACCTTTCCTTATTAGTCACCCCTAAGGTAGGCCCAAAGGCAGGGTGCATTGTAGGTAAAAGGTAGGACATGCCCTGATGTGTGTGGCATGTCCTGATAGTGAATTACAGCCATTTTCGTTTTTCACTATTGCAAGGCTACCTGTTCCCCATAGACCAGAATGGGCAGTTTGAATATAGCATCTTATAATCCTAACTGATTCAGGGAGCTAGGTAGAATTTCGAGTTTAGTATGCCTTAACTCAGAATGATAAAATACATCTTTTAGTGAAGTTGGTTTTAACATTCTGTGTTTGAAAATACCACTTTTAGAAAGTAGGTATTTTCTTGCCTAACTATCCAAGCCTGCCTTTGCTAGGTTGTGTATTTTTTGTCTGGAGTTTGAGTGACAGTGGCCGGGGGATTCCAGGAGACAGGGTGAGTAAGCACAGGCCTGAATAGAGCTATCTGCATGTAGATGGGTGGGAGGAGTTTTACCTGGGACCTGAATAGGGCTGTGCCTTCCCTCTGCAATGCCAGCTCCACCTCCTGTGGTGCGTCTAATGTCCCTGGCCTACACCGTGAAAGGAAAGAAGGAGTCATGTAAACAAAGTGCTCCAGGACTGACCAGAACTGGTTTGGACTAGGCAAAGGCCTCTCTGCCTTCAGAGAACAAAGAAAAACTGTGTATAAAAAGGGGGACCCAGACCCCAGAATTTTAGATCACTTTTGGGAAACAGTAAGAAACCTTTGCTCAGGAGAGGCACCAGAGAAACTGAGGAGAAACTATCCCTAAGCTGAAGGGCTGCTTAGGGGATAGGCCTGCCGTGGTTGCCTGACTGCCAAAGAAAGGAGACAGGAACTTTGTGTGAACTTTCATCAACTTGTGAAGGATCTCTAAGGGCTTGAGAAAGAGCTTGCCTCCTGCTGAAATCTCAGGGACAACAGACTTCACTCACCAGCTTCCCAAGAGTTCTTTGGAAGTGCCTGCAGTGTGTTGGGCTTGCTGAGGGAATGCGTGTCGCAAGGAGCTGGAAGCGCGTCTCACGAAGGAGAAGTGTGTTGCCGAACTGCTGCAGTCGCTTCACAACGCGAAAGCGCCTCACATCGCCGTAGAAGAGGATCGACGTTGCATCAGACGCAGCCGCATCATCGGAGAAGCGCGTCACAGCCGCTTTTGTCGCAGCACTGGGAAAGCGTGTCGCCCCTGCAAGCTGTCGCATCATTGCCGAAGCGCCATGCATCGCTGGAGAAGAGGATTGATGTCGCTTCAGATGCCGCCGCATCATCGGTAAGCGTGTCGCAGGGCCTGTCGCAGCTCAGAAGAATCGTTGATTCGCCGCACGGCCATCAGGCGTGCATGCAAAGTGTCGCATCCCAGAGAAGATGCCATCTTTGTTTCATTGCACCGGAACTTCATCGCATCACGGCGTTGCAGGCCGCATCGCAAAGGAAGCGCAGTAAGAAACAGACGCATCGCCTCCCCTCCCAGAGAAGAACCGACGCATCCCCTAGCAATCAGTAGGGACCCACCGCATCACCGTTCTTGCGTGTAAGGAACTGACGCATCACCTTCTCTGCAACACTTTCGTTGTATAGTGTTACACATCCAAAGGTACATTGAACTCAAAGTGTCGCATTTTACATCTTAAAAGAACTAAGTTAATTCTACCTTTTTTGAAGTACAGTATTGCGGTTTTTTGTCGTTTGTGGTCTTGTGTTAAGCCTATATATAAATACTTATTTTTTTACCACAACTTGTGTGGTGTCCATCTGTAGTGTTGTCACTGGGCTACTGTATGTGTTCACAAATGCTTTACACACACACCAGCCCTTCTTCCCTTCAGGAAAAAACGTAAGACTATCTTGTTCTTGGAGTCACCGACTATGAAATAAGTCATCCTCACTAGCTCATACGCACTGTCTGTGGTGAATTTCTCCCCTCGAAGAGCGAAGGGACCTGATGGTGAACCTGCGCTATATAAAAAGCAAATAACATAACATAACATAACATACCATAACACTGCCTCTGAGATAAGCCTGTCTGCTCGTGCCAAGCTACCAAGGGGGTGAGCAGGGGTTATTTTAGGAGTGTACCCCCTTACACTGACTAGATGCAAGGGTCCCTATTTGGTCAAAGGTATCTACCTCTGCCAACTAGGAACCCCCAAATCGAACGGGAAGTATTCAATTCTATTATTATTAAGTATGATCTGCAGTTATTGAGGTGCGGCTGTGATACTAATTGGAAACATGTCCCATTTTTTACAGGAAGAAATTCAACCTCAGTTATTGATCACCTATTGGTGCTTTGGAAAATTTCATCTGTGGCACCCTTAATGACCACAACCCTATCTTGAGTAAGATATGTGAATTATTTCCTACAGTTAATAACAGTTCCTCTATTAGGTCTAACGGTGTACAAATCAAGTGGACTGGCATTGGTCCCAATTGCATGCTACAACAAATAGTACTGACTACTTTTTTGGAAATAAGGTATTGCTTACAGGAGGGAGTTTCTTCTAATTTGTTGAAGAATAGCTTTAACCACCATATTGCTCTCTCAAATTATACCTGACTCGCTGCCCAAATACCATGCAGCAAAATAAGAGGGGATGGTTCCATCATACATGTACCCAGGCTTAACGGTCATTGAAAAAGTCTTTAGGTAGTTCCTGTGAGAAGTTGGCCTGATATATGGTGCTCACTAGTTCTAGTGATCACCTTGTATCATGCCACGCAACCCTTATGGTGGAGGTTGTAAAGTCAACCTTATAGACAAGCTATCCTAGGGGTAGCATGGACTAAGCAGTCTTAGGCTAAACTCTGTAAAGGCATGTGAAGCAAGCTGTTTTACCATACACAATCCCCTTGAATACCAAATGAAAGGACACCACACAGATATATATTGAAAATATATATAGATTTATTTCTACAAATATCCCCTATACTCTTTATGAGCACAGAAGCAAATGCGTTAAAACAAAACACAGTTTAAATATACAAAAGTTGCACAATTATGGATGAGCTCTAGGGGCCACCTAAACCATATACTAAAATAGTGGTATAAGAACCACTATGGGGAAAGTGAAGAGGCCTAGGGCCTGGGGAATCGCTGGAGCTGTTCAGGACTAACAGTGATGAAGTCGGGAAAGGCCCGCGGGACTCGGGTGCAGTGCTTAAAGTGCACGCTAACACCAATGCAATGTCAATGGTGCGTAAAAGTTACAAAGTTAGTGTTTAAGGAACCTTCCGATGGACCTACAAGGATAAAACTTTAGACACAGGCACTAGAGGTGTACACCAGTGTGGGAACACCGGCGTTGTTGAGTTACCTCACCCACAGGAAGCGGGTGCACAGGTGCGAAGTAGTGTCGGGTTTCGTCCCGCAGGTCGATGGTGCTTGGAGCTGAAGATGCTGCAGGCGGGTCGTCGGGAAGAGTTCCGGTGGATCCAAGGGTGGATCTGAAGAAGTGAAGACCTGAAATCAGAGGGGACAATGTTCAAAGTCACTAGCCAGTGAATACCGTGGAACCAGGATGGAACCAGGCGATGTCGGGTCAAAACAGGTGATGAAGTGAAGATTGTCTCTGCAGCCTCGTGGACACGAAGAGGTCAAGGATGTCCAGGAGTTGACCACGAGCTGTCCCACGATGGCTCTCGCTGCTGGCGGTGTCGGCAACTTGATTGGAGCAAACAGGCCTTGGCAAAAGCAAGTCACGCAGGAATCGATTCAAGCTTATCACTCGGACCAGCAAGGTCAGAGCGGGTGCTCCTTTTCAGGGGAGCAAGGGCCAGTCTGGAGCAACCAGACCAGCGGTGTAATTTGTAGTTTTCATTGCCAAGATGGCCACTAGCCGCGTGGCAAGTGACCGGGATGGTGCATCAAGTGGCAAAGTGCAAAAGGGCCCCACGCAGATCGTGGAGATGCTGGGGGGCTGATCTTCGATGCAAATGCGGCTCGGTGTTGGGGCTTCTCAAACCCCAAAGCACAGCATCGAGGGTGCCTCGGGTGCTGCGCAGTCAGCTCTTCAGGGGTCTTCCAAGATGTCCGGTCCCACGTCTCTCGGTGCCTACACGGGTCTCTTCTTTTCAGGGACTATGGATCGGGCTCTGAGATGTCTGGGAGTCTGGGTCTTGTCAGGCTCTGGACTCGGGCTCCGGCGGGAGGCGGCGGCAAAGCAGACGTCGAGTTGCTGGTTGGTGCCTGTATTCACAGGGTGGTCACTCCTTGGCCACAAGGGAGATTCTCTTCAGTCTTCTGTGCAGCAGAATGTCGAAGTCCAGTCTTCTTCTTAGTTTCAAGTCGAGTTCAGGATGATCTGAAGTCTAAGGACACAGCTCCTACTCTTATTCCAAATCTGGGGCCGGATCACCTACTAGGTCCCTCCTCTGGGTGGGACCAGGAAGGGGGGTGGTTACACCCCCTTTCCTTTGTCCAGCTTTGCGCCAAGACTGGGGCTGGAAAGCCCCAGCACCGGTTTGAACTGGCATATGCACAGGGACACCTTGTGTGCCCCAGGCATGTCTGATTCTATTCAGCCCTGTCCTACCCAATACACAAAGTCCTGTCTGGGGTGGTGCTAGCACCTCCCAAGGCAAGAAACCCTTTGTCCAAGCTGCCCTCGCTTGAAGGACTCCCAGCAGCAGGAGGTCAGACTTGTGTCTGTGGTGGCAGCATCCATTTTGTGATGCTGAGGCTCTGTTTAACTTTAACCGGGGTTCAGGCTTGGTACATGTCGTGTCCCCCTAGAAGGGTGGAATGCTACCCCCGTTGCCAGAACTGGTGAGGGGGTAGTATTCCAATTCGTATGACACCTTACTCAACATGTTTTGATAAAGCCAAACCAAAGATAGCATTTAACCGCGAGGTTCATAATGCACTTAAGAGTATATGGTATGGCAGTATCATGGAACAGCTAAAGGACATGGTTCCGAAAGCTGTAGACAGGCTCAGCTCATGCCAGAGCACCATCTCACATATTTCCAAGCACTCTGCCTCCAGGATTGAGGAGGCCTTCCATAGGAGTGGCTGATAGGAACATATGTGTCCATTTTAGGTTAGGCATAGGCATACTATACCTAAGTAAGGGGTGGTTACACCGACTTACCCCAGCTGAGTGATCAGCCAGTTGTGTCAAATATGGAGGCCAGGCCAGGGGTGGCACAATACGTGCTGCAGCCCCTGGTAGGCCTTGGAAGCACCTATGCCCTGGGTACACTGTTACAGGGGCCAATAAGGCGAACCAGTTCCAATTTCGTAATGCACCTAAAGTGCATTGGCAATAATTTAGAGAGAGAAAAGCAGGGTGTGGGTCTGATTAGCAGGCCCACAGCCACATTAAGTCATAAACCAGTGAAGCAAAAAGCAAAAATTTGGGGTGACCATAGGATAGCAGACCCTACTCTCTTACACAACCCCCCCCCAAACGCAGGGACATTAGACTAACCTTGACCAGTTGTGTCTTCATGTTCTAAGTGGAAGTACCTGGAGAGACCATCTGCATTACCATGGTCAGTCCCTGGGCGGTGCTCCACTGTAAAGTCCATCCCCTGTAAGGAAATGGACCACCTGAGCAGTTTGGGGTTTTCACCCTTCATCTGATTAAGCCATAAGAGAGGCTTATGGTCGGTCTGAATCTTGAAGTGAGTGCCAAACAAGTATGGTCTCAACTTCTTCAGGGCCCACACCACAGCAAAGGCCTCCCTCTCAATGGCTGACCACCATTTCTCTCTGGGGGTCAGCCTTCTGCTAATAAAAGCAATAGGCTGGTCTTGACCATCTACATTAAGTTGTGAAAGCACAGCTCCCACTCCCAACTCAGAAGCATCTGTTTGGACAATGAACTCTCTTGAGTAGTCAGGACTCTTCAGGATAGGTGCCGAGCACATGGCCTTCTTCAGGTCATCAAATGCCTTTTGACAGTATTCTGTCCACTGAACCTTTTTGGGCATCTTCTTAGATGTCAGATCATTAAGAGGAGTCACAATGGACCCATAGTTCTTAACAAACTTCCTGTAGTACCCAGTCAGGCCCAAGAAAGCTCTGACCTGAGTCTGGGTAGTTGGAGGGGACCAGTCCTTTATGGTCTGGATCTTACTCTCCAGTGGTTGAACTTGGCCTCCACCTACAAGGTGGCCCAAGTACACAACCTTACCCTGCCCTATCTGGCACTTGGTTGCCTTGATAGTGAGGCCTGCCTTTTGCAGAGCCTCTAGCACTTCCTTCAGGTGGACCAGGTGATCCTCCCAGGTGGAGCTAAAGACAGCAATATCATCCAGATATGCTGCGCAAAAGTCATCCAACCCAGTAAGGACTTGAATCACCAACCTTTGGAAGGTGGCAGGTGCATTTTTCAAACCAAAGGGCATCACCACAAATTGATAATGCCCACTGGGGGTAGAAAATGCTGTCTTGGCTTTAGACTCCTCAGCTAACCTGATTTGCCAATAGCCAGCTGTCAAGTCAAATGTGCTCAAATACTTGGCAGAAGCCAATTTGTCTATGAGCTCATCTGCCCTTGGAATAGGGTGTGCATCTGTCCTGGTGACAGCATTGAGTCCTCTGTAATCCACACACAACCTCATCTCTCTCTTTCCATCTTTGGTGTGAGATTTGGGGACCAGAACCACTGGGCTAGCCCAGGGGCTCTCTGAAGGCTCAATGACACCTAATTCCAGCATCTCTTGTACCTCAGCCTTGATACAATCTCTGACATGGTCAGGTTGCCTGTAAATTTTGTTCTTTACAGGGAGACTATCACCAGTGTCCACCACATGGGTACACCAGTTAGTCTGACTGGGTGTCAGGGAGAACATATGTCGATATGACTGCAAAACCTGTCTACAGTCATGTTGCTGATGTTCAGTGAGGCTGCCATCTAAGGCCACACCATCAACTGATCCATCCTCAGGGTTCTGAGTCAGCAGGTCTGGGAGAGGGCCACTCTCTTCCTCCTGCCCCTCATCTGTAGCCATGAGCAAGCCCATGTCTGCCCTGTCAACATATGCTTTCAGCCTGTTAACATGGAGCACCCTGTGGGGGCTCCTGGGAGTTCCTAGGTCCACCAAGTAGGTAACCTCTCCCTTTTTCTTAATGATTGTATGGGGTCCAGACCACTTGTCTTGGAGTGCTGCTGGGGCCACTGGCTCCAACACCCATACCTTCTGTCCAGGCTGGTACTCAGTCAGGACAGCCTTTTGGTCATGCCAGGTTTTCTATAATTCCTGGCTAGCCTCAAGGTTTTTGGATTCCTTCTCCATATACTCAGCCATCCTGGAGCGGAGACCAAGTACATAGTCCACTATGTCTTGTTTGGGCTTTTTGAGAGGTAACTCCCATCCTTCCCTCACCAGACATAGGGGTCCTCTTACAGGGTGCCCAAACAACAATTCATAGGGGCTGAAGCCAACCCCCTTTTGTGGGACCTCTCTGTAAGCAAACAGAAGGCAGGGCAGAAGGATATCCCATCTTCGCCTGAGCTTCTCAGGTAATCCTTTGATCATGCCCTTCAGGGTCTTGTTGAACCTTTCAACAAGCCCATTGCATTGTGGATGATAGGGAGTGGTGAACTTGTAGTTGACACCACATGCCTTCCACATAGCTGTTAAGTATCCTGACATGAAGTTGGCACCTCTATCAGATACTACCTCCTTAGGAAACCCCACTCTGGAGAAAACTCCAAGTAAGGCCCTGGCCACAACAGGAGCTGTTGTGGTCCTAAGTAGAATTGCCTCTGGGTACCTGGTGGCATGGTCCACCACCACCAGTATGAATCTGTGCCCAGATGCTGTAGGGGGATCCATTGGACCAACAATGTCAATCCCCACTCTTTCAAATGGCACCCCCACCACAGGTAGTGGTATTAGGGGGGCCTTTGTGGTACCACCTGCTTTGCCACTTGCTTGGCAGGTTACACAGGAGCGACAAAACTCCTTTGTATCTTCTGACATGTGAGGCCAGTGAAAATGACAGACAAGTCTGTCCCAAGTTTTGTTCTGGCCTAGGTGTCCTGCTAAGAGAATATCATGTGCCAAGGTAAGAAGGAAGCCCCTAAATTGCAGAGGTATGACCAACCTCCTGGTTGTACCAGGCTTGGGGTCTCTACCCTCTGAATAAAGGAGCCCATCATCCCAATATACTTTATGGGTACCTTGAGCATTCCCAGCAGCCTCAGCAGCAGCCTGCTGTCTGAGGGGTTCAAGGGAAGGACAGGTTAACTGAGCCTGCCCCAAGTCTGCCCTAGAAGGTCCCCATGCCCCCAGAATCTCAACCTGATCAGGTTCAATCTCTTCAGGGACAGTTCCTTCAGGGGTCTCAAGTAACCCTGGGCGTAGTGGGCGTAGTGGGGCTCCGCGGAGAGGGCGAGAAGCTACGCCCACTCCCGCACTCCGCGTAGCCCCACTACGCACCTCCCTCCCGCTCTCCCCTACATCCATTATTTAAGCAACTAGCCTTAATAAATCTATTTTAAACCACTTACCGTGTCCGGGGGCTCGTCCGGGGCTCCCTCTGTGAATAGCGTTGTCCTGGATACCAATGCGCATGCGCGGGCGGCCGCGCATGCGCATTGGTATCCAGGAAAGGATGCTATTCCCAGAGGGAGCCCCGGACGAGCCCCCGGACACGGTAAGTGCCTTAAAATAGTTTCATTAAGGGTATTTGCTAAAATACTGTATGTAGGGGAGGGCGGGAGGGAGGCAGGTGGCGGCCGACTCGGCTACGCTCACGGAGTGGGCGTAGTGTTGCCGGCTACGCTGTCTACGCAAAATGCGTAGGAGGCAACACTACGCCTACTCCGTGGGCGTAGCCGATTCCTCCGCCCAGGGTTAGTCTCAAGATCATCTTCCTGTGAAGGCTGATCCTCACTTGTAGGCAGTTGGGAAGGCACAGCCTTTACCCTCCTGTTCTTCTTCTTGGAAGGTACTTGGTCCATTGTTCCAGGATCCAAGACCTGAGGTTCAGAGAGGCACTTTTTGGCCTGTGACCTGGTCACAGCAAGGACATGTGATGATATCCCTAACATCTCTGCATGAGTCCTGTACTCAACTTCTGACCATAGAGAGTTCTCCAGGTCATTGCCCAACAAACATTCTACTGGGAGATCAGCACTAACCACAACTCTTTTTAGGCCAGTTACCCCTCCCCAGGAAAAGTTAACAAGTGCCACACTATGTGTAGTAGTGACATTGCTGGCATTGGTCACCAGGTAATTATCACCTGGCAGGTATTGTCCAGGGTCCACAAAGCTAGGTGTCACCATGGTGACACTGGCACATGTGTCCCTGTATGCTTGAGCTAAGTTGTCATTAATCAAAGGCGTCTACCTGTACTTGCCCAGATTACTGGGACTGACAGTAGTGGACAAATCAATCTCCACATCACAGATCAGAACAGCCTGTGTAGGGGTTCTGACTAGGCCAGAATCTCCCTCAGTTCCCAAGCTGATACCAACTACCCCCTTAGTCTGTGGACCAACACTGCTGACTGTACTATTGGGTGCAGGTGCCTTAGGGGCTGCAGTGTTGGGGGCTCCACCCTTTTTACACTCACTTGTCCAGTGAGAGGTGTTTTTACAAAAACTTCACCAGGGTTTTCTTTGACCTTCTTTCTTCTTCTTCTTGGAAGTTTGGGACCCACCCTCAGTATTAGTTTGGGGCCCTGTTGAAGACTTCTGGTCTTTAGCTTTCTGCTCCCCACCCTTCTGGTCTGTTTTCTTCTGGTCACCACCCTGGTTCTGGTTCTGGTTCTTTTGCTTAACTCTGGTTCTAACCCATTTGTCTGCCCTCTTTCCCAATTCTTGGGGAGAGGTTAGATCTGAGTCAACCAAATGTTGATGCAACTGCTGGTTCTGACAGTTATTTAAAATCTGTTCTCTCATAAGCAAATTGTACAATCCTTCATAGTCTGTAACCTTACTTCCCAGCAACCAGCCCTCCAGAGCCTTAGTGGCACATTCAACAAATTCAGACCAGTCCTGAGTCTATGTCTTCTGGGTATCTCTGAACATTAACCTGTACTGTTCAGTGGTTAAGCCTAACCTATCAATCAGAGCACTCCTCAGGACCAGGTAGTTTCTAGAATCCCCATCACAAACTGTAAGGAGTCTGTCTCGGCCTCTACCTTCAAAGGAGAGCCACAAGATTGCTGCCCACTGCTCCTGAGGGATCTGCTGTACTCTGCAGGCTCTCTCAAGTGCAGTCATCCATTTGTGGATGTCATCCCCACTCTTGTAAGGGGGCACAATTTGCTGTGAGAATATGTGTTTTTAAAATTACATTTCTGTGCTCTTACTTGTTTTCTGGTCGCTACTCCCCGGTCCACCACAGCCTGTGCTGATTGTGTGGAGGGAGGCTTAAGCGACACCACTTCCTGGTTGTCCCATCCTGGGCAGCCATCTTGGGGAGGTTGACGGGCTAGTCTCCCCCCTCGCCCTCACTATTTTAGGGCGGGAATATTGCGCGCACGATCACCTACCAAACGAAGATCATAGCGCTAGCGCTTGAATGTGACCAGGATTTCTGCAAGCTGCTATTTCGTTTTTAACAATTTTAAAAACCTATTGATGTGAGAATATGTGTTTTTAAAATTACACTTCTGCAAGCTGCTATTTCGTTTTAACAATTTTAAAAACCTATTGCTGTGAGAATATGTGTTTTTAAAATTACATCTCTGTGCTCTTACTTGTTTTCTGGTCGCTACTCCCCGGTCCACCACAGCCTGTGCTGATTGTGTGGAGGGAGGCTTAAGCGACACCACTTCCTGGTTGTCCCATCCTGGGCAGCCATCTTGGGGAGGTTGACGGGCTAGTCTCCCCCCTCGCCCTCACTATTTTAGGGCGGGAATATTGCGCGCACGATCACCTACCAAACGAAGATCATAGCGCTAGCGCTTGAATGTGACCAGGATTTCTGCAAGCTGCTATTTCGTTTTTAACAATTTTAAAAACCTATTGATGTGAGAATATGTGTTTTTAAAATTACACTTCTGCAAGCTGCTATTTCGTTTTAACAATTTTAAAAACCTATTGCTGTGAGAATATGTGTTTTTAAAATTACATTTCTGTGCTCTTACTTGTTTTCTGGTCGCTACTCCCCGGTCCACCACAGCCTGTGCTGATTGTGTGGAGGGAGGCTTAAGCGACACCACTTCCTGGTTGTCCCATCCTGGGCAGCCATCTTGGGGAGGTTGACGGGCTAGTCTCCACCCTCGCCTAATCTATATGACCTCTTCCCACCCCGCGCAGCAGTGACGCGCAGCGGTAGCGCCGTATACGCGCCGAAGAGGCGCCAAAGAGAAGCCAGTCTGCGCCAGTCCGCGTCCAGACGCTTCTCGCTGGCCCGGGTCTGGGGTGGTGACCGGCACCATGGTGGGTACTCGAATTGCCTATAACTCCACGAGGTTACACTCCTTACGTCCCCCCGTCAGTCTTTCCTGTTGCCATTCTGTCTCCCCAGCTAATATCGACCATCACTGTAAACATTGTACATGGAGCACCTCCCGCCCATATAGCGACTCCCTCCCTTTGGGAGAGACTTGGAGAATGTATCTCCTTAATTGCCGGTCGCTACCCAAACATTTCACAGAGCTGCATCTGTTGATCGATGAGCTTAATCCTGACGCCCTATTTTTAACGGAAACTTGGCTTCAGATTGACAACGACCCGTCCTTAATATGGGCCACACCTCCAGGCTACACACTTAAGCGCCTCGACCGCCAATCGGGGAGAGGCGGAGGCCTAGCAATTATATACAGGGACAGCTTTAAGTGTCGGGTCACTCCTAATTCCCTGCTGACTTGCGAGAGCTTACACTTTGCACTTGATCTCTCCCCTACCACCACTTTTTCTGGTATTTTACTCTACCGCCCACCGGGTTCCCTGAATAATTTTATCACTCAAATTACTGATCTCACTGCCAACGCAGTCTTGACCTCATCTAACCTCACCCTGCTTGGGGATTTTAACATCCATTCAGATGACCCCCAGGATATGGCAGCTAATAACTTGCGTGCCAACATGCAAGCGTTAGACCTCTGCCAGAGAGGCCATCAGGCGACCCACAAGAAGGGACATCTCCTTGATCACATATACAGTAATACCAACCTTAATGTAGAGTCCCCTGTTCCACTGCCTTGGACTGATCATTTTTTGATACCGTTCACCTGGCTTTCTAACTCCTGTTCCCCCCGTGAGGCCTCTACCAAGTACATGGGCAGGAAATGGTCCTCACTTCCCCTCACCGACTGGACATTGGCTCTCACTCAAGACCCCCCGAGAAGGGCCTTGACCCCTGCCTCTGCTTCTAGCAACTTTGATCACTGGATCTCCAGCACCCTAGACCGAGTTCTTCCCAAACGCCCCTGTAAACTCATCAGAAGACCTAAAGTTGCACCCTGGTACACTCCTGCTCTGAGGTTATTAAAGCTTGACTGCCGCAAACTAGAGAGAGCGTGGAGGAAGGACCATTCTCTGTCTAGGAAAGATGATTATAGGTCCGCAATAAGGCTCTATAAATCAGAGATTAAATTGGCGCAAACCTCCTTCTACGAAGGGAAAATTAGTGCTGCAGCCAACGCGCCTAGGGAAATCTTTAGGATAGCCAAGTCCCTTATTTCACCCCCGGCTGAGCGTCCTACTGCTGAAGGGGCACAAGACCGCTGTAATGAGCTAGCTGCCTTCTTCTCCAAGAAAATTTCGACCATATACTCTTCTTTTAGTAATCCTACGGTCAACGCCCCCTCCGTCCCATCTAAGCCAGCTGATTCTCCGGCTCTCTGCAAACTGGATATAATTCCGCTTCTTGATGCCGGCAGCCTGGATAGATTAATTTCTAAAGTTTCTTCCGGGTCTCCCAATGACCCGGCACCCCCCCGGATCCTTGTCAAGGCACTGGACGTTATTCGTCCTGTCATCCTGGAAGCCTTAAACACCTCCATCGTGGCCAGGTCGGTCCCACTCCCCTGGAAGTGCGCCATGGTGAGGGCGCTTCTCAAGAAGCCCTCCCTGGACCAGAGCAACTTGTCCAACTATCGCCCCATTTCGTTGCTCCCCTGGCTGAGTAAACTGCTGGAGAGGCACGCCAACAATATCTTAACAGACTATTTGGAGTCCAACTGTCTGTTGCGTGCCTCCCAGACAGGTTTTCGCCCTCAACATGGCACAGAAACCGCTATGTTAGCGGTTACAGAGGAAGCAAGAACGACTTTGGATCGGGGAGGAAAGGTGGCCATTATCCTGTTAGACCTTAGCGCCGCGTTCGACACGGTGAACCATGCCACGCTATTACACCGACTGGCGGGCATGGGCGTGTCGGGCGCGGCTCTAGACTGGCTTACCTCCTTTCTGAGTGAGCGCTTTTTCCAGGTCTTCGAGGGTGAGATAGTCTCTCCCAAACACCCTCTCAGGTGTGGGGTCCCTCAGGGCTCCTCCCTGAGCCCGACCCTCTTTAACGCCTACATGGAACCTCTGGACAGGATAGTCCATCCCTTTGGAGTGCGTATAGTCACCTACGCGGATGACACGCAGCTTGTGGTCTCGTTAGACCACGCAGATGGATCATCCGACACCTTAGGCCCCTGTCTAGAGGCTGTTGCCAGATGGATGCAAGCCTCCTGTTTGAAGCTTAACGGGGAGAAGACAGACATCATTCTACTCGGAAATCCCTCCCCGTCTGCTCTTGCACCCGTCTGGCCACCATGTCTTGGCGCTCCTCCTGCCCCCAAGTCCCAGATAAAGAGCCTCGGGATCTGGCTTGACACCGCCCTTGATTTCTCGGTCCAGGCTACTAAGACTGCCGCCACTTGCTTTGGACTAATGAGGATGCTCCGGCGGGTGCTCCCTTTGCTCCCTTTCCAGGCGAGGAGGACCATGGTCCAGGCCCTGATTCTCTCTCGCCTGGATTATGGGAATGCTCTCTACCTAGGAGCACCGGCTTCGGTACTGCAGAGGCTTCAGGTCACACAAAACAGTGCGGCCCGCCTACTGTTCAATCTCTCCCGTCGGCAGTCGGCGAGGAAGGCTCTGAAAGACCTCCACTGGCTCCCAATGGCTGCCAGAGTGCAGTTTAAAGCTTTGTGCATTATGCACAAATCCTTTCACCGTGTAGGCCCAGCGATTCTGCACCCTTTGGTCACGCCTTATGTCCCAGCACGCCCCCTTCGGTCTGGTACCTTGCAGCTGGCCACCTCCTCTAAAATTAACAAAGCCCGTTGGGGTGGCCGCTCTTTTTCCCATTCGGCGACCAGACTTTGGAATGCCCTCCCCTTTGCCATCCGAGGAAATAGCAACCTCCTCTCATTCAGAAAGGCCTTGAAAACGCATTTGTTTGCTAAATCCTGCTGATCTGCCCCGAGCCTGCGCTAAACCATTTTATCTTCAAGCGCTGCGAGGCCCTAGGGCAGTTATGCGCTATACAAATGCAATTTTTCATTTCATTTCATTTAATTTCACAATCTTACTCAGGTTTCTATTGTCATAGGACCTGTCTTTATCCTTTTGGATATTGCTGCCACCAGTGGATCCTAATCCACTCTCTCTAGGCTGTCTTGCTCTAGCAAGCTTCTCTTTGGCCAGGGCAACTTCTAATTCTTGCTTCTGGATCCTAAGTTCAGCCTCTCTCATGTTGGCCTCATGTTCCCTTCTCTGAGGTCTAGACAGCTCCCTTCTGGAGTGTCCATGAGAACCTCTAGAAGCTTGGGAGGCATTGGACTCACCCGAGTGATTCCTTCTCCTCCTTTGCTCCTGGTTAAGTCCACTTGGGGGTCTGAATGGGTTGGACCCACTTTCAGTCCCAAATGTGCTTAAGTTAGCCAGGTTAAGCCTGCTGACTAGCACCTGACTATTTCTCTCATCATCAGACCCACTTTCTTCCTCCTCCTCCTCATCTTCCTCATCCTCTGGCTGAGTATCTCCAGTGACCTGGTCTTCCTCATCTATCTGGATGACAGGGGCAGGGGTGTCAGTGTTGTCATCTTCAGTGGGAGAGCCTCCCTCTCCAGTCCCTGAGGGGCCTGGTTTGGAGGTCTTCAGAGCTTCAGACTGGTCTAAAAGCTCTCTGAGGTGACTTGCTGTAGGGCTAGGACCCATCTTGATTCCTCTTAAGGAACACAGCTGCCTCAGTTCTTTAAAAGTAAAGATAGCAAATTTGGATGGTGCCCTGGGAGGGTCACTCTCAACAGAGATAGGTCCAGTGGATCCCTTTGCTCCAGACATTGCTCTAGTGTGAGTGGATATGTTGCAATCTACCTACACTGGTGTTTTCCTACTAAACCTATCTAGTAGTTGTAGTCAGGGTGTGCTACTCCCTATCCTCTACAACAACTAAGTTCAGTAGAACTTAAGTATACTAGTCTTGTTTTAGTGTACCTCTCAGGTACCTGTATGATCTTTCAAATGATATTCTCCAAAGATTGTAATGGTAAAACAACAGCAAGCTGAAATCCCAATCCGCTGCTCACCAATGTGAGAAGTTGGCCTGATATATGGTGCTCACTAGTTCTAGTGATCACCTTGTATCATGCCAAGCAACCCTTATGGTGGAGGTTGTAAAGTCAACCTTATAGACAAGCTATCCTAGGGGTAGCATGGACTAAGCAGTCTTAGGCTAAACTCTGTAAAGGCATGTGAAGCAAGCTGTTTTACCATACACAATCCCCTTGAATACCAAATGAAAGGACACCACACAGATATATATTGAACATATATATAGATTTATTTCTACAAATATCCCCTATACTCTTTATGAGCACAGAAGCAAATGCGTTAAAACAAAACACAATTTAAATATACAAAAGTTGCACAATTATGGATGAGCCCTAGGGGCCACCTAAACCATAAACTAAAATAGTGGTATAAGAACCATTATGGGGAAAGTGAAGAGACCTAGGGCCTGGGGAATCGCTGGAGCTGTTCGGGACTAACAGTGATGAAGTCGGGAAAGGCCCGCGGGACTCGGGTGCAGTGCTTAAAGTGCACGCTTACACCAATGCAATGTCAATGGTGCGTAAAAGTTACAAAGTTAGTGTTTAAGGAACCTTCCGATGGACCTACAAGGATAAAACTTTAGACACAGGCACTAGAGGTGTACACCAGTGTGGGAACACCGGCGTTGTTGAGTTACCTCACCCACAGGAAGCGGGTGCACAGGTGCGAAGTAGTGTCGGGTTTCGTCACGCAGGTCGATGGTGCTTGGAGCTGAAGATGCTGCAGGCGGGTCGTCTGGGAAGAGTTCCAGTGGATCCAAGGGTGGATCTGAAGAGGTGAAGACCTGAAAGCAGAGGGGACAGTGTTCAAAGTCACTAGCCAGTGACTACCGTGGAACCAGGATGGGACCAGGCGATGTCGGGTGCAAACAGGTGATGAAGTGAAGATTGTCTCTGCATCCACGTGAACACGAAGAGGTCAAGGATGTCCAGGAGTCGATCACCAGCTGTCCCACTATGGCTCTCGCTGATGGCGGTGTCGGCAACTTGATTGGAGCAAACAGGCCTTGGCAAAAGCAAGTCACGCAGGAATCGATTCAAGCTTATCACTCGGACCAGCAAGGTCAGAGCGGGTGCTCCTTTTCAGGGGAGCAAGGGCCAGTCTGGAGCAACCAGACCAGTGGTGTAAGTCGTAGTTTTCGTCGCCAAGATGGCCACTAGCCGCGTGGCAAGTGACCGGGATGGCGCCTCAAGTGGCAAAGTGCAAAAGGGCCCCACGCAGATCGTGGAGATGCTGGGGGGCTGATCTTCGGTGCAAATGCGGCTCGGTGTTGGGGCTTCTCAAACCCCAAAGCACAGCATCGAGGGTGCCTCGGGTGCTGCGCAGTCAGCTCTTTGGGGGTCTTCCAAGATGTCCGTTCCCACGTCTCTCGGTGCCTCCACGGGTCTCTTCTTTTCAGGGACTGTGGATCGGGCTCTGAGATGTCTGGGAGTCTGGGTCTTGTCAGGCTCTGGGCTCGGGCTCCGGCGGGAGGCGGCGGCAAAACAGATGTCGAGTTGCTGGTTGGTGCCTGTATACACAGGGTGGTCACTCCTTGGCCACAAGGGAGATTCTCTTCAGTCTTCTGTGCAGCAGAATGTCGAAGTCCAGTCTTCTTCTTAGTTTCAAGTCGAGTTCAGGATGATCTGAAGTCTAAGGACACAGCTCCTACTCTTATTCCAAATCTGGGGCCGGATCACCTACTAGGTCCCTCCTCTGGGTGGGACCAGGAAGGGGGGTGGTTACACCCCCTTTCCTTTGTCCAGCTTCGCGCCAAGACTGGGGCTGGAAAGCCCCAGCACCGGTTTGAACTGGCATATGCACAGGGACACCTTGTGTGCCCCAGGCATGTCTGATTCTATTCAACCCTGTCCTACCCAATACACACAATCCTGTCTGGGGTGGTGCTAGCACCTCCCAAGGCAGGAAACCCTTTGTCCAAGCTGCCCTCGCTGGAAGGACTCCCAGCAGCAGGAGGTCAGACTTGTGTCTGTGGTGGCAGCATCCATTTTGTGATGCTGAGGCTCTGTTTAACTTTAACCGGGGTTCAGGCTAGGTACATGTCGTGTCCCCCTAGAAGGGTGGAATGCTACCCCCGTCGCCAGAACTGGCGAGGGGGTAGTATTCCAATTCGTATGACACCTTACTCGACATGTTTTGATAAAGCCAAACCAAAGATAGCATTTAACCGCGAGGTTCATAATGCACTTAAGAGTATATGGTATGGCAGTATCATGGAACAGCTAAAGGACATGGTTCCGAAAGCTGTAGACAGGCTCAGCTCATGCCAGAGCACCATCTCACATATTTCCAAGCACTCTGCCTCCAGGATTGATGAGGCCTTCCATAGGAGTGGCTGATAGGAACATATGTGTCCATTTTAGGTAGGCATAGGCATACTATACCTAAGTAAGGGGTGGTTACACAGACTTACCCCAGCTGAGTGATCAGCCAGTTGTGTCAAATATGGAGGCCAGGCCAGGGGTGGCACAATACGTGCTGCAGCCCCTGGTAGGCCTTGGAAACACCTATGCCCTGGGTACCTGGGTACACTGTTACAGGGGCCAATAAGGTGAACCAGTTCCAATTTCGTAATGCACCTAAAGTACATTGGCAATAATTTAGAGAGAGAACAGCAGGCTGTGGGTCTGATTAGCAGGCCCACAGCCACATTAAGTCATAAACCAGCGAAGCAAAAAGCAAAAATTTGGGGTGACCATAGGATAGCAGACCCTACTCTCCTACAGTTCCCCTCAGGATACCCTGTTTATCAAGTCTGTTTACCAACGATACAATCAGACCCTAACTGCTAAGAAGAAAACAATACAGGTAGAAGCATGGAGCAAATTGGCTCTTCCTGCAGAAACTAAGGATACTAAGTTGTTTTGGGATACGGTCAATGTGCCAGAGTTTTGCCCTAATGCAACTTGTGATGCTTGGGTGTCATATTTCTTGGAAACCTTTAGACAGAGTGGTAGGGTTGGTGAAAGTGGTATTCATGAGTGCAGTTTGGGTTTAGAAAACAGTTGGGGACTATCGATCAATGTACTAACTTTGAGCCATTAATTGGGAAACATACTAGAGCCAAACCAGGTGTCCATTATCTTTGGTTTGCGGATTTAAGCAGTGCCTCTGATTTGGTTGAACAAAACCTCCTTTGGTCAGTACTGATCTCTCCTGGCCCGCCCCGGCCAATTATAGGGTTTCTCTCTTGCCTTGTCGAAAATGTATGTAGTCAAGTTTATTTTTGGTCCCAGAGCAAATGCTCACCTGCAGTATGATGATCCATTCAACAAGGCTGTGTGCTAGCACCCCTACAGTTATCTCTTTTCATTAATGAGGTGGAAAAACTCCTGCAGTCTCTGCAAGCCGATGCTCCCTGTGCTGCCGGGCGTCCTGTACCAGTATTGTTTTATGCTGATGATGCTGTGCTGCTATCAGTGACCCCGGTAGGTTTGCAGAGACGGATGAATGATTTTGGGAAGTTCATGTCCTCCAGGAAAATGGTGATGAATAAATATAAAACTTTTACCATGGTTCGTGGGACTAAGCGTAATCAAAGTAGAAGTTCTTTTATATTGATAATACCCCTATTGTGACAGTAAATTTGTTTTGCTATTTGGGGTTTTTATTTACAGGCAGTTGTTTATGTGCACAGCAGATTTTAAACACTAAAGCTTGAATGAGTAGAGTTTCACAAAGGGTTTTTAGATTTTCCTTTAAATTAGGCAGCTAACCTATTAGGGAAATGATTGATATTTACACGCAAGTGGGGTGACCCCCGCAACATATGAGGTTGGTCTATGGGGTTACACCCCCAGTACTGCTTCACAAGTTGATGAAAATAGATTTTTTTAATATATTTTTATTATTTTTCAACAACATACACATATACATTTAACATTTATGACATTTCGTTTTTAACTTTGTTATCTATGAATTACATTTAAAAAAAAGCGTTTGGTGGTACATGTCTTTCTCGGCCTCTGCCTTGCTATGTCATTGGCAGTAGCATGTTACATGAGTATCGTTTGGTAGAAAGTTCATATACACATACATGTACATGTGGCCCTTGGGGCGTTCCGCTTTTTACTGTGGCATACGTGTGTTTCAATAATATATTTTGTGAGGCTCGTGCTTGACATAAGATGAACATATAACGTGTAAGCATACATCTCCCTGCCGTGGATCGACCATCAGCACTGTGGGTTGTTCACTTTATGTTTTTCTCAACACTGTCTATGGTGGTTTGTAGGGGTCAAGGAAGCTGTCTAAAGATGTCCACATCTCTCTGTTGGCCTTTCTCCAGGGTGTGTGTCTTAGTGCCGTTAAGTCAGCCCCTCTTAGGACCGTCACCCAGTTCAGCCATCCTTTGAAGGTGGCCTTAGAGGTGTCTTTCCACTTGGCTATTACTGTTTTTGTTGCACTGGTCAAGAGGAAATCTAGAAGGTGTCTATCTTGTAGTGAGTGCACGTCTGGGTTGAGGTGTGCTGCGACTATGGTGCTAAATTCTTCTTTAAGGGTGCATCCTAGAACCTTACCAGGCAATGCTCTGGTGGGAGGGGCTGCTAGCCCTGAGGCCACTGTTAAACATCTGTGCCCGTTACTTAATACTCGATCTTTAAGCAGGCATGCCCTCGACATCTATGAGCTTCTAGTGGTAGAAAGGCCTGGATGCTTGATGCTTACTGAAACTTGGTTGGGGGAGGCCTCTAATCCGGATATCGTTGCAGCTATTCCACCAGATTATGTGATTTTTAGACATGACAGAGTGAAGGGAAGGGGTGGAGGGGTGGCTATTGTGGTCAGGAGATCTGTTTCCTGTGTGGTTGTCCCTATGGAGGCCATCTCAGGTTGCGAATCCCTGGCATTTTCTATAGCCTTATCTCCCAAACAATCCTTCACTGGGCTCCTTGTTTATAGACCACCCGGACAACTGGGTTCCTTTCACGAGGAGTTGCAGGTGTTGGTATCGGCGCTTTGCTTGATGGCAGAACACTGTATTGTGCTTGGGGATTTTAACATTCATATGGACGTGGGGACGGATGGTGACACGATTAAAATCAATGATGTCACCTCCCCGCTGGGCCTTACCCCCTACCTGGCAGTGCCGACCCATAATAAGGGCCACACCCTTGATCAGGTGTTTTCCACCATTTCACTCGACATGGCTAGTCCTGTCCCTGTCCTTTGGTCGGACCATTTTCTGATTAAATTTCAGATTCGGGGTGTCAGTAAATCATCATGTGTAGCGCCGAGTCATCCCAGGCAGATCCGCCGAGCATATCATCGGGTGACCCCGGAAAGATTGGCCCAGGCTTGTTTGGACGATCCTTGTCCCTTGTCGGGAAACCTAGAGAGGGATCTCGAACTGTTGCAGGGGTGGCTAGTGGAGCGGCTGGATGAATTAGCCCCTGAGATTGTTCCCCGGAAAAAACATCTAGACAGGCCTCTGCTCCTTGGTACACGGAGGCTTTGGCTCTGTCATGGCATAATTGTAAGGTAGCGGAGAGGCTTTGGCGCCAGCAGTATGATACTGGGGCCAAGGCAGCTTATAGGGCGGCTATCAAGGCTTATCATGCGGACGTTCTGTTCGAAAAAAAGAATTATCTCTCTGCGAGAATTGAGACAGCTTCGAGTTCCTGCAGGGACATTTTCACTATTGTGAAGGAGTTTATGACCCCTAATGCAAATGCGTCGCATCATGAGTTTTCTGAGTTGTGGGTGACCTCGCTAGCCAGCTTTTTTATTACTAAGATCAAGCGGATTCAGGACTCATTTTGTTCTCTGGGCCCGAGCGTTGTCTTCATTTCGGGGGACCAGCTGAATCGGATAGCTGGCCCTGGACCTATTCTCTCGGAGTTTCCATCTCTCTCTGGCTCCGCATCTCAGGATTTCCTGATTAAGCTTAAATCGGGGTCACCTTTAGACCCTTGTCCTGCTAAATTTTTGGCCAGGATGGCGGAGGTTATGAATCTGCTGGTTAATCCCCTGCTTAATTTGTCGCTGACTAGTGGTGTGGTTCCCGCTGCTTGGAAGCAGGCGATGGTTGTCCCACTACTTAAAAAGTCGGGTCTGGACCCCGAGCTACATGCCAATTATAGGCCGATTTCCCTCCTGCCTGCTCTCGCAAAGATAGTAGAGAAGCATGTGCACATTGTGCTCTCTACTTTCCTTGAAACCCACAGTTTGCTGCACCCCACCCAGTCTGGCTTCCGGACCAACTTAAGCACCGAAACTGCGCTATTGGAAGTCAATGAGGCTATCAAGGAAGTGCTGGATGCAGGAGGAAGAGCCATGTTGGTAATGCTCGACTTGTCGGCGGCCTTCGACACCGTCCCTCATGAGGGTCTCCTCGGCAGGCTCTATGAGATCGGTCTGAGAGGGACGGTGTTGAGCTGGTTTCGATCTTATTTGGCTGGTCGCCGGCAGGTGGTCTGGGCCCCTCCGTACTCGGCCGAAGTACCGCCTTTGGAGGTCGGAGTCCCGCAGGGTTCGGTGCTGAGCCCGACTCTCTTTAATATCTTTATGACCCCTCTGGCGGTGTTGGCGGAGTCTTTTGGGGCTCAGATCATGTCATATGCCGATGACACCCAGCTCCTTTTCACTTGTGGGAAGGGGGCTGAGTTTGATGGAGAGAGCATCCGAGGGTGTCTTGGGGCTGTTTTCGAATGGTTTCAGCGGAACAGCCTCAAGTGCAACCCAGATAAATCTGAGGTGCTCTTCTTCGGGTGTCAGTCTGACCCGAGCTGGCAGGAGTGGTGGCCGATGAATATGTTCCCTCCCGCGTCTTCTTTGATTGCCAAGAACTTAGGGGTCAAGATTGACAATGACTTGACGCTAAAATCCCAGATTCTTGGACTGGCCGGAGTCTGTTTTGGCCTCTTGAAGATGCTCCGCAAGTTCCTTCCCCTGCTCCCGCTGGCGCATCGGAAGATCACGGTCCAGGCCCTTATTGGTTCGAGGCTGGACTATTCGAACGTCTTATATTTGGGTTTGCCCGAATACCTTCTCCAAAGACTACAGGTGGTCCAGAACTCGGCGGCACATGTTATTTTTGGCCTACATCGCCGAGCGAGAGCTTCGGACCTTTTACATTCTTTACATTGGCTGCCTATTCGGAAGCGGATTGTTTTTAAAGCACTTACGCTGGCGCATAAGGCATTCCATGCTGTGGGAGCTGAATATATCCAGAAACGGCTGGCCTTTTATAAACCGGCTAGAGCCTTAAGATTGGAATCTCTCTTTCTTGCCGTTGTCCCTGCTGTCAGGAAAGCTAGGGTGGGGGGGCGTTCCTTTAAACGCTTGGCTCCCCAGCTCTGGAATGCCCTTCCTTTGCCGCTCCGCAGTACATCTAATCTGCTGGCCTTCAGAAAGGGTCTGAAGACGTGGCTCTTTGGTCAGTAATCTGCTCGCTTTCTTTCTCCTTTGTGCTTGCCCTCTGCAGTCTGTTGTGGGTTAGAAAGCGCCGGGACACTCTTCGGAGTAGCCGAGCGCTATAAAAGACACCCATAACATAACATAACATAACATAACATTATTGATATAGGTGAATACCTTTTTCCAGAATTTGGTGACTTTACTGCAGTGGAAGACAAGGTGGGCTAGGTCTCCTGATTCTCTATCACAGTTCCAGCATATGTTGTTCACCCTAAGGCCTATTTTAGCTAGTTTAGTTGGAGTCCAATATGCCTGGTGCAGCAACCAGAATTTTGTTTGGGCTAATACTGGCGATATTATGTTGCGTGTGGGGGCCTTCCATATAGACTGTAGTTCTTGTTCTGTAAGTTTTGTGCCGGTCTGTTTTTCCCAGTATTCTGTGCTTTTGGCGTTGAGTTTTGTGGATGTTGGGCGGAGTAGTTTGATATCTGATGGCCTGTCTTGTTTATGTTTTCCATGTATTGGAATTTGAGGGGGTCAGCTTGTGTGAGTTCGTGTTTGAGATGGCCGCTTTGATTGCCAGAAAGTTGTATAGTTCTACGTCAGAGAGGGTGTGCTTTTCTTTCATGTTGTTGAAGGTTAGTGGCGAGCCCTTCTTTTCTAATTGAGCAGGATGGGAGAGGCCTGTTTCTTTCCAGGAGGCTATGTCGAGGGGTCTGCCTCTGTATTTGATTTTGGGGTTTGACCAGATTGATACCCATAGGGAGTTTTTGATGCTCATCTCTAGTTTTTGGTCTACTTTTAAGAGTGCCTGTTTTGTTATCCTGAATATGGGGTTCCCTTTTAATTCTTTTTTGTTGGCTGTTAGAAGGGTGAGAGGGTCACTGTTGTTGAGGATGGCTTTTTCTAGCGATAGGCAGATCGGGGTGTAAGGTTGATTGTGTAGTATCCAGTGCAATCCCTGTCTGGCCACTGCGGCTAGCTGGAATGTTCTAGGGTCAGTCACGTTCAGGCCACCTAGCTCCTTTTTATGTCTCAATTTTTTGAGGCTTATTCTGGGTTCCTTGTCCCTCCAGATGAATTTATTGATAATTTGGTCTGTTTTTTTGTAGAGTCGTTTGACAGCGTTAGGGGCAGCATGCTGATTAGGTAGTTGACAATAGGGGAGATCATCATCTTGACTGTGTCTATTCTGCCCCACCAAGTGAGTATTTGGTGCATTTCTTTAGTAGCCCTTTTTCTCTTATCGAGCGTGATTTTCTCGTTTTGTTCTAGGGAATTTTTAAGGCTCCTCCCGAAGGTGATACCTAGGTATTTGATGGATCCTGTTTGCCAAGCTAGTCCGGAGTTGCGTTGAACTTCCTTAGTTGCATGTATGTTTAGAGGCATACATTCCGATTTCTCCCTGTTGAGTTTATACCCGGAGTGTGAGGCGTAAATGTTTATGGTGTGTATGAGCGCTGGTATTGATTTGGCGGGATCCTCTGTTGCTATAAGTAAGTCATCTGCGTAGGCAGCTAATTTGGCCGTGGTATTGTTTATTTTTATGCCCGCAATTTCTTCATTAGCTAGGATGTCTATGATCAATGGTTCTAAGGCTAGCAGAAACAACAGTGGGGATAATGGGCAACCTTGTTTGGTCCCTCTTTGTAGTTCGATGTCGAACCATTGATGGCGATTTGTGCTATGGGGTTCTTGTATAGGGCCATGACCTTCTTTGTGTATTTGTCTCCCAGGTTATATGCCTGCATGCATTGTTCTAGGAAGTTCCAGGAGACTCTGTCAAAGGCCTTTTCTGCATCCAGCGTGATCCCAACTGCCGGATTGTAAGAGTTCGAACAGTGCTCAGTGATTTGGCAGAGGAGTCTTGTGTTGCCGCTAGACATTCTTGTTTTCATATAGCCTACCTGCGTATGACCAATAAGCTGTGGAAGTAGTATCTTAAGCCTTGTTGCTAGTATTTTGGCGTAAAGTTTGCAATCTAGGTTGATGAGAAAGATTGGCAGGTAGTTTTTTGGCCATTGCGGATCTTTGCCTTCTTTGGGGATGACTTTGATGTTGGCTTGTGACATTGTCTCTGTCACTTCCCCTACATCACCACAGTGGTTGAAGACTCTTGTTAGGATTGGTGTTAGCTGGTCCTGAAAGGATTTGTAGAAGGGTGCTATGAATCCGTCTGGCCCTGGTGCCTTGTTATCTTTGAGGCTCTTAATGGCTGTTCTAACTTCGAGGGGTTTGATGTCTTGGCCTAATGTTGTTGCTTCTTCTTTCGATATCTTAGGCAATCTAAGGTTTTGGAGGTAGGTCTTTGTTCCTGCATTGTCTATGTTTTTGTCTTTGCTATACAATTCTTTGTAGAACTCTGCGAAGGTCTTTATTATATCCTTGTGGCGGGTGTGGGACTTATCTTTGTTGTCTGTGATTGTTGTGATATAGTGTTGTCTTTGCTTGCGTTTGAGGTACGATGCTAGGGTTTTTCCAGCCTTGTTAGCTTCGCATAGGTTTATTTCTTTGTACTTCTTTATCCACAGACCTGCTTGTTCGCTTAAGATTCTGTTAAACTCATACTTTTTCTTTTTCAGTTCTGTCAGTATTTGTTGGTTTGAGGTGTCTGCTATGTGTTGTGATTCTAGTCCTTTGATCTCTTTTTCCAGCTGGGACAATTGGGCTATCGCCACTCTGTCCCTCCTTGCCTTGATTTCTATTAGTACCCCTCTAATAGTTGCTTTTAGTGCTTCCCACAGTATTTTGGGGTCTACCTCTGGAGTATCGTTAGTTTTGATATATTCGTCAATGGCGTTCTCAATTTTGCTCTTATCCTCTTGTTTGGTGATGGTAGTTGGGTTAAGTCAGCATCTGCGTGATGTGTGTTTGTTGTGTCTTCCTGTGAGTTTTAGGCTGATGCAGGCATGGTCTGATATTGTTCTGGCTGCTATCTCTGTGTGTTCGATCAGGTGCTGTGTGCTCCTGATTTGAGAATGTAGTCTATTCTACTGTATGAGTTATGTGGATTAGAGTAGAAGGTGTAATCCCTGGTGTCAGGCTGTTGTAATCGCCACGGGTCAGCTAGATCAAGTCTACAGCAGAGGTTTGTTAAGGTCCTGTGTGACGTGGGTATGAGTGAATGGGATTTTGATTGTCTGTCCAGTGTTTGATCTAGCGCCATGTTGAAATCCCCCGCCACAAGCATCATCGTGTTGTGTGAGCTGTTGGACTCTAGTTCCTTTGTTACCTCCTCCCAGAATAGTGTGTCGTCGGTGTTTGGTGCATATATGTTCGTCACCAGTATTGTCTCCTCCCCTCTCTTAAGTCTCGTGATTAGTAGTCTCCCCTCTTCGTCATGCTGTTTGTTCTCTATTTTTATTTTTGATTTGCTGCTAGTCAGTGTAATGACCCCTCTCTTCTTACCCACTGCTGGCGAGCAGGCAACCTCACCTATCCATTTGGCCCTAAGTTTGCTTGCTTCATTCAGCGAGAGTTTAGTTTCCTGTAGTAGGATAATGTCCCCTTTCGTCTTGGCTAGGTAGTTTAGTACCTTTCTTCTTTTTATGGGGTGGTTTAGGCCTTTGACGTTGAGGGAAATGATCTTGAGATCTAACGACATTGTCGTGATGTTAGACTGTGTCATTTTTAGTGTTTCTATGCGCTATGCTCGGGTTTCTTCTATTAGGTCTATCTCTCGTCCAGTTTGTTTTAGAGTCGTTTCCTTGTATGTGGTCTAGTGTTGTTAGTGTTGACTGTGGTCTTACCACGGTACTTGTGTTAGTTGCTTCAAGGACATGAACAGGACGTACAAGACAGACAGTACATAACATGACAAGACATACAAGACGAACTTTCCCCCCTACCCCTCCTACGGTACCCTCCTCCCCACCACCCCTGCCCCCATCCCCTCCTACATTGTGCTGTGGGCGTGTGACAACAAGGTCCCCTCCGCCCCGTCCCGACCCTGGGATTCTGGATCTGAGGTAGTATATGGTTCTGAAAGGATATGTAGTCCCATGGACAAGTCTTTGTAAACTGAGGTAAACTGAGGTAGATTTTGTTGCCTCCCTCTGGTTTTCGACGGTTTGTTCTTAGCAGCAGTTGTGGGAGCTTGTTTGTTGTGCTCTAACTTCATTGTTTAGTCTCTGGTTCGTCTAGCTGCCAATTGGTTAGTTCGTGAGTGGATTTGGAGATGCCCCTCTTTTGGCCGTGGGTGCTGACGCTTCCATGTCTCGTATGGGTGGGCCCCTTAGATATCTTGAGAGTTCTCCTGGGTCATCGAAAGTTAGCGAGACCCCCTTGTTGATTATTCTGAAACTTGTCGGTCCTGCAAAGGAGAAGGTTATGTTTTCTCTTCTCAGCTTGTCCCTCTGGGCAAGAAAGCCTTTTCTGATGTCTACTGTTGGCTTCGAGTAGTCTTGCGTAAGGATAATTTTATGTCTGTTCCACAGTAGGTTGGGGTTCTTCCTCGCTACACCGATGGCGTCCGTTTGATGGGATCGAATGGGTTTGCATATGATAGGTCTAGGGCCTGCTCTGCTGGTTTGTCTACTGGTAGTGACCCTATACGCTTTGTCAAGTTCGAAAGGGTTCCCAAATTGAAGTTTTGTCGGGTATGAGCTTTTGAATGAGCTTGATGCATGATCCTTCTTTATCCTCTTCTCCCTCCGGAACTCCTAGTATTCTTATGTTGCCTTCCCTATTGCGGTCTTCGAGCTCTGCTGTTTGTCTGCGCAGATCAGCTGTAGCTTTAGCAATGTTGCCTATTGCCTTTCCTGTGAGTTGGGCTCTGTCCTCTATATCGCTTACTCTTTGCTCCACCGCATCCACCTTATTGTTTGCTACATGGATGTCTGCTTTTATTGCAGCCAGTTCTAGTTCGATCTTGTCTGTCGTGTTTTATGTGGACTTGGCCAGGTCATGTAATTCGGCTAGCTTTTTAAGGATGCTATCTAAGGTGCTTGCAATGTCCGCTTTCATTTTTATTGGTGATTTTGCGCCGTTCTCTAATCTATTTTTCTTAGGTTTCTGTGTTTGTTTGTCTTCACTGCCTGCCATTCTGTGCTTTGTTTAACCTGCTTGTTTGGTCTTGGCGCTGCCATGTCTTCTGTTTGTACTGCAAGCGAGTTAATAGGGCCTGAACGCGTTGTTGTGTTCCCTCTGGCCCTAAATGCATTCAAGGGCTCCTCTTTCCTCCACTGTGACCCTTCTTCTGCCTTTGCTGAGGACGTTATGGTGCTTGTTGGTGTCGGTTCGATCACTGTGGGTTCCATCTACAGTGCTGTATCGAGCCTGGTGGCTCCTTTTCCTTTCTGGCTTGTTCTGGTTCTTATGGGCTCTCCCTTTGCCCGTTGCAGGTTGCAGGTTTGTGTGCCCGTCTTGCCGTCTCGCTCGTTGGCCCCTTTCTGAAGCGTTTGCGGTATTTAGATGGTATTGGCTTCTGTAAGCGGTGACCGGAAATCAGGATGACTCCGGCGGTTTCTCTTTCGCTTGCCTGTGTCTTGCTCCCTTGCCCTCCAGGCCCACGTGCAAGGGTAAGCTCTTGTATTTTCCGCTATTGCTGTGGCTGCGGCTGTGAATTGCTCTCCTTCCAGGACCTTTTCATCTAAGATGGCGGTGCAAGATGGCGTCGCGAGATGGTGGCGCCCAGGTGAACTGTTCTTTCTAGGTGTGGCTTAGTGTTCACTGGTTCTTACTCAGCCAGGCGTTGTACCCAGGGGCGCTACCTGCTTCCGGTCTCCGTTCTACTCCTCATTCTAAGATGGTGGCGCCCTGCCGGCATTCGATTTTCAGTTTCACCAATCCCAGTATTGGTATTACTTCGCCTAATGTTCTTGTGCTGTTTGTCTTTGTGGAGGTGTGGGCTGACGCAGCGTGTTGCTTGGATGCGCTCCCATTTATTTACTTCCGCAGCTATCATCTGCGTCTTTCTCGCTAAGGCGCTGCTCACGGGGCACTGTATTTCCGGTCTCCTGCCCCTTTCTTCATCTAAGATGGCGGCGCCCAGGCGACTTTTGGGTTTCGGTTTCGCCTACTCCAATGTATGTTTAACTATCTTTGACGGTGCTGCTTTGCTCAGTTTGCTTATTTTCCTTGGGGCTAAAAGCGCTGTTTATCTCTGCGGAGCTGTGGGCTGGCGCAACACTAACCTTTATTGTGAGCGCGCTCTTGTATGTTTCTGCACCCGATCGGCTATAACCTCCTCGGCGCCATCTTCATCTTGTTGTCGGCCCCTCGGTGTTTCTCTGTTAGATTGTTGATTTCCTCCTCAGTGGCTATACTGTAGCCGGTTCTGTTGGCACGTTTGTGTTCCTGATCCCTTCCGATATAGTCCGAGCCTTGTCGTCGGACTTGCTGTATGGGATTCGCGCTGTTATATCGATTTTTCTCCCGGGGTCTGACGGAGCTCCGGATTTAGGTGAGTGTGCCCTTTGCCATCCAAGCCACGCCTGAAAATAGATTTTTTAAAGGATTATTATGTTTAACTGCTTCTGTCTCAACTACGATTGCTCACCAGGATGTCAGCTTTCAGCTTCAAGATATACTTTTGGTAAGACCCTTGTTATTATGGTTTTCTCCATGGGCAAAGTGGAAACTACCCCTACCAGAGCAATTATACTGGAGTGCCTAACCATGGATAATGTTTCATGTATTAATTCATCTTTTTCTATGCTGTTTAACTTGCCTATATGGTCAGACACTACCCAAGTGTTATCGCTAACTAAGAGGACGAGATTTTTCAGTATATATCTGACCTGTGAATGGCTGACGATAGAACTAAATCGCCAGTCGCTCTTTATATGTCATTCGATCTAGAGGATAGTGAAAATTGTTATTTATCTTGTGTTACAAATATGCAGCATCGGTTTGTCCTGGTAAGACTGAGATACAGTATTGTGCATCATTTAGTGGCCTTCCCAAATATGAAGTTGTGTCCTTCTGTCATGACTGCTTGCCCATGTGATGGCCAAAGTAAGCTAAGCACGTTGCAATTTCTGTTGTACTGTAATTTCTATAAGAATCTTAGTTATTTTGTTCTTAAACCAACTTTTGGTTGACAGAATATTAGATCTTACAAAGCTTCCATGAAATATTTGATTTCACTAATGAAGTGTCTGTGTGTTATAATGTTACCCGTTTTATTCCGAAAGCCATTAATGTAAAGAAAGGTATTTTGTATTAGTGGTCGCCGATTTTAAAATCATGTTATATTTTACTTGTAATGGATTTACTTAATGGATTTTATTGAGTCATCAAGATGTTCCAATTGTATTTCTTATATGCTTCACATACTTTTATGGCTGTTCTAACTAGCCGATAACAGAACCGAAGAACTTTAAGTGTGGTAAAAAAGTTCAGGGGTCCTCTAAAAGTAAGTAAGTAAGTAAGTAAATCTTTATTGAATGATAAATTAAAATCTTTGCAAAATCGTACATTAAAAATTAGGTCCCATATACCAATACATTTGTTAAAAGAGTTTAAATATACGTTATGGTTAGAACAGTTAGTTATAAGTTTTATCAAATTGACTAAGGTAAAAACAGATAAGTAAAAAAAAAAAGGAAAACTCCTGATTTAATTGTTATAGTTATTGTCAATGTCCGTGATGCAGAGCCATGCATTGTGCTCTATTAGTATCTGATTATAATTTCCAGTTAGAACCGCGGTTTAAAAGTAGCCATTTCTGTCATTTGAAACCAGATCTCTGAGCGTAATTTGTTATATTACAGTCAAATTTGACATCGTTTTTCCAATATTAACAAATTTCACCAATCTGCATGCTAGTTGGATATCACTTCCGCCAAAGCATGCTTTTAGTGCTTGCCTGCGGGTTCGGATCCCTCTCATGTTCCAGGCTGGTTTTAGTAGCAGTTTGTGCTCTTTGTCCAAGCCTCTGCAGCTACACAACAAATGTAGGATATCGTTTTTAGGTTTGTGCAGATTTTGTAGTTTATGGTTGTGTCTGACCTTTGCCAAGGGGAAAGGTGCTGGTTGACTGGTAAAACACCCACCCTCAATTTCAGATATGATTCCTTTGCAATCTTTGAGAATCCGGTTCCCAGGTAGGTTTGCGGCGCAGCCCTTGTGTAAGTCTGAATGAAGAACCACCCGTGTGCTCTTTTGGATAGGGTAGATTTATCTTCTTCCAAAGACAATACCTTTACTATTTTGTTTACTAATTGTTTAAAAATGTTCTGTGGGCCATTGATCTCCCAAAGCTCATGTAGGGCTAAATAGTTTATTGCATTGCCGAGCGTAGGTAGACCGCAGCTGGATTGTCTTTATTTTGGTTCATCTCTTTCCAATAATATGAGTTCATAGAACCGTTCACAGCTCCCTTTATTTTGTACCAGCACTTTGCATATGCCCTCTTTCGTGCTACTTGCTGTTTTTGGAGGCCAAATTCTAGTCTGAGCTGAGCCGGAGAAATGTATTGGGGAGGTTAAAAATTAGTCGAATTGATTTAGACACTGCTTTATCCAGAAGTTTCGTCTCTTCCTCTCATACATTCACTTCCGTAGGTGATGGTAGGAAGCAGTTTTGCTCAAAAGACTTCTAGAAGGGGCGATAGATCAGGGCCTGTTATTTTGTGCTTTATTCTTTTTAGTGCTACTGCCAGTGCAGTCCCTCTTGTTCTAATAGTCGATTTGTGTTGTCCAAAGGAACCCTTTCTGCCAAAAGTGATACCCAGATACTTGTACTCATCGACTACCTCCAACAGTTTGCCCTGAAGTTCCCAGCGACGATGCCCTTGTTTCCTATGATTTATAATCATCACTTTTGACTTCTCCAAGTTTATCATTAGCCCATTTCTGTCTGAAAAGTTGCTTGTGGAATTTATAAGATGCTGAAGGCCAACTGGAGTACGACTGATCAATATTAAATCATCTGCATGCAGCAGGTTTGATATTGGTAAGCCTCCTAGACTTGGGGCATGGTGGATACAGTTGTCCAGCTCTGCTGACAAATCAGACAGGAAGAGGTTGAACAGAGTCGGAGCAAGAACACATCCCTGCTTCAGCCCCATGGTAGTGGTTATTTTATGTGACAGAATGTTTACAGTTCCTAGTTTTATTTGGATCCATGTGTCGGAATGAAGTGCAATTAGTTGGTTCAAAAGTTGCGGGGCGATTTTCCAGTTTGATAGTTTGGACCAAAGTTTACCCCTGTCGATGCTGTCAAAAGCAGATGTATAGTCAATAAAACAAATAGTGGCCTCTTGATTTTTACTGAGGCGTCAATTAATAAAGAGAGAGCAAGAATGTTGGTTGTTGTCCATGTACTTCTTTGAAAGCCTGTTTGGTTAATCGGAATTAATTCTGTAGTTGATGCCCATTCTGTGAGCTCTTCCAGTAATAGACCTGCAAAGTATTTTGCGTCTATGTCAATTAGAGCTATTAACCTATAATTCTTTGCTTGGATTTTACAGCCTTTCTTAAAAATAGGGGATATAATAGATCCTTTCCAGGAGTTTGGGATTTATCCCCCATCCAAGATGTTTTTAAAGAGGGGACGAAATTGTTCGGCCCAGTAGTCTGGATCTTGTTTATATAGACTTGGAGGAATCCCGTTAGGCCCCAGGGCACCCTCTTTCTTGCCCTTAGAGATTCTGTTTTTGATCTGCTTGATTGTGAGTGACATGAGGTTTTCTTCTCCTAAGTTCTTCCATGATTGGAGAACGTAGTTTCAGGCAGTAGAGCCTTGAGTAATTTCGTCTTTGTTTTTGTTAAAATGATGCTGCAGGTACTTTACCCAATCTTTTTCTGTTATCTGTGAATTTATTTCGTAAGCCCTTGCATTGTCTAAGTTGTTAACTGTGCGCCAGAATCTCACACTGTTGTTAGATTTGATGTCGTATAGCAATTTGGCCCATGTCTTCTCTGTAGATTCGTGCCTTATTTGCCAAGCAATTTTGTTCTTTCTACACTATAGCTTCCTTAGTTCAGCCTGTAAGCTGATATCAGGGCCTCTCTGGTGCAATTTGCGAATTACTCTATTGATTTCCCTTTTTATTTGCCTCAGGTCATGGGCTTGGTTTGTTAGATGGTTCCTTCTTTGTTTGTTCTTATCTCCACAGGGTAGACGTTGATGGTTCTCAACTCTGCTTATGGTTGCTCCTGTGTTTAATTTGGCATTAGCTGAACTGAGACTTTCTAAGAAGTTCTCCCAGGCCTGTTTGTTATCTCCTTCATTCATTCTATTTTCTTCCCAGAAATTTTTTGCTATCGCTTCGAATTTTTCCAGATCTTTTATTTTATATTTTATTCTCTTTTGGTTTGAGGTTACTGTCACATCCTGATTTTCAGTTGAGAAGGTTTGCGCTGTACCCTGAACCTCCAGTTTGAGCTCTTGTGGCAAATGATCGCTACAATCTATTATTCCAATTCTAAACCCGCTTACTAGGTTCAGAATTGAGAGAGATATGAAGGTATAATTGCTGAACTTGCCACCGTGCTGTGGTAAGTTGCTGCTTGTGGGCAGTCACCCGGATGTCTGCCATTTTAAGCTATTAGCCCCAGACTAGTTAGTTCTATCAGTAGGGATTTAGATACCTTAGTTTGCTTATCCCACTTACTTTCGTCCAACGGTGAGTACCCCATTCCAGTAATTGTTCTTTGGCAGAGTTGTCACTACTGCTTTTCCCGGAGAGGGACATGTTGAAGTCTCCTGAGATTATATAATGTGGTGTCGTTGCTGCTTTCATGATCCTCGTCAGTTCTGACACTAGGGATTTTGCCCCTATTTTTTTCTCTCTGGGGTGAATATAGGTATTTACCAATACCACTTGTTGTTTAATTTTCTTGGGTCCTACTATCTCCATCTGTATTGCGTTAATCCCATTATTAGATGTGTAGTTCATCGTCAGTTCTTTAGCTGAGCTTACTGTTTTTATTGAGGCATACGTAGTTAAACCACCTTTCAGACGTCCATACTTCGAGTTTCTACTAGCTGGTAGGTGATATGATTTATAGCCTTGAAGGTGGAGAGGTTCTGCCACCCAAGTTTCTTGAAGTAGGATTCGTTCGTACTGTTGAAGGTACGTTAGTAGCTCTGTAAGCGTGATTTTTTACTCTAAACCATTTATATTCCAGGAGCAGATTTTTAGTTGCGGAATGTCTTCTCCTTGCTTAATAGTCTGTCATTGGTCAGGGCGACTGTTATTAATGGTTTTTGCTAGCCAGGACTAGTCTTCTGATGTTATATTCTCTTTATTTCCTCGATTGCGTGGGTTAGTGCTGTCCCTAGCTTCTACTGTGGTGCTCCGGACCCCTTTCAGCACTGATTTCGTAAGTCCACCGGTCCTAATTCTTTTGAAGGGGTCCCAATTAAGCTCTTTGTCCTTTTGAAGTAGGGGTTCTGGGTAGCCAACATCATACTGTGGTTTTATGCGGTTCCCCAAGCTTCTAGTTGGCGCTTTTCTTTTAGAATCTTCTCCGCTATCTCACCTGTCGTCCAAGTGTTTTTTGATATTTCTTGCTCTGATAGGTGATTGAGTTGCACGAATTCTACAGAATCCAGATCTTGAGTGAGGACGCCAGCTAGGTTGTTAATAGAGGTTAATAGTCTGGACATGTTGCCTCTATTTAGGATATCTCCCCGTCCTTTGAATTTAAACTCTGGGATAAATAAAATAGTTTTTAATTCTTTCCGCCCTGTGATTTCTTGGGTTGTTTCTGTTCATGACTGTGTTTCCCGCTCTTGTGGGTATCTAAATGGCTGGGGGACAAAGTCGGCCTCATTTCCATATTCCCTTATAGAATCGGGATTAGCCTCGTCTGCCTGCCATTTTGCGGCTTTTTCCATTGTATGATCCTGCGTTGACGTTTTTGTTTTTGTATTTTTTGTCTTTTCTGTGCCCGGTCTAATTTGGGCAGTTGAGGTTATTATTGTTTGAATTGTATTGTCTATCCTGACTTTTTTCCCCACTTTCTCTTTGTAGTTACCACTCGTTGCTTTGTCCTCCTTTACTTTACCCTGTGCAGTTGTCGAAAGATATTCAGTTTGTTTGGACTCACTTCCTGTTAGGGTCACTTGGCTTTCATGCAAGGGTGCTCTTTCATTATGTTCAGGACCCTCTTGTGAGGGATCGTTAGATGTAGTTATTTTCCCTTGTTGAGACGAAGATTCTTTGACGCTGCTGTGTTGTGGAGATCCCTTTGGATGTTTGCCCATCGGGGGGGAGAAAGTCTGAATGGAGGTTGTTTTATTCCTCCCTTTTCTTCTCATTTTGCGTTGTCGTTTTGAAGATTGCAATTTGAATAGCTGTGTGTCGTCTTCTCTAGGCTTACTTGAAGGCTCAGTGGGGCTGCGCAAGGTCTGCTAATTTTTTCGGTGATTTCCCTTGAGTTCTTTTTGATTCGAACCCTGACATTTCCACACCTCAGGACTTCCTTGTTGCTTTGGTGCTGTTTGAGGCGTATCTACAGTTGCTTTTTCTTGTCCAAGGTTCTAATTTTTTCCTTCTACGGGCAATGCGTTTGTGTGCTTACTTCCCTTAATAGCATTGGAGTAGTTCAATACCTCTTTGGGCAGATGGTTGTTAGATTCTTTCCCTGGAATACTACCCTCTCCTCTTCCTTCCCCTTTAAGATCGTCTTTTTGAATTCCATTGTTGTTTTTGATGTTATTTGCTTCCTTTATTTCAATTAAGAGATCTTGCATTACTGTTGGCAATGTGGCAATTTGGTCAACTATTGAGAAGCAAGCACAGCTTGGGGGGTTTATTGTTTTTTCGGATTGAACTCTTTTGATCAAATTGTTCAGTTCCAAGATTTTATTGTTTATGCTTGCTACATTTGTTGCAAGGCAGTTAAGAAGCACTAGCTGGATTTCCATCTTATCCGAATGGTATTCCATAGCTTTCGTGGATAATTGCATAGAATTTAATAGGGACTCCCAGAACTTGTTCTGTTCTGTTAGTGTTTCCTCTGTGTTTTGTTTTGTAGCGGACTCCTCAGTAAGGAGTGGTTTGTCTCCTATTTCCAGGATGTATGTATTGACCAGCTTTTCCCATTCTTCCGTTGTGAGAGAAGATTTTTTATTACCATAATGACTATAGGTCTTCTCATGATTTTCTGGGATTTCCTCCCGGTTTCTGTTGGAATGCATTGGCGTTGAGATTAATGGATGTCCTTCTGAAATTTGACCTGGGAGGGTGGTGCTCAATGAGTCCATTTCCGGGTCCTGGAGGTCTTGGGGGTGCTGTGGGCTGGAGTCCTGTCTTGTGTGGGTGGTGGACAATTCCTCAATACTTTTTTTGTCAACCTTGTCTTCCTCAAAATCTGTTAGTAAATCTGCTAACATATTGTTAGCCATTTTATGCTCCAAAGGTGTGTTAGAGCCGGGTGATGATTTGGAATTTTCAGGATGTTGTATCGCTGTTTCTGTTTTCGCTTGGGGAACCATCCTGATTGCGATTAAAGGTTCCAAAGGAACTCTCAGTGTCACTGGGGGTCCACTAAAAAGTGGAGTACCCCAAGATTGCCTAGATTCCCTTGTTTCCTTGTTCTCTCCTTCGATACTGTTATTAGTGTGGTCTTCGTTAAGGCCAGGGCTGTCATTGCTGTAATCCCCGTTGTTGAGTTCGTATTCACCAACACCTCTAACACCTCCGCTGCCTTCGACACCTTTGATGTTAGTTGCTGTTATATGCAGGCGCTGCTGTCCCTGTTGTCTCTCGATTGTATCTTCCTGGGACAGCTTTGGTGGTGGACTTTTTGGGGTTGTTCTTAAGACTGTTCTTGTTCTTATCCCTTCAGTTGGTTGCGTTGTTGGTTTTTCTGGGCTTAGGGGTGAGGGGAGTCCCCGCTGTATTTCATTAGCGTGATTTAATAGAGCACCGGCATCTTTTATGAAGAAAAACGTAGAATAAATTTTAGGTTGGTAACTGGATTTTTGCGCTTCCTCAAGTGGTGGAGGGCCACTATTTAATTTTATCAACTTTGGTGTATGATCTAGAACTGCGCAGGCCGTTGTGCCTACCGCTGCTGAATGCTCCACGATGCTGGGTGGTGCGTTGCCTGATTGGTTAACAGGTACTTTGAGGACCTTGTTCTTCTTTTTCCGATTGCTGATTATGCTGGTGATACTCCGCCGTTCTTTGCCCGATCGCATTCTTGATAGACTGATAGGCGGAACGGGCTACCTGTCTGTCCGTCTAAGTGACTTTTTTCCTAACCAATATTCTCCGACACTATCTTGCTGCCTGGCTTTAGTCGACTTGACCTCGTTGCCTTCTATTATGTCAAGAGTTTGACTGCAAGTTAGAATTGAAATTGAGGTCAAAAAGGGAATTGCTTAGATGGTTGAGGTTTGAATGCTTGGCACTGAGTTATCACTAAATTGTAAATGCGCTGGCGCAGGGACTGGCACAGGGGCTTTGAAGCTCAGAGGATCATATGAACAGTGCTGAGCGGTGTGATTCTGCTGCAGTGAGCATGCAAGTCTGGAGCCTTGGGCTCTCTATATCTCCCTTAAAAGGTATGTTGATTATGTTGATTATCTTAATCGAGCTGAGAAGGGCGGAGAGTAAGGATGGAGAGGAAGGAGCTTCTGCCTCACCTCTCAAATCCTTTAACCTCCCGCTTCTGTAACTGTGCAGTTTATAGTTTATAGTTTTTGTAGATTAGTTGTAGATTTAATTGATTTAGTTGTAGATTTAGTTGTTAAATAGCCCTTTGTGGCCCCTTGTGGTTCCCTGTGCTCCTAGTTCTGGACGAGATGTGACATAAAAATGAAGTAGGTGTCGATAGGCACTATGGTCCGATCCTGGTCCTAGTCCAGTCAGCAGCCCTGCGGCCCTGCTCTCTGTTCCTTCTTTGTTAGGGGCTTCCACGGCTGCAGCGGCCACTGCTTCTATGCCTCTCAAAAATCTGCTGCCCACTCTCTCTGCTCCCCGCAGGGTGTTTCCACGAAATTAGCATGTACTACGCAGCAGGAGCATCAGAGGCGGGTAGCCAGGTGGTTAGGCAGCTCTGCCACTGTGCATGTCTGTAGCAGCTCTGTGAGGCTCTGTGAGGTGTTGTGAGGCGTTATGAGGCATTATGAGGTGGGGGTGTGCCGGGGGCCACTGGAAACTGGATTACCCCAGGCCCTGCTGATTCCACCGGGCTCCGCTACTTCTCGCAGCCTCCCGTGATTTCCCCCAGTTTCCCAAGAGTGGGGGCACAGTCTTTCCAGGCCCACTGCGCCCAACTGTGCCTCGGCGCCTTCCGCCTGTCACCTTTACCTTCTGCTTTCCTGCTTTCCACTTTTCGCCTTATGCGGCCTTACGCAGCGTCCCTCAGCAGCGGTAGCAGCAGTAGCAGCGCTAGCGGTGGCGGTAGCAGAGGAGCAGCCGCCTTCCCCGCTCTGCTGGCACCTCCGCTCGACTCCGCATGACTCTGCTGCTGCTGGCTGACTGCAAAACCCAGACTGCCTCCTCGCGGCACGGCGAACACAGGTGGGATGGAAAGGGATGGACCAAACAGTGGTAGAAGTGGGCGGGGACGGAAGGGCACGGCGTGCCCCTACTTATAAAAATGATTTCAGTCCATTCCCCTACTTCTTTATTTCAAAATATTGTCCCGGGACGGCAAACGATAACCTTTTCATTCACATTCTAGGGGCTGCTCGCACTTCTCTGTTGAACTCCAGAGGCTGCAACAGCCCCCCACCCCCCCTTGAGCTCCACAGACCTGAGGGCAGGCCCATTGTCATTCCGATTGAGGCCGATTATCGCCTTTAGAATGACAATGCGCCGGCCCTCTGCCTTTAGCATATCAAAGGCTGAGAGGACCAGGGAGGGCCGCCAGGGGCTGGCAGAAGTGTGGGGAGAGGGGCCAGGGCTTGAGTGAATGTGAGATTGAGGGTGTCGGAGGGCTCGGCAGCTGTTGTAGTGAGAGAAGGGGTAGCAGTAGTGACAGGGCGGGGTGCTGCAGCACCGGACACCCCCAGACCAGCCATGAGCGTGCACGTTGTCCGGACCAGCGCCAGCACCATGATGATGTCCCAGGACTCCAGCCCCCTCGACAGGGGCTACCTGCGGACCGTGCAGGCGATACTCAAAGTGGTGCAAATGGTAAGTGCCACCCCCACCCCACTTCACCCCTCGGTCAGGAGGTTGACCCTCTTTGTGTTTTAACTTATTGCCTGGAGACGTTTCGGACATGAGACAGGCCAGACTCTGCATTGTGGCATTGTTTTCTGTATAGCCAATATAAAGCCCGGAGGCAACTTTATAGCGCTATGTTGATATACAATGCGCCACGTTTTTATTTGAAAACGGTGTATTCTATTTTTATTGCCTGTCAAGCGCGCCGGGAGGCTGTAAACGTACAGAAATGCCAACAACAGTAGCAGGGAGCGGTTTTATAATGCCTAAAAAGCAAAACTACTAGTGCCAGAATGCAAGGGGCTACTGTATTCTTCTCTCAAATGACACGAGGTCACGTGACATCTTTGATAGCTTTAACATGTTACCCTTACTCGTGAAATCACATCTACAATAGCAATGTGGTTTGTAAACTGTATTTTTCGGTATAACGCTACAGAATACATCTGGGAAAATAAGCATTAGTCCAGCTTTAATAATGCAGATGCAATTAGAGGTTAAGTACAGTCAGGGCTTTGAGTGGGATGAAAACACGGTGGGGCCTCTCATAGGGAGGTCACATATTTAATTAAGGGCGTGGCTTGAAAGCACTGAAAATCTATGCATAGTGTGCCACCCAACTGGTATTTTGCTACTTCTGTCATTACATCCAGAGATATAATACAGTAGGTAACATAATACTTACAACAGACCAGTACTATTGGCTTGTGAATAGTTGCTTAACATAAATGAGCAACAAACATGGCATCTGCTCTAAAATCTCTGGCCTTCCCAGCAAGCGCCCTTCCCCTGAGAGGCAAAAATCGCTCTCATTAATTTCTGAAGTCGGCTTTCCTATTAATGCTAGATCTCTAGATAAGAATAATATTGCCTTCAGGGATTTTGTCTCTGCTAGGAAGCCCTCGTGGGTCTTTGTTACGGAAACTTGGGCATCAGACTCTGCTGGCCCTGAGCTGGTCAATGCCATCCCAGAAGGGTACGCCCTAGCCCGGATGGACAGAGTTGGTCGTAGGGGAGGAGGACTGGGTATAATGTTTAAGAGCTCCTCTATATGCCGTATTAAATCCCGTTCCACTCCTCTAGACCCCTTTCAGGCCATTTATTTCACCCTCAACTCTTCGCCCACAACCTCCTTCTCGGGTCTCTTGCTTTATAGGCCCCCAGGCCTTAGGTCAAGTTTTAGCCGTGATTTGTTGAAAGTGTTAGAGCCGTATATCGACAGACCGCATCTGACCATTTTGGGTGACCTTAATTTCCACTTGGAAAATGTAGGTTCTAGTGACACCTCTTCTCTAGTAGATTCCCTAGCCTCATGTGGCCTGCTGCAACTGGTGGATAGCCCTACCCACCTAGCCGGCCACACGCTGGATGGGGTTTTCTCAAATGACCCTAGACTCTCGATAGGTTCCCCCATTCCTCTTACATGGTCAGACCATATGGCCGTCCCTCTCGAGTTAAAATCCTACCACACTTCTGCTCCACTTCCTGATCCCAGGAAATGGGAAATGAAAAGGAATTTTAGGATGATTAAGAATGAGACTCTTGCTCCCTTTATGGATAGAGCTAGGTTAGCCCCCCTGAGTGATGCTAATGCCGCTGCTCGCGACTTCTCCAACTCTATTGCAAGAGCAGTGGACATGCTGGCCCCTGCTAAACAGCGCTACTCGGCCAGAAAGAGACCCTAAGCCCCATGGTTCTCAGAATCGCTTAGGCTTCTAAGGCAGGGATGCAGAAAGCAGGAGAGGTTTTGGCGGACCTCTTTAGATCCCAAGGAGAAGGAAAAACATAGATGCCTCCTTAGAGGGTATAAAGCGAGGGTAATAGAGGAAAAGAAGGCCTATTTTTCGAATCTGACGGACTCCCTCAAATCCACTAGGGAACTGTTTTAAGATCGTAGACTCCCTCTGTACCCTGCAAACGCCGGACCCTATAGTGGGCTCCCAAAAGTTGTGTGATAGGATTTCGACCTTCTTTCACACGAAAATAGTGGACATCTTCACCTCTCTTGAATCTCTTAAAAGTGAACTGGGTTCTTTTTCCCTACATGTTCCGCCCCCTGTAGAACGTCAGGCGAATGATCTAACCCAAAATAGCCTTCTCAACTTCCCCCTTCTCACCGCTCAGCAGCTGGATCTGCTGTTGGACAAAATAAAATCCGGATCCCCTCTGGACCCTTGTCCCCTCAAGATCCTTAAGAACTGCAGGGAAGCCTTGTTGCCTCCCCTCTTAAAGGTGATGAATTGTGCAATCACGGAAGGCATTTTCCCATCCTCCTGGAAAATGGCGGTGCTTAAAACCTTTGTTGAAAAAGCCCACCCTGGACCCTGATATATTGAAGAACTTCCGTCCGATATCCTTGCTGCCTGCTCCAGCAAAAATGCTTGAGGCTCATCTTAACCAACATCTTACTGCCTACCTAGATGCCTTTAGCTTGTTGGATCCATCTCAGCATGGTTTCCGTAGGGCTCATAGTACTGAGTCGGCCCTTACTGTAGTCACAAATAATATCCGCTCGAAGGTCGTCAGGGGCCAGACCTCCCTTCTAGTCCTGCTTGACCTGACAGCTGCCTACGATACCCTGTCTCCCTCAGTCCTGGTAACACGCCTTAGGGAGATGGGGGTTGAGGGCCCAGCGCTGGGCCTCCTGACCTCCTTTCTCAATCAGAGAGAACAGAGGGACAAGCTGGGAGAATTTCTGTCCCCTGCCAAACCTGTGCAGTGTGGGGTCCCTCAGGGATCAGCTCTGAGCCCCACACTTTTTTACATCTATGTGGCTCCATTTGCCAGGCTAGTAAGATCTTTCAGGTTGGAGGTGTTGTCATATGCTGACGACACCCAAATCATGGTCTCCTTCTCCCACTTGGTGAGTTCCTCCGTCCTCAACTTTAGGAACTGCATGGAGGCAGTTTCACAGTGGATGATCCTGAATTCACTAAAGTTGGATGGAGAGAAAACCGAGGTCTTGATCTTTGGAGGAGATCAGGGTATTTGGTCTAGCGACTGGAGGCCTCCATCCCTTGGAGTGTGCCCCCTGCCCTCTCAATCCGCCCGGAATTTGGGGGTGCTGATAGACACTACGCTCTCTCTGGACCGTCAGGTCAATAGGACGGTTTCCACCTGTTGTGGTGTCATCAGGATCCTGAGAAGGATAGCACATTATCTATCTCTAGAAGCTCGAAAGCAGATTGTGGTGGCCCTTGTCTCTTCGAGACTTGATTATTGCAACACGCTCTACTCAGGCATAAACAAAAAGCTCATCCAGCGCCTGCAGATTGTACAGAAGATTTGTTCTGGATGGCCCTAGACTTTCCTCTGCCACGCTAGTCAGGAAGAGCCTGCACTGGCAAGGATCTCTTTTAAGACCCTCTGCTTTGTTCATGGGGCCCTGTATGGAGCAAGCTCTGAAGGCATAAGGTCTCTGCTAGTTCCCTATTACCCTAGGTTAGCCCTTCGCTCCTCCAACAAAAATCTTTTGTCTGTCCCCCGGGTTTTCAGAGCCAGGTGGGGAGGGAGGGCCTTCTCCTCCCTCGCCCCGAAATTGTGGAACACTCTTCCTCCAGAATTAAAGGGGCAACCATCTGCCATGCTCTTCCGGAAATCTTTAAAAACATGGCTCTTTGCAGGAGCTTATCTGTAATCTGGCATCGGCTCATACCATAAACTATACCATCCTCTGGGCACCTTGATGCCCTTTGGGGTTAAGTTGCGTGTTTATAAGATTGTATTCATTTCATTTCATTTCATATTATAGCATATTGAACATGCTCAAGTTGTGAAGTGGGGGAACTGGGAAAGAACTATAACAAGTCTCTTTGAAGTTGCATCAAAGGCAGTGAAGGGGTGCACTGAGGGCAAAAATGGAGAGCCCGATAGCGACCCGTCTTAGCACCAGCAAGACTCGGTCCACTTAAAGCCCTGTGTGCAGAGCTTTCAATGGGAAAAATAAGTGAAGGTGCTCCTCAAATTAAGTTAGAGGGTGGGGCCAAGGGGCGGAGCTGGGGGAGAGACACGACTATATAAAGACACTACAGAATCTGTTATTCATTTTGCCCTTGCATTACCAATGTTGATAGTCTCAAATTTCCTGTATGTGCAAATTCACTCTGCACATGTGGGCAAAGCATATATAGACCATTAATAACCTGTCTCCTACTATGACCCTTTTTAATGTGTTTGCCGTCCATTGTGTTTAAAGGGACATGTAACGTTTCAAATAAGCTTTCTAGCCACAGGTTTTCCAGTACGCATTTTTTTAGAAGTGTGCTTAATACTCTGCTCTGCGTGATATTAGGACTACAGTGCCCTTGGCCAAGCACTGTTTGATCTTGGACCAACAGTGTTTGATTGTGTGCCAGCATTGTTAAGCCAGAAGCGTATGATCTTGCGCTTGTGTTGAGTAAGACTTGGTCAGCAAGAGGCAAGACTGAGCCACACTGTGCTGGATTGACTCAGTGCTTTCAGACCTTGACTCACTCATGCATGATTTTGACTGTTCTTTTGCTCTCCAGTGTGTGATCTTGGCTAAGCTCTGTGTGATGTTGATCCAGCATCGCCGGACCGTGGGCCATCAACTAGTTGAATTTGGCCAAGTAGTGTCTGATATTGGTTCAGTACTGTGTGACCTTGACTCAGTGTGTAATCCTTGGCCAGTAATGTGTGTTCTTGGCTCAAGACTGTGTGATCTTAACCCGTCCTGGCCTGATCAGGAGCCATTGCTGTGATATAGGACAGTACTGGATAATATCTGGTCCAGTCCTGTCTGATCTCGGCTCAGTCCTTTCAGATCTCTGCCCAGTGATTTGTTCCCCATAGATGAACAGCCAGTGCTTTAAATGGGCCGCTACTGTCCGGTACTGGGTACCAGCACTTTTTTATTTTGAGAAGGAGAGTACCTGCACTTCTTGGAAACAAGCGGGTACTGTGTTACAGAGTACCTGCACTTCTCAGAAACAAGCAGGTACTCTGTTACAGAGTACCTGCACTTCTATGTTTCCATTTCAAGCACTGGGCACAGCCTATGAAAAGATAAACGTTAGCTTACAGAAAGCTGCACTCGGCTCCTATTGGCAAAACTCATGATGTAGGTGGGAGGTTGTTGGATTCAAATTATATTTTAACATTCTCATAATTTTCTCTTCCTTCTGATGAAAGCTAACTGGAAAATACAATTATTGAAACGTATCGTGTCTAAAACTATCCCCAAGTGTTCCTTCTACAGTCATCTACACAATGGGCTCTGTTGTTGTGAGGGGTCAATCAATCAATCAATCAATCAACGCATTTATATAGCGCACTACTCACCCGGAGGGTCTCAAGGCGCTAGGGGAGGGGGGGGTCTGCTACTGCTCGAACAGCCAGGTCTTGAGCTGCTTCCTGAAGGCGAGGTGGTCCTGGGTCAGGCGGAGGTGAGTCGGGAGGGAGTTCCAGGTCTTGGCGGCCAGGTAGGAGAAGGACCTTCCCCCTCTGGTGGCTCTTCGGAAGCGGGGGACGGTGGCGAGGGCGTGGTCGGTCGATCGAAGCTGGCGTGTCGGAGCGTAGAAGTTGAGGCGGCTGTTGAGGTATCCTGGGCCTTGGTTGTGTAGGGCTTTGTGTGCGTGGGTGAGGAGACGGAAGGTGATTCTCTTGTTGACCGGGAGCCAGTGCAGGTCTCTCAGGTGTCCGGAGATGTGGCTGCGACGGGGGATGTCCAGGATGAGTCGTGCTGAGGCGTTCTGGATCCGCTGGATTCTCTTCTGGAGTTTGGCGGTGGTACCGGCGTAGAGGGAGTTGCCGTAGTCCAGACGGCTGGTGACGAGGGCCTGGGTGACCGTCTTCCTGGTCTCGGTGGGGATCCACCGGAAGATCTTACGTAGCATGCGCAGGATGTTGAAGCATGATGAGGAGACGGCGTTGATTTGTCTGGTCATGGAGAGGGAGGAGTCCAGGATGAAGCCCAGGTTGCGTGCGTGGTCTGTTGGTTTGGGAGCGCTGCCCAGGGCGGGGGGTCATGATCCTTCTACCTATTGTTACTATCGTGGAGGGGGTTGCAGGTGCAGTCCCTACAGAACAGACTCAAAGCACACACATCACTGCTTTGTCAAATGTTTAATTTTCCCTAGCTAATACCTGGACAGATCTGGGCACCACCCCCACCTGTACCACAGTTTTGTAGTGGCCCTCATCTGAAGGGTTCCATCCTCAATATCTCTTAAACGCACTGGGCATATTGATGCAGTTCGCTGTGTGTCTGGGGATGGACCACACCAGATTGGGCTAAATGATCCCCAGAATCAATCTGATAGATTAAGAGCTGTGCACATTGGTCATCCCTGTGGGTGATACTGAGCCTGTACAATGTTGTAGGCAGCATTTGTGACCCCGGACTTTAGGATATTGGGGGTTGGTGAGATGGTTGGTGAAGATGGGCCACTGATATACTTTGAACGAGTGCTGTTCCATAGTGGGGCTCTGCTTTGTAATACTAGGCCTTTGCCTTGTGATACTGCCACATCGCTGTGTGACCTTGGCCTAACTCAATGTATTTAGATTGACTGGGCTAACACGGAGTATTGACATTGGTTCTTTTAATACACCAACATTATGAAAGGGGAATTGTTTTTACACCCCATTAAATGCTGAGAAGCACCACTTTGATTGCGTGTACAACTCTGGTCTATTTGAAGAGCCTTTGTTATTTTATGGTTAATTCCAAATGGAGAGTTATTATAATTACTGTTTGTGCACATTTCCTATCCAGTGACATTCTATAGAGATCTACATGGAACTGTATATTATTTACTTTCTCTCTATGTATCCCCGATATTGTGTCTATATTATGCTTGATCTATATGGAACGTTACGTTATGCACCATATACCTATGTATCTATGACATGGTGATTACACTATTATTGACTGACATGGAACTATATGTTATTTACCATGTACCTATGTATCTAAGAGATTTACCTTGTAAAGCGCCCTGATAAATAAATAAATAAAATAAGTGCCAGTGAGATCGGAGTTGGTGATTACAGAGATGCTTTCCCCAGACAGAGTACTGTGGGGAATTTGACACCTTGTGTAATTTGTCAATGTTGTACACAGAGTGAACTGGGCAGGAGCAGTGACTGGATAGAAGAGACGACAGGAAAGGAGAGGTACTAGGGCACGAAGGGTGACTGGGTAGGAGAGGTGACTGGGCAGAGAGGTGACTGGGCAGGAGAAGTAACGGGCAGGAGAAGTGACAGGGCAGGAGAAGTGACAGGGCAGGAGAGGTGACAGGGCAGGAGAGGTGACAGGGAAGGAGAAGTGACGGGGCAGGAGAAGTGACGGGGCAGGAGAAGTGACGAAGCAGGAGAAGTAATGGGGCAGGAGCAGTGATTAGGCAGGGGCGGGAGCGCTGATTAGGCATGAGCCAGAGTGGTAACCGGGCAGGAGGGGTGAACGGGGCAGGAGCAGTGAACGGGGCAGGAGCAGAGAACGGGGCAGGAGCAGAGAAAGGGGCAGGAGCAGAGAACGGGGCAGGAGCAGAGAACGGGGCAGGAGCAGAGAACGGGGCAGGAGCAGAGAACTGGGCAGGAGCAGAGAACGGGGCAGGAGAAGTGACGGGGCAGGAGAAGTGACGGGCCATTAGAAGTGAAGGGCCAGGAGAAGGGAGGGGACAGAGGAATTGACGAAGCAGGAGTGTTGATCGAGCATGAGCAGGAGTACTGACTGGACAGGAGCAGTGTAAGGGCAGGAGCAGGCATTTCCCAGGGTGACTGGAAGGGTAGGGGGCCAGTTTAGTTTTGGGGGGACCGGTTTTGTACAAGTGCTGGAGTTTTAAAAACACTGCAAAGTTCTTTGTATATTCAGCAGGTTTCGGTCAACAATACAAGTGCCAAGATAACGTTGGTGATCAATGTACCTGCTGAAGAGAAATGGGAGCATGTTTTGTCTAGTGGCTGTTTTACTCATCTAAGGTAGTGCAGAGGGGTAATATGCCTGCTGCAAAGAACATGTACCATGCATATCAAAGAGCAATATGTTATGTGCATAGCTCAGTGGGTACTGCTTTGTGTTCACTTCCCGAATGAAAGGACACTTGAATACATATGGCCTGGCAGTTCGGGCTGGACTGTTCACATTGGGCGCAAGATCAAGACTGATTTGCATATGGCTGGGTCCAAACTGGAATGGCATGGTGAGCAAAAAAACAATGGATTTAGGCCTAGATATCTGTACTGGGGTGAATGTATGACATTGTTCTGCATTCTGTCCATCAATTGTTCTTTTTGCATTTGTCACCCCGAGTGGGACAGGTATGCTCAGACATGAGTCCCGTGCTCTCCATGCCACTGGAATCAAGCTATCCTGGCTGATGAGGGCTTAAAGCCCGAAACCGGTCCTAGGATGCTTGTTTCCTGTCCACCAGTTGTTCTTTTTGCTATATTATGATTGAGCAGCTAGCTGGCTGACATGAATATGAAGGAGCCTTTGTAGGTTTTCCTGAGTCTAGATTCTCCTGAAGAGTCCCTTTCTCTTCTGAGCCCTGCTTAACACATGTGTACAGGAGATGCCCTGTATTCATGTCCTCAATGTTTGAGACAAAAAATAATCATGGATTTCTGAACAATGAGAGTAAAAGCATTAAGGTAACATGTTATTTCTGCTTATATTTCACACACTTTACATAAACCTGTATTCCCGATGAGTGTTTGCTTTTTCCTGAATTAAACCTCAAATAAACATGTTCATCCATTGTTTAAATTAAATAACGTTATAAGCTGTAACTGGTCAGTGCTAAACGTACTAAAAATTGGGATGTTTTGTTATTTCTAGCCACACCCCTGACTCCGCCCACTGATTCAACATTCGGTTATTCCCACCCCCTGATTCTCCACCCACAGTTCCCCTACTTTTTTTCCCCACTTCGACCACTGGACCAAAGAAGGGTATCTGTGAATCATCTCCCAAGGAGCGTGGCCTGTGTAATTGAGGATATGGCTTAAAAAATTGAAACTAAATTCCTGTGCTGCAACCAGCATACCACCTTACCAGTATTTGGGTGCCTTTGTGTGAGTTTTCTGTTATTGCTTTCAGATATGCAACAACAATGCACAAACACGTAAAAAAGACAAACATTTTGGCTTTGCCATTGCAGCAAGGCTTTTGAAGTATCAAATAAATGAGTAAACACAATGATTTTGTTGTGAATACTTAGAACTGAAAATGTTTCAGTTCTGGATATATGAGGCTGAATTAAACATTTCTAAGGTCTGTAGAAGATAGAGCAATCTTCATCAGCATATTTCAAGCCATCTCTTTCCTCCTCAGAATAGTTTTTCTTTCTCTTTCTATCCTCTTTTATCTTCCCCACTTCACCACCCACAGACACACACAACCTTCTCACTCCTGTAAGCACTCTATTCTCATTTCATTTGACTCTCAGTTCTTCAGCAGCTGTGAGCCTGATGCACACACTTTCCCACAGTCACAATTACAATCGGCACATAAGTGACTATCACTCTGTGCTCTCTGCAGAGAGGCGAAGGACAGGAAGTCTAAACAGTTTCAGGATCCACAGACAAGTGTTGTGAGCCACTGACACTGCCTTCAGGCCTCAGCGGTACAGCTCTCAATAATGCCCCGTCATAAATTACATGCTCAATCTGTGCTCATTCACCTACAAGTCACATATTTCACAGTAAGCACTATACGTTGCATGAACAAAACTACCGAAAGATAATAAGAGGAAAAAGAAAATATTCTTAGGGAAAGTGTTAGACCTGACACCTTTTGTGTGTTAGTCCCCCAAACATTTTGCCTTCACCCCACCTATTTTGGTGAACATGTTTTGTTAGATGTATGACTCCTTAAAATATAGTAAAATTGGCTCCATCTAATTGGCACATTTAATTTTCTTGTAAGTCCCTGGTAAATGGTAATCAATGTACCCATAGCTTGTAAATTAAATGTTGCTAGTGGGCCTGCAACACTCATTGTCCCACCCACCAAACTAGCACTTTAAAACATGTCTCAGACCACCTGCCACTGCAGCCTGTAGTGCAGTTTTAAAACCACCATTTAGACCTGGCAAAAAAAACTTTTGCCATGCCTATACTTTCCTTTTTAATACTTATAAATCACATCTAAGGTAAACCCTAACAGCTCCTAGGGTAGGGTGCATGGTATTTAAAAGCTGAGACATGTGTACTTAGTTTTACATGTAAAAGCAGTAAAAAACACTTAAAGTTGTTTTTCCCTGTGGCAAGGCCTATCTCTCACAGTGACTAAAACTGGGTTACCTTATTATAGGTGCTAACATTGGATTGGAAACAGCCATATGTATGCTGTTCAGACTCAAATGAATTGTAATTTAAAATGCTCTTTAATAGTAAAGTCAAATTTGAAGTTAAAATTCTGAAAATGCCACTTTGAGAAAGTTGCCATTTTCTTACCTAACCATTTGTGCCTTCTGCCTGTATCATTGGTCGCATGAATGTGAATGGCTCTGCTGTTGGAGTTTGTGTATTCCTCCTAAACAGTGACACAAGGGGGACTAGGTATGGGCAGGATGCAGAAGAGGCCATCCTGCCAAGATAGCTGGGGGCAGAACTGTACCCTGCACCACTTCAAAGGGCTTTGCCTCCAGCATACACAAAGGAACTAGATACTAGCCTTTTTTCACCACAGACAGTTCGTAGCCTTGACAGGGAGAGGAAAGTTCTTTCCAGACCTAGATGTGGGAGTGGGCAGAGTATCTCCCCATACAAAGGCTGACTCCAGGTATAAATTTTGGACCCCCTAGAACCATTCTTCAGATCACTTCTGGGCCTGTGGAAGACTCAGAAGAAGGACTGATCTGCTGCCCTGCTGCAGGAAGGATTGCACTGCTGCTGGGTGGACTGCTCTGCTGCCCTGCTGCCAGAGGAAGGAAGAATAGACCTATTCCTTGAACCCAGGACCACCAAAGTAACTCTAAGGCCAGCTAGTTGGCTTCCTGTATGAGTGACAGGAACACAGCGAGCTCCAGAGGCTTTGAACCCTGCTACTGGTCTGCTGGAGTGAGTTCTAACCCCGTATGTGGTGCCCCCAGGTCCTGGACCCTTGGAAGTGGTGCTAGTGGTACTGTTTTGCTGAAGGGAGATATCATTCATCCAGCTGGCAACCTTAATCGCACAACCTTTAAATGTCTCCTGATTTTGAGAGATGTGGCCCTACATACGGATGATCATTTTGGTGTCATCCGCATAGTATTAGAATTGACAACCAAGTGACAATCATTTCTGCCAAAAGAACCCCATATATATATAAGAGTGTAGGGCTGAGAGAAGACCCCTGACGAACACCACAAGTAATGCTTTTAAAAGCTGAACGATAAGTTGCCATCTGAACTGCCTAGTTTCTGTTTTACCAGAAAGATTCAAACCAATAAGACAGACTGGGAAAGTGCTGTAATCTACTAGCTCGAGCTATGGAATGTAGCGACGTCATGGATTGTCGTGTGGCATTCCTTCCATGGACAAGCTGCTGAAGAGACTGTTGGTGGGTGCTAGAGGTCTAAGGAGTAATGTGTTACAAAAGACATCTCGTTTACTGGCATTTAATATTGGCGACGAGTCCTACTTGATTGGGGACAAGTGAACAACCACCGACTCCCCTGCTGACCTACGCGGATGGTGCCATCTCAGAATTACATCTCCACGTTACACTTGGCACTGCATTTTCAACATTTCTACATTTGGATCTTGAAACATTGGTCATCGGACATCGGAAATTCTCACTGGAATGGGTATTTCAGCTGTACTATGCCTTCTGGCATTTTTCAACGCCACCCTTGTTCCCAACCGTAAGTATTGATTACCGTACTCGCACCTTCAAGCGTACCTGTATTCTGTGCCTTGACCTGTGTCCTCCGTTCTACATCTTCTCCCGCTGACGATCGGTCAGCTGACCACGCTGCGCTCATACTGATGTACACGTTGTATCAATCTAAATGCCACCATCTTAATTAAGGTGGGGGAATCAGAGACACATTGAATGACAGGTTACGCGAGAACGACGCATCGCTACGAGGCTCTTTATTTTAATTGTTTTGCAGCAGCACTTCTACAGCGGTCAACAACGCTCAGCATTTTACAACGATGAAATAGTATGACAGTGAGATTTAATTTCTCTTTGGGGGCAAAGTGACATTCTGAAAATTCAACATTTTGAGCACAGTGACATTTGAGCAAGTAGTATCTCTGCTTTGTTTTTAAACATCTTGTCTACATCTTTTATTCACCATGGCCACAACCACAAGTATGTCCCAACCCCCTGCATTTTTGTCAGAAAAAGGGGAACCAATTCTTCCATGGAAGAGGTGGAGGAATCTTTTTGATTCCTATATTGTGGCAATTGGGGGAGAAAAGTTCTCTGCCTTCAGGAAACCAGCCATTCTTTTACATAATCTAGGCGTTGAAGGTAGGAATATATATGACAGCATGGACCTTATACCAGTGGACAATGGAGAAGGAGAGCCTGCTGATGTGTTTGGGATGTCGATGACCATGCTAGAGCATTATTTTGGACCTCGCATCAATGTAGTTTTGGAACACCATAGATTTTTTACGAGAGCCCAAGGACCAAGTGAACGTGTGGGCAGTTATGTGGCTTCTCTGAAGACCCTTGCACGCACATGTGAGTTTGGTGAACTTTCAGATTCACTGGTGAGAGACCAGTTGGCGAGGTGCACCAATAGTACTAGAGTACAGGACAAGCTTTTATCGAAGAACCCATTGTTGGCTGAAGCAGTTGCTATTGTGGAGGGCGTTGAAAATACTTCCTCTTGGGTGAAGGAGATGAGGAATAATCGTAAAGACAATAAACTAAGCCAAGGGAATGTTCACCCTCTATCTATCACTGAGAATTGTGAGGAACTTCCTGATTTTGTTGCTAGGCTGTCATTAGACTCTAACGGTAAGGGTGCTGCGATAGATACATAGTTTGAGCATACCCCTCACAAAGATATTCAATCACGTGCCTAACGTGATGAACAACAGCGCTATCCTGCTCGTGATGCTCAACAGCGCAATCCTGATCGAGGACGGAACACTAATGACAATCAGAGAGGGAGATGTTATAGATGTGGCAGTTATTCCCATCTATTGAATTATCTTAACTGCTATGCCAAAGATTCTCTGTGTAAAAAGTGCAGCACTAAGGGGCATTATGCTCGTGTTTGCAGATCCTCTGGAAGGGGTTGTGTAACTGAAGGCACTCCTGAAGCAATTCACACTGTTGTTGTTTCCAATGTCACTGGTAGTGATGGGGACGTCAACACTGGGAAAATAACATGCCTCTTTGCAACATTGGTGTGAATGGCCAAGAATTTGATGTCATGGCTGACTCAGATTTGCCCTTTACCTTGATTGGTAATAAGCAGTGGGTCGAGAAAGTGGGGATGGACAAGAAATATTACTTCTTCTTCCTGACATTAGCCCACTTAGTTACGGTGGTTCTCGCATAGATGTCATCAGTATTGTTGTGGTGAAAATTATGTTTAAAGGAATAGAGACCGTTGGGCAGGTGTATGTGGCTGAAAGAGGGGACAATTTGCTTCGACGGAGGCATCAGCGTGATTTAGGTATAATTTTGAACCCGAGTGCCACTAATCCCCAAGACCAGGTTATGTTGGTTGATAGTGCGGGTGGGGGAGGCGAATATTTTATGGATTTTCCTGAGATATTTACGGATGTTCTAGGATGTCTCAAGGGCTTTGAGTATCAGATCATCCTGAAGGAGAGAGTCAACCCTTGTGTGCATAAGGTGCACAGAGTACCCCACATGATGATTTGACGCTGGAGCTTAACCCCTTCCATGCTCATGACGAGCTCAGCTCGTCATGCAGTACACTGCTTGTGTGCTCACGACGAGCTCAGCTCGTCATGAACAATGGGAATCATGGATCTGCAGCACAGAGGATGAATTGCTGTAGCATTGATGTGGTTAAGAGGCTGTTGGAGTTTGGAGTAATTGTAGAAATAGAAGCCTCTGAGTGGTTGGCCCCAATTGTTTTAGCTTCTAAGGATGGTGGGGACGCCGTGAGGAGGTGTGTGTTTTGTGCGGATTGAAAAAACGGATCTGGGTGGACCGGCAGCCCCTTCCAAACATTTCTGAGTCTATCAGTCTATTGAAAAGTGCCTGGATTTTTAGTGTTCTGGAACTTTCGTCTGCAGAGTCCCAGATTGTACTCCATGGCGATTCCAGACACCTAACCTCTTTTGCAACTCCTTTGGGTGCCTACCGTTTTTTGAGGATGCCTTTCGGGTTGGCCTCAGCGGCAGCCTGTTTTAAGAGGATTATGAAAATGACCCTGGGTGATTCATTAAATGTGATGTTTTTCAAGGATGGTATTTTGATCTATGGTAAGGATGAATCTGAGCATGGAGTTGTTTTGAAGGCTGTATTGGGAGAGATTAAGAGAAATGGGTCTCACAGTTAAGAAAGAGAAGTGTCGTATTGGGCTGAAGTACGTTACTTACCTTGGTCACGTTATTTCAGGAGAGGGAATACAGCCCCCGTTGGAACTTGCTGAAAGTATCATTAAAGCTCCTGCACCTGAGGACAAGGAGCAGGTTAGATCCTTTCTAGGGAGGGCGGAGTTCTGCTCCAAGTTCGTTAAAGGCTTTGCCAGTGTTGTGGAGCCCATCAGGACATTGTTTAAAAAAGGTGCACGTTTTGAGTGGTCCCCTGAGTGTGAGTCGGCTTTTGGAACAATCAAGTCCGAGATTGGCAAGATGCCAACTCCAGGACACTTTGACACTAACTTGAAATGGATCTTAACCACTGATGCCAGACTTAAGGGACTAGGGGTCGTACTATCTCCAGTTGTTGATGGTGAGGAAAGGATTGTTGCCTTTGCCTCCAGGGCTCTTAGAAAGTTTTATCTCTGGGGGATTCCATTCACTGTTAAGTCTGATCATGGGCCTCTTGTCCAAATTTTCTCCTGTCATCATAGTGACCACATGACCCCCAGGCTCAAGAGGTGGAGTGAAGGTTTGCAAGAATTTAATTTCCGGGTCCAGTAGTTTCTGGGCAAATTAACAAGTCTGCTAACTGTTTGTCACGACTGCCTTTTAATACTGAGCACGTTCTGGAAAAGCTTGAGTGTGTGAGCTTGATATTTGAACCCTCTCTGTCGAAAGACAAATGGCTATCCTGTGTTAATAATGAGAAAGTGTTTTCCTTCCTCAAGAATGTTATTTCAAAGGGTTGGCCAGATTGCAAAAATCTTGATCCAGACCTTAAACCATTCTGGACTGTGAGAAACTACCTCACATTCTGCCACGGTAATCTCATGAGGGTTGATAGGGTGGGTCCTCCTGCTGAACTTAGAGACAACATTGTCAATCTAGCCCATGAAGGACATCTGGGTAGGAGCCTTACCAAAGCGCGTGCCATAGAGAGATACTGGTGGCCTGGCATAGATCGGATGATCGAAGGCGTTGTCAAGGACTGCCACTTGTGTACCATTAATGATAAATCCCATGCCAATAATTACACTCCCTTGTCTCCTGTGGAATATCCAGATGCAGTGTGGTTCAAATTGGGTTTGGGCATAATTAGTCCATTCGAATTAATGCCCCCTCACGAGAGATTTGTAATTCTCCTTGTAGACTACACCTCCAAGTGGGTGGTTTCCAAGTGCAGGAGTGTTGTTAACTCTAGATCAGTGATAGAAGTTCTGAAGGATATGCTTGTATTGGAAGGGATTCCCAAATACATGGTCACTGATAATGGGGTGCATTTTACCTCTCATGAGGAGCATGCTTTCCTTAAAGACTCGGAATTATTCATCAGAAGACAGCCTTATATGCACCACAGGCCAATGGTCTTACAGAACGGATGAATAGGGTGGTTAAGAGTTTCGCTCAACGGGCATTTGATTCTAGGATGCCCTTCAGCAGTGTGTAAAGAGAAACCTGGTGGGCACATCGCAATGTCCCCAAAGCCATTTCGCAAAAATCCCCCTTGAGGCTTTGAGAGGTAGAATTGCCAGCTCTGAGTTGAATCCTGTATGACTTCCTGATTGAAAGAGAGAGGGTATCTCCTATGAGCTGAGAAGAAAAGGGCTTTCATATTATCAATAAAAGTACACGTTGAGGTATGACAATAAGATGTCTGTCAGGAGAAATAAATGGAACCTAGGAGACCATGTACTGGTGAAAAAGGCGAAACATGGTTACAAAGGTTCGTCTAATTTCCTAGGCCCTTTTACCATCACTGCTATTAGGAAGAATGTTGTGACTGTGGACAATGGCTGTACCTGGAGTATGTCCAGACTTGTTAATTTCACGGAGAGATCGCCTAGTATAGTTGTTGCTGAACCTTCTCACAACGTTGTTTCTCTGGAAGAGAGCACTGTTGGTAACCCTAGTAGGTACGAGAGGTTGCCTGCAAACATTTAATGACTATGTTCTTCATTAGCACACTGTTTTCCTTTCTGTTATTGTTTTTACCTTATTAACTTACGCAGGTAATGTGCTTATTTTGTTTTTGTTTTGGTAAAGAGGATGTGTTGTAATCTACTAGCTCGAGCTATGGAATGTAGTAACCTCATAGATTGTCATGTGGCATTCCTTCCATGGATGAGCTGCTGAAGAGACCTGCTGGTGGTTGCCAGACGTCTAAGGAATAAAGTGTTACAAAAGACCTCTCGTTTTTTGGCATTTAAAAGAAAGCATATTGAAAGAGGCAGAGAAATAAAGAAGGACAAGTGCTGCTGATCTTCCACCATCCAAAATCATACGCAGGTCATTCTTGGCCGACCTACGTATGGTTTCTGTGCTAAAGAACGATCTATATCCAGAATGGTGCCTATTAAACACACCATTGCTTTTACCCAGCTTTCCAAGATTTCTGCAAAGAGTTGGAGAAGAGAGACGGCAGGTTATTGGAGTAAATACTGGGACGTAGTGTTTCCTTTTTAAACAGCGGTGTAACTAATGCAGTTTTACAGAGAGTAGGTACCACCCCACTCTTTAGAGAATTATTACCCATCATGATTATCCAGGGAGAGAGAAAGGATGCCAGCTCTTTCAAAGTCCTAATAGGACAGGGGTCGAGGGGAGATCCTAATATGATCATAGAGATTTTAGATATCACCTCCTCATCAGTAATAAAGCTAAAACCTGACCACTCCTTCAATTGGCGGATGCTACGATCCAACTCCCAATTGGCCAATGCCCCAGTTGGCGTAAATGTTGATAAAATAGAGGTGATCTTGGTCTGACAAAAATCAGCCAGATCTTAACAAAGCAATTGTGTGTGAGCACTGGTGTACCTTGGGTGGGAGGCAGGGGAGCACAAAAAAACGAAAACTAATAAATACAATAGACTTACCTCCCTAACTTACAGAGCAATGTCCTTCTCCCTCAGGTGTCTTCTTTAAGCTCCGGATGCAGGAAACTGCCCTACACAATCCTGGTCCTCACAGCATAAGAGCAGCACCAGGATTAGAAAGAGCAGGCTCTCTCCTCACTCCTAAGAGCACTGGAGGCCTGCGCTTTCTCTAACCCAGCTGTCTAAGACAGCTGGGTTAGAGAAGTTAAAAATATGCATGTCTGGCTGGCCAACTCAAGACGCATGCGCATTTTAAAGCGTACAGCCCCCTGCTGCTCCCACTCGGCAGCACTGTCCCTGCCCCTTCCTGACAGTTTGGGACAGGTTATTGAAAAATAAAATGGTAATAAATAAACTTTATTACCATTTTATTTTTCAGTGCTGGGACTTGTGGGGTGACACTCCTTTGCTCAAATGGAGGATCAACCCCTGTGTGGGAAGCGCTTTAGGTAAACTAAGCATACATTTTGCCAAGGAGGTATAAACCACAAAAAGTTCTCTAGTAAGATTGTTAGCAGATAAACTTTTATTGTGATAGTAGCTTCCCCTACAGTCTTTCAGAAGCGTTTTATATGTCCTAAGTTCAAATTTATAAGCCTCTACGCATTTTCTTTTGGCCTGAGTCTGTTCTTGGGTATCCCAGGGAGCCGATGGCATTTTAACGATAAATAATTTAGTTTTAAGTTTTAACACCACGTCAAGTGTCCCCGCAAACCAAGAATTAAACTGCTCAATGGACTCATCAGCATTAGTGTCTAACTGATTATTCGGTTTCATAAGCAGTTCCTTAGTATAGAACTGTCCAATTTGAGTCAGGCGCGATAGTGAGTACTCATGGGTGGTTGCGAGAGATGAGTACCCCCAGTCTTATGCAGGTGAAAAGAAATAATTTTATGGTCAGACCACAGAACCTACTTCACGGCATCAAAATTATCAATCCCTCTCTGGCATAAATGTGGTCCAATATGTGGCCTGGTTTATGGGGCTTAGAAGGTTTCTCAAGGAAAACTGCCTGGAAAAGTGACAGAAGACTTGGACCTACCTGCCCAAGGTGCATTGCCGGTTGGCCAAGCTATGTTCTGCTCCGCAGTAACAAATCCTCTTCAGCTGGACCTTTTGGCAGCAGCATCCGATCTCGTGAAGCCCTCTCATCTATTGGCTGCAGCCTCGCCCACTGGGTGAATCTGAGCTCCAGAAAAAGTTCTATGTCAACAACATAGTCAGCCAGGAAATCTAGATTCTCCTGCTTGTATCTTTTCAAGTTTTCATTAACGGGTACACCGAGGCCTCATCCAGCAGCTCCCTGTCATCAACTACTCGTCCTCGGATACGGCCTGCTGCCTTGCCTCGCTGAGACTCTACCTTCTCAAGAACTTTATAAAGGAATTTTTTACAAGTCTGAATGTAAGGCAAGACCTGGCCAAAACCACCTCTTCAAGTGCTCCATCACGGTTGGCCTTAACATTTGACTTTGACCCTGTCTCGCATGACCAGATACCAGCAGTTGGCACTTTGACATGTTATGCTGTATATATTTAACTAAAAACGTTTTTAAAAACATAACTCCGGTTCTGCTAATTGGATTAATTATTTTTGGTGTCATTTTATTCATAAACATTACCTCTACTTTTCTAAAATGGTTTGGGATTATTCTAATATTGTGATTTCATTGTATCAATGTTTGTGTGCTGCATAAATACTTAACACATTGCCTCTAAGTTAAGCCTGATTGCTTTTGTGCAATGCTATTAAAGGGTTAAGCATAGTTTAATTTAGTGACTTTTTGTGGTTCATCCTAGCAATTATTATTTGAGTGGAGCTTCCGCTACTCTTAACTAATAGTACAATTTCTTACCCAAATCAAGATGAAGTAAAACATAAGAAATGTCAACCATGCCTACATCGCTGATATGGAGAACCCATTAAGAGTTTTTTAAGTCACTGTTGAGAAATCTATCAGTGTTTTAACATGTACATGTTTGTGTGCTGCATAAATACTTTACACATTGCCTCCAAGTTAAGCCTAACTGCTTTTGTGCCAAGCTATTTAAGGGTTAAGCACAGGTTAATTTAGTGACTTTTTGTGGTTCACCCTAACAAGGATTGGGTTTATTCTTTGTGAGGAGCTTCCGCTATTCTCAACTAATAATACAATTTCTTACACAAATCAAGATGAAGTAAAAAATGTGGAATGTCAACCGTGCCTACATCGCTGACATGGAGAACTTTTTAAGGGTTTTTACATAATTGTTGAGAAATCAATCAGTGTTTTTGCCTGTAGAGTTAAAGACTTGAATATAGGGCCCTAAACTGTCAGGCTTCAAAGTCAGGTTTTTAATTGCTTTCTGTTTTGAGGCCTCACAGGCCATACCAAATTGAAATCTCTGCCGTCATTCTTCTATTTGGATCTCACATCTTGCAAAGAAAATAAAACATTATTTCTTCATTTGTTCCTAATTGCTCTTTAGCTGTAACTTGTCACAAATCAATGGAGTTAGGGACTTAAAATAAAACCCCATAGGGATTAATGTTGAGATAAACTACGTTCATTTAAATAGTTAAAAATATAAATAATTATAGTTTAATAGAAATAACTTAAATTACGTTTAAGTAATACTAGACTTCCCTTTGAATAATTATTATTCGGTGATAAAATAGGCAAATATTTTACTTTACATTTGAATTTCTTTTTTCATTTAAAGTTGGGAAACATAATTTTGATTTAATTTATATATTTACATTAAAACATTTCATTATAAATGTCGGGTTCAAAATGTTCACGTTATGTTTTATTTAACCTCTTCCATGAGTAGGATGGCCCTCGGTCTTCCGATGTCACAGTGGGCGTGTGCGGAGGACGGCCGAGGGCTGTCCGTTTCACGCAGGCGTGGAATTCTCCCTCACGGCAGGGGAATTACAGCCACGTCGAAGCGGCAAATTCTTATTTTTGATAAATGTAAACTAATTGTCAACATCAATATTATGTGGTATACGATATGGCGGTTGCTCCGCACTGTATATGAATATTCACACAATAAAATGTGTTTAGAAATTTTTTTTTATTTTAAATTAATTTAATAGTCTTGCAGTAATTTTCAGGAGTTCTACATTTAAAATAAATATATAGAAGTGTTTCAGTATGCTGTCAGGCCCTGAAACTCTGTATGGCAAAGTATAGGGAAAAGTAAAAAAAGTTTATTACACTTAAATAATTGATAATACACGTTATGTTAAATAGTATTGTGAAATAATTTTGTGTATCTATTTTAAATGCATAACTAATGGAAACAAATAAAGAGACTCCGCAATTAAAAGGGTGTTTAATGTGTGTTCCTGGGGAAATGTTTGTTTCTCCAGCTTTGCTATTTACAACTAAATACTTGAGAAGTACATTACAAGGATCATAACAGATGCAACATACCTGGTAATGATAAGGGTGATTGTTCTCAAATCCATTACCCATCTCCAGATGAGACTCTTTCGAACAATAACTAATTATAGCCAGGCTGACTACATAAAAAGAAACCCACACACCAAACCTGTGGTGTTGCCTTCACCACATAGTTGAATGTCTTTGTAGGTTTTCCCCTTCTTTTGAGGAGGAACTATTTGAGAAGATGGAAAGAGATGGTTTACATGATCAATATCTTTTCTATGTCCAGTGAAGCTGTCATTGCCAGATATTGCTTCTGGACATGGTTGTGCACTGGGAGATGTAGCAGGATTCACCTACAGTCTGCTCACAGTCTATCCCAGCCTGTGGCATATACTGACTGTACTCCATTTCATGACCACTGGATCTTTCTAGAGAGTCTCCTCTCCCAACATTGGAATATCTATGTGAAAGCAAGCAAGCCCCAATTGCTTGCATCAGGAACTGAGATGTACTAACAGAAGAGTGCACCAGTTTACCACCATGCCGCAGTCCCTGTCAGGAAGGCAAAGGATTAGGAGGTGATTTTCTGCCTTTGCCTACTTCCCTCATATGCTAGGTGCCATTGACTGCACCCAGCTTCACTTCAGCCACTTCACAACACAGCACACATTTTCTACAACAGACACCACTGGTACTCCATTAACATGCGGACTGTTTATGATACTGAGACTGCTTCACTGATGTGTATGCTGATTATCCTGGAAGCACACACAACAGTTGCATTTTTCACCATGTCATTTGGCTGATGAGGATTTTGGTGACAGGTGGCTTACTGGTAAGTAGCAACATCTTACACTGGGCCTTCATTTGCATCTCAGGGTAGCATCTCAAACATAATAAATCATCACTACAAAAAATATACATGATTTACCCTGATATATGCTGCATGTAGGAAGCATGATGTAGTATACTTAAAATAGATGCCTCTTTATGAAAACAAATTAAAATAATGTTTTTCAGGTGATATCAGGTAGATCTCTCTTCCCATCTTCTCACACCCTACAGATGTCCAACCGACGAGGTAAAATAGAGCATACATATATACATGAGTAATTACTGAAAATACTTTTTGAGTCCTCAAGTCACAATTCAGATATCTTGACCATACAGGTGGTGCTGGAGAACTTCCCTAAAGATGTGTGTAGGATTGTTGTAACCTGCTGTGTGTTTCACAACATTGCCATACAACGGGGCTCATATATAGATGCTGTTTCTGATCTACTGCCACATCCAGGGACCCAAGCTGTGGCCCAGAACAAAAGTCGGGGTATGCAGGTGCAGGATCGGCTGGTCGACACATTTTTCTCTTATGCTACTACTTTGGTTACTGCATTTATATGGTTGGACAATCTCTTGTCAACGATGAATGGTTACCGTCTAACACACTGTCCATGCATACCATTCTGAGACAAGACTGTTTACTTCACATAATGTTGCCAACTAACATGCTATGCTCAAGGTGAAATAATGTGACTGTATATTTACCCACACATTGTGACAATTATCAAGACAAACATTCAACTACAATATTTCATGTACTACATTCAGGAAATAGGGCAAACATTCTGTTACTCACTCACATTTGGAGGTCTCTTGTACAATTAAGGTGCCCCCCCTCCCTCATGCGAAGCCTCCACTCCATGTGTAGAAGCTCTCCTGTGCAAAAATGGCGGAGACCCCACACAGGGCAGAGAGCTCAACTTACTGCAAATAAACAGTAAATTACATACAGAAAGAGGAAGTCGGTTTTCATTCTGAGCCATCCTGTCCTCCAAGCAGCATCCTCATCCATCCTGCTGCTCCTTGGTACAATTTTGCCTGAGCATGCCTGAGTGACTTGATGAGAAGGCCACCCCACCTCTTTTTCTGAAAATAAATTGAGCATCCTCACTGAGGGGGTCATTGACAAGTACCCTCAGTTTCATGGGGGACCAGATATGCAGTGCAGCATGGTTCACATCTGGTTCGACATCACCACACACTGCATGCAATGGATGGCCACACTCGGTAGGAGAAGCTGTGCTACAAGCACTGGGCAGTTCTTTGTCACTGGTCCTGTATTGACCCAGAATATTATGGGCTTGTCCTCGCAGCCACATACACAGCACACCTGCATGACACCACTGCACTATAGGGCCCTGAAAGCCACCTAGCCAACCCTCTGTGCTCAGATGGAAGAGTTTGAACAGCAGAGAGACGGTAAGAAGTTATATTAGTATTTAGCACATAAATACACATGAGTTTTAAGACTGCTGTCCTGTCATGTGTTAACTGTGAGTAGTAACCTTACTTGACTATTTAACATGTTTTGTTGTTGAATGAAAGGTTTGAAAATTTGCATTTAATAACATGCATGTTTACTGTCTGTTTTATTTGCCTTGACTACTAATATGGGTTGACATTATGAAAACGATGAACCTTTATCTTATATACCTTTACCTTACTTCATAACCACCATAAGTTTGCTAGGTATTAGTTTCTACGTTTACACCAATAGTCAATAATGTGTGAGCTTTTGGTATCCAAAACTATAGATCAGTTAAACCTCCTATAAATGCTTTTATACACTGGTGGCAAAACTGTCTCTTCTCAGATAAACAGTGTCTTGAACTTGTTGAGAAACCTCATTTTCAATAGGTTACATTTATTACCAATGTGTTAATCTCCTTTGAATGCATGATTCCAGTGCTATATTGTGAATTTTCAATATTAAGGATTCTGAATCATCAACATTTGAGTATCAAAGCACACGTTAATGAGAAGTTTGTTAACCCCTTTGATTACTAATTACCCAACAGTGCGGTGGGGGTGGGGGGTGAGCGCAGCGCCGCGGTGCTCGTGACGAGACCAGGCCATCATGACTCACGGTGGAGCTGGGCTCATGACGGCCTGGTCTCGTCACGACACCGCCCACTCATTAATTCTCCTGCACAGGCGGGGAATTAACTGTGCGTGGGTGGAGCGGCGGCGTTATGACGAGACCAGGCTGTCATGAGCACAGCTCAACTGTGACTCATGACTGCCTGGTCTCGTCATGAGCACACAAGGGGTTAAAGTCTACACATTGTCAGCACTTGTACAATGGGAACAATATTCCCTTTAGCTAAAAGTATGCAGATAGGCATTGTTTACCCAATGAATTAACAAAATCTCTTTCTTTCACATTCCTTTTCATTGGACCCGGCCCGCTAATAACAAACACAACATCCTTGGCTTGTTGTTGGCTGCGGGTTATCACCACTGAATAGTGAAACTCACCAACAGCAGGAGTAGTGCAGACGACCTAGAGACTAACAAGATCTATCTTCAAGAGATTCCAGGCTGGGAATGAACAGTCTCCTAAGGTTGCAGTGGATGTGGGCACCACCAATCAGGTGAAAGTTCTTGAGGAAGACCAACCTTTTATGCCCTAAGAGAAGGCCCCATCACCATCTCGGCCTCCCCCAGCCCATCCTTACCTGCTGAGGCGCCCATTCTTTTGGGGCATCTATGTGCACACCTAATCCATGCATCACTTCCTTCTCCCAGTAGACACCCAAAGGAGCTTGAGCCGACGGACACTTCTGAGCCCAACACCCACAACCCTCTTGTGCAGCTCAATGCTTTCCCCTGGAGTATGTGTCAGTGGCTACTTTCATGGAGACCTCAACGCCAATTGTAGAGGTTAAGGGAGCGTTCTCTATGGATATCCAAGACATAGTTTGGGAGGCCTGGATGCTCCAACAACTATGGTGCGCTAGAAACGTTATGTGGTGTAATGACCTCAATGACAGCAGCTCTTATCTCTTGTCGGACTCCCCAAATTGCCCCACTTCATGTAGTCCTCTTTACTAGTTCATCTGTGATCCATGTTTCCCCTGCTGCCCCTCTGTTTCATTCATCATGTGAGGTGTCTGGTCCTGTCACGGCTAGCCAATTTACTTCCATAATAAAGGAGGATCTCCACACCATGTTAAAACAGAGAGTGTGGATGGCCAATGACATTTAGCCCAAGCCAGGAACCTGAGTTGGACATACTCTCTGACTGGAGAGTCTGACTTTATTATATTTTGGGCAGTGCACCCTTGTGTTTGGGAAATGTAAGGACTATGTACTTTTTAATTTCCTCTTCGCATATAGACTGATTCCCTTAATTCTTCCTGGCATGATGGTTTAAATTATTTGTCTAACCCCCTCCACGTTCAGTTTGCCCTCTGATTAAATACTACACATTTGTTTCTTCTGGTACCTTACCAAGGACAGATTTTCATTTTCCCAATATATATGGTTTTGTGTTGCAATATTTTTCATAATGAATAATTTTTATAGCATAATGCACTTTTGAAATGCCTTACACTTTGAAAATGAACAAAGAAGATTACATTTATACCACTAAACTATGTGGCAAATCCAACAGAAAACATTCATCACAGATGAAAGGTTGACACTGGATTGTGTTATAAAAGTGCACATAATTATATAAGCAAAAATGGTGACAGTGAATGTGTCTTTGTGAGAATCTATGAGACTGTGCTTGTGTTCTAGGTCATTGTGCAGGTACTGTAGAAAGTGTTTAAGCAGCCGTAATTTGTGAGAGAAAGTTGACACGACGTATGTACAAAACTCCACAACCAAAAATCCACAGCCGACATGTGTTTTGTCGCAAGCGTGACTTCTTCAAGGCTGTTAAGACAAACATATCTGTATCGCTGTATTACACATACAAGGATTTGAAGAGGGAAAATCTCTAGAACAAAATCCTCTAGATAGTATCTCTAAGGTCAGACCCGGTGACAACAGATCACATTGTTTTAGTGAAAGTTGGCATCACCTAAGAAAGAAAAGGAAATATGATCTGTACAAAGAAAATGTGATGAAAGAATACAGAATCACACAGAGGAACCTTCACCAAGTTAAACTCCCAAAAAAACTACATGAAGCGATCCACAGATTTGAGCTAAGAGGCTATGATGGGAAGGTATTGGAAAAGACAGGAAGAAAGGCACTCAGTTTAAACAGAAACCATCTTTTGACACACAAACCAAAGGACAAATTTAGAAACAAACACAAGAAGAAGGTGTCACTGGTTACTTCTTATAACTCATCAAGTAACCATTTTTATAAGATCATACGCAAACACTGGCATGTACTGAGGTTGGATTCAGATATAAACAAGGTGATTACAGAGAGGCCCAGTATTATCTATAAACGAGGTAATACACTGAAAAACATCTTGAGCCTGAGTTTTTACAATCCTAAGCAGAAAAATAAGAGGGCTACCTGGCTAGGCACACCACCTTCTGTTTTTCACAAATGTGGACATTGTTCCGTTTGTCTTCACGCCTTGGATAAAATCAAGAGTTTCTGCTATAACACATGAACATTACATAGGATTGAAACCTTCATGAATTGTAATACAAAATTCATGGTTTATTGTATCATCTGTGTTTGCAAAAGTATTTACATGGGTAGTACAATACAACCTGTTATAGAGAGGATACAGGAACACCTTCGGGCGATTACAAATGGGAACATGAGCTATCCATTAGCGGTGCACTTCAATACATTGCATGGCCCAGCTGAACTGCCCAATGTAAAATTTCATGGGTTAGAAACTGTGTCAGATAATCCTAGCGGGGGAGATAAAGTGCAACAACTACGCAAATTAGAAGCCTCTTGGATTTGTAAACTGAGATCTGTTGACCAGGGATTAAATACAGACAGAGAGATGTATGTGCTCCTTAGAGATTAGAATGTCTAGAGATTTATTGTAGGCATTTCTGATCTCTAGCTGTATGTATTGGAGAGATGCATTATGCGACTTGAGGTTGTGATATTTGGCTGGAATAGTGCTTTCCATTGACTTATGTGTGATATCAAGATACCACTGTCTGGCATCATTTATTGTGGGCCAACTCTTGCAGGTATCACTGATCATACCACTGTTATTGTGCTTGACTATGATGAGATTTGTTCGAATCAAATGGACTATGCAAATTTTACTGTTACTCATATTATATATGGGCCACCATGTGTGTGATTATTATCTGTACGTATTGATGCTTATGTAACTGTAACTATGGTGAATCATTCAACTATCGTTCACAAGCTTTCACACTATCATTCTAGTTACTGTGGGGACTACCATCTACTATACTAACAACCATTACCTTTTACTAACTTCTTCTTTTCCAACACATAACCTTTTCACTTATGCATAACTTCAAGCTAGAGATAGCTTGTTTATGTGTTGACCAGTCCTCTCTTGAATACTGCAAATAAGGGTGCATAGCCTTTGTACCTCTCTGACTGAGATCGTGGTGTTCTTTTGGTCTTTATTTATTGGAGCACGATTGGTTAGTCTGGGCTTGCTCTCTTCCCTTGCCTTTTGGACGTTTGGGACATAGGCGCTATACTGGATCATTATTCTATATTATTTGTTAGACCTCATTTTATGGTATCGTATACTCGTTGTTAGATTTGGGGGTCTCTGGTTGGCACAGGTAGGTACTTGTGTCAAGGAGGGACCCTTTCCTCTAGTCTGGACAAAGGGATTACCCTCTCAAAATAACCCCAGCTCACACTCTAGGTAGCTTGGCACGAGCAGTCAAGGCTTATTTTAGAGGCGTTGTAGGTTAAGCATTTATGACCACAGAGAGTAACTTAGTGACAACACCACAAATGGACACCACACTGGTATTATATCAAAAATAGTTAGCTTTTATATAAAGACTTAGCACAAGAACAAATAACGACAAAATGAGCCACAATACTATTAGCAATAAAGAGTTCTTGTTATAAATGCTCAGTTCAGAGTTCTGTGCGCTTCGCACTCTTTTATCTGGTTCTCACTGTGATGAAAATACCCAAAAAGCGTCTAACCAATGCAGTGGACGCTCCGGTCCGATGCGTACACAAATGCAGTGCGAGTCGTACACGGTACCTTAGTTTGATGTGTCCGGCACGGACGGTGCGATGCAAAAGAAAGCGATGTACGCTGCAATGTCCTCCTGTCACGGTGCGAGCTACGGCTCATAGACGTTATTAGTGCGGGTCGTTTGAGCTCAGGGCTGCGTTGTTTGAGGCAACTGTGCCTGGTGCGGTGTGATCTATTTACGTTGCGGCGCAGTGCGAGGCGGCAGTATGACGCGGATGTGCAAAGCGTACCCAACCCCTAGACGCGATTGCAGATTTGACATCAGCGGCAGGGTGCGCATTGATCAGTGTGGCTCGAAGGGGTGAAGCGAGATGCGGTGCTTGGTCCCCCTGTCATGGTGCGAGCTGCAACTCGTTGACTTCCTTGCTATGAGTCGTTGGGCGCGGAGTCACGTTGCTTGAGGAGGACGGCTTGGCATGGAGCTCAACAGAGTACGATTTGATCCTACGAGGCGCACACAGCTCCCTGCCTCGGCGCTATGGGAAAACAGCATTTCCAGCAGCTCTCCTCAAGGCGGGTGAAGTCCACTGGTCCTGGTACTTCGTTCAGGGGGCAAGCTCACTTCCAAGCCCTTGGAGATCTTTGGCACAAGTTAAAAATAAAGTCTTTGAGTCTTTCTCCTCTCCTTCAGCAGCAAGGCAACCACTGCAGGCCAATCCCCCAGGTCAGAGACCGTATTCCTCATTCAGCTTTCCCAGTTCCTTCTCGTCAGGCAGAGGTTTCTTCTTGGCAAATCGGGATCTCATTTCTTGGGAGCAGGGTCCCAATACTTATACCCCTAAATCCGTAGTTCATCTTGGGTAGAGGGGCCTTTGCCCAGCCAAAACCAGTTCTTGAGCACTTTGTGGACATGACTCTGACTTTTCATTCAGGGAGCAAGCTAGAGACATCAGACACTCCACAGGATGCGGAGCCAGCATTGTGATGGAGAGGCACAGTCCTATTCAGAGCCCAGGTGCATTCCTCCCACCTATCTGAATGTAAATCTCTCTATTCACTACAGGCTACCTAGTCCTGCCCTCTGGAATTCCCCAGCCCTGTCACTCACAGAAACCAGACAGCAGATACACATCCTAGCAGAGGCGGGCTGAAATGGTTAGGCAAGCAAATACCTACTTTCTAAAAGTGGTATTTGCAAACACAGAGTATGAAAATAAACTTTACAAAAAGATGTATTTTATTATTCTGAGTTCAGGCATACTAAACTCTAATTTCTAACATGTTCCCTGGGTCTGTTAGGTTTATAGAATGTAACAACTCTAGCAGCCCATTCTGGCCTATGAGAATAGGTAGCCTCGCAATAGTGAAAAACGTAAATGGCTGTAATTCACTATTAGGACATGCCACACACATCAGGGCTTGTCCTACCTTATACTTACAATGCACCCTGCCCTTGGGCCTACCATAGGGGTGACTAATATGAAGTTAAGGGAAGGTTTAGGGACTGGCAAGTGGGTTCACTTGCCCAGTCAGCATGACAGTACCAGACTGCACGCAGGCTCTGCAATGGCAGACCTTAGACACATTTTACAAGGCCGCTTCTGTGGGTGGCATAACCAGTGCTGCAAGCCCACTAGCAGCATTTGGAGTTACAAGCCCTGGGCACTCCTGGTGCACTGTACTAGGGTCTGACAGTAAACCAAATAAGCCAATCATGGAATCCAATCAATATAGCAATTTACACAAGAAGCACTTGCACTGTGGCACTGGTTGGCAGTGGCACAGTGCTCTGAGCAGCTAACACCAGCAAAAACATATGAGGCAACAGCAACAAAAATGGAAGGGAGACCCACGCCAATGGTGCCAGATCTAACACTCGTATTATGCGTAAAATGTTTACTTAGCATTAGAACTACAAAGATGGCTGTATGCCTAGGGACTTTGCTACAGTGACTTTATACATGTGTCGCTTTGCAGACGAGACGTGAATCTGGCCATGTCGCATTGTTTATAAGCTGCGTTTTACTAATGGACGGTTTCTACCGTCCAGGAACACGTTAGAATCCACGTAGCAGCGATATCGAGTGAGTGATAAATTTACGGTTCGTGAAAGGCCAAAGTAAAATGAATATGGTTTTGGCAAGAAGAATGTAGTTTACATGTGTTGAAGTGATTCTGAAAGAGTCAGTTCCAATGAGGTTGCGATGGTACGGGAAGGGCAATGTTATTTACGGGAGTGACAGCCTTTTATTAAGAGACTCATTGCACTATTTGCTGGAGAAGCAAGGCAACATTGGGTCTTTTAATGTTGGGAACAGGAGTTTTTTCATAAAAAAGAGCGTGTGAGTTCCTAGCTGTAGGGATTTTGGCTAGTAGATGATCATCGTGGGCACGTTCACGATACACTAAGAATGAGGTATCGTTGAAGACCTGTCTAAAATAACAGTGTACGCGGTGACAAGGATTTGTTTCATTGATTGTCTATAGCTGACGTGGCTATGAAGACGGGCATGACTCTCAAAAGGGAAACATTGTTTACAACGCGGTGTTTACACCGCACTACCTTTACAATGATGCCATTACAACGCAAGTCGTTACTACGACTTGGGCTGGATGGCGCTGTTGGATAAGGAATATTGTAATTTTATATTCCAACACCTTCCCTACTGTTACGTGGGCTGGTGTTGGAATATAAAATTATAATAATCCTCAATCCGCGCACACCAACGCAAGTCGTTGTAACGACTTGCGTTGTAATGGCAGCGTTGTAAAGTACCACATCCCTCTCAAATTATTGTTGGGGAACCGGTTCTATTAATAAAAAGGGGGTGGGGTCGCACACTACTCACACACCGGCGGTGTCGCCCCTAAGGACTCTGGTCAATGTAGTAAAGTGTTCGCGATGCATCATCTTTCGATCTTCTGCTATCTTCGCTGTCTTCGCCATCCCTGGACACGTGTTTCGGGGTATCACCCCTCATCAGCAGGGATAGGCCATGTTCTGGGGTTGCCAATGGCTGCCAAATATCTGCCAGGTATAGTACCACTCAGGCGCGTAGGTGCGGGGTCCCAGGCTCGTCAGCCGGCGGCTCAAGGGAGCTTAATGTTACAAAAAGGGGGTGGGGTCGCACACTACTCACACACCGGCGGTGTCGCCCCTAAGGACTCTGGTTAATGTAGTTATGTGTTCCTCGATGCATCATCTTTTGATCTTCTGCTGTCTTCGCTGTCTTCGCCATCCCTGGACACGTGTTTCGGGGTATCACCCCTCGTCAGCAGGGATAGGCCGTGTACTGGGGTTGCCGATGGCTGCCAATATCTGCCAGGTATAGTACCACTCAGGCGTGTAGGTGCTGGATCCCAGGCTCGTTAGCCCACTGCTCATGGGAGCTTTAAAGTTACAAATGGGGGTGGGGTCGCACACTACTCACACACCGGCGGTGTCGCCCCTAAGGACTCTGGTCAATGTAGTAAAGTGTTCACGATGCATCATCTTTCGATCTTCTGCTATCTTCGCTGTCTTCGCCATCCCTGGACACGTGTTTCGGGGTATCACCCCTCATCAGCAGGGATAGGCCATGTTCTGGGGTTGCCGATGGCTGCCAAATATCTGCCAGGTATAGTACCACTCAGACGCGTAGGTGCGGAGTCCCAGGCTCGTCAGCCAGCGGCTCAAGGGAGCTTAATGTTACAAAAAGGGGGTGGGGTCGCACACTACTCACACACCGGCGGTGTCGCCCCTAAGGACTCTGGTTAATGTAGTTATGTGTTTCGCGATGCATCATCTTTCGATCTTCTGCTGTCTTCGCTGTCTTCGCCATCCCTGGACACGTGTTTCGCGGTATAACCCCTCGTCAGCAGGGATAGGCCGTGTACTGGGGTTGCCGATGGCTGCCAATATCTGCCAGGTGGTGCAGAGCGGGAATATCGTCGTAAAAATATCGACTAACCTTAATATCGCCGCAGAAATATCAACAAGAAGAAATATCGATGACAAAAATATAGTTTGACAAGAATATCGACAGACAGGTAAGTAATATCGTTAACATTAATATAGTTGTAATAAATATCGTTTACAAAAACATAGTTTACAAAAATATCGTTTTTTAAATAATAATAAGTAATTAAGTGTTTTTAATGAGTATTGGTTGTCAAAGTAGTATTTTTTGTAGTATTTTATTAGTTAATACCGTATTTTATGTTGAATTTAGTGTTAATAGTTCCGTAGCGGGTTGTGGGTTTATAGGTGAGTAGGGTGGGAAGTAATTTAAATATAATAAAATAATTGATTAATTAATGTGTTGTTAATTGAATATAAATAGTGTAATAAATAATAGTTAAACAATTTCAATTAGTTAATTGATTAATAATTATGTAAATTAATTATGTTAATTGTTTAATAAATTTTAGGTGTGTGTAGTTGAATTTTTAAGTGAAAAAGTAGTGAATTAATTACATTTTAATTGAATAATTATTAAATTAATTATGTTAATTGTTTAATTAATTTTAGGTGTGTGTAGTTGAATTTTTAAGTGAAAAAGTAGTGAATTAATTACATTTTAATTGAATAATTATTTAATTAATGATTAATTAAATAAAAATAAAGATGTGTTAATTTTTAAACATTGTAAATACATTTAGTAATTTTTACCCCTACACTATCCAACGCTTTCCCTACTGTTGCACCCACTGGAGTGGGAATAGTAATTTTTACCCCTACGCTATCCAACGCTTTCCCTACTGTTGCACCCTCTGGAGTGGGAATAGTAATTTAAACCCCTACGCTATCCAATGCTTTCCCTACTGTTGCACCCTCTGGAGTGGGATTAGTAATTTAAACCCCTACGCTATCCAACGCTTTCCATACTGTTGCACCCTCTGGAGTGGGAATAGTAATTTTTACCCCTACGCTATCCAACGCTTTCCCTACTGTTGCACCCTCTGGAGTGGGAATAGTAATTTTTACCCCTACGCTATCCAACGCTTTCCCTACTGTTGCACCCTCTGGAGTGGGAATAGTAATTTTTACCCCTACGCTATCCAACGCTTTCCCTACTGTTGCACCCTCTGGAGTGGGAATAGTAATTTTTACCCCTACGCTATCCAACGCTTTCCCTACTGTTGCACCCTCTGGAGTGGGAATAGTAATTTTTACCCCTACGCTATCCAACGCTTTCCCTACTGTTGCACCCTCTGGAGTGGGAATAGTAATTTTTACCCCTACGCTATCCAACGCTTTCCTTACTGTTGCACCCTCTGGAGTGGGAATAGTAATTTTTACCCCTACGCTATCCAACGCTTTCCCTACTGTTGCACCCTCTGGAGTGGGAATAGTAAATTTTACCCCTTCGCTATCAAATGTTTTATTTAATAATATATTTTATATTTTAATTATATGTATGTATTATTGTTGTTATATAAAGTAATGTGTTAAAGATATGTATATGTACACATTTATTAAGTTTATAATGAAAAAGTGTAGTTAATTTGTTTTCAATAGTCAAAAAATAAAAGTAATGTAATGTATTTTGTTAATAGTACTTATATTTATTTAATATTGAATGTAATTTTAATTAATTTAAAAAGTCGATATTTTTTACATCGATATTTATTACAACGTAATTTTTGAGTCGATATTTATGTACTTACCTGTTTAGGTATAGGGTGTCGATATTTTTGTAAACGATATTTTTACAACTATATTTTTGTCAACTATATTTTTGTAATCGATATTTCAACACCCTACCCTGCCAGGTATAGTACCACTCAGGCGCGTAGGTGCGGGATCCCAGGCTCGTCAGCCCACTGCTCACGGGAGCTTTAAAGTTACAAATGGGGGTGAGGTCGCACACTACTCACACACCGGCGGTGTCGCCCCTAAGGACTCTGGTCAATGTAGTAAAGTGTTCGCGATGCATCATCCTTCGATCTTCTGCTATCTTCGCTGTCTTCGCCATCCCTGGACACGTGTTTCGGGGTATCACCCCTCATCAGCAGGGATAGGCCATGTTCTGGGGTTGCCGATGGCTGCCAAATATCTGCCAGGTATAGTACCACTCAGGCGCGTAGGTGCGGGGTCCCAGGCTCGTCAGCCGGCGGCTCAAGGGAGCTTAATGTTAAAAAAAGGGGGTGGGGTCGCACACTACTCACACACCGGCGGTGTCGCCCCTAAGGACTCTGGTTAATGTAGTTATGTGTTCCGAGATGCATCATCTTTCGATCTTCTGCTGTCTTCGCTGTCTTTGCCATCCCTGGACACGTGTTTCGGGGTATCACCCCTCGTCAGCAGGGATAGGCCGTGTACTGGGGTTGCCGATGGCTGCCAATCTCTGCCAGGTATAGTACCACTCAGGCGCGTAGGTGTGGGATCCCAGGCTCGTCAGCCAACTGCTCACGGGAGCTTTAAAGTTACAAATGGGGGTGGGGTCGCACACTACTCACACACCGGCTGTGTCGCCCCTAAGGACTCTGGTCAATGTAGTAAAGTGTTCGCGATGCATCATCTTTCGATCTTCTGCTGTCTTCGCTGTCTTCGCCATCCCTGGACACGTGTTTCGGGGTATCACCCCTCATCAGCAGGGATAGGCCATGTTCTGGCGTTGCCGATGGTTGCCAAATATCTGCCAGGTATAGTACCACTCAGGCGCGTAGGTGCGGGGTCCCAGGCTCGTCAGCCAGCAGCTCAAGGGAGCTTAATGTTACAAAAAGGGGGTGGGGTCGCACACTACTCACACACCGGCGGTGTCGCCCCTAAGGACTCTGGTTAATGTAGTTATGTGTTCCGCGATGCATCATCTTTCGATCTTCTGCTGTCTTCGCTGTCACCACCCCCTGTTGTTTAATTATTTTGTCCACCATAAGCGTGGAAGGGTATACTCAGACGTGAGTCCCTTGCTCATTGCACCATCAGGATTCAAGCAAGCCGGGCCGAAGACGGAAGCTTGTTTCCTTCCCAGTGAAAGAATTGGCTATTGTAGTCTGGTCTGCCCTGTTCCCATGATGCACTGGGCCAGGGACAGACTAATTTGCATACAGCCAGGTTCTGAAACTGGGATGGTGCAATGAGCTAAAAAACGGTGTTGGATCTAGCCCTGATCTCTTGACTGGGTGAGAGATTCTGCTTAATTCAGAAACTCTGTCCATCACCACCCCCTGTTGTTTAATTATTTTGTCCACCATAAGCGTGGAAGGGTATACTCAGACGTGAGTCCCTTGCTCATTGCACCATCAGGATTCAAGCAAGCCGGGCCGAAGACGGCTGTAATGCCAGAAACCGGTCCCCGGAAGCTTGTTTCCTTCCCAGTGAAAGAATTGGCTATTGTAGTCTGGTCTGCCCTGTTCCCATGATGCACTGGGCCAGGGACAGACTAATTTGCATACAGCCAGGTTCTGAAACTGGGATGGTGCAATGAGCTAAAAAACGGTGTTGGATCTAGCCCTGATCTCTTGACTGGGTGAGAGATTCTGCTTAATTCAGAAACTCTGTCCATCACCACCCCCTGTTGTTTAATTGTCTTCGCTGTCTTCGCCATCCCTGGACACGTGTTTCGGGGTATCACCCCTCGTCAGCAGGGATAGGCCGTATACTGGGGTTGCCGATGGCTGCCAATATCTGCCAGGTATAGTCCCACTCAGGCGCGTAGGTGCGGGATCCCAGGCTCGTCAGCCCACTGCTCACGGGAGCTTTAAAGTTACAAATGGGGGTGGGGTTGCACACTACTCACACACCGGTGGTGTCGCCCCTAAGGACTCTGGTCAATGTAGTAAAGTGTTCGCGATGCATCATTTTTCGATCTTCTGCTATCTTCGCTGTCTTCGCCATCCCTGGACACGTGTTTCGGGGTATCACCCCTCATCAGCAGGGATAGGCCATGTTCTGGGGTTGCCGATGGCTGCCAAATATCTGCCAGGTATAGTACCACTCAGTCGCGTAGGTGCGGGGTCCCAGGCTCGTCAGCCGGCGGCTCAAGGGAGCTTAATGTTACAAAAAGGGGGTGGGGTCGCTCACTACTCACACACCGGCGGTGTCACCCCTAAGGACTCTGGTTAATGTAGTTATGTGTTCCGCGATGTGCGGGATCCCAGGCTCGTCAGCCCACTGCTCACGGGAGCTTTAAAGTTACAAATGGGGGTGGGGTCGCACACTACTCACTAATAATAGTTTAGATATGTCCCCCTTTCGGAGACATAAGTTATACAAAAAGGGAAGCAAATATTGTCTGTTACTATTAGCTGGCTGGTTAGAAAAAAATCTTACTGCTTCAAATATGTATTATTTCTCCTTACAGGGAGTGGGCAATTAATTGAGTGTTCCATACATAGGAACCTCGGAAGACTGTCTGGTGGAACCACTTAGGATTATGAAAACGGCTTGGACCCTGTGCTTAAATACAGAAAGTGAGACGCTCCAATAATTCTTATGTATAATAGTACTAAGAACTTAGAATTTTTAATTGTGTAGTACATAGAGGTACAATGGGTAGGTGAATAGCTTCTAATACTAAGAGGACAAGTGGGATATTTGGGATATTCTAAATGCTTAGAACAAATCCTTGTTTGTTCACTGTGTTTTTCACAGATTTGACTGAGTTTCAATCCCTATGATTGACTAAACAAAGAGAGAACTTCTGTTGGAGATTTACCTGCTGATTTCGGCTGCCAAATACTTTTGAAGGTATGCTGAGACATGTATATCAACTAAGCCAGATTCAATTAATCAATTCATGGTGAAACACAAATTAGAGGCAATCTTGTTGGACATACTGTCCGTGTTTAGAGTTTTGTCACATGATTCTTACATATTTATTCTCTTGTACGTTAGATTTTTTGACTCAGTTGTGATAACGACACAGAATGCCCTGTGACGTCGGAGATTACATTTGACTTATAGATACGGATTTTTTGCATCAAGGTAAAGATGAAACGTGATTGCTTGTTTGCTTCCCAGTAGTCATGTCTTCCCATTTTTGTATGGGTTGACTTTTGGTGCTAACACTCTCCCTTTTTTGGTGTAAACACCTCAATTTTTCGAGTGATTCTGTATTCTTTTGTTATCACATTTTCTTTGTACAGATCACATTTCCTTTTCTTTCTTAGGTGATGGCAACTTTCACTAAAACTATGTGATCTATTGTCACCGGCTCTGTCCTTAGAGATACTATCCAGAGGATTTTGTTCTTGAGATTTTCCCTCTTCAAATCCTTGTATGTGTAATATAGCGATACAGATATGTTTGTCTCAACAGCCTTGAAGAAGTCGTGCTTGAGACGAAACACGTGTCGGCTGTGGATTTTCTGGTTGTGGAGTTTTGAACATACGTCATGTCAACTTTCTCTCACAAATTGCGGCTGCTTAAACACTTGCTTCTTGGATTCGAACATGTTATGCTGTGAATACAAGTCCGACTTGAAAGTGATCGGAAAGGAAATCATGTTTAATGCTGTGCTCTGTTATATATTGTTATAGATTGTATGTGTTCAGAGGCTTTGTTTCTGCGGAGGGGTACATTGTGGATGGCACAGTGTCGTAACATTGAGCACGCAGCAAGACAATTTATCTCAATACTTGCTAAAACTCAGCAGAGGTGCTGACTGTAGTTGTAGTTACCATTGCAATCATTCGTTTTGTAAATGTAGGTGTCTGAGTAGAATCTCCTGCAGGCATTGGCATCGAAGAGTGCCATTGGAATTTTCTGCTGGTGGCCTCTATCATCTTCACGGCCAAGTCATGGTGTTCTTGCACTCTCTAACCTAAATATTCTTAGTTGATATTGAGGCATCTTTACCGAATCTTGGTAACAATTTGCAACATTATCCGAGGCACGGACTGCCAGTCATTAATCTGAGGGAGTCTTTTAATTGAATGCAGAGTAGCCCTGTAGCACGAATATCCTGCTGCACATTACTCTATTGCTGGTAAAACTGATCCCACCCTTAACCAATGCCAACCCATCCTCCACATGTGTGACCATCTCACATGGTCATAATAGAGTAGTCCCTGTGGGGAAAGTATATCCCTTGACTGCTACTGCAATATTGTTATACTACAGATAGAAGAAAACCTCTCAAATTAGTAAGTTCCAATTATGCGTTTCGTGCATTTATTTTTACACTAGCAGCCCGTCCCGACGTTGTCCGGGTATGAAATAGAATGTGTGTAATGTGTGTATTTGGCAAGGGCAATCTATTTTAAAATCTCGCGGTAGACAACATTTTTTGTTTCATTAGAATAGGGACGGAGAAGGGCCAGCTGCAGCCCTTGTTGATGTTAGCAGGCGCGTGTAATTGGTGAAGTGATCCGCCGCCTGAGCCCGGCTACAGCCCTGGTTGATGTTAGCAGGCACGTGTAATGTCGTTGAATGAGAGAGTTATCAGCCGCAGGTAAATCCGTTTAATGAGAGAGTGCAGTGACAGCGAGTAGGAGAGGCTGCAGTAATTGTCCCCGCAGACACGCTCATTTGCGTGTTCCCTAGCTTGAGGCCCAGATGCAGGCCTGTTTGATGTTAGCAGGCGCGTGTTCCCCTGCTTGAGGCCCATCTGCAGCCCTGGTTGATGTTATCAGACGTGTGTAATTAGTGTACTGATCCGCCGCCTGAGCCCGGCAAGAGCCCTGGTTGATGGTAGCAGGCGCGTTTAATTTCGTTGAATGAGAGAGTTCAGTAACAGCGCGCAGGAGAGGCTGCAGTAAAGTTACTTACCAGGCCTCCAGCTGAACGCGTTTGTCATGCCCCCAGCACACAGCCACAGCAGACGATCTTCTGATTAATGTACGACCCACATGGCATGAAGGGCGACCCTAGCGTTTCTCACGCCCGCAGCGTGCCCCTTGATGCGGCGCAATTGCGTTCACATGGCATGAAGGCCGGACACACGCCCCCAGCGTTTCTCATGCCCCCAGCGTGCCCCTTGATGCTGCGCAGCTACGTAATTGGCGCTTGTATGTACGACTCACATGGCATGAAGGGTGGACACACGTCCCCAGCGTTTGTCACGCCCCCAGCGTTTGTCACGCCCACAGCTACTGCTGCAACTGCCCTTTCCAACGCTGTATTGGGTGTTGTGATTGGTGCTGTGGTTACTGAGATTACCCGCCTCAAAAGTTTGGGCTCTCTCTTTATAATATTAATATGGATATCCCATTTAAGAATACACAAATGAATTCAAACATTATAGCATATACAGGTGACGGCACAGTGAAAGATATATATGGTGAATAAAAGTGCATTTGTGCTATGTACAAAGATATATACATGTGGCTGATAGGGACAATAGAATGTTTGAAGTCAACACCCGTGAAACGAGTGTTGATATTCACCATCAAATTCTTAAAAACTCAGCACTATGCCCCGCTTGCCCAACATACCTGCTGTCTCCAAGAAAGCGCTACTGTTGGAGACGCCAGCTTCAGTCCAGACATTTACAGCATTTTCTTGTAGGTCATCCTGCTTTAGTTCAATGCAATTGGAAGTTTTTGGTCATATCGTGGGTGGGACGTAAGGCAGCCTTTAAAATACCAATCTTTCCTAGGATTCTCTATATTTTCCAGGCTATTTTTCTGGCGTTCCAGAGGGCCTTGTTTGTAAAAAATGCAGGAATACCATCATGATCCCATAGTGTGCCCTCTGTCTGTGGGAAGTGTAGCTGAGTGTCCCAGATCTCTAACAATAACACCAGGAGGCACTTATACGTTATCTGTATGAAGGAACCCTTCATGATAAAGGGTGGTGTCTGATGGCCCACATATTAAGCACAAGGCCATATTTGGAAATGCTGTGGCTGCCAAATTCCCAGAAAAATGCAAGGCTCTACATATCACCAATCATGATAGTGAACCTGAGAATATAGGATCACATCAATATTCATTGTGGTTTACTGTAAATATTTTCTCCTTTCAATCCATTATGGGAAAATCCAGAAATCCCCTTAGCCATGCGATAAGTACATTTCAGAGATGGGAGGGAGGGTGCATGGTCTTGAGAGATATCATCCAGAATGAGCAGGTTAAAATGATCGGATAAGGATGATTTTGACCTGGCTGAGGAATAGTGTTTTCGCTACACACAACTCCGCCATTAGTTACAGAATGTGTTAGTTAAACAAGCGCCAGAAGGAGTCTTATGGCTTCTGAGAAGCTATTAATAAGCCAATCAGGAGGAATTTTGACCCTATCCTGGCTCCATGCAATCATAAATAGAGAGAAATGGGCAAAGACGTTTTCCTTTCAGAAGGCGTGGGAGAAAGAGTGGGATCCAGACCAATAGCAGGGAATGATGGAGTGGGCCAATAAATTTGCTTCGTGGGATCCAGACCAATAGTAGGGAATGATGGAGTGGGCCAATAACTTTGCTTCGTGGGATCCAGACCAATAGCAGGGAATGATGGAGTGGGCCAATAAACTTGCTTCGTATGTAGAATGGAAAGAGATTCTCAATGAGATCCTGTAAAGGTGGGTCTACTCCTAAAGTGCTTGCACACCATCGATATCTCTCAAATGAATGCATTTTTAAGGTTTGAACTAAGCCATTACTGCCACTAAGGGAAGCCACTCGCTCAAATCGGCGAGGTTCTTAGAGGTCATTCTACTAGGCTGCCCCTCAGAGGCAGAATCCTCTCTATACAAAAAGAAAGGGAAGATAATATTGCACATGTTGTTACAAGCAAGACAGGTGATGTTGGCTTAATTGGGCTAAGTGGTTCTGCTTACTAGTCAGGTCAGGTGTCAGAAATTGTGGTGGTTCCTGTGGATGGGGAAAGTGGCAAAATCTGGAGAGGGGAGGCATTGACTTTCAGAAACAAGGTGCATAGGGGACAGAGTTGGTAGCCTCTATTTACATGGATTCCACTGGTTAAAATGTTTTTATGGGTTATTAGCAGACGTAAAGGTACCTTAGGCCGCAAAAAGTCAATATAGGACACAACGTCCCTTAAATTGGTGAGAGGAAAGGTTTCTAGAGGTTGTGTAATGCTCCATGCATCAGGTAAGTTATGATCAGACATTTTGTCTTTCAGCAGGTTGTTAACTGATGTGTTACATCCATCTAGTGACCTAGTCTGGTCAAGTATAAATCTATCGCAAGGTTCCAGTCAACAATGATCACAGTCCTCGTGCGGCCAAATTCAGTCAGCAATCTGGATATCTGCACCAAAAATGTGATCTTATAAACATTAGTAGCATAGATATAGCCTTTTATTAATATCTGTCCTGCCGATTTGATTTTAAGAAATACATATCTACCTTCTGGCCAGATGTGTATGTGGGAGGGTCTTCCTGATCAATTTTTCCTTAATATGTTCGTACCATTTGCTTGGTGGGGTCACCTGAACATGTGTAGTTACTGCTGACTATGTTCGGAACCTAATCGTGTTTCAGTTTTTCTGTCTCTACTGTTGATAATTGTGTAAGTAGTGCAGTGTTAGTTTTTCTATTGTTAAGATATTACAAAATATTTTAACCCAGTTTGATAAACCATTTACATTCATAGAGAGTGTGTACCTAATCTTAGTTGATTGAGGAACATAGCTAAGGGTTAGCACAGTGTAAGTGTACACAGAAAGTACTGTAGTAAGTGTGTGGGGAACAGAGAATATAAATAATGGTCTTAGGCGTGGTGTCGGTTCCCGATAGATGTTATGGATCTTGTTTTGGTTGTATAGATGACTGTATAATTCCATACGTGTATCAACTGAGAAGAGGATGTTTAAATGTATATATCTCCGTAAGTTACATTGTACATACTGTAGGGCCAGAGTTCAATCATGATAAATGCTAAAGATTGTGGTATAGAATTAATAAAATTGGAGCCAGGACACAACCCTGGCGCAACCCCTTCCCTGATAACAGAATTATTACTAGCCCCATAATTCTATACATAAATGACCTAGGCTCAGCTCCGACTGGGAAATCTCTGGACATCTCTTACATTGGTAAGAAAATGGTTCCTGTACTACTTATCATGATTATTCTGTTTTACTTGATACAACTTTAAACAGCATAAACACCCTTCAGGACTTTGTTAGCTTCATGGGATCACGTGGACTTGCCACGAATTGGTCTAAAATGTTCACTGCGGTCTGCTGCCCTAAACACAGCACAATGCAAAGTGTTTACTTACAAGGTCATCCCGTTGCGTCCACCCAGGATTTCTCCTACTTGGATGTTGTCTTCTTTTTTTTTTTTTTTTTTTTTTATTATTCATCATCAGATAATATAGTTCTAAAAATTATTCCATTCCATATATATATCTTATACTGCCAATGCTCATCATAAACATTTACATTTCTCAAAACACATAGTACAATGCAAAATATGACCAGAAAAGATATACCAAAGAAAAGAGGGGAGGAATTAGAAGGACTAGCAACCAAAAAAAACAATTTATAGTGCTGGATACATACCCAATTTAAACAATACAGGGTATTTTCCTATCTTTATGAAAGTATTTTTTTACCCGTTTTAACCCTCTACTTTTAGTTTCCATTGCTCTACCGGTGCCCAGACCCGTTTACCGATCTGCATCGCTCTCCGCCCTTTTTTTTCATATAAAGCTTTCTCCAGAGTATACATAGCTAACATTGTTGAAAGCCATTGATGAAATGACGGAGGATTAGGGTCCTTCCATAGAGTTGCTATGCAGAGTCTAATTAAAGCCATTGCGATAAATATAAATACTTGATGCGGTGTCCTGTCCATCCCTTCCTACCCCCAAAATCATAACCTCATTTGTTAACCTAACAGAGATCCCCAATTCATCATTAAAAATTTTTACAATCGCCTGTTTAAGAGGGTCTAGATTTGGACAAGATGCAAACATATGAATTGTATCAGCCTGCAGGCTTTGACATCTCGGGCAGGATATCCCGCTCGTTCCCCCCCAACGTGCTATTCTGTGCGGTGTATAATACAATTCATAAAAAGTTTTATAACATTGTGCCTGTAAGTTTGCAACTTTAACAATAGAATTTGTAAGTTTTAATGATTTTTCCCCCTCATTTCCAACTAAATTTAATTGTATTCTCCATTTATCAAACTTTTTTATCCTATCATCATCGTAATGTTGACCCAATGCCCCATACAGTTGTGAGATTGAGCAGCCCTTCTCATATTGAAAATATTCTATCAAATCCACTCTTTTTTTTTTCACAACGTAATTTTTATTTTATTGATCAGGTAAAGCATATATGCAGTCCTCCACAGCCAGGAGAGCCCTGCCAAGACATCAAAGCATATAAGAACACAGTGCAAACCCAATCGGAAACAACCCCTCCCTTCCCCACCACCACCCACAACCCCCCAACGATCCCTTTACCCACCCCTTATCCCTCCCTAACCCAGTGCACGTAATTATAGCCAACCGCCAGCAATCGTTTGTATCCAGCAAGAAAACTAGCGTCTCCTCAGGCCTGAAGCCCATCTGTCAAAACCACCTCATCATCTGGCTCCGCTGGAGGATCCAAAGTCAAACCCCTATATTCCGCCCACCTCTTCCAATTCTTGAAATGCTTTCGGGGGCACCCTCTTGCTTCAAACACCGGGCGCTCCAGCCCCATATAATAATCCATCCCTGCCTTCCAAACACTCAGCGGGGGGGCCCGATCACTCTTCCACGCCTGTGCCAGGTCCCGCTTGGCCACGACAAGGCCCAGCAGCAACAGGTGACGCTTGTAGATGTTTCCCCCAACGCCCTCCAGCACATGAAGAAGGGCCAGACGATGAGTCCGGGGAAGATCCCATCCCAGTACCTCCGATAGACAGCTCCATATACCCCGCCAGAACCGGGTCAGACCAGCACAAGACCACACAGTATGCAGCAGAGTACCCATTTCAGCTCCACACCACGAACACTCGGGGGACCCAATCAAACCCGCTTTCCACAGTCGCTCTCGCGTATAGTAGGCCCTATGTAGATATTTGAATTGAACCAGTCTTAGGCGCACCGCGATTGCGGTCCCTCGCGGGGACTCCAAAGCCTCTCTCCAATCGTCTTCATCCAGTGGGCCAATATCCCGTTCCCAGGCTTCCTTCAACTTAAGTAGAGAGGAGGATCAATGAGTGACTAGGGTCTGATAAATACGGGATACCTTCTTGTCACCAAGGTCTCCCATGAAAACCTTTGCTTCCAGAGGGCTAAACTCCGGCAGCGACTCCAAACCCGCCAAGCTGGATCCAAGCGCGTGGCGGAGCTGGAGGTATTTAAAAAATTGAATATTGGGCATATGGAACTCGGCTTTAAGCTCCTGAAACGATTTGAGGACTACGCCGGATACGACATCTCCTAGCGACGAGATCCCAATAGAATCCCATCCGCCGAAACCCGATAGCGAGGCCAATGCGGGGAGTCGCCTGTTATCCCACAAAGGAGTCTCCGCCGTCAGTCTGCCCCACCAGCCCATGCGACGCAGCGCCTGTCGCCATATCGTAAACACCACCTGCGTGGCTCGGGGCAATCGCCGCCGTAGTCTGGCGGAATGCAGAATCGTATGCAAGGTGTGAACCCCCATCAGCGAGCGCTCCAAGGCGTAGGCTGGGTCTCCTCTATCTCCATACCACCATTCATTCAGGACTAACAAGTGGGAGGCTTGGTAGTAAGACAGCACGTTTGATGTCGCAAGACCACCACAGTATGTGGACAGGAAACACGTGCGCAGCGCCACCCTGGCGGCACCCCCAGCCCACAAGAAGCGTCCCAACGCCGAATTAACTTGCCGGAACCACTGGGGTGCGACCGGGTGCGGGTGGTTCTGCAGCTGATACAAAAGGCGTGGGAGCGCAACCATTTTAAAAATCGCAGACCTACCAAATATAGTAAGAGGCATCCGGGCCCACGTTTTAAGGTCCAACTGAACTCTGTCCCAGACTGGTACCACATTGCGCTCCCAAGAGATCGTCGCAGACTCGGACAGGAACACACCAAGGTACAACAAGCCCCCGACCGCCACCTTTAAGGCCTATGCCCAGGAACCCGCATACGCCCCATTTCCCAGCACCCACAAGGTGGACTTACACGGGTTAAGGTACAGATCCGAAACCTCACCGAATATGCGCATAATTTCTAATACCCGCGGGCCCGATCTATCTTGGTCCGTAAGGAAGAAGAGGACGTCGTCCGCATACAGTGCGATCCTGTCAGTGAGTCCCCCGCCCCACCTGAAGCCCCGTAGCTGCGCATCGATTTGCACCCAGGAGGCCAGGGGTTCCATAGTCAGCGCAAATAGGTACGGGGACAGCCGGCAGCCCTGGCGGGTCCCACGACCGATTGGAAACCTCCCGGAAACCGCCCCGGAGACCCGCACGGCCGCCGTGATATCTGTGTACAGCAGCCTAACATACGAGATAAACACAGGACCCAGGTTAAGGAGGGGCGGAAGCGCGAACAAGTAGGCCCAGCTCACGGAGTCGAACGCCCTATCTATGTCTGCCAGGAGCAGGGCAGCTCTCTCACCCGTGGCCCCCATCGCATCTACGGCTGTTTGTGCCCGTCTGATGTTGTGCCGCGTCGCCCTATGCGGCATGAAGCCTGCCTGGTCCGGATGAACCAGATCAGCCACGTAGGGGAGAAGCCGGTTCGCCAACGCCTTCGCCAGGAGCTTAGCCTCAATGTTAAGCAACGATATGGGGCGATACGAATCATGACTAGCAGGCAGCCTACCCGGTTTCTGGAACACCACCACCTCAGCATGACGCCAGTCTGCTGGCAACCGACCCAGTTCCCTTGCTGCCTCCAAGACAGCCCTGTAGTGGGTCCCCAATTGAAGCTGGAATTTATTGTAGAATTCGCATGGGAAGCCACTCGGTCCGGGCGCCTTTCCGGTGTTAAGCTGTGCCAGCGCATCCCCCAGCTCCTCCACTGTAATGGGGAGGTCCAATGCCGCACGTGTCTCGCCGGAGACGGCCCTCGGGGGCAGGTCAGCAATAAACTTGTCTACCGCATTGACCGGGAGGCAATCCTGCGGTGCATATTGTTCCGCATAATATCGCGCAAAGCTGGCCGCCAGCTCCACCGGATCCGTCACCGTAACGCCAGCACTATCTGTGAGACCAGGCAGCGTAATCGGCTGCAGGGTATTCTGACACAGTCTATGAAGCATAGTACATGACTTGTCTCCCCATTGGTAAATCCTACTGCGCGTGGCTAGCCATGCCTGTCGGGCCTCATCTATCAGTACGGACGCATAGGACTGCTGCGCTTGTAGGAGTAACCGCACCGCCTCGCCGTCTCCCTCCCCCTGGCACCGCCGCTCAAGGACCTCCACGCGCGCCGCTGCTGCAACTATGGCCTCCCTGCGTCGGCGGCGAGCCGCTGCGCACCACGCTATGTCCACTCCCCACAGTGTGGGCTTCATAGCTTCCCAGGCTACTGTCACCTCCGTCTCCTCGCCAAGATTCTCCTGCCAATAGTCCCCTCATATGATGGAGATAGTCAGCCTGCTGAAGATGCCACGGGGACATTCGCCACCGAAACGGCTGCCTCCTCCTGCACAATTCAATATCCACGGCCACTGGGGAATGGTCGGACAACCCCCTAGGCAGGATAGCCGCCCTTCGTTCTCTGCTCAGATACGCACAGGGCACAAACACACAATCCAGCCGGGAAAAGAAGCCATGCACTGCTGAAACATAGGTATACTCTCGGGCCGCAGCATGCAAGTGTCGCCAAGCATCAACCCAGCCCAACCCGTCCACCATCGCACGCAACCGGGTGGGGGCGGCAACCGCTAGTGTCTCCTGCAGCCTCCGGCGGTCCACATTCACATCCAGCACATCATTCCAATCACCTCCTAGCACCGCCAGAGACTCCGGGATTTCCGCCCACACCGCAAACAGCCTTTCAGTCAGGGACCACTGCAATGGGGGAGGGGCATAGACACTCCCAAACACAACAGGCTCCATACCCACCATCCCCTTCACAAAGATATATCGGCCCTGGGTGTCTAGCCACTGTTTCTCATGAATGTAAGCCAACCGTCGATGGACCAAGATGGCAACCCCCCTAGAGCCCCTTGAAAAGCCAGCATGAAAAACCTGGTGATAGCCAAATCGCTGCAGACTAAGTGCTTTCGTCCCCATCATATGCGATTTTTGTAGTAGCAGTACATCTGCCCCTTCTCTCTTCGCCCATCGCAGGACGGCACCCCTCTTAATTTTATCCAACATTCCCTGAACATTCCAGCTCAATATGCGCATAGACGCCCCCGGGGGCCCTGGAGTTAATGCGTCAGCCATGATCCCAGGGAACACAAAGCAAGAGCACCCAACAGCCGGCCAGAATACACAGCACCAGTACTAGCATGGCATTAAAAATCACGTGCACAACCCACCAGCCACCCTCCACCCCCCCATCTGTACCCCTCCAAAACACCCCCCTCAACTTCCCGTCCCCCATCCCCCCGCCCCACACCCCTATACCTCATAGAATACAGAAGTATCTGTCGCGGCATGGGCAACCTCGGGCCCAAAACAGAGCGCCCAAGACCAACCATACCAATGGATCCCAACTACCCACTCAACCACGAAGAACCCCCCCCTTCCAACACCCACCCACGTAGGAGGCAAATAGCCCCTGTAGGCAAGCTCCCCGAACCCCACCCCACAGCCCCATATAGTCACCAATGTGTAGAGCGAACAGTGTCAAGTTACTCAGTCCCAATCCATCCGAGCAGTAGGGCAGATCCAACCGACCACTCACAGCCGGGATTCACGACATCAGTAGGCCACCTCGCCCTCCAATGTCCTTCAATGTTCTTTGCTGGATTGGTCTGAATCTGTAGGGGCTCCATCTTGCGCCCCACCGCGAGAAGAGGAGCGCTTCCGTGACCTAGATCTCCTGTGTCTCTTACCCCGGACACTTTGGTCAGCCCGCTCCTGAGAGGAACCCCTAGAGGAACCCGGGTTCAGGCCTGGTTGAGCATGTGGCCGGACCCTCACCGTCTCATCAGTCCATTTGAAAACCTCCTCTGGGGTATCAAAGAAGTGGGTCCGTGACTGGCAAATCACCCGCAGGCGGGCCGGGTAAAGTAAAGAATATTGGAGCTTCAAGCCACGTAGTTTTGCCTTGGCCGCTATGAAAGAATGTCATTGCTGCTGCACCATCTTCGTATAATCCGGAAAGATCATGATTTTCTGTTTTTCGAACATAATAGTGCCCTTCGCCCTCGCCTCTCGCAAGATGGTGTCCCTGTCATGGAAGTTCAAAATCCTAGCAATCACCGGTCGGGCCGCTCCCCGGCGGGCGGTTTTTGCATCAGGGCTCTATGGACACGCTCTATCACAAAGCACCGTGACACTGCGTCCGGGGGAAGCCAGTCCTCCAACCACTGGGACAAGAAATGTTCCATATTCCCCATCTCGCATCCTTCGGGAATCCCATGAAGCGGAGGTTATTCCTGTGCGCCCGCCCTTCGGCATCCTCCACTCGGAGCGCAAGGCCCCTCTGAATCTTCTCCATCGCGACCACTTTCTGCTTTAAGGTCCCCATATCATCTTCTACACTCGAGAGTCTGGATTCCGCCTCCTTGATGCGAGTCACTGCGTTGCGAAGGTCTTGGCGCAGCAAAGTCACATCAGCCCCAACCTCTCCTATCTTGGCATCAAGCATGTCCCTGGATTGGGTTATCGCTGCCATAAGTGCTGCGTTGTCCGACCCCGCACCTTGGCCCCCTCCAGAAGCTCCGGCACCTCCACTCGGCCCAGTGAATTTGTCAATGGGCCCCTGTTTGGCGGGCCCACTGCCCCCTCCGCCCCTGGTCATGTCCAATGGATTATGTGTCCAGGCGCGTTCAGGCTCTTCAATGGGCCTCAGGGTATTTCTCCAGACCCCTCCCGGCCGGCCTTGAGTCTCGCACTGCAGGGGTCCCCTCACACCATCTAGAGTCCACGCCTGCCGGCCGCCGCGGCCCTTCAGCCCCTCGTCCACACTCACGGGGGCCCGGAGGCACTCACGTATCTTGCTGCGGCACCCCTGCTACCGTCTCCGGGCACTCTCGGGCTGCAGGCACCACACCAGCAGGAGCTCCAAGTCGGCCACCGGTCATGGATCCCAGCTAGGGCACCAGCGTCGCGTCCAATACAGCAGGCAGGGCCGCCCACCTCGACGTCTGGGACGGGTCCGGGCACCACCACCAGCAGCCAGGGACCGCTAAACTTGAGGCCCCGGTCTCTGGGCCGTTGCGCAGGCCGCAGCCCCCCTCCGGCGTCCACACAGCTCAGGCAGTCACACAGAGAACGGGGGGCACAGCGGGACGTCCACTCTCCGCTCCGATGGTAATCCAATGGCCCGAAGCAGCACCAGCAGTCGAGGCCGCGGGCCAGTACCAGGGACGCCCGTCCGGGCGTCACCAAAATCGAAGCCCCGGCTGTGCACGCCGGGACCAGGCCTCAGGCCGCCGCCGCCGCTATCTCCACACCAGGGGGCCCGGGAACACCTCTCGCTACACCGGAGGGCACCCCCCGCCGTCCGCTACCGAATCAAAACCGGTAGGCTGCAGATCGGGTCCAGGGGCCAGGATAAGTGCGCAAATAAATGTCGGGCCGGCGGGAGCTCTAACAAGCTGCGTCCACCATCTTCGCCCGCTAGGCCACGCCACCAAAATCCACTCTTTTAAAATTACAATTCCCTGCCAGTTTCCTTTGTATTACTGACCTTATCTGCAAGTATTTAAAAAAATATCTGCGATCTAACGTATATATTTGACATGCCCTTTCAAATGAAACTAAACCAGAATCATCCGTGATATCTCCTATTGTGCCCACCCCAGAATTATCCCATCGCTTCATCACTTGATCATGGAACACCTCCGGGAGATGTTCATTCTTATATAAAGGGGTGTAGAAATTCATTCGCCCTAGCTTAATTTTTTTCCGGACAGTGGAACAAACTGATATAGCAGCGCCGAGAACCTTAAACTTTCTTCTCTTATAATAGTTTAGTTCTTTAAATGTGAGCAATCCCTTATTAGAATCCCGACCAATAATTCTTATATGTCCGGACTGGCGCCCCCATCCCTCCAGATATCCTTCGTGCTTCCCCCTAGAAGGCCTCTGAGATAATGCAGAGCTGCTGCCAGATAATAACCCTTAAAGTCTGGTAGAGCCAAACCTCCCCGTTCCTTAGAAAGCGCCATCAATTTTATAGCCCTCCGAGTTTTGCCCTTTGCCCATATAAATCGGTTAAAGACCCCATCAATTTCCTTGAACCAATTATTATTAAATATTAAGGGGATTGATCGGAAAAAATATAAGATTTTGGGGAGGAATAGCATCTTAATGACATTGCAGCGTCCGATTATTGTTAAATGTAGGTTGTCCATCCTATCTAAATCTAATTTAGCTTTTCTGATCACAGGGGTCAAATTTTCCTCAACCACCTTGGATAAGTTAGACATTATCGTAATGCCCAAATAGACAGCCGAATCTGTTACTCTCCCATCATTTATCGTAGCAAATTGGTTTACAACTATTTGTGTTTTAGCCTGATTCAATTTATACCCTGACAGGAGCCCATATCTTTTTGCCTCTTTCTCTATTTTCACTAGCGCTGTTACTGGAGCTGGTGATGTGATTGCCAAATCATCTGCATATCCCAGAATTTTGGTCTCATAACCGTTCAGGACAATTGGGCAGATATCCGTGTTTATTTCTATGTGTCTTATAAAAGAATCTATATAAAAGGCAAAGAGCAGCGGGGAACAGGGACACCCTTGCCTGCTTCCCGGCTCGATTTTAATAGTTTTACTCTGTTCCCCCGCTACTCTCAACCTTATAGCCGGACATCTGTATAAAGCTTTTAGCCCGCTTATACATCTCTTCCCAAAATTAAGTTTACTCATTGTTGCCCACAGAAAGCCCCACGAGACCCTATCGAATGCTTCTTCAGCGTCCAGTAATATTAAGGACATAGGGTCTCCTGAGGCTGCCGTTCATCAAACAGAGTAAATACCCTTCTAATGTGATCAGCTGTGCCCCTACCTGGGATGAACCCGCGCTGACGGGGGGACACCCCCTTACCAATTACCAAACTCAGCCTGTTAGCCAATACTTTAGAGTAAGCCTTAGTGTCACTATTCATCAAGCTGATCGGTCTGTATGACCCGGGATCAGTAGAGATTTTATTCTTCTTTAGAAAGACCACCATTGATGCTTCTCCCCAGGACCCCGGCGGCTCAGTGTATTGATATTGCCTTCTAAGATTAAAAAAATTCTTATAAAATTCTAACGGTATTAGATCAGGTCCTACAGCCTTCCCCGACGGCAAGCCCTTAAAGGCCATTAATATTTCTTCTCGGGTAAAGTTTACCTCCAACATGTTCCTATCTTCCTCAGTAATTTTATCTACTGAGGCCGCTTCCCGATAACTCTCCATTTCCCCCACTTCTGGTTCTTCTCCCTCCTGGCTGTATAGTTTCTTATAAAAATTTTGGAATACTGAACACATTTCTTTTGGGCTTTTAACTACAACCCTGCCTCCGTGATCATTTCTGTTATCTGCTCCCTAGTGGCTGCTTGTCGAGTTCTTATCGCTAAAATCCGTCCAACTTGTTCACTATATTCATATTGCTCTTTTCTCCTTGCTAAATACTTTCCTGCTGCTTTTGCCGCATAAACTTCACCTACTGCTGCTTTAGCCTGGGCTAAATTTTGTGTCACCCCTATAACATCCCCTTTGGCCCTTATGATCTTTACCAGTTCTTCCTCTAAACTCACTACTGCCTTTATCTTCTTCTCTATTACTTCTTTTTGCAGTTTATTACATCTGAGAGAATAACTTATGGTTTCTCCCCTTATACCACCCTTCATTGCGTCCCACACTATTGAAGGAAGTGCCATGCCTCTGTTATGCCCCAAAAATTATTTTAGCCAAATTTCCATATGGGCAATATATTCTGCATCCTGCAATAATGCTCTCTCAAATGTCCATGAAGTTGGGCTTTTACGTACATTTAATAGAGAAACTTCCAAGGAAAGAGAGAAGTGCCTGGAATGGATGGATCGGGCTGGCTGGTCGCTCCTTCAGGCCCTGTAGGCCTGTGCTTGGACTCCAAACAGCTGTCTAAGACAGCTGAGTGGAAAGCTTCAAAGTGTGCACATCACCTTGGCGGGTGCAAGACAGCTAGTCAAAGTGCCATCCGCACTTTGAAGCATCCAGTCAGCCACTGTTACTGTCCTCTGCTGCCAGTCAGCTGCAGAGAACACACCCCATATGTCTCTGGGATCAGGGTCAGCTGAAATCTTTTAATTGCCATTTTATTTTTCCTGCATGGCTGGCAGCAGGCAGGGGGGGACATTTCCACGCACTTGTGCAAAAACCACCGCTAATTAAAGGCAGGCCCCGGGCCACAATAGGCCTGGGGAGCGGGACCCTGTGACCCTCTCCCCTTTTAAGAAAGATACAGCTCTGGGGGATTGGGACACCTGGGCCTAGAAGGCTCGGGAGAGGGGGCTACGCAGCCCCCTCGTCATTAAAATTAATACTGCCCTGGGGGATATGGCCTCTGGGGCCAAATAAGGTTCAGGTGGCGGACACGTGCTTCCTCTCCCTTTCAAAAAACATACAGCCTCGGGGATGGGGCCCTCAGGGCGTAACAAGCCTCGTGGAGAGGGCCACTCAGACCCCCTCTACTTAAAAAAAAAGATGGCCTGCGGGATGCGGTAGTCGGGGCCCGGGAAGGGGAGCCACACAGCCTCCTCCTTCTTTTTTAGTTATATGTGGTCCCTGGGGCCAATAAGGCTTGGGGAGGGGGTCAACTACACCCCTCCTATTTCAAATAAGGCATGGCCCCATGTTATGGGGTCCCTAATTGATGTTGAGCGGTGTGGCCATGCGCCACCTCACTATATTTATTTCTCATCCTCGGGATGGGGACATTGGAGCTTGATAGGGCTCGGGATAGGAGGCCTGGTAGGGGGGCCACAAGCCCCTTCCCATTTTTAATTGGGTTTGGCCCCAGAAGGATGGGTATCAGGCTCAGGGAGGAGGGCTGTGCAGCCCCCTCCCCTATTAAACAAAAAAGGCCCAATGCGATGGGGTCCCCAGAGCCTATGAAGACTCCGGGATGGAAGTCACATGCCCTCATCTGCTTTTTTTAACACACATGGCCCCAGGGGATGGGGTCTCCGGGGCCTAATAAGGCCCGGAGAAGGGGGCTGCATGGCCTCCTCCCCTTAGATTTTGGCCCTGGCAATGGTTTCTTTGGGCCCAAGAAGGCTTGGAGAGTGGGGTGGAATGGCCCACTGATCTTTTTTATTGTATTTGGCCTTGGGGGATGTGGTCCATGGGCCTATTAAGGATTAGGGAGGGGGGCTGCACACCCTTCTCTCCTGTTTAATTGTATCTGGCCCTCGAGGATAGAGTCCTTGGGGCTTTTAAGGCTTTGGGAGAGGGGCCTATAACCCGCTATCACTTTGTATTGGACTGGCCCTGGGGGTGGGGTTCCTGGGGCCAATTAAGGGTTGGGGAGGGTGATACATATATGTATGTTTGACCCCAGGGTGTGGGGTCCCCAGGGCCCGTAGGCCAACCCTACATAGCGCCCACCTAATGCTGTGCACGGTGTGTGGTTGGCAGCCTGCTGGAGGTTTGGCCACTCTGCCTGGCAGCAGGCCAAGTCTGTTGACCACCCCCAGCCGTGCACAACAAAAGTCTGTGTGCAGCATGGGCTTCGCTATGTGCGGGGAGTTGGAAGCAGGTCCTGGCTGCAAGACTAACCCCATCCCATGCACCAATGGCAGTGAGCAGGGTGGGGTTGGCTGACTCTGGGTGCCTGCCTGCTGGGAGTTAGATGTAGGACCTGGCTGTAAGAAAGGCCCTGTGCCAACCCCACGCCACATGCAACGATAGGCCGTGTGCAGCGTGGCATGAATATTACTACTAAGAGCAGTGTAACTCTAAGTCAAACTTGTCCAAAGAGACACTATTCATTACATTTCTTTGAAATTAGCCCTGGAGAGGTAATGGTCTCCAGGGCACGGGGTGTCCACAATACCCCATCCATTTCTTTTGAATTAGACAAGGAAGGTAGCAGTCCCTGCTAGATGGGAGGTCCGCATGGCCCCCACGCTGCACTATATAAGCCCCGGAGAGGTAGTGGTCCCAGGAGCACAAGGAGGGGGGCCCTGGGTGCTCCCCTCCTTTAAAGTTCATTTAAGCCTGCATGCCCCCGGGACTTGGCCCACCCAGGGTCCATGGCTCTTGCGGGGGTTCCGTCCAAAATGTACCAATGTTTATTTACCTTGGTGGGGACCCTATGGTACCCCGCCCCCCAAAGAGGCCTAGGGGGTCAGGTTATTCCTACTCTGTCACCTTCTCTTTTTTTTATGTTTCTTTGTCGGACTCTGCTGAAGCCGAGCCCCAAGATGGCTGCCAACACTTCCTGGTATAGATATATATATATTTTTTTAGCCGTGAACAAGGCTTGTCCAACTCGAAGCATGTTAGGTTGCTCAGCAACTGGATACAAATATTTGATGGATATGAAATTGGTTTAAGGACTTTTTCCTTGATGTGAAGGCTGGGTGCTGCTGTAAGAAAACCAGAAGGGACTGTAATTATGAGGAGCACCTCTACACGGACGTGCAGAGGTGCTGGTCTTGGGTCCCAGCTGTAGTAAGACTTGCGTGGATATATATAGATATAAATATATTTATATATATATATATATATATATATATATATATATATATATATATATATATATATATATATATATATATTTATTTTTTTTATATATATATATATCTCCTTACTGGTACGAAAAGAATTTCGGCACGGCAGTAGCGGGTGAGATGTTTTATCCAATGTATCTTGACTTAAGCAAAAACAAACGCATATATATATATATATATATATATATATATATATATATATATATATATATATATATATATATAATATATATATATATGTATATATATATATATATATATATATATATATATATATATATATATATATATATATATATATATATATATCAACGCTTCCAACAACTTGTTGCTGTGAAGTTCCCGTAATAAATTCTTTGTGGAACTACCCCCTGCGTGTGCTACGTTCTTGATGGATTAAGAATCCGTGGATGTTGGAAGCGTTGATAATTCAAACGGGCACACCCCCGTTTTGTGTGCACCCGCTCATGCGTGCATCTGGCTGGTGTTTTGAAGCTGCTATATATATATATATATATATATATATATATATACGTGGCATTTTTAGAGAAAGCATCAGAGCAACAGGGACCTGTTGCAATACTTGGTATCGACCATGAGCCAGTAAACACAAAGAGAGGTGACCAGATTTCAAGACTTCGTAGACTAGAGTCACAATATGTTATTGATCTACAAACAAAAGCCCCCAAAGGGATGAACGGTGGGGAAGAACTAGCAGTTCACCATGGTGATTAAACAATAAATGTACAAATGAAATGTCCAAAAATCAATTGTATAAAATATGCATTGTAAACAATGAAATGTGCTTATACACGGCTCAATATCGTTTATTGGAGTAACAATCATGTTACTGTATATTGAAATTAATATGTTAATGTAAAGTTTAGAATGATAGCAATGCACAGAGCCGGCATATGTCTGAATTTCATGATCAATACAATGCTTAGAAATCTAAGGCTCATTATGAGCCCATTCAGGGCTCATAATGTACTGATGGTTAGACCACGCCAAGATGGTGGTTCTTTGTTGCATTGCACTAATGATGTCAGTTTTCAATGTTTATTGCATTATGCGATTGTTTTAAAAATATCCGCATCTGGTGCGTGAGACAACACCGACGAAGGTGTTAGCCGAAATGCGTCTATTTGTTGCGTCTGCACACGTTGTGAATAATACAACTGCCCCGTGAGTGATTTTTTTCTTTGAAAGAGGAAGAAAAGGAGCTTGAATGGATTTCATGGGTACACCCCCACGACGACAGTATCCGTCCGCGAGTGCTCGGACAAAGGTGTTTGGAGCAAGAATATATATATATATATATATATATTGCTTCCCGAAACGCCTTGAGTGAGCACTTGCCAAAATAAATCAGTTTGAAAGCATTCGGGTGCCGTGGATTGTTTATCGTTGACGGAGATGACATGATGGCTATATATATATATATATATATATATATATATATATATATATATATATATATATATATATATATATATATATATATTCACTGAAAAAACCATAGGTTATAGACCATATATAGTTAGGAATTAGCATTTACAAAACCTTGAAAATTCACTGAAAAAACCATAGGTTATAGACCATATATAGTTAGGAATTAGCATTTAAAAAACCTTATTTTACTCACACAAAACCATTGAAATTCCATATATAGTTAGTTGCACTAACTATATATCGCGCACCCGCAATCCACTGCTGATCATGTCACATATTACATCATTCATGACATGGTCAGTGACATCACTGATGACATCACTGATGACATCTCAAATGACATCACTGATGACATCACTGATGACTACATCCAGTGACTGTATGTTTCTGTAAAGTTAAAATATGTCTTACATATTAAAGAATGAGTGGATGTATAAGTGTCTGGATGAAGGATTTAGTAGGTGCGTGACTGACTGTATGAGTGAGTGATTAAATGTGTCTCACTGAATGCATGGCTTAGTGACTAAACTGTCTTAATTTGTGCATCATTATGTCTGTTGTTCTGTAAACTGCTGCATGTGTTGATCATTAGCTATACGAGAGGCTATATGTGTTATTAATTGGTTGCCCAAGTATTTCTATGGGAGATTGAGTTTGTGTAGGGGTGGCTGGAAGGTGTGTGACTCTATGCATAGATGTGTGAGCAGTTTATTCACTAGGGGCCAGATGTAGGTAATTCATATTTACCGACTCTTAAATACCGAATTTTACCGATTCGGTATTTAAGAGTCGGTAAATATGAAGGGGGGAGATGTAGGTATTACAGATTCTGTAAATACCGAATCTTTAAGATTCGGTATTTACCGATTCTGTAAATACCGATTCGGTATTGCCCATTGATTCCTATGGGCCTTGAAGCCCATAGGAATCAATGGGCAATACCGATTCTGTAATTACAGAATCGGTAAATACCGATTTTAGCAAGGGTGCAGGGGGTGTCACTTTGACACCCTCTAGCACCCCAAAGACGGGCATGTGAGCCATGTGGCACACAGACATGCCCTAAGGGCATGTCTGTCTGTCACATGGCTAGGGTGTCCATGCACACATGTGCATGCACACCTGGATTCGGTATTTTACCACACAATTGGATTGTGTGGTAAAATACCGAATCTGTAAGGCCTGTGGCACTCTCAGGAGTGCCACCTACATTTGGATATACCAAATCGGTAAAAAATACCGATTCGGTATTTTACAGAATCGGTAAATTTACCGATTCTGTAAAAATATGCCCCTACATACCAATTCATACATACCGGTCGGTAACGGCCGAAAATACCGATTTTCGGCCGTTACCGACCGACCTACATCTGGCCCTAAGTGTATGAGTTCAAGAGTGCATGTGGAAACAGCTACATGGGCAGTTGACTGTGTGCATGAGTGTATTGATGAGTGAATGGATATCTCAATGCTACATGTCATAGTAAGTACATATGTAAAACACAGTACATGTGAGAGTTGGCATATATAAATAACTGTGCATGAGAGCCACTGAATGAGTGAGTAGTTGTATCGATCATTGTGAACTTGTATCAGGGATTGTATAAGAGAGTAAATATGTGTTAGTATATGTTTCAATAAGTAAGGTGTGTTTAACTGTATAGTTGAAGAAATGGAGGTGAGATTGTTTCTTTGCATGACTGACTGGGTGTGTGAGTAACTCCATGGATGAGTGGCAGTGTGTGAGTGTCTGTATACACTGAGTGTATCTAAGGTTATATTAGAGTCTGAAGAGGTTTATCGTATTAGCACAAGAATGATGTCAAATGAGATGTCATCAGTGATGTCATCAGTGATGTCATTTGAGATGTCATCAGTGATGTCATCAGTGATGTCACTGACCATGTCATGAATGATGTAATATGTGACATGATCAGCAGTGGATTGCGGGTGCGCGATATATAGTTAGTGCAACTAACTATATATGGAATTTCAATGGTTTTGTGTGAGTAAAATAAGGTTTTTTAAATGCTAATTCCTAACTATATATGGTCTATAACCTATGGTTTTTTCAGTGAATTTTCAAGGTTTTGTAAATGCTAATTCCTAACTATATATGGTCTATAACCTATGGTTTTTTCAGTGAATTTCAATGGTTTTTTAATAGCAAATATCATAAGCTGTCGAATGTCAAGTACGTGGTAAGTGAAAACATTTTCGTGTTTATGCACACTGATCTGCTTTGAATGGTGCCCCCCCCCCCTCATTTCTATTAGGAGTACTCTCTCTTTGCAGATAGTGAAAGGTAGTTAACGCAGGCCTTTGCCCCCATTGTAATCCGTCGTGCCTGCTTCTCTCTCCATTTGATTGATTGTTATCCAAGTATTTACTGTTTTAGAATTAGTTCTCTTTGGTTCATTCTCTATTTACAAACAAACACAGAGTCGCAATACTCTGTTTAGTCTTTGCAGATAACGAAAAATCGTGTAAAAAAAAAAGAAAAGGAATCGAGCAAAATCAGTAGGCCACTAATGGGATCTCTTTTTGACCTCGCTAAAATAGAAACATTAGGAACAACCCCTCATGACAAATACAAAACTAGTGAGATGAACTGAACTCCACACAATGATGGCTGCAAAACAGCTCGGCTCCGCCACCCACCCCGCCCAAAATAACGATAAAGAACGGCTGCCATGATTGGTTGCGGAATGACCACGACGGAGCTACAAAATGGTGCTGCTCTCATGCTAACCCCAGCTTCAGTCTGAAACATCCAGAAACACTGTAGACTACCAATTCGATCAGTTCCGGTAGCGCCCCAATGTAACCCGGTAGAGAAGAACTAGCCCTCCCCTCTTTGACTGATGGTTCTTGTTGCCTGTCCCTTCTGTTGTCATTTAACAGAACTATTTAGCCTGCTGAAAGGGGTTGTGTTCCGACCGCTGGTTGGTGGAGACATTTTGACTATATTCTGTACCTGCGTTGTCGCGTAATGCGTCATATGACGCGCCGCGTTAGCGCATCCGGAAGTCATCCGGGGCGCGCAGCGCGTAACGTAAGCATAACAAGTCATGTGACTTGTTAATAAAACTTTTCATTGGTTCATTTTACTTTTCTTATTGTAATGATGAAAGGCTTGGTCATATGACCTAAAAATTACGCTTTTCATTACTTCCGAACATTATTTTTTCTTAAATATATGTTATAATGTTCCAGGCTAATGTACTTTCCCGGAAATTTTACAACTGTCCTGCAAGTAAAATATATTCTTTTTTCGAGAAAAAGAGCGTTTCTTCGTCCCATGACGGAGCCGTTGAGCAAAAGAGGGTCGACCTGCTGTCTTAGTCGCCGATACGCCTGAATATGAGATTCTTATCGATCACTTTATGTTGCAGGAATAGAAAACACAACAGCCCTTGACCATTTATCTTTACTGCGTTCCTTCGTATTATACCTTTTACCCTTCATGTAATTGGTCTGCTTTATTTCACTTGCCTTTTAATGATTCTAAAACAGTCGCTATTATTAAAAACTTTACCAATGTATATACTACTACCATGTTTTCTTTTAAAAACCTTTATTGTGAAAATGTCATTATACAAATACGAGCCTATAACCACGTGGGCCTGCCACAGAGCAAACTGTAATCGTATATGATGAATAGACATTTACACTGTAGAGGAACGTAACGGGCGGGCCATTAGGTTACAAGAACTAAGGTGTCTAACAGTTACGGAATCGGTGGACGTACATTTTATAATTAAAATACGACAGGGCCAGTTACAATAAAATTATCTAGATATACATTTGCGGGCAAGTACCATGGGTGACGTTAATTCGAACTTTCAACAGTACAGTAATCAATAACACATCAGAACTTAATATCAATAGGGATGTCGAAATATTCAATCAATTCTCGTCCCCGCCCGCCATGTGCTTCAAAACTGCATACGTATCTCGTGATTTCAAGGTTCTGCAACCAGTACACAACAAGGAGTTACGAGTCCCATTTATTCCGGCGCCATTTTGGGCGAGGACGGGCAGGTCCAGGATATAGTCAAAATGTCTCTACCAACCATCGACTATGATGATGTTCATATGCTGTATTTATTAGAGTAACACTCATCTGTCCACATGAAATTAATTTGCCACAATCTAAACATGTCATTTTAATCTTTCCAAAGTTCTTCTAAATATTTGGGACCGTTTCCCTTGCCTCTGAAGCTCTCAGTGCCACTTCTTTGATGAATGTACTAGCAGGTCAGGGGTTCTCCTCCAAATCTCTCTTTTATGCAGCACTATAATTAATTGGTGCCACCTCTCCATATGACGATGCATGGTATAGTTACCACAACTATATTTTTTTTCGGTTCCTCTGGAGAGTTCATCGTGGCAGATGAAGCGTGTAACGTACCGGGCATTTACCTTTTTTTGCATGTACAGGAAAGGAAAAAAAAATCGAGCGTCCGAGTTCTAAGGTGTCCCAGGGCCATTTTAGTGGACCAGGCCCAAATCCAAAGAACAGGCCGCCATTTTGAGAGTCCTCTTGCAGCCGCCTGTCGCTGTAGCATCAAGAGCAGCCGAAACTCAGCTGAATGGCAACTGAAACGGTAAAGGGGCGCCCCACTACAGCAGACGAGCCTCCACCTAGGAAGGCCCATTCACGCCGGCTCCCCCCCCCTTCGGGCACCCCCCGCCGTTATTCGGAGCAGTATTGTAGGATGGCCACACCAGTGCGGCAACTTGCTAGACATCACCTCGGTGGTAACCGAATCTCAACGCCTTGTGGTGTCTCCTATTCAGAAAACATTGTTATGCTGCCTTCGACCTATTCGCCGCAAGTGCGCACACAACTCAACTGCATAGCTTGCTAGACACCACCTCGGTGCCATCCGGATCTTGGAATGTCAGCACCTTTTGGTGTCTTCTCTTCAGAAAATATTGTTGCGCTGCCTTTGGCCCCATTCGCACATCGGTCCGCTACTGACGCCATCTCACAGGCTAATGGGGCGCCCCACGCCGAGTTTCAGCATTGTAGAATAACCACACCAGTACAGCAACTTGCTAGACATCACCTCGGTGCCATCCGGATCTCGGCGCCCCACTGCAGATGAAGTGCCTCTCAACTATGAAACCACCACGGTGACATCCGGATCTTGGCGCGTTGTGCTGCCTTCGGCCTATTCGCACATCGGTCCGCTACTGACGCCATCTCACAGGCTAATGGGGCGACCCACGCCGAGTTTCAGCATTGTAGGATGACCACACCAATACAGCAACTTGCTAGACATCACCTCAGTGCCATCCGAATCTTGGCATCTCAACGCCTAGTGGTATCTTCCATACAAAAAATATTGTTACGCTGCCTTTGGCCCCATTCGCACATCAGTCCGCAACTTAGACATCACCTCGGTGCCATCCGGATCTTGGCATCTCAGCGCCTTGTGGTGTCAGTCAGAAAATATTGTTGCGCTGCCTTTGGCCCCATTCGCACATCGGTCCGCTACTGACGCCATCTCACAGGCCAACGGGGCGCCCCACGCCGACTTTCAACATTGTAGGATGGCCACAGAAGTGCGACAACTTACTAGACACCACCTCGGTGCCATCCGGATCTTGGCGCGTTGTGCTGCCTTCGGCCTATTCGCACATCGGTCCGCTACTGACGCAAACTCACAGGCCAACGGGGCGCCCCACGCCGACTTTCAGCATTGTAGGATGGCCACACCAGTGCTGCAACTTGCTGGACACCACCTCGGTGCCATCCGGATCTTGGCGCGTTGTATTGCCTTCGGCCTATTCGCACATCGGTCCGCTACTGACGCCGCCTCACGTGCCAACGTATTTTCTCCGCATTTTATACCCTATGCCGCATAACAGGTCATGTGACTTGTTTATAAAACTTTTCATTGGTTCATTTTACTTTTGGTTTCCTAATGATGGAAGGCTTGATCATATGACCTAAAAACAACACTTTTCATTGGATGAAAACTTTTTTTTTCCCCCAAACGATGAAAGCCCCACCTTGTTTCTGGATGTTTCAGACTAAACTGGCGTCAGCATGAGAGCACCACCATCTCGTAGCTCCGTCGTGGTCATTCCGCGAGCAATCATGGCAGCCGCTCCCCACCAGAAGCCTGCAGGAGTCGGGGCCCCCAAAACTTTTGATGAATTCTCAAGGCGGAGGGGACGCTTTCGAGAATGGGGTCCAAGACCTAGCAGACAAGCGTCCGATTTCCAAGGTGTCCCAGGGCCATTTCAGTGGACCACGCCCAAAAAGGAAAGAGCCAGCCGCCATTTTGAGAGTCCTGTGGCAGCCGCCTATCGCTGCACCGCAAGAGTGGGCGCAACTCAGCTGAATGGCGGATTTTGACACAGTGGACCAAAAGCGGACGGAATGGCAACTGAAACGGTAAAGGGGCGCCCCACTAAAACAGATGAGACTCCACCTGGAGAGGCCCGTTCACGCCGCCTCCCACGGGGCGCCCCACGCCGTTATTCGGAGCAGCATTGTAGGATACCAAAACCAGTGCGGCAACTTACTGGACATCACCTTGGTGCCATCGTTCTGCTGCCTTGGAACTATTCGCACAACAGTTTGCTACTGATGACCCACCCCCCGCGACGCCCCACGCCGTTAGTTGCTGGGTGGCAACTTACTAGACATCACTTTCGTGTCATCTAGATTTCGGCGCGTTCTGCTGCCTTGGAACTATTCGCACAACAGTTTGCTACTGATGACCCACCCCTCGCGACGCCCCACGCCGGAAATCTGGACGTTGTGCTGCGTTGGGACTATTCGCACAGCCGACCGCTACTTCGTTGTTTTTCCCTAAAAATGTTTATAATTTATTACTATTTTTGTTTTCTTGTATATATTTATAAATTATTAAAGTTTCATAATCTTACTACTTTGTCGGAGTGCTATATATTTTTAATGTGACACATAATTGTAAAAACTTTGATGTACAAAGAGTCATCCCTGGAATCTTCCGCTTCACGCTCGGTCCCCTCCCCAATCACAATACAGGATGGTTTTCAGATAATAGCAACGCTTCTGCTGTGACGGATCTCATCGAGTGTGGGCCTTGATCTACTATAACTCCTTTGAAGAGGGGTGATTCTTTACAGCTGTGGCCATAAACTACATCTGCAGGGCTAGCTGATAGCCTAGGACCGGCCTGGACAATCGGACACAGAGGAAAAGGAGTGTCAGAGGGTGCGGTAGTGAATAGGGCGAAAGGGAGGTGTCGGGCGGCACAGGGTGTGATTCTCAGGGAAGAGCAGCGCAGATGGGGGGAGGTTTATTACCCATGCATAAGACAGAGAGCGGGGGTGACCACTGCCTGGGTGAGATGCTTGCGAGGGTGGGGAGCCATGCTAAGGATCGACAGCGTGCACAGAGTGGGTCTGGTCAAGGCATCTAAAATGGCTGCCGTGCACGACAAAAGTGTGGCATTTGAAAAAAGACAAGATGGCTCACACAATGTTTTTCAACAATTCCTGATTTCCTTCGAATCGAACGTTAACAGACGTTGGGGCATATTACCAAAGTTAAGCGATATTTATCCCTAACGATGCATTGCAAAGATTTTTTTACCGTCAGAAATTATCGCACATAAACCTTGCTATTATCAAGGTTTATCGCAAATACGATAAAAAACGACCGCAATGCATTAATATCGCTGAAAACTCAGCGATATTCATGCATTACCGAGCTAATGCTCTTAGCCATGTTATCCACCTCCCATTGGATAACATGACTAAGAACTGCTCAGGGCAGCTGTTACTTTTTGGCCTCCTCTTGTCTCTCGATCCTACCGAGAGACAAGATGGCGGCAGCTACGTACTGTTTGGAATGTTTACAGACACCGGAGAGCCAATCAGCTTCGCTTCGCAAAGCTCCGTAACGCGAAAAGTACGCGTCCTGGGCCGCTGCCCGGTCCGCTGTTACAGATATATATCTTTTTTTAAACGTTAATTTCTCAAAATCCACTGGAGCACATATATTGAGACCTACAAAAGGCACATCGGGCTACCAGTCCCTACAATTTTGCCAAGTTTCGTGCAAATCCATTCAGCCGTTCGGGCTAAAAGTGAGGCCAACCGCCCTATGGAAATTAACATGGGAAAAACGCGTTTTGGGACCCCCCTTTTTTCTCGGCCCCCCCTTGACGAACCCCCCCAAAATTGCTCAAAAACAAAATGTGCCATTTTCCTGAAAATTTCAGCCAATTCCGTCCACAAACGCCAAAGTTATTAGACATAGAATTTTCAAAAATCCCATAGAGAAAAAATCCTAACTATATATACCTACTGGCGACCGCCAGTAGGTAATATATATATATATATATATATATATATATATATATATATATATATATATATATATATATATATATATATATATATATATATACATATATATATATATATATATATATATCAAAACAAAACCCTTTCAGGCATAGAGTGATGCATAAATTATGCAAAAAAGAAGGAGAGAACTCTGGGTAGTTCTCAAGTTTAGGTGGAAAGCAGCTCCTGTTAGAGCACTCTCGTCACCAGCGACACTCTAGATCTGCTCACCTCAAATGTCTGTTTTTCTATCAAATTTTTTAAGCATAGGATTAGCACAATGCTATCCACGCCGAGATAGAAAATGACAAAGTCTTTTGCCATTTATACAGCAAAGTCTTTAAGCATAGGACTAGTACAGTGCTGTCCTTGCCGAGCTATAAAATGAAAAAAGCCATTTATCACTCCAGGCACAATATTACAGCTTTGAATTGGTAAAATACCAACTCAAGCCAACCTGAAATGAGTAAAAGCAACCCCTGACACAGTGTTTCACTCTAATTAGGGCTCTTCAGAGAGGTATAGCTTTGTCCAGACACAAGGGAGCACCCGGTATTAAGTCAAAACAAAACCTTTTCAGGCATAGAGTGACGCATAAATTATGCAAAAAAGAAGGATAGAACTCTGGGTAGTTCTCAAGTTTAGGTGGACAGCAGCTCCTGTTAGAGCACTCTCAACAACAGCGACACTCTAGATCTGCTCACCTCAAATGTCTGTTTTTCTATCAACGTTTTTAAGCATAGGATTAGCACAGTGCTATCCAGGCCGAGATAGAAAATGGCAAAGTCTTTTGCCATTTATACAGCAAAGTCTTTAAGCATAGGACTAGTACAGTGCTGTCCTTGCCGACCTGTAAAATGACAAAAGCCATTTATCACTCCAGGCACAATATTACAGCTTTGAATTGGTAAAATACCAACTCAAGCCAACCTGAAATGAGTAAAAGCAACCCCTAACACAGTGTTTCGCTCTAATTAGAGCTCTTCAGAGAGGTATAGCTTTGTTCAGACACAAGGGAGCACCCAGTATTAAGTCAAAACAAAACCCTTTCAGGCATAGAGTGACGCATAAATTATGCAAAAAAGAAGGAGAGAACTCTGGGTAGTTCTCAAGTTTAGGTGGAAAGCAGCTCCTGTTAGAGCACTCTCAACACCAGCGACACTCTAGATCTGCTCAACTCAAATGTCTGTTTTTCTATCAAAGTTTTTAAGCATAGGATTAGCACAGTGCTATCCACGCCGAGATAGAAAATGACAAAGTCGTTTGCCATTTATACAGCAAATTCTTTAAGCATAGGACTAGTACAGTGCTGTCCTTGCCGACCTGTAAAATGACAAAAGACATTTATCACTCCAGGCACAATATTACAGCTTTGAATTGGTAAAATACCAACTCAAGCCAACCTGAAATGAGTAAAAGCAACCCCTGACACAGTGTTTCGCTCTAATTAGAGCTCTTCAGAGAGGTATAGGTATGTCCAGACACAAGGGAGCACTCAGTATTAAGTCAAAACAAAACTCTTTCAGGCATAGTATATATATATATATATATATATATATATATATATATATATATATATATATATATATATATATATGTGTGTGTGACTCTCACTCTAGGCTGAGCAACGTCCGACTGGAGAAAACTGTACGGTACAGGATTGTGCGTCCAGTAGGAAGGAGGAGTCACGCATCTTTGCCACGCCGCCAGCCACGCAGCCAGTAGTCGGATTGCCGATCACTGATCACAGCCCTTCGCCGCTGCCGCCGCTTTCTCTGCCACAGCTCTTCTCTGCTTTCCTGACGGCTGCTGACTCCGGTACCGACCCAGCCGCATCCCCGCAGCACCGCAGCATCTTGACGACGGGTGTGTTTGGCGTTTGGCAGTGTCTAGTGCTCGGAGCAGGACTGGTGACGGGCAGGCAGGTTTGGAACGCCCGGGAGGTGAGCCGCTGCGGCGCAACGGAGGTTTTTACACTCTGCCTTTTGGAGTAGCCCAAGGCAGGGGGTGAAGTGGGGGTGAAGAGCGAAGGGCACCCCCCCAAAAGCGGAAGAGGTCTGGGGGAAGAGGAGCAGCCCGTGGAGCAGCGAGAGCTCTCAACCCCTAACTCTCTCAGCTCTTGACTAAACGCGACCCGGATTAATAAAAGGACCAGAAGTCCCACTCGGCAAAATTCATAAGGCATCGACTTTTTGAGCCGGTTTGGGAAAAGTTCTAAAGGGCGTCTTCTAAGGAGGGTTGTTTCTTTCTGGCGAACTTTCAGAGGGACGGCTGTGGTTCTGCTTTATCGTGCCGCTCTGCTACAACAAGGTGCTGTTTACAACCACTTGTGGGCTTCCCTGTCACATCTCGCGGCTCCCACTTCGCGGGAGCCGCTCGTGCCCGGAGTTCAAAGGGAGTGAGGACTTTTCCTTTGTGAGACCTAAGGAGCTGATCACCGGCTATTCCACCCTTTGACTGCAGCGGGACTGCGAGGACCAGCCTGCTGTGCGGCGATAATCGGCCGCAGCTGGTCCTCTTCCTGCCCCTCTCTGCACTAAGAACCCGTGGATCAGTACATGTTTTGGTTGCTTCTTTCTGGCGAACTTTCAGAGGGACGGCTGTTGGTCTGCTTTATCGTGCCGCTCTGCTACAACAAGGTGCTGTTTACAACCACTTGTGGGCTTCCCTGTCACATCTCGCGGCCCCCGCTTTGCGGGTGCTGCTCGTGCCCGGAGTTCAAAGGGAGTGAGGACTTTTCCTTTGTGAGACCTAAGGGGCTGATCACCGGCTATTCCACCCTCTGACTGCAGCGGGACTGCGAGGACCAGCCTGCTGTGCGGCGATAATCGGCCGCAGCTGGTCCTCTTCCCGCCCCTTCTTTATCTACTTAATCTGTAAGCAGTCATTACGCGGAGCGGAACGATACCCGGACGAAGCCTAGACAAAGGGCGGGCCCTTTGAGGTCCTCAGAGGCTGAAGAAGGCTGAGCTGTGCCCATCCTCTTTAAAGAACATTCTATCCGATATAACGTCAGTTTGTAGGTCTGTGACTGCTTTAGTGTGTATTGTTGTCCCGCGACTCTTTGTGCTCCCTCTAGATTTATTCGAAATGACGGCCAAAAAACTAAGGTCTGTGAGACTATTAGTTGGAAGGTCGTGCTCCAAAACAAAATCGAATCCCCTTCGTAATAAGGACAACCATGTTGCGCAACTTAAGGGCACTTGTCAGTTATTCAACCTTTGGGAAAGGGGGAAGAATAGAGCTACAATGGTAGAGCCTACTCACGATGACATGGTAAAAGCCCCCACCTCTTTGATGGGATTGAGTACTGTGGGTTTGGTGCATGAGAATAACATGGAAAAGGGAGCTATTACACTAGTTGCAGTAACGGAAGGCTTGGCCTCCTTGGACAATTGTGTGTCTCCCCCCTTGTATGCATCAAAGGATAAAAATATACAATCCCTTCTCCCCCTACAAACACCTCCTGAAGCTATCTTACAAGTGGCGGGGGTGATAGAACATGTTTCTCTTCCTAAAACTAGTGAGCCTCCATCTAAACACCATGAACCTAGCCCTTCTTCTCCTAGAAGATGTATAATAATGACCTATCCTCTTCTGACTTGGATATAGAACTCTGTAGGAGATATATTGAGGTTGATACTGATAAGGCTAGGGATTTTACAAAAACTCCTGTAACATCAGTTCCACCTGTCCTCCATCTTTATAGCAGTACTCCCTCGAATATCTCCCAGTTAAATACTTCGACGAGCTCTAACCTTAACATAACTGGTATTGATGCCATCCTCCCGCCTAGGTTGGATAAACCTGTCTCTAACTGCCTATCTTCTCTTAAACATTTGCTTTCCTCCATTCTGTCATTATTAGAAACATTTGTTGGGGGCTCTGACTGTGTATTGGAAACAGTCACTCAAATATTGAAGGTTTTATTGCACAACAGACATGAGAAGAAAATCAGTCCAACCTTAGAGGCTGATGGACAAGATCTTGTAGAGCAGAAAGTCCCTAAGACAGAGAATGGGACTTCTAATATTTCCCAACTATCTTACGATAGGGAAAAATTAGTTCTCCCACTGAGAACCCCTGCCTCAAACTGTATAGTTGGTTTTGTTCCAGTAAGAGAGGTCTTACCCGAAATGGTGTCAAAGGAAGGTAAAGAACCCTCTCCAACAATAGAGGTTCTACACGAAACGGATCCTAAGGAAGCAAAATAACTCTTTCCGATCTTTAATAAACAGCGGAGTGAGGGAGACAAGGAGGTTCCAGAACCTGAAGGCAATAGAAAAAAGGATAATTCAGGGAAAGTTAAAAAGAATGGGAAAAAAAGAGGAGACTATTTAGAAGAATCGAAAAAAATAGGCGGAGAAAAATTATTTTGGGAGAAAACCCGGAATCGATATCAAATAAAGAATTACATCAGGTCTCCCTGTTGGTATTAAAAGATGAAAGTGAGGACGTAAAAGGAGTTGTGGATACCTCAATCTCCGTAGTACAAAGATCTGTCCCCCTGCCATCAATTCCTCGCTCTTTTGGTGGGCTCTATACGGTCAAAGGGGATCTGTTAAACTCAGTTTCTCAGGGAAATGAGATTAACTTTACTGGCCCTGCTTCCTCAGCTCTTAATCTTCTGGCCAGTCCCTACTCCGATAAAAGGGAAGGAGTAGTGGTTTGTCAAAATCCTCCCGAAATGCCTAAGGAGGAAAGTGTTGATACCCTTACTCTTGATTTCTTGGCCCTATTCGATGCTGATTGCATCCTAAATAGATCATTACTCCTTAAATATTTTCAGGAATCTGCAAATCTGAAATTATTACAAACTGCAGATATAGACTTATTACGGATTCTGAAGACAGAGGGTGGAAATCTAATGAGGGTAAAGTTCTACTCTAAATTAGTAGTAAATCTAATTCTACAACGGTCGGAAGATTTCCAGAGTAGAGGGATCGACGTTATGCCCTTTTGGGGGAATATCCCCTTTGATAGACCTTTTAAGTCTTCAAGGCCTTTAGGGTCTTCTTTATCTCTCTTGCAGGTAGCCTCTGGAAATGTTGAACAGTCTGGTGATTTTGATGATTTGAAAATGTGCATATCAAAAGATCTCCGTCTCGTATCTTCCTCTAAACCTCCTATGCCCCCCCCCCCCCCCCAGCATAAAGTTGTGGATGAAAATCTCCGTTGGAACTGGTTACCTGGTGTTCTCTCGAGGAAATTGACTATTAAGTATCCGCTCCATCCTCATCTTTAGCGACAATATAATGATACTATCTTGGAATTCTGCTGGGTTGAAGAATAGCCCTGAAAAAATTCAATTCCTCCTGTCTTTAAAAGCCAGTGTGATTTGTCTCCAGGAGACGTGGTGTTCGGAGAAAATTCAGATAGGAAGGGATTACTTTGTACTTGAGGGTTGCGCTGTCCCCTCCAGGAGAGGCCATGCTAGTGGGGGTATTGCCTGTCTATTATCCAACCGGATAAAATGGAATTTCTCTCACTATTTGGATCCTTGTAACCTTTTTCAGGCTGTAACGTTGTTTAGTTGTGACAATGTAGATGTGCCTAAACCTTTAGTTTTGATCAACGCTTATATTCCCCCCGAAGTTAGTTTTAACGCAACTTTAAAAAGGGTTTTTGTCTATATTCAGAGTATTAGGGAGAAATCTCCTCCTCCTAATATAATCCTAGTAGGGGACTTGAATTGTAAAATCTCTAATTTAAGTATGAGCCTGTTTCGTGATAAATATAAAGAAGAATCATTACAGATCCCCCAAGCTCTCTTCCCTGAGAATATTAAAACAAACAAGCGAGGGAAGATACTTCTCAAAGAACTGTCCGATATGGATGGGATCATAGCGAATGGAAGGCTCCCCTCTGATTCCCCTGCAAATTTCACCCATAAATCTTATCAGGGAGAATACATATTAGATTTTGTGATAGCAGAGAATTCTACCTTTGCCCTATTAAAGGACCTTAGGGTTATTGAAACCCTTTTTAGCGACCACAAAATACTTTCTACCTCTGTGAACATAAACCCTCCCAAATCCGACCAATGGTCACTTAATAGTGATCCGGTAAGTTTTGGAGTGAAATCGGGAAGGTGCTATGTGGTAAATAAATAAATAATACCCTATTTTTGACTAGACATATATCATAACAGATAGCTCAATAAATAAGAGTCAAGATTCGAGGTAGTAGGAGTTTTGCAGGTTTAATACAGCATAAGGACAGGAACAGGACAACCTGCATAGGAATAGGATGACAGGGTGACAGGGCCCAGCAGCTGCTGGGGCTGGATCTGGGATGAGCGCGCTGACTTTTAATAACAATACATGAGCATATATACATAACGCAAACACATAGCATTACATTGCAGTAGGCGTAGCAGTGGGTGGAGCAGGAGGCATGACGCGAAACAGTCGCGAAAGATAAGGGCTAAAGAGGTGTAACTGGGCGTATACATAGACATGTGATGCAAATGTAACAGAATATGTCATGAATGGGCGGAAACATTGGAGGGGGCTACCTAAGGAGCCGGGACCTCTAACCTGATGGTGCGCGCAAACTGGCAATGACGTATCACTAGGAGAAGCTGGGGGCTATGAACTCTGTGCTAGGAGCAGAGACTGAAGTCTGGAGGGTCGGAGCGACATGTACCTAAACCCTATCTGGTATCTAATGTTTAGGGAACATGTTGATATAAACTAGAAGTCATGAGGGGAAAAGCTAACAGACTCTAAGGCTAGAGCATGCATTTATTCTACATGTAGTGCGTGATGAAGAATATTAAATGACCATTAAATACAGTATTTCTCTTAACATGGGGCCGAATAGGCTAGACAATGACGGAAACTATTGATGCAGTTCAGTAGCTTGGGAATGCAGGGAAGGAGGGCTGAACTGATAACTGGAATCATAACATAGTCTTGGCAGACTCAGAGGCAGAGCCAAGCTGCACCGGGCACTGCGAGGCAGGAAGTAAGTGAAGGGTCGAGGATACAGGTGGGGGCTGTATCCCTCCTCAGCGAGGCTTCAGGAGACAGGAGCTGAATCTGATGTCCGGGCCCTGTTGAGGCCTAGAAACGGGGACTTTATAATAGAATAACGTGCACACTGAGAAACGTGGCAACATAACTTTACATAGGCCTGATACTCATATTACTCATGAGGACTGGGAAATGACATACCAGAGGTGGACACAACTATAATTGCGTCTTGAATCGGACATGGGGAATAACATATGCATATTGGTCATGCACACATAACATATGATGGACGACACGTAGGGACACAGAACATGACAAAATTTACTTTTCCACATTCCCTCCTTGTCACTACGTTTCCATCAGGAAACATCAATATTCATGATACCATCTATCATTTCATACAGTACCATTTGTTCATCTCGAATTGTCTTGGAACGAGATTTAGAACGGGGCTTGGGACTAGGAATACAAGAGGTAGCACACATGCCGCAAATCGCAGGGCCACATTGTATACAGAGGCAGCAGCTGAATATGATCGCTACTGCGATACCTAGAAAGGACAAGACTTTCCATCCCCAGGCGGAAATTATATTCCAGAACCAACCGGACCATGTCCAGGTGCCTGGATCTTGGTGTAACAGATGGGCAATTTTATGAAGTCTGGTTATAGCTGAATAAACAGACGGCGCGTTATTTGGAATGAAAATGCAGCAACTGGATCCGATGAGTCTACAGGCCCCGCCCCTATCGGCCAGTATGACATCAAGGACGAGACGATTCTGTAAAACGACAAATCTCATAGCAGATTGCTCTTCGGTTAGGTTACCTAGAGCGGAGGCAGTCTCATCTACTACAGCTTCAAGGGTTCTTGTTAACCTACGGATTAGCTTACTATTTACAACTGTACCTAAATAAGGGAAAACACCTTTATCAATATCAATGAATTGCTCTGCAGCAGTTTCAGTATAGTCGACAATCGGGAGATTTCTCTTGTGTCTAGTATGTACTAGGTAGGAATTCCTATGGTAGTCAGGTGGGGCTAGAAAAACAGGTGGTAGTAGTGATGAAGCAAAGCTTCGCATATTTTGCGGCTTGCCGAAGTCAAGAACCTCGTTTATGTGTAATAAGGTAACAAAATGTATGTTTTACTAACATTTATTCTGTTTAGGCAAAGTTCCCGAAGCTTGCCTATGTGTATTTCTAATGAATTTAATCCGTGTCCTCTAATATGGCCGCCGCTTGTATTTTAGTTACTGCGCATGCGTCAGCCACACTCACGTGTCCTGACGCGTCTGCAGAAGTGGAGGGAAAGTTATGCGCATGCGTAATTCATAGCTGTGCTTATCATGTGGTACTGCTCGTGCCACTGCTCTTGTGCCCGTATCAATGTAGCTAACATTTAGATGCAATAAGTTTATTTCTTGATGATGAGTTAAAAGTACAAACCCTGTGATGTGTTTTCATAATGACATTATTATGTATTAATTTGTTTTCGCTTACTTTTCATGTACCGCGGGGAATGGGGGTCCAAACTGATTGGGAGCCATATTGACGGTCTCTTCTGCGCATGACCAGGGAGCATTGAAAAGTGGCCACTTTGGACAGTGGAACTCAGCCAGCTGGCAGCCACAGTCAAGATGCGCCTGGGAAAGCCACCTCTGCGCTACGAGAACGGCGAATGTTGCTCCTCATGTGTTACAATGTTAATTTCCTGCACAGTTCTCATGAGAACCCCAAACCTGCTAGGCGGTACCCAAATATGTTAATGAAGGCTTCAAATCGTGTATTGTGATTGGTGTGTTACCCAAATCCTACCTTAGGACCAATCCAAATTGAGGGATTTTGACACTTTGCAACATTGGGGGGTGGTACACTGTCCCCAAACTGTATATCTACCCTGGGTTCACCTAGTGAACCGTCCGACTTGTCTGGTTTAGCTGACCTGTCACTGACCCAACGCACTCAATAGGTGACTGAAGATACAGAGCGCTGCGAAGCACTCTGTCCGAATTTGACCATAGACTGAGGTTCTACTGAACCTTAAAGTGCTGGCGAAGCACTTTGCTGGGAGTTCGCTGACCCAATCGGGGTCTTGATCGATAGCTGCAGAGCGGGTGGAGCGCAGGCGTTGCTTCCGAACTGTGGGTTCCGGTCCTGTCCTGAAGAGGGTCCTGTCCTGAGGGTTTGCTGTCCTGTCCTGAGGGTCCTGTCCTGATTCCTATTCCGAGGGTATCCTGTCCTGTCCTGGGTGTCCATTCTGCACCTGCTGTCCTTTGAGGGGTATCCTTCCTTGAGGGTTTCCTGTCCTTAACTGACCCGTGGCCAGGGTTTGGTTTCCACACCTTTCTAGGTAAATATTGCTCTGAAAATTCTTAAATTCTTGCACCTTCTGAATTTCTAACTTTGGCTTTAATAAAGTTCAACATTGCACATGTGATACTTTCCATGCCTTTCTGCAACTATTGAAAGTCATTTATATTTTCCATAAGTTTATTCCTATGTCTTCTCATTTGTTAGAAATTATATTTTGCATAGCAGTGTGTCATTTCCTGATATGGTCTAGAACTTCGTTGCCTAGATTGTTCAAAGGCCCCTTCACCTTAAGTGAAGCGTGTTATTCATTATAAGCTCTCCTATAGTCACCCACACTTAGGCTATCCCTGTTTAGATAATACTGACTTGCATAGTATCTTTTCTCGTTACATTTTATTAGTACCTTGATGATTACTCTGTCATTATTTCTTTATGCATATATAATTTACGTTATCTTGGTTATTGATTGCCTTGTTTTATTGTACCTCATGCAAGAAAATAATGAACTTTAGATAAACATTTTAAAACTTCCAGTTGTCCGTGGTCATTTAAACAGTATTTGAATGTTATTGGTTGGGTTTGTATTTTGCTGCCTTTCTTTTACAGCTAGCTCCCTGATTCATTGTGGTCATTAGGCACCCGCATCGGTGGATGGTAAGTCGGGTGCACCGAAAATTGGTAGCAGGGAACACACACACACCAACTTGGTAGAGCTCGTGAAGTCACCTGATCGATGTATATGGTGATTTGAAAAGTATATGGGCCCTGAAGCCGGAAACGGCGAAACTATTGGTCGGGTGGCCTCGCGCGCTCTATCAGTTTTCTGGTAGCAGAGGATGGTTAGGGACTAGTTGAGAGTAAGGCAGGGATTAGTTGGACTAGTTAAGTCGGAAGCTGCTATTATATTAATGCTGCTATAAGAGCGGCTGTTCTGAGGGAACTGATCACTCTCTTGTGAATACGCTGCTGAAATTCATGAATTACTGTATTGCCATTATTCTTGTTCTTATATTGTTATATGTACTAATCCATGCAATTGTCAATCGTCTAGTTGTATGTTGTCCGAACTCCCCGGGGAATTGAAAGGGCAAGTGGTGAATAGAATCCATTGTCCTGAGGTCACAGGTTCGAGGAAAGTTAGGTGCAGGTTAGGATAACCGGGAAGCACTAACTAGGGTTTTCTGAATACATGTGTGAATAAATGACAGTAACGGGGTTCATTGGCAAAATTCCCATAGTGGCGTAACCTAGTAAGGGTCACATCGGAAGAGTAGCAGGTTCCTCGGAGCTAGCGTGAAAGCAGAGGGGTCCGCTGAGAAACCTTAAACTCGGAATATATCCCGGAAAGAAGTGGATGAGTTTAGGGGAATAACAGGTTCACCGATGCTAGAGTGAAGGGTAGGCGGAAGAGATCTGCCCGCAGCGAGTGAAAAGTAAATGGAAGTAGTTTACTTGCAGTAAAACAATTCTTTCTCTGTCTAGACACTTGAGCACTGTGGCGAATGTGTATTTGTTGTAAAATAACCAAGCACTGAGCACTTTAAAAGAAAGAAAGTTTCCGTTACCTTGTGAAGGGAGGGAGTCAGTCGCGAAGCGCCTCTGACGTCACTCTGTGCCGCGCTGGGATTGGTAGAAGCAGCGGGCGGGTAGCGGAGCTGGAATTGTAAAGGAGGGGTGAGCGCCGGAGCGTGGGAACTGTCTCACGAAGGGGCCGCGCACCCATTGGCGGAGCTTATTTAGTGTCGCGCACCCATTGGTTGCACGAATTTCTGAAGCGCGTTCTGATTGGAGGTAGTTTGTAAACAAAGTTTGCGCAGAAGTCGTATGTGGCACTCGCAGACTACAGGATCTCGACCTGATCCAAGGCACCTAGGGTTTGAAAGGGATCAGTGGAAGACTAATAGATACGATATTATGTACGGAACCAAGAGAAAAATGTCCCTTGTAAGTAAGGTGAAAAATTATTTTAAAACGGACAAACCGATTAAATCTAGGGAAGGTGTTCTTGTCCCAGCACCCAATACTCCTGCCTCATTCATGATGTTTGACCGAGGGTACAATACCTGTGTGTGGTTGGAGAATTGGGTGAAGTACACAAAAGATGACGGAGTATTGGCTTTTCCGTTAGATGGTACTTTCAATGGTAGGATCTTATTTAATTTAAGAACCCGAATGAATGAACTGCATCCCAGACCGAGACTAACGCAGTATGAGGCATTAGAGGAATGGGAGATTGAGGCTTTTGAAAGAGAAAGACCCCGAATGGACAAGGGTTTGACCAAGTGGTACCCCAGGCAGAAACAGGAATCCAGGGATAAAAGGATGAAACAGTGGAGGCAGAGCATGATTGTTGAGGGTCTGTTTCCCATGATGCCGGCATGTCATAACATTGGAGCGGGTGAGAAAAGTACTGAAAAATGTAAGCATTGGGGGGCCCTGGGGGATTCAGATGATGAACTAATAGATGACATCTGTACCAGAAGTCCGCCACCTTACAATGAGGGAACCCGACCTTCCAGTGTAGGAGATGTTCCCCGACGCCACTTCCTAAAGGAAGAAGACAGGTCCCTGGGACTGGGAGGGGGTGGTCAAGTATTGCCCTATCCTGAAAAACCCGAACCGACGGAAACAAGGGATATATATCCCAAAGTGCCCGCAAGCCAGGAAGAAAAATATTCACGTACGAAAATCTTTTTTCCCAGACCCTTGTATGAAAGCGAAGAGAAACCATCGAATTCAGGACTGCCTTTTGTTCAACCTCCATATGGGGAAGAGCGCAGGTCCTTTAATACTGGAACTTTATTCCCGAAACCTAATTATGGGGGAGGACCAAGTGAAACGCATGCTACTGCCCCGAGCTTTACTCCTCCGTTGACCCCACAGATATTACATGACACAACTTTAAGAAGGGTACTAGTGGAAAAGGAGCAAGAGGCTCTAGCTAGACAAAGAACAGAAATAATTCAGAAAATTTCCCAGTTAAATACCAGTCCTGAGGCATTGACTATTCCAGTAACTATTGGACCGGTGGTCCCGTTATACGGAAATGGTCAGGGAAATCCGATTACTCCAGTTATGACCCCAGTCATGGCAACCCCGAGACAGGAACCGATCATCATAGATGATCAGTCCAGTGAGTGCGAGTCTGAAGTTGCGTTCTTGGAATTACCAAACAAACAGACTGGAAAGGGAATACAGCAGAGGCATAACCCTTTTAATACAAAAGAAATTAAATTAGAGACAGCAACAGGTACTAGGAATGTCTCTCTGGTAACTCCGGATGAAATTGAGAGTTGGAGTCGTGAATTAGAGAAACAGACTCCGCAAACAAAACCTTTAGACCTCTACAAGCTGAGGGTCGAAATAGAAGAATTAATGGCAGGAAATGTGGGGTTGGATCGATTGAATACCTACTCTGAAGAAGAATTGTCGTTCATATGTAAAAGCTTTACAAGGAACACCAGAGTGCTCCACGAAAAACTGACCGAAACAGCAGTTAGTATGGGGGTAGATATCTCAAAATCCAAGCCCTTACAGAAACCGTACAGAGCAGACTTCTCAGACAAAGATATAGAACACCTGAATGTGGCAGGGAAGAAGTTGCAGATTAAAGAATTAATGGGGGTACTGCAGAGATGGGGAGATGTGGAAAGATGGAGAAGCAGGTGGGCGAAAAAGAGGGAAGAGGTTCGCTCCCGACAAGTGACTCCCGAGTTTGCTTTAAGAGAGGTAGAAAAACCTGAGCAGTTATGCCCCATGCGCGAAGTTCCAGGAGGGAAATATGTGCATGTCCCCTGGTCTAGGCAGGATATTGTGTCCTTCACGAACGATTTTCCAAAATTACGAGAGAAACCAGTTGACTGGTACAGGCAGGTGGAAAGGTTCGTGAAGGTACAGAAATGTCTGTGGAAAGACCTGGATGGGTTTTTCGACATTGTGGTTCCAGTAGATTTATGGACCCAGTGTAAAATAAACATAGACTGGCCGAGTGAGGAGTACCCCAGAAACAAGGAAACTGGAGAGCCATCAAAGGATGTCATGCGAAAATATGAGCAGGTAATTCAGCATTTGAAAGAAAAGGTGCCCGCAAAAGAAACTGATTGGACAAAAATAGATAGAACAACACAGGAAAGGGACGAGACAGTGCACTCCTTCTATGAGAGGTTATTGCAGGTATTTAAAACATACAGTGGTATTGATAACATCGACCTAAAGGATATGACGCACTTTATTTACAGGTTTGTAAATGGTTTAAGACCTGAAATTTGTCAGTGGATAAAAGATAATAAAATCTGTTGGCATACTAAGAAAATGGATGAGGTCCTGCGGTACGCTAAGTACTGCGAGGATGAGATGGCAGAAAAGAAAAAGGCCCTCAAGGAAAAGGTGATGTGGGCTCAGGTGAAGCTCGCAGAACAGCAGGAAAAACAATTGAGTAACATGGTTAAAAATGCTGAGAACAAAGGTCCTGGGGGAGGGGGTGGAGGAAAGCCCCGGCCCAAATTTAGCAGGGAAGAGGCTATGAAAAAATTTCCCTGCCATCAGTGCGGCGAAATTGGACACTGGCGAAACGAGTGTCCCCAATTAGTAGATATTAATGAAAAAACTCCTGATTTAACTCCACAGACGCAGAAAGAAAGACCAAGAAAGACTCAACCCCAGGTAAAAACAGTTCAGGTGCCTCGAGCACCCAAGCAGGTATACAGGGGAAGACAGGCAGAAGATGAAGAGATAGAGGTTTGGGAAAGCGGGGAGAACAGAAATACAGCAACTTCGCAGTATCTGCTGAATGATACCTTCCTTTGTAATGATCAGGACTGACGGGGCCTGAGAGGGGAGGACGAGGAGTGCGTACTTGGCGCTTCCTTGCCGGTAGACCAGTCTGGACCATATATTGAAGGAAAGGTTGACGGAAATGATGTCACCTTTCTGTTGGACACTGGCGCTACCCGTTCTACTGTAAGAACAGTGGACGTTCCAAACCTACCCCTCTCGGGAGAAAATATCCAAGTAGTGGGTGTATCTAATCAATTGATTAGTACTCCTGTTACCGAACCAATGGAGATTTCAATTGGAAATTTTAAACAGATGCATAGATTTGTCGTCTGTGACACCAGTCCAGTGAATCTACTGGGTCGTGATTTGCTGTGCAAAATGAACTGTACCATCTTTTGCACACCAAAAGGTGTTGAAATACAGACCCCAGATGAAGATGGCATTTATAAATTATTGTTACTTAGACCTGACTCAGAAATTAAAAGATTGACCCTGCAGGACTTGCCTCAAGAACTCCAGGAAGCCGTAAAGCCAGAGGTGTGGGATTTCACTGGAAAAGATGTGGGGTTGATGAAAGATGTGGACCCCATACAGATAGCCATCAAGGACAATGCAGTATATCCTAACACTAGGCCCTACCGAATGAATGCTGAAGTGAAAGCAGGTGTCACTCTGGAAATACAAAAATTATTAGAAGGAGACATCATACAGGAAGTGATGAGCAGCCCATGCAACTCCCCGATTATGGGCATCAAAAAGCCTAGTGGCAAGTATAGGGTAGTGCAGGACCTGAGAAAGGTTAACAAAATTGTAGTTCCTTGCTGCCCTATTGTCCCGAACCCTGCAGTGATATTGTACCAGATTCCTTGGGATGCTGAATGGTTCACTGTGATTGATTTATGTCATGCATTTTTTTCGATACCCCTGCACCCCGACAGCAAATTTCTTTTCTCATTTGCCTTCGAGGGTCACGTGTATTGTTGGAACCGGGTCCCTCAAGGGTATACAGAGAGCCCCTCTATCTTTAATCAGATCTTGAAAAAATGTCTAGAGACTTTGATCTTACCTGGGAACTCTGTGTTAGTACAGTACATAGACGACCTTCTACTGGCGTCTAAAAGTCACAGGGACTGTGTAGTTGACACCATTGCCCTCCTAAATCATCTGTGTGAGAAAGGGCATAAAGTGGCCCCTGACAAACTACAGTTCTGTGCGAAATCAGTAAAATATCTAGGACACCAGATAGAAAAGGGTGTCAGAAAAGTCACATCAGAAAGAGTGAGAATAATTCAAAAGATGCAGTTGCCCCGTACTCAAAAAGATGTCAGAATGTTCCTGGGGGTATTAGGGTACTGCAGACAGTGGATTCTGGGATTTGCAGCTTTAGCCAGGCCCTTGATAAAAATGACCACGAGAGGAATGCCAGATGTTGTAGAGTGGGACGATGAAAGTCTAATGGCTTTCACAAGACTGAAAAACTGTCTGTGTACGGCCCCTGCGTTGGGAATGCCAGATTATTCCAAAGAGTTTGCCCTATTCTGTGACACTCGCGATAATTGCGCATTGTCAGTCCTGACTCAAGAACATGGCACGACCAGAAGGCCTGTGGCCTATTTCTCTGCCACTTTGGACCCAGTAGCTGCTGGGTTACCAGGCTGTCTGAAAGCAGTAGCTGCTACCTGTGCAAGTTTGGAACAGAGTGAGTCCATTGTCATGGGACATCCTGTGACCGTGTATGTTTCACATGGAGTGGTAATTCTATTGACCAGAACTAAAACACAGTATCTCACCCCTAGTCGGCTGACTAAATACGAGAGGATTCTTGTGGGTGCAGCAAATGTAAGCATTGTTAGGTGCGGTATTCTGAACCCTGCCACCTTACTCCCCGACCCCTTGGAAATAGAAGGTGGGGATGATGATGAACATGATTGTATTGACCTGACAGAGTTCAGTACTAAGCCACGCCCAGACATAAAAGAAGTACCATTGCCTGAGCATGATAAAGAACTATTTGTGGATGGTTCCTGTCTAAGACATGAACTAGGAGGCTTGAGTGCTGCTTATGCAGTAGTGTCTTTCACAAAAATTGAAGAAGCAGGTTACCTATATAACATCAAGTCTGCACAAGTAGCCGAATTGATAGCCATGATAAAGGCTTGCAAAATTGGGAAGGACTTACGCATAACAGTGTATACTGACAGTCAGTACTGTTATGGAGTTGTGCATGACTTTGGCCAATTATGGCTACAGAGGGAATTCATGACTTCCTCAGGTACTCCCATTCGGAATGCAAAGGTTGTTCATGACCTTTTAGAGGCCATCCAGTTGCCCAAAGAACTGGCAGTGGTGAAATGTGCTGCTCATCAAAGGAGCATGGACAGAGTATCACTGGGAAACGATTATGCTGACCGAGTGGCCCAATGGTGTGCCAAAGATCGGTATATTGTAAATCCAAAACGAGGGGGGCCAGGAACCAGCTGCCAGCTTCAGGTGTTTGAAGAAGTGCCTACGTGGGATGAAGTGAGAGAGTGGCAGGAATCGGCTCCTTGGCAAGAAAGAGAGAAATGGAAGGAGGATGGGTGTAGACCGAGACGTGTGGATGGTGTGATTTTGGGCCCAACTGGTATGCCTGTGTTACCCCGACACTTGCTTGGCACAATGGCAAGATTAATACATGAAGGATCACACATTGGTAGGGATGCCATGATTCTGGTATTTCAACAGACTTGGTACAGTAAAAAGTTCAGGAAGGTAGCAGAGTCCCTCTGCCAGAGGTGCCTGTCATGTCAACAGATGAACCCAGGCAAGAGGACAATGGTTGAACTGAGCAGGATTGGGAGATCAGGGGGTCCCTTTATAAGGATACAGATTGATTTCATCACCATGCCCCGTTGTGAAGGGAAACGATATGTCCTTGTCATTGTTTGCGTATTTTCAAAATGGGTAGAAGCTTACCCTACTCCTCAAAATGACGCACTGACAGTAGCGAAGTGTTTACTAAAAGAACTGATACCTAGATTCGGAATACCATACATTATTGAATCAGATAAGGGTGGACATTTCCAGAATGAAATACTGGCTGAACTGTGTAAGGCCTTTGGAATAAGGCAGAAACTCCATTGTGCATACCACCCAGAGGCTTCTGGAATAGTGGAACAAGTAAATGGAACTATCAAAAACAGACTAGCAAAGCTGACTGATGCAACTGGCATGACCTGGGTGAAGGCCCTGCCCCTGGTCCTGATGGGACTGAGAAGTGTTCCCGACCGCAAGACAGGCCTAAGTCCCCATGAAATCATTATGGGAAGAGTGATGAGACAAGCATGGGTGCCAGGAAGCAAACTGTTGAGTATTACTGATGATTTGGTGCTTGAATACTGCAGAAGATTGGGTGACCAAGTGCGTTCTATCTCTCGCCAGATTGGAGACGACGGCATCCTCAATCCAACGACTCCTCTCCACAGCTTGGTTCCAGGAGACTGGGTCAAAATAAAGAAGCACACTCGATCAAGCTGTCTGGCACCAAGGTGGGGAAAGAAACGCCAAGTAATCCTGGTAACAACCACTGCAGTAAAGGTCGCAGGTGTTCCCCAGTGGATCCACGCTGGACACACCCAGAAGGTATTGCCAGACAAAGGATTTGAAGAAGAAGGGCAACCAGCAGAGGACCCTGAAGGAGCCAGACCAGAAGCAACTGACAACGAGCAGCCCAGCACCAGTCAGGTTGCAGGAACAGCAGACGTTGGCCCAGGAGTAGTTGACTACGAACTGCCAAGAAACCAGCCTGTGGAAGAGGTCCAGGAAACTGAGCCAGGAGTAGCTGAAGACGAGCTGCCAAGCATATGGCCAGAAGAATGGATACCGATGATTGGTCTGACCGAAGATCCTATCAGAACAAGAGAACGACTTAGTGAAGGTAGAGAGTGGACTAGTCAGGAAAAGCAAGGCACAGGCGAAGAACCTCAGCCGCTTGAGATTCACATCAAAACTGAGGAAGGAGAAGGTCAGACAGGGACAGAGCAGGTATTCGATACACCACCGCTAACACCTGATGCAGATAAGGGAGAGACTAGAAATAGAGTGATAGTTCGAGCAGAAGAAAATCAAGAGATCGAAGTGCTTGAACAGGATCAGAGAGGGTTAAAAGAACGGGTTCAGGAAACAGAAACAGAAACAGAGACAATCGAAAGCCAAAAACAAAATATTCCTGAACAAGGCCAGATTAGCAACCAGGCAGAAGAATTTGATGCTAGCCCTGGAACTAGTCAGATAAGGGAAGTAGGAGAAGAAAGTGGAGAAGAATTACCACAAGATAAAGAGAACAAGAGAATAAGAAAAGAAAGTGAAGTCCAAGTACCGACTAAGAGACTAAAGAAAAGAAACAACCTTGAGCCTAGGTTTGTAAAAAGATTGAGACTAAGGATAAAGACAGTGGAAGAAAAACGTGCAGAAGCAAGAAGAAGTGCTCGGATAGCAGAGCAAGAAGAAGACTCTTCCAAAAGAAGGAGTGAGCGAATAAAAAGACAAAACAAAAAGTACAAGTCTCCTGAATGGACACTGGTTTTGGAGGAGCTTGAAGATCTTGATATAACTGACGTGAGCGACGGAGAACCCGTCCCAGAGTACTCAGCTGAAGAGGAAGACGAACCACCGTGAATTTGCACAAAGTAAGCTAGTTGTGTAAAAAGCAAAAAAGAGGGGTGAGAACACTCCTTCTGAGCCAAAATGTCTGATTCAACAGTGAATGGTAGACCTAGTTGCAGCCGTTTTAAGACGTGTTGCAAGGTGTGTATATGTAGTGTAGTAGTACTGATAGTTATCTGGATAGGATTAACAATTTTCATTCCCTTTGCTGTAAGTAAAGATACTAACATTGTCCCTACTGAAGTTGTAAATACCGACAATGAGGAGCTAACAACACAGAGTGTAGCACGACATGAGAGAGCTTTGAGACAAACAAAACAGAACTTAGAAGCATCAGATGAGGGAGGACTACATTATCATGGAGTTAAGAACAAGACACACTTAAATGTTTTCGCAAACTTGTTAATACACTATGTAGAGACTATGGAAATTGAAGATTGCTATGTCTGCATGAAGCTACCTACTTCTGTGGCTGAAGGCGTGACATACCATCATCTGCCATTGACATATGGAATCTCCTGTAGCATTTTAGCTAGTTTATTCTATAAAAGAGGACCGTTACAGTACTATTACTCTAACAATGACGTGATCTTTTCTGAACTTCCTATACGTGGGAACTTGAATCCTGTACATACCAAAACTGACACCATAAGATATATGGGAGACTACTTTCTGACTATAGGTAACATTGACATAGCAGACGCACACAGAGATAACTTGACTTGTTCTTTGCGTGAGCAGGAAAAGATGTTCCTGAACATGGCAGAGAAAAGGAGAATTAAAATTCAAAAGAAGGCTAATGACGAAAGTCAGAAAAAGCCAAAGTGGGCAGAGAACATGGAAGGCACCTCATCTGGTGGAGCGGGTCCTGCTCTGTTGCTGGATTTTGAAAAGAAAGGCAAGCTATGTCTTCACCGCGAGAAGACTAGCTATTATAATAATGTTTTCATTGGTTCCAGTGAATGCGAACATAATTACAAGGTAATTGGAGGTTGGGGTTTCAAAAATGGGTCAGAGCCTGTGTTTCCTGGAATTTATTATATTTGTGGGGACAAGGCATATTTCAAATTGCCGGATCACTGGTATGGAAGCTGCTACTTTGGCATTGTCTTCCCGAAAATATACCATGTGAATGGAAAAACTGGAAGCAATGAAGATACTAATGGCTTAGTGCGTAGTAAAAGAGAAAGTATAGGTGAAATTATGGGTAGTATTTTCAGTGCACTGATACCTGGAGTGGGAGTGGTTCTGAACACTCATAGAATTTGCAAATTGTCTACTATAGTAGATGTGCTGTCTACTGAAACAGCTCATGGATTTCTGCTGGTCAATACCGAAATGGTTGCGATCAGATCAATGGTTTTACAAAATCGACTTGCTCTTGACACCTTATTAGCGAAAGAGGGCGGAGTCTGCCGGATGTTGAAGGCGCAACATTGTTGCACTTATATTCCGGATAAAAGTGTACAGATCAAAAGATATGTGAAAAACATTACTAATTTGGCAAAGGAACTCAAACCACTCGAGGTTGATAGTGCCTGGAAGAGACTGGTAGATGGTCTCTCAAATGTAGGTCATTGGCTTGCTAGCATAGGTAAAAGCTTATTATTCAAAATTCTGATGCCAATTGGTATTATAGGTCTTATTATACTTTCCATTTTCTTATGCTGTAAATACCGCAAGCGCACCAAAAAGCACGAGGTAAATGCAAGAGGAGTGAAACGAAGTGTGGATGAGATTGAATTAGAGGAAGTGAATGATCAGATATACAAAAAGGTGAAGACTTCTCACCCTGCTAAAACTGAAAGAGAAAAGTTAGAACGGCTGCTGGAAGAAATAGAACTTTATAAAGTATGAAAGAAAGTTGGCATCTGGTTCCATTATAATTTGTGATGATAGTAAATATCATCAAAGAGGGGATTGATGAAGCAAAGCTTCGCATATTTTGCGGCTTGCCGAAGTCAAGAACCTCGTTTATGTGTAATAAGGTAACAAAATGTATGTTTTACTAACATTTATTCTGTTTAGGCAAAGTTCCCGAAGCTTGCCTATGTGTATTTCTAATGAATTTAATCCGTGTCCTCTAATATGGCCGCCGCTTGTATTTTAGTTACTGCGCATGCGTCAGCCACACTCACGTGTCCTGACGCGTCTGCAGAAGTGGAGGGAAAGTTATGCGCATGCGTAATTCATAGCTGTGCTTATCATGTGGTACTGCTCGTGCCACTGCTCTTGTGCCCGTATCAATGTAGCTAACATTTAGATGCAATAAGTTTATTTCTTGATGATGAGTTAAAAGTACAAACCCTGTGATGTGTTTTCATAATGACATTATTATGTATTAATTTGTTTTCGCTTACTTTTCATGTACCGCGGGGAATGGGGGTCCAAACTGATTGGGAGCCATATTGACGGTCTCTTCTGCGCATGACCAGGGAGCATTGAAAAGTGGCCACTTTGGACAGTGGAACTCAGCCAGCTGGCAGCCACAGTCAAGATGCGCCTGGGAAAGCCACCTCTGCGCTACGAGAACGGCGAATGTTGCTCCTCATGTGTTACAATGTTAATTTCCTGCACAGTTCTCATGAGAACCCCAAACCTGCTAGGCGGTACCCAAATATGTTAATGAAGGCTTCAAATCGTGTATTGTGATTGGTGTGTTACCCAAATCCTACCTTAGGACCAATCCAAATTGAGGGATTTTGACACTTTGCAACATTGGGGGGTGGTACACTGTCCCCAAACTGTATATCTACCCTGGGTTCACCTAGTGAACCGTCCGACTTGTCTGGTTTAGCTGACCTGTCACTGACCCAACGCACTCAATAGGTGACTGAAGATACAGAGCGCTGCGAAGCACTCTGTCCGAATTTGACCATAGACTGAGGTTCTACTGAACCTTAAAGTGCTGGCGAAGCACTTTGCTGGGAGTTCGCTGACCCAATCGGGGTCTTGATCGATAGCTGCAGAGCGGGTGGAGCGCAGGCGTTGCTTCCGAACTGTGGGTTCCGGTCCTGTCCTGAAGAGGGTCCTGTCCTGAGGGTTTGCTGTCCTGTCCTGAGGGTCCTGTCCTGATTCCTATTCCGAGGGTATCCTGTCCTGTCCTGGGTGTCCATTCTGCACCTGCTGTCCTTTGAGGGGTATCCTTCCTTGAGGGTTTCCTGTCCTTAACTGACCCGTGGCCAGGGTTTGGTTTCCACACCTTTCTAGGTAAATATTGCTCTGAAAATTCTTAAATTCTTGCACCTTCTGAATTTCTAACTTTGGCTTTAATAAAGTTCAACATTGCACATGTGATACTTTCCATGCCTTTCTGCAACTATTGAAAGTCATTTATATTTTCCATAAGTTTATTCCTATGTCTTCTCATTTGTTAGAAATTATATTTTGCATAGCAGTGTGTCATTTCCTGATATGGTCTAGAACTTCGTTGCCTAGATTGTTCAAAGGCCCCTTCACCTTAAGTGAAGCGTGTTATTCATTATAAGCTCTCCTATAGTCACCCACACTTAGGCTATCCCTGTTTAGATAATACTGACTTGCATAGTATCTTTTCTCGTTACATTTTATTAGTACCTTGATGATTACTCTGTCATTATTTCTTTATGCATATATAATTTACGTTATCTTGGTTATTGATTGCCTTGTTTTATTGTACCTCATGCAAGAAAATAATGAACTTTAGATAAACATTTTAAAACTTCCAGTTGTCCGTGGTCATTTAAACAGTATTTGAATGTTATTGGTTGGGTTTGTATTTTGCTGCCTTTCTTTTACAGCTAGCTCCCTGATTCATTGTGGTCATTAGGCACCCGCATCGGTGGATGGTAAGTCGGGTGCACCGAAAATTGGTAGCAGGGAACACACACACACCAACTTGGTAGAGCTCGTGAAGTCACCTGATCGATGTATATGGTGATTTGAAAAGTATATGGGCCCTGAAGCCGGAAACGGCGAAACTATTGGTCGGGTGGCCTCGCGCGCTCTATCAGTAGGAAGGCAATGTAACAGGTTCCCTCCCAATCGAGGGGCAGACGAACATATGCAGTTTGACCACAAACAAAATAAGAATGACGTGAAGCTTTAAAAATAGATTTCCCACTGTCACTATACTTGACAATAATAGTACAATCACTATGTCCTACGTGTACAGAACCATAATTACGAACACATAATTCGCCTTTGACTGGTAACACTGAAATAGCAGGTGAGTCTGGAGTAGTATCAGACTGAACATTCAGGACCATGAAATTCGACGAATAATTACCTAAATTATACACTTCATTTTCTAGATCTAAACCTGTTCTGTGGGGGGGACCATGCTTGTCTGGGAAACATGTACTGTTAAGAAAAGACATATCTGTTGAGGATGACGTTAACGTGGACCATGCTCCACACGAACCATTATGTGAAAAAGGATAAGGAAAGAGTGGCAGAACTCCCTTTGACGTCTGGAAAGGGGGGAGTCGACCACACACCCAACAATTAGTGGCATTGCTGGTCTGGTGTGAATAATGCAACATGCGGATAAAAGTATTGTTACGCATAGCGAGGCGGTATGAATATTCATGAGGAGGCAGATCACTAAACGTGTGCTCTACTGTAACATTAGAATGCTTATTTACATGAGGAACTGGAAAACACAGATAAAATGCGTAACTAGTGCAGGAAGTCAAAAGGCTGAGAAATAATATGAAACTTAGAAAAACGATACATCGGATTGAGTTTTGACTGACTCTCTCACTATGGGGGTCTATTTTATACATGTCAGAAACAGTCTAACCGTTTCACCTAGGGGAGGACTTAGACAATCAAACTGGCTGACTTATTTTACTAGACCGTAGCTTTTGCTTATACTCCTGCTGCGGAGTTTTCTCTAACAGGGGAGGGGTTGTGTCAATGTCATTTGCGGGACAGTCCTTAGGAACAATGTTTTGACAAGTTTTTAAATCCTGGGAAATGTTCTTGGAGACCGGCTTTAATCCGTAGAATTTCTTGACGTGCGAAAGGTGTACCCAGCCGCGGCGTCCTTCCAATTTCACGGCTGTACGGGTGGTGAGGAGGACCTGTCGGGGCTCTTTCCAACGAGGCTCCAGCGGACTTGATCTGTCAAAGTTACGGACCATCACCATGGATCCTGGAACGATTTCATGCGGTGCCACCTCGGTATTGTCTGGAAATGCGGCGGCAACCTGTGAACGACATGAGTTGAGGGCAGACATCAAGGAAGCTAGGTAATCTGTCAGCATATTACATGAAACATCAGTAATACTTCGGGGTCTAGGAGTACCCCACATGTTAGGGGGGCGGCCGAAAACGACCTCATACGGGGACAGACCTGATCTGGAATGTGCGACCATGCGCATATAAAATAAAGCAACTGGCAGAGCTACTAGCCAGTCCACACCTTTTTCTTTACATATTTTGGCAATACGGATTTTCAGAGTCTGATTATGTCTCTCGACGAGACCGGCTGCTTCAGGATGGCGTACACAATGGAACTTCCACTGGTACCCTAATAAAAGGGAAACGTGCTTCATGAGTTCAGATGAGAATGGCTGACCGTTATCAGAATATACGACTCTAGGGAGTCCATATCGAGATAAAAACTCACGAACCAACTGCTTGGCAGTGGTCGCGGCTGTGTAATCTGGGACTGGATATGCTTCTGTCCATCTGGACAAAGCGCATACAACTACAAGAACATACTTGAGACCTCGACATCGCTCCATCTGAATATAATCCATCTGGAGGACCTCAAAAGGGTGGTCAGGAGGCTGGAATCCCCCTTGTTCCACCGGGACACTTTTACCTGGATTAAACTGACAACATATCATACAGGTACGGACTTTCTGCTTGGCTGCAGCTCGTAAATGCTTGTTGAACCAAATGTTCTGGATACTGTCTAACATTGCTTTTTCTCCTAAATGTGCTGGACTATGTGCGGTATTAATGATGACTTGAACCATAGAGTCGGGGAGAAACCATGTGGTTCTTCCCTTCGTCACCCATCCTTGATCTGTCTGGACCCCTCCTTGTTCAGACCATTTCTTGATTTCATCGGGAGTAGCATGTAACTGGATATCTATGACATCTTGAGTAGGGTCCTTAACTGTCATACATGTAGTCAGATCTGGAGTTTGTGTCTGTGTCGGATTAACTTGAATGTCTGGAGTCTGTGCTGTAAGCTTGGCTGTGCGATCTGCTAGATCATTACCTTGGGAAATAATGTCAGTAACTTTCGTATGTGCTTTGCACTTCATAATAGCAATGGATGTCGGTAAATGTATTGCATCTAACAGAGCTTGGATAAGGAAACCATGCTGAATTTTGGTTCCATGAGAAGTCATGAAACCTCTCTCCTGCCAGAGCACTCCAAAGTCGTGTACGACTCCAAATGCGTAGCGTGAATCTGTGTAAATATTAACTTTCAGGTTCTTGGCGTGTATACAAGCTTGTGTCAGAGCAACTAGCTCTGCTGCTTGAGCGGACAGAGTGTCAATACGGTGTGTCTTAATAACTTCAGTGTCAGTAGTCACTGCATACGCGGCAACTAAATCTCCTGTACTAGTTCTCATACATGACCCATCCACATAAAGTGTCAGGTCGGGATCTAGTAACGGAATGTCTGTCAGGTCTTGTCTTGGCTTTGTCGTAATGTTGACTACTTCCACACAATTGTGTGCGGCAGAATTTGAACTAGCTGATGGCAACAGTGTATCAGGGTTCAGGACGTTGCAGCGTCTGATTTCTATGTGTGGCTGGAACAGTGTCAATTCATAACCCGTTAAACGTGCAATTGTCAAGTGCTGTGTTTGTGTTCTATTTAAAAGAACTTCCACGGAGTGTGGAACTTGTACTGTCAGGGAGTGTCCTAAAACTATGGAATCACTTTGTCTGATAGCTAGTGCTGTGGCTGCAACTGACTTGAGGCACGCGGGCAAAGCCTGGGCGACTGGATCTAATGTGCTAGAAAAATAAGCACACGGCTTGTATTGTCCTGCTTGATCTTGTGTGAGAACAGATAATGCTGTACCTTCGCGTTCAGTGACGAAAAGTGTAAAAGGCTTACTGTAGTTTGGTGTAGCTAGAACTGGAGCTTGACATAAAGCTTTCTTTAACTCGTTGAAACTAAGTGTATGTTCAGATGTCCAAGGGAGGACAGTCGATACGGCTGCCACCTGTGTCGTTAACTGTATCAGTGGCTTGGCTAGAAACGCATACTGAGGAATCCATTGTCTACAATAAGAAGTAAGGCCAATAAAGGCACGTACCTCCTTCTGGGTCCTGGGCTGAGGAAGACTCGCTATCAACTGGATGCGATCGGGTGTCAATTGTAACGTGGGCTGGACTTGTATGGCGGGCTGACCCGGGGGGGCTGTTAAGGGCACCCCGGTGTCTGGGGGAGTAGGAATTACCTGATTTACAGGGACTGGCGGAGCGCGGACAGGATTTACATATTCAGGGATTGTGTCGTCCAAATAGGACGAGATGAAAATATCAGCTGCGGTCGGTTTGTGACGTAGCTTGGTCGGAACTAACGGTGGCGGGAAATTACTAGATGCCTCCGGGGTCGCTTTTGGCAAGCCCTCGGCAAGAAGAGGATACATACCCTTAATGAGGGCGTTCCTCTGTCTGTCTGATTGCTCAGTTCTAACTCATTCACCTATCTCGATTAATTCCCTTTCTTGGGCTCGTTCTTGGGATTCTCTACTTAGTTCTGACTTTCTGATTTCTTTTTCGGTTCTTTTATGAGCTTCTTTGCGCCATAGCTCGATGGCATCTTTCTGTGATTGTCTGGCTTTCTTTTTCCATAATGCTTCTTCTACTCGCATGATGCATTCGGCATCCCATGTACCCGATACGGGCCATCTATACTTTTCTTCTAACTGTTTGGTATATTCTACCCATAAATCTAGATACAATATGGCACTTATGCCATGTTTCTGATACATAAAGTGACCTGGACTGTCCCTAGGCGGGACGGGAACTGCTGCTTCCAGCAGACCCTTTCTAGTTTTTAACTGACGTAACTTGGAAAATATGGGCATGACTGGACTGTAATCTAGACACAATACAATACACAATAAACACGATACTTAATCCCCATTCATACCACGACATTGAAATACATGAAAAACATTTAAAAATAACAGTTCGAACAGAATACTACCTGGAAATACTGAGAACAGAACACATAAATTTTCTCGAGAACAGAAACTGACTAGAACAGAAACTAGATGCACTGCTGAAACAGTACGAAACTTACCGGTCTCATAAAGAGACACGTCAGGACCCGTATCCACCGAAGTGAACACTTCGTTTGTGGGACTGTGTACCACCAACCCACAGACCAGAGTCAATTAAATTGACCCTGTCTAGATACCACCCCAGTAACGGTACTCACCGGGCAGCAAGAACGGAAAGCCTCGGACTGGACTGCACTGCTACGACGATGACGACGAACTTCGGACTTCAGTTACGGGTGGACCTCCGGATACCTCGGACCTTGTACTCTTGGCTTGGGCTCTGGTCGGGACTCGCCGCGTTCCTCCACCGTCTCGTCTGGATGCTGGACCGCCTCCTCCGTCTCCTCCGTGGGCCTGAGGGATACTTGAGCAGAAATATCTGCCACTGCGCAGAAGAGTTCCGTCACGACTGCAGAGGGTCAGGGGGTCGGCGTGGCTTCACCGACGCGTGGGGAAAGGGCAAGTCCCTGTTCGGGCGCCATTATGTGGTAAATAAATAAATAATACCCTATTTTTGACTAGACATATATCATAACAGATAGCTCAATAAATAAGAGTCAAGATTCGAGGTAGTAGGAGTTTTGCAGGTTTAATACAGCATAAGGACAGGAACAGGACAACCTGCATAGGAATAGGATGACAGGGTGACAGGGCCCAGCAGCTGCTGGGGCTGGATCTGGGATGAGCGCGCTGACTTTTAATAACAATACATGAGCATATATACATAACGCAAACACATAGCATTACATTGCAGTAGGCGTAGCAGTGGGTGGAGCAGGAGGCATGACGCGAAACAGTCGCGAAAGATAAGGGCTAAAGAGGTGTAACTGGGCGTATACATAGACATGTGATGCAAATGTAACAGAATATGTCATGAATGGGCGGAAACATTGGAGGGGGCTACCTAAGGAGCCGGGACCTCTAACCTGATGGTGCGCGCAAACTGGCAATGACGTATCACTAGGAGAAGCTGGGGGCTATGAACTCTGTGCTAGGAGCAGAGACTGAAGTCTGGAGGGTCGGAGCGACATGTACCTAAACCCTATCTGGTATCTAATGTTTAGGGAACATGTTGATATAAACTAGAAGTCATGAGGGGAAAAGCTAACAGACTCTAAGGCTAGAGCATGCATTTATTCTACATGTAGTGCGTGATGAAGAATATTAAATGACCATTAAATACAGTATTTCTCTTAACATGGGGCCGAATAGGCTAGACAATGACGGAAACTATTGATGCAGTTCAGTAGCTTGGGAATGCAGGGAAGGAGGGCTGAACTGATAACTGGAATCATAACATAGTCTTGGCAGACTCAGAGGCAGAGCCAAGCTGCACCGGGCACTGCGAGGCAGGAAGTAAGTGAAGGGTCGAGGATACAGGTGGGGGCTGTATCCCTCCTCAGCGAGGCTTCAGGAGACAGGAGCTGAATCTGATGTCCGGGCCCTGTTGAGGCCTAGAAACGGGGACTTTATAATAGAATAACGTGCACACTGAGAAACGTGGCAACATAACTTTACATAGGCCTGATACTCATATTACTCATGAGGACTGGGAAATGACATACCAGAGGTGGACACAACTATAATTGCGTCTTGAATCGGACATGGGGAATAACATATGCATATTGGTCATGCACACATAACATATGATGGACGACACGTAGGGACACAGAACATGACAAAATTTACTTTTCCACAGCTATTGGAATACAAAAGCTGAACGAGAGTTGGAGAGGGTTCTTGATGTTGCAATTAATGACCTTGCATTTTGGCATGGTTTTGAAATTGTGTGCTTCCTAGACTTTATGAAGGTAGTGATTTCGGTGGCTAAAAAACCAAATAAGAAAAGGTGTATCACAATACCCTTTAGTCCCCTGCGTCTACTTAATATAGAAATAAATAAGTTAGTAAGGGAACAATATCTGTGTAAATCGGCAGAAGGAACGCGTAGAGTAGCCTTACTAAAAAGAAGGAGGAGAAGGTTACAGGCAAAATTACGAAAAGAAGGGGAGGATATTATTTGGATAAAATTAAGAGAGGCTGCCTTTAATGGAGAAATGAGACAGTTTTGGTCCCTCATAGGTGAGGGCTGTGTGGCAAGAACAAGACCGCTTCCTATCCCCATTGCAGAACAAATATGGGTGGATTATGTCACAGCCCTTTACGCAAGTAATGGAGCCGCGGTTCCCCGTATAGGTTTTACTGAGAATAGTCAGCCTTTGGTCCCTTTATCTGAAAAGGATATTGAATTAGCAATTAAGGAAATGCGTTCTTCTGGGGCAATGGGGCCGGATGAACTTCCAATTTCTGTCCTAAAGCAAAGCAGTGCAAAATGGAGCAAATTGTTATGCCCCGTGTTTAATACTTGCTTTTCCAGCTGAAAGATTCTTCCCTCTTGGAAAGGGAGTATTCTCGTGCCCCCTTTTAAAAAGGGTGACCGGCTATCTCCCCAAAATTATCGCCAAATTGCCCTTTTGGATGCAATTGGCAAAGTGTTTGCAAGATGCCTTTTGAAACGAATTAATGATTGGGTGGACCAAGCTAATATACTTCCCCTTGAGCAGACGGGATTTCGAAAGAACCATGGCACCATGGATAACTTAACAGCTCTGCAAGTAATAACCGATAAATACATCAGGGTCAGGGGAGGATAAATGAGGGGCGTGGCTTAGCGCGCAATGGAGAAAGACGTGCCTGGGTAGAGCCCCTGCCTGAGCTCCCCTACCCCGGGTCAAATCTACCCTGATTGGCCTCAAACTGCTGGCGGACCTGCCCGCAGCACTTGCCCACGCACCGAGCGATTCCTGGCGAAATCGGTCACGGAGTTCTGCACCGAGGCTAGAGACACCGCAGCGGCCGGCCTGGCAGCAGCGACGCTGGGATTGATACTACGCGAGGCCGCGGCCTCTTGAGCACAACTAGGCCCCACGCTGCGGCCTGCTGAAAATGGCCCAGCGCCTGGCGGACGTGAGCTGCGGCGGAAGTGTTGCCCCCCCCCCGAAGCGCTTCATCCTCCGACCCCATGTGCCCAGCGCTGGAGGGGCTTTGTGGGGGAGTTGGCGAACTGGTGACGGCCGGACCTCGGCGACTATTGGACCTGGCAGAGACGGACCTGGGGAAGTGCGGAGAAGGCGAGGCGCCCAGCCGGCGGCCGGGGAGGACAGCGGGGCTGGGGCGCTGAGGCGGTGCAGCGACGCTGCGAGGTGAGCGGGGCCCCCTTACATCTCCCTCTCCCGCCCCGCGCCCTGACCCTGGCCGACGCTACCAACCGGAGGGCTCCGGTGCCCGCAGGACCTCGCGGAGACGCGACGAGCTCCCGAGCCGGAGGATCCTCCTCCCCGCAGACCCCCCCCCCAGCGGGGAGCATAGAGAACTGGGAGCCACAACGGGCCGCAGCCACACACAGCAGCCGCCTGCGCCCTCACACGCCTGCTGCGACGCGCTCTGGGGAGACGCCCTATCAACGGAGCGGCCGGAGGGGGCAGGGGACACTCTGCCGCGGACGCGGGCCTGCCGCCCAGCACTAGCCACTGCTCAAGCCCTGCGCTACCACTGGCCCGAGACACCTGCTCTGCTGCACACATACCAGGGCCACCACGAGGGACCTGGAGGAGCGGGGGGGACTGCGAGAACTGGAGGAACTTACCCACCATTTGCCTGGGAGACGCTACTCCCCTACTGGCGATCGCAAAGCTGCTGAGTGCATCGCCTACTCACAGGCCGCTCACACGTGGCATTACGTGGTGACCAGACGCTAGAACGGGGAGCTCCCCACCCGACCCCCCCACCTGTGGAGTCACCAGACCTAAGCGTAGAAGGGAACGGCGCTCAGGGATAAGAGCCGAGAAGACAACGTTGTTGGCCTGCATGGCCTGACACACCTTGGGCATAACCCGCGGCCTTGCCGCCCCCCCGGGCCCTCACAATCGAAAGCGAGAATCGCCACTGCTGCTGTCTACACATGCAACTTGCCCCATGTCTGGCGGGGTGAAGACACGCACCGGAACAGGGGGCATGTCGGTGAAGGGGAAGACGGCGAAAACACCTTCCTAAATGGACGCCGACCACGTGGCGTCGAAACTGGACTCTGTCCTGGCAGCCATGGAAAGAATGGAGGAATCTCTCCAACAGACACGCACCTCTTTGGAAACCAGGATAGACGGTGTGGCGGTTGATTTAACTCATCTCAGAGCAGATCACAAGAAGTTGCAAGAGCGCACCACTGCGCTGGAAGGTGCAGTGACAATAATGGAACCGAAAGTGTCGCAATCGGACAAGCACATACAGGATCTTCTCAATAGGGTGGAATTCCTGGAAGATCGCGCGGAGGATGCAGAAGGGAGGGCGAGAAGGAACAATATCCGCTTGGTGGGCATTCCGGAGAAATGGGAAGGGATGGACCCCACGCAGAGAGTGGAGGACTGGCTACGCGACCTGCTGCCGGAGGGGGTGTTGTCGCCTCACTTTGTGGTGGAACGGGCCCACCGAGTGCCCACGAAACCCCAAGCCACTGGCTCAAACCCCAGACCAATAATCCTCCGAGTCCTCAACTACAGAGACCGCGACACGATCTTGCGGGAAGCCAGGAAACTAGGCGAGATCAGGATTGACAACACCACAGTGATGTTCTTTCCGGACCATACTGTGCAAGTCCAAAGGCAAAGACACTCCTTCCTGGAAGTGAAAAGACGATTGAGGCAAGCTGGACTTAAATACTCGCTCCTCTTCCCTGCCAAGCTACGAGTGGTAGCGAAAGACAAGACGCACTTTTTTACGGACTCTGAAGAAGTAGAGGCCTGGCTAGATGAGAACATGCCGGATGTACCTAGGCGAGCGCAAGGGCCTGCTACCACAGAACGCACGCGAGGGGCGCGGAGGCGCCGCCGGCGGAGAGCTCCCACGCCCCCCAGAACGAGAGAACCGCCAACTCACTCTCCAACTGCAAGCGAGATGATGCAGGAACAACGAGACGCCCTCCGTAAGGTAGTGGAAATCAGTAGCTCCCCGGCTCCGGCCCCGGATACAACTCCGACGCCTCTCCCGAGTGATGATGAGGCAATTTATGGCCTACAAGACTCTCAGCACACCGACGACCTCCCGGATGTCACACCGCAAACTGCAGACTTGTTCGGCTGAGCGACGACGCAGAGTTCAGCTCCCACGCGATGGAAAAGACATAACTGCGCGGAGGCTTTGCAGGCCTCCATTGTGAGAGGAGAACTAAGCAGCTCTACTTTGCTGGATCCTGTTCCCCTTTGAGACACTGAACTCCGACCAGGTATTGTGCTTCTTATATACACATGACCCAGCCACTTACAGTTGAGTACTGGTCACCTGATCGGCAGCACCACATGGACTGACCGAAGACAACCAGTCTCATTGGGGTGAGAGTTCGCCCCCCCCCCCCCGAGAGCCCTGCTCTTCCAGCTCGATGCCAGGTGAGCCGCTATAGCTGCGCTGAGCGGCAAGACCTGGGTGACCGCCAGACGGCAGAGGCCTCCTGGCTCTACCCGGGAGGGATGCTGCATTCACTATGGACAATACTGTTATTTGTACTGTTACAGCTTAAGCCACAGAGTACCCCTTAGAAATGTATAGTTTACGAGCTCATACGAGCGTTTGGACGGCACCATGTTTTGTAGCCGACCTTTTGGCATTTTAGGTTATGTAGCCATGTTGAGGCCACGTGTTTCCGTTCCTTTCCCTACCCTATTCCTTCTTCGGAGATCACCACACTCAGAACTGAAACTTTGGGGCACTTTTGCATTGGGGAGGAGGCTCTGGGCCAAGCAAGAAACACTGCCTGAGTACCTAAGGGGCGGGGGAGGCGGGGGGGACCTACACCCATGGCACAATGACTGAGATACGCATATGCACTTGGAACATCAGGGGGATGCACACATCAGCTCGGCGCTACCAGATTTATTCATACTTGAAGCGACATAGGATAGGCATAGCACTGCTTCAGGAAACACACTTGAACGAGGCAGAGGTCCGAGCGCTACATCGCAAATGGCGCGGACAACTCTACGACACGTCCTATTCCTCGTATGCCCGCGGCGCGCTGATATGGGTCCGCCCTGGGATCCCCTGGAAGGCTACAGACACCACGATAGATTGGGAGGGCAGGTTCGTTGCGATACAAGGCAGGCTCGATGGACACCAGATGGTGCTGGCATCACTGTACGCTCCAAGCACTGACCAGGGTGGCTTCCTGGCGCGCCTCTCTACGATAATGGCAACCTGGCATGCGACCCCCTGGCTCCTGGGAGGAGATTACAATTGCACACTAGATACTGCACTGGATCGCTCCTTCCCGCCCCCTGTTGGCGCTCCAACTCGCGGAGCCACGAAGTGGGCCGAGCAGTGGGACCTCCACGACGTTTGGAGATCACACAACCCTGGGACACGACTCTACTCCTACTATTCAGGCGCCCACGACTTACATGTCCGCCTAGACCGATTCATGTCCACCACTGACCTCCTACCCCTGGTGACTGACGCACTATACATGGGCCGCACACACTCTGACCACAATCCACACTTTTTAACTATGGCCTGGGACCGACCGCACCCTCCCGTCCCCACCTGGAGATTGCAACCGACGATGCTGCTGGACGCGACTTTTTGCGAGTCCCTTCTCACACACACTGCTCAATATTTTGAGGACAACGCGGGCACGGCGTCCTCCCCACAGGTAGAGTGGGATGCCTTCAGGGTGGTGATTCGGGGCCACTGCCTGAGAACGCAAGGCCACATGAGACAGCAACTAGAGAGTGAACTCATCAGGTTGGAGACTACCCTACTCGAGAGGGAGGGGGAGGCCGCTGAGGGTGGCGCTGACTCGCTGCAGGAGGCGTGCGCAGAACACGCGGGCCTCTTGGAGCGACTTCGCGACATTAACTACGCAGCACACTCGGCGAGGACACATCACATGAGTGACAGACCTGGCAAGCTACTGGCCTGGCTGATATCACAAGAGACACGCTCAACCCCAGTGGTAGCGATACAAGTGGAAGGGAGGGGATTACTATACTCGCAGCGCCAAATCCACGACGCGTTCACCACACACTATACCGCACTGTATCGCTCACGGCTACCTCACCCGCGCCCCGACATCACAGGTTACCTTGCCCCCCTGCCAATGCCGCGACTGACAGCTACACAGCAGGACGAGCTGGGAGCCCGGCTCGACCCTGAAGAGGTTCGCAACGCAATCTTCAACTTGTCTAATAGCAAATCCCCGGGCCGGATGGGCTTCCAGCCGAATTTTATAAGGCAGGCTCAACCATACTCATCCCTGAACTCCTGAAGATGTATGCTGCGGCCTTAGACGACGCTGCTTTACCCCCGACGTTAAGTGAGGCAACCCTGATCTCCATTCCTAAACCGGACAAAGACTGCACACAAGTAGGCTCTTATCGCCCGCTGGCACTGCTCAATACAGACTACAAAATACTGGCCTCCACTCTAGCTCGGAGATTGGCCCCCTATGTGCCCAGACTAGTGCACCAGGATCAAAATGGCTTTGTCCCAACACGCCACACCTCTCACAATATCCGACGCCTCTTCCGGGTACAGGAATATGCCACCCTGCGGTGGCCTCGGGCGGGGTGCTTGGTGTTGGACCTGGAGAAGGCGTTCGACTCGGTGGAGTGGCCGTACTTGGGAGCGGTATTGGAAAAGTTCCACTTGGGTGGTGGATACGAGGCCATGGTGGACTTACTTTATGGTAGGCCGACAGTTCGGGTACGCACGGGTGCGCTGCTCTCGGACGCCATCCGAGTCTGCAGAGGCACTAGACAGGGCTGCCCCCTGTCGCCTCTATTGTTCTCTCTAGCAATGGAGCCCCTGGCCACGATCCTTAGGGCACAGGGGGCCGACTGGGGCATCCCGCTGGCGGACGGTCTCCATGCAGTGTCGCTGTACGCAGACGATTTACTGTTGTATGTCAGGGATATAACCAACATCCCGGCCTCTCTGGCCGACGTCTTCCGAACATTCGAGGAGATGTCGGGACTACGAGTCAACTGGTCCAAATCGGGGGCTTACTCCTTCCACCCGGATACGCCCGAGTGTGATGTGCGGCTGGGCGGCGACAGGCTACAGTGGTATCCCACCACGTTCCGCTACCTGGGGATACGCATCTATCGGACCCCACTGGATGTCCTGGAGGGGAACCTCCTGCGAGCAATTGCCTCGACTCGGGCGCAGATCACATTCTGGAACACCTTACCCCTTAATGTGCCAAGTCGGATAGCACAATGATAGTACTGCCTCGGCTGCTGTACTATTTTGCTAATGTACCGACTTATGTGCCGAACAAAATTTTCCGAGACCTGGAGACCCTGCTGAGGAGCCTCATCTGGAATAAGGGTCGACCCAGGGTAGCGCTGACTAAGCTCTATATGCCCATGGAACTGGGAGGCCTGGCGGTTCCCAACATGGAACTGTACTATCTTTCGGCACAGATGCAGTGGGTGTCAGAGTGGCTTAGCGGCAAACACCTTGAGGATACTGCCTCGGACGCTGCTGCCTGGACGCAAACGCAAATCAATACCCTGTTCCACCCGATATCCCGAACCTCCCGCCCCCCCCCCAGCTATACTTGGCGGTGGCGCGCAAGTGCTTCCTGCGCTGTTTGAAACTCACCCGGGCTACAGCATCGTATGCCCCGACCATACCCATTCTAGGCACCCCGAGCCCAAGGGGTTCACTGACTGTGACTTGTCTGACTAGCTGGACACAAGCAGGGGTAGATACCCTGGGTGACCTATATACTGAGGGAGCGCTGCTCACCTTTGCAGACCTAGCTGCTGCCACGGAACTCCCTGCTGGAAAGTTCCTGTTACATGCGTCCCTCTTGCGCACGCTCACTACCTTCTGGGGAAATGTAGCGGAGGAACTGCCGATGCACAGCTTTATGCAGTACCTCCATGTTATGGGGACTGGCTCGCACGTCATCCATTGGTTGGCGCAGGCTCTGCAGACACACTCGCAGCCAACCACGCTGCGGTTGCGTGATGGGTGGGCGGCGGACAGAGGGCGGGCCTGGACAGACAAAGAATGGGCAATTATATTAGCCGGACCGACATATATCCCGCGCAGCCCCCGCTTCAAAATTATACAATTCTATATTCTACACCGCGCTTACCTGACGCCTGACAAGATAAATAGATACTTTGCCACCACAGATGCTGCCTGCCCGCGCTGCTCACTGGCTGGAGCGGATATCTTACATATGCTGTGGCATTGTCCCGAAGTGCACGCATACTGGAGCGAGGTCGTGACGCTCCTCACGCGCAGCGCTGGCGAGCAGCTACCACGCACGTGGGAAGCATGCATCTTAGGGCTGTATAAACGCACGAAGCCCAACAAAGTGCGGCCACGCTTCTGGGACATGGGGCTCATAACGGCTAAGCGCCTGATCACCAAGCACTGGAAGGCAGTGGCCTCCCCCCATGTTCGACACTGGCGCGCTTCCTTCACTAACTGGGCACGAGCGGAGGGCACGGTTCTTCTCCGAGAGGAAACAGCGGGACTCCGCAAATTCCCTATTGCCCAGCTTTGGAACGACCTCCTAAAGGCATTCCATCACGCCTGCTGGGAACGGGGGTCACATGAGGCATAAGATATCATCGTCGTAATGATACTAACCGAGGCTGAGTGAGGATGCGGCCCTGCACCTCTCCCCCCCGCCCACTCACCCCTCGCCGACACGAGACATACGGTCCTGGATGAAGATGCTACCACTTCCCCACTGCACATTGGGCGCCTTTGAGGCACTGAGTACGCGACGTGACCCTGGCCCTGACATGCCTGCGCTGACAGTGGACACTGACACCAAAAAGGGAGCTGACCCCCCCCCCCACCCGCCCGTCCACCTGCAAGAGACAAATTACCGCACAGATGGCCTGCGCTGCCACCCTGCGCACCGCCGACTCACGCCCTGACCCTGCACTGCAGATGATGCCTAAATGTTCTTGAATGAGACGGAGGACTTACGCCCCTTCCTCGGCTCACTCCCCCTTTCCTTCCTTCCCCCCCCCCCCACCCCCCCCCCTCCTCGACTGTCCCTATATATTGCATAGCGCCTCGCTGGACCCCAATTTACAATAGATGCTCCACAACAGAACCCGCAGTGATCTCCCCCCCACTCCCCTCCCCTACCTCTCACACTTTCCCAACCCCCAGCCAGTATATGGGCGTAGGGAACAGTTTGTTTGCTGGTCAAGTTCCCTGACCGGACCCACTTTCTTTGTTTTAAATGAAGACACTAGAGATAACACGTTACTAACAGGAGACAATCCCTCAGGGACCTCATAACACCTGCGAATAGCGGAGACGCGATGCCACACACGCACTGCAAGAGGTACACATGAACACCTGGCCACATACGTGTTGCACATGGATAAGATACACTGTTCATTGGACGCTGTCATGTTCCTAGCGCTCTCCCAGTGATGTAACTGGGAGGACACGCAGGCACCCTACTGCTAAGTTGTTTGAGCCTTACCCAACATGGCTGCGGACTAACCCTGCTGACTACACCTGCTCACTCCTATGCCTCAGTGAGCTATACTGATGCACACATTGCCAATACAAGAGCAGCAACACTGACTCAGCATTAGAGACGCATATATAGCCGATTCCCCTCCCCATTTCTGACTACCTACAGCTGACTCACACACGACCTATGGGACTTTGGGAAGTTACATACATGAAGCCAACACTGAGTGACCATTGCAACACGAATATTGATGATAAAATGTAAAACCATAAGATCTACCATTAATGTAATTGGTTAACAGATGGTTGTGCGAGCTGTCGCAGGGAATTCGCCGCTGGACCCCCGGGTTGCCGGCTGAATGGCTGTGTCATCCTGCTCAGAACCTAGCAAACTGCTATAAGCTCGCGCAGTCTTTGTGGAGATGTGGATTGTGAAATGTAGGATAACCGAATACTGTATAATAAAGATATTTTAAAAACTTTAAAAAAAAAATAAAAAAAAATCAGGGTCAGAGGAGGGAGTGTCTATGCAGCCTTCATAGACTTCTCCACGGCTTTCGATAACGTTGATCGTCCCCTGCTGTGGAAGAAACTACTTACTTTTGGTATGCCAGCTCGGCTGCTAAATCTAGTTCAGGACCTCCACTCTGATACCTGGTGCAGAGTATTGTTGGGAGGAGAGAGAGGCCTATCCCAAGCAATCCCCTCAGCCAATGGTCTTAAACAGGGCTGCTTATTAGCTCCACTATTGTTTTCCCTTTATGTTTGTGACCTCCCCCAGACCTTATCCTTAAGCGAAGGAATTGCCCCTATTTTAGGGGATAAACCGGTTGCATGTTTAATGTATGCAGATGATATATTACTTTTAGACCTTACTCCGAAAGGACTTAATAATCGTCTACATGCATTACATGTATTTGCCGAGTCCCATCATTTGAAGATCAATATCTCTAAAAGCAAGGTAATGTGTATGATGGGAAAGAAAAAATCGAAATCTGGGAATTTTAGTTGGTCTTTAGGCAGTGATAAGCTGGAAATTGTAAAATCCTACGTTTTTTTAGGGAAAATAGTATGTAGTAGGCTCATATAGATAACAACATTTGGAAGGCCAAGACACAGGGTGGTAATGGACTGAATGCTCTTTATAAAGCCACTGGTAAAAGACATTTTGTCCATTTGCTAGAGGCCTTCTGAGCAAAAATTCCAGCCTCTCTGCTCTATGACATCGAGCTTATTGATTTGGGGCAATGGGGTTTTTTAGATACCATCGAGGGCAGACTTTTGCGACATCTAACTACGGTTAATAATGCTTGTACAGTGGCATCTCTTAGACTTGAATTTGGCATACGAAGTAGTTGGGTTCAGGCCCTGGCGGGAGTAATACGTTGGGTCTCTTGATTAGCCAATGGAAAACCGGCCACTTTCATTTCTCATTAAAAAAAAATTATTGGGTTCCCTAAAAGAATATTCCTTACTTATAAAGAATTTCAGAAGGGCTGTTACATTACTGGAATTGGAGGAATCAACTCTTTTTTTGCTATCTTCACATCAGCTAAAGTCCACCCTAAGACTGGCTACATGGGAGCTAAGTTTTAGGAGGGACAGAGATGCCCTTATTACAAAGAAAGGTGCTACGCAGGTTGTCAATTCTTACTTATTTAAACACATACAACCTTATGCCTCTTGGAACCTTCCTCACGGCCTACGCCGTTTTTGGTTCCTCTTGAGGCAAGATCTCCTCCCTTTAAATAAATTACTAGCTAGATGGTATGGTTCCTCCGACAAATGTAACCTATGTAACAACAATAATTCGACCCAGGATATCGCCCATATTCTCTTCATATGCCCTGCCCTTGTGGAAAAGTTAATTTTGCCATGTTCTGTGTCCCTACGTGTTCCCCATCTTATGTTATATGTGCATGATTAATATGCATATGTATTCCCTTATGATTGATTAAAGACGCAATTATAGTTGTGTCCAACTCTAATATACCAGTTTCCAGTTCTCGTGAAAGCTACGAGTATTAGGCCTATGTAAAGTTACGTTGCCACGTTTCACAGTGTGCACGTTAATTCATTGAAAAGTCCCCGTTTCTAGGCCTCAAAAAGGCCCGGACTCAGATTCAGCTTCTGTCTCCTGAACCCTCTCCGAGGAGCGATACAGCCCCCACCTGTATCCCTGACCCTTCACTTACTTCCTGCCTCACAGTGCCCGGCTCGGCCTGGCTCTGCCTGCCAGTCTGCCAAGAGTATGTTATGATTCTAGTTATCAGTCCAGCCCTCCTTCTCTGCATTCCTAAGCTACTGAATCGCATCAATAGTTTCAGTCATCGTCTAGCCTTTACGTCTCCATGTAAGAGAAATACTGTATTAATGGTCATTTAATATTCCTCAACACGCACTACATGTAGAATAATGCATGCACCAGTCTTAGTGTCTGTTAGCCTTTGCCCTGATAACTTTTGGATTCTATCAACATGTTCTCTAAACATCAGATACTAGATAGGTTCAGGTACATGTCGCTCTGACTCCCCAGACTTTAGTCTCTTCTTCTAGCGCAGAAGTCATAGCCCCCAGTTTCTCCTAGTAACACGTCATTGCCAGCTTGCGCGCACCACTAGGTCAGAGGTCCCGGCTCCTTAGGTAGCCCCCTCCATGTTTCCGCCCCATTTATGACATATTCTGTTACGTTTACATCACATGTCTATGTACACGCCTCTTGTTACTCCTACTTTATGCCTTATCTTTCGCGACTGCTACAAGCTCCGCCTACTGCTACGCCTACTGTACTGAATACTATGTATTTTGTTTAACTATATATACTTGTGCACTGTTATTAAAAGTTAGCTGTTGTCCCGATCCTGCCCCCCGGCAGCTGCCATCCTATTCCCGTGCAGGTTGTCCTGTTCCTGTCCTTTATGCCTGTATTAAAACCTGCAAACTCCAGCTACCTCGAATCTTGACTCTTATTTATTGAGCTATCTGTTATTAGTATATCTTGTCAAAAATAGCACAGGTATTTAATTATTTATTTACCACATAATGGCGCCCGAACAGGGACTTGCCCTTTCCCCACACGCCGGAGAAGCCACGCAAGCCCCCTGACCCTCTGCAGTCGTGACGGAACCATCCTGCGCAGTGGCAGATATTTCTGCTTCAAGTATCCCTCAGGCCCACGGAGGAGACGGAGGTTGCGGTCCAGCATCCAGACGAGGCGGTGGAGGAACGCGGCGAGTCCCGACCAGAGCCCAAGCCGAGAGTCCAAGGTCCGAGGTATCCGGAGGCCCACCCGTAACTGAAGTCCGAAGTTCGTAGTCCGTCGTCGTAGCAGTCCAGTCCAGTCCGAGGCTTTCCGTTCTTGCTGCCCGGTGAGTACCGTTGCTGGGGTAGTATCTAGACAGGGTCAATCTAATTGTCTCTGGTCCGTGGGTTTGGGTACGCAAATCCAACACGAAGTGTCCACCTAGGTGGATGCGGGTCCTGACGTGTCTCTTTATGGGACCGGTATGTTTCGTACTGTTTCAGCAGTGCATCTAGTAATTCTAGTAAGTTCTGTTCTCGAGAAATTCATGTGTTTCCGTTCTCAAGTATTTCAGGTAATGTTTCTGTTCGAACTGTTATTTTAAATGTTATTCAATGTGTTTTCAATGTCGTGGTATGAATGTGTTGTTCTCCAGTAATCATCGTGTTCATTGTGTATTGTATTGTGTCTAGACTCTAGTTCAGCCATGCCTCTGTTTTCCAAGTTACGTCAGTTAAAAACTAGAAAATGTCTGCTCGAAGAAGCAGTTCCTGTCCCGCCTAGGGACAGTCCAGGTCATTTTATGTATCAAAAGCATGGCATAAGTGCCATATTATATCTAGATTTATGGGTGGAGTACACCAAGGAATTAGAAGAGAAATATAGATGGCCTGCATCAGGCACATGGGATGCCGAGTGCATCATGCGAGTAGAAGAAGTATTATGGAAAAAGAAAGCCAGACAGTCCCAGAAAGATGCCATCGAATTATGGCGCAAAGAATCTCATAAAAGAACCGAAAAAGAAATCAGAAAGTCAGAATTAAGTAGAGAATCCTCAGAAAGAGCCCAAGAAAGGGAATTAATCGAAATAGGTGAACGAGTTAAAACCGAACAGTCAGACAGACAGAGGAATGCCCTTATTAAGGGTATGTACCCTCTTCTTGCCGAGGGCTTGCCAAAAGCAACCCCGGAGGCATCCAGTAATTTTCCGCCACCACTAGTTCCGACCAAGCTACGTCACAAACCGACCGCAGCTGATATTTTTCTCTCGTCCTATTTGGACGACACAGTCCCCGAATATGCAAATCCTGCTCCGCCAGCTCCTGTAAATAATGTAATTTCTGTTCCTCCAGCCACCGGGGCACCTGTTACAGCACCTGTTACGGTACCCCCGGTCCAGCCTACAGTACAAGTACCCGCTACGTCGGTCACTCTGCCAGCACGAAGAGTATCAGTCGACGATTCCAGTTTAGGGGCCGCGGGAGGAGGTCCTCCGGGAACCCCTCCGCCACACAAACGTGTAACGTTAGTCGAGTTACATGAACGTGCGTTACAGCGTACGCCCAAATATCAGTCCGTTGCAGATATCAGACGAGCTCTTACCGAATGCCGTTATGATCCAGTCCCAGGTGATGATAGTATGGTTATATATTCATTACGTATAAGACGGGTGACCGAGTATTTGGACACCCTACCGAGTATGAAAGAAGATCTAGACAGAATATATCGTTTCATTCGTACAGGAACAGATCCAGAAAGTATTGGTGAAGTCATGTCTCAAAGGAAAGCTGAGACCCAGCTCATACTATTAAAGTTTTTAATTAATTGTTTAATAAGGGAACAAGATTATCCGACTAAAGATCCGACCGAAATGAGAGTTCTGACAAGGTGGAGTGATAATATAGCCGAGGGTAAACACAGGACCATCAGTAGTATAGAGAGTATGTACAAGAAAATCCGTAAAGAAATAATAAGGTTACACGAGAAACGTAAAGCAGCACAAGTAAGCGAGAAAGAAAATGAATCTTCTACTGAAGAGGTAGACGACGAGAATCCTTCCAGAATAGCGTATGTAGGTAGAACTAGACTTTCCGACCGACATTCACGTCTAGACTACAAGAAAGTTATCCCTCATCCAGCACCAGAACAAGGTTCTCTGGAGCAAGTATTTCAAGCTACCGATCACATTCTGAAATCACGAATCGGTTATAGTGAACTTAGTACCATGCATGAACAAGAACTAGCCCGATCAGCAGTCCGATGGGCTACTGATTCTACCACTTTTCCAGACGAAATAGTGGCACAAATGTTTCTGAAACTGCCCCCAGACGAGCAGCGACTGGTGGGTATGTATATGATCCAGCACCTCATTACACTGTATGAGGGTCAACATTCTGATCCAGGTCCGTTACATGATGTTCTGAACGAGTTACTCCAGTATAAATGGAAAGGTCTAGGTACTGATTTAATTAGTATCATTCTAGAACAGCGCCACAAATATAGAACGTTTCTGAATCCGCATTTTGTTCATGTCTCACCCCCAGAAAGTAAACCATTCTACATAGATAGACAGCATCCGTTACGAGAAGTACACCCAGTTAGGACACCAGCTGGTGAAATGCAACGAGTATTTGTTTACACCCCGATTACAAAGATGGTGCCGCTCATTAACCTGCTCTCTGTGCCAAAAACGAGGAACTGCTTATCTGCCCAAATCTTGAACCGCACTCCCTGGAGCTGAGGTCGGCTGGTGGGAGCGTCACTGCAATCGGCAGTTCACCATCTCGCTCTCAGCGCGACCCGCCCAGGTAGCAGTGCATTGGTTGTGTCCATGAACAGCTCACCGGGGGACTGCGAGGCCCAGAAACCACCGCTCCTTGCAGCCGGCGCCTCTTCCCCCGGCGGCCACGCCCACTGATCGGATCGCTGCCTTATAACCTTTCGCGACACCCGCTGCGCGGGTGCCGCTCATTAACCTGCTCTCTGTGCCAAAAACGAGGAACTGCTTATCTGCCCAAATCTTGAACCGCACTCCCTGGAGCTGAGGTCGGCTGGTGGGAGCGTCACTGCAATCGGCAGTTCACCATCTCGCTCTCAGCGCGACCCGCCCAGGTAGCAGTGCATTGGTTGTGTCCATGAACAGCTCACCGGGGGACTGCGAGGCCCAGAAACCACCGCTCCTTGCAGCCGGCGCCTCTTCCCCCGGCGGCCACGCCCACTGATCGGATCGCTGCCTTATAACCTTTCGCGACACCCGCTGCGCGGGTGCCGCTCATTAACCTGCTCTCTGTGCCAAAAACGAGGAACTGCTTATCTGCCCAAATCTTGAACCGCACTCCCTGGAGCTGAGGTCGGCTGGTGGGAGCGTCACTGCAATCGGCAGTTCACCATCTCGCTCTCAGCGCGACCCGCCCAGGTAGCAGTGCATTGGTTGTGTCCATGAACAGCTCACCGGGGGACTGCGAGGCCCAGAAACCACCGCTCCTTGCAGCCGGCGCCTCTTCCCCCGGCGGCCACGCCCACTGATCGGATCGCTGCCTTATAACCTTTCGCGACACCCGCTGCGCGGGTGCCGCTCATTAACCTGCTCTCTGTGCCAAAAACGAGGAACTGCTTATCTGCCCAAATCTTGAACCGCACTCCCTGGAGCTGAGGTCGGCTGGTGGGAGCGTCACTGCAATCGGCAGTTCACCATCTCGCTCTCAGCGCGACCCGCCCAGGTAGCAGTGCATTGGTTGTGTCCATGAACAGCTCACCGGGGGACTGCGAGGCCCAGAAACCACCGCTCCTTGCAGCCGGCGCCTCTTCCCCCGGCGGCCACGCCCACTGATCGGATCGCTGCCTTATAACCTTTCGCGACACCCGCTGCGCGGGTGCCGCTCATTAACCTGCTCTCTGTGCCAAAAACGAGGAACTGCTTATCTGCCCAAATCTTGAACCGCACTCCCTGGAGCTGAGGTCGGCTGGTGGGAGCGTCACTGCAATCGGCAGTTCACCATCTCGCTCTCAGCGCGACCCGCCCAGGTAGCAGTGCATTGGTTGTGTCCATGAACAGCTCACCGGGGGACTGCGAGGCCCAGAAACCACCGCTCCTTGCAGCCGGCGCCTCTTCCCCCGGCGGCCACGCCCACTGATCGGATCGCTGCCTTATAACCTTTCGCGACACCCGCTGCGCGGGTGCCGCTCATTAACCTGCTCTCTGTGCCAAAAACGAGGAACTGCTTATCTGCCCAAATCTTGAACCGCACTCCCTGGAGCTGAGGTCGGCTGGTGGGAGCGTCACTGCAATCGGCAGTTCACCATCTCGCTCTCAGCGCGACCCGCCCAGGTAGCAGTGCATTGGTTGTGTCCATGAACAGCTCACCGGGGGACTGCGAGGCCCAGAAACCACCGCTCCTTGCAGCCGGCGCCTCTTCCCCCGGCGGCTACGCCCTCCTTCTGTCTTCCATATCTAGCCAGTCTCTAACGCGCCGCGGGTCGCGCCGCGGGTCGCAGCCCGGGGCGAAGACCCGGGCAAAGACCGGGCCGTTTTAGGCCGTTAGAGGCTGGTAGAGACTGGACTGGGCCATCCCCCTTGACACCAATATTATTCTTTGATTCACTGTTTTTAATAGCAATATTCTCACGACCCACCTCATCCCCACAACCAAAAAATAATAGCAATGGTTCTTACGAGAGGGAATAAAACTAAAGCTAAAGTCCCTAGCGCTGCAGGTAAATTGCTTGGTCCCATGGATGACTTCCTAGCGAAGGCAAACACGCTCATAGACGAAAGCATAACATTCATTGAAGAAAGGGTCTCTCTAGACCTAGCATTCGCTAAAAGATCCTCATTAGGAACTCTGGCGGAAGCCAGATCTCCAGCGCTAGGAGTCCCAAACGCAGTGTTGGCTCCAACTAGAGAGAGACGCAGTCTACCAAACATAGTAGATCTGTCGATATCTCAGCTAGCGGACTCCCAACTCAGCTTTGACCTAGAAAAAAACCCCGAACTGCTTCCAACAACTCCTGCAGAAATCTCTTCGTCAGAAAAAAGATTAGAAAGGGGTAGGAGGGAGGGAGCAATTAGCAAGAAAAGGGCACCAAGAAACCCAACTACCCCAGAAAATCTGGTAACAACATCAAGTATCCCACAAATTCAGGACGATAGGGCGACACATGTCGAGATCCTAGCGTCAGTCCATCAGGTAGAGAAGGACCCATCCTCCCTGATAGTTTTGGACCCTTACTCCACAAAACAAATCCCAGCGGATCTGAACGCTGTTGAGGCTCAGGAACTAACACTCTCCAGCATAGCCAACGTAGTCAAACATGCGCTACAACCTTTAGAACATCGGTTAGCATCCCTAGAACTGCAAATTTCCAAGCTCCTAAAAAATAAGCAGTCATTTCTACCACCATGTCCCCAAAAACCACCACAAAACAATAGCAAAAAACCAATAAGCCCCAATGCATCAATCACCAATCCACCTTTACCCAACCCACAACATAAGACCCTCAGGATAACTACTCCAAATTTGTTGACTAATAATAACACCTCAAATTCAACCAAAACAACAAAAACTGTAGCAGCACAAAGCTCTATCAGCAACCCACAGCAGACCACCGTTTTGATTTCCCCAGCTGTGCCTGCGACAACTACGCCTGCTACTACTGCCGCAATTCCAACGGTACCGAGCAGTATAGCCAACAAAACCTCAGGGAAAACCACGCATAATGCAATAACAAAAACCATACCCCCCCCGTCTGCACCACCAAAAACACCTGCGGGCAGGCCCAAGAGAAACACTGCGGGGAATCCTGGCCCACCAAGATTCTCAGCAGATTTCCCTCCAGAGGCCTCACCTTATGTGGCAGTCATGGCTGGAGTGCCAGAACTAATAGATCTTACCCCAGAACCGGTCTGGTCCTTGAAAAATAAAGTTCAGCACTGGCTCCAGACCAACCGCCCAATTTCATCCTCCTGGCGCGGTAAAATCAGATCCGTAGCCAGGGTACCATGGGTGGGTAATACCCGAAAAACCATTCCCGGTGACTGCATCACAATCACTTTCGAGGATCCTCGAATAGTGGATTATGTCTGTGCCTGGGAAGACATCACCCCAAATGGAGGAATCAAGATCAAGTCCCTCCCCTTTTTCTATCCCTTCAGGCATATAGACAGTTATTCACAGGAGCAGGAGCCCCCTTGGTCCGTCCCATTTCCCAGGCAGGATGACTTTTCAAATACCACTTATAATGGCCCCCATAACCAATACGAGCCAGACTACTCCTGGCACCCAGTGAGACAGCGCCGCCAGGGAGGAAGGTGGGACGACAGAAGACCTTATACACATTGGCCCCCACATAGAGAGCAAACACGATGGGACCCATGGCAAAACATCCCACTAAGTAATAGGTTCAGCGGCCTTGAAATGGTCGACTGACCACTAATAGAAATTCCTCCCATTGATACCCAATTATCTTCCCCTTTGCAGCCCAACATTACCGTTTCGCCTATCAGTAACAATAACATAATAACCCCAGAAGCAGAATTTATCGATGACCCTTCATTTCTCATAGCTTCTTATTGGAACATCGCGGGCCTCCGAAATAAAATCGAGGATGGCTCTGCGCAGAAGTTTTTAGCCCCATGCCATATAATTTGTCTCCAGGAGACATGGTCCGTAGAAGAACTCCATCTACAAGGCTATAAAACTTATAATGTTCCAGCCCTAACCAGTACAATGGGCAGATCAAAAGGTGGGTTAGCCATCTATATCTCAAATTCCCTACCTCTTAATAAAGTGGCCACACTTTCTCAGGACACCAATCATCAAATCTTATCACTTACTTTTCCTAACAAAGATACTATTATCCTGACCAACATATATAATAATCTATCGGAAGAAAACTTTATAATTCTTCTTACTACCATAACCGATAAACTAAAACAAGTACTTCATCAGAGCCCTGCAAATAAAGTAACCCATTTAATTTGGGGAGGCGATTTCAATCTTCATCCTTGCACAGCTCCCAATTTACTGTGTTGTGGGATCGTGGACGACTTTAATGTTCCACTAGCACACCTCGCCCACTCTAAACTGGGAAACATAATTAACATCGCCCTATCAGATCTGGATCTCCAGATTGCAAATCATGTAAAAGCAGATCCAAACGAATTCATACCGACCTATGTGGGTAGAGGACATAAGACAACAGTAGACTTCATATTTCTCTCCCAAACCCTAATGTCGACATTCAAAGATTTTGAAGTCATTGTCACCCCCCTTAGCGATCACGCAGCCTTAATACTAACTATGCCCATGCCTGCCAACCTTTCACGTAAATCAGAGATGGCGACCACTCTCAGGCAGAACAAGATAGAGGTCGGTAAACGTAATGGACTAACAATCAGATGGGCTAAAATTAACCCATCTGACATAACGAAAAAATTAGTAACGCAGTCCTACTCAAACATAATGAAATGCCTGGATCTCACAACTAGTCATAAAGAAGTCTTGAGAAATTTTAATTTAATATTAGAAGCTATAAAAGACCTGCTCACTACAAAACCTAAAATAAACCGCCCCTCAAAACCAAAGTGGTTTAATCATAACTGCACAGCGGCCTTATCAAAGTTGAAATCCGTTCTCAAAAATAATCCACGTGATGCGGCTCAGATCCAGCTGCTCAGGCGCCAATACACAAGGGAAAGAAAGCTGCGAACTGCACAACTAAAGCAAAAGCTATGGGATGATCTCCACCATGGTGCAGTCTCACAAAACAGTGAGCTTTTCTGGCGCACGGTCAGAACCCCATACCTCACAGACAGAGAGACCCCAAAAATAGAAGTCGCTATCGACGAAACCACCTGGGTCTCCCATTTTGAGGAAATTTTTAAGAATACCCATCCAACAGAATCCCCTCTCCCCAAGGTAAATTACCCTATCCTGGTCCCTTTTGATATATCAGACCTTATAGACGCTCTGCAGAGTAGTAAAACAGGCAAGGCACCAGGACCCGACGGGGTCCCGGTGGACCTTTTTAAAAGTAATCAAGATCTCTGGGCCCCCATCTTAACTAGAGTATGTACAGCAGCAGCAAGTGAGGGAATCCTAACATCCTGGACAAAATCAATAATGGTCCCCATTTTTAAAAAGGGGGACCGACAAGATGCAAAATGCTACCGGCCCATTTCACTGCTGGATTCTCTCGGGAAAGTAGTGGGGAGAGTGATTCTTGAGCGTCTCCAGCAGTGGACTGAGGACCGGGGCATAATTTCGGATATCCAATTCGGTTTCCGAGAAGGTTTTGGTACCCTAGAGCAGGTCCTTAACCTTACCCTAATAATGGGGAAATATACACAGGCCATCCCTACCAAGATATATATGGTCTTTGTTGACCTCTCCGCAGCTTTCGACTGCGTTTCGCATAGAAAGTTGTGGAGGGTCTTGGCTCAATTGGGAGTAGATCCACCCCTTTTAGATTTTCTCAAAGAGTTTTACACTGGGGCCACAGCCAGAGTACGTTTCGGCGTCAATGGTGAGTTGACGTCCCCGTTTAGCGTAGGGCGTGGGGTCAGGCAGGGATGTGTCCTGGCCCCCTTCCTCTTCTCACTCTACACCAACGGTTTGGAGGGGGAGATGTTGAGGGGGGCCCAGGACCTCCCACGCATAAACCGCCGCCTGATCCCAGCCCTGCTCTACGCGGATGACGCCGTCATCTTAGCGCGAACACCCAAAGAACTTCAGAACGCAGTGAACAGATATACGTCCTTTATGGGCAACTTAGATCTAAAAGTGAACGTAAAAAAAACGTTCGTAATGACTGTTGGCAGACACCGAAAAAGAACCTATCCAATAATCCTCAATAAGCAAAAGCTTGAACCTACCCCACACTATCCCTACTTGGGGGTTATGATAGATGACCAACTCTGTTGGAAGCAAGCAGTGAGCACAAGGGCACTTTTATTTAGGAGATCAATTGCAGCATTAATAACTTTCTCCCAGAAATTAGGCAAGAGGCCTCCAGTAGAGCTCCTCAAGATTTACAACGCCAAATGCCAGGCAATAGCAACATATGGTGCAGGAGTCTGGGGGTATACTGATGTTAGCCCTATTCAGAGGGCGGAAAACACCTTCTTAAGATTCTTGCTAGCCACCCCCAAAGGCACCTCAATCTACGCAATGCACCTAGAATTAGCCATACCATATCTAGAGGATTTAATTAAAATTGAACCTCTGATGCTGTGGCGCCGCATTTGGAAATCAAACAAAAATGCTCTGACTCAAGCCATCATCACAGATTCAATGAATATGGACAATTCTGTAAAAATAAAGTGGCTCCTATATGTTAGGAACTTCTTTACTGATTTAGGCCTTGAGAAGTACTATTCAGACCCGACATCTATAACGGACATTCCAAAAAAAGTTCTTAAACGACAAGCATTATGCCATTTGGAGTCGTTAAGACTCGCTTCCAACTCGACAAAAACGGCAGTGATCCATTCAAATATGATCCAAGTAGCCTTTGTCATTCATCCGTACTTAGAACTCCAAATGCCAACCTACGAGAGAATGCTTATTACAAGATTTAGGCTAAATATATTCTTTAGAATGGTCACCTTCCCGTCACAAAACTGTTGGGAGGCCATACTCCCGCCTTGTCCGTGTGACGGTATATCAATGCAGTCGAATTTGCACGTGATCTTGCTTTGTAAATACCACCAAGCCCACAGAAAGATCTGGCTTTTACCGATACTAAAATCTTGGGGATTGCGACAATGCAGACCTGCCCTTTTAAGACTGCAAATGTTGGAAACACCAAATGTCTGTTATTTTATTAGTAGTTTCTTAAAGTGTATCATGAAACACAGAACGAATCTTTAAAAATCTTGTCAGTGTGAGAATAAGCGGTACTTTGCACATTTTTGATTAACTTTTCTCTTTTTAACCATGAAATGAATTTTATTAGAAATATATGTAACAAGTGTATTTTTACTGTGTTTGCTATTTCGTGTACTTTTATGGTTTTTCCACTGTGAACAAGCCGAATAAAGATTTTATATATATATATATACAAAGATGGAACTCTTAGAGATGAAAAAGTTAATTCCCTGTCACGACAAAGATCCAGCAGGGTTCCACCGAGAATTAAAAGACATGCTCCGTATGGGAGAATACACGTATCCAGATATAATTAAAATGTTAAAAGTCCTGTTGCCTGCGGGCATATATGAAAAACTCAAAGAAAAAGAATGGGAGGTGGGAGAGAAAAAGATAGATTGGGCAGCTCTAGAAGCTGAAGATAATATACGAGTACCAGGTACCGGTCTAGGAGATAAATGTAAAGAATTACCTGAACTGTTAATACAAGTTTTACCAAGATTACTAGCCACGAAAAAGGAAGACTGGGATGCAATCTCAGCCTGTAAACAGAAACAAGACGAAGATACTAGTGATTTTTATTCTAGGTTTGAGAAATGTTTTATCATTAACAGTGGTCTCAAGACGAGTAGTGAGTCATACCCTCATCTTTTTGTTACTAAACTAGTCGAGAATTCAAGTCCACAAGTTAAAAACCGAGTTTTGAAAGTCGAAAGTACCTGGCAAGCTAATACTCCGTCCCAAATGTTACAGATGCTTCAGTATCACCAGAATAGAATCAGAGAAGAGCAAGACCATGAAAGGAAACGTATGAAAGACAAGAAAATGAAAGTATTAGTTGCACAATCTGTTCCTCAAGACAGTCCGAAGAGGGGTACGAATCAAGCCAGTCATCCTGCAGTTCCTGTTAAAGGGACCTGCAATTATTGTAAACAGCCAGGTCATTTTATAAACGAGTGTGCAGTTCTGAAACACAACATAGCTACCGGTAAGACTAAAGAAAGACCACGTCCGCCTAGACAAGAACAAGTTTCACAGACTTCTCAGCCACCACAGAATGCACAACAGACAGTTACAGTACCGCAGCCTATTGCTGCAACACAGCATGTTACACAGCAGATGTACCAGTATGCACAGTCCGAGTATCCAGAGTACCAGCAGTATTCATGAAACAGCCTAGAGAGGGAGGTAGGCTTGCCTCTCATCGAGATACCTGTAGATCAAGAGGGTCCCTATGTTCACAGTCAAGTATTAGGGAAAGACAGAAAGTTTCTGATTGATACAGGGGCAAGTAGGACTACTATCAGTCATGACGAGGTTCCAGGGGCTCCGCTCTCAGGCTCTAGAAATATTTCCCTTGGATTTTCAGGAAAACCAATAGTTAACGAGATTTCTAAACCAGTTACTCTAGAAGTAGGTCCATTGTCCCGTACTATTGATTTACTACTTACGAAGTCATGTCCAGAAAATTTGTTAGGTATTAAGACATTGAAAGAATTAGGTGCAGTTATTTGCTGCTCCCCAGAAGGAATACGTTTGTTTTTACGTGACTTTAAGGGTCACTATGTATTACGTGATTTTGATCCAAGATTATTGAATGTCCCGCAGCATCTATGGGCGCAAGGTCCAACTGATGTTGGTTTTATGCAAATCACACCCCATCGTGTGACCCTCAAACCAGGTGTAGTGTTACCACGAATCAGACAGTACAGATTGCCACCTGAGGCTGTAGCAGCCTTATCCAAAATGATTGACGAGCTCATTGCTCAAGGAGTGGTTGTAGAAACTGACTCCAATGTATGTAATTCTCCTATCATTCCAGTCATGAAACGTACTGATCCAAATGCACCTCCAGTATATCGATTAGTGATTGACCTTCGAGAACTTAATAAATGTATCATTCCCCAGTACCCAGTTGTTCCAGATATTTCTTCCCTATTGACAGCCATTGATTCTGAAGCTACGTTTTTCACAGTCATAGACCTCAAGAACGCATTTTTCAGTGTCCCCATCCATCCAGACAGCCAGTTCCTTTTCGGATTCTGTTTAAATGGAAGGAGCTATAAATTCACACGAGCTCCTCAAGGTTTCACAGAAAGTCCTAGTATTTACAGTCAAGCACTTAAAAGACAACTAGACAATATTCACATGCCAACTGACACTGCCCTGCTCCAGTATGTCGATGATCTACTGATCACAGCCCGTTCTGAACGTGACTGCGAGCGAGCGTCACTTACAGTTCTGTATTTTCTAGCCGAGATGGGGCACAAGGTGTCCCCTTCGAAGCTTCAATTCTGTGTCCAGCAAGTGATCTATTTAGGCCACTTACTGTCCAAGAGGGGTAGGCAGTTGACACCCGACCGCATCCAGTTAATAGCGAGTCTTCCTCAGCCCAAGACCCAGAAAGAGGTACGTGCTTTTATCGGCCTCACTTCTTATTGCCGACAATGGATTCCTCAATATGCATTCCTAGCCAAGCCACTGATACAGTTAACGACACAGGAGGCAGCCGTATCGACTGTCCTCCCTTGGACATCTGAACATACACTTGCTTTTAATGAATTAAAGAAAGCCTTATGCCAAGCACCTGTTCTAACAACACCGAACTACAGTAAGCCTTTTACACTTTTTGTCACAGAACGTGAAGGTACAGCATTATCTGTTCTCACACAAGATCAAGCAGGACAATACAAGCCTTGTGCTTATTTTTCGAGCACATTAGATCCAGTAGCCCAGGCTCTGCCTGCGTGCCTCAAGTCAGTTGCAGCCACAGCTCTAGCTATCAGACAAAGTGATTCCATAGTATTAGGACATTCCCTGACAGTACAAGTTCCACACTCCGTGGAAGTTCTTTTAAACCGAACACAGACTCAGCACTTGACAATTGCACGTTTAACAGGTTATGAATTGACACTGTTCCAGCCACACATAGAAATCAGACGCTGCAACGTTTTAAATCCTGCTACACTGTTACCGTCAGCTACTTCAAATCCTGCCACACATGACTGTGTGGAAGTAGTTAACACTATGACAAAGCCAAGACAAGACCTGACAGATATTCCACTACCAGATCCCGACCTGACACTTTATGTGGATGGTTCATGTATGAGAACAAGTACAGGAGAACTAGTAGCCGCGTATGCAGTGACTACTGACACTAAAGTTTTAGAGACACACCGTATTGACACTCTGTCCGCTCAAGCAGCAGAGCTAGTCGCTCTGACCCAAGCCTGCATATGTGCCAAGAACCTGAAAGTTAATATTTACACAGATTCACGTTATGCATTCGGAGTCGTACACGACTTTGGAGTGCTCTGGCAGGAGAGAGGTTTCATGACTTCTCATGGAACCAAGATTCAGCATGGTCTCCTCATTCAAGCTCTGTTAGAAGCAATACATTTACCGACAGCTATCGCTATCATGAAGTGCAAAGCACATACGAAAGTCACTGACATTATTTCCCAAGGTAACGATCTAGCAGATCGAACAGCCAAGCTTACAGCTCAGACTCCAGACATTCCAGTTAACACGACACTGACACACACTCCAGATCCGACTACATGTATGACAGTTAAGGACCCTACACAAGATGTCATAGATATCCAGTTACATGCTACTCCCGATGAAATCAAGAAATGGTCCGAACAAGGAGGGGTCCAGACAGATCAGGGATGGTTGACGAAGGGAAAAGCCACATGGTTTCTCCCCGACTCAATGGTTCAAGTCATTATTAATACCGCACATAGTCCTGCACACTTAGGAGAAAAAGCCATGTTAGACAGTATCCAGAACATTTGGTTCAACAAGCACTTACGAGCTGCAGCCAAGCAGAAAGTCCGTACCTGTATGATATGTTGTCAGTTCAATCCAGGTAAAAGTGTCCCGGTGGAACAAGGGGGATTCCAGCCTCCTGACCACCCTTTTGAAGTCCTCCAGATGGATTATATTCAGATGGAGCGATGTCGAGGTTTCAAGTATGTCCTTGTAGTTGTATGCGCTTTGTCCAGGTGGACAGAGGCATATCCAGTCCCAGATTACACAGCCGCGACCACTGCCAAGCAGTTGGTTCGTGAATTTTTCCCCCGTTATGGACTCCCTAGGGTCGTGTATTCAGATAACGGCCAGCCATTCTCATCTGAACTCATGAAGCATGTTTCCCTTCTGTTAGGGTACCAGTGGAAGTTCCATTGTGTACGCCATCCTGAAGCAGCAGGTCTCGTAGAGAGACATAATCAGACCCTGAAAATCCGTCTTGCCAAAGTCTGTAAAGAGAAAGGTGTAGACTGGCTAGTAGCTCTGCCAGTCGCCCTGTTCTATATGCGCATGGTCGCACATTCCAGATCAGGTCTGTCCCCTTATGAGGTCGTGTTCGGCCGCCCCCCGAATATGTGGGGTACACCTAGACCCCGAAGTATTACAGATGTTTCCAGTAATATGCTGACAGATTACCTAGCTTCCTTGATGTCTGCCCTACACTCTTGTCGTTCACAGGTTGCCGCCGCATTTCCAGACAATACCGAGGTGAAACCGCATGAAATCGTTCCAGGATGTTTGGTCCTTGTCCGGAATTTTGATCGTTCAAGTCCGCTGGAGCCTCGCTGGAAGGAACCGAAGCAAGTCCTTCTGACCACCCGCACGGCCGTGAAGCTGGAAGGCCGCAAAGGCTGGGTGCACCTGTCTCACGTCAAGAAATTCCATGGATGTCCCATAAAAACTTTGGACTGTTCCATTTTAAAGGACTGCCAGAATTCTAAAAACTGCCCTATTCTCAAGGACTGTCCCGCTACAAACTTTGATTCCAAGCCTCCCCTGTTAGAGGAAACTCCGCAGCAGGAGTATAAAAAGAAGCTCCGGTCTAGTAAAATAAGTCAGCCAGTTTAATTGTCTAAGTCCCCCTCGGGTGAAACGGTTAGACAGGTTTCTGACATGTATGAGATAGACCCCCATAGTGAGAGAGTTAGTCAAAACTCTATCAGATGTATCGTTATTTTATGTTTTCTTCTATTTTTGAGTTTGATGGTTACCTGCACAAGTTATGCATTGCATTTATGTTTCCCAATTTCTCATGTAAATAAGTTTTCTAATGCTACAGTAGAGCACACATTTAGTGATCTGCCTCCTCACGAGCTATCCTATCGTCTTGCTATGAGAAATAATACATTCATTAGAATGTTGCACTATTCACACCAGACCAGCAATGCCACTAATTGTTGGGTGTGTGGTCGACTCCCCCCTTTCCAGACACCGAAGGGAGTTCTGCCACTCTTTCCTTATCCGTTTTCACACAATGGTTCGTGTGGAGCATGGTCCACGTTGACGTCATCCTCAACTGATACATCCCTTCTGAACAGTACATGTTTTCCAGACAAGCAAGGTCTTTCCCATAGAACCGGGTTAGATCTAGAAAATGAAGTTTATAATTTAGGTAATTATTCTTCGAATTTTATGGTCCTGAATGTTCAGTCTGATACTACTCCAGATTTACCTGCTATTTCAGTACTACCAGTCAAAGGCGAATTATGTGTCCGAAAGAATGGTTCCGCACATGTAGGACATAGTGATTGTACTACTATTGTCAAGTATAGTGACAGTGGGAAATCTATTTTCAAAGCCTCACGTCATTCTTATTTTGTTTGTGGTCAGACCGCATATATTCGTCTGCCCCTCGATTGGGATGGAACATGTTACATTGCCTTCCTACTGCCACCAGTTTTCCTAGCCCCATCCGATTATCATAGAAACACACATCTAGTACACATTAGACATAAAAGAGAGATCGAGTCCCCGATTGTCGATCAAACTGAAACTGCTCTAGAACAGTATACAGACTTCAATAGAGGTTTCTTCTTCTTTATAGGACCTATCCAGAATAGTAAGTTAATCCGTAGGTTAACCAGAACCCTTGAAGCAGTAGTGAATGAGACTACTTCTGCTCTAGGTAACTTAACCGAAGAGCAATCTGCTATGAGATTTGTCGTGCTCCAGAATCGTCTCGTTCTTGACGTCATACTGGCCGATAGAGGAGGAGCATGTAGAGTCATCGGATCTAGTTGCTGCATTTTCATTCCTAATAACGCGCCGTCTGTTTATTCAGCTATAACCAGACTTCATAAAATTGCCCATCTGTTACACCAGAATCCAGGCACCTGGACATGGTCCGGTTGGCTCTGGAGTATTATTTCTGCCTGGGGATGGAAAGTATTGTCATTCCTAGGTATAGCAGTAATGATCATATTCAGTTGCTGCCTCTGTTTACAATGTGGCCCTGCGATTTGCGGCATTTGTGCTACATCATGTATTCCAAGTCCCCGTCCTAAGTCCCGTTCCAAGACAATTCGAGACGAGCAAATGATGCTATATGAAATGATAGATGGTATCATGAATATTGATGTTTCCTGATGGAAACGTAGTGACAAGGAGGGAATGTGGAAAAGTAAATTTTGCCATGTTCTGTGTCCCTACGTGTTCCCCATCTTATGTTATATGTGCATGATTAATATGCATATGTATTCCCTTATGATTGATTAAAGACGCAATTATAGTTGTGTCCAACTCTAATATACCAGTTTCCAGTTCTCGTGAAAGCTACGAGTATTAGGCCTATGTAAAGTTACGTTGCCACGTTTCACAGTGTGCACGTTAATTCATTGAAAAGTCCCCGTTTCTAGGCCTCAAAAAGGCCCGGACTCAGATTCAGCTTCTGTCTCCTGAACCCTCTCCGAGGAGCGATACAGCCCCCACCTGTATCCCTGACCCTTCACTTACTTCCTGCCTCACAGTGCCCGGCTCGGCCTGGCTCTGCCTGCCAGTCTGCCAAGAGTATGTTATGATTCTAGTTATCAGTCCAGCCCTCCTTCTCTGCATTCCTAAGCTACTGAATCGCATCAGTAGTTTCAGTCATCGTCTAGCCTTTACGTCTCCATGTAAGAGAAATACTGTATTAATGGTCATTTAATATTCCTCAACACGCACTACATGTAGAATAATGCATGCACCAGTCTTAGTGTCTGTTAGCCTTTGCCCTGATAACTTTTGGATTCTATCAACATGTTCTTTAAACATCAGATACTAGATAGGTTTAGGTACATGTCGCTCTGACTCCCCAGACTTTAGTCTCTTCTTCTAGCGCAGAAGTCATAGCCCCCAGTTTCTCCTAGTAACACGTCATTGCCAGCTTGCGCGCACCACTAGGTCAGAGGTCCCGGCTCCTTAGGTAGCCCCCTCCATGTTTCCGCCCCATTTATGACATATTCTGTTACGTTTACATCACATGTCTATGTACACGCCTCTTGTTACTCCTACTTTATGCCTTATCTTTCGCGACTGCTACAAGCTCCGCCTACTGCTACGCCTACTGTACTGAATACTATGTATTTTGTTTAACTATATATACTTGTGCACTGTTATTAAAAGTTAGCTGTTGTCCCGATCCTGCCCCCCGACAGCTGCCATCCTATTCCCGTGCAGGTTGTCCTGTTCCTGTCCTTTATGCCTGTATTAAAACCTGCAAACTCCAGCTACCTCGAATCTTGACTCTTATTTATTGAGCTATCTGTTATTAGTATATCTTGTCAAAAATAGCACAGGTATTTAATTATTTATTTACCACACCCTAATGGCTCATCGCCGAAAGTGGGTGAGACCAATTTGTTTACAATTAAGCATTTTATCTGCTAAATCTTTAATCAATGCTATCTTTAACCCCCCTAATGAAATGTTTTGTTACATAATCTTTACCTTTTTTAAATGTTTTTTAGAATTATATTAATGAATATGATTTCCATATTCCAGTTTCTGTGTCTATAGAATGCATTTTAAGGATTTTATGTTTTGTAATTTCTGTTGTCTTTTATGCTTTGTTTATATGTGGATCTCAATCGAGTTCCAAATCATATATTAATAAAATTGAATTGAATTGAATATATATATATGTATATATTTATATATACAAAACAAGGTATGTTCCTTCCAGACTGCCCGGAACCCAAGGACAGTGGCGCACACACCGGCGGAACACACCGGCAATTAAATCCAATTCCCAACACAAAGGTCCGTGCACTCTCAGAACAGAAAACTCTGCACCAGCATTATTCCACCAAAGTGTTTAATTAACAACGCATTTCGACTTCCTACAAAAGCCTTGATCACATGAGCCGTGCAACACAAAAGAGGTAACTAATGTAGTCTGGTGGTGAAAGGAAATCAACGTAGGACCACGACACATTGGACTCAGTGGTATCAGACATCTTAGAATGGTAACGAACATAACTGACATAGTATGAATACAGATATCATATGAATACCATAATGCATTGATTTTAAATTGTATTCAAATGTTGATCCAAAATGGAGTTCCAGTAAACAGTAATATCCTGATAACAATAATGAGCATAAAATGAGTCATGTGGCATGAATATACAGATACGTATCTGACCACATAGTGAAAAGCTAAAGTGGTTCAACATAAATGAAACTTTATTGATACCACAATGTCGTGAACAAAGGTAAATATATATAACCAATGTGGTCCTGAATTTAGTGAGAGTAACTGAAAAATCGAATACTGTCAAATAGACAAGTATGTCAGTAGGACAGCATCAGATAGCAGTGAAGTAAATTAGATGACTTCATAGTTAAACAAGCCAAACACATTTTATTGCTTCAGACACTCTCACAGTTGAAAATAACTCAAATTTCAAAACGGAAGTTGAAAACATTGGCAAGTGCCTGTGCACGTCCTTCCTAGGTTATGGTCACACCTATCCCAAGCCAATTTTAATATTGGGAAAAGGCATACTCGCAACTATTGGCATGGTGCCATAATCAACTTACAAGTCTCCTAGGGCAATCTTGCTCTACGATCATTGTCAGAAGGATTGTTATAAAGTCAGCATGGGTCTGAGGTTTTATATAAGCATATATACTGCCAAGTGGCATCTGTCAAAGTTGACACACTATACAAGCTTGTGTGTATCATGGTCAGATGGAAATCGGCAAGGGCCATGAGACAAACTCAGGTTAAATTACAAAAAATTTCAAAAAAATAACATGGAATTCCCACGAATATGACAGAACTCTGTCTTGAGTACTTTACATCCCACCTATAAACAAAAAGTTACCAACTTAATGATTTTGTGATGTTGAACCCAAGGGGGAAAAGGGTAGGCAGCCCTTGCAAGTGAAATCAGGTGAGTGGGCCCCTTTCTTTCCTCCTGTAAAAAAGCAAAAGAACAGAAAAACTGGATTCAAAACTATAAACCTGACAATTTTAACAATAGTGAAGTACTACTTTAACAGTTTAACAACAATTGGCATGCTGTTGTCAATTCTCATGCACATGAAAATGGAGAAGAGAAATAGAAAATGCAGAGAATTGCAGATTCAACCTAGTTACACCATACCCACATCTGAGCCAATGGCATAATTAAAATTAACATTAACGGACACAGGGTAAACATGAAAGTGAAAATGAGTACAGTCACGCTAAGTGGGAGATCAACTGAGAGCTCTATTCCTCTTTCAGGTGAATTGCTAGCTCCTCGTCTTGGTTGAGACCCCCGGAGTCTTAGTTTGAAAGTCTATAATGTATTTAGACTCCCTCTGTCTACGTTTTAAGACTCTGTTACCCCCCTTTGGGTTCCTATTGACCTGTTCCAAGATGAATTGGAAAAGTGCTTATCGAAACAATGACGTGCTACTGGCTATTTCGGATCATTGTTGGTAATCGCCCTGCTATGCTCTAATATGCGTTTTTTTGCCATGAATGTAGTGCTGCCGATACCGATACCAAAGCTTGCAAGGACATTCTATGGTGTATATGACAACCGTAGAGTTGCAAGTGAGAAATTGTGATATGTTTTTACTGACCCCATTATAGAAGACCTGGTTCCGAAATCTGCTGTTTCTACAAGCCTTGCAGCGGCAGCAGGGAAAGAAACCACACAGACCATGTTCGTGCCTATTGGGATAAATGGTGATGTCATTGTGCACTAACAGATCCCTAAGGCTTTTCCCTCTTCTGTATATTATACTCTGTCAGAGATGGTGTCGCCAATTATGTTATCACATTTAAGGATATCCCAGTTTTTTGATAAGATACGTTTGATGTCCTTGGAGTCCGAGTTGTACGTCATGATCATTCTCGTACTGTACTCTACCGTCTCTGCATGGTCTGTATCAGTTTCAGAGATGGTCTGGGCTCTATCCACCCCATCAGCTCTTTCTCTGGCTTTCTTGATCACCCAGTTGGGATAGTCCCTAGCCTTGTAGCGCTCAACCTACGACATTGCTTTCCTGTTGATACGTTTCATCTGTATTACAGTTTTTTTCCCACAGCAGCTCACTATAAGGGATGCCCCACTTGAGATCCCCTGGATGGCTGCTGAGGGCATGAGGAATGCTGTTTCCCGCTGTAGATTTTCCTGAATAGGGCAAATGTACTCGATTTTCCTTAATTTCAAGACTTACATCGAGATTTTCAGCTTTGGTTTTGCTGATGCCCCCTCCAGATAATGAACAGGTCATCAATGTTCCGAAGCCACATTGACACATACTCAAAGTCCGATGTAAGATCAGGGTTGGAAAATATGTCTTCCTCCCAGCGACCCATAAACAGATGGGCAAAACTGAGAGCAAAACAGGATCCCATGGCTGTACCTGTTATTTGTCTGTACAGAGTGCCATGGAACATGAAGATGTTACTCGTCAGACAATACTATGTCATGTCCAAAAGCATCTCACTATGGTCACGGAATCTTACTGGTCTGGTATTGAGATAGTATGAACAGGCCTCCAACCCTTGTTGGTGTTTGAAGATAGTATATAGAGAATGTACGTCAAGGGTGATGAACGAAGAGTCCTCATCCCAGTGCATGTCTTGTATTCTGTTCAGGAAATCTTTGGTGTCCCTGAGGTAACTGTGTAGTTTCATGACATGGTCTCTGAGGAAATAATCCACGTATTTGGAGATATGTTCTGCTACACTCCACCTAAAAGATACAATAGGATGCCCAGGTGGTCTCATAGAGTCCTTATGTAGCTTTGGTAATAAATATAATACTGGGAGTACGGGGTGATCTTTTTTGAGGTAGCAGAACTCCTCCCACTCCAGGATTTCTGTGTCTTTCCACATGATCAATTTGTCCTAAATTGTCTCAATGTTCATGTTATATACGTCCATGGAAAATGGGCAGATAGAATTTTGTATCACTGAGTTGTCTCAATGCTTCAGCTATTGTTCTCTATCTAAGATGACAACATTGCCACCTTTGTCCGCTGGACGGATGACAATGTTATCATCTTTAGTGAGAGATTTGAGTGCTTGTCTTTGATCGTGAGTGAGATTCCTGTTTGTTTTATTGACTCTGTTGGATTTATGTTGGAGATTACTAAATGCCTTGCTGACACTGTCATGAAACGTGTCAATGTTGTCATCGGGTAAACTCGGCAAGAAACTTGATTTGGGCCTAAAATCAGTAGAAGCGGTCGCATCTGTGGCTTTGTCTAGCTCTTCAAGGACTTGTGTTAAACTGGTTTCTTCATTGATGACATCATTGTCATGACCTAATTCAATCATGGTGCTCAGGGTGTCTATATCTCCTGTGTTGAGATTGTCATACCTAGTGGTAGTGTTAATACTAGTTCTCTGTCTCACTCCTGATCTCCTGAGTTTGTGCCACTTCTTTAATTTTAGTTTTCTAACATACTTGAACAAATCAATTCTGGCATTGGAATAGTTAAAAGGATAGGAGGGGCAAAAGGAAAGTCCTAAACAGAGCGTTTGCTTTTCTGTGTCACTCATGCGTCTCTTAGAAAGGCTAATAACAGTTTTATTAACCTTTGTGGGATCCATTAAAAGGCTATTCTGGAGCGCGTCTTGTTGTTTCCCATGCTGCCCGACCTCGTCCTCTTCTGTCATCGTTGCTGAATTCTTTTCCATCTGTTTCTACGCGTCCTCTGCCTCTGCCTTGTCCTCTGCCTCTCTGGGCCCTCGTTTTCGGTACTGGGGTGTCCCTTGTAGTCTGTCAACCCCGGCTTAAATGCTGGTACTAGTCTAAAAAAATTATAGGACGAGGATTACGTTCATCAACTGAAGCGTTGCCCATTGTAATATCGGATTCACTTTCACTGGCTGTGTATATCTCCGATAGTATTGTTTCTTTATTGATGTCACTCACTGTTTCTTGTAATGCTTGTTGATTGTACAAATGATCATATTTCCGACTGAAAGTTAGAATCCTGCCGCTTTCGTAATCACCATAATCACGATTTAGTTTCCTCTGTTTGCGGGCCTTAATGTCCTCTTCGTGCTTCTTAAGACGATCTTTCATTTTTGTTAAAGATTTGCTCAGAATTTCCGCTTCAACATGAGTTTGCAGATCCTCTATTTACTCTTGGATCGGTTTTGATATCACGTCGCGATCTATTCATGCGTATTTAATTTCCAACATCCGCTTAGACCTCTGGGAGGAATTCTCTGACCATTCCTCAATCATTTTAGGGTTTTGTGTTTCATATGTGGGAGTTGTAAAAATTCTCAAGTCTCTAGGTACCATTTCTTGATCCACATAGTTTTGCAAAGAGATGGGCTCCCACCACTTTGAGATTTCTGTTCTCTTAAGTTTTTACAATTTGCGTAATTTCTCTTCTGTAGGTTGAACCTGAGTGGTTCTATTTTCAGTCGCAACTGCTACTCCCGGTTTTCTAGTGAAAATAACACGGGCAGCTGCTCTTCTCTCTTCCTCTTCCTCCATCATGCACTACACTTTTGTGTGTTTTGATGCCAAAGAAAACAGAGTTTGCCTGTTCCGTTGTAAGGACAGGTTCTATGTGCCTTACAAACAGAGGTGCTCAAGATGAATGATGGCCCTCGCAGGATTTGGGTGACGCTTCAAAGGGGTATTACGGTCAGAGTAATGATATTCAGTCTGCTGTATGAATTATTGCATTAGGTTCTGTGGAAACAGGGCACCGCAATGAGCCAATACCGCCACTTCCCCGGGAAGTGAAAATGGCACCCACCCACCGATGGGCAGCACACCCTCCTCCCACTGGGGGCTGACAGTAAAGACATCCGCTTAACTCTGACACTCCACTTGCAATCTCAATCCGATGCCCCTTCTGTTTTCCTGCTCCTGATGAATTGTGGCCGGTCCAAATGTAGTCCGCAATAGAAATACAAAACAAGGTACGCTCCTTCCGGACTGCCCGGGACCCACAGATAGTGGTGCACACGCCGGCGGAGCACCACGCCAATTAAATCCAATTCACAACCCGAAGGTTCATGCGCTCTCAGAACATTAACTATGAAGTTATCTATTTTACGTCACTGCTATCCGACGCTGTCGTATTGACATACTTGTGTATTTGACAGTATGCGATTTTTCAGCTACTCTCACTAAATTCAGGATCACATTGGTTACATATATTTACCTATGTTCACCACATTGTGATATCGATAAAGTTTCATTCACGTTGAACCACTTTAGCTTTTCACAATGCGGTCAGATACGTATCTGTATATTCATGCCACGTGACTCATTTTATGGTCATTATTGTTATCAGGATGTTACTGTTAACTGGAACTCCATTTTGGACCAACATTTGAATAGAATTCAGTTATGTCCGTTACCATTCTAAGATGTCAGCCTCCACTGAGTCCAATGTGTGGTGGTCCTACGTTGATTTCTTTTTAACACCAGACTACATGAGTTACCTCTTTTGTGTTGCACGGTGTTGCATGGTTCATGTGATCAAGGCTTTTGTAGGAAGTCGAAATGCGTTTTGAATTAAACACTTTTGTGGAATTATACTGGTGCTGAATTTTCTGTTCTGAGAGCGCACGGATCTTTGTGTTCTGAAAATATATATATATATTCTTTAGTTTTGTTTATGTATCAATTGAGACACTTGTCGATTATGTTCCACATATTTATATTGCATATATTATGAATCATATATTTTTTGTTGTAATGGTTTGGCATTATGCAATCATTACATATCAAGGTCTATTCAGTTATTGGCATTAATTTTGTAGCAACTAATATTTGTGACTCACTCAATATGGCGACCATTGTAGTCTGTTTTTTATTTTTATTCAGGCATGTGTCAATTGAAATCACCTGTGTACGACCTATAAATTGGTGTTACATTTCGGGCCGCGTCATGTGAACAAGCTCCTTCACGGAGCGAAACGCGTCATGGATGACATTATGTCCTTTACTTTCTGTTGTGTGGAATAAAATCCTGCCTTTTCACTTGAAAAAGACTTGCTGCCTTTCTTTGCCTTCTGATGCTGTGATCGTTTTAAAAGTCATTTAGAAGAGGTCCTTACCTGGCTGTTCTCACCGTGGAGTGGTGAGCAGGAACATTGTTGTATATATATATATATATATATATATATTGTGCTCCAATTCTTGCCACCTCTCAAAGAATTACCCACACTCACGGGTTTGCCGTATTTAAAAGGTTGCTTTATTTCAGACAGACAGACGCCCTCGCGTTTCGGCACTCAGCCTTTCTCGATGTCGGTGGCCACCAAACACCGGCATGATTTTAAACAAAATTTCCCCACAATCAAGGAAGGACTACACGCTAGTCAACATTTACCTAGCGCCATATTGGAGTGGTGTGATATTTACAAGATAGAATCTTATTCAATACATATCGTGATTATAACGAACATGTAACACACTCCCAGTGTACGTAATTACGAATCATGAAATGTACATATATTGCATCCATTTCAACATACAAATTTTGTATTAAAACGAATTACTTCTACAACCAAAAAACAATTCAGCCGTGGATCGGCCATTGTCCTCCCTTTGATGTTAATCAGGTCTTTTTTTAGTGTAAAAAGAATCAACCTTATTTTTTTTTTATTTTTTTTTATTTTATGAATTCATTATTATCAATTTGATATATATGATAATTCAACGTTCAAGTCCTTATTAGTCTCAGCGGACTCACCAAGTCATTTTCTAGATTTATAATTTTTTCTCAGAATTATAACTAGTATTTACCAAAACCCAATTATCAAAAAACAAATGAATCAAATCAAAGTTCTAATCCATTCGACAATCCTTCACCCTGGATATATCCATTTACATATGTATATAAGAATATACCCATATATATACAAGTTTGTCTCATCTAAACTAAAGATATTTATCTCAGCATTTTTGCAATTCATCTATGAATTTTTACACAAACTGGTGTACATTCAAATACATATATACATATATACAGGCCTACCATCTATATTAGAGATATCATCATAGCATCTTTGCAATTCATCTAAGAATCATTTCATGTACCAATGTGAACCATCAATTCTTCGCCATAATTCAAACCCCATGGTGTTTTTGTATGTAGGTCGATAATATATCTTGATTCGAGCCTACGAAGTTTTTTCAATCTATCCCCACCCCTGACACTCTCATATATATATTTATATATTTTTATATATATATATATATATATATATATATATATATATATATTCCTGAACTCCGCAAGACGTCCACTTTGGAAAAACGGAACCGACAACGGTAATATGCCTTCTCAATTCTTTTATTTTCAGGGTGCAAGTCTCGCCACAACACGTTTCATATATATATATATATATATATATATATACATATATATATATATATATATATATATATATATATATATATAGAGAGAGAGAGAGAGAGATGTTATGTTATGCTATGTTAGTATGAATTTGTAAAGCGCACTACACCATAGGTTTCCTGGCGCTAGGTATGTATGAAGAAGGCGCGGCAAAGCAGGTTAACAGGGCTGAGAAAATAACCAGGTCTTTAGGCCCTTTCTAAAGCTCAGTAAGTTGTTGCTGGTCTTATTCGCCAAGGAGAGGGAATTCCAAAGCCTGGGTGCCAAGTATGCGTACCTGCGACTGCCTATTTTATTCTGTTTGATGGTGGGGGTGACAAGTAAGTGGAGGTAGGCTGAGCGGAGATTGCGGGCCGGGCAGTGCTTTACAATGAGTCCCTTCATGAATTCGGGGCTATTGCAATAGAGTGTTTTAAAAATTAGGCAGCCTGTCTTGAAAGCAGCTCTTTTTTCAATGGGTAACCAATGCAGTTTACGCAGCAGGGGCCTGGCCGATTTCCATCTTGGGGTTTTGTATATTAGTCTTGGCAGGACCTATCCAATGCTGTGAGCAGTAGGAACCCGAACCTCTTTTGGGATTTGATTAATAGATCTAGACAGAGGAAATCGCAACCATTGGCTGCACACATAACTAGTCAGCAATGGTTTGATCATTTCTCATCCCTGTATGGAGGCACTGAGGAAACAACTAGCACTGGGACGGATAGTTTGGGTGAGGGGGATACCTTAGGGGTGGACGACCTCCTATTTACGACCACAGAGGTAGTGGCGGCGATCAGACATCTAACCCCTAAGAAAGCTGCCGGACAGGATGGGATTCCTGGAGATTTGTTGATGGTGGAGCCACAGGCCTGGGCTAAATTAATAGCCATAATAATGAATCTGATCACTAGGGGTCATCAGGTGCCAGATTCTTGGAAAGGGGCAGAGGTGGTAACCGTGTTCAAGAAGGGGGCAAGAGAGGACCCTGCAAACTACAGACCTATCAGTTTGATAGACATAATCCAGAAAGTGGTTGGCAGGGTCATCATCTCTAGAGTAGGAGATTGGATGGAGGAGGCCACTATTCTTTCCCACTTACAAGCGGGCTTTAGAAGAAAGGTAGGCACGATGGACCAGGTCTTTCGCTTTTTTGTCATCTATTGGAAGGCAGTGACCATCAAGAAAGGTAGTTTATATATGGCCTTCATAGATCTCAAAACAGCTTTCGACCTGGTCCCTCGCGCAAAATTATGGAAAATCCTAGGGGAGATGGGTTTTCCCAGTGGTCTCCTTAAACTAATCGTAAAGCTCCACGAGGGGAATTATGCGAGGGTTAGATGGGGATCCCAGGGACAGTTAACAGATAGGGTCCCTGTGAGGAGAGGAGTACGCCAGGGCTGCGTTATGGCTCCGACACTTTTCTCCCTATTTGTGAATGGAGTGGTGGACCATCTGAATGGGGAGGAGGCGGATGCCCCATCCCTGGCGGGGGAAAGAATCCCCACTTTACTCTTCGCCGATGATACCTTATTAATCTCCAAATCCCCAGTGTGCCTGCAAAAACTCTTGAACCGGTTTAGCTCCTTCTGTATCACCCGAGGCTTAACCATTAACACGTCAAAAACTAAATTGATGGCACTTTCCCCCTCCAAGAGATTCAAAAATAATCTCCTGCTTAATGGTGTTCCTTTGGAGTTGGTTGAATCCTTTGATTACCTTGGTGTCCGGATAAACAGTCGCATGTCTTGGAAGAATCATTTGGCCAAAATGCTACTCAGTCACCAAAGAGTATCCGGGGTGACTTTGAGCGAGCTCCGTGAATCAAGCAGTAAACCTGTCTCCCCTGCTATGGCCATTTACGAGGGCCAGATTCTCCCTGCGGCATTATACGGCTCTGAACTCTGGGGGTTCGAAAATGTGTCTGAACTATCGACAGCGGAAAATAACTTTCTAAGGAAGGTGGTGGCTCTTCCTACTTCCACCCCATTGATCCCCCTGAGACTAGATCTGGGCAGAAGAGCATTAAAGGACTTGGTAAAGCTTCGCCCGTTGCTCTTTTGGACTCGCTTGAGAAGAACTGCCGAGCTTGCAAAATACGCTGAAGGGCTTGATGATCTTCTGCCACTGGACACGGGTAAAAAAATAGTATGGCTGAATAGACTGAAAGACCTGGTTCTTAACCTGGGGTTAAGGGATGCATGGGAGTCACAATCGCCACCACCCAAGGAAGTGATTAAAAACCTATATTGGGACTGGGTCCAGAACAATGCGCTGAGGGCTGCGGATGGGGGCACACTTACGGATCAATTCTTGTTATTTAAGTGTGTGAGGAAATTGGAGCCCTTCCTCGACCTGATAAATAAACCCCTAGATCGTGCGTTATACCTAAAACTGCGATATGGGACGCTTCCAGTGCATGAGTTCACGGCGAGGTGGTCAAACTCTGGTGCCCCCCTGCGTTCATGCCCAGGTTGCGTGGCACCAAAGGAGTCTGTGGCCCACTTGTTTTTTGCCTGCCCAGCTTACAAAGGAGCTCGGAATCTGTGGTTGAAACCAGTCTGCAGGGAATTGGGGTTGAGGTGCCATAACCAGGCACTTCGTGTTCTCTCTACGGACAGCTCATCTTCCATCATGATTTGCGGGGTAGCAAAATTCTTGGGTAGTGCGTGGTTGACGCGCTCCAGATTATTGAAACTGCGTCCGGGGGTCTTAACGGTCTAATGCTGCATGCGCTGGTAGTAAATTAGAGTCTGCTGTGCATCTTCTTTTATTTGTTTTAATAATTTTATGGAGAATTGGTAAATGTATATGTATATGTATTTCTTTTATGGTGATTAATTTGCCGAATAAAGATTATTATTATGATATGATATGATATTAGTCTTGCCGCCTGATTTTGAACGATTTGGAGGCGGTGAAGCAAGGACTGAGGTACACCAAGGTAAAGGGAGTTGGAGAAGTCAAGGCGAGATAGCACCAAGGAGATCACCACTTGCACAAGGGCTGCGTGCGATAACAGGTGAGAAATCTTTCTAATTTTCTGCAGCTGAAACATGCTGGAGGAGATCACTGCCCCTGCGTGTCCTTTAAGGGAGAGGTCGGAGTCGATAACCACCCCTAGGCTCTTCACCGAGCCTGAAGGTGTAGGAGGGGGGCCTAGTACAGATGGCCAGAAGTGTGGGCCCCAGTATACCACACTGTTTCCTGGCAGAATGAGTTCCGTTTTCCCAGGATTAAGTTTAAGCTGATTGTGATTCACCCACAGCTGTATGTGGAGCATCACTGCTTGAAATTCTGTGACCGTGTTAGGGGAGTCCAGAGGGAAGATGATCTGAAGATCATCGGCGTAGTTGAAAACTGTGATCTTCCAATTTTTTAGTGAGTGGATCAACGGCCGGAGATGCAAATTAAAAAGCAATAGTGAGAGAGAGGATCCCTGGGGTACTCCGCATACTATAGGTGTCTTGGTGGCCGTCTAGGGACCCAGTCAGATCGTTTGTGATCTACCAGAAAGGAATGACTTAATCCACTCGAAGGCAGGGCCCTGGATGCCAGCTTGTCTGACACGGTGAAGCAAGATGTTGTGGTCCACCGTGTCGAACGCGGGTGAAAGATCCAAGAGCACCAAAGCCTGCGGAGCCCCCTTGTCGGCGTTTTCCCTCAGAGTATCTAATACTGCTAAGATGACGGTCTCTGTAGAATGTGCAGGCCTAAAGCCTGCTTGGTTGGGTTCGAGGAAACTGGAGGTTTCGATGAACTTAGAAAGGTGATTAGTTACATGGGCCTCCAGAATCTTTGCCAGATAAGGCAAAAGGGAGATGGGGCGGTAGTTAGAAAGGTTAGTGGGGTCCGCCCCAGGTTTCTTCAGTAGAGGAACCAGTATAGCCTCTTTTAAGGTACTAGGAACAAAGCCCTTGCCAAGGGATTCGTTCAGGAAAGGGAGGATGCTGTGAGGTAGGGTAGAGAAGATATCCCTGAGGACAGGGGGAGGACAGCAGTCGTTTGGAGAGCCCGATTTTATGCGGGTTAAGAGCTCTGAGAGGATGCTCGGGCTGATGGCGGGGAAGTGTGTAAATGAAAGTGGATTGAAAAGGGTAGGGTCCGATGAGCTGGCAGAAGTGGGAAGGGGGATGTTATTCTTGATAGTCACGATTTTTTCGACGAAGAAGGTGTTTAGAGAATTACATGTCTCTTCAGTAGGGTCCTGCGCAGGTACAATTCTGTCATCATTGGTGAAGTCATTCATGATTTTAAAAATTTCCTTTGATTTGTTATGGGCTAGGAGAATTCTTTCCGAGACATGTGCTGCTTTGGCCGAGGAGATCGCGCTTTTATATTTTTTTCGGGCCGCCACAAAGAGCAGTCTGTCTACCGTGGAGTAGCCGCGTCTCCAGTTCCGTTCGAGTTGGCGGAGATTAAGCTTTTGTGCCTTAAGGTCAGTGGAGAACCATTTTTGGGTGTTGCCATGCCTTGCACGTGAGAATTTGGTGAGAGGGGCATACCTATCGCTGGCCGACTGTAGCCAGTTGGTGATGTCTGCCCCCATTGAGTCGACATTGGGGTTGGCTTCGACGATGGAGAGTCCATAAAACCTTGGGAGTCGTAGGTGCTCCATTTGCGGGACAGCCCTCCAGCCAATATATGGGGCTTGACCCTCCCCTTGACTGTGGCAGTGACATCAATCAGGTGGTGATCTGACCAGATACAAGGGGAGATTATTGGGCTTGATAGAGTGAGGTTATGAGACCAAATATGGTCGAGAATGTGACCCTTTATATGGGTGGGTGTAGTAACTTGCTGAGTCATATTGAGGCTGGTGAGTAGCTCAAAGAGTTCAGTGGCATGTGGTCCTCCTCGAGCGTCATTGAACCAGTAATTGAAATCGCCGAAGAGTAGTAACTTAGTATGGCAGGTCATCAAGTTCGCCATCTGTTCACTTAAAGAGATGGGAAATGAGGGCATGGGCTGGGGAGGGCGATAGATAAGTATAAGTGCAACAGCGCCTGCGTCAGTTTCAAGATTGCTAACCAGGTTTTCCACTTCTGGTAGGGCTAAGGAAGCGGTAGCAATGAACTTGAAATTTTTGTGGATAAGGCTGCTACCCCTCCCCCAGGTCTACCCGATGTTCGATTTACATTAAGAATGTAATAATCTGGGGGAGGGCGGCCAGTAAATCTGGGGTGGAATGTGAAGTGAGCCAGGTTTCGGTGATCATTAGCACGTCAGGTTTTCCGAAGTTAGTAAGATAAAGATATCTTGACCATTGAACGCAAGTTGAGGTACAGCACCCGGAGAGACGTGTCGTTACTTATAGCAGGAGGCGTAATGTAGGGGGAGGGGAGGGTGGCCGGGCAGACTTTATTAGTGGGAGAACCACTGACATTACATAAGATGCCCAAGGACCGAATACGATCAAGGACAGCTGGGGAAAGCGAAGCGGGCGAGGGCTGCAGCTCTCTAAGTGCCCCTGAGGAATAGGAGAGGAATGGCGTAGGACTTTTGGCCCCTGAACCCGGTCGGTGCGGACGGGCGCAGACGGGCGCAGATGTTTGGCGCGCCGTCGGCGCGCCCGCGGCGCCCGTCCGCTGCGCTCCCGTGGGGAGACCTGCATTTGGGCTCACGTCCCGCATCCAGGCTCCGCCCCGTCCATTCCGGTTGGGTAAGGCCTGAGGGAGGTGAGCAGGGGGAGTGTTTAGGCAGCCCTGAGGATCGCGATTCGAGTGAGGTGAACAATTTTAAAAACTTTAAAAGCACACTAATTCCAAATCAATTTGCACACAAGCGCACGTTTTTACAGGTCAAAACAGCGCAGATTAACGAGCAGCGCGCGATAACAACATACAATTGCCTGCTTACTACGGGGAGCTGGCTTTTAACCCAAAGATCCCGCCTCCCGGCTCCGCCCCGTCCAGGCCGGTTGGCTAAGGCCTGAGGGAGGTGAGCAGGGGGAGTGTTTAGGCAGCCCTGAGGCTCGCGATTCGAGTGAGGTGAACAATTTTAAAAACTTTAAAAGTACACAAATTCCAAATCAATTTGCACACAAGCGCACGTTTTTTCAGGTAAAAACAGCGCAGATTAACGAGCAGCGCGCGATAACAACATACAATTGCCTGCTTACTGCGGGGAGCTGGCTTTTAACCCAAAGATCCCGCCTCCAGGCTCCGCCCCGTCCAGGCCGGTTGGCTAAGGCCTGAGGGAGGTGAGCAGGGGGAGTGTTTAGGCAGCCCCGAGGATCGCGATTCGAGTGAGGTGAACAATTTTAAAAACTTTAAAAGCACACAAATTCCAAATCAATTTGCACACAAGCACACGTTTTTTCAGGTCAAAACAGCACAGATTAACGAGCAGCGCGCGATAACAACATACAGTTGCCTGCTTACTGCGGGGAGCTGGTTTTTAACCCAAAGATCCCGCCTCCAGGCTCCGCCCCGTCCAGGCCGGTTGGCTAAGGCCTGAGGGAGGTGAGCAGGGGGAGTGTTTAGGCAGCCCTGATGATCGCGATTCGAGTGAGGTGAACAATTTTAAAAACTATATATGTATATATATATACGCACGCAAAAAGAAGTGTCCTTTCCCTTTCTGATTCCGGACGCAGGGAATCGAGGAGAAATGGTACTTCGGATATATATGTGTGTATATAGATATATATATATATATATATATTCACTGAAAAAACCATAGGTTATAGACCATATATAGTTAGGAATTAGCATTTACAAAACCTTGAAAATTCACTGAAAAAACCATAGGTTATAGACCATATATAGTTAGGGATTAGCATTTACAAAACCTTATTTTACTCACACAAAACCATTGAAATTCCATATATAGTTAGTTGTACTAACTATATATCGCGCATCCGCAATCCACTGCTGATCATGTCACATATTACATCATTCATGACATGGTCAGTGACATCACTGATGACATCACTGATGACATCTCAAATGACATCACTGATGACATCACTGATGACATCTCAATGACATGACTGATGACATCACTGATGACATCTCATTTGACATTACTGATGACATCACTGATGACATCATTCATGTGATAATACGATGAACTTCTTCAGACTCTAAAATAACCTTAGATACACTCAGTGTAAACAGACACTCACAGACTGTCACTCATCCATGGAGTTACTCACACACCTACTCAGTCATGCAAAGAATCAATTACACCTCCATTTCCTCAACTATACAGTTATACATACCTTACTTATTCAAACATATACTAACACATATTTACTCTCTTTTACAATCCCTGATACAAGTTCACAATGATCAATACAGCCACTCACACATTCACGGGCTCTTATGCACAGTTATTTATATATGTCAACTCTCACATGTACTGTGTTTTACATATGTTCTTACTTTGACATGTAGCACTCAGATATCCATTCACTCACCAATGCACTCAGTCAACCGCCCATACACCTGTTTCCACATGCACTTTTGAATCCATATATCTAGTGAATCAACTGCTTACACATCTATGCACAGAGTCATACACCTCCCAGCCACCCACACACACACTCAGTCTCCCATACAAATACTTGGGCAACCAATCAATAACCCATATACTTACTCATATAGCTACTGATCAACACATGCAGCAGTTTACAGAATAACAGACATAATGATGCACAAATTAAGACAGTTTACTCACTAACCCATGCACTCAGTGACACACATTTAATCACTCACTCATACAGTCAGTCACACACCTACTAAATCCTTCATCCAGACACTTATACATCCACTCATTCTTCAATATGTAAGACATTTGAGATGTCATCAGTGATGTCATTTGAGATGTCATCAGTGATGTCATCAGTCATGTCATTGAGATGTCATCAGTGATGTCATCAGTGATGTCATTTGAGATGTCATCAGTGATGTCATCAGTAATGTCACTGACCATGTCATGAATGATGTAATATGTGACATGATCAGCAGTGGATTGCGGGTGCGCGATATATAGTTAGTACAACTAACTATATATGGAATTTCAATGGTTTTGTGTGAGTAAAATAAGGTTTTGTAAATGCTAATCCCTAACTATATATGGTCTATAACCTATGGTTTTTTCAGTGAATTTTCAAGGTTTTGTAAATGCTAATTCCTAACTATATATGGTCTATAACCTATGATTTTTTCAGTGAATTTCAATGGTTTTTTAATAGCAAATATCAAAACCTTTACAATGTATTCTTCTTTAAATCGAAAAATATTTTTTACATGTTTTTAATACAATTTTTTTTTTATTATTTTTATTGTTTCGCTCCCGGTACGCGAACCGGTTAGCTTCCCGTTAGCTCAATTCGGAGCCGCGACCCGGTCCGCGAACCGGTAAACGTTCCGTTTGCGCAACTGTCGCGTTAGAAAACAACATCGTGACGCGTCGCGTCAGCATGACGTTTCGCGTTCTCGCGTGATACTTCATATGACGTGCTACGTTAGCGTACCCGGAAGCGCAGCGGTACGCGAACCGGAAGCGATCCGCGGCGCGGCGCCGACCGCGTAACGTAAACACAGCAGGTCATGTGACTCGGTAATAACACTTTTCATTGGTTCATTTCACTTTTGGTTTCCTAATGATGTAATACTAGGTCATGTGATCTAAAATGAACACTTTTCATTGGTTTAGAACTTTTGCTTTTCCCAAATGATGAAAACCCCTCCTTCTTTCCTCACTCTGACTTTCATCTTGGTGAGAGAAAGACCCTTTATTTACATTGTGACATGGCTTCATTAGTAGCTTCAGCTGGTTCTAACCCACCACCTCCACCAAATCCAAAGAAGAGAGGACCACCTGCTGAAGTAATTTTACAACAAGAAGAGGAAGAACAGGAAGAGGAGGAAGAGGAGGAAGAGCCAAGGTTTTTGCCAGAGGAGCCCAGGAGGTATAATCGAAAAGAGAACTACATTTGGCAATTCTATAAATTTCCTGAGGGGCAAAAAAAAGTAAATGCACGCTACGTGTTTTGCCGTATATGCGGTGATAGACTGTCAAGGGGAACTGAAAAAAAGTACAGTTACGGCAATTACACTATGCATCGGCATATGAGTAGGTGGCATCCTAATAATTATAGTGCTGCCCAGCTACGTGATGAGCAACAAAATCCCCTTCCGATGGCAAGAAGATCGGTTGTTCCAGAGGTGTCGGGACCAGAGGCGAGGGAGATGATCCCAAACATTCAAATGTTGTTTGGGCACGTGAAGCAAGTGTGCGTGCACTGCGGCGATTTCATTTGCTACAGGGAAAGTAGCATCATTTTGATTATGAGAGCTATTCAGAATCATGTTAATGTTTGTCCGAAACGACCCAAAAAATAAATTCTTTTTTTTTTGTTGCTCCTGTTGAGCCCTTTACAATGGATCGTTTTTGTTTCCCCCCCCCAAAAAAAAACAAAAAAAATATAAAAACGTTCAGAAAATACAAAAAAAGTAAAAAAATGTTCAAAAAATACTAAAAAAAATATAAAACAACAAAAACATTAAAAAAAAAGTTCTTTTCAGAACTACCTCCCCGTTATAAAAAAATTGGTAGAATATTTGGAACTCTGCCAACCTCTATTTCTCTTAGTTCGCTCCCCGGAGCGCTACCCGGTACGCGAACCGGAAGCTAACCAAAAAAATTATTTTTTTTAAAAAAGAACAGTAAGTATAAGGGAAGGAAACAGACAGTTATGTGAAAAGAAAGACAGCTCTAGGGAGTAAACAAGAGATACTGTTACCCACAATCCACTGCTGATGATGTCACATATTACATCATTCATGACATGGTCAGTAACATCATCAGCAGTGGATTGCAGGTAACAGTATCCTTAGTTTACTCCCTATAGCTGTCTTTCTTTTAACATAACTGTCTGTTTCCTTCCCATATAGTTACTGTTCTTTTTTTAAAAACATTTTTTTGATCAGTCAGAAACAGTGACATTAATAGAAACAGAGAGAGTGAACAAGAGTGAAGAACTATGGTCCTCCTCAGCCACCCTCAGAAAACCAAGGGGGTCAAGATACATCTACCGTGCCCCCTTCTACCCATTCTGAACATTATTTGCCCTCCATCTTGTATCTTGATTCGACCGAAACACAAAATGGTGGACTCCCGTAACGCTGCTGGTTTGCGAACCGGGCCACTTCCCGGGAAGCGGTCCAAAAAAAAAGGTGGGAAAGTAATTCACAGACACTAAGAGTAATAGAAACGGAGTGAGTGAACAAGACTGAGGAACTATGAGAAGAGAGGGACTGAGAAAAAGAGTGGAAGGAGTTGAGTAAGTAGGTAATAGAGAAAGGAATGAGGAAAGTAGCAAAGGCAGGAAACTGAGGGTTAAAGAAGTGAAGCAGTGGAACTAATAGTAGGTGAATGTGATAGAAATGTAACGAAAAGAGTACAAAATATTTACCTTATAATTGCCGTTAAATTACTCACTTTTTGTTTTTATACTTTCAATCTGTGAAAGAGAGAACCAACATTTGAAAAATATTAAAACATGTATTTAAAAATTACAAAAGACAAGGGAAAAGATTGAAGGACAAATAGTTTTTCAACAACTTTGACACTGACAGAAGCTTCTGCTTCTCCAGGCCCCCTACACAGTCCTAAAGATATACATTTTAAACTAACAGTATCTTGATGCAGATGAAGTGAGGCCTATCTTAAAACATGGTGCATCTTTTGCATTGCTCTTGTTTCAGAAAAGTGTCGCTTCAGGATGCCAATAACATGTCTCCTATCCAGAGGTTTGTTTGAGGTGAGGCCTACTCAGAGTTCAAGATGAGATTTACACTTGTTGAAGTGTACAGAGGAGATAATATCTGTGAAAGTCTACCAATGAAGTGAGTCATGTCCACTGCACTCTTCAACAAAGTACAAACCTCCTATGTTTCCCTGGACAGACCTAAACTTGATCTGCACAATGTGATTCGTAATGATAGGAAACACAGGTGATGTAATTGAAATACGTGCAATTTATTTTGCTCATTTCTCAATCACATCACTTGCGTTTCCTTTGCTTAGGTATCTCATTGTGCAGATGTAGTCTAGCATATGAAAGAATACGCAGAAGTGCAGCACTGTATGCAACACCTTTGACACTTACAGAAGCCTCACCTTCTCCATGCCTCCTACACAGTTCTACATGTACATCATAAATGCAAACAGTACAGAATTAATTATACATGTTAAATGGTTTATTTTTGCTGTTCTCAGAATGTATCAAAATTCACTAAAAACAGTGACTTAAAGGTATTCATCATATAACAGCAGGGGAAAAAAAACACAATCAAAATGATTGTGTTTAAAAAACCCATACAACATCAGAAATCAGAATTCAGAACTCCTTAAAGTTAACTTACTTTCCATGACGTCCAAGGATGTCCTATGAACAGCTTACACTCTTTTGTGCTGTTATTACTTTCAGCCCGCCACTTTCTGAAAGAAAATCTCCATCGTTTTTAAAAACACGTTACATCGAATAAATGACTTCTTGCTCTCTACCACAAGTTTCCTCAAGGCCAAATCTGGTCAGAGCCATTTATAACTCTTGGATTTCTTGTAAGCCAATCCCGTCATTTGGAATTTCCGCAACTTTCAGAATTAAAATGTTGAAGATCATTTTCACAATCCTGGAATAGTAATATCTTCCCCTTCTTGCTCAGTCATGTTCTACATTTCCTATGACACTGATACTGCTTACTATGAAGCAGACTTACACTACCTCTATGACTACTACAATTATTTAATTCTCTACATCACTTTTAATCACAAAGCAATGTAAAACAGTAGACAGCATTGCAGACTTACATTCCCTCTACTCCATGTTTTGATTGGCTGCTTCAATTAGCTTATAAAAAGAAACAGTTTTTCTGAACTCATTCAAAGTGCACATATTTCTCCATGACGTCCAGTCCTATGGTTAGAAGTTATGTCTCTGAACTACACTTATCCTCAAGGCCAAATTGTGTAGGAGCCATTAGAACTTCTTGAAATTCCACAGAGCACATCCCGAGATTATTTCCCTAAAATATTGGTTTTAAAAACACCAGGTAAGAGTTTTTAAGGTCATACGGCAATTGTTTTTTGAAAATTAAAACAGAATCATTGCAGAATGACCAGCCATTTCTAGACTTTAAATAAGCTGTGTAATGTCCTGATGTTATTGAAGGGCCGTCATGATATATAATTGCTGCAGTTACAAAAGTCCTTCCTGATATTGACAACTGCGAAGCTACAAAATTTTTTATTAAAGTTGTCAATTTTGTTCCATCAGGCCTACATCGTTGGAACATTAAAATGACGTACTGGCCATATGTTCGTATAAATAATGTGGACATCATTTCAGATTTACATTGGCTACACTCCATGTTGTGATCAGCTGCTTTTACTAGCTTATTAAAGGAGACTGATTTACTGTCTGGCAAAGTTAAATATATAAATCTTTCTGAGTCTACACTAGTAGTACTTGATACCATACAGTTCTCGCAGTCATGCTGCCATTGATAAGAAAGCCCAAACAGCTGATCTACATCTACACCTTCAGCATGTAATACATCAAGCATGTACATTAAAAACTCCTGACAATCTTGCTGAATATTTTGAGAGAATTGTGTTTGGCCTGAACATCTGTCTAACAGATTTCGAATTTCAGACACACTTTCTATGTTTCTTCTATCAGTGCTACATTTCTCTAACACAGAATTTAACAAACTGCAAAATCTTTGATCAGAATTGACCACAATCTCTTCTTTTACATTTTCTAGAGAAAACAAAACATTAACCACTACATTAGCATAGCAGTTGACACCAGAACTGTTTTCAAACTGAAAACCAACAACATCTTCAACAGAATCCTTTTTGTTTCTGCTTGTAATTTTAGGTTCATTGACTTTTTGTCTTTTTGCTACAACCTCCCCAGTATTGTTCTCATTTCTTCGTTTCCGGCCTACCACACGTTTCTCAAACAAAGGATACTGAGGCAAATGTGGCGCATACTCTCTTCTTAACCTATTGTATTCCTTAACACAATCTAGATCCGCACAAATGTTTGTGACATCACACTCAATCAAGTACAATCCCGATAAAGTTCTAACTCGTGACAATGCCACATATGCCATACCCTCCTTGAACACAGAACTGCCAATATTCACCAATGCACTGTCTACACTTAAACCTTGCGATTTATGGATTGTCACCGCATATGCCAAGCAAACAGGAAACTGCTTACGGCGAACATATAAGTCTTTTACAAGCAAAAATCTAGCAGAACAACGACCAATTAGCTGTACTTCCTCAATGCCATCAAATTTAATTTTTAAAAATTCAATTCCATCTCTATTTCTGTATTTCACAAAATCAACAACATTACCCATTGATCCATTTACCAGACCTCTTTCAACATGTAAATTCCTTCTTAAAATTATACGGCAGTTCAAGCACACATTCAGAGTCTTTTCAAAACCTGCAGTTTTAGATATACTCTTCTCTAATGAATCCAATTTTGTTTTCAGATTCTCAGACAAAATAATTGTTGATCCCATATGCTCTACTCTATCAATAGCTTCCAGTTTCACAATCTCTTGCTTTTCTAAATGCAACATTTTGTTGTTAAATTTGGCACATTCTGCAAGAGTTGGCATCAAACATATTCCAGATTTCTTCTCAGTAATTTTCTGAAAAATATTCTCAGGCACAACATCTTGTTCTGGATATAAATTTGACAGTAATCGTGCATGTAAAGCTTCTTTCCCATGCTCGGTCACTTTTCCAATTCTAACATCTTGTAGAATAGTCTTGTAAACTTCATCCTTCGCCTGACGCATATTTTCATGCAGTTCAGCATAATTGAAGTTTAACCATATATTGACGTTGCCAATGCTGCCTAGGCACTTCCTGGTATCTTCATGCGTGAGCATTTTGAACACAGGTTGCCCTTTCACTGGTGTCAGCTGCAAAAGATCTCCGAAAACAATGATGTGTTTGCCACCAAATACCACATCATACTCTGTTTTGAGAACTTCTTGCATCCTCAAATGCACAAAGGCAAGCATGACATTGGAAACCATGCTTACTTCGTCAATGATAAGAAGTTTCATTTTCCTCAAGATTCTTGAAACTTCAAAACAAGCATCTCCAGATAGCTTGTGATATTGTAATTTGTTGTCATGCTCCACTGGCAGCATCAGTAAACGATGTAAAGTAATCCCTTTAATATTATGTGCTGCCAGTCCAGTTGGAGCAGTGACAACACAAGACAGCGATGACTCTGTCCTTTCCTGCAAATAGCATGAAATTGCTTTAATGAGGAAACTTTTTCCAGTTCCCGCTTCTCCACTCACGTACAGTCGGACAGGCTTCAACGACGTACATGAGCACTCTTTCTTATCATGACTTAATCCATGATCAATTTGCATGGTAACTTCGTCATATATTTTCCTCTGCTCAACGTTGAGTTGTCTTTCCAACTCTTCTAAGTTAACCGCATCCTCCTGAGCATGTGCCATGGCTCTTTCCACTTCATTCATAGCAGTGGCAGCTTCATTTTCGATAACAGGTCCTCCTAGTGGATCCTGACTCAATGAAGCAGAACTCTGACTGTCCTGAGAACTGTCTCTGGCAATCTCGGCTGCAATTGTTGCTTCCTGCTCAATTTCCGCATTCAACATTTCTACATATTTGGGAAAAGCAGGACATTCTATGGTCTCCTTGGCGGCATTGAAAGAGTCTTCGTAACAGAGGAAATCTCCAAGCAGTTCCTCTTCTGCACGCCAAGGCTTGAAAAGTTGCAAAAGTGCTAAATAGAAAAACTCCTTTTTTTCAGGAGATTCGCCACTCAATTTTCGATGGTTTACCAAGTGGCATTTTCTTTGCTTGACCAGATATCCCTCACTTCCTATTACAGCATGCACTCCTTTCTCAGTATCTTCTTTGATGTTCCTCTTGAATATGTAATTTTGCAGAACCTCATACAGACAAACATTCTCGAGGTGACTGCTTCGATTTGGATAATATGTATCCAACATGTTTGTCTTCAAAATGACGGTACTGTTTGGCTCCTTTTCCGCCAAATACTCAATTTCCCGCACAGGTTTGAGAACTCGATTACGCGTTGCAGCAAGACCAAGACTCGCCCAAACGATACTCCTGGACTTGGCATAGAGACTTGCTGAAGACAACCGGTCAGAACATTCGTACGCTCCGATTTCTCGATGCGACAACATCTTCAGACTGAAACTGTACAACTTCTTGCTGAGGCTCTTTTCATGGGAAATGTCCTCCCACATATCCTTCAATTCTGTCTTCTCTTTTTTGGTGATGTAAGACGTCACATACCGAGCCACAGCCATACAGTTATCAGCCACAAACTGTATATCCATGTTAGCATTCCACATGGACAAAATCACCGGGTTGTAGTCGTTGATGTACTTGGACTCTTCGTTCCTCTTCAAATTGTAAGTGTTTTTAGGTGATTTCTTCATGACATTGTGTCGCAGCGAAGACATCAAACTGTTTACTCTTCCTTTATAAATCACCGTCGTGGAAAGCCGAAACGACATTTAGTGTAGAACTTGTCTTTGTTTCGGAATTTACGACGGCAGTACTTTCCACATCGATGGCTTTGGAAACGCAGAACTTTTTCTCTTAGGCTTTTCTTCTCCTTTGCGTTTGGAACAGCACACGTAGAATACTGTTGGATGAAACTCATCACTGAGTCTTCTGGATCCGTTCCAAATTTAGGTGCATCCTTGATCCACAGCAACATATGTATATGAGGAGCACCTCTTGCTTGGTACTCTTTTCTCCAGAAGAAATCCAACACCTCTCCAAGAGGTGGATTCTTCTTATTCATGACGAAAGACATCATAGCTTCAAATCTATGATTGAAGTACCTACATACCTTGACTGGATCCAAAGAGCACAGTTCTCCGGGTGTCTTGAATTCGATGTTATCTACGTTAGCATTTGCCTCTCGTAGAAATTCAAGTAAGTCTTCCCAGCCATACTCGGCACAGCTCAGAGTGAGGAACCATGTGGGAGTACCTAAGTTCCTCAGCATACATTTTAAATCACCATGACGACGGTACCAGTACTCATTAGTACCACGCTGACACGCCATGAGATTAATCAGGTGAGAATCCAAAATACTATCTTGGACATTGACTTTATCCATAAAGTCACTTGCCGAGATGTTTTGCATGTGTATACCACTTTTCAAGATGTGGTTCACTGCATATGACAGTCCAGACGGATCGCTTTCAAACAGGAGATGAAACAAATAAGGAATGCATTGTCGAAACCTAGCATCTCCTGCATACAATCGCAAAGTCCGGTATTCAGAAGCAGGAATTTGATGAGGTCGCTCATCATATCTTCCTCCCTGACCTGTTGGAAAAAGCTGTGGGAAACACCGAGCTTCCAAACTTTCCTCCCAAACACTAATGGGACTCCCTTTGGCTTGTTTCATTTGAAACAACTCAATAGCATTCCCCATGACTTCCTTGGAATGCAAAGGATGAACACTATAATGTTCATATATTTCTTCACTAGTAGAGGGTTCTACTTTCTCAATTTGACCAGCACACAAATCGCTATCCTCTTCCTCACTTACTTCCTCTTCTGCAACATATACATTCTTATAGTATTTATTATTTTTTTTCAAATACAATGTTGCCTTTTTAACTTTCCTAACATCTACTAAATCTTGCCATATTTTCTTATTCTTTGTCGGAACCCCATTAACTAAGATAACCAGAGGTTCCTCTTCCACTTTTTCTACTCCAATTGTGTTAATGTTTTTCTTCAAATCTAGAGGCAAATAAACAACTCTTCCCTTTAATCCTCTCTGTAAATCTGATGGAGGCAATTTCCCTGTCTTTGGCTCCATTCTTACAATAGCCTGAAAGGGATGGATACTTTGAATCAAAATAGATTCATAAGTATTTAAATCCTTCAATTCAGAAGGAATCTCAACCAATTCCAGATTATTATGAACTGCTCTAGCAGGCATCTGGTTTTGATTTAATTTGCAAGAACAATAAGTACACACACGTTGATCCAATCCCAAATCAAAACAATTTTCTACCATCAAGTATGTTGCAAAATCCTTCCATTCACTATTATTTTCCCTTTCACTTTTTGCATATAAATCCACTAACTTAGTCTGATTCTTATAATAAGTGCGTCGACAACACACACAAGTGAAATTAGGCCTCTCACTTGATTTCACCTCAAACGTCGCAATTTCCCTCTGGAAATTATCTGTACTGGAAACCTGTACACTATCTTCCACATGACCCTCTTCTTCTTGCTCAATTTCAACATTCTCCTCTTTACTTCCAAAGTAACAAAACTCAATTTCTTCACATATATTCTTCACATCTATTTCAGAACCATGCAAAAGAGCAGCGCATAATTGTTTAAGCATAATTGCTGGACTCTTAGCATAATACAACATTCTAACTAATTTCCTCACTTTGTTATGATGCACTGCTAGCATCCTGAAATGATGAAAAACACTCTGGCATACTCTCCTGGAAAGACAAGCCAGTGAATGTCCATGCAAACCTGTCACTTCTCTTACTCTGCAAGGATCTAATTCTTGCAACAACATCATTTTCTGCTTCAAACTTTTCTTATTAAATGACCGTACAAAATCACAAAGCAAATTGATGGAATCCTGTCGCACACTGCAAATACTACTACACTTCCAGGTGTACACAGGACCCTTAGCACGTCTTCCTAAAACCTCATTACCTAACACCTCTTCTGCCTCTGTTGTCACAAGTTTTTCTTTTTCAACTGGACAACCATCTTTCACTTCATAAGCACGACCACTGGTGTCAACTGCATGCACCAAATCATTATCCTGGAAATAACTCTCCTCATTAAAAAATGCCTCACAGCTTGAACTATGCATCCATTCTCCAGAAAAAACTTCACAAAAATTACTACGATTAACTATTCTCTTCCATCTACTATTTCTTTTGAAATCAAAAATTGCCTTGTTTAGCTTCCTAATTCTATTGATTATCAAAATAAATAACTTACGTTTAATTTCAAATGCCTGATCAATAACTTTCTCAACTTTTTTTTTTGTCTTATAAAAAACCAGTTTCTGTTGACCTTTCTTAATATTTTTTAACAAATTGCCAATTATCCTGTTCCGGAACATTCGTTTACGAATCTCCCTAAACTGTTGTTTCCTTCTACTATCATGCACAGAGTTATCTCTTGCTCTAGCAGTAACATTTTTCATTGGCCTTTCCTTTCCATTTGATTTCCTTCTCGTTTTATGGACTGAAACATTTTCTGTAGTAATATTTTTTTTACTACACATATTACTTATAAATTGTTTTGTGCTCTTACCCGGTGCTTTCTTCGTGACTTGACAAATCTTTTTGTTAGAGGACTGCTGCGTATTTTTTTTCACCTGCTGTCTTTGACGTTTTGCAGCCTTTATCTGTCTTTCTATTGTAGGCATGGTGAAATCTTGAAATGATCTGCAGTTGAATCTGTGGAAAAATATAATAAAAAATGTTATTAACCATTATTACCAAACAGTAAATCAGTAACAGTGATCAAAAACTTAACACACTACTTGACATTTTAATTAGAAGATTTTTTAGTCGTTGGCAAATTTACAATACAGAAATACCAGAAAAGAAATGACATTTATATTTATGTTACCTATGCTATTTTATATGTGAATCTGATCTAATTTTATGAGCATATTTTAATATTTTATTGAAGACACTACACATAACCTGCTTTTGAAGGTGTCTTTATTTTTAAATTAAACGGTTTACCTTTTTACTTTTTATTAATTATAAATTTTAAAAATAAATGTTTATATTTCCAAAGGCTCAAGCAGGTCAGCTTCCCATCCTATATCATATAATTCGGACAAATCTGCATCCTCATCACGCTCTTCTTCATCCTCAGGATTTAAATCATCCAAGGGATCAACATCCACTGATGTTTCAATTACAAGTTCAATGATGAGGTCAAAATCAACTGATTGCAGATTGTCGCTCATGTTGAGGTTGTCTTTATCTTTAAAGAAAGATAACAACAATGAGATGTTGCAGAGTAAGAGACAAATCTCACAGATTATAATAGTAAAATTGTTTAACAAGAGTAACATTTTGCAGCAATTATTTAGCCATGTCCAGCGATGCTGAGCAGGTGAAGCCTATGTCTAATCTTTCACTGAACAGGACTCATCTCTTCTTAACCTTGGATAAGCCTCACCGACTCTGTGTCCCCTGCACATACTTAAATGTAAAGGGGCAGATTTATGTTAAATGGCACATCCCCAGGCATGCACCAGTTAACGTGCACCACTGCTCTGCCACCCATGGTGTGCCGCATTTACAATCAGATAGGAGAAACCTGCGTCAAAACCCTGCGCCTGCTTGAAGCAGGCATAGGTCTTGACGCAACATTGTGGAGATGGTGCACCCCTGAGCCTTGCTGGAGCTGCATCGCACTTGCGATACAACTCCAGCAATGCGCCACCTTAACGGCACAGATGCGTCAAGCATCTGTGCCGTTTTTGCCCCATGCTGCGCCGCATTGTAAATGCAGCACACCATGGGTGGCGGAACAGCGGCGCAAGATGACTGGCACATCCCTGGTGATGCGCCAGTCATCATAAATCTATCCCTAAGCTTCTTATCTTGTTAGAGATGAACTGCCATATGTATCATCAAAATATTTTGCATTTCCTAAATAGCGAATTTTAAGGAATAAATAGCGATTCTTTACCATTCCTAATTTGCGATGAGCAAATTGCTAATTGCAAGTTACCCATTCATTTCCATGGGCTAGGAGGCTCATAGGAATGAAGGTTTAATTTGCGATTAGCAATTTGCTCATCACAAATTAGGAATTTTTCCAAGGGTGCAGGGGTGTCTCAAGAACACCCTGCTGCACCCCTGAAAAAGAAATTTGGGGGCATATGGCACACATACATGCCCTAAGGGCATGTGTTGGCGTCATATGGGACCTTTTGTTTTTTTAAAAAAAAGCTTTTTGAAAAGAATTCACAAATTACCACCAATTTACCACAATAGTTTCCAAATCCTTAATGTCATTTTTTACATATTTTTTGTTTGATACATTGCATTTAAGTAGTCACAAAATTTGCAAATCCTTCAGTGCAATTGCAAAATAAGGAATAGCAAATTTTGCTACTCCTTATTTTGCATCAAACTTGTTTGATACATACCATTTGTCTAATTAACATTCGCAAAGTCCAAAATTCGTAGAATTTTGATCTTTGCGAATGCTAATTAGCTTGATACATATGGCCCCAAGTGAGGCCTGTCTTACGACATGGTGCATCTTTTGCATCACTGCTGCATCGGTTTCATGTGGTACGTTTTTTTTACACCATGACATATCTGCCTAAATGCATCAATTTGTAATGTTGTCGCCTCATAGCAAATCTTTTGCACCACCGCTGCATCATAAAAGTGACGCACAGTGGCACAAAAGAGGCATACACCTATCATAAATCTGTCCCTAGCATTTTAAATGATTAATCCAGGATGACGATAAAGTGTGGCCTATCCAGAGGTTTGTTTAAGGTGAGGCCTACTCAGGATTGCAGATTAAAGTTACGCTTGATGAAGAATACAGAGGAGATAATACATGTAAAGGCCTACCAATGAAGTAAGTAATGTGCACTTTATTGCGCCAGTCATCATAAATGTATCCCTAAGCTTCTTATCTTGTTACAGATGAACCACCATATGTACCATCAAACTATTTTGCATTTCCTAAATAGCAAATTTTAAGGAATAAATAGCAATTCTTTACCATTCATAATTTGCAATGAGCAAATTGCTAATTGCAAATTAGCACCGCCGTTGCATCATAAAAGTGACGCACAGTGGCACAAAAGAGGCATACACCTATCATAAATCTGTCCCTACCATTTTAAATGATTAATCCAGGATGACAATAAGGTGTGGCCTATCCAAAGGTTTGTTTAAGTTGAGGCCTGCTCAGGATTGCAGATTAAAGTTACGCTTGATGAAGAATACAGAGGAGATAATACATGTAAAGGCCTACCAATGAAGTAAGTAATGTCCACTTTATTGCGCCAGTCATCATAAATGTATCCCTAAGCTTCTTATCTTGTTACAGATGAGCCACCATATGTACCATCAAACTATTTTGCATTTCCTAAATAGCAAATTTTAAGGAATAAATAGCAATTTTTTACTATTCCTAATTTGCAATGAGCAAATTGCTAATTGCAAATTACCCATTCATTTCCATGGGCTAGGAGGCTCATAGGAATGAAGGTTGCAATTTGCGATTAGCAATTAGCTCATCACAAAATCAGAATTTTTTCAAGCGTGCAGGGGTATCTCAAGAACACCCTGCTGCACCCCTGAAAAATAAATTTGGGGGCATATGGCACACCTACATGCCCTAAGGGCATGTATGGGCGTCATATGGGACCTTTTGTTTTTTGGAAAAAAATGCTTTTTGAAAAGAATTCGCAATTTACCACAAACTAGAAGTTGGTGGTAGTTTCCAAATCCTTAATATCATTTTTTACATATTTTTTGTTTGATACATTGCATTTAAGGAATCGCAAATTTTGAATTAAGGACATTTTATTTCCACATGTGCAGTGTTTTCAAATTATGATTTGAAAATCGTTTTGTGGGAAAAGTAATGGTTTGCAAATTTATGACAAAGACATAATGGTGTATGCTTCTCTATAAGGCATTTCAGTGTCTCTGATGTCATTTTTCCCATATTACATTATAAGACCTTTCCCCATGGAGCACATTCCTTGTAAATATGCCCCCACCTGTGCATGGCGAATTTAGATTTTGACTGTTTGAGTCACATAGCCATGTTAAAAGTGACCCCAAAAAATTGCACATTCATGTGTCTTAAGGACATTTTAAGTAATTTCCCCATGGACAATGTTTTCTAAGTGGCGCAAAAGAGGCATACACCTATCATAAATCTGTCCCTAGCATTTTAAATGATTAATTCAGGATAACAATAAGATGTGGCCTATCCAGAGGTTTGTTTAAAGTGAGGCCTACTCAGGATTGCAGATTAAAGTTACGCTTGATGAAGAATACAGAGGAGATAATACATGTAAAGCTCTACCAATGAAGTAAGTGATTTCTACTTCATTGCGCCAGTCATCATAAATGTATCCCTAAGCTTCTTATCTTGTTAGACATCAACCGCCATATGTATCATATAACTATTTTGCATTTCCAAAAAAGCGAATTTTAAGGAATAAATAGCGATTCTTTACCATTCCAAATTTGCGATGAGAAAATTGCTAATTGCAAATTACCCATTCATTTCCATGGGCTAGGAGGCTCATATAAATGAAGGTGCAATTTGCGATTAACAATTTGCTCATCACAAATTAGGAATTTTTCCAAAGCTGCAGGGGTGTCTCAATAACACCCTGCTGCACCCCTGAAAAAGAAATTTGGGGGCATATGGCGCACATAAATTTTAACAACATTCCTTTACCTCAAAAACGGTTTTCAAATCATAATTTCAAAACACTACACATGGGAAAATTACTTAAAATGTCCTTAAGACACATAAAAGCGTTTTTTGATTGCCTTTCCTGCATGGTTGGGTCACTTTTAACATGGCTATGTAACACAAACATTCAAAATCTAAATTTTCCATGCACATGTGGGAGCATATTTACAAGCAATTTGCGCCACAGAGAAAGGTCTTACACTAAAATGAGAAAAATAACATCAGGGACAGTCAATTGCCTTATAAAGAAGCATACACCATTATGTCCTTGTCATGAATTTAAAAACAATTCCTTTTCCCCCAAAAACGATTTTCAAATCATAATTTCAAAACACTGCACATGGGAAAATGACTTAAAATGTCATTAAGACACATGAAAGCGTTTTTTGATTGCCTTTCCAGCATGGTTGGGTCACTTTTAACATGGCTATGTAACACAAACATTTAAAATCTAAATTTACCATGCACAGGTGGGAGCATATTTACAAGCAATTTGCGCCACAGAGAAAAGTCTTACATTAAAATGGGAAAAATAACATCAGGGACAGTCAATTGCCTTATAAAGAAGCATACACCATTATGTCCTTGTCATAAATTTAAAAACAATTCCTTTACCTCAAAAACGATTTTCAATTCATAATTTCAAAACACTGCACATGGGAAAATTACTTAAAATGTCCTTAAGACACATAAAAGCGTTTTTTGATTGCCTTTCCTGCATGGTTGGGTCACTTTTAACATGGCTATGTAACACAAACATTCAAAATCTAAATTTTCCATGCACAGGTGGGAGCATATTTACAAGCAATTTGCGCCACATAATTCATAATTTTCTCCTTAAAGCACACTATTCTCTATCTAAATTAAAGAAATATTTTCTCACCTTAGCAAATACTTTGAGTTTGAAAACAGTCTCAGAAACACACCAATTTGTCTTCAGCAGAGCAAAAGGTATGCACTCCAGAGTCTGCAGCTATCAAAAGCACAGAAATGCTGTAATTCTTCACACATATCTCTCATGTCACCCAATCAAAACTCTTCCCTCACTTTTTTTCAAATGAAAACCCTTCCCCCCTCTGCCATTTCATGCCTTTTCTGCATGGCAACCACCTCTTGGAAGGCCTCTGTTGTTTGCAAGTTCACACAACAATGTTGCAATTGAACTCTGAACTCTCAGTGCACCTGCATATCCAGTGCATTCTTTCATTTAATGATTTTTTATTGACCACTCAAAATACATCTTTCAAAGAACACATCCGTGCACCCTAACTTTCTGTTTTCAGCAATCAAAATCCACCAATCACTGTTACTGCTTCATGAACACAGAAACTCCACAGTTTTTTTCATTTTAAACTCTCATTTTTTCAACTGCCATTTCATTGCCACACTTCATCTGACTGCAGGAGAACCTTCTCTCACCATGTTTTCTGTCTGGATTGTTGGACATAGTTATATTCACTGGGCTCAAAGGTACGTTGAAAACAGGAAATTACCTAACCTCAATTTACAAGATGTGGAAATTAAGTGGTTTGGCCACAGAGGATTAAAATGTCACCAATTGATACCATTGGTGAAAACCTTTATGCATTTGCCCAAACCTGACCTGTTAATTGTGCACTGTGGAGGTAATGACTTGGGCACTTTGACTGGTGTAGGTCTGGAAATGCTTTTAAAGGACACCTTTGAGCAATTAATGGCACTTTTTCCTCAGACTGCCTTGGTATATTCAAATATATGCCAAAGACAGAAATGGAGGTGGTCAAACCAATTTTGTCCACAAATTGAGAAGTCGAGGAAGCATGTAAACAAATCTGTTTCAGCTTACATGAGAGACCATGGAATGGGCTCCCTGTACAACAATAACTTGCGTTACTACATGCAAGATATCTACAGAGGAGATGGAGTTCACTTCTCAGATGAGGGCAACAGAATTTTCACTCTGAATTTAAAAATGTGCATTGGTACCTACTTATAAGTACCTAAATGTACCATAAACCCAAAAGCTCTTCTCAGAGCTACCCTACATCTAATCACTCACAATTATTATTTTACTCTAACATTTTTCACTAATTTTCAACAAAGTACGCTCCCTGGGGCGCTACCCGGTACGCGAACCGGGAGCTAACCTCGCGAAAAAATTTTTAAAAATGGTTTTTTTTCGCACATATAAGCCTTCTCAGCCACCCTCACAAAACCTAGGGGGTCAAGATAACTCTACCGTGCCCCCTTCTACCCATTCTGAACATTATTTGCCCTCCATCTTGTATCTTAATTCGACCGAAACACAAAATGGTGGACTCCCGTAACGCTTAAGGTTCGCGAACCGGGGCGCTCAACAGTTCGCGTACCGGGTCGCTCCCTGGGAAGCGCACCATCAAAAAAGGTGGGAAAGTAGTTCACAGAAAATCTACTGGAGACAATTTCACCAAATATAGATTAGCTCATACTACATACCAATCCCTACCATTTTCACAAATTTGATTGGAATTCCATTTAACCATTTAACCTGTAGACCTCTCTAAATACCCTGAGGTAAATTACTTCTCAAAACACATCTGAAGTGTTGGAATTGACAACCAATGAAAATGTTACTTTCATTTTCTACTTTTTTTACCTGACATTTGATTGGTTATGTACCTGAATATATATAAAGAAAGAGAGAGAAACACAGCCATTTTGACTACTACTTCCTGAATTACATTGCAAGATCATTTTCACTCACAACTTAAACTTCTTTTTAGAAGGTGAGATATTATTTTATAAATTTGAAAACATTTTCAGATAGTTATATACTATCCCTCTGTAAGAGTTAGACATTGAGAAAGGCTTCTTTATTATAATTATGGATTGATTTGGGTTTCTGTGGTATAATTATGAATTTACTTAGGCTTCTTCACAGGCACTTTTTAATAGTACTACTTCACGCCTGAAACCATACAGTGCCCATAGATTACTTCTCTGTTATAAACTCACAAGTACCTGTCTGAACTTAAACCCAACAGTGCCCTATCTCTACTGATATATTTATTTGTTATGCAAATTACAGCAAGAAAATGGAAGGAGAGCAGAATATTTCCTTCGAAATTGTTCTGGAGAACAACACAGAAAAAGATATTGAGGACAATGATGACTCAGATTTCATGGATGAATCACGGGACCATGAATTAGTTCAATGTGTAGAATCTGTGGATCATTTACTTCATTATGATGACGGTCAAATGTGGGAAGTTATGTTCACTCAACAAGAGGACATATCTGACAGTCAAATGTTAGACATTCTATTAAATTTTGAAAAACAATCCGAAAAATAAAATTATATGTAATATTAAAAAATTATTTGAGTCTTTAATCATTTTTATATGTAATTCATAAACTAGTGAAATGTTAGAAATGTTATTAAATGTTGAAACACAATCACAATAATAAATAATTGCTTAAAAAATAAAAAAATTAAAAAATAATCAACAAAACCAACAATCAATTAACATACAGTATTTGAAAAGTCTATCATTCATTTTTCATTATAGTACGCTGCCTAGAACGCTTCCCGGTTCGCGGACCGGGCGCTAACCACGAAAAAAAACACCAAAAAAAAATTATTTTTTTTTGCCCCGCGGGGCCCTTTTAAAGCCTCCACATTAAACCTAGGGGATCAGGGAGGATCTACTATGCCCCCTTATGGTTATTTCCACCTTTGTTTTGGCCTCCTCTTGTCTCTCAATCCTCCCGAGAGACAAGATGGCGGCCGCTCCGGACTGTTTAGAATGTTGACAGACACCGGAGAGCCAATCAGCTTCGCTACGCGAAGTTCCATTACGCGAAAAGTACGCGAACTGGAGCGCTGCCCGGTCCGCTGTTACAGATATATATCTTTTTTTAAACGTTAATTTCTCAAAATCCACTGGAGCACATATATTGAGACCTACAAAAGGCACATCGGGCTACCAGTCCCTACAATTTTGCCAAGTTTCGTGCAAATCCATTCAGCCGTTCGGGCTAAAAGTGAGGCCAACCGCCCTATGGAAAACTCAATGTTAAAAACACGTTTTGGGACCCCCCTTTTTTCTCGGCCCCCCCTGGACGAACCCCCCCCAAATTTTCAGGGGCTGCTCAGAAACAAAATGTTCCATTTTCCAGAACATTTCAGCCAATTCCGTCCACAAACGCCAAAGTTATTAGACATAGAATTTTCAAAAATCCCATAGGGAAAAAATCCTAACTATATATACCTACTGGCGACCGCCAGTAGGTAATATATATATATATATATATATATATATATATATATATATCCTTGCAGCTTCTGCAAACGGTGTTTTTGGACCACAGAATAACGGACCACCAAGCGGCAGGTAAGTATTCAGGAAGATTTATTATCTCTTCACACGGTTCTTTCTGGCATGACGCGTTTCGGTTAGCAAGTAACCTTGATCACATCTATATATATATATATCCTTTAACACTCCTCCGTAAATTTACTGAACCAAAGGTTAAAGTGAGGTAATAGTTAGGTGAAAATATCAGTTATAGATACAATTTTAAACTAAAACAACCCTAAAATTCATTCAGTTATAGAATACTGAGATAACTGTAATTTACGTCCATGCCATGCACTGCTTATGAACCCACATATTATATCACTCATGATGATTTCAATGACTTCATTGATAACATGACTGATGGTATCTCACTGATTTCATGACTGATGACACACTGGAGCTGGATTAGATAACAAATGTGCAAGTAAGTGTGACATACCCAGAACTAAATGGTGTGCTGGCCGTAACTGGCCGTTACTGTCTAAGTTACATGTTTCTGGTTTAAACCAGAATACACTAACACAGGATTGTTTAATATGCAGCTTGTCAAAATGCTCAACAGTTCAGGGCTATGTGCTTAACCTTAGTGGCTAACCTTAGAGTAGCAGCTGCAATGCTAAGAGGGGTGTACTGCACCCCAAAACGGTGTACGTTAGGGTGGCTGACCGTCTCATTTTTTGCAGGTTTATCACGCATTTGTGTGGTCTGTCCATTACACATCTGGTGCAGGGCGACAAATGTCCCACTTTTTGCTGCTCCAGCTTGCTGCCAGATAGGACACCTCGAGCAGCATGGCGGGGTATCCACATCTCACTATCTGAGCCATCTGTGAACTGTCAAAACACAGCTTCAGGGACGGGTGGCCTTTAGAGATGCGAATGGGGAATGTGGAGACCTGAACTTGAATAACCCTGATTGTGTTAATGATAACGTTGCTGGTGGTAAATGTTGACAAAATACCCCTAGTGCTTAATTCATGCATTAAGTATCCTTGAAGGTGCCCATATTAAGCCAGTTCAGGAGACAGAGGTACAGGAAGTGTATGATTTGCCCAATATCAAACGACTTGGCAGAGTTGGAGTCTTTTTCAGCAGTAAAACAATACTGCGTGTTCCAAAGTCCATTACTTAATACTACTTTTACATTTGGTAAATAGACATTGGCAGTAATATATACCCCATTTTGGTATTTTTAACAAAGACTAACTAGCAGCTTTTATTTGAATTCTAAATGCGCCCAATCTTGGACAAAAAATGGAGGTAGGAGAAGGTCAAAAGATGAATGCTCAAGAGCACACAGCCTGCCATGGGACAGATGGGACAGGATTGAAATTTATGTGTTATGGTTCCACAGTTTCCAACTAGCCCACTAGACAACAGCTGGGGTGTTCGTAATTCTAATGGAAAGGTCGATGTGGCTGTATTGTGGCCTTAACCAGATATATAATTCACTGTTTATTTCCGTCATATTTAGGTGAATTGGTAATGCCAGGCCCCAGTGAATTATCCACCTGGATGATGGTCTAGCCAAGGGTTTTTCTACAGCACTCGCTACCTGGGTGGAACTTATTTCTAAGACCACACCCCTCTAAAATGTTCATATAATGGGCAATAGGCCATAGTAACTTGTGAGATATTTTTCTGTAGGTCCTTGGACAGTAGGAGTATAGTGGACAGTATCGTTGGTGGACCCTGTTGCTTATAATTGATGTTTCATTTCTTAAAACGATTTCATTTAATTTGGATGATGGAGTTTTTTATTTTTACTCCAAAGGCCCAGATAGTAAGTAGGGTTTACTCCAGGAGGCTGTACAGGGGTTGGAACTCAATACCAATACAGTAAAACTGAGTAACCAAACGTAATAAAGGTAATTTCCAGCTGATGGATATCTTTTAAAATTTCCTGATTTACAGTAGGAGTTTATGGAATTAAACCCCCAAAATTCGCTCCAAAGCTCATTATCCTTTCTGCTCCCGAACTCCTGGTGTGTGAATGCATGCAAAGTGCCTCCACACATGCAACGCTTGCTGGGAAGTGATAGTGTAAAGTTAGCCCGTCTGGGATAGAAGAGGCCAGTTTTCTTGCAGGGTGTTATTCACTGGCGTAACGAAACTTGAGGGGTGCCCCCCTGCAAGGCTCGTAGAGGGGCCCCCTCCGGACTCAATCAGAGTGTTGTGCTGAGGGGGCAACCTGGACCTTGGGGGCCCCCAGCACCTCGGGGGCTGCTGAGGCCTGTGTTACGCCAGTATTGCTATGAGACTCCACCCTTGCAAACAAAGGTATCTGCAAAGCTATTCGCTGCTCCTAAGAGCAAGTTTCAAGCTTTACCAACTACCTAAACAACTGGACAGATTCTGCACATTTAGTAATGGTAACTGGAATACCTTAATGGGCAGCCTTCCTTTATAATTCAATAGCTTTTGCCAAAGGGAAATTTGAATTATAGAGGTTTCTAAATCAGCAATGTGCCCAATGCTTAGATCTGTAATGGATCTACTGTATCCAAAACACAGCAAGAGTGGGTACATTACCACAGGTTTGGGTCTTAGGAGTTGTAATACTGCAACACAGCGGCATCACGTATTGCAGAATAAAATAGACACATCTATTTGTCTTTTCATGTGTTCATTGTTTTCTTGTTATAATTGGAAAATGCATGGGACACAAATATACTTGTTTTATCTGACCCAGATTATACCTAGTGAGCTTTTGATCAAGTACGTATGGGCCGATTCACAAAACAAAACTGAGAAGAAAGACTTTTGATATTCACAAAGGGCATTTACTACTCGTAAATCCCCTTAGTGAATACCAAACGTTGAACTTTACGACTTTCGGTATTCACAAGTTGTAAATGGCCTTTGGGAATAACGAAAGTCGTAAAGTTAGACGTTCGTCTTATTTTACCTTTATGTAACGGGCACGCAGACTTGTAATCTCTCTAGTGGAGATTAAATGTATAAATATTAAATACGGAAAGGAAACACCATAACCTACTGTTTTACAGAAAACTAAATTCACCTTAAAGTATATTCTATAATCTCAATAGGATACCAATCGGGATTTTAGCATCTAGGCTGAGTGTTGTGTGCATGGTTGCTAGGAACCCTGATGGAAACAACACATGTGGGCAAGTTCTAACTAAAGCACATAAATGTCCTTCATTATGTACTTTCTGCTTAGTTCTGCCTCTGCAGATGCAGTATATTCTAGCTTCCAACTAGATTTTAATTACATGCAGTAACCTAAAGCTTCAATTGTGCAATACAAGGATAAGGCGCATCAAGGGAAATCCATGTCACCCTGGGGGCCTCAGACAGAAGCACAATTAATTTCAAACTTCTTAAGTCGTTGTTTACTTGCAGCCAGATGATGCACAAGAGAGCTTAATGCGCATGCCATCTTTTACTGCTAACAGCAACATTGTCTTGTACAACTGATACAAGCTACTTAAAATGTAAGATTAACACCAATCAGTTGCACAGCATATTTCTTTACTATAGAAAATGAAAAGCACGCATATATAGATATTACCTAGGGCTTTGCCAAAAGGTAGTTACAGTTACTTCACCTGTTCCATAGGAAAGGGGTTTTTTATGTTGCTAATAACTTTGTCACCCTTTGACGAATTTCCATGAAACTTTCCAAAACGGTGCTATTTTTTAACTAGTTTGTGCAAAGAAAGTTTCGAGTGATCTGTCAAGCGTGGGCCGCGAAAAAAGGGGGTCTCAAAACGCAAACTCTCCTTGAGTATTCCATAGTCTTATTTAAGACAGACTACAGCAAAAACTGCTGAATGTATTTACACCAAATTTGACAAGAAACTAGATCTTGGTCCACAGATTGTGCTTTTTGTTATTTGGTGTAAATCAGTTCGGAAGTGTTTGAGAAATTAGGTTAAAAAATAATGGTATACCTGGATGATTGGGTCCTCGAGGGACACTCACGGGAGCCCAATTTAAAAATAGAGCATTCTATCAAAGAAACGCTGCACTCGGGAACTTTTTAAGTTTTAAGGTTTATTTAAACAGACCCTAGTCTGCACACCGACGCGTCTCAGCCTCCTTGCGGCCTTGGTCACGGTAGGTGGTATTACTTTTGCAACTGTTTTATATCATTTCCTGTTTCACAGCATGCCCATGAATTCTGTGACATGTAGTTTTTGATATATTTCCACAGTTATTTCCACAATGCAGATATCGTATGTAATTTCATATAATTCATAAGTGCATTTTAAACCCTTGTTTTTGCAAACGTCACAATGGTTCATTCTTTATATATCCCTAACAAACAGTTATTTTAGGACAAATTGTTCACGTGTTAGTTAGTCGTAACATATTATCCTATTGTTATACATGAAACGTTCTATTTTGTGGACCATCTAACTTTATGTGGACATATTGTTAGCAAGATTGAGGGTATAGTACCCTGGTTACGAAAAATAGAGACTGTTATCAAACAGAGGATATAAAATTGGTAAACAATTCTAATTTGAGTATTATACCGAATGCAAAAAATCATATATATACAAATCGAAAGTTCAGAAATTGCCAGTTGTTAACAAAATGTGTTAATTCCAGGTGAACATACAGTTCCTCATCGAGATTCATCCCTCTAGGTTGTTTTGTTCTCATTCGGATGATATATTTTGATTCCAGTTGTCGTGGGCCGACAGCTTTTCTTTTAGTCTCCTAATCTTTCGTTGATCCCGACTGTGTCTATTGCAAAATAGCTCATGTTGAGCCAGTTCCCATTTAGACATGTTAAAAGGTGTTTTGCTGTTGCATATGTTAAGTCTTTGTTCTTCACTGCTCGAATATGTTCGAGAATTCTTTTTTTCAGCATGCAGGTGGTACTTCCTATATATAACATAGCACAGTCACATTGGATTGCGTAGACCACAATTTTGGTGAACAAGTGATCCGTTTTTCAATATTGATTAGCCTGCCCTCTGGATCTCTAATATTCTTTTTATTCACACTAATTTTGCAAGCCTTGCAGGTGTTACATTTCCTGAACCCGATCTGTTGTTCTGTTAGCCAATTTAATTTCTTGTTTGGTGGATTGAAGTGGCTTCTTACTATCAGGTCCTTGATTGATGGAGCCTTCCGGAAGGTTATTTGAGGTCCTGGGCCAATTATTTTTGCAAGATCTTGATCCTGTTTTAGGAGTGGCCAATATCTTTGTACAGTTTGATGCATTTTTGGGGATTCTTTGCTATAGGTTAATATCAACCTTGGTGGTTTTTATACTTCTCCCTCTTGTTCCTTAGATTTGGATGTTTTTTTTATCAGAATTTCTGTTCTTGTTAGATTTTCAAGTTTCTTCTTACTTTTGTTTAGATCTCTTTCTCGGTATTCTCGCTTTCGCAATCTATTCGTACTGTTTTCGATTTCTTGTTTAACATTCTCAGCTTGTGAACAGTTTCTCTTCCTCCTCAAAAATTCGCCATAAGGGATGCTACGTTTCAATGGTTGAGGATGAAAGCTTTCAGCATGTAAAATGCTGTTGGTAGCGGTCCTTTTCCTGTATAAGCTTGTTTGAAGCTGATTATTCTGTATGTAAATACTAATATCTAGAAAATCTACTTTGTGACGATTGATGTTACAAGTAAAGGATAAACCAATGTCATTTTGATTAAGAGAATCAAAATATTTTTTGAAGTCTTCTTCACTGCCATTCCAAATTAAAAACAAGTTGTCAATATACCTGGTCCAAAGAATGATTTTTTCCATTGCCGCATTCTGTTCCGGGGCCCAGGCAATTTCCTTCTCCCACCAACCCATTGTTATATTGGCATAGTTGGGGGAAAAAGACATGCCCATTTCACAGCCGCAAAGTTGATGATATAATTCGTGATTGAATAACATTTTTTTATTTTTAAGGCACATTTGGATCATGGTAAGAAGTATGGCTGAATGTTTCAATTCTTTGATGTTTCTTTGTTTTAAGAAATATGCACATGCATTCAAACCTATTGAATGTTCAATGGAAGTGTAAAGAGAGACTACATCGATGGTAACAAGTAAGTATGTAAGATTCCACGATATATTTGAGAGTGCCCTTAGAAAATCAGATGTGTCTTGGATGCATGATGTTAGTTTCTTGACCATAGGTGCCAAATAGTGATCAATATGTTGAAGCTGAAATAATAGAAGATAAATAATAACACAGAAACAATTCTCTCTCAGCACACAAGTTTGCAAGATTTATTGGGAACCCAATCAGAATGCAAAATAAACAGGCAGCACGGAGACCTCAGCAAAGCTTACTGAGTGCCCAATTGGTATGACAGTGCAGATATATTTTATAGGTACCAGCCCCAGAGGATGGGCATCACAAAATAAGTAATACAGATCAGACTGTGTCCTGCTGGACCAATCAGTGAAGGCCAATACTGGTGTGATACCTTTTAAGGACCGAAATATGTGTACGACCTGGTGTCGCTGCCCACGTGTCATCGACTAAAGCAGATTTGGGGTTTTCCCAGAAAGGTGAACTATGTGTTTCTGGTGTACGTGGATATGACACGGACGTGACCGATCAGGTCATGTCGACACTATTATGAAATGTGAGGTTTCTGCAATAGCTAGCTGGAAGCTGGCACGCTTCTTATTGGAAAGACTTACGTTGCTTTGCACGTTGTAGCTGGCTGACACAGAAAATAGAACGTGTGACCATTTTGTGCATTCTTGCTAGTGTCAATTTTAAGTAGGCCAAAGAAAGCTACAGGCCTTAAAGCAAAAGGATTTGGTATCATAAAATATCTGCTTCTACATTGCCACATCTGATACCAAATCATATGCTAATCAGACACCATCTTTGTTCATCATCTCTTGTCCCTCATCCTCATGGGTGTGGTGTGGTGTAATACCATCACTGGGTATGCAGCGGGCACAGGAGCTGGAAATGACTGTACAACAGGCTGGGAAGACTTTGACCAGGAGGCATAGTGTCAAAAGGACTGCTCCCACTATTATAATGGCCTTTAGTATCCAAGAACCCCAGTCTGCAAACCAGTTCATCATGTCTTGCCACAGGCCTCCCGTGTGAATACCGTGGGCCTCATCTCTAATGTCCTTGATCTTATCTATTGCTTTATTTATATTACCACTGTTGTCTGGTATGAAAATACAGCACTGAGAAGGCAACTGGTGGATGACGTTGCACACTCCGCCCTCTTTGGCCAGAATGATGTCTAGAGCAATCCTATTCTGGATTACGACAGCCCTCATGGCGGTGAGTTCTCCTGTTATATTCCCTAAGGCGTCAGTGGTAGAGTCTGCTAGATCTACAATCATTCTGGATAACTGGTGTACCCTTACTGAGGTATAGACACTGCCCACTACTGGAATCATCGCCCCAAAACCTGTTAACATGTTGTCTACCCATGCTGCTGTTCTCTTGGCCCTAACCAGTGCCAACACTTTCTCTTCTGCTGGCACTAATTTGGTGAAGTGGGTCATCTGTGGAATGATGGATGCTAGGTAGCAGCTTCCATACCATCCTGGGGGCAGATAGAAGTATGCCCATGGGCCACGGACAAAGAAAATGCCCCTGTAACCTACCAGACCTGGAGACGACTTGTCACGGCTCCTGACTCGTGTTGGTCTTGTGGTGAGGTTACAGCTGCTGGTGCCCATATATATCTGTTGAACTGTCTTTGCAGGTCGTATACCTTATATCCTGTTTATCCTGTCTTCACAGTCGAACAATCCCTGCTGCCCTGAGCCAGTTCTGCTAAGGTGCATGCAAATGAGATGCATTCTTTCCAGACGTCTTTGTCCAGTAATTCTGCAAAGCTGCATGCTCTACCTTCTTTTGGCAAAACTGGTATTCTTTTGGGTGTTATCCTTTGATCATTGAGGATGCAGGAGGGGGCCGAAACTTCCCCTACCCTGAACCTTGGTACTTTCTTGTTGCCTGTCTGCTCTGTCCCTATGTCATCCCAGCCTGCTCGGCCTTTCCACTCATCATTCCTTGATGTCCTGTTAAATCCTTTTAACATCTCTAGGTCTCCCTTAGTCGGCTGCATATTCGTGCAAGGGACCCTTTTAGGTATGAGAGGAGGGCCTGTTGCTTGCTTGCTATCGCGGGGAGGGGCCAGTACTTCAGTTATAGTCACACCTACCGACACCGACACAGACATGCTGTGTTGGCTTAGTAGCATGTCGCGCATTAAGACACAGCCTACATACTTGGACACTGGCAGTATGTGGTACTTAAGATGAGGTATCTCAAGATCAGCAGAATATACTATAATCATCGTTGTCACTAGTATTGCTGGTGCCAGTAACAATATTGCAAGGACACTGCTTTCCAGTTACATTTGTGTAGTTCAGTAGATGGCATGGCTCCAGAACAAACCTGTCCCTTCTCTATGCTTTTGAATCTTCTTGTGAATGGGCCCTAAGTTTATTCTTGGTCCACTCGGGCTGGTGTATAGGTCCTAATTTTATACTTCTGCCTCTTGGGGCTATGCTAACTAACCCTTAGAGCCAGGTATTTTACCCACTGTTTTCATGTTCTATTCAATGTCTCGGATAAGTCTAGGACCAGAGTCCTCTACTGCAAAAACGGCACAATTGAGAATGTTCAAGGTCTCGGATAAGGCTAGAACCAGTGTTCTCTATCGCACAAATGGCACAATTGAGAATGTCCAAACGTACATTTGTTAATTCTTGCTAATGTACTTGCGCTGAACACGTTGGAAATGAAATGTCATGTAAAATCAGTCTTATTAGTTTACTGATCAATAGGGGATTTGGCACCAGTAATGTCAGTATTGCATTTATTTCTATTCCTGGGCACAAAAGAGTTACTTGAATTCTGGACCGTTGTCCACCGGGCTTTTATTGACACAGATCGAAGTCTGGCAGTTCTGAGTTCTTGCATTAGACAGCTGTTGGTAAATCATCAATTTACTTCTGTGGCTTTCTGTTTGTTGGAGCGAAGGTTATATCCACGACGTACTTCTGATGTTGGTATTGGCGTTGGTGGAATCTGTCCTTCGCTGTCCGGCGTTGCCTTCTTAGTGTGTGTGGCGTGTATCCACGACGTTAGTCCATCACACTTTACCACTGTGGCTGTAGTCAAAATAATCCGCAGAGGTCCCTTCCTTCTCAGCTGTAAGCAGTTACTTCTTGTATGGGCTTTTACCCACACCCAATCTCCTGGCTGTAGATCATGGGCTGGCGGAGTTGCTGCCTCTGGGATGGGTTTCAGAACCTGACAATAGAGGTAACATAAAATGTCTGTTAATTTCTTACAATAACAAAGCAACAGGTCATCAGTTATTGACAGGGGGGCAGTCGACATATGTCCTGGAATATGCATTGGCCTGCCAAACACGATGTCGTGTGGGCTCAGCTTCGTTACCCTGTCTGGTGTACTTCTCATTGCTAGTAGTGCTAAGGGCAGTGCATCTACCCAGGAGAGGTCTGTTGACGCACAAATCTTCTTTTTCGCAAGATTTATTGGTTACCCAATCAGAATGCAAAATAAACATGCAGCATGGAAACCTCAGCAAAGATTACTGAGTGCCCAATTGGTATGACAGTGCAGAGATATTTAATAGGTACCAGCCCCAGAGGATGGGCATCACAAAAGACGTAATACAGATCAGACTATGGACCAATCAGTGAAGGTCAATCCTGGTGTAATACCTTTTAAGGACCGAAATATGTGTACGACCTGGTGTTGCTCCCATGTGTCATCGACAAAAGCAGATTTGGGGTTTTCCCACAAAGGTGAACTATGTGTTTCTGGTGTACGTGGACATGACACGGACGTGACCGGTCAGGTCATGTCGACACTATTATGAAATGTGAGGTTTCTGCAATAGCAAGCTGGAAGCTGGCACGCTTATTCTCAGAAAGCCTTGCGTTGCTTTGCACGTTGCAGCTGTCTCACACAGAAAATGGAACGTGTGACAATTTTGTGCATTCTTCCTGGTGTCAATTTTAAGTAGGCCAAAGAAAGCAACAGGCAAGCATTTGGTATCATAAAATATTCGCTTCTACAAATATGAGGAGATATTTTCATAGATGAAGTCACATGCAGAAACAATTGGTCTGTCCGGAGGATTTACCAAGGTTTTATGCACTTTGGGCAAAAAATAGATGGTGGGAATAGTTGGGTTTTCTTTAAATAGGAAAAGACGCTCTTCCATGTTTAGGAGTCCATGTTCCTGCCATTCATCTAATTTCTTTTTTAATTCATCAATCATTTTTTGTATGGGATTGGTTGGTAATTGCCTATATTTAGTCGGCTCATGTTATTGACGGTATGCTTCCACTTTGTAGTCACTTATGTTTTGTATGACGATATTTCCGGCTTTATCGACGGGTTTGATTATAATTTCTCCATTTATTGCCAATGTTTGTATTGCTTGTCGTTCTTTCGTGGACATATTTTCTCTGACTTTTTGATTTCTCAGTTTCTCCATTCTTTCAATATCACACATTATGGCTTCTGAGAATGAATCTATTTTATTCCCAGGTGAGAGTTGTGGACAAAATTTAGATTTTCTTTGTAGGCTACTGCTCTCGTGTGATTTAGTATCAATGTCCATTGATTGGAGTACAACTAATTCAGTGCTTTCACTACCTTCAAGTTCGTTTTCCAAGTCATACAGATTTTCCTCAATAGATAATGACCCAGAACTTTCGGAAGTGTTTTGATGTTCCACCATATCATGTATTATTGTATTAGTGACATTCTTGATGGTATGGATTTTTGAAAAGCTTTAATTTTCTCACATATTTGTACGGTATACAGACAAAATATCGAAATTAAAATATCGATATACAATAATATCGATGTTTTAATTTCGATAGTATAGAATATCGATGTCCAAAATATCGACAGACAGAATATCATTTTTTTAAGGTATGTATGTTACTAATATCGAATTTTACTAATATCGAAATTTTGTTTAGTGTTATGTATTTTAATGTGTTGTTTATATGTTTGTTAAACATGTTTTGTAATGTATGTTTGAAAATTTGTAAATTTGTTTACATTTTGCGTTTTAGTATCAGAGCGGGTTGTGGGTTTATAGGGGAATAGGGTGGGAAGTAATTTAATGATAATTAATTAATTAATATATGTTTGTAAATATTTTTAATTAATACTTAATTGGTAATTAATTAATAGTAATGAGTTAATTAATTAATATAATTATGTACATATTTTTAATTAATAATTAATTGGTAATTAATTAATATTAATTAGTTAATTACATTAATTAGAGTAATTTTTTTATATATATAATTTTTTGTTATTGTTAATTAATTAATTGGGAAACAATAATATTAATTAGTAAATTAAATTATTTACAGCTAATGTGCTAATATATTTACTTTATTGTTATTGTTAATTAATAATTAATTGATAATTAAATAATATTAAATATGTAATTAAATTATTTATTTAGAGGTAATGTGCTAATATATTTAATGTGTTGTTATTGTTAATTAATAATTAATTGGTAATTAAATAATATTAATTATGTAATTAAATTATTTAGAGTTAATGTGCTAATATATTTAATTTTTTGTTATTGTTAAATAATAATTTATTGGTAATTAATAATTATTAAGTGAATAAATGATATGATTTATTTCTGTGTAGTGGGTTGTGTGTTTATAGGGGGATAGGGTGTTATATAATTAAATATAATTAATTAAAGAGATTGTAATTTTCTTTGGTATTTATTGTTAATTAATTAGTAATTAATATGTGTTATTTAGTTCATTTATAATTACATCAATTTAGTAATATTAATTGTTATTAATTGATTAATTGAAATTTATATTAATTGTCTTTTTTATATGTGTAGCGTGTTGTGTGTTAAAGTGGGAGTAGTGTGGGAATTAATTTTTACCCCCATGCTATCCAACGCTTTCCCTACTGTTGCACCCTCTGGAGTGTGAATAGTAATTTTTACCCCTACGCTATCCACCGGGGAAACAACCTTTACAACGCAACTTTTACAACGCACTACCATTACAACGAAATTTTTACAACGCTAAAACCATTACAACGCATGTGTTTACAACGCATGTTTTTACAACGCAGGTACCTTTACAACGCATACCATTACAACGTAAGTATAGGTAAGTATATAATAATATTTTAAATTTTATATGTTTTAGTTTTTTTAAGGGGTATTTTTAGGGTTCAGGGTCAGTTTTCAGTTTTTGGGTAAAAGGGTATTTTTAGTGTTCAGGGTCAGTTTTCAGTTTTTGGGTAAAGGGGTACTTTTAGGGTTCAGGGTCAGTTTTCAGTTTTTGGGTAAAGGAGTATTTTTAGGGTTCAGGGACAGTTTTCAGTTCTTGGGTAAAGGGGTATTTTTTGGGTTCAGGGTCAGTTTTCAGTTTTTGGGTAAAGGGGTATTTTTAGGGTTCAGGGTCAGTTTTCAGTTTTTGGGTAAAGGGGTATTTTTTGGGTTCAGGGTCAGTTTTCAGTTTTTGGGTAAAGGGGTATTTTTAGGGTTCAGGGTCAGTTTTCAGTTTTTGGGTAAAGGGGTATTTTTTGGGTTCAGGGTCAGTTTTCAGTTTTTGGGTAAAGGGGTATTTTTAGGGTTCAGGGTCAGTTTTTAGTTCTTGGGTAAAGGGGTATTTTTTGGGTTCAGGGTCAGTTTTCAGTTTTTGGGTAAAGGGGTATTTTTAGGGTTCAGGGTCAGTTTTGGGTTTTTGGGTAAAGGGGTATTTTTAGGGTTCAGGGTCAGTTTTGGGTTTTTGGGTAAAAGGGTATTTTTAGGGTTCAGGGTCAGTTTTGGGTTTTTGGGTAAAGGGGTATTTTTAGGGTTCAGGGTCAGTTTTGGGTTTTTGGGGTACAGGCGTACAGGGTAAAAATAAAATAAATTTATATTTAAATTAAATCAATTAAATGAAATAAAAAAAAAATTACAATAAATTATTACGTTTTTAATTTATTTTAAATTTATATGTATTAGTTTTAATTTTTTAATTATGTTTTAATGTTTTTATTTAATATTTGTAAAATTATATGTATTTTAAAATTATTTTTACATTATTATTTATACATTTAAAAAAACGATATTTTTAATTTCGATATTTTTGTACTACGATATTAATTTTTCGATATTTTTGTACTTACCTTTATGAAGATATGACTCCGATATTTTTGATTTCGATATTTTTGTGTCGATATTTTTGTATGTAGATATTCTGTCTGTCGATATTATGTCAGACATTCATTTGTACACATCGATATTAGTGTCTGTGTAATTAAAATGTTGTTGGGGGCAGAAGCAAAGGCCTTTGTTTAATACTCTATTTTCAACTTCAGTCAAGCAATAAACTGAGAGATTAATTTTTGGTTTTATTTTTCTAGTTTCTCTTCGTTCGATTCCGTAGCGGGTAAAATCTTTTTTTCAAATTGTGTTGCGCATTACAACAACTGTAACTACTATACTTGGAAGACTATTGCCTATTTGACAGTATTTAAACTAAAGTAATTCATTCTGAGAAAGTATATTTTGTAATATAATGTATAATGTAATTATAATGTAAGTTCAAAAAATAAAATATCTAAAAATAAATTGTATGAAAAATGTAGAAAATCTGAATAAAAAAATTAAAATAATTAATACATTTAAAAAATTTCATTTACAAAAGCTTTTGAAATTCACTGAAAAAACACAGGTTTCAGACATGTTATAGTTAGAAATTAGCATTTAAAAAACCTTTGAAATTCACAGACAAAAAAACAGGTTTCAGTCACATTGTAGTTAGGAATTAGCATTTGAAAAACCTTAGAAATTCAGTGAAAAAACCATAGGTTTCAGGGGCGTTATAGTTAGCTTAGAAATTTCACTATACAAAACCATTGAAATTCCCCCGTTATAGTTAGCTCAGCTAACTATAACTCGAGCGCCCGCAATGCACTGCTGATGACGTCACATATATTACATCACTCATGACATGGTCAGTGACATCACTCATGACATCACTGATGACATCTCAAATGACATCACTGATGACATCATCCAGCGAATGTGTGTCTTTCTGAAAAATACATATTTTTTATATATGTATATCTAAAGGTCGATGGAAGAATAAATGAGTAAATAAGTGTCTAAATGGATGTTTTTTTATAAAATTGTATAACTGAGTTATTAAGTATATCTTAGTGAATACATGTATTAACGCGTAATGTTTAAATATGTAAATATCTGTATCAGTGTCTCACTTTGTGTATAAGTGGCTGCATGAGTTGGTGAGTAGCTACATGAGTGTCTATATGGGTTATTAGTTGGTATTTTGAGTATCAGATTGAGTGCCTGTATGGTTTGTTGGGGAGTATTACTTAGCGCACAGATGCACGAATGACTGACTCACTGTTTGTATATATTTTGAAGACAGCATGTGTGCAGGACTGTATGGGTGTATGAGTGTGTGTATGTGTGTGTTAGTGAGTGAATGACTGTCTCAATAGTGTCTTTATGACTAACTACATATGTTTTAAACCAGTATATGTGAGTATTGATGTATATGTGAGAGTGAGAGTTGAGAAGAGTTCCTGTATAAATAAGTATGTGTTTCTATAAGTGATTGTTTAAGAGAGTAAGTATAAGTACGTTTTTGTAGAAGTAAGTATAGTGGTGTGTGTATAGCTGTATATGCAAATAAATGGATGTTTGATAGTTTATTCGCATGTGTGTGTATGTGTGTGAGTAACTCTATAGATGAATATCAGTGTGTAACAGGATGTATAGGTGTATGAGTACATATGATAAGTGAGTACATATATGAGTGACTATATAGAACTGTTGGTGAATGAGTGGATGTGTATATAGATGTTGGAATTACCTAATAGGTTATGGTAACTGGTATTGGTATCTCCATTTTTAAAAAAAATGTTAGTTTCTATTTTTGAATATGTGCATCAAAGGTTATATTAGGGTGAGAGAAGGTCTGCCACTCTTTCACAAGGATGATGTTATTAGTGATGTCATTTGAGATGTCATCAGTGATGTCATCAGTGATGTCACTGACCATGTCATGAGTGATGTCATATGTGATGTCATCAGCAGTGCATTGCGGGCGCGCGAGTTATAGTTAGCTGAACTAACTATAACGGGGGAATTTCAATGGTTTTGTATGAGTGAAATGTCCAGCTAACTATAACATGTGTGAAACCTATGGTTTTTTCAGTGAATTTCTAAGGTTTTTTAAATGCTAATTCCTAACTATAACGTGCCTGAAACCTATGTTTTTTTCAGTGAATTTGAAAGGTTTTGTAAATGATGATTTTAAAATGTATTAATTATTATATTTCTTTCTTTTGATAGTAATTTCCTACATTTTGATTATAAATACTTATATTTATTTTATTTTTTAAGTTACATTTCATATTTGTTCGGTAAAATAATAACAAAAATAAATCCAAAAAGAATGCACTGCTAGTGAAACTGCCTGGGTGAATTTGTAAGTGTTTGTTAGGGGCAGATTTGCAACCCCCTTGTCTCTCTTTTGCACTGCTGTTGCATCACTTTTCTGATGCAGTGGTGGTGCAAAAGATGCACCAATGTGTGTGGTATTTAGAATGTGATGTATCTGGGAGGTGCGTCACATTGTAAATCCCTGTACCAGAAGGAGACATTCCTACATGGGGGGGGCGTTCCGGCGCAGGAATACCTCCTAAAAGTGGCTGAGTGAAATCTACAAGATTTCACTTTGTCACTTTTGGGCTCATGCTGTGTCAAAACCTTGCACTAGCTTGAAGCAGGTGTAAGGATTGACACAGCATTCTGAGCATAGGGCCCCCAGAGCATTGATGGAGATGCGTTGCACTTGCAATATAACTCAAACAATACACCACCTTTACAGCACAGATACATCACATATCTGTGCCGTTTTTGTCCCATGGTACACCGCATTGTAAATACGGCGCATCCATGGTGGTGGTGTCACGTGCACAATAACTGGCATATTCCTGGGGATATGCCAGTTATTGTATATGTGCCCATTAGTGTTTTAATGTAGTGAATGGATTACTACATACCGATGAATGAGTCACTACAAAACTAAAACAGCAGTGACAGAGTGTTTGGTGGAAGTGTAAGGATACAAACTGGGGAATTGAAGGTATAAAAGACACATTTGCAAGTACATAGAAGACTGCATGCATAGTCTATAGGGGTTTGAAGCAGTCTAGGGCCTCAGGCCTATTTTAATGCATGAGTACTTAGGTACTGAGTGGATAAATACAGTTCTGCAAGGAAAGAGCCTGATTGAATTTATAACAGCCTCAGTTTTACCACAGTATATAGATAAACACATACTGCTGAATGGCTAATTACAATATTGAACAGTAGTGTGAGAGTGTTTGGTGAAAGTGTAAAGATAGAGGCACTTATTCCATCTACTAGTCAGGATGTCCATACATCAGTGCAAGCAGTTGCCACCAATTCCAATACCTTCTATAATTTTCCTGAGATCTCTTTGCCAGAGGTTGAGATGTTGATCAATAACATCAAAAGTGGGAGCCCGTCCGATCTACTACCAGCTAGATTAATGGGAACGTTGGGGAAAACACTTGGTTCACATATTCAGAGCCTGGTGAATCTCTCATTAACAACAGGATGTGTCCCACGAGAATGGAAAAAGGCCCTAGTCAGACCTATTAGGAAGAACACCTCCTGGAACAATCTGGAAGCCTTGATCCTTCACAGTCAGATTTCAGGCCGAAATATAGTACTGAAACGGCCCTGCTGTCGATAACGGATGATCTCCGCATGTACCAGGACGGTGGTTATTCCGTTGTCCTGGTACTGCTGGATTTATCGGCAGCGTTCGATACCATTTCGCATAACATCTTGATCGAACGACTGACTGTGAATGGACTCGGTGGCAAGGCACTGGACTGGATAAAGAGCTTTCTCTCCGACCGCACCCAATGTGTCACCATGGGTGACTTAAGGTCGGATGAGGTTAAGATCACCAAGGGGGTTCCACAGGGCTCGTGTCTGAGCCCAACCCTTTTTAACACCTATGTGGCCCCCTTGGCAGATATAACAAGAGCCTTTGGTTTCTGTCCAGTGTCCTATGCTGACGATACTCAGCTGCTTTTTCCCTTTAAATCACTAACGCCGGAGGTTATACAATCTTTCTCCGAGGGGATGAAAGCAGTATCCCAGTGGATGTCTTCCAACGTTCTTCAGTGTAATGTTGGTAAGACTGAGGTGATGCTTTTCGGAGAGGCTAAGATTCAATGGTCTCCTGACTGGTGGCCGCTAGACTTAGGTCCAGTTCCCGAACCTAAACAAATAATCAAGAACCTGGGGGTACGGTTGGAGCCGGAGTTGACTATGAAACACCATGGTAATACTACAGTGGGATCCTGCTTCCACATGATAGGTCTCCTCCGTAGGATATTTCCATTCCTCCCGGACTCCATCAGAAGAACTTTGGTTCAGGCTTTAGTGATCAGCCGACTTGATTATTGTAATGGTCTCCTGGCAGGTGCAAATGAAGAGGTGCTAGACCGTCTGCAAGTGGTGCAGAACACAGCAGCCAGGCTAGTCCTCAATGCTCCCCCCAGATCTCCATCTAAACCACTGTTGGATAAACTGCATTGGTTGTCCATACGTCAAAGGGTGAGGTTTAAGACCTGTTGTACCATACATAAAGGTTTACATGATTTAGGACCGGCCTATTTGGCTAATAAATTTGTACCATATGTCCCTACACGCACACTCAGGTCAAGTGAGCAGTTGCTGCTGAGGGTACCCAAGATCAGCAGGACCAGACTGGGTGGTAGGGCTCTGTCAGTGGTGGGTCCTATCTTGTGGAACGCTCTCCCACTCTTATTGAGACTATGCTCCGACCATCTTCTTTTCAGGAAACAACTGAAAACTTTTCTGTTTAAACAAAATTAGCTGTATCTTTGCTTTTAAAATTATGTAACTGATTCATTTGTTTTTTAGATACTTAGTAAGATGCCCGGATATTTGCTTCCTGCTGTCTTGAGCGCGGAGATACTCCTCTGGGAGTTTATTCCAAGCGCTATACAAACCCGCAAATAAAATAAATAAATACAGACTGGGGAATTGAAGGTATAAAAGACAAGTTTGCCGGTGCATAGAACACTGCATGCATAGTCTATAAGCGTTTAAAACAGTCCATGGCGTAAGGCCTACTTTGCTTCATGAATACTTAGATACTGACTGGATGATTACAGTTGTCCAAGGAGAGTGTCGAGCTGAATGTATAACTGCTTCACTTTTAAAACAGTGTATAGATAAACACATACTGCTGTATGGTTCACTACAATACTAAAATAGCAGTAGCAGAATGTTTGGAGGAAGTGTAAAGATACAAACTGGGCAATTGAAAGTTTAAAAGCCAAGTTTGCATGTGCATACAAAAAGTCATTTATTATTTATTAATCCTCCCAACGCCCGAAGCGCCAGCACACCTTTCCAAGGGTAGGTTTGTGATTTACAAATGCTAACATTTTTTAAATTAAAAAGCATAATAACACATATTAATCCTTTTTTTTCTTCTAATGATAACGATATTTTTTTTATATCTTCTATTTACATGTTTTTAATCTTGAAAATGCAAAGAACACATTTTATCGAGTAACACTTTTCAAACTCTCCAACGTATGTAGATAATAATACCTTAAGCGTGTTACGTTCGAAATCAAAACCTTTACAGCTTCACAGTTTGTAACTTTTCCGAACACGTGCAGAACAAAAACAGTTAAAACGTGAGCACGTGTAAACTGCAAAATGTGCCATCTAAATAGGCGGACCCACATCTTCCTTCCGTAGACTACTAAACAACCAAAAACGATATAAACCACACCTACTGTGCAATTAGTTTCGTTTTCGCAAGTTATTTCTGAGTCGCCAATCTATGTTGCTGGTTCCGTTTTCTAACATCGGATTCTCTTTTTCCGTCAACAAACATATTCCGGAGTTGTAAGTTATTTCACTATGGCATAGGCATAGTACTTAGTCATAATATGTGGCTATTTATCAATAATTAAACATTTATATGTAGAAAAAAATGTTATTGCATGCTTTTTGCTTTTTCTCTGTAACGTCAGCAGCTTGTTTTTAGAAACAGATAGATTATAACAAACATTGCTCCTTTTCTGGCTCCTATCACCTTATATATAGTGAGTTTTTATATTATAATATTGACACTGTACTTAGCTTGAGAGGTGTTGGTGACCCGTCGACGCAAACCCTAAACATTTACAATCAACGTCACCATCTTCCACTTATTATTGTGTTTTCCCCTTGAGATCACATACTCTTAATATATATTATAACATTAACAGTCTTGGTGATCTTAGTGGACTTCACGATCCGTCGTCACAAAGAGTAACAATAAGTAAGCAACGATACCGGCTTGCGGTTTTCAGTCTATTTTCCACTTCATGTGCAGTGAGAATATATACATATTATTATTCTCACCGTCATGAACTCAGAGAAGTTTATGACCCGTCACCACGAAGATCAAACTTTTTCACATCTCGGAGAAAAGAAGTTCAGTAATAATTACTGCTCGAAAGTATTTCTTCATGGATGTTCTGTTAAATACATAACTTTTTTTTCTTTTTCTTTTTACTGTAACAATGGTATCAATCGTTATATTATAATAGACTGTCCTATTGCTATAGAAGAGGAATGGGAGATTTTTCAGCGCCATCTGTAATATAATTTTAAAATATTAAAAAGTACTTGATCAGATATTTTTTTCAAGAACCATATTTTACAAAACAGCAGAACAAAAAAATATAATTATCATGCATACTTTGTTACTTTAAATATTTAATAAACCCAACATTTCTGAATGTTATTTTTTAATTTCTATTCTTATTTGCGATTCCTATTCACCTTCTCCCTAAAGAATATATAGGACCTGTAGTTTATATGATAAGAGTACCATCCTATATATTCTTTAGTGAGTATGTGATTTATTAGCTGAACAGTCTGCAACCTCTAAGCACTACGACAGCACGTTCCTGAATAGTACAGAATACAAATTTGAGAAATAATAATGCATGCATTTCTATGTAATATGAAATCATTTGTATTTAAGTGTTTTTTACTTGTTCTCTTGATCTGAGATAATGTAGTGCGGGAGTGCTTGCTGTAGCACTTCTATTCTACTTTATCTAAAAGTAACTGATGCCCTCTTAAATTATCAAGAATATGGGACTTTTACAAACTATAGCAGAAAAAAGGAGTGTATGGCCACGCTTAACTGATATTTTATGAAATTGCATTTTTAATTATCACCCCTTTCATATATACAGTGACAGTTTCTGAAGAAAGTTTATTTGTATTTGCTTAATAAAAACTGTTTCAAACCTAGACTGATTTTTCTGCTTCGCAGCCACACCTCCCCATCAGGAAAGTAAACACCACATTATAAGTAAATAGTACTCCTAAGAAGTAGGTCACCTACAAACTTGATTAAAAAAACAGCGCAAGACACTATCATTTTTCCGCCGTGATTTATACACCACACGGCAATTATATAAATGGCCCTTGAAACATATAAAAAAAATTGTTTCCCTCATAATTCCTCTCCACCACATTATGGCCACTGTACAGAGTCAAGAGTGTTCCTAACCTGCCCTCTACTACTTTCTTTCCCCATACTCCTTTGGAAAATGCATCACAATATCACTGACAACAGTGAACCGTTACCACCCAATAAAGAGCAAACTTGTGCTCGGAACACTTTAGCCAATAAAATGTCTATGTTGCTACGCACAGGAGGAAGAAAGGACTGCCAAAACTTATATTTTTAATACTTCACAGCCAATGAACATTAAGCTTCGTAAAGTTCCGCTTGGAGCACGTTACCCTAATACTCCCCGAACAGGAAGGAATCGCTTACAAAACTTTTCCACTGACTTCTTCTACTACTAACGGTTCCTATGAAAAATATAAATATAAATCTCCAGCACAGTAACCATTTCAATTAGCAACATATTGTGGTGAACTTCTAACCTCTGTACTCACGCAAGTGATCCATGAACTGTTACTATGGTAACAGGCAGAAAGGTACTGGCTGTACAAAAAAACGTTACATTTACACTGGTTCATCTACAAGACAGAAAGGAAAGCAAAATACCACATTTACAACCCCCTTGCACATTTCTTTTTAATAAAAAGAGGCCCCGGGGGAGCCTCGGGCGGGGAGGCGGTCCCCAGAACTCCGGGGGGCCATGAGCCCCCCGCATACATATAGTTAAAGACCCGGGGGTAGCGATCCCCGCGCAGGGGGGGACCCGCTAGGCGCCCCTTTATGAAAAAAAAATTGCCCCGGGATTTGGCCCCCCCGGAGGCTAATTAACAATAAAGTGGGCTTCGTGTTTTTGGGTTTTTTTCCGCCCAAAACGCGTACACCGCGTTTTAAAAAAAAAGAAGAAAAAAATCCTGCGTGATGTCATGTACGGCACCCCGTACGCGTACGGCGCAAGAGATTCTAATTGTTCAAAAACATATATTTATGTATTTAATGTACTTAATGTACAGATTAAGGGAAGACATTATCTGGGATAATCATGAAAATTGTTTTTTAAAACTCTAAATAAGCGTATGTTACTTTTAAAAGCAATTACCAAAATAGCGGCCGTACGTCGTAAGAGCAAAGATGGTTTGAAGAGTTATACATTTTATAAAACAATATAGTACTGCCCTGGGGGAGGTGGTAAATTAATCGAGACTGAATACGTTAGTACACCCCACTGTGCTTACGCTACCAGGAAAACACAACAACAGTACAAGGCCCAGATTTCCATTGCAGTGATTTCTTAGTTGCAGGTCTAGTTGTCATATCGACACACACACTCCCTCATGGCTGGTTTACACCCACACCACATCCATCCAACACATTCATCACTACACACGTGACCCTATGTATAAAAAAGACAGAGCGCACGTGTTGTATGCCATTTTAGAGTTGTTTCCAATGTACCGAACAAGGGACCCACTACTACATGCGTGGCCTCTTTGGTCACTGAGTTAGTGGTGCCCGAAGCACTGAGCGGGTGAAGAACCTGCGATGATGATGATGGGAGCAGGAGTATGTCGTTAGCCCTAGCGATAGCAAGACTCGGCACCATATATGAGACTTCTTTGTTGGAGATCGGGACTACATCATGCAGAAGGTGTTTTTTACACGAAGAGGTGAGAAGTGAGACTTGAGTAAGCATCGGAGGGAGGCAAAGGGTTGTAGTAGACAAGATACAAAAACGCGACTTAGCGTTTTAGACTAACGCACTCCTATATAGTGTATTAATTTACATGTATCATTTTTTTTCCCAATAGCAGGAACGTTTTTTTATAATCGCTGAAATGTCTGGAATATTACCAATACAAACAGTTCGTAGAAATGTGAGAAGGAATGTGCATAAAAGCGCGATGTTATCTAACTAAAAATTAATATAGTAACAATTACCAATCATAACATCTTTCTTTTAATATCTTTTAGATGTACAGCTTCACGATGCATTATGTAACAAGGACAACGGCAATGGCACAAGGTGAGCAAAGAAGCTTGTTTCCGAAATAACGACAAGTTATCTGTGAAACGAGAGAATGTGTAGTATGCAGCAGGCGTGCAAAACACACATTGGGCTAACGGGGCTTCAGCTTACAGCCACTGCAGCTCCACTCTTCTTTTTCCTTAAAGTTATGCCCCCGCAAAAAAAATTTTTTAGCCCTCCCCAGATATTTTTGACTGTGGTTACGCCTCTGACTTCAGGCAATACCCCCCTCCCCCCCGTCGTGTGTGTCTCCCCCACGTTTTAATGTATTTCTTTCTCTCTTTCTATTTCTTACTCTCTCACATCGTTTCTCTTTCTTTTTTAAAGTTTTGGACGCTGCTATATACAACTTTATCTGAGTTGAAGTGGTGAACTCTCTTGATTACTGTGAAGGCTTCTTCAACACGTAGAGCACCCTCTTTCAATCACATCAATGGCACTAGGTGAGCAAAGAATTTTGTTTCCGAAACAACAACAAATTATTTGGGAAAGGAGAGAATGGGTAGTGTGCAGCAGCTTCACTGTGTGGAAATGTATAATTACCTCAGAGCAGTGACAATAGATAGGTTACAACAGTCTGAGAAACAGATCTACAAGCTTATTACGCCACTTTTGTGTCACTTTTAACATGGGAAAAGTGGCGCAAGGAGCTTGTGAATCTGCGTCTGACTTTTCAAGAATAAATCTCAACTCCAGACTCTGCGAAACAGTTTTAATGTTGTTTTCTCTCTCTTTCTCTCTCTCACTCTCTGTGACATCATTTCTCTTTCTCTTTTAAACTTATAGACATTGCTGTCTACTTTGACGTGTAGAAGCAGAATTGAATTGAAGTTGTGAACTCCGGTGGCCACAGTGTTTGGCCACAGTGTTTATACAAGGTAAGCACAGCGGCCTAGATATACAATGCCTCCTTTGCAATGCATTAGAAATAAGTCGGCGTATTTACAATCCCATTGTGCCACTTTTGTGTCAGTAACGCAGTAGATACTTCCATACAGACACCACTTGAACGCGGGACTATAATAGAAGTGAAATGTACTAGGCACACGGCACACGTAAAATCATAGTGTTACCTTCACTTGTAATGCTTCACCTTATTTAGTAACATCTACATAACTTTAAACTCTTTTTTTCTTTTTTGTTTTGCAGATTACCTACCCAACGGCTTTTGAAGTCCACATCATAATTTGTTTATAATACTGTTTTATTAAAGTTATTTTCTAGTTGTTTATTACATTATCTTTAAGTTACGTTTACAGTTATTGTTGTTTTAATAAAAGTTAATAAAAAAACTATATACTTGTTTTTTTGGGGGGGGGTACGGTCCACAACAAAAATAATATTTATAATTTGAAATACTATAGTAAGATGTTTGACAATAGGGTTGAAAAGTACTGGCTGTACAATAACTTATATTTTCTCTGGACGGACTACAACATAGAAAGGAAATCAAAGTAAAACAATGTGTACCACATTTACAAACCTCTTGCGACATTTTCGCGTGCAAACCTACCCCCCTACAAAATTAACTGTGTGGACCTCAATGACGCCACTCAAACCACGAAAACGACCACCCCCCAGAGATTTCTATATAGTGTGAGGGAGGCTGTGTGGCTCACCGCCTGATGCCCTGGAGTCCGCCACACCCAAACCTGGTTCCTGCAGTGTCCTGGGGGGAAACAGTCATTACAACGTGGTCATAACCACGCGTGATCGTCACCACAAATTCATTAGCAAGCATATGGCTTTACCACGCAAGCCTTTACCATGGGTGCTTTTACAACTAGTATACATATACCACGCATGATAAAGGCATAAGCATGCTAATGACTTTGTGGTGACGGTCACGTGTTGTAATGGCTGTGCCTTTCGTGCTTCAAATTAGTTTTTAGGTATGCGTGTGACCAAGTCTGATAACATCAGAGGCCAAGGACAAACACCGTGGTGTCTGTGGCAGGAAATCTCACCGATCACAGAGAAGATAGGCGGAGGTTAAAATGAAAGTAACAGGTATAGTAAAAATAACGGAAGGAAACTACTAAAATGGGGGTGGACGGAGTATGTAATCAATGTTTGGCGCCTCTGCAATACGTTTCAAATAAATATAGATAGAATATGATTATTAATATATTACAAAAGTATAGCAGCGGATGACACACACGGCCCGGGAAAAGAGAGCGGCAAATTTAATACCTGAAATGAGGACAGCTTTGCTTGGCGAACTTGAAGAAAAAGAAAGAAACATGGGCTTGGAAAAGAGGCTGTGCATGCGTAGGGAGTACAACTGGTGCACAAAAAACCCCAGAAAGTTTTACATACTATCATAGAAATATAGCTCTTTTTTGACCATTAAAGTTAGTTCTCAAAAAGAAATGTTTTTTTTTGCCCCAATACCCCCAAGATCCCAGACGGCTCCCCGCGTCCTTCGAGAGCCGGCATTGCTTTGTCAGAGAGAGCAGCTTACATACTGCTCTCTCTGACGAAAAACTCTCTGCTTTCCTACTTGAAAGAGAGAGCAGGTTAACTTGCTCTTTCTTTCAAATAGGAAAGTGGTTTGCTGTGGTAAAGTGGGAGCAGCGACGGTCCAGCCCTACCATAGCAAACAGCAGTGTCCCGGGGGTAGGTACCCCGAGACACTGCAAGAGCCGGCCCTGGGAGGTGGGTGGTCCCCAGGGCCATCAAGGGCTCCAGGAGGGGGGCCGCGCGACCCCCTCCCAACATTAAAAAACCCCAGAGGGTGCAGGTCCCGGGGGCTGGAAGGTCATTTTACATATTACTGCACCAGGAAGGTGGCGGTACCCGGGACGTGTACGGGGGGAGAGTGAGGGGGAGCTGAAAACTTTCTTTAAAAAAAAAAATATTTTAAAAAAAGCCCTGGGCGGGTGCCGGTCCCCGGAGCTGCGGCAAGGGGGGCGTGAGCCCCCCGGATACGTCACAATAAAACCCCGGGGTGTGGCTTTCCCTGGGTCTCGGGAGGCCTTACAAGCCCCCCATTATGGAAAAAAATGCCCCTGGGATTTGCCCCCCCCCCGGGGGCTAATTAAGAATAAAAAGGACTTCTAGTATTTTCCTTTTCCACCGCGTACGCGTATGATACACGTACCCCGCAATTTCTTATTTTAAAAAAATAATTTGGGGCCTAAAGATCCATGTGGGACCCCCTGAGCAGGCCTAGAGGGTCAGGATGCTTCTACCCTGCCCCTTTTCCTTATTTTTCAACTTTGTTTTACAGTTATCTTGTGACTCTGTTCTACCGAGCCACAAGATGGCTGCCAACACTTCCTGGTTTGGAGTGTTGACAGACAGACAGTTGACATCCAATCAAAATGCAGCTTGTGCTCGTAATTATACGAATTTCCGTACACGTACAGTACTTCGTCTATAGATATCACTACGAACTCTACATCTCTGCCAAATTTGGTGTAATTCCGTTCAGCCGTTCGGGCTGTAGCCCTGGCTAAATGTCCCTATGGAAAATTGCATGGGGAAAACACGTTTTGGGACCCCCTTTTTTCTCGGCCCCCACTTGACAAATCATCCCCAAACTTTCAGGGAAGGAGCGGAGCCGAGCAGGCCATTTTCCTGGAGAATTTCACAAAGATTCATCCACCAGCGCCAAAGGTATTCCAAATAGAATGTTGTGGATTTCCTATGGAAAGTAGGTCTTAACTATAACTATAAAATATATATATATATATATATATATATATATATATATATATATATATATATATATATATATATATATATATATATATATATATATATATATACAAACGTGGCCCCCCTTACCGAACCATCAGATACCCCGGGAAGCCCACCCCCTGGGCCGAAAACATAGTGCCTGGGGAGAGGGGAAGCTTGACCCACATCCCTGAGACATCAGATGCCCCGGGGAGCCCACACTCAGGGTTGAAATGTTTAAATAAGGGGAGGGGGGGGCACGCAGCCAAGCCATTAAAGGTCCTGGGGAGTCCACCCCCAGAGCCTATTACTTTAAGGAAGGGGGACATGCAGCCCCCTTCCTGAGCAATTAATGGCTCTGGGACCCCACTCTGAGGGCCGGCTTACATACTATGTCAAAGAGAGCCCACCCTGGGGACATAGTGGTTTCCCTGCTCACACTGGTGTTGCAGGGAAACCTGTGATTGTTCTCTCCTGTTGGTAGCATTGTTTATCTTCCGCCCAGCTAAAGAAATAGCATGCTTGTCCGGCATATAATCTGATCCAGAGAATGCAATCTATTTGATCTCACATAAAGTATATGTCTGTACCATGGAAAAGGTATCTCTGAAAAAGAAATCACACCTTAATCCATTAATTATAAATTGCAATAACGAACGAAGAAAATAAAGCCATAAAAAGACAAAGTTTCAAAAGCATTTCAGAAATGTAGTATATATTAAAATGCACACATACTAACTGTGGATTAGATCTCAATTTTCAAAATCCCTGTACTTCATAAAAAAATTATCAATTTCAAATCCTCCTTCCAATATACTGGTATAGCAACATACATAGGTATTGGTTCATCCTTCAACTCGAACTTCAGGCAACCAGCACTGCCAGGAGAAAGTTCAGATTGGTCAAGTAGCATTGAAAGGCATGTAAATGAAATATGCAATAAGCACCTAGTGAAGCGGGGATCAACAACTTTATTCATGGGCCCTTAAGCAGCTATTGCACACAAAGGAAGGAGAAGAAGAACAGTTGCTTTCATAAAATATAATAGAAGGCTGAAGCGGAAAATACATGACTAGGTATTTTCATCTAAAAGGGCCTTTGGTTATTGGGACCTGTGATTTCTGGTGTGATTCATTCTTTTACTGTGTTACTAAGGTTATGTCTGCACATCCTTGATGCGTAACAAAGAAAGGATGTTTTGCTCAATGATATAAAGAGCTACAGACCATCATATGCACCAGATGTAGGATTAATGAATGGAGTGCATTCCAATCAGATGTCAAAAGTTGTTTTCGTGACCATAGTGCAGAACCTGTGTGGGAGCATGGAGCAATCACACGTGGAGTTAAAACGTGTGCAGACTAGGTATGAGTGAAAGGAAAGTAGCCCTGACCTGTCTGTTGTAGTAATACCTACATTAAAGCGGTGCCCCATTCCCAAAACATCTACCACCCTCCCTACAAACTGGGTTTTATAAGCATTGTATTGAATGGAGTTTTATTACATAGATCACCAGAGTGACAGGACCACTTTTTTGAAGCGTTGTTAAACCACAGAGTTCTATATCGATTTCACCCCAGAGTCAACCCAGAGTCGCAGGGGGCTTACCCCTTGGAACTGCTATATGGAGTCTACCCAAGAGTAACAGAGGATGTACTTGTTAGAGGCACAGTTAAACCACCAAGGCAATGTTAATTGGCATCTAATGAGGAATAACAGACTAAGGGAGTGCAGTATAGAGTCCACCCAGAAATGACCAACCCATTGGAGGTATTGTTAAAACACAAAGCGAGTCTACAGAGAAACAACAGTGAGTTCCAACACACTGGAGGCGCACATGAACTAGAGTGAGGAACTAGGGTGAGGAGAAGAAACATAGCATCTAAGCACCGTTACCCTCTTTGCTCTTTATCTGGACTTCTGGACTGGACACCCTGAAAACAGAAATTAAGTAGGTATAGTGGATGTCAATGCTTAAGAGCGGTGGGAGGTCGGGGGGCGTGGCCAATGACATGGCCGGGTAAGACATGCACCTCCACAGCTCCTGGCGAGCTGATCGTGATCCGACATTAAACGCTTGCCCAAAAGTTCCATTTTGGCTTTCAAGGGACCGCACAAGGACCCGACACAAACTGGGGACTGGAATCGGAGCCCGCCGCAGGTGGTAATCGAAGTATCATGGCTCTGAAGTTGGCGCCAGCCCGGACGATTGGCCCAAGATGGCGGTGTGGTCCTAATGCAGGAGAGGTAGGCCCAGAGCGGGGTCGCCTGCAGCGCAGTGAAGACAGGAGGCGGTCGGCGGCACCGACCGGAGCCCAGCGACTAGCAGTGTCCGGTCCGGGAGGGAGGTGAGGACTGCAGGGGCCCCCGGGACAGAGCGAAGCAAGGAGCACCAGGGGCGGAGAGACCAGCAGTGCGTGGCGGCACCCGGACCTAGGAAGGAGGTGAGGACACTCAGAGCCCCGGAGTCTGGCCTTGGGGGTGCGGCACAGCAGGGAACACCTGCAGCGAAGAGACCCACAGCACTTGGCAATGCCCGGTCCGGGACGGAGGCGCAGATAGTCGGGCCTCATAGATCAGCCCAGAGGGCACGACGCAGCCGGAAACGCCTGGAGCCAGCGGAGGGAGAACGGCGCGGCGGAGTGGAGCGGCCCTAGCCCTGGCCAGTACCCGGTAGATACACCCCGCCAGAACGGGGGGCCCCACAGACGAGACCGACGGCCTACACAACAGAGCCTAATTCGGCAAGACGGGCCCCGAGGTATCCTGAGAGCGGCTCCCTCTTGCGCTGGGGTGGGAAGCCTCGAGGAGTCCGGAGGAAGGCAGGCCAGAGGTAAAGGGGGACAGCCGGCTGTGGCCTGGATAAGGAGTGCACCGAGGGGGCCTGGAGATTGAGATCTGGGAGGTTCCTCCGCCCCCCCGCCAGCTTCCAGCCCCGGTGGAGGGACTGCGCCTACATTGCAGGACAGCACTGCAGCCTGCACCGGACTGGGGATTGGGCCAATCTCTTCCTCAGCCTGGCAGTAACATCTGTTGGAATGCAAACTGGTAGAAAGGGCCCGCACTGGGGGAGACACAGGAGGCCGAACCGAGTGGAGACCTACTTGAGGATCGGGAGTGAGACCCCCCCAGAGGAGAGGAGGAGAGGTTTGAGTGGGGGGGTCGGCTTCGCTTGCTGGCCTGAAGTGGCGTCCAGAATGGGGAAAAAAGAAGCAAACCCCAGGACCCCAACACAGGGGACCCTGGATCGGTACGCCTCGGCCCAGCCCCCTACGGAGGTGGTAACCTCCGGCTCATGATCGGACACAGAACTCCTGATGGGAGCGATGCAAGCTTCAAGGGCAGACATACAGAAGTCCCGTGCGGCGCTGGAGGTCAAGATTGGGGAGGTGGGCTCAGAAGTCACACTACTAAGGCAGGACTTCCGTAACTTGACGGAGAGGGTGACCACGGCGGAGACAACACTGGGCGAGGCCAAGGACTCCATCACTACTCTTGGAAGGTGGACGACGCGGGAAACAGGGCCCGCCGCAACAACCTACGCTTCGTGGGCTTTCGAGAAGGAATCGAGGGGGCTAACATGGCGACCTTCCTGCACACCTGGCTACAGAAGACCTTCCCGGCGGCGCAGTTTTCTAATTGCTTTGTGATTGAACGAGCGCATAGGGCATTGCTGGCAAAGCCGCCTGAGGGGGCGAGGCCGAGGCCAGTCATTGCACGCTTCCTGAATTTTGCAGACCGGATTTGATCCTGCGGGAAGCCAGAAAGCTGGGGGAGATCTGACTGGAGAATGCATAAATAATGATATTCCCGGACTATAGCCAGGAGGTACAGAAGCAGAGGCGCTCCTTTGACCTGGTGAAAGCAAAATTGATTGACTTTCGCATCCAATATATGCTGCTCTTCCCAGCGAAATTGAAAGTGATCTACAAGGAGAAGACGCACTTTTTTACCCACCCGGAGGATGCGTGGCAGTGGCTGGAGGAGCGCCCTCCACTCCGGAGAACAGAGGCAGAGAGGAGAGGGGCGGTGAATGAGATGGCTGCCAGTGGACTCCAATGGGGGCTGCCAAAGACCCAGAGACATAGGAGATCGAGAGGTAGAGGGCGAATGCAGACAATGCCGTATCCCAACCACGTAGTGGTACAAAAGGGGGTGGTGATGGACGGAGCATCTGAACCACTCACACCCAGTCACACCCAGTCAACAGATCTGGGTTTAATCCATCACCGTTCTTTAGCCCACTCTGCCACCCCAGTTCAGAAATGGCCATATGCAAATCAGTCTGACCCTGTGCCTCATGGGCACAGTCCAGCCCGAACTGCCAAGCCATGCCTTCACTGGACCGGAAACAAGCTTCAGAGGACCGATTTCTGGCATTTCAGCCGTCTTCAGCCCGGCTTGCTTTAATTCAGGAGCAAAGTGAGCAAGGGACTCACGTCTGAGCATACCCTGCCAACTTATGGCGAACAAAGTGGTACAAAAGGGGGTGGTGATGGACGGAGATTCTGAACCAATCAAACACTCACTCCCAGTCAACAGATCTGGGTTTAATCCATCACCGTTCTTTAGCCCACCCAGGATACCCAGGACTCACACTCTTGAAATGGGACTGATTGGGCGGAGAAGATTCCAGCTCATAGCCGGGTGGCACGCAAGTTGATTCCACCCCTTTACCTATTGTTTTACATATTATCTTTTTGAACGTATAGGCAGATCTGGTGGGACTGTTTTACTTGCTCACTACATAGACTATAAGTGCTAGTGGGGGGTGAACTGTGGGAGGGTGACAGACCTTCTCCGCTGACAGTCCTATATTCTGTTTTTGGGACAGATGGGACTGAAGGGGGAGGGAGGTGGGGTGGGGGGTGAGGGGGGAGTTGTCTTTCTTCTAAGTTTAGGGAAGTTGAGGGGCTGGGACAGGGAGGGGTTGAGGGGGAGGATACTGGGGAACATGAAGGTTGGGGAGGAGCTGGGGGAGGGAGGGGGGTTGGAGCATGTCACAGAGGTCGTACATGTCAGCGTTCAAGACGCTCGATTAACACTGACTCCAAGCATCCTACACCAGAACTCGGGGATTGATATCAGGTAGCCACACGGAGAATCCTCAGGTCCAGAGGGGGCTTCGGGTGTTAACTTGGAACGTTAATGGACTTGGGAGTAAAATAAAGAGGGGACTGGTCAATGCCTACATGAAGCGGATAGGCCACGACATAATCATGCTCCAAGAAACACACCTGCAGGGTACCAAATGTGGGTTGTTAGCTAGAGGTCAATACAAGATTCTGGCACATGCGGGGTTTCCCACAGGTTCCAGGGGGCTGGCCATATTGAGTAGAAAGAACCCACTTTTCCAAATTACACAAATGTGGAATGAACCCCCAGGGACATATGTGGGAGTGAGAGGTACCTGGAGACGGCAGGAGTACACCCTGGTCTCGGTCTATGCCCCCCCGAAATTGCAAGTAGCCACGCTCAAAGGGGTGACGGAGATTCTCCTTAACACGTCAGATACTCTACAAGTGATAGGAGGGGATTTCAACGATGTGATGGTCCCGACGCAGGACAGGACGGGTGACAGATCTAGGGACCAGACCTCAACCTTGCTTTCTAAGACACTGTCCACCTGGGGCTTGACCGACATATGGAGGTGGTTACACCCGGAAGATAGGACATACTCATTTTTCTCAGGGGCACACAAGATCTACTCGAGACTTGACTATATCTTCATGGCCCGCAATACACTGACGACTAACGATATGGCCGAATACCAAGCGAGGGGGATCTCAGATCATTCCCCGCTCCTAGCGTCAGTAGGGGGTAAGTGGACAGGGAAGGGGAAGACTTGGAGGTTGACGGTATGGGATCTGCAGAATGTGACAGTACTGAGGGATATCAGAGCCGATATTAAGACTTTTGTTGCGGAAAACGAGGTCTCTGTCTCGTCAAAGGTGGTCTTTTGGGAGGCGGTCATGCGAGACAGAGCGCAGAACAGGCTAGCGGAGGCGGGTCGGAAAGTATGAAACAAGGTCAGGATGCTGGAGGCTAAAATACTGGACCTGGAAAGGGAGCACCTACTTAATAGAACATCGGAGACCCATAGAAGGTTAACAGATGTGCACCGCCAATATAGAGAGGTACTGACGGGGGAGGCCAAAACCCAGGCGCTGGCGACACTGCACCGGCTGTATGATGTGGGGGACAAATCCGGGAAGTTACTAGCGTGGCTCAGTAGGAAGGAGAGGGATGCCAGATGGGTAGAACAGGTCAGAGATGCCCAGGGGAACCTAGTGAGAGCGGACGAGTTGATTGCAGAGACCTTTGCTACACATTTTAAATTATTCTATGACGCTAGGGAACTAGGGACGACGGATGACGCCCTTCAATATATGGTGCATATTGACCTCCCAGTCTTGACAGAAGAGGATCAGTGTGCCCTAGAGGCAAGTTAGATGACATTAGGGAAGCCCTGACCAAGCTACGAGCAGGGAAGTCCCTGGGTCCTAATGGGTTTCCTGCGGAATTTTTTAAACGCTCCTCGGATTTAGTGGCCCGCCATCTGCTGGGACTCTTTCAAGAGGCGTGCAAGTGGGGGAGCTGCCGCCGGACCTCCGTATGGCTACGATAATTCCAATATTCAAGGAGGGTAAGCCAGGGGAGGATTGCACGTCGTACCGCCCCATCCCCCTATTAAACATAGAAGTGAAGCTCCTAGCGACTATCCTAGCTCTTAGACTGCGGGGGTGATAACGGGGCTAGTACACCTGGATCAGACGGGTTTCCTCCCTGATAGGGCCACCAGGTTGAACCTTAGACGAACGCATAATTGGCTACAGAAGGTGAGCGGGAGGCGGGACCCACACTGGTTCCTGTCCCTAGATGCCGAAAAGGCGTTCGATGCAGTCCACTGGCCCTTCCTGGAAGGAGTCCTGATACGATTCGGTTTTGGTCCCAAGTTCCGGAAGTGGGTACAATTGTTACATACAGACCCTAGAGCGAAAGTCAAGTTCAACGGGGTCCTTTCTTGGGACTTTCTGGTACGTAGAGGTACCAGACAGGGGTGTCCTCTGTCCCCCCTACTATTTGCACTAACTATTGAGGTGTTGGCGGGGGCGATACGACAGAACGCGGACATTAGGGGGTTTCAACTAGGACCGTCAGATGAAACAGAGGAAATAATATCCCTGTACGCAGATGATGTCCTCCTATATATCACCCGCCCAGACACTACCATACCAACGTTGTTCTCAGAACTGGAAAGGTACGGAGCACACGCCGGATACCGGATAAATTGGCACAAGTCAGTAATATATGACCCCCGAGGCCTGAAACAGTGGTCGGGGTTGCCAGAGTGCTTGCAAACGACGAGCAAGGGCTTTAAGTATTTAGGGATTCATGTGACTCTGGACAGGGCCTGCTCCTATGAGAAGAACATCAGGAGGATAATGCATAATTTTGTAGTCAATGCAAACCGGTGGCGGTTGCTCCCTCTAACAATCCTGGGCCGGGCAGCCATGTTTAAAATGATGACGCTGCCGCGGTTCCTATACGCTTTTCAGAATGAGTACTATCCACTCCCCAATAGGGTGTTTCAGGAAATAAATGCAGAGTTGAGAGCCTACCTATGGTTGGGTAAACAGCCTAGAGTGGCATTGGCGACCCTCAACAGACATCAGTATAGTGGTGGGATCTCGCTACCCAACATAGAGGCCTACTATTGGGAAGAACACCTGGCCCCTATTAATGACTGGCTCCATGCCCCCGCCACGCACCCCACATACGCTCTGGAGAGAAGTGGTATGGCAGCCCCTACATGCACCTACTACCTATATGGGGGCAAAGGAAAAGGGGCCCTGCTTCTGGCAACCAGGCTTATCCTGACAGTATGGAATCGGGCGACAAAAAGAATAGGCTGGGAGAGGAAACCGACTAGGCAGACTCCACTGTGGCACTGTACCTGGTTAAAAGAATTGAACAAATTGAAAGGGTTTCAGAGATGGGATGACATAGGGTTATCGACGCTGGGAGATGTGATTGCGAGAGGGGAGCTGAAATCATTTCAAGCATTAAGGACGGAATTCGGACTACACCGCACTCAGTATTTTAAATATTCACAGTTGAGACCTGCTTGGCGGGCAGAGGGATCCCGACTGGGAACGCTCCCAGAATATGCGCCTCTGGAGGGCCGCCTCCTCCAGGAACAAATCCCAGACAGGGCGGTTTCCCTAACGTACAGAACACTGATGAATAATATACCCGATGGATCTATCACCCTTAGGAGGAAATGGGAGGGGGATGTGGGAGAAATGGATGATGTGCACTGGGATATGGTGCTGATGCACCTGAGAGAGGTAGCAATTAAATCCCGACTGATGCTAATCCAATACAACATCCTACACAGGACATACTTTGATAGGGAGCGAATGCACACGATGGGACGGGCAGAGTTCCCGAGCTGTCTGAGATGTGGTCACAATAGAGGGAATTTCTACCACACTATCTGGTCATGTCCCACACTTCAAACTTACTGGGGGGAGATCCTGGGAGAGTTGGGAGAAGTGCTGGAGACCGCCCTGCCGTTGGATCCTAAGCTGGTCTTTTTGGGTATGACTAACGATGTGGATCTTGCGCGCCCACTGTTGATTTTCCTGGTCCTGGCCCTAGTGGTGGCCAAGAGAGATGTGGCAAGGAAGTGGGGGGTGGTGGCGCCACCGCAATTGGAGGAATGGAGGAGAGGGCTGAATCTATATATGGCAGCTGAAAGAGTCACCTATAAGGCGAGGGGGTGCCCTAAGAAATTCGGTAGGGTGTGGGGCAAGTGGAGGCGATACCATGGTTTAGATGGTGGTCTTTAAGCCCACAAGACGGGGAGGGTCCATTCGAAGGCGCTGGAGGTTACATAAGATGAGATATTTCGACGACACTGAGAGGGCCTTAAACTATTTCGTGGAGTGGTGGCCTGACTTGGAAGGGAATGTACAATTTTTATTAAAGATGCTTGGCGGGTGGGGGGCGAATGGGACGGATGTGACGACAAATGATGACATGCCTGTTATGTTTTGGAAGAATAAAATGCAAATAAAAATATATATTTTTTTTTTTAAAGAGTGGTGGGAGGTCAAATAAGTAGGTCCTATATTGGCATTTCTCCACAAATGTGGAATCTCCAGACCCTGCGGACCAGTTGGTGGGATAATCATTCAAGAACAACTAAAGAGTATCTTAAACTATAATACAAATAAAGCACAAAAAGGAGAAAAGGTGAGACGGCCCATCCACCCCCACCCGTAAGTGCCCCACGTAAAAAAATTTTGCTGTGTCAAATTTAAAGGTTGTGAATTCCCAGTGAGGAAAAAGGAGCCCTCAGGCACCTACACATGGTAGGTAGCCGTTTGTCTTCATCAGGTTCCTGTCGTTAGTATGTGTAGTAATACAACAAACAAAAGAGTGTAGGTTAAAATGAGTGTAGACCACTCCCCGACCAACACTTTTAATAGAGGGGTGATTCGAACTCAGTTAAAAACAGTGTGAAAAATCGGACAAATAAGGGTTAAGTAAATTTGAACCCCCTGTCCTAAAAATCGGTCGACATGTTTTAGCTTGTGAGTCCTATTCGACTCAGCATTCCTCAGGACCAGTAATATATTCTCACCCAAAGGGCAGGGCACACCCTAAAGAGCCTACTAACATTGGGCGGAAGATTATCAACTATTAATACACGTTTACCAACCCGCTGGGTGTGTGATGGGTAGTATAAAGGTATAATTATGTATAAAACTTGAAAGTGAGGAACATGCGTAATTGTTTATTATTTATTTGTTTTGTTGGTCTCTTTTCAGATTCCATATCCCTCATAGAATAGAGGGTTTGCACCTGAGTTTTACCAGTGCAGCGATTCCAAGTTGGTAAACGCGTATTAATCACGGAAGCCACGGACGAGGGAGGATGCGAAGCCTCCATTGGGTTGATTGGACCCTCTAACTACCCCATGTCCAGTACTGGCTCATGGGGCACTGACTCCATCATTTCTCAGTGACATTAGCCTAGCGCAATGGGATACGCGCATTAGTAAACACGTGCTCTTGTTTTTCAGGCTCATTACATCAGAAATTCTGACAGAGCTAGGAAACTGTAGATATAAATTGTATATCGCCACACATTGATAGATTTATCTCACACCATTGTACATACACTATTTTGTGGTAAAACATTAGTGAGTGACAGGGGGATCTGACCCCGTCCTGACGAAGGGGCTGAGCGCCCCGAAACATGTTGACCTGCACAGGAGAGTAAGCCCAGTAACTAGCTTTATCTCTCCGATTCACTCTTTTTAACTGTACCAGCCTGTGACTATTAAAACATTTTTTATCACACGGCCAGGTATTATTTTAACATCACTCTTTATATCACCCCTGACCCCACTGACACTCACTCCAATACACTCACATAGCACCCACAAATGAAAGGTGCTCCAGTGTAGTCGCTTGTCGTAGCACGCCCCGTCCCGCAGCAGGGCGGGAAGACCCCGATGATGAAGCATGACACCAAGGGCCCTTTTGGTCTGTGAGGGGTATTTTAACACATACTGTGTATTCCAAGAACATCTGGACACACAGTAACTCAGTCTGAGGTGGACCTTTTTGATAACCCGTACATGAGTAAACTGAGTCATCGGATCAGGCGGGCAGTTTACCAGGCAGGATGACATAGAGTAACATACTCAAACAGGGTAATAGTACAAATATCAAGAATCCCAAGCGAGCGGTGCTTGTAAATTTAGATGCAGAGAAGGGCTTCATCTGAGAGACGTAGCGTATCTGTTAAAGTTGTTGAGTCTTTGCATTTTGATACATTTTTTGAGTCTGTGGTGACACTTTTGTGTTACCAGTAGTCACTGCAAGGATGACTGGAATCAGATAAGTATGTTAGGTTGAGCCTGGACAGCGCATGCGCTGTTCTGTGAGGCATGCTGTATTCAGGTATGGACTTGAAGCTCCGCCCATTTTCCTGGCCATCTTTTTAAGTGGCTTCTGTCACTGTCCTTTGTAAACTGTAGCTTTTCATTGGTCAATAGGCTTAGTAATCCCTTCTTAGTTGTCTCATCTTGTAACATCCCATAAGGATTGGCCCCCTTACGTGCGTTGTTACTTGGTAGGTTTTAACTACAGCCTCTGAGCACTATTTTCTTTAATGATGTTTTCCTGCCTCTTGTTGCAGGCAGGACATGCTCTTAACTGCCTTTTTTAATCCAGCGCGCAGCTTTCATAAGCCTTCCCTCGCCATAATAATTTTTTTGTTTAAGCTGGCTTCCAGGGACAACATTGTGCTGACTCAAGGCTATCACAGCATCTGTGGCCTCCAACAGACCCACAGCAAAGGGTGCAGCAGCTGGAGGCAGCTCAGTCTCCTGCTACAATAAACTCAGAATAAACTCAGAAGCCACTGGAGGCAGCTCAGTCTCAGATGCGATAAACCCAGCAGCTACTGAGGCAGCTTTGTCTCTGGGTACAATAAACTCAGCAGCTGCTGGAGGAAGGTCTGTCTCAGATGTGATTAACAAAGCAAATACGGCAGACACTGGAGGCAGCTCAGTCTCCGGTACAATACACTCATCAGTAGCTGGATGTAGCTCAGTCTCCGGTACAATAAACTTCAGCAGGCGCTGGAAGCAGCTCAGTGTCAGATGCTAATAACACAACAAAACCAGCAGTCGCGAACAGCTACTGTTGTAACTGTGAAAAGAACCGAGATATGCATCCAAGTCAATCATCGGGAGGAATACCTATCAATTTTAAATACTTTAAAGCTGTTTCAAAAATATATATATTTATTTTGTAATATTAAATGTGTTTTTATCTTACATTCACTTTAATTTATCTGTAATTAATATATATTATTTTGAATATGTTTAATTATTTTTATTTTGTTATGTATTTATATTTTAAAAAACAGTTTAGAAATTGGAATGATCTATCTAATCCCTACAAAGTACAACATTTTTCTTACTGTTAATATGAGGGTGAGACGGGTAAATCTAAACTCTCCAAAGTCCAACACTTCCCTGCTTTTGCTCACGTTGAAGTGGAAATAATAAATCTAACCCTTTCCCTACTGTTGCTTAGTTTGGAGTGTAATAGTAAATCTAAGCCCTTCAAAGCCCAACACTTTCCCTACTATTGATTAGATTGGGATAGGTATAGTAAATCCAACTCTTCCAGAGGCTCACACTTTCTATGATTTTGCTTCAGTTGGAGTGGGATTATTAAATTAGATAGGAATAGGAAGTCTAACCTCTTCTAAATCCAACACTCTCTCTACTGTTGGGTAGATTAGAATGGAAATAGTAAATCTAGCACTTTACTTTCCCTTCTGTTGCTTACATTATAGTAAATCTAACCCCTCCAAAGTTCAACAGTTTCCCTGCTTTTACTTATGTTGGATTGAAATCTTAAATCTAACCCTATCAAAGTCCAGTAATTTCCCTACTGTTGCTAAGATTGGAGTCAGAATAGTAAATCTAAACCTTCGTAATTCCAACACTTTCCCTACTTTTGTTTAAGTTGTTGTGGGACAGTAAATCTAATCCCTTCAAAGTACAACACTATTTTTACTATTTCTCAGATTGGAGAGGGAATAGTAACTCTAACCCCTTCAAAGTGCTTTTGAGAAGTATCTTTAAAAAGCTCAGGCATACGATCTCCCGCCTCCAGCTTTCAGATGCACGCCCAAGGTCTGTGAAGCAGAGTTTGTCATCTCTCATTCTAGCGGGGCCATGTAAATGTTGAACAGCATCGGGCTGAGGGAGGATCCCGGGGGGATGCCGCAGATGATCTCGGAGGCTTTGGAACAGAATGGGGGAGGTGGACGCTCTGGTTTCTGCCAGAGAGGAAGGAGGTGGCCCAATCTTGGGGATGTTATTTGTACATTTCTTGTGCGCATGCAGATTAGCACTAATTAGTCATTGGTCAAAGTCATTAATTTTCCATGTTCTCCTCATCTTGTTGCACCTGGGATTTGAATCCTGTTTTGTCCAGTGCTTTGCAAAGCCTAATGTTCTACATTTTGCCAGCCTTCAGCTTCCAGCCTTCAACACTGATTGTTAGAGTTCTGTGCTGTCCTTGAGGCTGTAAAACACCATGTGTATTTCATAACTTATTTTGCAAATGCTGCATAATATGTCACAATTTATAAAGCATGCATTTGCAATACTGTTATAATTAAAAAGTTAAATCGTATTGGCTTGGAAGCATGTGTGAAGAGTATTATGCTTATATGTGCTCAGGGACAGAAATACTGAGTGTGCAGATTACCAGTTTCAGAAAGTAGACTTTTGTGTCTCACTTTTGCATTTCACTTATATGTCTCATTCAGTCAAAAGCTACAGAGGGCACATAGGCTGGTGAGTGAGATCTACTCCCCAGAGGTCATTGTCAGTGAAATTGCTCTCCCTCCCCCGCAGCTCCACCATTAAGTGAGGCCTTCCCCCGAGCCCCCGCACTCTCGAGTTATTGGTGTTCGAGGCCCTCCTCCACCCGTAGGTTTTACCTGCGCCTCATCCCTGGTGATCCAGTGGACCTCTGTCTCCATTCTCTTGCTCCGCTTTTCCTCTCCTTTTTCACTCGTTTTTTTCCCTCACTTCTATAGCCCTCTTCACTCTCCTTCTGTGTCTTTTCTCTGTTTTTCACTCGTTTTTACCCTCATCTCCATCTCCCCCTTTCACTCTCCTTCTGTGTCCTCTGTGTCTTTCCTCCATTCTTTCTTGCACTTTTGCTGCTTTCTTTGCACTTTTCTCTCTTTTTGCCTTTTTCCTTTTGCCTTTTTCAGCCCGTTTTTCCCCTCCGATGCTGCCCCCGCAGCCCCTCCCCCCCAGCACGACCAATCCAACCGTCCCAATCCAGCTCCCCTCCCCGCTCGCTCATCCCAGCTATCCAGCCCTCCCTGACCCCTACTTAATGGCGGCCGCTGCGGGGACAGGCGAGCAGGACCACTGACTCATTGTCAGTGAAATTGTTCTCCCTCAGTCGCAGCTCCACCATTTAGTGAGGCCTTCCCCCGATCCACTGAACTCTCGAGTGTTGGTGTTCGAAGCCCTCCTCCACCCGCAGGTTTCACCTGCACCTCATACCCGGTGGTCCAGTGGAACTCTGTCTCCATTCTCTCGCTCCGCTTTTGCTCTCCTTTTTCACTCGTTTTTTCCCCTCACTTCAATCTCCCCCTTCACTCTCCTTCTGGGTGTTTCCTCCATTTTCTGTTGCCATCCCCTCATTTCAAGCTCCCCCTTCACTCTCCTTCTTGGTCTTTCCTCCATTTTTTACCTCATCTCAATCTCCCCCTTTCACTCTCCTTCCGTGTCCTCGGTGTCTTTCCTGCACTCTTTCTTGCACTTTTGCTGCCTTATTTGCACTTTTCTCTCTCTTTTTGCCTTTTTCCTTTTGCCTTTTTCAGCCCGTTTTTCCCCGCCTCTGCTGCCCCCGCAGCCCCTCCCCCCAAGCATGATCAGTGCAACTGGCCCTATCCAGCTCCCCTCCCCGCTCCCGCCTCCCAGCTGTCCAGCCCTCCCTGACCCCTACCTAATGGCAGCCGCTGTGCAACCGCATAGCGGGCGCGCCAAAGGCAAGCCCGTCTGCGCCCGTTCGCGACCCGACTGTGACCAGCGCACTCCACGCTCTCAACTCAGGCCGCAACAACAACTGCAAGCTAGCATCACCAGCCGACATCCACGAACCCTTCAGCTGTCACCGCTGCCGACACACCTGCAGCAACGCCAAAACCACAGACCCAGGGCAACCCGCCCGCAAGAACACAACCGAACCGAAGACCCTGCAATGCATCCTCCTCAACGTCCGATCCCTCCACAAACACGCCATTGAAATCTGGGACCTCTTCGACAGCACCACCCCGGATGTAGCATTCTTTACCGAAACCTGGACCAACACTACCTCAGGACCGGACATCGCCATCGCCATTCCCCAAGGATACAAGATCTCGAGGAAGGACCGCCCCACCTGCCCGGGAGGAGGAATCCGCCTGAGCACACTCCCTGACGAGCCCACGGACCTGATGGAACACCTTCACTTCAAGATATTGGCCAGCCCTACCTCCACCCTCTGAGGAACCGTCATCTACCGACCCCCTGGACCATGCAGACTTTTCGCCAACTCCATCACGGACTTCATCTCCCCACATGCCATTACGTCCACCAACTACACCCTACTGGGAGACCTGAACTTCCACCTCGACGACCAACTGAACCCCAGCACCACATCCCTCCTGGACAACCTCCACAACATTGTACTCTGCCAGATTGTGACCGTACCCACGCACTCAGCAGGACACACCCTCGATCCCCTCTTCACAACAGGAAACTCCATCACCTTCAGCCACACCTCCGAACTCCCATGGACTGACCATCGATGCGCCCACTTCACCTTCAGAACACCGACCATTCACAGACACCAGCACCTGCTCTCACGAAGAAACTGGACCAGAATCACCGACGACCAGCTAACCTCATCACTCAGTAACTCCACCCCAACCATCGCGGAAAACGACGACCCCAACACCGCAGCCCGAACCCTGCAGAGATGGATCTCTGACAGTGCCAATACCATAGACCCCCTAAAGAAAAAACGCAACACCCATGCCAAGAAAGCTAGATGGATCATCACCGAACTTCGAGAGTCCAGACGCACTTGCCGCCGCCTCGAAAAGGCCTGGAGGAACACGAAATCCACAGAAGCCCACAACACCTTTAAAGCCGCCACCAACGCCCACCACCAACTCATCAGAAAAACTAGGAAAAAAGCGATTGAAGACAGAATCTCCACTCATGCACACAACAGCAAAGAACTCTTCAACATCATCAAGGAGTTCGCCCAACCCACCAGCGAGTCTACCGACATCTCTCCCTCACAAGAGCTCTGAGACAAACTCAGCACCTTTTTCCACCTCAAAATCAAGAGCATCTATGACAACTTCGACGAAGACAACCAGCACACTGGTCCCTCACCAACCACCCCGACACCCTGAAGCCAGCGATCGACAACTGGACAGCCCTCACCACCTACAACACACTGAAGACGAAGTCAATCCACTCCTGGACCCCACGGACCCCTTCCCCCACCACATTTTCAACAGAGCCGCCGACACCATCGCACCCATGCTCTGCCACACCATCAACCGCTCCCTGGCAACCACCTCGTTCCCTGACGACTGGAAACACGCTATGTTCAACTTCATCCTGAAGAAACTCTCGGCGGACCCCACCAACCTCAAAATCTACAGACTCATCTCCCTGCTCCTGTTCCCAGCTAAAGTCATCAAGAAAGCCATCAACACCCAACTCACCACATTCATCGAAGAGCACAACACCGCCAGACACAACTTTCGAAAAGGCATGGAAGCCGTCACCATATGGATGAAAAACAGCTGCCTACAACTTAACACCAACAAAACGGAAGTACTCATCATGGGCCTAAACCCAGATGCCTAAAAAAAACCTGGTGGTCCCCTGCCCTCGGATGTCTGCCCACCCCCACAGACCATTCACGCAACCTGGACTCAGAGCACAAAATGGACCGCCAGTTCAACTCTGTCTCGTCTTCCTGCTTCCATACACTCCGCCTCCTACATAAGACCTTCAAATGGATCCCCCTCAAACACAGAAAGACCGTCACTCACACCCTGGTCACCAGCAGGCTTGACTACGGCAACACACTCTATGCCGAAATAAACAAAAATCTCACCCACAAGCTACAGAACATCCAAAACACCACAGCAAGATGGGTGCTCAACCTGCCAAGACACTGCCACATCTCCCAGCACCTGCGCACACTCAACTGGCTCCCCATTGAAGCTAGAGTCACCTTCAAGATGCTAACCCACGCTCACAAGGCCCTTCACGACACCGGACCAGCATACCTGAACAACTGACTCAAATTGCACGCACCCCAAAGGAACCCTATGATCAGCCCAGCGCTCCTATGCCGTGGTCCCCCGCACCAGAAAGACCAGATCGGGAGGCCGCTCCTTCTCCTTCTGTGCGGCCAGTGCCTGGCACGACCTTCCGCTCCACCTCAGACAGATAACATCATTCCCCATCTTCGCAAGAAACCTCAAAACCTGGCTCTTCGACAGACCCCCTCCTTGATGGACTGGAACCTGCGACCCCCGCCCCCCAGCGCCTTGAGACCCTTACGGGTAAGTAGTCTATCTTAACAAACACCTGATTGATTAATTGAGAGGTGCAGTCTGCACCAGAATTAGTGCAGCATGTGTCCCACAGCCAGATCTGACCTAAAGTGTAGAGCCCCTCACTTAATCAGACTAAAAGCTTAAGGTAGAGCAATAATGAGACCCAGACAGTTTCAGAGAGCCATCCTGAGCAAGCGTGATGTGTTTCACTTTTATAATTATTCAATCAATCATTCAGTATTTGTAGAGTGCGCTAATCACCTTGAGGGGTTTCCAGACTAATATGAATGCATATGTGACAATCCTGTCACTAGTTGTTCAATTAGTCCATTAGACTAGTGAGTGAGAACACACTACTCATGCACTCTGCCATCTTCTTTTACATTCTGATTTTTGCACTGCTCCTGTACTTTCTTCTCTGTGCAAGATTGGAAATTGGAAAGCATTAGTGTGGAGTGATGTTTATGCTGCACTTTTGTTGAATGGACAGCTGAGTGTCCATTTTTGCTGAGGAGAGGCTTTAGGCTACACCCAGCGCTTTATCCAAGATCCGAGAATGTATTCAGTGGCAGCCATTTTGTAAAGAGGAACGTGGTCAATTCCTGCCTCACAATGCATTTGCTTTGCACTGCAACTCCCACTCACAGTGTAGGACTAGCCTTTTGATCAGTCCAGTACTGCCAGTTGGGTCAACTAAAATTGGCTGGTTTGTGGGCTTTTTTAAAACTTGGCACAGCCCACAGGACCATACAAATCAGCCCAGACACTAGCTCTTTCAAGCTGCTCATATGCCAGTGTCAGACTGCTGGAGAGGCCATTCTGACACTGAACTCCAGTATGTTTTTGTGACCTGCCACTCCAGTGCTCCATCTCACATTGTTTGGCTGGCCTTTCAGACAATCTGGTACGGCCTACAGGGTCAGATTGAAAGGGCCAGTGTGCGGACTGGTTTTTATAGCCCTGTCATGGCCCACAGGACCAAAAATACACAGACCTTTCATGCTGGCCAGCTTGTCATTGCACTAAATCTTACTTTAATTCTCTAACTTTATCAAGGTTTTTCTTATTTGTTTTGGATGTGTTGAGGGATTTTCTTGAATGTGTTTAAGGGGTGTTTTGATTCTGTTTTAAGGATTTAGTAGGTCTCATGGGTACTGTGCGGCCGGTGGGGGTGGCTGTTGGCAAATTGAAGGAATTGTGCACCCAACTGGTTTATTGTTTCAGTCTGGGGCAATGTGAGAGTGACTGGGGGCTGAGTGATGGTGTGTAGGGGAATTTACATGGTGAATGGGCGCATTGTGGTGGATGTCTTTAGTACTAGCATTACTGGGGGTGTATGTGGGATCCCTTATGTGTAAAACACATTGAAAAAAGTTTTTTCTCAACGTTTGATATTCGCGAAGGCGTCCCGATGCTCAGCGCAGCCCCTCATGTAATATTGTGACGAATTTGGGAATATTGCTGAAAAATGTTTTCAGCTACTTACTCAGACATCGATGGAGACGGACTCCCATTTTTACACCCAATCATAGACCCTCTCAGAGACCCACTCAGACACTCATGCACTCACAGACCGTCTCAGACACTCACACACCCAGTCATGGCCCTGTCTGACAATCATGTACCCTTTCACAGACCCAGTCAGACACATGCACCCACTCACAGACCTTCTCAGACTTTCACACACCCACCCACAGATCCCCTCTGATACTCATGCACCCACTCAGACCCACTCAGTCACTCATACACACACTTACAGACCCCCTCTGACACTCATGAACCCAGTCACACACCCACTGAGACTCATGCACACCCAGATCCACTCACTCATACTCACTCATGCACTCACTCATACTCACCCATACACCCACTCACACACTCACTCACTCACACACTCACTCACAAACTCACTCACTCTCACACTCACTCACTCACACACACACACACTCACTCACACACTCACTCACAGACTCATGTATTTACTCAGAGGCCCACTCAGAGACGTATGCACTCACTCACAGTCCCACTCAGATACTCATGCACCCACTCCGAGACTCATGCACTCACACAGAGACCCACTCAGACACAAACACACCCACTGAGAAACTCATGCACTCATGCACAGACCCACTCAGAGACTTGTGCACTCACTCACAGAGCTTCCTACATACTCATGCACTCACTCAGAGACTCACACATCCACTCTCTGACCCACTCAGACACTTATCACCCACTCACAGGCCCACTGACACACAGACTCAGGGATGTTATAGTTTGGAAATAGAATTTTAAAAATACCTTTGAAATTCACTGGGGAAAAACAAAGGTTACGTGGATGTTAGTTAGGAAAAAGAATTTAAAAAGCCTTATAAATTCAATGAAAAAGCCAATGGTTATAGGGGCGTTATAGTTAGGTTCACATTTCACTCGTACAAAACCATAGAAATTCAGCAGTTATGATTACCTGAGCTCACTATAACTGATGCCCCGTAATGCACTCCTAATGTCATGGTCAGTGACATCACTCTGTTGTGACCTACTGTGGGGCACTGTGAGAAATTCTTACTGCCTTGTGCCTGAACTTCAGAGGTCTCAATACCCATTGACAACATGAACTCACACAAACATATACAGACGACTCTTTTCACAGAATGCATTATACATAAGTAATATATTGCATGAAAAAACACAAAGCACAAACTCTTAGCGAATTCAACATTAAGTAAAACATGAAATGCCAAAAAGAGCAACATCACTCTTTCCATGCTGAAAGGCAAGTATCTGTGTTTACTGACTGAAGCTGTCTCGCGGTGGTGTGATACAAGGGGGCAGGGCCCAGGACAATTTCTGATGGGCCACAGGTCCCACCTAGCCTCCCCTACCAACGCCAGTAACTCTTACATAATGAGCAACTGGTCCAGTAGTCAAGAGTGTGTGGTGTATGGGAAGAGGTGTTCAGACTACCAGACTTCAGTCTGCCATTCCTCCATATGGGGCAGTGGATACAACAAAATAGGGCCACGACATGCTCTGGGTGCATTCTTCACCATGGGTGCTGTTAATTGTTCCTAGACTGTCTGTCACAAAAGAGCCTGATCTACTAAGCCCAGGCCACAAACCAGTCAGTGTTTTTGCTTTCTGGTTTGTCTGTGACCTTGGCTTCATTGTATGATGCAGCTGATGTACTAATCAGTCACATCACAGAATGGATATTCGCAGGAGGTCACAAAATCTGACAGAAAGTATTTTAAAAGACTTTGCGAATGCCAAGGTTGGAGAACTGCAAGAGCCAGCTGACCTCCACCCCTGCATTCACATTCCCTGCGTGTGAACATTTTTAAGCAAGCCCCTAAACGTTAAAAGGATCGTTTTGATTAACCCTGTATGTGATGGTCTGAAACCCTGCTATGAAGTAACACAACATACTATACTCCTATATGCAGGCTGATGGGATGAAAAGGCAACTGGCTTGCCTTGGTTCATGGGACTGCGAGATGGCAAAATACTAATGGCCGATCTGGCAGCTACAAGAATGGCGCCACAGCGAGGACAGTAGTTGGGCCCCTTGAGATTCTGGGAATAGAGTGGAAATGTTTGCCCTTGAGCTGCTGAGATCCTCCTGAGAGGTGTGTCTCCGTCACACCATTACTTGACTTCATACTGGTTTCTGCATGATGCGCTTATGGGCGATGGAGATTTTTTGAAAATTATTTCAAATGGGAGTCTATTCTCTTTTCAATAAAGTTGTTTATTGAGGGTGGACAATCTACACCAAAATTGGCTACAACTCACATGCCTCGAAAACGCTGTTCCCTTTAGTAGAAGACCAGAGCCAAGTGGTCTTTAAGGTAATATCTGGTTTCCAGGCTGGGTTTGACCTCAATGAGTAAGCGCCACCCCAATTACCGAATGTTTTCCTTTGTGCAGGTCTCCTGACTGCCATGCCCAGACAACTGAGGCCTTGTAAGACTGTACCTTGCTCTCCAGTGGCGCAAGAAGCACAGATCGCCGCCATTTAATCACTTCATTAGGCTGTGTCCAATGTAAACAAAACAGCAGCGCGTGCCCAGCCTGAGAACACGCGCCCCTTCTGGGGAGGAGGGATGGAAGGAAGGCCGTGTAAGGCCACCAGAGATCCGTCGAGCAGGTTGCTAAGAGCGTGTGCGACTGGCCCATAGCAGCCCACAGGTACAGGTGTGCCCTTAGCACAGGGAGACGAATGTACCGGAGGCAAAACCCCTCTGGGAACTGCACTCCGGCCACCTGCCGTTCATTAGTAAACTGTTTATAGTAGCAGTAAAATATCAAACCAAAGTCGGATAAGGTCTGTTGTCTCTTGTCTGCCTAAACCCCGAATGTTCCATTTCAACGACAACCGCCAGAGGAACTCGCATAGCGCCTACATATCCAGATGTATTTAGTGTGAGTCGATAGCAGCCTCTCTACTATACTAATTCAGCTTACTAGACTGCTTTCAACTGTGTCTTTACTGGGGCTCGACTGTTCCTAATCCAATGTCCACATATCCCAAGGAAACACATCACCACACACACAATCACCACACTTGGTTAATGAGCCCCCTGGGGTCCTTTCAGCGAGAGCCAGCTATAAATAAACTACTCTGCCGAATGTGTTTATCTGCAGACAGAAACACAAGGTCAACCAACATGTTTGATTTGACCTTTTCATGAATACACTAATCTTGGATTAGATTCTGTTCCTATATACCTTAAACGATATGTTAATAATGGGAAGGATTTGTTAAATGCTTTTGAAAATGATACGAACATATAGATTTAATAAAACTGCCTCAAAGCCTTTTTAATGCCGCTAAATATTGTGTACAACAAGGGGTGGTGAGGGACAGAGTCTCTGAATTAAGCAGAATACTCTCACCCAGTCAAGAGATCAGGGTTAGATCCAACACCGTTTTTTAGCTCATTGCACCATCCCAGTTTCAGAACCTGGCTGTATGCAAATTAGTCTGTTCCTGTCCCAGTGCATGATGGGAACAGGGCAAACCAAACTACAAAAGCCAATTCTTACACTGGGAAGGAAACAAGCTTCCGGGGACCGGTTTCTGGCATTACAGCCGTCTTCGGCCCGGCTTGCTTGAATCCTGATGGTGCAATGAGCAAGGGACTCATGTCTGAGTATACCCTTCCACGCTTAGGGTGGACAAAATTATTTACAACAAGGGGTGGTGAGGGACAGAGTCTCTGAATTAAGCAGAATACTCTCACCCAGTCAAGAGATCAGGGCTAGATCCAACACCGTTTTTTAGCTCATTGCACCATCCCAGTTTCAGAACCTGGCTGTATGCAAATTAGTCTGTTCCTGTCCCAGTGCATGATGGGTATAGGGCAAACCAAACTACAAAAGCCAATTCTTACACTGGGAAGGAAACAAGCTTCCGGGGACCGGTTTCTGGCATTACAGCCGTCTTCGGCCCGGCTTGCTTGAATCCTGATGGTGCAATGAGCAAGGGACTCGTGTCTGAGTATACCCTTCCACGCTTAGGGTGGACAAAATTATTTACAACAAGGGGTGGTGAGGGACAGAGTCTCTGAATTAAGCAGAATACTCTCACCCAGTCAAGAGATCAGGGCTAGATCCAACACCGTTTTTTAGCTAATTGCACCATCCCAGTTTCAGAACCTGGCTGTATGCAAATTAGTCTGTTCCTGTCCCAGTGCATGATGGGAACAGGGCAAACCAAACTACAAAAGCCAATTCTTACACTGGGAAGGAAACAAGCTTCCGGGGACCGGTTTCTGGCATTACAGCCGTCTTCGGCCCGGCTTGCTTGAATCCTGATGGTGCAATGAGCAAGGGACTCATGTCTGAGTATACCCTTCCACGCTTAGGGTGGACAAAATTATTTACAACAAGGGGTGGTGAGGGACAGAGTCTCTGAATTAAGCAGAATACTCTCACCCAGTCAAGAGATCAGGGCTAGATCCAACACCGTTTTTTTAGCTCATTGCACCATCCCAGTTTCAGAACCTGGCTGTATGCAAATTAGTCTGTTCCTGTCCCAGTGCATGATGGAAACAGGGCAAACCAAACTACAAAAGCCAATTCTTACACTGGGAAGGAAACAAGCTTCCGGGGACCGGTTTCTGGCATTACAGCCGTCTTCGGCCCGGCTTGCTTGAATCCTGATGGTGCAATGAGCAAGGGACTCATGTCTGAGTATACCCTTCCACGCTTAGGGTGGACAAAATTATTTACAACAAGGGGTGGTGAGGGACAGAGTCTCTGAATTAAGCAGAATACTCTCACCCAGTCAAGAGATCAGGGCTAGATCCAACACCGTTTTTTAGCTCATTGCACCATCCCAGTTTCAGAACCTGGCTGTATGCAAATTAGTCTGTTCCTGTCCCAGTGCATGATGGGAACAGGGCAAACCAAACTACAAAAGCCAATTCTTACACTGGGAAGGAAACAAGCTTCCGGGGACCGGTTTCTGGCATGACAGCCGTCTTCGGCCTGGCTTGCTTGAATCCTGATGGTGCAATGAGCAAGGGACTCATGTCTGAGTATACCCTTCCACGCTTAGGGTGGACAAAATTATTTACAACAAGGGGTGGTGAGGGACAGAGTCTCTGAATTAAGCAGAATACTCTCACCCAGTCAAGAGATCAGGGCTAGATCCAACACCGTTTTTTAGCTCATTGCACCATCCCAGTTTCAGAACCTGGCTGTATGCAAATTAGTCTGTTCCTGTCCCTGTGCATGATGGGAACAGGGCAAACCAAACTACAAAAGCCAATTCTTACACTGGGAAGGAAACAAGCTTCCGGGGACCGGTTTCTGGCATTACAGCCGTCTTCGGCCCGGCTTGCTTGAATCCTGATGGTGCAATGAGCAAGGGACTCATGTCTGAGTATACCCTTCCACGCTTAGGGTGGACAAAATTATTTACAACAAGGGGTGGTGAGGGACAGAGTCTCTGAATTAAGCAGAATACTCTCACCCAGTCAAGAGATCAGGGCTAGATCCAACACCGTTTTTTAGCTCATTGCACCATCCCAGTTTCAGAACCTGGCTGTATGCAAATTAGTCTGTTCCTGTCCCAGTGCATGATGGGAACAGGGCAAACCAAACTACAAAAGCCAATTCTTACACTGGGAAGGAAACAAGCTTCCGGGGACCGGTTTCTGGCATTACAGCCGTCTTCGGCACGGCTTGCTTGAATCCTGATGGTGCAATGAGCAAGGGACTCATGTCTGAGTATACCCTTCCACGCTTAGCGTGGACAAAATTATTTACAACAAGGGGTGGTGAGGGACAGAGTCTCTGAATTAAGCAGAATACTCTCACCCAGTCAAGAGATCAGGGCTAGATCCAACACCGTTTTTTAGCTCATAGCACCGTCCCAGTTTCAGAACCTGGCTGTATGCAAATTAGTCTGTTCCTGTCCCAGTGCATGATGGGAACAGCACCACCCCCTTTTGAATCGTTTTGGCCACCACAAGTGTGGAAGGGTATGCTCAGATGTGAGTCCCTTGCTCACTGCACCATCAGGATTCAAGCAAGCCGGGCCGAAGACGGCTGTAATGCCAGAAACCGGTCCCCGGAAGCTTGTTTCCTTTCCAGTAAAGAATTGGCTTGGTAGTTTGGTCTGCCCTGTTCCCATGATGCACTGGGCCAGGGTCAGACTAATTTGCATGTAGCCAGGTTCTGAACTGGGATGGTGCAGTGAGCTAAAAAACGGTGATGGATCAAGCCCTGATCTTTTGACTGGGTAGGAGTGTTCTGCTTAATTCAGATACTCTGTCCATCACCACCCCCTTTTGAATCGTTTTGGCCACCACAAGTGTGGAAGGGTATGCTCAGATGTGAGTCCCTTGCTCACTGCACCATCAGGATTCAAGCAAGCCGGGCCGAAGACGGCTGTAATGCCAGAAACCGGTCCCCGGAAGCTTGTTTCCTTTCCAGTAAAGAATTGGCTTGGTAGTTTGGTCTGCCCTGTTCCCATGATGCACTGGGCCAGGGTCAGACTAATTTGCATGTAGCCAGGTTCTGAACTGGGATGGTGCAGTGAGCTAAAAAACGGTGATGGATCAAGCCCTGATCTTTTGACTGGGTAGGAGTGTTCTGCTTAATTCAGATACTCTGTCCATCACCACCCCCTTTTGAATCGTTTTGGCCACCACAAGTGTGGAAGGGTATGCTCAGATGTGAGTCCCTTGCTCACTGCACCATCAGGATTCAAGCAAGCCGGGCCGAAGACGGCTGTAATGCCAGAAACCGGTCCCCGGAAGCTTGTTTCCTTTCCAGTAAAGAATTGGCTTGGTAGTTTGGTCTGCCCTATTCCCATGATGCACTGGGCCAGGGTCAGACTAATTTGCATGTAGCCAGGTTCTGAACTGGGATGGTGCAGTGAGCTAAAAAACGGTGATGGATCAAGCCCTGATTTTTTGACTGGGTAGGAGTGTTCTGCTTAATTCAGATACTCTGTCCATCACCACCCCCTTTTGAATCGTTTTGGCCACCACAAGTGTGGAAGGGTATGCTCAGATGTGAGTCCCTTGCTCACTGCACCATCAGGATTCAAGCAAGCCGGGCCGAAGACGGCTGTAATGCCAGAAACCGGTCCCCGGAAGCTTGTTTCCTTTCCAGTAAAGAATTGGCTTGGTAATTTGGTCTGCCCTGTTCCCATGATGCACTGGGCCAGGGTCAGACTAATTTGCATGTAGCCAGGTTCTGAACTCTGATGGTGCAGTGAGCTAAAAAACGGTGATGGATCAAGCCCTGATCTTTTGACTGGGTAGGAGTGTTCTGCTTAATTCAGATACTCTGTCCATCACCACCCTCTTTTGAATCGTTTTGGCCACCACAAGTGTGGAAGGGTATGCTCAGATGTGAGTCCCTTGCTCACTGCACCATCAGGATTCAAGCAAGCCGGGCCGAAGACGGCTGTAATGCCAGAAACCGGTCCCCGGAAGCTTGTTTCCTTTCCAGTAAAGAATTGGCTTGGTAGTTTGGTCTGCCCTGTTCCCATGATGCACTGGGCCAGGGTCAGACTAATTTGCATGTAGCCAGGTTCTGAACTGGGATGGTGCAGTGAGCTAAAAAACGGTGATGGATCAAGCCCTGATCTTTTGACTGGGTAGGAGTGTTCTGCTTAATTCAGATACTCTGTCCATCACCACCCCCTTTTGAATCGTTTTGGCCACCACAAGTGTGGAAGGGTATGCTCAGATGTGAGTCCCTTGCTCACTGCACCATCAGGATTCAAGCAAGCCGGGCCGAAGACGGCTGTAATGCCAGAAACCGGTCCCCGGAAGCTTGTTTCCTTTCCAGTAAAGAATTGGCTTGGTAGTTTGGTCTGCCCTGTTCCCATGATGCACTGGGCCAGGGTCAGACTAATTTGCATGTAGCCAGGTTCTGAACTGGGATGGTGCAGTGAGCTAAAAAACGGTGATGGATCAAGCCCTGATCTTTTGACTGGGTAGGAGTGTTCTGCTTAATTCAGATACTCTGTCCATCACCACCCCCTTTTGAATCGTTTTGGCCACCACAAGTGTGGAAGGGTATGCTCAGATGTGAGTCCCTTGCTCACTGCACCATCAGGATTCAAGCAAGCCGGGCCGAAGATGGCTTTAATGCCAGAAACCGGTCCCCGGAAGCTTGTTTCCTTTCCAGTAAAGATTTGGCTTGGTAGTTTGGTCTGCCCTGTTCCCATGATGCACTGGGCCAGGGTCAGACTAATTTGCATGTAGCCAGGTTCTGAACTGGGATGGTGCAGTGAGCTAAAAAACGGTGATGGATCAAGCCCTGATTTTTTGACTGGGTAGGAGTGTTCTGCTTAATTCAGATACTCTGTCCATCACCACCCCCTTTTGAATCGTTTTGGCCACCACAAGTGTGGAAGGGTATGCTCAGATGTGAGTCCCTTGCTCACTGCACCATCAGGATTCAAGCAAGCCGGGCCGAAGACGGCTGTAATGCCAGAAACCGGTCCCCGGAAGCTTGTTTCCTTTCCAGTAAAGAATTGGCTTGGTAGTTTGGTCTGCCCTGTTCCCATGATGCACTGGGCCAGGGTCAGACTAATTTGCATGTAGCCAGGTTCTGAACTCTGATGGTGCAGTGAGCTAAAAAACGGTGATGGATCAAGCCCTGATCTTTTGACTGGGTAGGAGTGTTCTGCTTAATTCAGATACTCTGTCCATCACCACCCTCTTTTGAATCGTTTTGGCCACCACAAGTGTGGAAGGGTATGCTCAGATGTGAGTCCCTTGCTCACTGCACCATCAGGATTCAAGCAAGCCGGGCCGAAGACGTCTGTAATGCCAGAAACCGGTCCCCGGAAGCTTGTTTCCTTTCCAGTAAAGAATTGGCTTGGTAGTTTGGTCTGCCCTGTTCCCATGATGCACTGGGCCAGGGTCAGACTAATTTGCATGTAGCCAGGTTCTGAACTGGGATGGTGCAGTGAGCTAAAAAACGGTGATGGATCAAGCCCTGATCTTTTGACTGGGTAGGAGTGTTCTGCTTAATTCAGATACTCTGTCCATCACCACCCCCTTTTGAATCGTTTTGGCCACCACAAGTGTGGAAGGGTATGCTCAGATGTGAGTCCCTTGCTCACTGCACCATCAGGATTCAAGCAAGCCGGGCCGAAGACGGCTGTAATGCCAGAAACCGGTCCCCGGAAGCTTGTTTCCTTTCCAGTAAAGAATTGGCTTGGTAGTTTGGTCTGCCCTGTTCCCATGATGCACTGGGCCAGGGTCAGACTAATTTGCATGTAGCCAGGTTCTGAACTGGGATGGTGCAGTGAGCTAAAAAACGGTGATGGATCAAGCCCTGATCTTTTGACTGGGTAGGAGTGTTCTGCTTAATTCAGATACTCTGTCCATCACCACCCCCTTTTGAATCGCTAAATATTGTGGGCCTCATTTAAGAGGCCCCCTGTGGCACCGGAATGTCACTTTTGTCGCTTAGATGGCGCAATGTGCCTCAGCATATTTACATGGCCACATAAAGCCACTTTACGTTGTTTTTCATGGCCTTGTAAATATGTGCCCCTTTCACACAGACAGGCACAACGAGGAGAAAATGTTTTCATTTCTCCTCGTTTTTTTCTTGTACAGCGCACATAAAAAGAGGAAATCCCCTGAATGTATTGATTTTGTGCAGGATGTCCACTTCCTGCACAAAATCAATCAGCCCGCAACGCAGGTACCCTTGCAAAGCAACCCATTGTGCACTGGCACTAGGGAAAAGGCTTGGAATGCACCTTATCACATAGATATGGCACATTCCTGTCCTTTTGTTTTGACACCAGGCAGCTCAGCAAGATTCCTTGCGGCGCTGCCCTGCACCAAAACCTCATAAATGAGGCCCAGTGTGTTTATAATTAGATGATCAGAGATAACCATAACAAGGGTAAGACGATATCCTGCAACCAAAGAGCATAAGAAGCTACAGACCACCACATCATCCAAGGCTGGCCCACACTTACAGAGTGGTGCTAGAAGGTCCAATCTGACCAAGAAATCAAAGATGATGAGGCCGGTGGCTGTTAACAGGAAATAAGTATATGTGACCCACTTAACTACCCTCTGTGTACTGATGCCACAGTGTGGTCAAATGACCCTGGCTTACGGGCAGGGTGTGGAGCTCAACTAGCTAATTTGGAGCGGCATTCTGTAGTGTAGACAATGTGCTCGTTTAGAGCCGAAGGAGAATAGAATACTTACAGGTTTGCAACTCTTGCAGATGGGACAGCAGCTGCCCGGCAGAAACCAGCACCAGCCACTATGGCTGTGCATTTAGAAGAAAATAGTAGGCATGTGGTAGAATACTAACAGGAAGATCACTGGTGTCAGATCAGATATTTTAAAGTTGGCTATTCATGTGGTAAAGTCCCCAGCAGGAAGAGGAAATGTACCTGCTCCTTGTCAGAGCCTGTGATGTGAGAGGCTGAATGGTGATGAGTCATGATTCATAAGAGTCATATCTACTATTTGCAGAGATGCAGCTGGGAGACCTACATATCTGCTTCTTGGTCTTGCACTTCTGGGAAATGGAACAACCACTGACCAGCGAGAGGAAAAAATAAGAGTTGTGCTGGATCCCAGTGGGTGAGCAAGCTGTACATGTTGATTTCCCTTCTGCTGCTGGGATAGACAACACGTGTAGATGGGAGATTACAGTTGTGTTCTGTCTCTATAGGAACTAATATGCTCGAGTAGAGTAAGTAGAAAAATCTCCACTCATCCAGGAAAGTTAGTTAATGAGAATATGTACTGATACCAATCGAACTTGGTGGATGTTATAATCTCAATGTCGACTATGTACATTACCTCACATTTATTTATTTATTTTGAAACTTTTGTAGTGCGCGAACATGACCACTGACGGTATCAGAGCGCTTTACAGATTATGCAAAAGGACGAGTACATGGAACACACAAATATCATCAAATCGACAGGTACATATATTTAGAATGTCCAACATTCTCAAGAACATAACATCTAGGGCACAGAGCAGCATCAAAAGGTCCGAGAGTCAAGTGGGGCAGGAGGACTGAGGCAGATATTTTTTTCATCAAGAGTTCTTTAACTTCTGAATTGAACAGGCAGAGGAAGGGAATCACCCTGACTTCGGGGGAAGAGAGTTCCAGATCCTTGGTGCCATACCTGAAAATGATCGATTATAAGTCTTTTCTTCTTGAATTTTTGTCGTTTGAGTAATAGGGTGCTGGAACTTCTAGAGGCTCTTGAAACACATGAGAGCTCCAATTTCTGAGCAAGGTACATGGGGTCTTGAGGTGGATGGGTTTGTGAATCATGCATGCAATTTTCAGCTGTATCCGAGCTTCATAGGGGAGCCATTTCAGGCCTAGCAGGTCCGGAGAGATGTGGTTTAATTTGTTTGTGCCTGTAACAAGCCTGGCTGCCGCATTGAGGATCACCCTAAGGGGGGGCGTTATCACTTTGGGCAAGCCACACAGCGGCGTAGCACTGCCATAGTCCAGCTTTGCAATCACCAATGCTTGCACTGCAACATGTTTCCCCTCCTTTATTTCTACCATGTGGTCTCTTCCTTGGAACTTTCAGGTTGAAGCTCGATTACAATGTTGACTTCTGGTAGTCGTTAAGGCACAGTTATGCTGGCAAGAGTGGAGGCGTCAGATTGTTACTACTTAAGAAAGAAATCTGAAGGTATTTTGTCTCTATACCATCGTTTCAAATGGCGTTGAGGATGGGATCCGAACCCATGTGTGCAAAGCACAATGGATTAGCAATCCATTGCCTTGACTTGCCTTGACCAAATGGCTGCCACTGATTAATTGCAGGTGAAAGTGACCCGCTGGGGGTTTCTGATAGAGGAACAGGATAACCAGACATGAGTTCGCTCCTTAATGTAATGTAACAAAGCCTCTCCTCCAATGACAATAAAATAGACACACTCGCTGTATAGAATGGAGCTCATGAATTCTAAAATGTATAAAGAATCCTCCACCAGGGGGTTGTGCATGCCCTATAATTGCCTATTTACTAAACTTTAGGGACAGGGACACTGCTCTTCGGCTTGCGGGGGATAAAAAAGATTTGTCCTACACCTGGTGCTCAGTCTCCATTTTCCCAGAATTCATCATGGAATTCCAAGAAGCGAGGCAGGAATACTTCCACTTACGAATAAGTTGCAACAGGCTGGCATTGAGTATGCTAACCTATATTTGTCCTGGATTTGCTTATCTCTCAAAGGCAAGCAACACATCTTCTCCAGGCCCCAACAAGAGTCTTCTTTTTTCAAGAAAATAGGACTACTAAAATGTGGGTGTCCCCGCACGTGTGGGTGGGCCTCAGCAGCCACTAGGCTAAGTGATGTTTAATAATGTAAGGTACTCGGGCTGGTCCTCTGTATGTGCTAATGTGTCCCAAATTACTGGAAACACAACTACTGTGCTTCGTTAACTTACATATTCCTTTCCTGGATTGTACAGCATGCATTACTCTAATGCCACATTTGTTTATATGTACATATTTAGGGTGTGGAGCATTCTCCTTCACCTTCTGAGCACATCTGCCATTAGTAGGAAGCAATTGCCCTGCACACAGTGAGTCCACTGGTAAATACCCTTACCATTTTAATTGTATCCTAAGTGTCTCCTATATGTGTGTTGTTCTGTGAAGTCAAATACAAGTTACGTAGGAGGTCGTTTAAGCATGGTTGTTTAAATTTCACTCACTCTTTGCACACACAGCACATTGATGGGACATTTGAATGTCTGCACACCTTGCATACTGCGATGGGGACACTTTAAGTTGCATATCAGCACTAACGCTTTAAGGATAGCTTTGAACAGCTCAAAGTGTCTGCAGTTCAATGTTCTCTTCCTCTCGCCCCAGACTCTTTGCTTTGGGGTGACACAAGAACGGCATGTATCTATCGGATTAAGGCCTCAGAGCATTTGGGATACGGGGATAACTTCGAATGCACTTGTTTTCCGCGTCGGATGAGCGCGCACACCTACATGCACGCTGTTTGATTTATTCGAGGAATGCTGCTGACCGCGTGACCCGCAGGGGAACATGGGCGGGGCAGCGCTTTAGTCCCACCCGGCTAGCTCCAGCCTACACCTATGGGGCGGCCCTCCCCGCGTCCACCTCTCACCGGTCAGGGGGAGGGCTTACCTGTGGGAGGGGCGACCCCCCTACTTATACCACGGTGGCCGTAGCTCGGCCTCTCTCCTTTCTTGTTCACCCGCGGCTCAAGCGCTGTTCCCACCCTGAACCCTGACCCAGCAGCTAGAGCGGCGGAGCTAAGTATTTGAATGTTGTAATGGTCTTCTTTGTGTTGCAGGCGGAGTTACAGGGCGATCTGGAAGCAGACGGGTACAGTAAGGGTACCTCTGCGGCAGAAGGGTACAGTAAGGGTACCTCTGCCTGGCACAGTAAGGGTGCCTGAGCCAAGGACCAGGAGCCGAAGGAGGTTCCGGGAAACCACGACAGCGCCCCGTTAGTCCTTCGGGCGGTCGGGGGGCCTGAACCGATCGGGGGTGTGCCACACCGCTCCGCCCTGACAGGGGGGGCGGGAGTATAACGAAGATGGTAATGTGCTGCACCGTCCGAGCATCGACTCGCCGTGCAAGATGGCTCCTTAGGCATGCGGGACAGCGAGGGGCTGCCTGCTTTGGATCGCCCGTAAGATGACCCACCATAAACGTCATACCTGTGTTGTATGAAATAAACCTGCAGCAGTTCTTTCCCACAAATATGTCTCCAGAGTTTCTTTTGGGTGGAAATTGTGTATTGTACAAGCGGGCGGGAGCAATGGCGGTGTGGGCACTAAGCTCAGGCCGCAGTGCCGCGTGAAACCACTGCGCTTTCCCGGGATGCACTTTGTCCTAATGTTCCATGTAGCACAATGTGCAAATGTTAGCAGGGTGCTTTATTATCTGTCGAAGGATCAATAAAATAAAAAAGAGAAGCTCGAGTGACTAAAAGAGTAAAGCAACCTTGAAATGTGTGAGGTAGACGTAGAGCCAATGCAAGCAAGATGCAGCCCGAAGAATGTAAATAAATGGAGACGAGAAGCTGTCGCGGGCTGCTCCAAGCATCCGAGTACAGAGGTCACGTGGTGCCAGTATAGCCCTGAGCAAAAAGAAGAGAAAGTGGAGCAAGGAGCAGCGACCAATGAAAATTAAAATTGCCAACTAATGTTGCATCCAGATTAGAACGTGAGCACTCCTGTGTTTGTCGTGTATTCCCAGGTTCCAATCATATATGTATAGAGTAAGGTGAACACATCAATAAACATGCTCTAATGATTTCTACTCTACTAAGTGTCAAACATGGGCGAGAGTGGGAAGTGCTCCTTAAACCCTGTGCCATGGTTTCTGACTGACAGGGATCATGTAAAGTTGCAGAGTGGTAGCTGCAGTATCTTATCCCCTTTGTCAATGGTTTCCTTTATTGGTGCTCCATTCAATGCTCTGAATCGCCGGACTTCCTTTGTGAAATTTGAAGCAGCAAACGCCTTTCTACCTTCCCCTGGCTCTTTCATAACACTTGCGTCATGCTTAACCTGTAAGCATGTGCCAATTAAGGGCCTCATGTAGGAAGAGATGTTATGGCTGCAAGCCATGCAATTTTCAGAATGACAGGCCTTGCACTGAAATATGTGTTTACTATGTGTTAACTCCTTTTAAAAAATATTCGAAAAATATTTTTAGAATTGCATTTAGAGGGGGCATTAAACGGGTACCGCTCTTAATTGTGTATGAAAATGAGATACAGCTGTGGTTGCATCCGCAATTGCACTCAAACATTTGAAAAATTACTCACACCTGAAAGGAGGATGTAACTCGTTTGTAAAGAGGAAGCTGTCCTCACTGCATAGCTTCCCTTTGGGAATTCTGTGAGATTGCATCGGGTGGAGTAGGCAGTTTTCCTATGAACCACCAGCAACCCTAACATCTTCCCAAACGGGAAACGTATTTTTATAGCGGCACTCATTCCTATAAGAAACACAACCCGCTTAAAAATAAATGTTTCCCATTGGAAATGTGGAGGTAGGAATGGTGGTCTCCGGTTTCTTGCAGGCCACAATCACTGTATTGGTAGCCATTTGCAAGGGTCAAAATAGGCACCCGCCTAAATAATACGTCATAATAAGTCATTCTGCAACCAACATTTTACCACTGAACATTTTGCACAGTCCATAGGCCACATTGCGTGACAGGCTTTTCACAAATAAGTCAGTGCAATGCCCATTTGTTACTGTGCAGCAATATGTATTCAAGATTACAGCTATTATAGGAATTACAGTCCCTCTTCATAGGACCTCTTGCTGCAAGGGAGCAAAGTAAATTCTAATTCGCGCATGAAATATAGTAAAGTTAGCACACATTTAAAAGACAGTTAAAGTAATTCCCTCTTAGCAGTTTTCTTTTGCAGACTGTAGCCTTTGTCTGATTTGAATTTCCAATGAGGTTCCTGTGCTGGGACGCAGCAAGAAACATTAGTATTTTCATTATTCCAGATGAATCGGGCTATACAACATTTCAGAATTCAGTGGTGTTAAAAAGGGCGCAAAGGTCAGCTCGATTACCCCTTTTCAAGGTTTGCCCGGCGATAGCCGCCTCTCATACCATTCAATATTACCAAACAAAGAGGCAGGCGCTGGAGACAGGAAGGCAGGAAACAGGAGTTTATTCCGACGGAGCAAAACACGTCAAATCAGACAACAGGATATCTTCTCGAGGTGCTCTACCCCCATCTCTGAGACCTGGCCTCTTATGCACAGGTTTATGGCTTTATTACATACATTGCATCCATAATGTTTCTTTGAAGGCCAGAAAAGACATCCTCGGAATCCCCGGTCCAGGCCCGTTCCCACACACATCTACAGTAGAGTTCCCACCTCGATCTCAGCATGTGGTGGTTATCGCGCAGCTGGACATTCCGCTGGGAATGGGAAAGTGGGCGATCGGTCGGATCTGGAGGTGTGAGGGTATTGATTAACCCCCGCTCCTTTGATGTGGGGTGAGTTCCTACTGTAGGGGCAATAAACTGCAGCTGCAAGACTAGGTGGTGGCCTGGGAACGGTTCGGACAATGGGCGAGGAGGGAGAGGTTATCAAAAGGCCCGCTCGCGTGAGAGAGATGAAAGGAGTGTGAGGGTTCCGCACGGGATGTGGCTCTGAGGCAGGGAGGTGCGTTTATGGCCCAGGCAGGAGAGATCGGGGGCTATCAGAGTGCGGGGGGGCGCTTGCGAGGCCGGAGAGGGAGGGGGAGAGACGCGCTGGCTATCAGCAGTGGGCAAGGAAGCCATGGCATTCAGAATAGCTGCTGCTTACGCGCACGTATAGATCTGAAAAGGACAAGATGGCGCCGATAATGTTTATGCCACGCTCTAGATTTTAACAGTCCTCCCTTTTCAACATATCTAACCAGCTTGTCAATTTATGTCTATCCCCATTATGTTACGTATTTCGATATTATACAAAGCTTTCATGCGCTCAGCTTCGAAGTTCGGAGTCTTAGGGCAAATACAGTTAGCAAATAGTGAACACAGAGGTGGTAAGCATTGAATACCCAGGCAGAGTCCACATATTACGACGATTGGTATCAGTATGATCATGAACAACCTCCATCCCCAGTCCTTTACAGCACTCCAGAACCAACTCCCAAGCGACCATCCTTCTTCTTCTTATTCCTGATGAACTTCTGAGGAGAGTCTGTGGAGGTGTTCAATGGCCTTGTAGACTGAGGGTGAATTGTCTGGTATGTAGGTACAACAGCTGGACCCGATGATACGACATGCTCCTCCACGGTCCGCCAGAACCACATCTAGAACAAGGCGGTTTTGAAGAGCCACCAGACGGACCGCCTGAAGCTCGGCTGTATTGTTTGTGAGGATACCAGCTGTAATGTTCATCGTTGTCTCGACTGCCTGGGATAAATGTCGAATGGCACGACTGTTCGCCATCGGACCCCAAAGTGGAACAAGTCCTTTCATTGCATCCAAGAATTGTGCTCCAGTGGCGTCGGCCTGCTCAATGTCCTTTGCTCGTCTCTGTCGGTGATGGTTTGCCGGAGCCACATAGGTTGGAGGAAGGATGAAGGCAATGTAGCAGGTACCTCCCCAACCCTTTGGGAGCCAGGTGTAGGCTTTTGTACCACAGACGAAGTACATGTTTGGAGAGGTGACATAAGAGGGTGGGTCGGTTGAGTCCAAAGTTCTGGTGATGCGACAAGTGCTGTGGCCCACCATTTGTGTCCCATGGCCAGTGATGCATACAAGGCCCGAGACATTGACGACAGATAGGGCCACAGTCAGGGTGGCAGCTGTTCGTTTCCGGAGGTAGGAGAAGGTGGGTCGGGCTGAATTGTTGAATATTTGCATCTCCACCATTTCTTTGGCGGGGATGTCCATGTGAACAGAAGCATTGGAGGATAGGGGGCAAAAGGGAGCAGCAGTTCTTCCGGTTTTGTTCAACCAGACTCCATGATAAAAGTGTGACATAGTTTCGCTGGAAGTGGCATTGTCTCTGTAGCTCTCTTGCAAGAGGATCAACCAAGCAAGGCAGGAGCCATGAACAGAGAAAGGTGAAGGGATGAAGGGGATGGAATGTCCGGTGGCATGTGGTATCAACCCACAGATCCAGCAATTCGTGGCATTTGCAGCAAGGTTGTGTTGGTGCAGCAACTGTACGAAGGAGTTATTCCAGAACTCCTTACGCCTTTCTTGGATTTGAGGTGAAAGAGAGACCAGGTAGTGTTCTTTCATGGTGGTAGGCCGTGCAGTCGTTAGAAATGTCTTATGAGCCGGTGCGTTCTCTTCCACGATCCAGAAGGTAGTCATGAGGAGGAGGCAAAAGAGAAGAGCGATAAGAAGAGCAATAGTCTTTGAGCTGTGCAACCTGTCAGTTTTCGGGTTTCTGTAGTGGGTCTTCGGATGTCCGGTTGCTTCCATCATCTTCGTATCGGGCGCTTCCATCATCTTCAAGGTGCTCGGTAGTGGGCAGAACCACAAACTTCGTTGGGCTTCTCCCCTAGCAGCCTTAGTAGTGTTAGGCCGCCGGTCTGAGAATTGTAACTTAGTCAGTGGTCTGCTTAGCCGAAGCTCCCTCCTTTCGTCGCAGGTTATACCCTTCTCTGGATGGCACAGTGGGATCAGGGAATTTCGCCAATTCGAGTGTCTCTGTTTCAGGGTAGCAGCTCAGGGATGGTCGGTCTTTGTTCAGGAGTTCTTCTTGGGTGGTCACGTCTTCGGTCGACGTCAGGGTTGGAGAGATTTTCTTGCAATGATGTGCATGCAGCCAATTTCGCTTCCCCTCCACTCGAAGAGCTGTTCGGGTGGTGATCAAAACTTGCCAGGGGCCCGTCCAGCGGGGTTCCAGACTCTTCTCCCGCTGGAAGTTCGGAATTAGGACGAAATCTCCCGGCTGGATGGTATGTCCGGGGCCCCTGGAAGCATCGGGGATGGCCTGCAGCACCTGATGATGAATAACAGACAGTGTTTTAGTTAGGTTATACAGATAGTCAGACATTAGGACGTCCGGGACGTCGTGAATAGATGTCGGTTTGGGTGCAGACCAGATACTCATGGGCCGGCCGAAAACGACCTCGTAAGGGGTCAAGTGGTGTTTGGTGGGGGTGGAACGCATTGACAGCAATGCCAGGGGAAGAGCGTCTGGCCATTTTAGTCCTGTGGAGGCCACTATTTTCGCCAGTTTTAGTTTCAATGTGGCATTGTGCCGCTCGACCAGACCAGCAGATTGGGGGTGAAAAACTGCGTGGAATTTCTGTCGTACCCCCAGTCCTTTCAGGATAAGCTGGATAACCTCGGCTATGAAATGGGGCACATTGTCACTCAATAAAATACGGCAAAGGCCGTAGCGAGGGAAGAACTCTTTCAGTAGTACTTTTGCAGTGGCAATGGCAGTGTTGTCACGCGTCGGGTAGGCTTCCACCCATTTGCTAAAAGCGCATACAACAACAAGTACATACTTCAGTCCTTGACATCTCTCTAACTGAATGTAGTCCATCTGTAGGACTTCAAATGGATGGTTGGGGACCCCAAACCCTCCCCGGGGTACGACAGTTCCTTTCCCAGGGTTGTGTTGCAGGCAGACTAGACATTGCTGGACTAATCGTTTGGCTGAGTCTGCAATTCTATCGTTATGCCAAACTCGGGAGACAAGTTCGGTCATAGGGGCAGATCCTATGTGTGCAGGGGAATGAGCCATAGTCAGTATGGGGATCAGGTATGAATTGGGTAGCAACCATTTGTTTGTGTCTTTTGTCCGCCAGCAGCCTTCATCGTCTTTCAGTCCCACCCGTGCCCATTCAGTCAATTCGTGTGGTGCACTGGCTATCTGGATGTCCCTAATGGTCTCCCTAGCGTCCTTCCATTTTTCTGTTTGTGACCTGGTCACGTATATGCGTGTTGTCATCCTATTCTCAGCTGTGGTTCGGGCAGTGATGTCGGCCAGTGCATTTCCCTGTCCAATGATGTCTGTCACCTTTTTGTGTGCTTGGCATTTGATTACGGCAAGTCGTTTGGGGAGGAGAACCGCTTCAGTCAGAGCGGAGACTAGATCTCCGTGCAGGATGGGTGTGCCATGAGATGTCAGAAATCCCCTCTCCTTCCATAAGAGCCCAAAATGATGAACCACCCGGAAGGCATACTGGCTATCCGTGTAAATGTTTGCTGTCGTCCCTGCTGCTAGGATACATGCTCGTGTGAGGGCAATCAGTTCTGCTGCCTGTGCAGATTTCTGTGTGATGCGGGCGGTCTCAACTACGGTTCAGGCTGTGGTAACTGCATACGCAGCTGAGGTGGTGCCATCGGTGAGTTTGATGCAAGAGCCATCCACCCATAGCTCTCCGTCAGGATCTGGGAAAGCTGTGTCTCGAAGGTCCACTCTACTCCTAGTCTGTTCGTCCGTGAGGGTCACACAGTCATGTATAGGGGGCACATCGGGATCATTCTCAGGCAGAGGCAACAAGGTGGCTGGGTTCAGTGTGGTGCATCGTTTCAACGTGATGTGAGGTGCGAGCAGTGTCAGTTCGTACCCAGTCAGTCGTGCGCTGGTCAGGTGTTGTGTCTTGGTCTGGTTTAGGAGGGTGTCAACAGCATGAGGCACTAGTACCGTGAGGGAATTCGAGAGTACGATCCCCTCACTTTGTCGGATAGAGACAGCAGCAGCAGCTACTGCTCGAAGGCAGGCAGGCAAAGCTCTTGCTACAGGGTCAAGAGTGGCAGAGAAATAGGCACATAGTCGTTGTTTGGGGCCGATGGTTTGAGTCAGGACAGACAAAGCGCATCCCTCCCTTTCGTGAGTGTAGAGAGAGAAGGGTTTTGTATAATCAGGGGTTCCTAGGACTGGTGCTGAACAAAGGGCGTCTCGTAGTTCCTTGAAGGCAGATTGGCATTCAGGGGTCCAAGGGAGCGGGAAGACATCTTTAGCCAGTAGGGAAAGTAGTGGTTTCACAATGAGGCTGAAATTTGGCAACCATTGTCGACAGAAGGAGTTGAGGCCAACCAAAGAGCGGACTTGCTTCGGGGTTTTAGGGATAGGGGTCTCTAGAATAGCCTGAATTCGATCGGGTGTGAGTTTTCTCCCATCTTTGGACAAGAGGTGGCCTAGGTAAGTGACTTGAGGTTGGCAGAATTGCAACTTCTTCTTGGAGACCTTGTGGCCATTTTCCGCGAGGAAGTGCAGGAGTTGGATGGTGGCTGTGACTGCAAGTGGAGTGGTGTCGGCCGCCAAAAGGATATCATCGACGTACTGTATCAACACCACACCATCCGGTAACTGGACTGCATCCAGCTGTCTCTTGAGGGCCTGGCTGTAGATGCTTGGACTTTCAGTGTAGCCCTGGGGTGCTCTGCAAAATCTATATGAGCGGGATTTTTTTTTTCACAACAGGTTTTTATTGATTGAATTTAGGCAGAGCAATAACGTGGCACTCCACAGTCAGGAGAGACCACCAGACATGTTGATACAATGTACATCATAGGGCCAGAGTCCAATCAAGAGTTATGGTCAAATATGAACTATAGAAAAGTCCCCTCCCTCCCCTACCCCCCGGAACTCCCACCACCCAACTCCCCGCTACCTCCCCGTTTCCCTCCCTAACCCTATGCACGTGTGTAGAAGAAGCATCAGTGCTTGGTCGTGGTGTGGCAGTTATGACGTATTTCACAGGCCTAATCGAAGGTGTGTGTCTAGGGGTCTTCCTCAGGGTCTGCTGGGGGGTCTAGTGGCAATTCTCTATAGTCAGCCCACCTCTTCCATATCTTAAAGTGCTTGCGGGGGCATCCTCGTGCTTCGAATATTGGTCGTTCTAGACCCATACAAAAGTCCAATCCAGCTCTCCATACACACAGGGGGGGGGGGGGGCTCTCGTCCTTCCAAGCGCGGGCTAGATCTCTTTTAGCCAATACTAGCCCCAATAGCAACAAGTGGCGTTTATATATGTTCCCACCAACCCCTTCAAGGATGTGAAGTAGTCCCAGACGATGAGTGCACGGAAGGTCCCATCCCAGTACTTCAGACAGGCAGTTCCACACACCCCTCCAGAAACCAGCTATTCTAGGACACAACCATACCGTATGGAGCAGTGTACCTACTGCCGCCCCACAACGCAGACATTCCGGTGAACCAATCAGTCCCGCCTTCCACAACCGCTCACGGGTAAAGTAGGCCCTATGGAGAATTTTTTATTGAATTAACCTGAGCCGTATTGCAATGGCTGTTCCCTGCGGGGACTCTAGGGCCTCCCTCCAATCATCTTCATCCATGGAGCCAATATCAGCCTCCCAGGCCGTTCGCAGGGGAAGAAGGGTAGAGGAACAGTGGGTGACCAGCGTCTGGTATATTCGGGAGACCTCTTTATCTCCGAGGTCGCCCATGAAGACCTTTGCCTCAATTGGGCTAAATTTAGGGAGTGAGTCTAGATTGGCAATGCTGGGCGTCAGTGCATGACTAAATTGCAGATAGCGAAAAAACTGGGTCTTGGGCATGTGGAACTCCGCACTGAGCTCCTGGAACGATTTGAGCGTAGTCCCTGTCATTACATGTCCCATCAACGAGATCCCGATTGCGTCCCAACCGTCGAATCCTGACAGCGAGCAAGCTCGGGGAGACGTCCATTATGCCATAGCGGTGTTTCTGCAGTTAGTCTGCCCCACCAGCCCACACGACGTAGCGCCTGCCGCCACACAGCGAAGACCGTCCTTGTAACACTGGGCAATGTCCGCCGCAGCCGGGCCGAGTAGAGGATCGTGTGGAGGGTATTGTCGCCCATCAGTGCGCGCTCTAGGGCATAAGCCGGATCACTACTATCGCTGTACCACCAGTCATTTAAAACGAGCAGGTGAGAGGCTCGATAGTAGGACAGAAGGTCCGAGGTGGCAAGTCCTCCACAATATGTAGATAAAAAGCACGTACGCAGCGCCACCCTGGCAGCCCCTCCAGCCCACAGAAAGTGTCCTAAGACAGAGTCGACCTGCCGAAACCACTGAGTTGTGATGGGGTGGGGGTAGTTCTGCAGCTGATATAAGAGGCGCGGAAGCGCAACCATTTTAAAGATCGCGGACCTACCAAAGATATTAAGGGGCATCCGAGACCACGTTTTCACGTCCGCTTGAACCCGCTCCCAAACAGGTATTATGTTACGTTCCCAGGTAAGGGTCGCCGATTCCGATAGGAACACTCCCAGATATTTCAAACCGCCGGCAGCTACCTGCAGTCCCGATGTCCAGGGGTCCGTCACCGCATCACCCCCAAGGACCCATAGGGTGGATTTGCGCAGGTTCAGGTAAAGACCCGAGACCTGACCAAAGACCCGCATTATCTCCAACACCCGCGGCCCCGAGCGTCGCAGGTCAGTGAGAAAAAATAGGACGTCGCCCGCGTACAGCGCAATTCTATCAGAGAGGTCCCCAGTCCACACAAAGCCACGCATCTGTGCATCTATGCGCACCCAAGCGGCCATAGGCTCCATGGCGAGGGCGAACAAGTAGGGGGATAGAGGACACCCTTGTCGGGTCCCCCGTCCAATGCTGAATGTCTCGGACACCGCTCCCGCGACTCGCACCGCAGGCGTGATGTCGGTATAGAGTAGTTTGATATACGACAGGAATATTGGGCCTAGATTAAGGCGGGACAGGAGCGCAAATAGGTATGTCCAGCTCACTGAATCAAAGGCTTTGTTTATATCGGCGAGCAACAAGCCGCCTGTTCTCCCGAGGCCCCCATGGCATCCACCGTGGCCTGTGCACGCCGAATGTTATGGCGCGTCGCCCTGTGAGGCATGAAACCAGCCTGGTCCGGGTGAACCAGATCCATTATGTAAGGGAGCAATCGATTCGCCAGGGCTTTTGCCAGTATTTTGGCCTCCACATTAAGCAAGGAGATGGGGCGATAGGAGTCATGTCTATCCGGGGGTCTGCCTGGTTTCTGAAAAACCACCACCTCGGCATGGCGCCAGTCTGAGGGCAGCCTGCCCCGTGTACGCGCAGTCTCAAGTGCACGACGATAGTGGGTTCCAAGTTGTATATGGAATTTCTTGTAAAACTCACAAGGGTAGCCGCTCGGCCCGGGGGCCTTGCCTACATTGAGCTGTCCCAGGGCGTCTCCCAGTTCCTCCATTGTGAGGGGAGCATCGAGGGCCCTTCTGGTCTCATCCGAGACCGCTTTAGGCGGCAGATCATCTATGAATTTAGCCACTTCGTCAGCAGATAAGCGGTCACACGGGGCATATTGTGTCGTGAAGTAGCTAGCAAAGCTCGCCGCTAATTCGTTCGGGTCAGTAATGACCATCCCGTCGGCAGCAGTAAGACCCGGCAGCGTAATGGGTTGAAGTCTGCGTTGGCAAAGTCTATGAAGCAGTGTACATGATTTATCTCCCCATTGATAAATTCTGCTCCGCGTGGCCAGCCACGCCTGTTTGGCCTCATCCATTAAGACCGATGCATATGTTTGTTGCGCCTGGAGAAGCAAGCGTATCACTACTTCATCACCTCCTCCCCGACTCTGCTGCTCCAGTGTTTCTACCAGCGCAGCCGCCGCCGTGACAGTCTCTCGACGCCCGCGACGAGCCGCAGTACACCACGCGATGTCCACCCCCCGTATAGTGGGCTTCAAGGCCTCCCACACCACCTCTGCGTCAACATTATCTGTCAGGTTTTCTCGCCAATAGTGATCTATTGCCTCCCGGAGATGTCGGACATAGCCGGGCTGTTGGAGATGCCACGAGGACATCCTCTATCGGAAGGGTTGACGTTTTCTAAGGAGCTCCACCCTGACCGATACCGGGGAGTGGTCGGACAGTCCCCTCGGTAAAATCTCTGCCGCTCTCACTCTGCATAAGTATACTCTGGGCACAAACACATAATCTAATCGTGAGAAGGAACCATGCACAGCAGATACGAACGTGTACTCGCGTTCTGTTGGATGCACGTGTCTCCAGGTGTCCACCCAGCCCAATCCTTCACTCACAGCATGCAACCTAGTGGGGGGGGGGTCCAAGCACCTCCTGGCGCCTCTGGCGGTCCATACAGACATCCATCACCTCATTCCAATCCCCCCCAATCACTGCCAAGGATTCCGGGATGTCTCCCCACACAGTAAACAGCCTCTCAGCTAGGGCCCACTGCAAAGGGGGGGGCATAGACACTTCCAAAGACCACAGGTTCTGTGCCCACCATCCCCTTGACAAAGAGATAGCGGCCCTGCGGGTCCACCCACTGCTTTTCATGGACGTAAGCCACCCTGCGATGAATTAAAATAGCCACCCCTCTGGACCCCCTGGAGAATCCGGCGTGGAAAACCTGATGATAACCAAACCTCTGTAAACTAAGCACCTTCGTTCCCATCATATGAGTTTCTTGAAGCAAGAGCACATCAGCAACCTCTCTCTTCCCCCAGCGCAAGACCGCCCCACGTTTGACCTTGTCCAGCATCCCCCTGACATTCCATGTAATTACTCGCAGGGACTCCTCAGGGAGTCGATGCATTGTCTTAGCCATAATCAAAGGGGACCCACCAAGGAGTCCCTCTGCGCCAGCACCACTCATTGCGCACCAACAGCAATATTCTTGTAAAAAACACGTGCATTCCCCCCCATCTACCCCTGAGCCCGAACACAACAAGAAAGGCAACATCTGCTTCCTCCCAAACCCCCCAACCTACCCCCTCTTCAACCCTTCCCTTTTCAACAACTCGCACCCCACCCCCCCCTATACCTCACGAAACAATGAAGTACCTGTCGCGGCATGGGCAGCCTCGAGCCCAAAATGGAGGGCCCAAGACCAACCATGCCAATGGATCCCAACTCCCCGAGCCCGAAAGTCCCTGTCCCCCCTCCCCTAACCTCTCCCACCGTAGTAGGAGAATGGCAGCCCCTAATGGGTCATCCCCGAGCCACACTCCACAACCCCACTCATGTTCAATAACTCAGTCTCGAGTCAACGTTGAGGCATTGATGGCACATTCAGTCCACTGGGCCGCAACTGCACCTTCCCCAGCCATCGGGGACCATACCTCCAAACAGGGAGCACAGAGTACCTGAGGCCTTCAGTGTTCTCTTCCGGATTGGTCAGAGTCTTCCGTTCTGCCGCTATCATGTGCACCAGTGGCAGAAGCCGACCGCTTCCGTGATTTGGACCTCCGATGTCTCCTTCTCTTGGCCGCTCGGTCTCCTCGTTCCTGCGATGACCCCCGCGAAGAGCCCGAGTTCAGTCCCGGCTGGGCATGAGGCCTGAGTGCCACCGTTTCGTCCGTCCATTTGAAGAGCTCCTCCGGAGAATCGAAGAACAGCGTTTTAGACTGGAAGATCCCCCTCATGCGAGCCGGGTACAGCAGAGAGTATTGGAGTTTCAGGCCCAGCAGCTTCACCTTTGCGTTCATGAAGGATTGACGCTGTTGCTGTACGAGCTTGGTATAATCCGGAAAAATCATGATCTTTCGGTTCTCGTATAAAATAGCATCCTTGGTTCTTGCTTCCTTCAAAATGGCATCACGGTCGTGATAGTTCAAGAGTCTGGCTATTACTGCCCTGGGCCGTTCTCCCTCCGGCGGCCTCTGCGTCAGGGCACGATGTGCGCGTTCAACAACAAAGCAGTTGGATAGAGCTTCTGGGGGCATCCAGCTCATTAGCCATTGAGTGGGAAACTGTTCCATGTTCCCCTTCTCACATCGTTCTGGAAAGCCGATGAAGCGGAGATTGTTTCGACGCGCGCGTCCCTCCGCATCCTCCGCCCTGAGTGCTAGGCCCTTCTGCACAGTTTCCATTGCTGCCATCCTCTTTTTCAGGGAACCCACATCGTCTTCCACCACCGAGATTCTGGATTCTGCCTCTGTAATCCGCGCCACTGCATTCCGCATGTCCTGGCGCAGCAAGGTGACATCTGCGCCAACAGCGCCTATCTTGGCATCTAGCATATCCCTGGATTGGGTGATGGCAGCCATAAGCGCAGCATTGTCCGGCCCCCCTCCTTGCCCCCCTCCCGAGGGTCCGGGGCCCCCGCCGGGTCCCGTAAATTTATCAATGGTCGGCTGCTTGGTGAGGCCGCCACCTCCTCCTCTGGTCATGGTCGCCAACCTCCCGAGGGCCACCGACAGCAGGCGCAGTCTCGGTCCAGCACAGGGTTCTCTATATCGTCTGTAGGCTCAGGAAAGGGCCCCCTCAGCAGTTCTCCCCTCGCGGGGTGCAGATATCTGTATCTCCTATCCGGCACCGGTCCTCGGGCAGGTCAGGGCAGGTCCCGGGAACTATACCCCAGATGTCTGCAGTCGTCGCGCCTCTTACTCCTCTGATCGGCCTCCAGCACTAGCCACCACTCCTGCACAGATCAGGGACCCAGGCGGGGGGGGGGCACTCACAGTTCGCCGATAGTCTGGTCCGCTTTCCACAGAGGGTCAGCAATGATGTCCCAATCTGTAATGTCAGGACCGCCTCCACCGATCACAGCCCTGGGGCCACCGTCGGGGCCCAGGCGAGGCAGCCACCCGCGGTGACCTCCGGGCGGGGACCACGAAACTCGAGGGCCCGGCTGCACCAGGTCCACAAGGCCGCCGCGTCTGGCCGGACAGCCCACAGCAGCCTGAATCGCCACTCCTCAGGCGGGGCCCCCGGAGGGCAGCGCCGGTCCCCCCCGTCCCTCAGGGCAGTCAAGATGTGGGGCAATCGGCGGGCCGGCTGCGCCGCGCAAGCACCCCCGGGCGTCCGGCCGGACGGCCAACAGCAGCCGGAATCTCCACTCCTCAGGCGGGGCCCCCGGAGGGTAGCGTCAGTCCTTCCCGTCCCTCAGGGCAGTCAAGATGTGGAGCAATCGGCGGGCCGGCCGCGCCACGCGAACACCCCCGGACGGGAGGCGTCAAAATCGAGGCCCCGGCTTTTCCGTTGCGTGCTAGGCCGCACGCTCCTCACCTCCTCCCAGCCGCGCTCGATAGAGCGGGAGCTCGGCGGACTGCACCGGAGGATTCAGGGAGCCCTCGGCAACGTGTGCCTCCCTCGGGCTGTGGTGTGCAAGCTGGGGGACCAGGATAAATAGCCGGATGATGAACGGGCCGACGGGAGCTCTAGGAAGCTGCAACCGCCATCGCCGCTCGCGAAGCCACGCCCCCATATGAGCGGGATTTTAAAGTGAAGCCGAAAAGGTAGCGGCTGTCTGAGTGGATGGGGATGGAGAAGAATGCGTTCTTGAGATCGATTACCGTGAAGGTGGTGGCAGTGGAAGGAATCAGGGTCAGAATGGTGGTGATGTCCGAGACTACAGGGTACTGAGGTACAACTACTTTGTTGACTTCTCGTAGGTCGATGATGAAGCGGTACGCTTTCTCATCTCCCTCACCCTGCTTCTTCACAATGGGTAGGATAGGGCTGTTGCAAACATTGCTAACTACTTCTTCTACCACTCCTGCGTCTACCAGGGACTGGATGATTTTTACCAATGCCTTCTCGCCTTCGGGCGATATCCGATACTGTGGGAGTTTTGGGAGCACTGCGTCCTGTGGAACAGTTATGTGGACAGGGTCTATCATCATGCATCCTACGTCCGAGTCAGTCTTTGCCCATAGGTACAGAGGTAGGGTGTCGAGTAAGGACAAGTCAGCGTCAGTGATGGAAAACATGCGTTGTGTGCGACAAGATCTGAGCAGCGTTGGGTTGTCGTACAGAATGACTCGAACTCCGTCTTGTGAACACCTAATAGTGGCTCGAAAATGTTTCAACAAGTCAAGTCCCATAATGGCGTCGGGGGTGTTGGAGGAGAGCAAAAACGTCGTGTCAGTGGTGTTATTGTCCAAGTTAAAAGAGATCGGTGTAGACAAGGGATTAGTGGAGGGCGTTCCATCAAAACCTATTGATGTCACATGTGAGCCAGACAAGGGTGCCCTGGGAATCAATCGTTTAGACAACGCACTACGTGTTGCACCAGTATCTACCAGAAATGGAGACTTCGTACCTAGGACCTTAGCGGTGACATAAGGACCTTGCTGGTCAATATAGAGCTCGACTGGATCCCTTCCTTGCCCTTGGCAGTCCTATGCAAAGTCGTGGGCATTGTCGCAGTCAGACTGTTGGCACTGATTCTGTCGGGGACGGTCAAACGTGTTCGGTCTGCCAGGTCTGTCATTGTTGGTGTCGTTCGTGTGCCCTCGTCCCTGTCCCCTATTTCTCAGCCCGCCCGCTACGTCTCTCGTGTCTTTATTTCTGAGTGCTTCTTGCAGAACTGGACATTGAGACTTCCAGTGGCCAAATCCTTTGCAAAACGCACAATGGTTCTCGTCGAGGTCTGTTCGTGGAGCGCCGGGTGCGGGTGTGCGGTCTCTAGGGGGTGGATTTCTAGGAGCATTCGACTGGTAGTTTCCTCTATACTGTTCCCTTCCTATAGTCACCCCTTGCAACTGAGCAATCATCACCCTCTCTTTCAAGTCCTTTTTCTTTTTCTCAGTCGCTTGATCGTTCTCGTTCTTTTGTCGCTCATAGTATTGAGCCATCTGAAGGATAGCTGCGGGCTTGGAGGCCACCCAACTACTCTCGCTAGTCTGTAGTTTCTGCGAGACTTCTGGTGTCAGGCCTTTCACATAGTTCTGGACAAACAAGTGATGTCCGGTTGCAGTGGTCATGTCCTGGCCGCTGTAATCGGAGAACACCGTTTCAAACCGGGAGAAGTATTCTGATACGTCTTCCTGGGGTTTCTGGCGACAGGCCGTTACTATCGACCAGTCCACCTTCCTTTCTGGGACTAGGGTTTTTAATTTCTGCACGATCTTATCTGGTAGGTCTAGAATGGCTTTCAAAGGTTTCTGTCCCGGCTCTCGCTGTTTGTCTACATCACCGAGTTGTATCCAGGTATGTCCGAACAGCTCAAGGTGGTCGACTTTCCGGATTTGCTTCCACACATCAGCTGGCAGACAGCCCGAAAAACAAATCGATATCCGCTAGGGTCATAATCGTTGAACCTAAAGCGGTGGCTAATTCTGTATAGAAGGCTGTGGGGTTCTTTCGCAGATCAGGCAAGGACTTTCGGAAAGTCAGGATGTCTTGCCGATCCCATGGTTGGTAAACCCAGTTGTAAACTACCCTCCCTCTCGCATCTTGGTGGTTAATATCGTCGTGTGTTCCATGTCCTCGTGGGGGAACCCAATAGGGAGCGGCCTCCTTTATGGGCATCATCGTGTCAATTTTTTCTACTCTGGCTTCAGTCGCTGCAGGAGTCGTGGTGTTAGTCTCTGGTTTCTGTTCCGTGAGGTGGCGGAAAACTTCAAGCGTACGCGTGAAGAGGTTCGTCACATCACACTCGCCTCCATCTCCGACATCAACTTTCCTATACAGAGTCATTAGGTTTTCAGGGCCTTTTCCTTGGTATCGGTCTTCATAGGCATTAAGGGTATGGTAACAAAGGCGTACGACAAAGTGTCGTCTGTGGCTATTGGCATATGTATTGTACATATCCGTTACATAATCCTCACTTTCCTTTCGCACCACCAGTGTCTTTACAATCTTATCGATCCCAGCTCGTTCATCCTTACTTAATCTATTCGACCTAGCAGGGTCTTTCCTCCCAGCTTCGGGATCATCTGAAGTCGCTGCTCGCGCTGCGCTGAGTACGAGGGTTTCGGTCGGCGCAGAGGCCATGAGGACCGAGGCTCCGGCACTACTCTCGCCTGTCGTTGGGGGTTGCGGGTGCTGCGCTAAGGGTTGGGAAGGGGCATATGGAGGGGGCATGTAGATGATCGGGGGACCTAGTAGTAAATCATCGTTCGTTCGCTGTTTTGAAGGTAGCTCGGGGTAAAGTGTAGAGGGTGTCCTGACGGGACACTGGCCCGATGATTCGGAATCTTGTTTTAGCTTGGTTTCCTCTCTTTCTTTTATTTCTTCCTTCAATTTGTTAGCCGCTAGGTGAGCTGCTTTGCGTAATTCCTTTTCTAACCTGACCTCATTTCTCTTTTTCCGCTGTTCTGTTTCTTTGCGCCACATGCCGAAGCTATCGAGCATAGTGGGTGTTGTCTTATTGCTATAAAGGGCTGTTCCCAGCGCGTTTATTTTATCGTTATCAAAGGATCCTATCAAATCAATCAAATGGAGAGGGAAGCAGGCACGACGGATTACAACGGGGGCAAAGGCCTGCGTTACCTACCCTTCACTATCTGCAAAGAGAGAATACTCCTATTCTTCCCTGTTTGCAGACAGAGAATCTCTCAGAAACAATCAAATGAGCAATACTAGTATTTTCAAACAATCAAACAATCAATTCGCAATTCGTCGTGTTACACGACCTTACCCGGACCGCATGGACGGTTTCTCGTCTTTCGCTTCCAGCGCCCGATCGTCCTCTATTCTCCGTATTTGCTGTGGCACTCCTGATGGTTCCCAGTCAGGACCGTAGATCACTCGAGAGAGGTCTGCTCGGAACCGGTGAAGTTCGAATGATCGGCTGCCAGACGAGGGTCTATCGGGCAGGAGCTCTTCCCGATCGTTGCAGTCGTTCACACTGTCGTCGGGACCTCTCCCACTGGATCCACGTGTCGCTGATGGGCCCCATGTTTGGGACGCCAATTGTTAAAAAGGGCGCAAAGGTCAGCTCGATTACCCCTTTTCAAGGTTTGCCCGGCGATAGCCGCCTCTCATACCATTCAATATTACCAAACAAAGAGGCAGGCGCTGGAGACAGGAAGGCAGGAAACAGGAGTTTATTCCGACGGAGCAGAACACGTCAAATCAGACAACAGGGTATCTTCTCGAGGTGCTCTAACCGCATCTCTGAGGCCTGGCCTCTTATACACAGGTTTATGGCTTTATTACATACATTGCATCCATAATGTTTCTTTGAAGGCCAGAAAAGACATCCTCGGAATCCCCGGTCCAGGCCCGTTCCCACACACATCTACAGTAGAGTTCCCACCTCGATCTCAGCATGTGGTGGTTATCGCGCAGCTGGACATTCTGCTGGGAACGGGAAAGTGGGCGATCGGTCGGATCTGGAGGTGTGAGGGTATTGATTAACCCCCGCTCCTTTGATGTGCGGTGAGTTCCTACTGTAGGGGCAATAAACTGCAGCTGCAAGACTAGGTGGTGGCCTGGGAACGGTTCGGACAATGGGCGAGGAGGGAGAGGTTATCAAAAGGCCCGCTCGCGTGAGAGAGATGAAAGGAGTGTGAGGGTTCCGCACGGGATGTGGCTCTGAGGCAGAGTCACGCTGGAGGTGCGTTTATGGCCCAGGCAGGAGAGATCGGGGGCTATCAGAGCGCGGGGGGGCGCTTGCGAGGCCGGGGAGGGAGGGGGAGAGACGCGCTGGCTATCAGCAGTGGGCAAGGAAGCCATGGCATTCAGAATGGCTGCTGCTTACGCGCATGTATAGATCTGAAAAGGACAAGATGGCGCCGATAATTTTTATGCCACGCTCTAGATTTTAACACTGGTATGCAGGACACTATACATTACACTGTCTACTGCACAAAACATGTACTAGGCTTGCTAGAAAATGTCTTGTGATTATTCAGTCATTATGAGGTCCTCTGTATATCTATTGGGGCTGGTAACTCCAAGGATCTAGTATGTTTCACCTGCGGATTCCACCTGCTGGAAGCAAGTAGATTGTGCATGTGAAACGAGGAATAACCAGGTGAATTTGGAACTAAGGGCCAGATGTATGAAGCTATTTTACAAATGAAAAAAGGCTTTTTAAAATGCACAAACCCCTATTCGCAATTCGGTAACCTATACCTGAATCGCAAATTAGGTTTGCGATTCTGTATTAGGAAGGAGCGTGTTTAGGGTGTTCGTTCCTAATACCGAATCACAGTGGTATGTGTGAATGTTTTGCACCCAAAATTCGGTCCCAAATATTTGCATTTTACCGCCTACTTCAAGTAGGTGGTAACCGATTCACACGTGGAAAGGGGTCCCCAAGGGATCCCTTCCCCTTTGTGTATGGGTGAAAAAACTTTTTTTTTAAACACAAAAGATTGCTTAATTGAAAAGCAATCACAGACGTGGTGGTCTGCTGACCTCAGCAGGCCACTATTTTTTGCGATTCCTATTTGGTCGCAAACCAAGATCTACCTCATTAATATTCATGAAATAGGTCTATTTGTGACCTACTGGGTGTCGCAAAATGTTGCATACACACATTTATACATGGATGTTTGTGATTACCAAATAGCAAATAACAAAAATATGCTTTTTGGTAATCACAAACAATTACCTGCGTACATCCGGCCCAGAATTACTGATTCCTGTTGGTTGAGGGACCCTACGGATTCTATACATTGTAACACCTGGTAAATCCACCCTCCCCTGGAGTTACCATTGTCGCCAGTATCGGTAACCACAGGGGCAGAGGGGTGAGAGTTACCGAGTCTATCCCCCGGACTCTGGAATGAATGTCACGAAGCAGGGCTTGAGATACAGCATGCTGTCTAAAATCTAGCGTGCACGGGTGAGCAGTATCCCAAACCTGCTTGCGCTGAATCCATCCCAGGGCAAGAAAGCCCGGCAGCCCTTGCAATGCATTGACACTGTCTGGAGAGAGACTTTGCATGCGTGGAGAATGAGAGCGCCACAACGACAAACTACATTTCCTGGTAGGCCATGACCCCCCACATCGTTTTGGAGACACAGTGGCCCTCTTGGGTTTATGGGTATACCTTTCCTCGTGAGTCGTGACCCACATTGTCTTTGTTAGGTAATCATGATACTAGGTTGTTGCAGCCGGGTCCTTGCGACGGGGAGCTAGGATTTCTTTATACAGAATTGTTGCTCCCATTGGAGTTTCAAGGACATTGGCGATAAAAAGAAGTATTCTGGAAGTTCAGTTGTGTCCTGAAAACATAGTGCCCACACCATCAGTGCTTACTTCGCCCAGTGCGCATACACTTACATACCAAGGAAACCATGAGACATATTTGTGGGAAAGCAGTGGTGCAGGTTTATTTCGTACAACACAGGTACTGGTAGGTGGGTCATCTTACATGCGATCCAAAGCGGCAGCCTCTCGCTGACCCGCATGCCCAAGGAGCCATTTTGCACGGCGAGTCGATGCTCAGACGGTGCAGTGCATTATCACTTTCTTTTGTTAGGCTCCCGCCCCCCCTGTCAGGGCGGGAGATGAGGCACACCCCCGGTCGGTTCAGGCCCCCCGCCCGCCCGAAGGACTAACGGGGCACCGACGCTGTTTCCTGGAACCCCCTCGGCTCCAGGTTCTTGGCTCGGGCACCCTACTGTGCCAGGCAGAGGTATTTAGACTGTATCCTTCTGCCGCAGAGGTACCCCTACTGTCCATCTGCTTCCAGATCGCCCTGTGACTCCGCCTGCAACATAAAACAAGATCATCAAGACATTCCAAACTGTGCCAACCGCTCTGCCGCTGGGTCAGGGTTCAGGGTGGGTTACAGCGCAGAGCAGCCACGGCGCGGGAGAGAAAGGCCGAGCCTAGCTGCTGGCCAGGTATATCCCTTGGAAGCGCCCTCCCTTGTCCATGAAGAGCCCTCCCCATTGGCTGTTGGCTGGGGGGGGGCGGCACCAGGGGACGCGCTGCCGGCTGCGCTCGCCAGATGTATGGGACTAGGGCGCTGGCCCCCCATACTCCCCTTCGTGTCGTGGTGCCAGCGGCATAGTGCCCACACCATCAGTGCTTACTTCGCCCAGCGCGCATACACTTACATACCAAGGAAACCATGAGACATATTTGTGGGAAAGCAGTGGTGCAGGTTTATTTCGTACAACACAGGTACTGGTAGGTGGGTCATCTTACAGGCGATCCAAAGCGGCAGCCTCTCGCTGACCTGCAAGCCCAAGGAGCCATTTTGCACGGCGAGTCGATGCGCAGACGGTGCAGTACATTATCACTTTCTTTTGTTAGGCTCCCGCCCCCCCTGTCAGGGCGGGAGATGAGGCACACCCCCGGTCGGTTCAGGCCCCCGACCGCCCGAAGGACTAACGGGGCGCCGACGCTGTTTCCTGGAACCCCCTCGGCTCCAGGTTCTTGGCTCGGGCACCCTACTGTGCCAGGCAGAGGTATTTAGACTGTATCCTTCTGCCGCAGAGGTACCCCTACTGTCCATCTGCTTCCAGATCGCCCTGTAATCTGCCACAGCTCTGAAGGAGGCCCCCGTCGATGACAGAGCCCCCCCACCTACCCAGTTACCGACACCCTGCCGCCGACAGGGCTTCATGTAAGTCCAGTAGAAAGACATCCATTCCCAGCCCAGACAAATGTACTCCGTCGCTTTCATAATATCCCTCAGTCCTGTCCTGTATTAGCGCATGCCTAATGAAACCCAGGCCCCTTCTTTCCAGGAATTTCTGCATTGACCTGTTAACCCTCTTCCGGCCCTGCTCTATTGCCACTACCGACCGTGCTCCCCTCCAGGCCTTGCGGGGCACAATCTCAGACCATATTATCTCCGTAGTTCCCAACTCGTTAGTAATAGCTGTTACATCCTTCTGCATGGCCTCCAATAAGGCTTTCCTCCCCACCTTTACCAGGTCATTTCCCCCTAGATGGATAATCAGGATGCTGGGAGGACCGCCCCGTTCTGCTATACATTGCTGCAGTCTGCCCTTTAGCTGGCCCCATCTCATTCCCGGGAAACCCTGCCATAGAATTCGCATCCTCGCTAAGTTCAGATCCCATCTCTTGTGCCTCGCCCACTGCTCCAACCTTGTAACGTAGGAATGGCCCATCACCCACACGTGACAATCAGCTGCAAGGAAAAGACACCATTGGCATTACCTGTTTTTATTCATAGTTTGACACTGCACTCCAAAAAGTTTATTTCCACATCTACAAATCAATCACTGCACTGCAACAAATCGTTCTCACATCTACAAATTAAACGTGCACTTCAACCAGAATTGTTACAGGGATACTGCAATACTCCAATTACTGTACTTCCATCGCTTTATGACTATGCCTGCGTCGCTACTGCCCCTCTTCCCCTTCTACGTGAAAGCACGGCCATTTGCGGCCACCGGACTCAGAGGCGGACATAGCGCCGGTAGCAAGAGGATGACCACCTACCCACCCTCTTGACCCCTTCCTTGCCCAACCCAGCCCTGTAAGCAGCAGTGGCCGCCCCTATCCTAAAGGAATGGCTTGAAAATGTTTGCCCTGTGCTGGAGGCTGACAACCCTGCTCTGGCCATCACTGAGGCCATCACTCGCTCTAACTGGAATTTGGTCAATGGCGTGCCGTCTGCATGAATTAAAAAGGTGCCTGCTAGCAGAGGCCTTATTTTCAGGTACTCCCTAACCAAGGAGACCGGGCAATACCTGGGATCCTCGAATGCATGTAAGGTGATGGACACGCCCTTCCCTGCTTGATCTGTTTTGGATTTTCGAAGCCACAGTACTAATGGATCCCTGGCGCAGACGTCAATCATTGCTAAAGCCCTCCCTGATCTGTCAGTTTTGGATTTGGCCACCAGTTCGCTGGCCCTAAAGGCCCCAAAGAATGCCAAGCAAAAGGCTGTCGAGAAGAGCTGGGCCTCGAAACCCGAATTCGTGACGGCCGGTACTGTGTCCAACATGCGTTGGAGGGCTGGGAATTCTATTCCAGACCTTTTGTCGGGAATCCTCACTTCGTCCCTGGCCCACCCTTTCAGTGCTGCCCTGATCTGGAACGAGCATGTTGGATCCTGTCCGCCATTCAATTGAGTCTCATGCTTTATTGCTGCCAAGTGGCCACACACCCAGGAATGTGATTTGCCAGCCTCCCTTGCCCACACCACAAAAGTCTCGACTTGTTCTACTGTATTCAGCGCTGATCCTCCCAGGGACCGGATCACATCGCTGAAGGTTGTTCGTTGAACCGCATATCTTCTCATTGTCGACAGGGCCAGGGAGCGTTGCCCCATCCTCTTCAAACGCTCCCCCACTGAAGGAGCCGCCATAGGATAGGTGGGAATGGTGTCATCTCCTCCCCCGCCTGCGGCCATGCTTCCCGGAATCGTGACAGCTGAAAGCGAGAGAGAGCGTCAGCTGCCACATTCTTGACACCTTGAACATGCAGAGCCCTGAATTCAATGTTGCTTACCAACCCTGCCCTCACTAACTCCCTCAGCAGACTTAAGACTAATGGGCAATTGGCACTCAGGCCATTGATGGCTTGCACCACCGCTAGGTTATCCGACCAGAACACAACCTTTTTGTTGGCCAGTTCACATGGCCACAAATGCAGTGCCACCACAATAGGGAATAGTTCCAGGACAGTTATATTTGTAGTTACTCCCTTCTTGCGCCAAGCATCAGGCCACTTCATGGCACACCATTTTTCTCCTAAAATCACCCCAAAACCTACTCGACCTGACGCGTCTGAAAATAGACATAGGCCCTGGCTACTCTCCCAAGGCGCCCTCCATATCACTGTGCCATTGAAATTTTTTAGGAACTCTTCCCACATTCGTAGATCAGCTTGCAAACCCGGGCCCAGTCGTACAAAGTGATGCCCCTTTTTCACACTGGCCGTCGCCTTTGCCAATCTGCGCGAAAATACCTTGCTAGCCGGTATGACCCTTGCTGCAAAGTTCAGTTTGCCCAACAGCCTTTGAACCTCCTTGAGCGTTGTCCTACCCTTGCCAATCATTGCATGAATGTCCTGCCTCAGGTCATCCACTTTCTCCGCTGGGAGTCTGGATTCTCCTTTCAGTGTGTCAAGCTCAATGCCCAGGAACGTCAATATCTGAGCGGGCCCTTCAGTCTTTCCGGGTGCTAATGGAACACCTAAATGTTCCATCATGCCTTCAAAGGCCCGTAGGGCCTCTGCGCATTCCCGGGAACCTTCCTTGCCAAAAAAGAGGAAGTCGTCTAGGTAGTGAGTGACTTGGTGGACCCCATGCCTGTCCGTGAGGGCCCATTGGAGAAAAGAGCTGAATGCCTCGAAGTAGGCGCATGAAACCGCGCAGCCCATGGGCATGCAACGGTCGTAGAAGAATGCCCCCTCCCACTTGAAACCCAGCAAGTGTTGACTGTCTGGGTGAACCGGTAGGAGGCGGAACGCCGACTCAATGTCTGCCTTTGCCAACCACGCTCCCTTGCCTGTTCTTCTGATCAAATCAATGGCCATATCCAGCGAGCAATATGAAACCGAGCATGACCCTTCCTCCAACCAATGATTCACAGAGTTGCCCTCCGGGTAAGATAGGTGGTGAATCAACCTGTATGCCCCTTGCTGCTTCTTTGGAACAACGCCTAGTGGTGAGACTAGGAAATTGTTCAATGGGGGAGAAGGGAATGGACCTGCCACCCTCCCCAAGTCAACCTCCTTCCTGATCGTGTCACTGACCACCTGTGGAAGGTCCCTGGCTGATTTTAAATTCAAAGCGTCCCTGGGTCCCAGCGGGCCTTTGTACGGAATTTTAAAGCCGTCAACCAACCCCTCGACCAACAGCATTCGCTCTTTCACTAGCGGATACATTCTTAGCAATGGTAAGATGTTCTGCAACGCAATGGGGGATGGACCTTTAGTATGCTCTGCCCCCCTGCCTGCCTTAGCAGTGACGTTAATGCCAAACCCCTTGCTGACTTCCGTCCGTCCTTTCTCCTGTATCTCTATAAAAGGGTGGCCTTTAGCGTGCTGTGACCGCTCTCTGTGCTGTGGGGGGAAGTTGGGACCTATTTCTATGGTCTGATCACTCTGTCCTGTGAAAAGTGGGCCTTTAACGTGATCTGACCGTTCTCTACGCTGTGAAGGGAAATTGAAGCCTCTCTCGTTGTTATACTCAGTCTGTCCTTTGTGCTGTTCTTGTAACCTATTGTCGCGCGCTGTCTGCTCCTTGGGACGAGGCGGGGGGGGTGTTATGTACACTGGTGCAGGCAATTGCTGCATGTTGGGCACCGCATTTGCTGCATTCATGGGCAAACTTACAAGCCCTTCCCCAAGTACATACTCCATTATTGAACATTCTGCATGTTCCTGAGTTAAAACGTCTTTGTTCGCCTCCGTGTCCCCTCCCCCGCCCACCCCGAAAGGGCTGTTGGAAGGACCTCCTAGGATACTGCTCCCACTTTTGCTCCTGCTCCCACCTCTTGGACTCACCTTCGTTTTGCATTTTATGCAATGTCTCCCTTTTGGCATTCCCAGTCCTACACATATGTTTAAACCAAAGGTGGATGTCAGTGTGGTCCCACCCTATATCCGGGCAACTTGCCATTGACTTCCTGAATTCTTGGTCGTAGGAAAACCACCCCATCCCTCGGGACTCCCTTGCCCCTTGCTGAATGGAGTTTGCATACTCCATCAGGGCCTCGCTCTGAGCTGGGTCCTTCTGTACAATTATAGCTGCCAATATGTTGAACGCCTCTGTCCAATTTTCAATAGTTTTCTCTGGCCAGCGTTGGAATCTAACCTTATCCTCCTCTTTCTTACCCATCCTCCTGGTGTCTGCGCCCGCGTTGTCATGCATTAGTAAAGTTAATATGTCAATATATTCCCTCCTCCATATACCTTCTTTAGCAGCCTGTGGTACCTGTCTGGCCAAGGAGCCCCCGCCTTTTAATTTCGAGCCAGGTTTCGCCATGCCTGCCGGTGAATCTGGAGATACCCCTCCCGATGGTGGTGGAGCCGCCCCCCCTGACCCCGCCCCCACACTCGTAACCTTCTTCGTGCTGGGTGCTGCCCCCTCTCTGGACGGCACTTGACCCGCAGCTGGCAGCATGGCCGGGGTGGCACACTCATTTATAGTCGGAGTGCCTGTTTGAGGGACGATGCTAGGGACACTTAGCGGTACACTGGGAGTGGCATTCTGTTGCGATACTGCTGGCACACTCGGCATGTTGACAGAGACGATACTTTGAGGAGCAATGGTGGCTGCACTCTGTTGAGTGCCGGGCAAGACACCCAGGGTGTTAACGCCGCTGACAGCCGGGTGTGGGAGCCCCGCTGGCATTGTCTGAGCCCATACTTGACTCACTGGATCCGCCACCAAGGGTGGGGCCAACCCTTGTACCGCAGCCATGGCGTCTAGACGTCTCTAAAACATAGTCATCAAACCCAACATATCATCAATTGTCTTACCCATTTGGGCCAAGCTCGAAATTTCAGCCGCTGTCTCATGTACCACGGCCGGCACCACGGGCAACTCTACTGGCAAGTCCTCAGCCGGGGGAGGTGGTAAAGCCGGCCGACTGTTACGTGGTGCTACCGCAGCGGGGGGGGGGGTGTTAAAATCAGCCGACTGTTCCGTGCCGGTACGGCCGGAAATTCCTTCTGGGTGCCCTTCCGCTTGCGATTGGACCGCCGTGTTCCCTCTCCCGAAGTGCCTGGAGCCTCGTCGTGGGCCCCAGGTCGGCCATCCTCCTCAACCCTACGCGCTTCAATGAAACCTTGCGCCCATGCTGGCCCTTTAGACTAGGCGACCGCTAGGAATTCAGCCCACAGCCCATCCTGTGGCAGAGCAGCGCCCCGGGTGCTCATCGTAAAGGTTTCTACCCTTCCGGGTTCCTACGGAAGAGAAAGTACAGGGGTGAGGCACCTATTACTGCGTCCGCTAGCCCCCCCCACGGCCTCGAGCCTCCGCAGCGTGCTCTGCTGGTTGCGACCAGCCGTCCCGCCTCCAGCCACCTGTCCTTGTCACAATGTTCATTTTCGTGCATTACCTGTTCTACTTTCAATCCTAGCCGCTGCCAATCCTTGACGCCTTCCCGAGCGCAATCTGTAAAACAACACAGCGTTACTCAACCTCGCACTCGGTCGCAAGCGGCACACCTGCAAAGACACCTGCGTACATCTGTGGAACAGTCCTCCTCGCTCAACCCACGCCATGGCACAAGCGAGCACACCTGTAAAGTACCTGGTCGCGTGTACTCACTTAATAACACTGTATGGTAGACCTGTGTTCCCGTGTCTTTTTCCCAGATGCCCCATTATCCCCTGGTGTTGCCCCCGCCCGATGGGCTTGCCCACCGGACCCTGACCTCCGCAATTACCTGTAGATCTACGCCTTATTCCTCGTGACTTGTTCCAATTGGTATCTGAAAGAACAATAACCCATCAAATATCCTGTGCATTGCACTTGCCATACGGCGGTTCGCGACCCGATCGCCCCTCGTCCACGGAACTTAACCCATGGCTCTTGACCTCGGCAATTACCTGTCGTTCTCCGCCTTCCTCCTAGGGGCTGCTATTCCTTTCCGTCGTGTCCCAAGTGTAATCTGAAAGAACAACAAAACCGTCAAAGCCCTGCATAATGCCCTTGTCTCACCGTCTTTCGCCGTTTAATTATCCGTCTTCTGTGCCCCTGTACCATGTTCTGAAACTTGTTACTGAAACGTAACATGTCCTAAAAGATGGGATAATTCTGTGCTAGGTACTGTGGTTTGTTTAACTGCATTCCTTAGTGATCCGTTCTCAACCGTTCAATAGCGCTATGAGCCCTACTTAAGTTGTGTATACTCTGCCTTCATAATAACATACGCCATTAAAATCACTGAAGCTCTTTTCTTCTCTTCCCAGAACAGTTTATGTGACATTTTAACCAGACATTCATTTCAGTGCGGGCCTCCCCGCCGTACTCTCCTGTGTGTCTGTTATCAGCTTGGAGAGACTTCGAGATCCCGAGTCAGCGGATGCCCGGCCTCTGATTGGAGGCCGCATTCTCGGATGCACTCAACGGATATAGCACCCGGCAGCATTAAGCACGCTCTGCAATTTTAATGAATTGCAACCGATCAGAGATCAATAGAACTAACAGAACTAATCAATCTCAAGAATTAAATAGCACACAATCCCACGCGACCCCGCTTACCACTTCCAAGAATTTAAGACGCCCAGAGGGATTGTACAAATCGATCTTCCTAAAGTGGCACAAACCCCCACAACATCGCGTAAGCACTTGTATTTGCTCCTAAATTAAGATGTCTGATCAGTTATTTTGCCTCTAGTCACCTATATGCCTGAATCACACCTCTGCCCTGCACCATGGGCTGTGCCCTGGTAACGTGAACGGTGCCTACGCAGAGGACGTTTTACTTGCACATTGAATATACTTTGACCCACAAGTTGTGCATCTGCTCTCTGCCCACACATTGATGCTTGTTCAGTGTGTGTGAGGCTTTGATTTGACTAACTACGCTGATGAAAAAGCAAAGCGGCGCTAGGCTCTGAAGTGATAACAACACTGCAGCTGACATCTTCCCACTGGTGGCGCTGAAAGGAACTGAGTTTCTAAGGGTGTTTCTGAAGTTCGCCCATCAGTAAGAAAGAACGCTTAGCTGGTTTCTATCCATATATTAATACATGTATTCATCTCAGTTTTGTGGGGCCTCGCGCAGCATGTATAGCATACTTCCACGACACTCAGGCTTGCATAGCCCTTAATGCAGGCATCGAGTAGGATCAGGTGTTTAAAAAATACATCTCGAAATGAGTCAAGCCACGAGCAGCCAAGCACTCGAATATGCTTTTCAAATGGCTATAATGAATTTACAATGCTAAGACACCACTAAGAAGACGCATTAGGTCTGATTCTGTCATCATCAGTACGTATTGGTGAAGAATTGGCAGTGTAATAGTGTAATTGAACATATAATAACTAAATTCAGTACGTGCCCTTTCAGCCTTCAGGAGATAAATTAGCCGAAAAGCAGGCGGGTGCTCGTGACCAATAATAAGCTCGTGCCCTTTCCGTGGGAGCTCGAACATGGCGGTGCATATTGTCGTAAAATTCAGCTCGTGCCCTTTCCGCCTTCAGGAGATAAATTACCCGAAAAACAGGCGGGTGCTCGTGACCAATACTATTATGGGAGCTCAAACACCAATGTCGCCGCTAGCAAAAGCGATGAATGCTCGAGGCCACCAGTGCCGTGGGAGCTCGAACATGGCGGTGCATATAATCTTAAAATTCAGCTCGTGGCCTTTCCGCCTTCAGGAGATAAATTACCCAAAAGCAGGCGGGTGCTCGTGACCAATAATATTATGGGAGCTCATACACCAATGTCACAGCTAGCAAAAACGATGAATGCTCGAGGCCACCAGTGCCGTGGGAGCTCGAACATGGCGGCTGTGACTCGTGGCTGGCAATGGCGGCGGATGCTCGCGGTAACTGGTATCTCGTGGCTAAATACCATACCTGATTCAAACCCGACCTTTCAAACCCGACCTTATGTTAAATAATATACGCACGTTCAACATGTAAAATTAAATTACCATCAAAAGCAGGTCATTTAGCGTAATCGCCCGGCACTGACGTTAAACAATTAAGGCACTTTCCGCCTTCAGTTGATAAGTTACCCAAAAGCGGGCGGATGCTCGTGACCAATACTACTGTGGGAGCTCGAACACCAATGTCGCAGCTGGCAATGGCGACGAATGGTGACGAATGCTCGAAAGCCAGTAGTGCTGTGGGAACACCGATGGCAGCAGATTAGCTCGTGCCCTGCTATGGCGGCCGTGACTCGTGGCGGGCAATGGCGGCGGGTGCTCGTGGACAGTAATGGTGCCTTGACTGCGCGCGGCCGGCAGAGGCTAACGGGGGCCGTTAAACGCGACGTGCGGGTCGATCTGCTTTGTTTGCTCCTTAAATCACTGCAAACATCCGGGTCAAGTTGCCGTTTGCACCCCACTTTCAGGCCCACGCACGTCAATCTGGCATTCCCCTTTCCCCATTATAACACCGTACCCGCTCTAAAACTCGTCTGAATAGACGCGACCAGCAAACCCCAGCCCCCCCCGTGATCGACATCACAGGGCCCAATCAACCTGGGCATGTCCAGGGATCGGGCCGGGGGGAGACTAGGCGGATGCAACGTACCTCTAAACCTCCAACGATCGATCCTGTAAGTGCTTACAGCGCAGAGCAGCCACGGCGCGGGAGAGAAAGGCCGAGCCTAGCTGCTGGCCAGTATATCCCTTGGAAGCGCCCTCCCTCGTCCATGAAGAGCCCTCCCCATTGGCTGTTGGCTGGGGGGGGCGGCACCAGGGGACGCGCTGCCGGCTGCGCTCGCCAGATGTATGGGACTAGGGCGCTGGCCCCCCATACTCCCCTTCGTGTCGTGGTGCCAGCGGCAAAGTTTGAACTATCTGAACCTTTAACTCAAACCTTTCCAAGACACTAGGATTATTGCTTTTACGAAAGGATATCCTTTGATGAAACAAGAAGGAAATGAGTTGCAAATATTATGCATTTACAATTATGTGTAAGGTTTTAAAAGTAGCTGTGCAAATGCAATAGCTTGGGAGAAAAAAACACCAGTTATATGAGAAAGTAAAAATAGGTTGCAGTATTGGTTATATTTACAGTGACGGTTTTTTGATTCAATGTGACAGGTTGTACTACGGCAAACATAGTGCTCAATATATATGTTGGAAGGGCTACTTTATTTCATTGCATAATAAACCCACTTTACAATACTCCCTGAAATGCACGTCTAGGAGTACCTACTCCTAATGCTGAGACTGATGGTCCCATTTCAAAGCTGTGTCTTTTCCTGATTAGTGCACGAGTCGTTGCCAAAGCAGTAACATCTTAATTGATACTGAAATCCCAAGAATGGCAGAGCCCTGGACTTCATGAAGCTCTTACACATAATTGTCTTTATGCATCACAAAAATCCAAAGGCACCGGTTCTCTTCCATTCACTGCTCTGTGACTTCTCCTAAATTACCTGGGATGGTCTGGCTATTAAGTACGACAGGCACCTATAGAGCATGACTGCAGGTCAGACGCCAAAGGTAGATGGGTAGTGGTAATTCATTTCTTACTCACCCAGCGAGTAAGTACTTTGGAAATAGATGCTTTGTAATTGCTGAAATTTCATTAATTTTATTATTTTTAAAAGCGCAAATAGTTCAGTTATACACATGAACAAAACGACAAAGGAGTAGATTTATAAACTTGTCACGCAAGGTGACTTGCTGCGCTGCACCACAAGGAAAGCGCAGAAACGCGCCATATTTAACACAATAAGGTGCATTTCTGCCTTTTCCCCTGGACTGGTGTCCTTTTGGCAGCCTAGCACCAACGCAGACACCCTTGCACCATGGTGCAAGGGTGACTGTGTTGCATGCAGGATTGTTTTTGTGCAAGAAGGAACATCTTCCTGCAAAATAGCATTCCTGAGAGGCATATTCCTCTATTTATATGTGTTGCAATATGCAGCAAACATAGAAAGAGGAAGTGACGAGAAGAAATAAAGATATTTCTCGTTGTTACGCCTCCCATGGGAAGGTGTATCTTTTTAGTGCAATTCCAGATTTTTTGCAAATCTGTTAAATCTGGGAATGCGTCAAAATACAAGGGAGTTGCGTAGGAACACCCACACAAATCCCATGGGACACCTTCCCAGGGCAGAGTAAGGCAACGCAGTGGTGCGTTGCATGCTTTACTCCAGATTTATGGAGCCATTCAGGGCCACACTAAGTGGCTTTGCATGTCTTGTGTTGTGCATGCACCTCACAGTTTGTGTCGTGCATGTACCATGTTGTAGTGCAAAAGCGACGAAAATCATAAATAGGCCCCAAAGTACACAAGACAAGGCAATAAAAGGACAATAAAAGACATAAAATCTCCAACGTGCAGAACTGTGGAATGAATTTAATCTAAAACAAAAATAAAATAAATATATCTAACAACTTTCCTCACATACAGTATTTAAGTTACCAAGAGAAACTCACTGAAAATACAGTAATCTAACCACAAATACATTCAATGTTTATAATAAGGCGGTTACTAGAACATATAAAGTAATCTCAATCCTACAAGCAGCATAAAAGTATTTAAGTTGTCTGTAGGTGAGAAAAGATTTGTGGAAAAGATCAGGGATATATCATGTAACTTTGGGCCCTACAATCCACAGTTTTGCACTTGCAACCTTAAGTGGCCTGTAACAGTCCGGTAGCAGTCCTGATTCCTATGTGCATTCCTATTTTAACCAATATGCCTTTGAATTATTTTGAAGAATTCTCCAATCAAAGTTTTTTGGGAGGTTTTCTGGGTGGAAACAGATACTTGACATGACACTTGTCACTCTCTATTCCAGTCCATCCAAATCTGGGGAAATTTATCCAGATTAACATGGGTTTACTCCTGCAGTAAGGCTCAAATTACTTTGTCTATGTTTGTTGTTGATGCTTTGTCACTGTAAAACGGTATATTTACCATGTACTTCAATCAGAAATTTCTCAAAATCAAATATCCTTACATTTGGTTAACAATTTCCTTTATTTCCCAAATTTAATATTTATAATGGTGATTTTGAGCGCAATCCCACACAGATTTATTTACTCCGTTTTTAATACTTTCACCACCACGCATGTGATGAATGTTTACAAAAGTAAAAGAACAAACTGTCCAGTTTCAAGTTTCATTCTCTAGAACTCACATCTGTAAGTGCAGTGGTGTTTCAATTAATTACATTATCATTGATCAATCAATCAATCAAACAGCATTTGTAAAGCGCAACACAGTCACCTCTAGGGGTATCTGGGCACTGTTTCTCTGTCGAGAAACCAGGTCTTGAGTCTCTTTCTGAAGTCTGGTAGCTAGGGGGCTGTATGGAGCAGGAGGGGAAGGTCCTTCTAGATCTTGGCAGTGATGTAGGAGAAGGATCAGCCACCTCTGCAGCTGTGACGGGTGTGGGGAGTGTGTGCGAGGGCAAGTGAAGAGGTGTGCAGGTGTCTAGTGGGTTAGTTGGAAGTTCAGTTGATGGTTAGGGTAGGCAGGTCCCAGATCATGGAGGGCTCTGTAAGCATGTGCGAAGATCTTGAAATGGCATCTTTGCTGGATGGGGAACCAGTGGAGTTCTCCCAGGTGGGGGCCGATGTGTGTTTGTTTGGGGAGGTCCAGGATGAGTCTGGCTGCAGTCTTCTGTAGGGTCTGGAGTATTCTGAGGAGCAGGGTGGAGATGCCGGCGTAGAGGGCTTTGCCCTAGTCAAAGCGACTGATGACGAGAGCCTGGGTGATGGTCTTTCTTGTATTTTTTGAAATTCATCTGAAGGTTTTGCGAAGCATGCAAAGTGTGTGAAAGCTGGAGAAGGTGACTGTTAACTTGTTTTATGATCAGCTGGCTGTCGAGGATGATGCTGAGATTGTGTGCATGGTCCGTCAGTGTGAGTCCCAGTTCTGCAGGCTGCTAGCTGTGTTCCCATGCAGAGGTGTTCTTCCTGAAGGTTTTGTTGAAGTTGAGATGGAGACAGTTGTCTCTCATCCATTCGGCTACGTTGACCTTGGTGTTGTAGAAGTTGGTTTTGGCATTGGAGGTGTCCTCGGTGAGCAAGAGGATTAGTTGAGTGTCATCTGTGTAGGAGAATATGTTGAGTCCGTGGGATCTGACGACATCTGTGAGGGGGGTCATGTAGATGTTGAACAGGGTGGGACTGAGGAATGGTCCTTGTAGTATGCTGCATATGATCTCTTTGGATGCAGAGATGAAGGGAGGCAGTCAGATGCTCTGTGTGCACCCTGTGAGGAAGTAGGCAGTCCACCTGAGGGCGTGTTGTTGTATGCCAATGTTGTGGAGTCTGTTTGTGAGGGTGTTGTGGGAGACTGTGTCGAACACTGCAGAGAGGTCGAGGAGGATCAGTGCCATGGTTTATCCATGGTCGAGGAGTGTTCTGATGTCATCATTGGTGGTGATCATCCCGTTCTCAGTGCTGTGGTTAACATGAAATTCTAATAGAAAGGTGTCCAGTAGGTGGTTTTGTTCCAGGAATTTGATGAGCTACTGGTTGATGGCTTTCTCAAGAACTTTGGCTGTGTAGGGGAGCAGGGATATCGGACGATAATTTTTTAGATCGTTGGGGTCAGCGGTGGCTTTCTTTAGGAGGAGTGTGATGTCTGCGTGTTTCCATCTGTCCAGGAAGGTTGCTGTAGAGATGGAGGTGTTGACGACAGGGTTTGTTGCGAGGTTGTGGAAGTGATGGGGGTAGGGGTCGGTGGGCGCCCCGAAGTAGATGGAAGACATGATGGCTGAGGTGGTGAGGGAGGTGATCGGTAACCAGGTGGTGATGGTTTGACTTGTGTTCCCTGATTCCTTGAGGTCGTCGGGGATGAGGATGGCGGGTTGGATGTTGAAATTGATACTAACCGCTGCATACTTCAAAGAGTTCACTCACACCTGCAGTCACTAAATATTTCCTATTTCTCATAATGGCTTAGGATACTGGATTAGCTTCTTGGGGTACTAATTTCCTCATTTTCTCAGACATCCAAAAATGCTTTCTGTATCTTGTGCACACATGTTATTATCTCTGTCTTCTATCCCAATTTTATGGGTGCCAACTCGACACACACAGGTATTTGCAAAATCCCCCCTTATTATGTGTAACTGGTAGCACCCAATATTGCCTCATAACTCCTAGCAATAGTTGCATCATGACCCCTTCATACCAATAGACTGATGTTGTTGGCGTGTGTCGGACTGTTGGAATGTGAGTAATTCCACAATAAAGGCCTTTGGCTTAGGAAGAACTGGTAACATGCAATGGTCTCTAAAGTCCCACAGATCTAGTTTGTGAACTATTAATTAGAGCACAAATGTAACGTAAGTGCTATAAACAGTCTTGGCTACCAAAAATACCTTTAAACTGTGGCTTAGGTCTTAGAAAATTCCAAGGTGCCCAGCAGTCCTAGTCATGTAGCCAGCTTATAGCCTGTGAGTCATAACTGAATATAAACCAAATACACAATGTCTCCCTGATAAAATAATTGAACCTTCTGATTTCTGCCTTCTTTTTCTCCATACCAAGCCTCCTTATTTGTAGTAAGTAACACTGTATGAGTCTACATTGAATGTTATCCACTTTAATCAATGACAGTAGAATCACATTTTTGAGTTCTACTTGGCAATATCAAATGAAAGTCGCTAATTGTTGCATTTTCAGTTTCATCTGGTGTGATCAAGGCATCTGCCTTTCTGTTATTAGAACGAAGTTTAATGTTGATCGCAATATCTTAATCAGAAAAGAACAGTTTCCACTGGAGATGCCGGGCAGTTAGAGAAGTTGCTTACTTTAAAAATTGTAATTTTCTCTGATCTGTGTAGACTTATACTGTATTTTTAGATCCCAATAAAAATGTCTCCCGTCATTAAAATATCTTTTTATTGATAACAATGTTTTGAATGTCATGGTGTAATTTAATTCTTTGGGGAAAACCTGAGCACAATAGGCTACAGAATGCATCTGTATAGTTATAGGATTTCTCTGGGCTACCTGACCTCACCTCCCATAGCATGATATGATTCATCCATTTTTAAAATTAATCAAAGTTCCACATTTGAGTGCTGTAAAATAGGAACACTAGAGAAATGTTTCTTCAGAAAGCAGAAAGCTTCATCAGTTTATTTTGGGCATACAAAAGTGGGTTCTTTAATGAGAAGTCTAGTAATCGGTCTGATAATCCATCTCACTCTGGGACCTGCTCGACTCATCCTCCCCGGACATTGTTTCCTAAAGGAGACCTGGATTAACACGTCATCGGCACCTGACGTTGCCATAGCCATCCAGTACAGCTACAAGATCACCCTCAGGGACCGCACCAACAGACCTGGAGGAGGGATCGCCATCGTCCGCAAGAACACTATCAGAATCTCGACCAGCACCGAAGACACCCTCAGCACTGCCGAACAACTGCACTTCCAGTTCCACATTGATCCCAACACCACCCTCAGAGGAACACTCGTCTACAGATCCCCCGGACCCGGCCACAGTTCAGCGACTCCATCACAGACATCGTTAGTTCGCACACCCTGCCCTCCACAGACTACATCCTCCTCGGAGACCTGAACTTCCATCTCGAATGCTGACGACAGCAACTCCACTACACTACACCCCGCCAACCTAGGTCTCAAACAGCTCGTCACAACACCCACCCACTCTGCCTGACACACACTTGACCTCATCTTCTCCACCAGAAGCCACGTCACCTTCAGCCACAACACCGAACTCCACTGGACCGACCACCTCTGCATACACTTCGCCTTCAAGAAAACCACTGCGCACAACCCCCAGCAAAGACTTCCCCACTGCAGCTGGAACAAGGTCACAGAAGACCAGCTCATCACCACCCGTGCACGAGACCGACCACACCGACACAGCCGTCAACAACCTCAGGCAATGGATCGACGACGGTGCCAACACTCTCGCCCGATCAAGAAACTCTCAAACAGACGCACCGACAGAAGGGCCATCTGGTTCACCACCGACCTCCGGACATCCAAGCAGACCTATCGAAGACTAGAGAAGAAATGGCGCCAGGAGCAAACACCAGATAACCATGCAGCCCTCAGGAACGCCAGCCGGAGGCACCACCAACTCATTTGAACAGCCAAAAGGACCTCCTTCAAAGAAAGCATTGACAACAACGCACACAACAGCAAAGAGTTCTTCAACATAGTGAATGAGCTCGCCAACCCCAGCTCTAGCTCCAACGACATCCCGCCCTCACAAGACCTCTGCGGCGCTCTAGCCACCTTCTTACACCGCAAGATCATAGACCTCCACCACAGCTTCCACATCCAGACCCCCCGTCAGCTGCCGACACCCTAGACTCACTGCCCCCCTTCCACACCGGCCTCCTGATCTCCTGGAACCACGTCAACGACGAAGAAACCATCAAAACCATGAACACCAACTACTCCGGATCACTGTCAGACCCCTGCGCCCACCACATCTTCAACAAAGCAAGCTCTATCATCGCACCCCAACTCCGAAAGATCTTCAACAGCTCATTCGAGACCGCTACCTTCCCGGAAAGCTGGAAACATGCCGAGATCAACGCCTTACTCAAGAAACCCAAGGCAGACCCAAGGGACCTCAAGAACTTCCAACCCAACTCCCTGCTCCTGTTCCCGGCGAAAGTCATCAAGAAAATCGTCAACGGACAACTGACCCAATTCCTCGAAGAGAACAACACCCTGGACTCATCCCAATCCAGATTCCGGTGCAACCATAGATTCCGGTGCAACCACAGCAACTGCCCCCATCGCCGCCACGGACGACATCAGGACCCTGCTGGACCACATCAAAACCGCAGCGCTCATCCTCCTAGACCTCTCAGCCGCCTTCGACACCATCTGCCACCACACTCTATGCACACACCTCTACAACGCAGGGATCCGCGACAAAGCCCTGAACTGGATCACCTCCTTCCTCACTGACAGAACCCAGAGAGTTGGCCTCCTGCCATTCCGATCCGAAGCCACCAAAATAACCTGTGGCGTACCCCAAAAATCAGCCCGCAGCCCGACCCTCTTCAACGTCTACATGACACCACTCGCCAACATCGTCAGAACACACAACCTCAACATCATCTCATACGCCGATGACACCCAGCTGATCCTTTCCCTCACAAAGGACCCCTCCACCATCAAAACCAACTTCCACAATGGAATGAAGGCCGTCGCCGAATGGATGAAGAGCAGTCGACTGAAACTGAACTCAGAGAAGACGGAGGTCCTCATCCTCGGCTCCACCCCCTCCGCCTGGGATGACTCCTGGTGGCCGGCCTTGCTGGGAGCTGTGCCAACACCCACCAACCACGCACGCAATCTGTGCTTCATCCTGGACTCATCTCTGTCAATGACCAAGCAAGTCAACGCCGTCTCATTGCTACCAGCAGGCTGGACTGTGGCAACGCCCTCTACGCTGGAACCACGGCTAAACTGCAGGAGAGACTTCAACGCATACAGAACGCCACCGCTCGTCTCATCCTCGACATCCCCCGCCACAGCCACACCACTGCCCACCTAAGGAACCTGCACTGGCTTCCTGTCAACAAGAGGATCACCTTCAAGCTCCTCACCCAGCCTCACAAAGCACTTTACAACGCCGGACCAGCATACCTCAACTAAGGTATGCAACGTTTACAACAAATTTTTTACAACGCACTACCATTACAACGCAGGTATTACCACGCATACCATTACAACGCATTGCGCTGGGGTGCGCTCTAGGGTAAGTAATAAGTTTAATTTTCTATCCAACACCTTCCCTAGTGTCCACGGGGACTGGAGTTGGAATAGAAAATTATACTTACCACTATCCAGCACCTCTAAGCGCTATGCGCTGTAACGGTATTCGTTGTAAATACCGCGTTGTAAAGGTATGCGTGGTAAAAGTATGCGTTGTAACGTCATACATCCCTCAACTAAGGACTCGCCTTCTACACCCTCAACCGCCAGCTTCACTCGGCTGACCTCGCTCTCACCACCGTTCCACGCATCCATCGAACGACCACCGGCAGCAGATCCTTCTCTCACCTCGTTGCCAAGACATGGAACACCCTCCCCATCTACCTGCGACAGACCCAGGACCTGCTGACCTTAAGGAGACTTCTCAAGACCTGGTTGTTCGAATAGTAGCGGCTCCCCTCCACCCCCCTCCCCAGCACCTTGAGACCTCACGGGTGAGTAGTGCTCTCTACGATTGATTGATTGATTGATAATTTCATAGAATTGATGAATGAACCGTCTATAAAAATTAGCATTTATCCATTTGTATACCCTGAAAATTCATTACATACGCCAGAAATGGTGTGAAATGCGTGTTTATCTTTTAGTAGAAAGGTAATGTTCTCTCAACCTCTGCAGTACTACTTTAACATATTGTACATGTCTACAGAGAATCTGAGTAGATCATGATGCCATCTAAGTAAACTATAGTAAAGACATCCCAAGATCCTCTTAGAACCTTATCAATAAAAGGGCTTGACTGTTATTTAAAATAAACCAAACATAGTTAAGAATGCAGTCTTCAACTCATTGCCTTCAGTGACTCTAACGAAATGATAGGCTTACTAGAGGTCAAGCTTATTAAAAAATCTCTGCATATTTGATCTGATTTGAAAGAACAGATATCAAAAGTAACAGATATCTTTTGTTATGGTAAATATTGTGGCTGCCCCCTAGTCAATAAATGTTTTCCACTTCCCTTTACTGGCACAAAAAAGAAAGGTGAAGAAGCAGGGGATTGTGATGGCCTGATGAACTCAAAATCTATCTAAGTTTTAATCTATATGCTGTCTCATATTCCGTCAGTACCTATGCTCGACTATAGGGCATAGCTGCTCCAGGTTTCAAATCAAGTTTGCAATTATATTCTCTAAGTAGAGGTAATCAATTTACTCTATTTTTATCAAATAATTAATGAAAACCTTGATAGCAGTAACCTAAGGAGATTAGGCAATTAATGGCACAAGATGTTACAGTTCCTGCTAATGACTTAGAAGGGTGACTGTGAGATAGTTCATTGTTTGGTAAACAATGATTGACATAATAATAAGAATTCAGTTGTACTGTCCAAGCTGCCTGTAAGGATTACACTGAGTCAACCATGGCATGACGAGTGTCACTTTAAAAATCAAAGCAAAACAAATGTTCTCATAATGACTTACAAAACATACTGAAGGAATCATATCTATGTAGAAATGTAGAGGCTTGAAGACACCATTTAACCATCCACTGCCTTAAACTCTTTCTTCCTAGTCACTGGTACCTAAATATTAAGCACATTTAATATCCATGTAATTTCCTGCGCCTCGTGAATTTAGAAGGACTGAAACAATATTTTCCTGCCCATCTGGCAAAGTAATTTACAGAGAAATAATCATATTAGCAACTGAGGACAAATGGTATTCAGTACACAAGTTGAAAGGAATCCAGTTTTCCCTGGCTGTACCTTTTCTAATTCTGAAGTTGCTACTGCGTGATTCCTAGAGGTTTACTTTAACAGTCTTTTACAAAATCTCCAGACTTAATATGCATAACTTTTGCATACTTGTTCTTTTTCTGTCATCTTTATAGAGCTGACCTTTGACAGTTTCTAATCGCACGAGATCAGGAACGTCAGAATTTATATTCTCTTCTATCTTAGGACTTACTACAAACATGCTAGTATCAGTCTGAATTAGAATTTTGTTTGAACAACATTAAGTTAAAGGATGATCTAATTGCACCACTAAGTCTATAATCTGTTCACACTTCATAGGCGCATAGACTACTGGTGCCAGTACATCTTTTAATTTGCTTCATAACCCTTGACAAGGCAAAGTAAATATTTTTTCAGCAGGCTACCAGTTGCAAATAATAAATACTAAAAGGTGGTTATATAACTTACTAAATCTAGATAATCGTGTTTAAGTTCAATAATTCATTATCTGGCTATTTACTATCAAACATCTTCCATGCTCTCTCGCAGAAAGAAGGAAAATGATACAGCAAATGATTATTACTCTGTTTAGCATCATTGCCACTTAAGAAGGACATGACAACATTTGCCTTATTCTATGTAAGTATGTGTGTGTTATTTCAATAGAGCAAACCTAGCCAAAGGACAGCAGAGTGATGTATGTGGTCTATGTAGGTCTCATCATTTGAATATGTCATAGGTTTTGTTAGACCTGGCATCCTTGACCTGGGGTCCATTGTATTTTTGCCTTTGCCTCCTGTGTTGGACTTCGTTTTTGCTGGTTTAGATGCTTTGGGCACTTTGCCACTGCTGTTCAGGGCCAAAGTGCAAGTGCTCCCTCTGTAAATTGTTGTCATGGATTAGTGTTTCCATAATTAGTTTATTTGATTTACTGTTGAGTCCCTAATACAGTGCACTGTGTGTGCCCAGGGCCTGTAAATCAAATGCTGCTAGTGGGCTTGCAGCACTGATTGTGCCACCCACACAAGCAGCCTTGCAAAAGGTTTCCAGACCTGCCAGTGCAGTGTCTGTGTGCATTCTAGTATGGCTATGTTGACATGGTAAGTGCACCCACTTACCAGGTCCTAACCTTCCCTATTCGTACATGTGAGTCACCCCTAACGAAGACCCAAGGTACCCCTGTCGGCAGGGTGCAGTGTAGGTCGAAGGTAGAACATGCCCTGATGTGTGTGGCATTTCTTGATAGTGAAACACTGCCAATCTAATTTTTCACTCTTGAAGGGATACCTGTCCCATAGGATAGAATGGGGAGTTTACTTATAACATCTTATAAGTAAAACTGCCCATGCCTATTCGTAAGGGTGATTTTTATATGCTGGGTTTGAAAATACCACTTTTAGAAAGTTGATATTTTCTTGCCTACCCATCCAATGTACCTCTGCTAGGTTTCTGCATTGACCATATGGCTTTGGAGTGACAGGGGCTGGGGATGTGCATTCTGTTCAGACAGCCACTTGAGGGGTGAGGGGGGTGAGGGGGGTGAGGTGTGTCCTGCCTTTCCAGGGTGAGTCAGTGCTGGGCTGGGCTGAATAGGCCTGGACTTCATTCAGAGTAGGGGGAGTAGATTTCTTTCACACATGAATGGGCCTGGTCTGCATTGGGCAATGCTGGTTCCACCTCCTGCCAGGAAGATGCACCAGAGAGGAGAGAACTGGTTTGGCTGGGCAAAGAGCTTCCCTGCCACCAGAGAACAAAGGGATTTGTGTTATAAAAAGTGGGGCCCAGACTTTTAGATTACGTCTGGAATTCAAGAGGAACCTTTGCCAAGGAGAAGAGCTAGAGAAACTGAAGGAGAAGTACTGCCCCTTTGCTGTGTGCTGTTTGAGGTTGGCCTGCAGTAGCTGTTTCTACCAAGGAGAGGATTAAAGACTTTGCTGTTTGCTGTGGCTCCTGCTTGAGGAAGATCAACAAAGGGCTTGAAGTAAAGCTTGCCTCCTGTTTTGAAGTCTCAGCAATACAAGGACTTCCCCACTAGCTCCCCTGAACTTCCTTTCTGGGGGTTCTGACCTGCCAAGGGGTGCATGTGACTGTGTTGGGCCTCTGGAGTTTGTCCTGCTGTCGGGAGCTGGAAAAGTAACGCAACAACGAGAAGCGCAACGCATCTGCACCTGTTTCCGACTCATCGCCTATTAAATCAACGCAGCGCCTGTCCGCGGCTGGAGAAACCGCTGCATGCCGAATCCCATGCACCGATCTCTGAAGTCCAAGGTCACTGCGCCGATTCCAATGCAGGCCCTGTGGTGCGGCTGCAAGAACCAACGCATCATGGGACCGCGGCTGAAGAAACCAACGCAGCGCCGCTGCCACCACGGCATTGACAACCAACGCATCCCGGATCCCCACGCATCGCACTGGAGTGCCAAGTCTACAAGAACACCGGGCTGCAGTAAGAAACTGACGCAACACCTCCCTGCACAGTAAGAAACCAATGCATTACCTCCACTTCAGTGAGGAACCAACAACTCAACTCCCTTGCGTGCCAGTAAGGAACTGATGCATCACCTCCCTTGAAGTAAGGAACTGACGCATCACCTTCTCTGGGCATAAGGAACAGACACATCGCCTTCCCTGCGGCTGTTTTTGTTTATAATTGTGACGCATCCAAGGTACTTTGTGCTGAAAGTGTCACAACTATAGTTTGTTATGGACGGAACTGTTTCTATTTTTTAAAAGTCATATTTTGATTGCTGTATTGTGGATGTTTGTCGTTTTGGTCTTGTTTGGTTCAGATAAAGATTACTTATTTTTCTAAACTGGTGTGGTATCCATTTGTAGTGTTTTCACTGTATTACTGTATGTGTGCACAAATGCTTTACACACTGCCTCTGAGATAAGCCAGTCTGTTCATGCCAAGCTACCAAGGGGGTTATTTTAGAAGTGCATCCCTCTTACCCTGACTAGGAAGAAGGGTCCCTACTTGGACAAAGGTGCAAATCATTGCCAACTAGAGACTCCCATTTCTAACAGGTTTACATAAGAAATGTCATCGAAACAGATAAAGGAATAGTGCAAAATTATTGGGTTGTCCACTAAATCTCTCAGGCTGTGCTAATTATATTATTGATACAATGTGAGTACAACTACATGCTAGCCTTATAGTCTTTAACTTGAGGCGGCAAGGCACAACAATCAGTAGCCTTAGGTTCTGTAGGTAGCAATATCAGATTAGTGACTTTCTTACAGGTTTTATTAGAACTGATTTCTTATTAGAGGCGGGTTATATAGAGATGCAAGGTACGGGTCCTGCATTGGTCGTTGTTCCAGAGTGGAGCATCCTATTCCTCTGAGATACCTTGTTACGTGCTAAGGTGTTGCCTATTTTAATGTTCTTATAGCACTTACTCTCGCCGGAGTTGCCTGGCTCCAGACTTATTGGGAGTCATCTTTGGTGAGGCTACCCCTTTCTTTTTTAATGAGTTTATGAGTTTCTCCTCACCTTTTTATTTCGTTCTCTTTTAATTTCGCAGTACTCCTCCTTGGCAGGGAAATCTTCCAGAAGGGAGGTGAGTTGCTGGGCTCCAGTTTGTGTTTCTTTGCCCTCCCCATTTTTTGGCGTTGTCACACCACAGCAAGGCCTCCTTTAGAGGCGGGCTATATAGAGACGAAAGGTGCGTGTCCGCACAGCAAACGCACCACTGGTGTGCCAAAGACATGCCTAAGGCAAGCCCGTCCAAGCCCGGACAGCGCCAGGGGCCAGAACCCGTAGTTGTTTTGCCACAGCTCTTAGGCAGTATTTCTCTAAGGAACTATGGGCCAGATGTAGGTAATTCCTATTTACCGACTCTTAAATACCGAATCATACCGATTCGGTATTTAAGAGTAGGTAAAAAGGAAGGAGGCATATGTTGGTAATCCTTATTTCCTAATTACCGAATCGGTAAGATTCAGTATTTACCGATTCTGTAAATACCGAATCGGTATTTCACATTGATTCCTATGGGCCTTGAAGCCCATAGGAATCAATGGGAAATACAGATTCGGTATTTACAGAATCGGTAAATAACGAATCTTGCAAGGTTGCAGGGGGTGTCACTTTGACACCCTCTAGCACCCCAAGTACAGGCCTGTGTGACATGTGGCACACATACATGCCCTAAGGGCATGTCTGTGTGTCACATTGCACAGGTGTGCATGCACAGATGTGCATGCACACCTGAATTCGGTATTTTACCACCCAATAGAATTGGGTGGTAAAATACCGACTCTTAAGGGCCTGTGGCACTCTTAGGAGTGTCAGCTACATATGGATTTACAGAATCAGTATATTTACCGATTCGGTAAAATACTGAAGTGGTAAATTTACTGAATCGGTAAATATACCGATTCTGTAAATAACAACCCACCTACATCTCAAAAGCCAAATACCGGTCGGTAACGGCCGGAATCGGGCATTACCGACCGGTATTTGGCTACCTACATCTGGCCCTTAGTGATGTAGCCACTACCCTTCTGCATGTCTGTGATCAGACACTTGACCTCACCTGTGCGGTTCTGGTGTGTGAAAAATGTGGGTTTATTTCTTCGACCGCACCGATACCCAGTTCAAAAGTGAGTGTGACCTCTCAGGATTTGTCCATTGCTTGCTTTTATTCTCTTAATTGTCCCTCTTTAGTAAAACATAAATATGGAATGTCTAACCTTCTCATACATTACGCTCCGAGCGCAGTTTTTGTGATGGAAACCTGACTCACAGGAAAATCTGAGCCAGACATTCTTTTAGTTGTTCCTCCAGGGTATGCTATAGTGAGATCTGACAGGCAAGCCCAATGAGGAGGGGGAATTGCTATCATTTTCAAGCAGACTTTGTCATGCACGTTCACAGAACTCATTACTTCTGGCTGTGAGGCGGCGCTTTTTTCTCTGGCTTTCTCTAGTAATCTCTCTATCTCTGGGATTTTGATTTATCACCCACCAGGTCCAGCTTCTAGTTTCATCACATCCTTGGCTGATGTTATGCCACCACTTGTCATGCATTATTCCAATTTTACAGTTGTTGGAGACCTCAACCTTCATTTTAAGGACACTATGTGCCCTATGGCAGCCGCTTTGGTTGCGGATATGGAACTTCTTCAGCTTCCTCAATTAGTTTCCTTTCCGACATATAGGTGTGGCCAAACGCTTGACTCTATTTTCTCTAATTTAACTAATTATTTGTTATTGATCTCCATTACCCCTCCCATGGTCTGATCATTTGCTATACCTTTTCAGGTTCCTGTGTGTAAACCTCTGTCCAATTTCATCTCCGGACAGACTTTGAGGACACGGAAGTGGACTAAGGGGACTCCTATCAGTTTCTCCCAGGCCTTGGTTGCTAATCAGCCTAGACTGGATAACTTTGTTTCCACAGCCAATATGCAAGTGAAAGACTGGATATCGGGAAGTTTGGACCAAATTGTGCCAGTGATCGATAGGTGGACATGTAGGGTTAAGCCTACGGCTGACTGGTTCAATGAAGAATTACTTATGCTTAAGAATAACTACAAGCATTTAGAACACATCCGACGTAGACTTTGAGATTGCCAGTAAGGCCACTTATCGGTCAGCCCTCAAAGCTTATGATAGTCATATTAGCAGCCCAGAACTCTTCGCGAGAAATCTTCTTGATTGTTAAATCTCTGGACCAGGTGGACTGAGTACTAGCCGCTAGTCCATCCTCTTAGGAAAGTTGCAATGCCCTTGCTAAGTTCTTCTCTAACAAAGTAATGTCTATCTACTCTTCTTTCCTGGAGGCATCTAGAAATGCCTTATGTCTTGAGGTCTGGTTTAACCCTTCAGTCGATCAGACGAGGCTGCTCCGGCATATGCCTATTGGCTGTGATGAACTACGGCCTCTTGTGTCATTCATAAAATCTAGCTCTCCGCTTGACTGTGCCTTCCCTTCTATTTTGCAGCGAGGAATAGAGGAGATTTTACCAGTGCTGGCCAACTGATTAACAGCTCCTTTGCAGCCTATGTGATGGTAACATGCTTCAGAAGTTCAAGTTTCACTTTATAAAAAACCCTCACTTGATCCACCTAAGTTTGAGAATTATATGCCTATTTCATTCCGTACCTTTTTCTCAAAAATTGCAGGAAATCAGCAGCTTCAAAGTTTATCAAAACTAAGGAACTACTGCACATGCCGCAGACAGGGTTTCGTCCCCGGTACTTTACAGAGTCAGTTTTGTTGCTGGCCTCTGAGTCGATTTGGCAGGTTCTGGATAGGGGTGACATTGCAGCATCGTTGCTGCTGGGTCTGAGTGCGGCCTTTGACAGCGCATCCTACAGCCTTGTATTGGAATGGCTGTGGAACTGCAGTGTCGGTCACAAGGCTCTGCAATGGTTAGCAGCGGATGTATGACATTACTATGCATGCTTTTATATGGCATGCCTTTACAACGCGGTATTTACAACGAATACTTTTACAACGCATAATGCTTTTGGGCGCTGGATAGTGAATAGTTTAATTTACTATTCCAACTCCAGTCCCCGTGGATAGTAGGGAAGGTGTTGGATAGTACATTAAACCTATTCCCTATCCTAGAGCGCCCCCAGCGCAATGCGTTGTAATGGTTTGCGTTGTAAAAGTTGCGTTGTAAAGGCACTGCGTGGTAAAAGTTGCGTTGGAAAGGTTGTTCACCGTTAGCAGCAGTTGCGGGTAAGTACCAGTCTAAAATAGCCATACTTTTCAGGTACACTATGTAGGATCTTTCTGGCATAGATACCCTGACTTGCCTGGTGTCAGTGTGTTCTGACTGTGGTTCACTGGAATCCTGCTAATCAGGGCCCAAGTGGCATGCTCTCCCCTAAAAAATCTCCGGTAAGTACTTTGTACACCCCACTATTTGCATAATGGTGTACTATTATAAGTCCATAGTATTTGGTACTGAGGTACCCAGAACATTGGTACACCCGGGATCTCCTATGGCCTGCAGCACATAGGGAGCTCATGCAAACTGTGTCTGCGGAGCTGCCCATGCAGTCTGCGTGAAATGGTGCTTGCACCTTTCACTTTGGATATAAAGTTTCCCTTATATCCCTGTCACTGCACTTTTAACCTATAAATCACTGCTTAAGTAGGCCCTTCAGTCCAAGGGCAGGCTGTATGGTTCTAAGTGTGAGGGTACCCCTGCATGAGCAGAGGTACCCCTACAAACCCACACTCAATGTTCTGGGCTTTGTAAGTGCAGGACCGCCATTATAAGGTATTTAGTGGACACTGACAAGTTGAGATGTCCAACTACATAATGGCTGCCTCAAACCTGGTAATATTTGGTATCAAACGTGTTGAAATTATGCACTGATTCCAGTGTTAGTTGCATGAAACCGTGTACTGGGGAACTCCTTAAGAGGATCCCCCAAAACCTACCTGTGTAGCCGTATAGGATCTGCCTGCCAGCCTGCGCTGCTGCTGATCCTAGACAGTGTTCTGCCCCCCTGCTAATGAGTTTCACTCAGGCCGGGGAAGCTGAACAAAGGATTTCTCGAGAAGGAGAGATGTGGCCACCTCACCTTTAGAATTGGGTACGGTGGGGCGCTTCTGAGGACCACCAGTCTGCTTTGAAGGGCACATACCAGCATAAACCAGTATTGCCCAGGTCAGGAGCCCTTGTCTCCCACTCTGGCATGAAACTACACAAAGGACAGGGGAGGGTCGACCCCCCTCTTCTGCTCCTCCATAGGGAAGTGCCCAGTCTCCTCCAGGTGGCCACTTGATTATGCCATGTTGAATCTTGGCCCCTAGGAGCATCTGCCTGGCTAAAACAGCTGGGAAGCATCCCTGAGTCCCTCTGATAGGTCGATCACCAGTGAAGAGGCTCTTCCCCTCTTTAGGGTTATTAAAGGGCTCCCCTGAGTGGGGGTCCTTAGATTTGTTGCAACAACAACTTCCAGATCTGACATCTGTTGTCTGATGACTGCCCAAAGACTGTTCTGTTGGTGGACACTGGAACTCAGCTGTTCTTCAAGCCAGGACCTGCAGCAAGACTGCTCCGGTGGGAGATTCCTGCTGCACCATCGTCCCTGTGCTTTTCCAAGTTCTGCAACTCCATGGCCATGCATCCTCTGAGTCACCAAGGGCTCAGTCTGCATCTCAGCCAAAAGGAATCTCCATTGGAGTGAAGGAGTCATTTCCCTGCATCCACAGGCACCCTACGTTGAGGACTGGTTTGCTGATCCTAATGTCCCACTGACATCGTTCAGCTCTGCAACACAGGTGGTGGTTTGCTGGATCTCCAGAGGCCTGGCCCATCTTCTCTGCAACTTGGGAGACTGTAATCCCTCTTCAGCCCACGTGAACCACATCCCTGAGCACCACGTCTGTTTGATGCTACCAAAGCTTGTTGCCTCTCCTCAAAAAGGATCTTCAAGCTCCAAGATGCCCCAGCCTCCAGCACTGCACAGCTCCAAGAACGTCATCTTGCCTGCATCCTCTGCATTGTGAGCTTTCATCTCCTGTATGCTGTTTAGGTTTCTTTGCAACTCCCTGTGCCTGCTGCCAAAGAGGCCTCGAGGGAGCTCTATTGATTCCTGATGGCTCCCCTCTGTGCTAGGACTGGCCCTGACCTACCCTTGCGGGGTCAGTCCCACAGACCTTGCTGGTCTGCAACATAGCATCTTCTCCTGCAAACAGTTGTTTGAGTTTGCCAAGACTTGTTGGTGGTCCTGTCGGCCAATGACTTCCCTGCCCTTGTCGACCGGCGTGGGACACTCGTGGACAGCTCCTGTGCTCCTGCATCATAGCCTGGGCTCCACAGCTGGTGCTACATCTTCACTGTGCTACAGCCAGAACCTCCCTCCAGGGCTGGTCTTGTGCTCTTGGGCCTCCTGATCACATCCCCCTTCAGCCATCGTGAACCGCCTCCCTGAGCACTGTATCTGTTGGCCGCTACCAAAGTTTGTTGGCTCTCCTTACAAAAGACCTTCAAGCTCCAAGAAGCCCCAGCTTCCAGCACTGCACAGCTCCAAGAACGACATCCTGCCTGCATCCTCTGCATCGTGAGCCTTCATCTCCTGAGTGCTGTCGAGGCTTCCTTAGTTTGGACTCTGTCCCCCCTGTTTTCATGTGCTTTTCGTCTGGATCCAATGTCCTGGTTCCACCTGTCTGGTCCAATAAACATTGTAGCTGCTGACCTTGCCACGAACCTCCAGTGGCGTCTACAGGCGTTTTCCGACTCCACTACATCACTATACACCTGAACTTCCTGGTGTAGGTATCATGGTTCCTGGGGTATTTACAGGTGAGGTAGCTCTCCAACCTTCCTTGATCCAAGTGGATCCTTCGGAGTCCTTTGGGAAGGGTCCTAGAACCTATTATCCTGTATTATCCTATGGATATTTGACCCGGTGTAACCACTCTGCACCCGGGCGCTTTTTGTCCCTGTCTACTCACCTTGGGTGGTTCAGTGTTTCCCCTGGTGTTCTCAATCCTTGAGCAATACTTGAGTACTAGTCTTGTTTTGGTACTTACCTCACATCCCACTATTTTAGTATATGATTCGGCCCCCCTGTTGTGCCATATGTGTTTTTCTATGCTACTTACCACTTTCAAAAGAATGTCTTGCTTGTAATTGATATCACTGTGCAGGGGAAATGGCAGGTTAGTGTCTTGTGTTTACTAATAAATACAAAGTATTTTTATACTCACCTGGTGTGGTTCTTTCTTGTGTGAAAAGCTGACTGACTGACAATAGTGGTACATGCACTTGCTTTACCTCCCCTCCTGAATTAGACTTAGCTGCTCTTCACTGCTACCCCTCGAGAGCTCTGGTTTTCAGGGACCTAAACACTTCACTAAGGGTTGCCTGGATTCAGTGCACAGTTCCTCACAATATGTGGATACTGAGCCAGCCACTTACACAGTGTGGTTGTGTTTGCGAAAGGCAATTGGAATAATTTGCAGTGATACTGAAAATACATTGTGGTGTCATCACTGCTAGCAGTAACATAGTAAAGGAAAAAGATAGACAATGTTAAGAAATGCAATGCAATGCAAGTAAATGGGAATCTTGGTCGCACAAAGGGGCTACAGGTTAGGACTAGGAGGCTGGACAAAGGTGACCTACAGCTGGGGAGGTAACTAGAGGTGTCGATGGATACCTGGGCACTGTCAGCTGGGCTCCCCAAAGTCGAGGATGCAGGGGTGCCTCTAAATGTCGGGTTTTCTTTTCCGGAGCCAGTCGGAGTCAGGGGGAACCTTTGTGATGAGGCTGCAAGCATCTTTGTGGAGTCCAGAAGATGTCAGCCACCGATGATGTTGAGGTCAGGATCACTGAGGAGACTTCACTGGACAGGTGAGCCGCTCAGACTCGGGCCGAGGGTATCGGGTATAGAGTGGGCAGGACTCATGGTTCCGGCTGGATCCTAAGTCCTTGGAGAGGGTTTCTTTTGGCCAAAACTGCTGTCCTTGGGAGATCTTGCCTTTTTTGAAGCGCAGGCAATATTCCTCAGGTTTCTGGAAGTCACTGGCTGCAGGACAGGCGTTGTCTTCTTTGCAGAGTCTTTAAGCAGGAAACAGGCTGGTAGGGCTGGGACCAAATCAGTAGGCATCTGCAGGCTTGGCTGCACATCGTCTTCTTCGTCTTTCTTTTTCTTAGGTCACAGGAATCACAGGAATCTGAGGATCAAAGTTCAGGCGTGCCCCTAAATACTGAATTTAGGGATGTTACAGGTACTGACAGATAGCAGCCAATGGGCTACTTACCTTTAGGATGACTATACTCTTTGTATGTCCCCTCCCTTTGGGGAGAGGGCATCCCCTAATCCTATTGGCTAAAAGCCTTCCATCCAACATGGAGGATTTTCTAAGGAGGGGGTCACTTTAGCTCTGGACACTTTGTGGGTGGTCCTGGCTATGCGGGGATACACCTCTCCTCACTACTAATTTTCCTGCCGACCTTGCTTCAAAAGTGGGGCTTTGTCAGGGGGGGCATCTCCACTAGCTGGAGAGGCCCTGACAAGCATAACAAAGGGCAGGAAGCCATTGAGGCTCACCGCCCTGAATGCTGTTCCTGCTTGGGGGTAGGTAAGAAGCACCTCCACCCCAAGCAGGCTTTGTTTCTGACCCACGAGAGCACAAAACTCCCACATCAGGGGGTCAGAAACATGTCTTGAAGTGGCAGACTGGTGCAGACCAGTCAGCTGCACACCAGAGAGTGGTAATTTTTCATGGGCATCTCTAGTATGCTCTCTGAGTGCATTTTACAATAAATCCAGCACTGGCATTAGTGTGGGTTTATTATGCTGAGATGTTTGAACAAACTTCCCAGCATTCAGTAAAGCCCCTGTGGAGTTTGTAATGACAAACTCCCAGTCTATGTACTCAATATGGTTTCATTACACTTACAATGTCTAAGAAAGGACTGAGACACTGTTGGGCATATTGCTCATGTAGCTATGCCCTCACCTGTGGTATGGTGCACCCGTCCTTAGGTGTGACTTACCTATGCCTCAGGCAAGATTTTGTAGGCATGGCACACAGTGTGCCATATCAATTTCGCTGAAAAGCTAAAACTGTGGCTATGTCCAGACATGAGCATCTTGCTCGCTGAGCCACTGGATTTAAGCTAACCTGGCTGTTGAGGGGTGATATACCCTGAAACCAGTCTCAGGATGCTTGTTTGTGGTCTAAGGAGTGTTGTGTGGCATTTTAAGCCTTTGTAATGATGGATTCATGTACCAAGTTCACAGTTGTGGAAGTGGTGACATCTACAGCATTTCAGCGTGTGAAACCAAAGAACAAAAAGATAATTGCTACATGTGGAATAGTCCTGGTAATAAAAAGACAATTGCCCACCATTTCAGGGTGATGATTTCCAAAATTACTTGAGGTAGCTCAGAGTGCATCTTCAGAAAATGTCGCCCCGGTGGCCACAAGCCAATAGAGAGGTGAAATAATTGAATTGCACCCTGCATAAAGCCCTATGCATAGCGAGTACGTGCTTGTGTGAGAGGAAATGAGGTCTAACAGCCAGTGATGCCAACCTTGGAACTGGAGAACCAGAATTGAGTAAAAACATCAGTTCAGAGGGTGTGGCCAACCAACATGGTAGATCGGACGTGAATCCGATCGGCTCCTTCCCAGGCCCTGCTGAATCTCATGAAATAAGGCGTCTTACCGGCCTCCAAAACACTGCCCAGCGATGCCGAGATGGCGCTGACGATGGGGGGGATGCTCCGCCGCATGAGAAATCCCAGAGTGTGGACAGGAGAGGCTCCGGTGAGAAGAGAGGGGTGTGGCAGCACAGGTTAGAAAATGCCCCCCAGATGCCGGCTACCAGAACGTGGAGGCATTGAGTCCTTGCACCCCCATTCAACGAAGGTGCACCAGAGTCTTTGGAGAGAGATAGCGCAGGGGAGCACGCATCGTTGCATTGGCCCCCCTGCTACTGTTGGAGAAGGACGGTGGGCGAAATGGGACTGTATCGGTCTGGACGCTGTGCCACTCAAAATGGTGGGCTGCCGGGTAGTTGGGGCTGCGATCCGCAGGAGAGGGGGGCCTTGATCCTTGTGGTCTCTCTTCCTCGGGGAAAACCGCCCCTCCTGCCCTGAGCTTATCTCCTGCTCGGAAGGTGGATGAAAGGATGATTGCTGCCGTTGGCCCTTCTTTGCAAACCACACACTCTGATTCTGGGCGAAAGCTCCGTTGATGCTTCTGGAGGAACTGAGCACATCCCTTCCCCCTGGTTTGGCCAAAGATAGGTAAATCGCTTTGTTGAGACTGAAGGAGATGGAGGGGTCGGAGGCCCACTCAATTGAGCACCGATGAGTGTTACCTGACCCTAACATGGCTGCCGTGGCATCCCCTGCCGATCTGCGGATGCCAAGAGGTGCTTGAGCCAAAGGGAGAGGGAACCGCTGGGGAGGCCAACAGAGAGCACCAAGGCGAATATTGTATGACATCAATTGGGCATCTGCCTGAAGCTGATGCCCCTTCCTTGTCATCCGGGTGGGCACCCGAGACTGACGGGCCTGGTTAGGTGCCTGGAGGAGAGGTGGAGTGGGGTCCCAGGAGAGGCAGAGCAAACAAAGGGGGCCCCAAAAGTCGATAGCTGCGGAGCACTGGTTCCAATTAATTGAAGAGGCGGTTGAGCGCTGTCCGAGTAGATGGTCCCCCTATGCCACCCTAAAAGACCCCCAATAATAAGGTCTCCAACTTCTTCACGTTGGCCAGAACAAAGGCGACAGAAGAAGAAACGACGCCAAGACCGGCACATATGGCGCTGACCCGAGACGACCTTGTGTCTTCCCTTCGCGAGTTCAAACAGGAGCTGCGAATAGAGCTAAGTGCGGACATCAATGCAGATATGGAGGCCTCCTTCGAAATATTCCGCGCTGAAGTACGAGAGAAACTGGTAGCGGTCCAGCCACATGTTGACTCGGAGGGTATGCGCACCCTCATTCTGGAGGCGAAGCAACAGGAGGTATCCGACAAGATTAAGTTCCTGGAAGAAGGAGCCGCCGAATTGCATGGTCAACTACGAGATTCACTACTCAAGTGCAAAGATTTGGAAAACCGCTCTCGTCGTGACAATGTAAGGGTCCGAGGCCTGATGGAGGACTGTGAGGGCCCGGATCTGGAGGCATTTATGGTGGGCCTCTTCTCCTCAGTCTTACGGGAAACAGCCCTGACGTCTGGTTGGAAAGAGTGCACAGTGTGGGTCCTGGCGTGCCGGGGGAGAATCGGCTCTCAAGAGATGTCCTGGTAAAGTTCAGTTCATTTAAGGTCAAAGAAGTGGTCCTGCAGAGGGCAAGGGCTACAGACACGCTCTCCTCCCAGAATGCCACTTGCACGCTATATCAACAGTTCTGCCCAATCACTGAACATTTGCGTGAGAAGAAAGTCAGGTACAGATGGACATACCCCTTTGGGATCGCTTTCCAGTGGCACAACAAAACGAACCACTGTGTGGAGCTATCGGAGGTGGCAGATCTGCTGGGCTTGGATCTCTCCACAAACTCATCGGACACGGACGGGAAGGGTCAACCAGAACAACGCAATGGAGGACTATGGCGGAAAATTGACAGGAGAAACACGAAATCACCGGAATGAGGCCTTCAATCAGGGGGCTCCAGGGGCCCTTCACTTTGCATCGTTAGAAGTGCATTCGCACCGAAGTACCGCTGACTGATCCCGCTGCAAATTTTATGGGGTTCTGTCCCATTTTCCCTCCTTTCTCCCCAAGGGATCATCAGGCCGAAGATTTGGAGAGTTGGATGGGGCACAGGACTTGCATCTTCCATACTTGGAGGGGACTGGGGAGCCCAGACGCTACTTGTTGTTTTAATCTCAGGGCTTGACAAGAGCATCACGAGAGAACACTGTATCTGAGGTGACCGGTCAGGGGGACAGTATTATCCATAAGGTGGTAGGGGGGTTCAGGGTGGAGGAGGATGGAGGACGAGGACTTGCACGCTCCTAACAGTTTGAGTTATAGCTGGGGGAATTTTGCTAAGCTTATCCTTGGCATAGGCCTACATTTCAGTGCCAAGTTTAAATATCGATTACAAAAATATAGATGAAAAAAATATTGATGTAAAAATATCGATTAAAAAAATCTTGAAACCCTATACTTTAACAGGCAAGTACAGTAATATCAACTCAAAAATATTGATGTAAAAAATATCGACTTTAAAAAATAACATCAAAACCAAGTCCTGGGCACACGTATAGGGATACAGTTACTACAGTTGTAGTGTTTAATTAATTAGAAATCACAGAGGTCGACACCGATATTTCCATGTATCGAATGATGTTTACCCACGCTTAGAGTTCGTTAAAGCAAAACACCAGCCGACACGATGTTTCGTCAACAGGTTGGTAACCTGTGACTCTTCAGGGCTGATTTTTGCACTATAGTTACGTGATCGAAAAACCGGTGATAATTCCACCACGGTCAACGGGTATTGGTATGAGCAAAGGATGGGGCGATTGAGTAAAATAAGGCAAATGGGCGGGGGCATCCGTGTTCGGCGTGGCCTGGCCTGTAAGAAGCAGGGCCCAGCCCGAGTTCGCCTCGCTTCCGAAATGCATAAGAATACCCGCCGACCGGGTTGGAATTATCACCGGTTTTTCGATCAAGTAACTATAGCGCAACGGAGTGCAACAGTAAGGAAAGCGCTGGATAGAGGAGGGGTAAAATGTACTATTCCCACTCCAGTGAGTGCAACAGTAGAGAAAGCGTTGTATAGTGGTGGGGTAAAAATTACTATTCCCACTCGAGTGAGTGCAACAGTAGGGAAAGCGTTGAATAGCGTAGGGGTAAAAATTACTATTCCCACTCCAGTGAGTGGAATAGTAGGGAAAGAGCTGGATAGAGCAGGGGTAAAAATTACTATACCCACTCCAATGAGTGCAAAAGTAGGGAAAGCGTTGGATAGCAAAGGGGTAAAAATTACTATTCCCACTCCAGTGAGTGCAACAGTAGGGAAGCACTGTATCCCAAAACAATAGAAAACAAAACCATCAACATTTTATTAAATGTAATTTTCAATATTAACATAATTAAATATAAATATATTATTATTAACAAAGGTAATAAAAAACACTTATTTAACACTTTAAAATCCACAACACACACCTACAATTAATTACACAATTACATTGAATAATTACTAAATAATTAATTAAAATGAATGTATTATTATTTATTAATTAATCAATCAAAAAAGACTTACCACCTTTCACAGCATCTACACATATAAACACCAAAACACACACCTAAAATTAATTGCACAACTACAATTAATAATTAGTAATTAATTAATAGTAATTAATTTAAAAGTATTTAATAATTAATCAATAAAAAACATTTTTTACTTACCACTCTTCACACAATTTACACATATAAACACCACAACACACACTTAAAATTAATTAAACAATTAATCTAATTATGTATTAATTGACTAATTGAAATTAATTACCAACTAATTATTAAACTATTATTAATTAATCAATTAACACAATAATTATTCAATACCTTTTATAAAATTAAATTACTTCCCACTCTATTCCCCTATTCCCCTATAAACCCACAACCCGCTACGGAACTAAAAGGCAGAATTAAACTTAAAATAAATTAATAACTAGTAAAACTCTACAACATATAATAAAATGCCAAACAATTCTCATTAAAAACACTAACATGTATAAAGTTATTAATAAATCGATATTTTTGAAAACTACATTTTTGTAAACTATATTTATTATAAAGATATTTATGTAATCGATATTACTTACCTGTCAGTCGATATGCTTGTTGTTAGACCTGTCTGGTTTTTTTGCGTAGTCCCTCCAATTTATTATTTATTTTGTCCCCTTTCTGCCCCTCATACCCTTAATAATTTTTGTGTCCACTAGCTTTTTCTAGGTGTTGGTCAAGGGGATAGGTGTTCTTTCCCCCCCTCATAGTTTTTCACCTCGGGCCCAGAGGCCTGTTCTGACAGGAAAAGTTGGAACCACAAAATGGTGGCTTCCAACTGCCCTAACTGCCACACCCAGAACTTGCCCATAGACTAGTATAGGGCGTTCCAGAACCTTCTGGTCCATTCTGGACCACTGAGGGACAGCCTATATAAGGCGGAATGCGGGGCAGCCATTTTGTCTACCTGAGAGAGTCAGCTGGAGGACAGGCTGTAACTAAGGGTGGGAAGAGGCTAGACATAGGGTTGACCTCCTGGACTGGGAAGCTGCCTTACTGGTCCACCACACTATCCCCCTTTGGGTTACTTGTCCTGACCCCGCTGTTGAGGGTTACTGGAGACCCTGGGCGTCTAGCTTGCCCCTTGTCCAAATCATACAGGGGAAGTCTTCAGGAGAAGGAGACTGCGGCGCTGCGGAGCGCAGTCCTCATGCCCGGTCGCGCCGCTTCTCAACAGGAAGGCGGAGGCGGGACCAGGCGGGAAGGCGCCGAGAGCAGAGCAGAGGCTTAGGCGTGTGGTATCGTCTTCCCCCGCTCGAGCGCCTCACGAAGGAGCTGGCGCGAGCGGGAGGGGGGACGGAGGAACCCGGCAGCCTGCAGTAAACAGAGATCTCTTTTCCCCGCTCGAGCGCTACCAGAGGAGCCGGCGCGAGCGGGAGAGAGGAGAGAGGTGCCCCGGGAGGCTGGTGAGCCTTCTCAGCGCTTGGCCCCCCTGTTCCCTGTCAAGCGGATACCCCCACTCACTGGCACCTCAAGAACCTGATCACAAGTAAGGAGAGTTACACGAGGGCAGGGGAGCAAGACTTCACAAGTAGGGGAATAAAGAGTCCCTTCCAGAGGGTGGAGCGCCTTGGTTATTGCCTGAGGGGCCTATATGAAACGTTGCTCTGCTTGGAATAGCACCTTTACAGTTGTCAGCAGTGAGGAGTCCCCTTTGCTGGAGGAGTATAGACTCTTCTACAAGAAAACTACTGCTCTTTGTTGAAAGCGATGCTCAAACCTGTAGGGAACTAACCTAGCTTAGTCATTGCTCGTTTCTCAAACAGTGTCACGTGATGAGGAGAGTAGCTTGTGGGAGACAAGTATAGTACACTGTATAGTGACAATGTCTAATCAAATTCTGGAGTCTGAGTGGATGCACTATTGATGTTGATTATTGATTTAAGTAAGCTAATCTGAAAGTGTTATCACTGATTTCATGACTAAAGTAATGTACTGTTGAACCTAGGTGATTAATTGCTCAGTAGTTTAAAAGTATTCTTGCTATATCCCAAACAAACTGAAGTGTAATTAGTTGTGAACTCTGAAAGTAAAAGTGCAAAGATATTATTTTTATAAACCAGTACTTATTTTCATAACAAATTGGTGTAGTGTCCTTTTTAAGTGTTATTGTGTGGATTTACTGCTGGGTGGTCTGCAACCTTCACACTTGTGCCTCTAGAATTGCTTGTCTTACCCCTAGGCCAGGCTACCCTAGGTGACCTGACATCCCAGGTTCCAACATTTGGTGTCTAGCGGTGGGATACTGACTGTGGTTGCAGCTACTCAGTAGTAATTGAACGTAATACACTAAGCCTACACCAGGAGTTTTCTCCTAGCGGCCCTCCTAATTTGTCCTTTTGTTTTTCCAAATTTGTTCCTGGTGGTGGGTGGAGGTAGCTTTAGGTTGCCCTTGCAACTCTAATTTCCTGGTGTGTATAATCTGGTTTTGCCTATTTCAAAATGGAGTTTGCATTAGAAAACCTAGATACCTATTCTGTGGCTCAGCTGAAAGATTTCTGCCAGAAAATGGGGGTATTTTTTAAGCATGGTGCCAAGAAGGGGGAACTCCAGACCAGTCTCAGGGCTTGGGTGGAGGCACACAAAGAAGGGAAGGAGGAGGATGAAGGGGCAGACCGGGACCCGGTTGTGGAGATAAATGGATTATTTCACCCGGAGGGGGAAAACCTACTCCCAGGACCAGGGTCCTACTCCAGGAAAGGCAGTAGTGTCTCCGGGGGAAGCTTAACCGAAGCAGAGCTCGCTGACAGGAGGGAAAAGAGGCAATTAAAATGGGAGTTGGCTAAGCTGGAGCAGGAGAAGGAAGAGAAGAGGATGGTTCATGAGTTCAGGTTGAAAGAGTTGGAACTCCAGGCCCTGCAACGGGGGCCTTCTCCTGTAATAAGTGGTGGCAGCGAATCCAAAGAGACAGCCAGGGAGTCCAGACCCTATTTGCCAAAAGACCTTATCGCTAGCTTTAGTCAGGGAGATGACTTAGCCAAGTGGTTGGCTGCCTATGAGGTCTCCTTAAGAGCCCATGGGGTGCAGGAGAAGCACTGGGGGGGTGGTTTATATAGGTACATGCCTCCTACTGGTCGGGACACCTTGCTGGCCCTGGAACCAGGGGAACAAACCAACTACCCCATCATGAAGCTAGCATTAGTAAAGAAGTTTGGGCTTACCCCGGAAAGGTATCGCCAGAAGTTCAGGGGGAGCCACAAGTTAAGCACCCAGAACTGGGTGGACTTCCTTGACTACGCACGTAAGGCATTAGAGGGCTGGGTCAAGGGCAGCGAGGTGAAGGACTATGAGGGGTTGTATGATCTATTTTTGAAAGAGCACCTCCTCGAGAAATGTTTTCCCGAGCTGCGCCAACACCTGGTGGACAGCAAGCTGACCAATCCCCGGAAGCTTGCAGAGGAGGCGGACATCTGGGCAAGTACCCGGGTGTCCTCAAAGGGGACTGGAGGGGATTCCCAAAAGGCCGGACAGGGCGCCCCTCAGAAGAAGGAGGGGGGAGACAAAAAGAGGGAGTTCTCTAAAGGTCCCCAAAACAGTTTCCAAGGGAAGGGAACAGGTTTCACCCCTAAGGCAATCCCGCCCAGAAACCCTAATCCTGGCCAAAGCCAGCAGCCAAGGGTTCTCCACTGTTTTGAGTGTGGTGGTGTTGGACATTATAAGGGAGATGTCAGATGCCCAAAGAGACCACCCCCTCCCACCGGAGGAAAGTCACCGGGAGTAGCAGTGTAGCGCTCGGGGAGGAGTTGCCCTTAGATAAGGGGGGTGAGTGGGCGGGTGTCACCTTAGTGTCCCTGGGAGAGCGGGAGATGGTTCCAAAGATCCAGGTGCCCCCAAATACTACAAAGTATGGGCAATGGGTCACCATCAATGGCCAGAGAGGGGACGCTCTGAGAGATACAGGAGCCAGTATGACTATGGTGAGAAGTCAACTGGTGTCTCCAGAGCAGGTGGTTCCTAATGTACTCCACCCCGCCGCGATGGCTGACGGCAGAATGGGCCATTATCCATTGGCTGAGGTTCCCTTTGAGTGGGAAGGGGATGCAGGTTCACTTCGAGTTGCCGTACGCCCTGCCGTGCCAGTTGATTGTCTGCTGGGGAATGATATGGAGCACAACACTTGGAGAGAGGTGGAATACCGGACGCACTCTGCGATGCTGGGTACACCTGACTGGGCCTGTGTGAGCACAAGGTCTGCGACTGCCCGGAGAGGGAGTTCGCCTGGGTTGGAGCCTGGAACAATGGCCCAACCCGCTGCCAAAAAGGGACAGACCCGGAGACAGGAAGAGCCTGCTTCGGCTTCCACGCCCCATGTGACAGATCGGCCACCTGCGGTGGTGGGCCAGGAGTCCATGGAGGGGGAAGTAGACTCTCTGGAGGATTTACCCATCCCTGCTGAGTGGCATGTGGAGGGAGGACCTACCAGAGAGGAATTCTGTAAGGGGCAGAGGGAGTGCCCTACCCTTGAGGGACTGAGGCGTCAGGCTGAAGCCCAGGCAGCAGGTGATGCTACGGGACACCACCATATTTACTGGGAGGATGGACTCCTCTACAGTGAACCCAAGGTACCCCTACCTGGCTCATCAAGGGCCTTGGTGGTACCGCAGCAATACCGAGCCTTTCTGCTGGAATTGGCTCATGCAATACCCTTGACAGGACACTTAGGCCAGGACAAGACCTTTGCTCGGCTTGTCCTCCACTTTTACTGGCCTCAGATGAAAGTGGCGTCCAACACTTACTGTCGGACATGTGTATCCTGCCAGGCCAGTGGGAAAACAGGAGTGAAGCTGAAAGCTCCCCTGGAACCACTTCCAGTCGTTAGCACCCCCTTTGAAAGGGTGGGCATCGACATTGTAGGGCCATTGGATCCACCAACAACAGCTGGTCACAGGTTTATCCTGGTTCTGGTGGATCATGCCACACGTTATCCAGAGGCCATTCCTCTGAGGACTGTTACTGCACCTGTGGTGGCTAGGGCCCTGATGGGAATCTTTACCCGAGTAGGATTCCCCAAGGAAGTTGTGTCCGACAGGGGGACCAACTTTCTGTCAGCTTACATGCGGACGATGTGGAAGGAGTGTGGAGTGACTTACCGGTTCACCACTCCTTATCACCCCCAGTCGAATGGATTGGTAGAGAGGTTCAGTAAGACCCTGAAGGGCATGATAAGAAGTCTGCCTGAGAGCCTACGAAGGAAATGGGACGTCCTCCTGCCTTGCTTGCTGTTCTCCTACAGAGAGGTGCCGCAGAAGGGAGTGGGCTTCAGCCCTTTTGAACTGTTGTACGGGCACCCTGTGCGTGGACCTCTCAGCCTGGTGATGGATGGATGGGAAAAGTCTCCCAGGAAGCCTCCTCAGGATGTGGTGAGCTACATGCTGGCCTTTAGGAGCCAGATGGCCAAGTTGTGGAAGCAGGCTTCTGATAACTTGGAGGCCAGCCAGGCAGTAATGAAGTAATGGTATGACCAAAATGCTCACCCGGTGGAGTTGGAGCCTGGCCAAAAAGTGTGGGTGATGGAACTTGGAGAGCTAAGTGCCCTTCAAGATTGTTGGACAGGCCCATTTGAGGTGTTGGAAAAGAAGGGTAAGGCCACTTACTTGGTGGATCTCAAGACCCCGCGACAGCCCCTACGGATGCTGCATGCCAATCGCCTCAAACCCCACCATGAGAGGCCAGAGGTCATCCTGATGATGGTGACGGATGGTGCTGAGGAAGCAGAAAGTGAGCCTCTCCCTGATCTCTTTTCATCCCAAGAGAAGGATGGGTCGGTGGAGGGAGTGATTCTCTCCCCATCCCTAACTCCTGAGCAACGAGAGGATTGCCGCCAGGTATTGGAGCAGTACTCTTCGTTGTTCTCCCTTGTCCCGGGAAAAACCCACCTGTGTACCCATGATGTGGACACAGGAGACAGCCCCCCCGTGAAGTCAAAGACCTACAGGCTGTCAGACAAGGTGAAGGCTAGCATCCATGGAGAGGTTGCCAAGATGCTAGAGCTAGGAGTGATAGAACCTTCCAACAGCCCTTGGTCCAGTCCGGTGGTGCTAGTGCCAAAAGCCGCCCCACCAGGCACCACACCAGAACTGAGGTTCTGTGTGGATTACCGAGGACTGAACTCAGTTACAAAGACTGATGCTCATCCGATCCCTAGGGCGGATGAGTTAATTGACCGGCTAGGAGCTGCCCAATACCTAAGTACCTTTGACCTCACTTCTGGGTACTGGCAGATCTCCTTGACAGATGGAGCAAAGGAAAGGTCAGCCTTCTCCACGCCTGAGGGACACTTCCAATTTTGTGTGATGCCCTTTGGGCTCAAAAATGCCCCTGCCACATTTCAGCGGCTGGTGAATCAGGTCCTCTCTGGAATGGAGAGTTTCTCTGCTGCCTACCTGGATGACATTGCTGTCTTCAGTAGCAATTGGGAGGACCATTTGCAACATTTGCAAGCAGTTCTCCAGGCCCTGAAACAAGCTGGATTGACCATCAAAGCCAGCAAATGTCAGATTGGGCAAGGGTCGGTTGTGTACCTTGGACACTTGGTGGGTAGGGGGTCAGTGCAGCCCCTGCAGGCAAAGATTGAGGCAATCATGGCCTGGGAGCCCCCCAAGACACAGACTGAGGTCCGAGCTTTCCTGGGCCTCACAGGCTACTACCGTCGCTTTGTGAAGGGGTATGGCACTATAGTAGCACCCCTCACGGAGCTCACCTCCAAGAAACAACCTCGACGGGTAGTTTGGACGAAGGCTTGTCAGCAAGCCTTTGAAAAGTTGAAGCAGGCAATGTGTGTAGCACCGGTCCTGAGGGCCCCAGACTTCTCCAAGGAGTTCATTGTCCAGACAGATGCATCAGAACATGGCATTGGGGCAGTGTTATCGCAACTAAATGAAGAGGGCCTGGATCAGCCTGTGGTCTTCTTATCCAGAAGACTACTTCCCCGGGAACAGAAGTGGAGTGCAATTGAGAGGGAAGCTTTCGCGGTGGTGTGGGCTCTGAAGAAGCTGCGGCCATACCTGTTTGGCTCGCACTTCCTGGTTCAGACTGACCACCGACCCCTTCGTTGGCTGATGCAAATGAAGGGGGAAAATCCCAAGCTGTTGAGGGGGTCCATCTCCCTACAGGGAATGGACTTCCGGGTGGAACATCGGCCTGGAGTGGACCACGCCAATGCAGACGGTCTCTCCAGGTATTTCCGCCTTAGTGATGAGGACTCCCAAGGGGTTGGGTAGTTCTCCCCACTTTCAGCTGGGGGGGACGCGTGTTAGACCTGTCTGGTTTTTTTGCATAGTCCCTCCAATTTATTATTCATTTTGTCCCCTTTCTGACCCTCATACCCTTAATAATTTTTGTGTCCACTAGCTTTTTCTAGGTGTCGGTCAAGGGGATAGGTGTTCTTTCCCCCCCTCATAGTTTTTCACCTCGGGCCCAGAGGTCTGTTCTGACAGGAAAAGTTGGAACCACAAAATGGTGGCTTCCAACTGCCTTAACTGCCACACCCAGAACTTGCCCATAGACTAGTATAGGGCGTTCCAGAACCTTCTGGTCCATTCTGGACCACTGAGGGACAGCCTATATAAGGCGGAATGCGGGGCAGCCATTTTGTCTACCTGAGAGAGTCAGCTGGAGGACAGGCTGTAACTAAGGGTGGGAAGAGGCTAGACATAGGGTTGACCTCCTGGACTGGGAAGCTGCCTTACTGGTCCACCACACTATCCCCCTTTGGGTTACTTGTCCTGACCCCGCTGTTGAGGGTTACTGGAGACCCTGGGCGCCTAGCTTGCCCCTTGTCCAAATCATACAGGGGAAGTCTTCAGGAGAAGGAGACTGCGGTGCTGCGGAGCGCAGTCCTCTGCCCAGTAAAGGAACTAAAGGAAAGTGATCCCCAGGATATTATTACAGGGGTTGGAGGGATTGTGAGCTGGTGAGGAGTCTATCGCCACGCATTACAGGTTATCCCCCCCTTTTCCCTGTACCTGGGCTGCCTTTGCTCAAGTGAACTCCCTGTGACTGACGTAGGGCTGGGAGCGTGCCCTCCTCGAGGCACTTTGTGGGGCGCTGGCGGCGTGATCAGGCCGCCTGTATGCCTGTGGTAGCAGTGGGCGCTAAAGTGAAGGATCGTTTCCGGCGCTGTGTCCTGTCAGCGCTAACCCGGCATAGGAGTGAGTGATCCGGTGTTTGGGGGCGGAGCCGGAGGAAGCCGAACCGAGCAGACTCCAGTTGAAGCCGCTGCTCGCTCGCGCATGCCCGGTCGCGCCGCTTCTCAACAGGAAGGCGGAGGCGGGACCAGGCGGGAAGGCGCCGAGAGCAGAGCAGAGGCTTAGGCGTGTGGTATCGTCTTCCCCCGCTCGAGCGCCTCACGAAGGAGCTGGTGCGAGCGGGAGGGGGGACGGAGGAACCCGGCAGCCTGCAGTAAACAGAGATCTCTTTTCCCCGCTCGAGCGCTACCAGAGGAGCCGGCGCGAGCGGGAGAGAGGAGAGAGGTGCCCCGGGAGGCTGGTGAGCCTTCTCAGCGCTTGGCCCCCCTGTTCCCTGTCAAGCGGATACCCCCACTCACTGGCACCTCAAGAACCTGATCACAAGTAAGGAGAGTTACACGAGGGCAGGGGAGCAAGACTTCACAAGTAGGGGAATAAAGAGTCCCTTCCAGAGGGTGGAGCGCCTTGGTTATTGCCTGAGGGGCCTATATGAAACGTTGCTCTGCTTGGAATAGCACCTTTACAGTTGTCAGCAGTGAGGAGTCCCCTTTGCTGGAGGAGTATAGACTCTTCTACAAGAAAACTACTGCTCTTTGTTGAAAGCGATGCTCAAACCTGTAGGGAACTAACCTAGCTTAGTCATTGCTCGTTTCTCCAACAGTGTCACATGATGAGGAGAGTAGCTTGTGGGAGACAAGTATAGTACACTGTATAGTGACAATTTCTAATCAAATTCTGGAGTCTGAGTGGATGCACTATTGATGTTGATTATTGATTTAAGTAAGCTAATCTGAAAGTGTTATCACTGATTTCATGACTAAAGTAATGTACTGTTGAACCTAGGTGATTAATTGCTCAGTAGTTTAAAAGTATTCTTGCTATATCCCAAACAAACTGAAGTGTAATTAGTTGTGAACTCTGAAAGTAAAAGTGCAAAGATATTATTTTTATAAACCAGTACTTATTTTCATAACAAATTGGTGTAGTGTCCTTTTTAAGTGTTATTGTGTGGATTTACTGCTGGGTGGTCTGCAACCTTCACACTTGTGCCTCTAGAATTGCTTGTCTTACCCCTAGGCCAGGCTACCCTAGGTGACCTGACATCCCAGGTTCCAACACTTGTCAACTATATTTTTGTTGCCAATATTTCTTCCCCACAATATTTTTGCGGCGATACTTCTGTCCACAATATTTTTGCGGCGATATTTCTACTTTGCACCCTAAATTTCAGTGGTACTTGGTATTAAGTTGGGGGAGAAAATAGGTTTTTTATTCAACACATGCCTTGATCTTTGCTATGATAAGGGCCCGGGGAATGGAAATGGTAATGGTCCTCGAGTGTATTGTGGTACTGGGATTCCCCTCTGGGAGGGGGATCCTACACACTCATCTTAAGTGTTTGTTCAGGTTTTTTAATTCAGTTAGATGTCATGGTGCTTTTACTTTTTCTATTGTTGGTGGCAGGAGGGGGGGTCACAAAAAGGATTTTTAAGTGGAGCCCGTCACCAAACTGGCGGCATTCCCCTCTAGGTACAAATGGCGGTTGGAACGCTTACATGGAACGCTCGGGGACTGAATTCCCCTAACAAGCGCCAGCGCATCTGGAAGTACATGCTAGATCAGAAATTACAATGTCTACATTGCAGCTCTTCAGGAGACGCACCTCAAAACGTCTGACGAGCACCTGCTACGCCACAAAGCTTATCCCCTCATATTTTGATCTTCACATTCCTCGAAACAAAACGGGGTGGCATTGTTGTTTCGCTTAAGGGTGGAATGTGGCTTACATCACCTGGTTGGGCAGGATTAATTCCATTAAGATGAATGTTCTCCCTTGCTTACTTTATCTTTTCCAAGGTCTGCCTATCCCAGTGGAGGGAGATTTTTTAGGAGCTGTGGCATATGCTAAACAAATTTATCTGGCAGGGCAAACGGGCACGCCTTCCATACAATTTGCTTATTAGACCTCGCAAAGAAGGAGGCCTGGCTTTACCGAACTTTCAGTCCTATCACCGAGCGGCACAAATGCGGGTAATCACGGAATGGATGCTGGGGGTTCGGTGACGCATTGGCTTCATATAGACAGACGGATAAGAGAGCGCACCATATGAGATGTTCTCTGGAAACCAAAGCAAGACAGATCACTCAATGCCTAAATTAGCACACCCACATCCACCACACTCAAGGTTTGGGATATCCTCACTAACAGACTGCATGTTTCGACCTTCCACTCCCCTCACACGCCAATACATTTTAACACCACATTCCCCCCGCATTTTTAGATGGCCCCTTTGAGGCCTGGAGGAAAGGCGGTTGCCACATGATATCTCACTTATTTGACAAAGGAGAATTCCTCACTTTTCAGGAATGCAAGAAGCAATTTGCATTGACCGCCAAAGAAGAATACCACTACTTGCAGCTGAAACACTGGGTGATGCAGCCCTTGGTGCTGCCGGCCGCCACCAGGTAGTTGTTCCCTATGGAGAAGTTTGCTCAGTCTCGGTCCTCTTCCAAGGGATGTATCTCCTATCTGTATGCTCTCATACAATCGATGAGTCCCAGATTGACGCCACGTTTCAAACGCTTTTGGGAAGCTCTTGTAGATGCTCCTTTGGAAGACAAGCAATGGGAACACTTAGGCAGGGACATAGTGAAATGTAACCACTCCATGTATCTGTACCCTCAGAAACTCCCCACGATTTTCCCTAGCTCGCCGGATAGGTGCTGGAGGGGGTGTGGGATGTTAAACGATGTTAGGCGATTTCAGGCATAAAATAATTATTTCCCAACTCTAGCTTATCTTAGGCTATCCTTTTCCCAGCTCCATGGAACAAGTTCTACTGGGGATCTGAGATCCAAATTTGAAACAACAGACACAGGGGGACTAATCAGTGATGTGGCTTTGTTTGGAGCCGCCCAAATGCCCCAGCCTGGAAAGAATTTGAGGCCCCATCCTTAACCCAATGGCATGCAAGACTGTGGAGGGTTCTAGCTGTGGAGCGCTTGACTGATAATTGAAGACACCAGGAAAGGTTTTGATTACATTTGGTCTCCGCTGATCAGCTACTTATCGGTGGGGCTTCCTTTGATGTCTTGCAACCAGAGGCTCAGGGCCTTCAATGTGTTCCTTATCTAATTACTCCAAATTGATGGAATCTCTGATTGGGGCATTGAACACGAGGGTAGAGGCCCAGTAACCCATTCCTTGCACTCACTTTCTCCCTTTTTATTTTTTTATTCTCTAATCTGCACCATGACATCCCAGTTATGTTCTTCTTTTTCTATTAGGCAAAAATAAGTGTCCTTTCTATGTTCCTCTTAAGGGAGGGTAGATTGTAATTCAGACGCAGGGGTATGAAAGCAACATGTTACGATGAAGCTGTGTCATATATCAACGTTCATTCGACACGGACCCTGCGGGAAAACTGTGACCTTCAAGGGCGAATTGTATATCTGGGCGAAATGTATTTACGACGAATGTTGCATAGGTAATGCTTTTGTCACACTCTCTGAGAAAAATTGCAATAAAACAGATTTGAAATAAAAACATCAGTTCAACCTTTGGTGATCCTGGACAAATCACTATGCACCAATTTCGTTTATACTCAATGATTATGTGACTTCTTCTTCTTTTAATGAGTTCCTACATTTTTTAATATTGGTTGTTTACTGCAAATGAAATTGTTATGGTTTTAATTAAACAATAAAGTTTAAATAAAAATAAAATACACTAAGCACCAGACGTATAAATTTATAGCAGCAAAGTGCAACCAGTATAGTATAGTATAGTAAAGATTTTAAGAACTGACCTATGTATACTATTAGCCTGGCTGTATGAACTAAGGCCCAATCGAAGACCTAGCAAAAGACTTAAAAATGTTGCTTGCTAACCTGCTACACAGTAAGAAATTGATGTGCTGTAATCTGCATGGTTGAGTTTACTCACATTTTAGAATGGGTAGGGGTGTAGTGAGTCACTTGACCCAAACGTATGTGTAGCCCATGTCATTTGAACCCCCGAGGGCAGGGCACAGACAAGGGGATAAATAAATGCGTCTGGGACCGTTCGCCATCTCATCCAGTTTCACTGGTGTGTTTCTGTGCATCCAATACAGACAACATGTAGCCAGTCCCTAAAGTGTTGACTGAGTAGGGTGACCCCACTAATGGCTCCTTGGCGTGGCTTATGCAGACCTGGGTGAGCTCATGCCAGGCTTCAGCAAATGCCTGGCTCGGGCTCAGATTGAGGTCTTTTTGGATCTCAGAACCTAAAATGAGCAAAACTTTCATGGGGCTTCTGTCTGTGACCCACGCTGTGAATTCATACGGCAAGAATGAAAGATTCAAGCATTACCACTTGATGTAAAATGGGTGAGTTATAGAGATGCCAATCCTGAACTGTGGAATGAGAAACCAGAAGACCAGGGGTCCATGCAGGCGTCCCTGTTTGACCAAATTATGTGATCCAAGGCAAGCACTTTTTTCACCAAGCTTATTTCTTTTATTGTCTGGCTTGATAGTGAAGCTGTTGCCAGACAATTGTGTGAGAATCACAAGGAGAGGGGTTTTGTCTCCACCCACATGTTCAGAGTCAGGCATACATGTTTTGATTGGACACAAGTTGTGTGCTCCCACATAAAAGTGCTTGACCATCACGCTGCGGTGATCATTTTCTTTATTTTATCCAGCTATCTGAGCCTAAACTTTTAGGGGCACACACATGACATTGTAATGCTGTTACCGTGACATAGATAACTAAATTATTGATGGTGTTTTCTCTGACAGCAGCACAGATGGGAGAGAGGTCAGTCATTATAACCCTACATGGATATTTAGCTATGGCTTGACAGGCCAGCCCCCTGCCCTTACATGATCAACAAAGAACAGTTTTCGGAGTCTTACTCATAGAGGGGCTTAGGTTCCACATCATTGTGCCTTTGAAATAGGGAGAAGCTTCTAGAGGCGTGACTTTGAAGTGCACAGGTGCCCTTCCTTCCTGGCCATGGCTCCAGACTAACTATAGGGGATATGCAGCCTTTAGTGTGGTCCTCCTTTGTAATTGATTGGGCCAAATTTGTCTGCTTACTCTAAAAAAGATAGATTGCACTTTTTGGCTTGTGGCAAAGTTCATACTTGGTGCAGTAGGACTGAGTTGGGTATGGTGGCAAGCCAATGATTTTGGCCATAGGCCTGATTAGTTCATTTTGATATGTTATTATAAAGGCACTATCCCTAATGTGTTTATTGTGAAAAGAATATGTTAAAGTCGATAGGAATTTAGGTGCTGATTGTTATTACTCCATATTATAGCCTCCAGATAGGTATTTAGTTACATGAAATTGCACATAAAACCATAGTAGGCAAAGGTTTTTATGTTGCTTACCCACTCTAACAGACACTTTGGGAGGTTCATCGTGATGATTCTTGTTTAGCTCTATTGAACAGTGTTGTATATTGTTTTTCAGCCTGTATTTTTCCATATATTTATAATTTTACATCTGTATATATGCTTGTTGCCTGTTTATGTAACCTTGAATATGCTAGCATTGGGTAAAGCGTAATGTTAATGTTAAAGGATAAAGGCTTCATCAGTTGATTCGGAAAAGCTTGCCAGATTTCATAGGTTTAATCTGTTTGTTATGAAATGTTATGACTAAGCCAGTAGGCCTGACCTACTTTTTGTGAAAAGCGTGTTAAAGACGATGTATTTTTAAGTATGGTTTATTATTACACTGTGCTAAAGCCTATAGGCAGATAGGTACTTTGTTACATGGAATTTTACAGATTACTAAAGAAGGCAAGGGTTTTTGTGTTGGTGATCTACCCTAACTGACCGTGGGGATAGAAGATATGTCCTCCAATAATCCTTATTAGGTTCTCTTAAGAGAAATAGTATTTTGCTTTGCCAACTGTTGTTTTGCTTGCATTTGTACATTTATGACTGCATGCCAGGTGGTTGCCTTGTGGAAAGGATAAACTCAGAACAATGGGCTTACACTGATTATGATGTCAAGCCACTGTTAACTCCTTTGGTGCTCATAACGAGCCCAGCTCTTCATGAGTCACAGTGGAGCTGTGCTCATGACGAGCTGGGCTTGTCATAACGGCTGCGCTCCACCCACGCGCGATTGATTCCCCGTCTGTGCAGACGAATTAATCAGTGGGCGGGGTCATGATGAGCCCAGCTCGTCATGAGCACAGCACAGCACAGCTCCACTGTGACTCATGACGAGCTGGGCTCATCACGAGCACCGTGGCGCCGTGCTCTACCCCCACCCGCCCCCCGCACTGTGGGGGAATTACCCCCGCAGCGAAGGGGTTAAAGGCTACTTGCCGGATTGTGTATTATGAAAAGTTATGATAAAAGCAGCAGGCCTGTCATATTGATTCTGAAAAGCATGTGTAGACATTCATGGGTGAATTTGTATTACTCCGAATTAAGGCCGCCAGGTTTTTTGATACATGGAAACTCGTAGATTACATTAGAAGCTGGGCTTACAATATATTCTTATGCAGATGACACAAAGCTTGTCTTCTCTCTATCCACAGACGATAAGCTTAAGGTGTCCTCTCTTCAAATAGACCTTTAAAAGATTGCCGAACGGATACATTCCAACAAACTGAAGTTAAATGGAGGCAAAACGGAGCTCCTCATCCTTGGTGGTCGAAAAGATCTCTGGGGCCCACAGCACTGGCCGCAACAAATGGGTCCCCTTCCTCAACCTTTGCAATGTGTTCGCAACTTGGGCATTATTATCGATGACCAACTGTCTATGCGACAACAAGCAGTCAAGACCACTTCAATATGCTTTGCCATTTTAAAATGGCTGAGAAAGTTCCTATGGATGCTGCCAGATGGGGCGCAAAGGACGGTGGTCTAAGTCTTGATTGTGTCAAGGTTGGACTATGGGAATGTCTTATACCTTGGGGGCCAACAAGGATGTCCTTCGCAGACTGCAAGTAGTCCAAAACGCTGCAGCCAGACTCCTATGCCGGCTTCCTAGAATGACCCCCATCACAAGATACCTTCGCAACTTACATTGGCTAAAGATCGAAAATCGGTCTAAATTTAGAGCACTCTGCTTTATGCACAGAATCAACGCCGGAAAGGGTCCCAGCTATCTTAGTACGCTGGTTAAACAATACATCCCCACTCGTCATCTACTCTAGTCAAAGCAGGCCAAATTCGTGACCTCGAGGTTCAAACAGGCTCGGATGGGTGGTCGCTCATTTGCTCAACTGGCTCCTGCATTGTGGAATTCATTACCACTTTTACTTCGCCATGAGCATAACTATGTCAGATTCCGGAAAGGCATCAAGACATGGTTATTCAATCAGTAAGCTCCATTGATTATCCCTCTTCTCAGCATGTGTCCATAGGCGCCAGGAAACCTCCGGCTAGCTGTTGCGCCATATAAGTTTAAATATAATAATAATAATTAGTATGCAACGGTGTTGGTGTTGGTTACCCCCGCTAACAAACCATGACCATAGAAGATTTGCTCTATTAGAATACTTGTCAAGCCCTGTTAGAAGAGATACTATTTTGCTTTGCCAACTGTAGTTTTGTATACATTTGCGATTTTATGACTGCATGCCTTATGGTTGCCTGGTTGGAAAGCTTATGCACAGTGCAGGAGGTGTGAATTGGTTTTATATTAACAACTGTAGTAGGCTTGATTGGGATGCAGAAAAATGTTAAGCCTGATCCAATAGGTCTGGCCAGGTAATTATGAAAAGTTCTTACAAAGGTAGCAGGCCTGGTTTATTTGTGAAAAGCATATGGTAAAGCCTGTAGGTCTCTAACAGTGGATTGTTGTTACATTATGTTAGAAGTTGTAGAAAGGTATTTGGGTACATGTAATCCTAGTGATGATCAATGTAAGCAAGGATAATGGTGTTGGTCACCCACTCTAACAAACCCTGGAAGTAGAATTTCACTTTGATTCTTGTTAGGCCCTATTAAGAGGAGCTGTTAATTGTTTTGTCAACTGTAATTTGTAGATATTTGTAATTTTATAAACTTATGCCTGATGGTCGCCAGCTCCAATGCACTTTTTTAGGCCTGAGTTGTTTATAGTGTCAAATTAGTGGTAAAGGGTAGGGGCCTTATTATTTCACTGGGAAAAGTTGTCAGGTTTGTTAGATTTTATCTGTTTATATTGAAAAGTTAGGACAAAGGAAGCAGACCCTACTTGCTTATTGTGAAAAATATGTGTTAGGAGCAAATGCTTTTTTTTTTTTCTTTTTTTTTAAAAACCTTTATTGACATTTCACAGTTACAGTCAAAGTCCGGCAGACGGCACGGTGAAGCAAGGGTACAGAGGTAATACAGTCAAACAATGTAAATCAGGATCAAAGCAATAGTACACCTATAGCATCGATGCGCAACTCAGGAGAGCCGAATGGAACATGGTCACAGGATCAAAAAGGTTTCGTTTTTTTTTTTTTTTTTTTTTTAAAGGAAGAAAAGCAGGATCGGATATCACAGCATTAAACATCGCCACCACTAGGGTTACACTCGAGACAGGATATTTACGGCAGGACCATCATAGGCAGGGTATGCATAGCAAAACGTACAATCAGGATATCCGACAAACAGGTCAGACCGCTGCCCAGACAATACCCGCCCGCCACGTAATTAAGCAGTAGAACAGAGACCCCTGTACTGAACTAGAGAAACGCACAATGACGTGCCTAGAATCCGACCCCCAAAAAAGGAAAAAGAGGGAAGAAAAGGGAAAGAAAAGCCGAAATAACAACATGAAAAGAGGCCATGGAACTAAAAGGAATCAAAAACAATACCTCACCCCCATCCCCCCACCCTGCACCACTGCATACGGCCACGGCCCACCCCCCTAGCAGCGTGCCTGTCGCCCAGAGTCTAAACCCGAAATATAGAAAGAAAGAGGCAAGAGGAAAGAGAAAGACAATATCCAACACAAAATGAGGGAAAAGAGAAGAAAATAATCGAAAACCCCACAGAAGGGGAAAAGAAGCTAGGGGGGCCCCTAACAAGGAACCCGACCCCCCCCCCCCCCGGGTCCCGCACCCCTGCAATAATACTGTGACGAATAATGAGATACAAAAAACATAAGCAGGGACAAAATCAGTTATACAGTCCACCCCAGCAAGCTAATCAGGCAATATGCAAAACTCTCCATGCCAGGGAAAAAGGAGCCAAGTGTCATTGTTGTACATACAATTTGCCGGCCCGAATAGAAACATGGCACAAAGTTACAAGCGAGAAAACACAAGTAAATCAACACAGTGAGCGGGCATGCCAACGCAAAAGGAACAGAATGTCCTGCAATGTTACAAGAAGCCGCACCGTCAGGGGCGCCGCCGCCATTTTGCGTCTTCTTTCCAAGCACAGTAGATAGGAAAACCAGGACGGCCATTTCGTGGTTGCAAAGCTCGACATCAGGATAAACAAATAAAAGGATAATGTGTCAAATGAAAGCAGCGGACTCTCCGAGCATCCAACGTAGGCTTATGAACAAGTGTCAAGTAGGCAGTCAATAAAGAGCACACAAGAAGTGATACCAGCGCAAACATTCTCCCACGTCGCCAAGAAAAACGGAGCAGGGTCCCAACACCAAACATATGCAATAAAGGTCCGAGCAAAGGCTGCACGGCCAAAGTCTCATACTCAAAATGCCCGCGACGATGCGTCTCTCCGTTCTGGTGGTGTCCGGCACCCCCCGCAGTAATCCAATTCCAGCTCCTCCCTGTCAGCGCACGGGGGACGTCCACTCTACTCCCCAGCCTTCACCTCGTGCACTTCCAGCACATTCTATGGGCTCAACCGATCAAATCACCACTCGTCGGGGGGACCCCAAATCCCAGTGCCGCCAAGGCAAGTGTCATGGCCGCCCGCACCAAGCCCGATAAAAAGGGGGGAGAGGGAGTCGGCAGTCTCACGCACTACCCATTAGTGTCTGTGCCCCACTGCATGTGAATAAACATGATCGAACCCCCACGATCCGAAAGGGCGCATTGGTGGTACCGCGCCGGAGCCAGACCCACGCAGTGAAAATGTGGAGTAGGCAGCCCCTTGCAGGCCAGGCAGCACGCCATCCAAGCAGCCAGCAACAAGTAGGGGTCGAAGAAGTCCATTAAGGAGAGGGGGGGGGGGACACCAAACCGGCGCGAAAAGCAGCGTACGTTCTGTCCTCCCGGTGCATGGGTAGTGCTGGAGCCAAGTCTACAGGGGCGGGCTGACCTGTTCAATCGTGGGGCGGTTCCTTCTGAAGCTCTGCATCCGACGTTGTGGATCTCGCTGGCGGCGGCGCAATCATGCCAGGGCCCTGCTGAAAGTCGCTCACAGGCCAGGAACACAAATAGCCGTAACTCCGCTCCCGAGGCACGGAAAGCGCTCGGAGGCGAACTCATCCACTCGGCTCCCCCTCCGACACACGAAAGCTCCAAAGTTGTGCGGGGCAGACGGGAAGACAGGCGGCGGGAGAGGAGAGCCGGCGGAGCCGGGCACTCGTGCGACCATCTTGGCCGCTGGCCCGGCTCCGCCCCCGAGCAAATGCTTTTAAGGGTGGATTGTTATTACACTATGCTGAAGCCTGCAGGCCAGTCATTTTGCTATCACAGATTACTGTAGAAAGCAAGGGTGTTAGTGTTGGTTAACCACTTGAACAAACAATGGGGACAGATGATTGTCGCTGTGGTGCTTTGTATTAGGCTCTATTAGTAGTTATATTATATTGTTATGACAGATGTATTGTGTACATCTTTGTCATTTTAGTATAGTATACTTGATGGTTACCTATTGGGAAGTCTTATGAACCACCACAATTGGTCTGAGTTGCTTATGGTAAAAAGTCAAGTACAAAGATTATAGGCCTGATTATTTATAATGAGAAGTTACGATAAAGGCAGTAGGCCTGACATATTGATTGTGAAAAGCTTATGTTAAAATATATAGGTATTTAAGGGTAGATTGTAATTAGAGCCTATGGATAGCTATTTTGTTACATGGAATGTCACAGGCATTTAGATGCTGGTTATCTCTTCTGACAAACCATGGGTGTAGAAGATTTGTACAGAATACTTGTTAGGCCCCGTTAGAAGAGGCAATATTGTGCTTTATTTATTGTAATTTTATGTCTGTATGCCTGATGAATACCTTGAAGGAAAGCGTATGCTCAGTAAAGGAGGCATCAGTTGGTCATGTGGATAGCCACTGATAAACTATTTCTGTTGCCATAGGTCTGGTCTGTTTATAATGAAAATGTATGATAAACACATTAGGCTTGAAATATTGATTGTCAAAAGAATATATTGAAATCACAGGCATTTAACTGCGTAAGGTAATGGTTCACTCTTCATCAGTCATTTGCTCTTTCGTCCTGTGAATGACGGCATTTTCAGTTCATGTGAATATGTCCATCTGAAAATGAGTGTGCTTCAATTTCAGGGCTGGTTGGCCAGTCCTTTAGTTTGAAATTTCTCCTTGCATAGTTCCCCTTTCATTTTGTTGCTCCTCCTCCTAGAGGATACTATCAATCAGTCAATCAGAGCCATTTGTAGAGCGCGCAGCTGGCTCAAACTGAGGCGTCCCGGTGCTAAAAGCAGACTGATGAACAGACTCGGCCGCTACTATCTATACTTGATCAAAGAGCCAGGTTTTTATATCCCTTCTGAAACCAAATTCAGACTCGCCATATGCAGATTGTATAGGCAGGGTGTTCCAAAGCTTAGCAATCAGTGCTAAGAAGGACCTTCACCACATCGCATCTTGGAAAACCTTGGGATATTCAGAAGTCTCAAGTGATTAGATCTCAAATCTCTCACCTGCTGGTACTGTCTGATCCTGTTTCTCAGGAATCGTGGCATTTTGCCCCTTATGGGTCTAAATGCCAATGTCAGGGTTTTTAAATTCAACCATTTTGGGCATCGGGAGCCAATGAAGCTCCTTCAGATGTGGGGAAAATATGATGGCGAAAGGGTACCCGTCGGATCAGCCTGGCCACTGCATTCTGTATTATCTAGAGTCCAAGAGTCAGTAATGCCGGAAGTCCCAACTAAAAGCTGTTGGCGAAATCTAGTTGTAATGTCACAAGTTCATGGACTACCATTCTTCGTGAATACCGGCAACAGAAGCTGTAGTTTCATGACTGAACTTAGCTTCAGAAAGCAAGCCGATGAGATCTGCTGAATTTGGGTGGCAAAAGAAGAGAGGTCAGAATCCAGCATAATCCCTACATTTCTAGCTGAGCTTACCAGTATAGGTGGTGGTTTAATTCAGTAGGCCCCCATAACACGAAGGAGGAGATGTCTTCTGACTAAAGAAAAGCACCTCTGTTTTGTCTGCGTTCAATTTCAAAGAATTGATGCCCATCCATTTGGCAATGCCCTTTAAGCACTCTTTGAAATTGATAAAGGCAGCCTCCGAAGGTTTAATACCAGTTGAGTGTCATCTGTATTTGAAACAGCCTTCACTCCCCAGGTCTCAATGACGGAGGTCACAGGGGAAAGGTAAAGGTTGAATAGCATCAGACTGAGGGCAGAGCCCTGTGGCACCCCACAAACCAACGGTTTTGGTGAAGATGAAAAAGGGCGAAGGAAAAACCATTGAGTTCGATCTTCTAGAAAAGATCAATGCTACAACAGCATGGTGCTCTGGAAGCCAAAATGACCTAATCTAGTCAACAAGTTAGAATGTACAACAATGTCAAATGCTGCTGATAGAACCAGCAGCACCCCCATAGCAGATGCCCCTCCATCCAAAGCCTACCTGACTGTCTCCGCAACTTACAGAATAGCAATGTCTGTGCTATAGCCTGCACGGAAGCCGGACTGAGCATCATGAAGCAAATCATTAGATTCAACAAAGGCAGACAGTTGGCAATGCACCCGTTTTTCCAAAATCTTTGCGGGTGCAGGTAGCAGTGAAATGGGCCTAAAATTGCTAAGCACCCCGTGGGCCACATTAGGCTTTTTTAGCAACGACAATAGGAATGAATATTTCCTTAACACGGGAAAACAGCTAGATTTCAATGAGGCATTCCAGATCTTATTAAGAATAGGATTTACAGTGCGGGCAGCTAGTTTGAGAAACTGAGGAGGGCAGGGATCCTCTGGTGAGCCAGAATTGCACTAAAGCTCTTCAAGCAGTCCTAAGGCATTGCTTGTTGCCACTCATTTCATCTGCATTTGATGTATTTCACGTGGCCACTTCCTCTAAACCAGGAAATCCTTAAGAAATGTAGTTGTTCAAAGTGTATCATTGTTTTACCATTCCAAGCTGGCCAACATGTTGTTTTATATGTGGTCGCAATGCTTGAACTTTAAAACAACGACAGACTTTACAATACATTTATAAGACGGACACCTAATGCTTTTTTTTTGTTTTTTTATTGCAAAGCTATGCCAGCCATGCTTAGAAACATAGCAACAGTGTCTCAACTGGTATTATTGAAGAAAAGGCAAATCTTCATGTATGTACAAAACATTACACGAAGGTAGAAGGGAGACTCCTGTTATTTGGTTTTGGAAGTGTTTATGGCATCATATATTTGGTTATGGCAATTTATACAATACAAGATATTTCAGTGAACCTTAGAGATATGTGCGCCGCGAATCGCGCTGAAAGTTGGTCAACGGCGGTTCGATCCTATCGAGTCAGGATCATCTTCAGGACCGGGTTGCCAATTGATGGGTGCTGTATGGGGTTTTGCTCCTGTCGCTATGTACTACTAGCCATGCTTAGAAGGCAGCAGGTTTTCTTTTTTTTCTATTTGTGTACTTTTCATTTATCTTGCATTTGTTGTTGAATTTGTGTGTGCTTAATTGTGGTCGTGTCAGAAGATGAACAGAAGTATGAATCAGACGATTGATGAATGAATGCATGAGTGCACAGATGAGTGACAGAGTGCATCTATGATGACTTACTGATTTCCTACACATATCAGTGACAAAAAATGCACTTGCATTCATAAGACAGACCTAGTGGCATTGCCTGAACAGAAGTATGAATCTGACGATTGATGAATGAATGTATGAGTGCAAAGATGAGTGACAGAGTGCATCTTCGATGACTTACTGATTTCCTACACACATCAGTGACACAAAATGCACTTTCATTCATAAGACAGACCTAGTGCATTGCCAATGCTTGTCTTCATTGTCACCTATGAGAGCACCTTCACATTTGTAAATTCAGGACATGCGCTTTACAAAAACCTGTTGTATGAGTTAATAGACTACATTGTCCCTCAATGTATAATAGGAATCTAGTGCACATATAGGGTACACATGAAAACTGACTTACTGCTTAGTTCACTAATATCATTGCTGTCAGGGCATTGGATGGGGAAATCATGTTTCTGTGTTCATGTTTGAAAGCTAGCCCTTTAAATACCTCACATTGCAGCGATATAATATGATGTGCTAAGATGAAATGCTCCGGCATCAAGAAACACACTTTTTGAATTTTGAAGAGACTTTTTTGCATGACTTACATGCTAAATATTTTCATGTCTGGGGCTCTTAAAACCAAGACAGACTCTTGGCTCCAGGCTACAGTGTCGGTCTGACAGACTTAGAGAAACGAGAACGTTATTGACCAGAAAGAGATTTTTTTATTGACACTAGCGCCCAAATTGTCAACTGAGGACCAAAACGAGCGTGATTACTCAGATCTGAACGCAACACGCCTCTGTGATGGTTCTTGCACTGTACCAGCAGTAGCCCCTGATAAACTGCCTCTATCTGCAGAAGAACGGCGAGAAAGAACAGGGGCCTCTGCTAACTTTGTTTAAAAGAATGATCATTTCTGATCCCCAGCTGCCCCCTGGTGGAACTCTGGTACCAAGTCTTTCTACACTGTAGGCATTTAAGCCAGCTCTTATCTTCTAAGAGCACGTACTTGCTTTTTAACCATCCTGGAATTTCTTCATAAAATATAGTTGCAATTCTACCTTTTTCATTCAATAATAGTAACGATTTTAATGAGTACTTTATCCAAACAAGTTATTTCCCCAGTACCAGAAGCGCAAAGCCCACTTGAGCTATAAGGGCTTCAAACTCGCCCATCCCAACTCCTACTGTGTCTCAGCCCCGGCTGCTGAAGCTTCCAGGACTGCCACAGTGCTTGGTGTCGTGACCCGACAGTGTGGGCGACGGACAGTAGGGCGTTAGGACCCTGTGGGCAGAGTGACCAGGTCACCGGACACCAGATCCGGTGACGACAGAGGAAAGGGGGCAGACAATGACCAGGGCATGGACGGGGACGGATGTGCGGACTAGCAGCTGCACGAGATGCTAACTAGCAGTAATGAGAGATGCCAATAAAGAAATGTGAAACTAACCTGCGTCCCGTGTATGGTGTACCTCCCGGCGCACATGGAGAACATGACAACTGGCGACGAGGGTGGGATGACGGATCGACGCAGATTCCAGCAATTGCCACCTCGACGAGGGAAGAAGCGTGGACAAAGGCGGAAAGCAACAGGAAGACAACAAACAAGAGAATTGCAAAAGCAGCGACGCGGGAAGCCACCCCGACTGCCAACACCTAAAGATCTGCAAGAACGCGGTAAGCGCTCGAACTAAGCGCGTGTATTGAGATAACTAGCGCGAGATCTCGCGAGAGGCGGCCATATTGAAATCAGGCAATTGGGACGAATGAGCACTGAGAACTGCATTGGCGGCCATTTTAAGGACAAGAAATGAGACTTTGACCGCGAAATATCGCGATAACAGCGGCGGCCATCTTAGATCAGGAAAGAAAGATAGACAATAATGGAGCGGCCATTTTAAGGCCAAATAACGTCGAAAAAGAAGGAAATGAGTAAGGAAAGACGACGAGAAGTAGAAATAAATAAAACAAAGGCAGAAATAAGGAGAATAAAGGGGCATATGAAGGACAAGAAAGGACAAAGACGACCAAAGTGACATTTTGAAGGGGACATTCCAGGAAAGGTCATAAAGAAAAGGAGAGCAGCCATTTCAAAGCCAGGCAAAGGGCAAAGAAGAAGAAGAACACAAGACAAGGTGAATTAAGGAGAACGCGAGCAAGAAGAAAAGACAGGAAGAAAAAGAAGATAAAGAAGAAAAGGAAGATAAGCACAGAAAAGGTCTGAAAAGGGAGACAAAGGAATTAAATGTCTTGATTGAAGAATAAAGGATAAATAACGGGCAAAAGAGCGCACAAGTGGAAAAAGAGCAATAAGGCAAAGGAAGATGATGGTGCAATAAGAAAAGAGATTACCAGAGAATAACAAAAGGACAAATAGAGAAAGAGAAAGAAGGAAAGAATATATACATATATAAGAAAGAAGAACAAGAGAGTGGAAGAAGTCAAAGAAGGCTAAATAAAAGACACAAAAGAGACACAAGAGAAAAGGACAAGGAGAGCCTAGAAAAAGGCTAAAAGAAAAGGAGAATAACAGAAGAAGAAGAAGAAAAAAAAGGGACACAAAAGGGACACAAGAGAAAAGGACAAGGAGAGCCTAGAAAAGGCTAAAAGAAAAGGAGAATAACAGAAGAAGAAGAAGAAAAAGGACACAAAAGAGACACAAGAGAAAAGGACAAGGAGAGCCTAGAAAAGGCTAAAAGAAAAGGAGAATAACAGAAGAAGAAGAAGATAAGAAGGACACAAAAGGGACACAAGAGAAAAGGACAAGGAGAGCCTAGAAAAGGCTAAAAGAAAAGGAGGATAACAGAAGAAGAAGAAGAAAAAAGGACACAAAAGAGACACAAGAGAAAAGGACAAGGAGAGCCTAGAAAAGGCTAAAAGAAAAGGAGAATAACAGAAGAAGAAGAAGAAAAAAAAGGGACACAAAAGGGACACAAGAGAAAAGGACAAGGAGAGCCTAGAAAAGGCTAAAAGAAAAGGAGAATAACAGAAGAGGAAGAAGAAAAAGGACACAAAAGAGACACAAGAGAAAAGGACAAGGAGAGCCTAGAAAAGGCTAAAAGAAAAGGAGAATAACAGAAGAAGAAGAAGATAAGAAGGACACAAAAGGGACACAAGAGAAAAGGACAAGGAGAGCCTAGAAAAGGCTAAAAGGAAAGGAGGATAACGAAGAAAATGGGTAAAAAGGAGCAACACGAAAAGACATACCGCAGGAGAAAGAGCAGCAAAAAGAAAGGACAAAGACATGCAATGAGCAGAGCGGACAAGCGCCACCAAGGAAATAAAGGCAAGAGGCACCGCAGGGCCAGGACCAAAGGTGTTGAGACAGAAACAATATAGATGATAAGACAACAAGTTCTCCAAAGAGTCACTGGCGGTGACGAAAGTGAAAGGATGGATGATAACGGCTGTCTACGACCAACAACGAATAGCAAGAAAGAGATAGCATTTCAAGGACAAAGAAGGCGGAGAAAGAAGAAATGGCAGCGACAACTGCAGCCACATGGAAGGTAGAAGATAGAGGACAAGGAAGCGATGGAGACACTAGATTCACGAAGGGCATGCAGTAAAGAACAGAGACTCATTGAAGAAATGTAGAATGACAAGTATTCTCTCTCTCTCTCTCTCTCTCTCTCTATTTCTATATCTCTCTCTCTTTCTCTCGTTTGTTCACCTCCATCAATATAACTGTGAATGAGGACTATGGTAAATGTGTTACAAAGATTTGTTTGCAACAAGGGGGGAGATGTCGTGACCCGACAGTGTGGGCGACGGACAGTCGGGCGTTAGGACCCTGTGGGCAGAGTGACCAGGTCACCGGACACCAGATCCGGTGACGACAGAGGAAAGGGGGCAGACAATGACCAGGGCATGGACGGGGACGGATGTGCGGACTAGCAGCTGCACGAGATGCTAACTAGCAGTAATGAGAGATGCCAATAAAGAAATGTGAAACTAACCTGCGTCCCGTGTATGGTGTACCTCCCGGCGCACATGGAGAACATGACACTTGGCAACGCTGGAGTTGAGGCCACGATGACAGCCTCGTAAAATACTTCACAGTTCATGCAGGGCTGAAGTGCATAAAACTAGTGTGGGAACATTGATCCAGAGTGTAAAGGGACCTAGGCAAGAGATGTAGCTATAAATGAAAAAAACATTTTACAACTATTTTGTCGGTCTTTCACCTTAAATGAAAATTAAGTTTAAGTTATAAAGTAACCAGTGTGAAATGCATTTTATGATGTCATGAACGCTCAGTTGGTTAATGCGATCATTGCAGATGTCTGTGTGTGTAAGCAGGCAGTCACACAACTGAATCCTGGTTGGTGCACCAGAGAATACTGACGTGTATTTATAGTGCTATGAGCTCCTAGTGTGCGACTGAAAGCACTGTAAGTATGCAAGTCATTATAAGTATAAGATAGCCTGCAGCAAAATGTGCAAAGAAGTTTTGGATCGGATGTGCAAATCCATTTTGCAGCCATAAAGCCTATAATTTGCAAAACCACAAGGCTTGTGACGAATAAATCTCTTTTTTTAAATTACTAAACCCGTTTTGTGATTCAGGAACAGGTTACAAAATTGCAAAATGAGGTAAACGGGCATAATGAATCACTTTTCACAAGAAGACCCTTGCACAAAGAGAACAAAGGCATTTTGGGGTATAAGTATTAGACCTAAATCCCAGAACTTTAGATCACTTCTGGACGCAAGAGGAACCTTGGCCAAGGAGAAGAGCTGAAGAGCTGTGATGAGCAGTGCTGCCCCTTTCATGTGTGCTCTGTGGGGTTGGTCTGCAGTTGCTGTTTCTAACAAGAAGAGGACAACGACTGGAACTTTGTTGAAAAACCTGCTTGAAGAAGATGTCCAAGGGCCTGTGTGTGTTGGCCTCCTGTTCTAAAGTCTCAGAGACACAAAGACTTCACCCTTTCTCCTGGAGAGGTGAAAGCCCGCCTTTCCTCAGACACTCCATTCCGGCGGGGTGAGTGCACAACAGGGTGTTGTTGGAGAAGTGGAACGACTCTGCATTAAAACCATCGACTTTCCTTTGAGTGTGGTCTTTATTTTCACATTCTGGCTTAAAAAAAATATATATATTAATAAAGTTTGCCATTGGTGTGGGAGATACTAGTAGGGAGCCCGCCTTTCCTCCAGTAAATGCTATTTTTAAACATGTGTATTGTGCTGTCTGGCTAAAATATAAAAGCAACTGTAATGTAATGTCCTTCTGCTGTTTACTGTGCGTATGTAAAGTGCTCTGATACCTACGGATTAAACTAGAGCTATATAAAACTTTTAAAATAAATGAAATTAAAATAACCCCAAGCTCCCCTGAACTCTGCTGCTGAGAGTTCTGACCTCCCAGCAGGTGCCTGTTCCAGTTCTGGGCCTCTGGAGGTTGTTCCTGCTGTTGGGAGCTGGAAGAAACGTAAAGAACTGAACACATAGACACATCACTCTTCTTGCTGCAGTTTTTCTGATGCAGCAATGCTGTGTGAGAAGAATCTCCATGCATCGCCCGCACCGCTGCCAAACTGACACAGCGCCTGTTCCCACTGCAAGAACCGACGCATCGCGGGATCATGGCTGAGGAAACTGACGCAGTGCCATTCAACGCTGCCGCATCGATCGCCTACATATCCCTGATTTCCACGCATCATACCAGAGCTGCAAGTTTCCCTAACACATCACCCACGGACCAGAATCGTCTTGTAGTCGACTCATCACTTCCCCCTACAGACCGGATTCAACGCATCACTACTACTGCATTTATCAGAGCTGTCGCATCCCTCCCCATGGTCATAAGAACTGACACATCTGTATGTTTCTGGATGCTTCCCATCTCTGCGGCTGCTTGGCCTTGTGAATTTTGACGCATCTACAGGTACTTTGTGAGAAATCACCTATCCATAGTTTTCTATGGACCCAGTTGCTTGAACCCTTTTTAAAGTCATATTCTCATTACATGTATGTTGGATTTTTGTCATTTTGGTCTTGTTGAGTTTAGATAAATATACTTTATTTTTCTAAACTGGTGATGTGTCCATTTGCGGTGTTAACACTGTATTACTGTGTGTTTTGAGTACAAATACTTTACACATTGACATTGGGATGTCTGCCTGCTCGTGCCACGCATGCCCATGGGGTGAGCAGGCATTATCTAAAGTGTGTATCCCCTTACTCTGACTAGAAACAAGGGTCCCTATTTGGACATCCCTCCCCATGGTCTTAGGAACTGACGCATCTCTTTGTTTCTGGAGGCTTCCCATCTTTGCGGCTGTCTGGCCTTGTGAGTTTTGATGCATCTACAGGTACTTTGTGAGAAATCACCTATCCAATCCATAGTTTTCTATAGACCCAGTTGCTTGAACTCTTTTTAAAGTCATATTCTCATTACATGTATGTTGGATTTTTGTTGTTTTGGTCTTGTTGAGTTTACATAAAGATACTTTATTTTTCTAGACTGGTGATGTGTTCATTTGTGGTGTTATCACTGCATTACCTACAGTGTGTATCCCCCTTACTCTGACTAGAAACATGGGTCCCTATTTGGACAATGGTACCAACCTCTGCCAACTAGAGACTCCCATTTCTAACAGCCATTGTGCATTTGATTAGATATATGGCTTGCATTGACTTGTTTGCTGTAAAAGTTGTAAACAGCCCACCATCGATTCCTGTGATGGCATCCAATCACAGTGAGCTACTGAATATGATGAGGTAGGTCTGATTGTGATCCACTATGATTAGCAATTTTGTGAACAGACCTATCTGTACATTGGTCACTTCACAAAATTCTTTTCTATTTTTTAAAAAGGCTGTGCACGGGGCGTGGCTTGGATGGCACCGCAGGCAGACGCCTAAGTCCAGGAGCTCCGCGACCCCGCAACAACAACGGCGAGGCAAACAGCGAAACTGCCCGAAAATACCCACAACAAAGATAGTAGCGAGCGTAGGAACACCGGGGGCACAAGGAAAGCAGCAGCAGAGCAGCCACAGCGGAGAGGGTGAACCGTAAGGCGGCAAAAGGTGAGGGAAGCGGCGAGTCGCACGGCTAAACTAAGATGGCGGCATAAGCGAAGAAGGACACGGACAATTTCCCCACATGCCGCAAGCAGTCCGCAAGGCAAGGCAGAGTGCGGACGGCCAAAAATCAAAAGGACAAAACAAGCAAGCAGAATTGTAGCGAGAAGGAAGCACCGGCAGGCCATAAGGCGGCGACTGCAGTCTGCAGCCAAAGACGCGTGCAAGCGACACGAAAATGAAACCGGATCTCAACACACCCAATGGCGGCCATCTTGAGTCGAGGGGTGTTTGGCAGGTATTGTGCACGAAGGCAGACAATTGCAGGAATAATCAACAAGAACACTGGAGCACTCGAGACATCCGGCGGCGGTAGCGACACAGAGAGAGCTAAGGTGCAAGCCAGGAGAGGCCCAAGCGCCATAGCTGCAGTTAAACCCGGCAGTGCGGCCATTTTGGGAGGGGCAGAGAAGCCCTATCCCCCAGAAGACGCCCATAGCAGGGCGGCCAATTGGTAGGAGCAGGCAAGCCGGTTGCACAGAAGACGCCCGCGGGCTGCAAGCCAGCAAGATTGCGGCCGGAGGGACATCGCAACGCAGCGAAGGCAGCCCACGGGGGAGGCAAACTGCCAGCATCGCAACGCGGCAAGGCAGCACGCACAGGGCAAGCTGTAGCCGATCGCCAGAACACAAACTTGGGGAAGGCAAAGGCTGCGAACTGAGCTGCTGATACACAACGTCCGAGACACGAGTGTCAGGTGAGCTCAAATGCAGTGCCAACGTAGCGCCTAGCATAGCACCTGCAAAGAAGCAAGACTTACAGGCTAGGCAAGACCCTCGACTCAGCCGAGGCACGCATTAACGACACAACAGAGAGGCAAAAAGAAACCGAAAGTGGAGCCACTCCAAAACTGAAGGCGGCCATCTTGGAATGGTGTCAGAGGCGAACCAAAGGAGGAAGACGACGCCTACGACACAGTGGCACTAATAAGCGGAGCCTGCCAACCGAGCAAACCAGCGGAACGCCGCTATTCCAGACAAACCCAAAGAAGCAAGCCCAGAGCAAGCAAGCCGACCCTCCGCCACAGAGCCAGACAAGAGGGAAGGCCAGCAAAGAACACGCAGAGGGCGCCAAGCCGTGCCACAGAAGGCGGAGAACGTTTTAAAGCTGGGAACAAACAAACACAAGCGCAGCCCTCCCTGAAGCGCTGTCAGAAGAGCAACGACAAGCAGCAGGCCGCCACAATAGTGCAAACGGCAATCGCACAAGTCAGCAGAGGCAGTAGCCACCGAGGAGGTCCTGGCGTCCAGCAAAACTAGAACAAGGACAATAAGGTGGCCCAGCAGATTCACTTTCAGCGAAACCACGAAAGACAGGACAACCGAACCAGCAGGGAAAAGCGGGCCACACCAGGGTGGCCAACAAACGACCAGCAAAAGACAGGCTGTCTATATACCTAGCGAGAAGAGGCTTCGACAAGATGGCGGGCAGAGACGACAAGATAGCCAGTGATAATAAAAAACTAAGGAAGGAGCTCTCAGAGTCGCCAGTCAAGCTTAAAAACAACTCAACAAACGACGCTGCTATGGACATACTCCTCAAAAAAATCACGGAAGCCAACGACCTGGCGAAAGCAACAGAAAACTCCATCGACAACGTGCAACTTGAACTTACAGCCATACGAGCAGACCAGAACAAAATCTCTAGCAGAATCGAAGTAGCGGAAAAGAAGATAAGTGACATAGAGGACAGCACAGCCAGAACAGACAGAGACATGCACTACGTAGCCAAAGTTACTAGTGACCTGCAGAGAATGCTTGCTGAACAGGAAGACAGGAAAAGAAAGGGGAACATCAGGTTGTTGGGAATACCAGAAGGCGAAAAGGCAGCTGCAGGGTCCTGCGCGGCAATGCTGGAAACACTACTACCCAAACTGACTGGCCTCAAGTTCGATAGAGCCTTCGAAATAGACAAGGCCTACAGAATACCAGCAACGAAACAACCGCAAGGAAAAGGCCCGAGAGCGATTATATGCAAGCCAATGAGATCATACCACACTGACGCCATTTTCGCCTTTGCGAGGAAAGGACAAACTGTGAAACGGAACGGCCATAAGATAATAATAACTCAGGACTACTCGAAAACAACGGTGGAAACCAGAAAGGGCTTCCTAGCACTCAGAGAAAAACTAAAAAAAGCCAACATCACCTTTAGTTTTGCAGGCCCAGCGAGGATGCGAATAACCGATAGGAGAGGCACGCAAACTTTCGATAACCCAACGGACCTTAGGAAATACCTTCAAGGGGCAGAACCGGAGGAAATGGAGGAACAGAGCCCAGGTACATCTAAGAGAAGAGCATCATCAGAAGGCTCGGAAACAGACGCGGGAGGCGGTCACTAAAAAGACAATCCAGGCTAACGAGTTTTGGACCAACACAACCACACAAACACCTCAGACAACGTTTCTACCTCAGGTGCTGCCCAGGCACGGAACAGAAGGACAGGTCCTACCCGGCAACACGGGCTTCCAAGACGAACACTATTGTGAGATGACACCGCAAGCAGGAACACGGACAACCAGAATCACCACAGACTACCTCAGACAACTTTGCTACCTCGAACGGCCACCCAGGCGGGGAGGGCCAAGACTGTACACTCCTTTAAGTATTATGTCTCTCAGGGAAGGCCGAACAACCATGAGTGAAATATCCTTTACTATACGAGACAGTGTCCCACAGAAGGGCAGGGTGTAGTAATTGCGGGGGAAGCGGGGGGGAGAGGACCGTTGCTGTCGCACGTTTACAGTACGTTGACAGGGGGTTGGGGGAATGGGTGGGGGGGAGCAAGGGCGGGGAGCCATGCAGCGAAGACAATCATACCCTTGTGGAGACACTTTCTCTTTTCTCTCTTCTCAATCTATAAACCTTTCCATACCCTAAAGCAATCCCTAGGGGGGGAACCGACAACAAAAGGGAACAGATAGCGGACAGGGGGATGGCACCAAGAACGAGGCCAAAATCTAGTACCTGCAAGCCAGCAAGCGAGGAACACAGACCACCATGACCACAACACCCCAACACAAACAGCCTCGGACATCAAAATAGTCTCCCTAAATGTCAAAGGTCTTAACCACCCCATAAAACGCCGGGAAACACTAGAATATCTTAATAAACTCAAGGCCGACATATATGTCCTCCAAGAAACGAGGGTCTCAGTGGAAGATGCGAATCGCCTTAAGGCGAGATGGATAAGCGAGATAGTGTGCTCACCAGCGGTGAACAAGAAAGGGGGGTAATAACCATCATAAGCAAAAAAGCCAAACTCGCAGTACACAGCCACCAAGCAGACAGAGAGGGGAGAAGGCTAATCACATGCCTTAAGAGAGATGAGGAGACTATACATGTAGCCAACATCTACGGCCCGAACTCAATAGACAGGGAATTCTGGAAGGAGGTGGAGAGCGAACTCAGTAACATCCCCCAGGGAGAGCTGCTGATCGTAGCAGGGGACATGAATCAGACCATCGATAACGCCACGGACTGACACGCGCACAGAGCAAGCCACACGGCCCTAGAGCAGTACACACTCAAGAACTTCTGCGCCAAATTAGAGCTGGCAGACCCATGGAGACTACAACACCCTAGCGCCAGAGAATATACATTCTACTCACACCCGCACAACTCATACAGCAGAATTGACTACATACTCATGTCCAACACCCACACACACCTCATAGAAACAACAGAAATAGGGCCCATAACAATCTCAGACCACGCACACATAACCCTCTTAATCAGGGGGAAGCAGAATGAGAAGCCGTGTCGCAGCTGGCGCCTCAACAGCGACATACTAGAGAACCCTACAAACATAACTGAAGTAGAAGACGCGATTAAAGAATACCTAACATTCAACGACACGGCAGACATGGACACCATGACCCTTTGGGAGGCACTAAAGGCCACGATTAGGGGGAAGTTTCTGTGCATTAAAGCCAGGATGAACAGGAACAGAAACAAAAAAACAACAGAATTAGAGACCCAGATAAAGGAACTAGGGAAGAACCACAGCGTGAACACTGCAGACAGTAACACTCTCACCGCGCTCACAAAAAAGAAATATGAACTCAACAGGATACTGAGCGAAAGGGCAGGTACCTGGATTAACAAGTACAAATCCATAAACTTATGCACAGCTAACAAAGCAGGCAAAGCACTAGCAGGCTACCTGAAGGCTAAACAGAGTCAGCACACAGTGGCAGCGATAACAGACAAAGGGAACAAAACACACACGGCCAACAAACAAATCCTGGAAACCTTCAAGGATTTTTACAAGGAGCTGTACACAGCAGACAAATCACTAGCGTCAGACGGAGGCGCTAAACTGCTAGACAAACTCACACTCCCCAAACTCACCATCGAACAGAGGGAATCACTAGAGCAGGATATAACGGGAGCCGAGGTAGGGATGGCAATAGAATCTCTAAAGCCAAACAAGGCGCCAGGGCCGGACGGGTTCACGGCCGCCTTCTATAAACAGTTCCAGCACCTACTCAGGGAAACCATGGTCAAAGTCTTCAAAACATGCGCAAACAGAGGCAGCATGACGAACTCGATGGCGGAGGAGAACATCATCGTCATCCCCAAAGAGGGGAAAGATCCACAGTTTCCGCAAAACTACCCCCGATTTTACTAATAAACGTGGACTGCAAAATCTACGCCAAAGTTATGGCAGCAAGGCTAAACACCTATCTGCCTCATCTCATACACAAATCCCAAGTAGGCTACCTAAAAAACAGACTCTCACAAGACAACACTAGACTACTCTGCCACCTCATAAACCGTACCGCCAATAGCATGGAGAAGGCAGTAATGATTGCGCTAGACGCAGAAAAAGCCTTCGACAGAGTCTCATGGCCCTTCCTCGACCCATGCATGCACAAATTTGGCCTAGGGGACAAATATCGAGGTATGGTAATGTCACTCTACCACAACCCCCGTGCTCGGGTAGTGGTCAACGTGACAACGTCGGCAGGATTCACCCTGGAAAGGGGGACAAGGCAAGGCTGCCCGCTCTCACCAGGGCTGTTCCTACTAGCACTAGAACCACTCCTCCACATGATTAGGACCAACCCACTGATAACAGGAATACGCGTAGGAGGAAACGCATTCAAACTGGCAGCATACGCCGACGACATCCTAATTACCACAAACGACCCAGAAACCTCAATCGAAGCTCTGATGCAAACAATATCACCACACCGGCCCAACTAGAGATAGGGAACAACCCACTCACATTCAAAGCACTACAGCGCATACATGATCTACCAGAACAGGAGTTCTACGAATTCCTCAAGTTAAAAGCGGCCATCACCAGAGCCAACCCCTCGAAACACATACCCTCCATCATACAGTACGCACACAATCTAAATAAGATTGGCCATCAAACAGCACACATATACAAACTCGTCACCCCTCGCACCACAACACTGAACAACAAAACGTTGGCATTCTGGGAAGGGAAGTTACAAAGACCCCTAAATGAGGAGGAAAGGTCCAGGTTATGGGTGTCAGCCTCCAAAAAAAAAGTAACCCGCAGCTAGCCCAAACAAAATACTGGTTACTACACAAACTACACTGGACACCAGCCAAACTGGAAGCAGTAGGGGCCAGGAACACAGACACATGCTGGAACTGCGTCTGTAATACTGCCAAGACATTTCTTTTGACATTGCATTGTATTATACTGTAAAATTATTTTTCAATAAAATACTTTGAAATAAAAAAAACGTCTGGGCACAATTTACAACCACTTTTTACCAATGAATATTTGGCTCATCAGTTTATATAAAACAAGTGTGCTAAAAGTGTACATTTGAGGTAATCAGACTATACGTAATGCAAACCTTTTTTAATAAGTTTCCATTATATGAATTCACTCCAGAACAAATCTGATTATCTCCTTACATTATCTCTCAAAAAGAATAAACCTTTGTTACCACAAAGCCTCGCATTACTCTGTGATTTAAAGCTAAAGGCTAGCTTCCAAGCAGCCTTTAGATTTGCCGTTTAACCTGTTGCACAGATTTACATTCATTTCAGGTGGCAGGCACCCTGTTGAGAAGGTTTGCTTCTTCTTTTGATATCTCCCTCTACCTTGGTTCCACAGAATTGTAGACCACCACCCTTCTCTTTCAGCCAGAGCCACCTGAAGGCCGGCATTATCTGTTCCGGAATGGCTGTATGCCAACTGTTATTGTAAAAATGTTTTAAAAAACGTATGGGTGTGTTGTTCCTAATAGATGCTGCACCCTTCAACCACTGAGGTCATTCAAAAGGTAAGTACAGGTAAAGGAGGTTTGTTTGTTTATCCTTGCTTCTTGTGCCTCATGGTGGTGGGTTCTATCTGTCTAATCACCCACTTGCAAGGTGCTCATTGGCCTCAATTGAAACTGTAGTGAATGGAATTCTTGTGTGGGATCCCATACCGCACAAATCACAAGAGGTCCTGTGTTCCTGCTTCGCCATTTACTGGCTGTGAGGACAACAAACCAGATTTTACCAGCCAGAAAACCCAGCATGTAAAATAAGTGCAACCTACCCCAAACAAATCATACCTTGCATTGTTAAGTTTTCAGTATATGTAGTGGTTGCCCTTAGACATTAAACACAGGGCCAGTGGCAACATTAAAAGAAACTGGACAGAAATGATGGCCTCTGGCTCTTGTTCTTTGATAATAGAGCATTGTCACCTGAGGTATAGCAAAGGTGTCTGCTGCCCGACGTGTTGTTAGACTGAGAGATAGCTCAACTATGTGCCTAACCAGAGGCACACGTCTTCCGCCTAAGGCAAAAAGGATCTTGTTCTGGAACTTGGCTACTAAGGGAAATATGGAAGGAACCGCTGAAATAGATACCAATATAGCTGCAGAGGTTTGGATCACCCACTTTTCAAGTATATACTCAACCCCGCAATGTGTTGGTTTCATTGATGAAAAATCGGAGGACTCTACAGGAATTATTTTACCCATTTGAACAGTCCCGATAATAATCCAATCATCACATTTGAAGAAGTAGAAAATGCTATCAGACCCAGGTCCAGACCAAATACTAGCAGATTTATTCTGGTTAGAGATAAAAATGTGGGAACCCCACCTTACTTTGATATTTAATGCCATTTTAAAAGGTCTACTGATACCACACTCCTGGGCTGGAGCAGAAATTGTCCCATTTTTATAAAAAGGTAAGTCCTTTAGACTCCGCGAATTATAGGCCAATTAGCCTGATAGATAACACTCCAAAAATTTCAGTAGAGTTAGTCTACTTCGGCTCCAATACTGGCTAGATGACCAAGAAGTCTTATGCCCATTTCAGACTGGCTTTCGAACAAGCACATCAACCATAGACTAAATTTTTAGGCTCTAGTTAATTTTTTGGAAGGCGGTAACAATGAATAAAGGAAGACTCTATGTTGTATTTATGGATCTCAGAGCAACTTTTGATCTGGTGCCGAGGGCCTCTCTATGGAGGGTCATAGCCGAGATGGAAGTACCAGACTACATATGTAGAACCATATAGAGACTCCATGAGTCTAATTTTGCCCAGGTCCGCAGTGACAGACTAGACGAACTTACCGAACCCTTTTCCATAAATACAGGCATGAGGCAAGGCTGTGTGCTTGCCCCCACCTTATTTACATTGTATATAAATGGTATGGTTGGTTATTTAAATAAATGTGATAACATTGCACTCAAACTTGCAAAGATGAGGGTTCCAGACCTCACATTTGCAGACAAGACTCTTCTTTTGGCCAAGTCTCTGACAGGGATCCGGAAAATACTGAAAAAGTTCTGCAAGTTCTGTTCAGATATGGGGCTAGAAGTTAACATATCAAAGACTAAGTATATGGTCTTTAGCCAATGCCACTCAACTCGATCTACTCCAACATTAAATGGGGTTCCTATAGAATAGGTCTAATTGTTTAAATATTTGGGTGTCCCCCCTCAATGGAACGATGGAATGGGTTTACCACATCAGCAAATGAAGGATCAAATTAGAGCAAAAAATAGGAGGGTTGCTAAAGATACTTTGGGGACTTCATTATAAACCATTCTCTTGAGTAGAGCAGCTCTGCACAAGCCGAGTTATGGGGACACAAAAATCTCAAATCCCTAGAACTTGTGGAAAATGGATTCTTGAGGTAGGTCTTAAACTTACCCGCTAGTACCCCTTTGATCCCCTTAACCAGCCTCAGATTAATCATGGAAAAAGCAGCAGTTAGACCTGTGACATTCTAGCGAAAAGTCTGGGCTACCCAATAATTAATATACTATACAACAATAGTTGTTTTAGTGTTACAGTGACAAAGTAATACCCACGATGTCTGCACTTTCTCTTTTGCTTCCTGTTCAAGGCTGTCCGTTTCTTTACTCAAACCAGCCTAATTGCTATAATTAGTAAAGACATTTATAAACAGCCTTTAAGAAGCATTATGGTATTAAGAGTCACTTTTTCTTTGCAGGGCATTGCCCATCAGCCACACATTCTATGTGTTCAGGAGGTTGAAGGAATACTTCTATTCTTTGCATGCTAATATCATTTGCTGCAAAGTGATTTCAAGTAAACTATCTTTTTTACCAGTCTGTAGGCCTGGTGGCTTATTGCATGGATATAGCCCTTCTATCTCCTATGAGAACTGCTCAAAGGTGGGTGCTAACAACAACTATTTAATTTTGATATAGAATAGTGTAGATTTTTGGCAGAGTAATTGACAGGCAAGTGATATTGTCAATGGGCAGTCACTTATTCAACTTCAGTAGGAATGGGAGCCCGTTTCTGTTTGCTTTGTGGCCGCGGGGTGCCAACCACAAATCCCTGCCTGCACTGCGGCTCTGATGCCGCCAACCGGATTTTGACATGCCAGGAGGCGTAGAAAGCTTTCTGTTTGCTTCTTGACCAGGGGGGGGGAGTTGTTGACCACAAACCCCTGTCTGCACTGCAGCTATGATGCCTCCACTCCAATGCAATTTCGACACGCCTGGAGGCGCATAAAGCTTGGCCAGGGCTCCCGCAGGAAATTATTATAGGCAACAGCAAAAGGGAGGGCTACATTTCATCAAAGTGAAATAGTGTCATATAGCTACTGTATATCTTTATAATGTGTTAAGTTAGCATAGGCTCATTACGTTTTTAAACGCCATTTTTCCTTTTGCTGCTTCTGCACACGACACTTAATTGTTGATTTAGCTTTCAACCTAGTAGTTCGTTGTGGTTTACAGGAGAATAATATGTTATTTCTCTGATATCAGCTTTGCTTAATAAACTATGTCTGTACAGAGAGTGCTGAAGCTTCAGGAATAACACGATACAGAATTGTTATGAGGTCTGATCTTCGCGCCTTCATAGACATAACATAAGTGCAGCTTCTGACAACTTTGGGCTTTAGGCGGGTTTTATATTGCTTTGCTTGAAGCACACAAACACACTTGATGCTGTTCGCATGCAGAGAGAGCTGGTGTATGCTGATGTGATCTCTTCATTCTAGGATCCTGAGGTATGGGCCCGCCTTGCTAAAACCCAAAGAGACCTTCTTAGCTATTAATATAATATGTGAGTTAGGGAGGGTGAGAAATAAGTGTTGTTAACCCTTATTCATTACAGCATGTTAACATGCTGTCACCATTTGCTTTCTATGGACTAGTAACTATGCTGATAACTTTGCTTCTGATAATATGTTTCCTTGTATTATCTAAGATACTGTGCCTGAGAAAACGGCATTAGTAAATAAATATTTCAAATGTGCACGTGTCCTCATTTACTCCACGTTCTGGTTTGAAATGATTGTATAACGATAGAGTGCTCATGTGTTCCACTTAACCTGAGGTATTGTAAGTTCATTTTCTGGTTTGTCTAAACATTGGGAGTTTGTTATGACCAATGAGACACTGTAGCTAGCTCGGTAAGGGGTTTGTTGGGTACTAAGGTGAGTTTTGGGTCACCCTAATTCACTGAGGTTCCAATCCTCTGTGCACAGTTCTGTGGGAGAACAGAAACCCTGCTACATGGCGCCCATACGTTGGTGGTCTTATATCATGACACTCGAGTAGTATATCGTTCAAACCTTAACCCCTTCACTGTCGTTTCCGGAAAACGGTAGTGTCGGAGAAACCTGCCTATTTTTTTAAATAGGTCTTTTCAAGCTTGAATCTATCTAAAACGGTTTCTTTGAATTGCTACCCAGTTGTGCTACAAAGTTTCCTTTGTTTTTCAGTAGTTCCGGTGTAATCATGGCGCAGGCTGTGGCCATCCCGCAGCATAGTCGCATTGCGGTGCGCAACCATTTACAGGCTTTCCAAGTCTTGTTAGATGGCTTGGCTGTGATTTTAGTGGTGTGTGCAGATCCGGCGTACCCTTTCGAACTGTTTTATTCGTGGGTAACGTTTCCGGGAGTGGACGCAAATTCTGGTGTGTTCCACACCTACACACCCTCACCTGTACCGGCTGGGTATACACCGTACAGGGCACTGGAAGTACCTATTGATCATTGGCAGCATCGCGTTTGGTTTGATGGCGCCCTACCCCACTCTTTATCCGCTGCGAGGTTGGGTCCTTTGTCCATTCCAGGCACAAATTGACCTGCATTGGGTGGATTCACCCCGCACCCGAATCACGGCGCTTGTCCCCTTGCGGATATTCGCAGACTGCATGTTGTCTCGATTGCCGTGCTTCGTGCATTAGCTCATGCCCAGCGAATAAATTTGTCTACCTTTTCGGACTCCCTTCTGTCGAACCGGCCGACCCTGCCATTGAATCTTGATTCTGCGGTGGAATCATTCAACGCTTGGGTTGAACAAAGTGCCGTTCTACATACTAATAAGGGTGGTAGCAGGCGGTCGAGGTTGTCTCCCTCCAAACCCTGGTTCACCCATGCCCTTAGAGAGCTCAAATCAGGGTGCAAAAAGCTGGAGCGAGCCTGGCGCCTTGAATTCTGCCCGGAACTTAAGTGCAAGCTGCGGAGGGCGCAGAAGGTATATTATGCTGAAATCAAGGCTGCTAAAAGTAGCTACTTTTCAGGAAGGATTGAGAAGGCGGACAACAATGGCAGAGAAGTCTTTGCCATTGTTCAGAGCTTTCTCTCCCCTTGTGCCGCCTCCCCAGTTCCTCCGGCATCCGATCTGTGGTGTGAGGAACTGTCATGTTTCTTTGATAATAAGATCGCTAAAATTCAAGAGGAGCTTTTAAACTCTGGTGGTCCCCTTCAGCTTTCACCACCTATCATTGATCTGGGTGCGAAGCAACCTGTCAGCCAATTTTCCATCTTTGAGCCAGCCCAGCAAGCTGATGTGCTGGCCATTTTGGAGGCGCTAAAGTCTGGTTCACCCTCTGACCCGTGCCCTGCTAGGGTTCTGGGGGGAGCGGCTAGTCTGGTGTATCAGGAGGTTACCCAGGTTGTTAACCTGTCTCTGGCTTCTGCCTCAGTACCTCTCTGTTGGAAACAGGCGAAACTTCTTCCTTTGTTGAAGAAGCCCGGCTTAGACCCCCTGGCTACTTCCAGCTATCGCCCGATATCGTTGCTCCCGGCATTAGCGAAAGTGTGTGAAAAAGTTGTTTTTAGGCAACTTAATAGTTTTTTTTAATCTTCTCATGCCCTGCACCCGGCTCAATCGGGGTTCAGGGCTGCTTTCAGCACTGAGACGGCTCTGGTGGAAGTCTCAGAAGCTATTAGGGATGTCTCGACGGAGGCGGCAGAGCGGTCCTGGTTTTGTTGGACTTATCTGCCGCCTTTGATACGGTACCCCATGCCCAGTTGTTGACAAGGCTGGCAGAGGTGGGGCTGTCGGGCGCGGTTCTGGCCTGGCTGTCTTCGTTTCTGTCTGAGCGGTCGCAGCAGGTATGGATGCCCCCATTTGCTTCATCACCTAAGAAGCTCACCACCGGGGTACCACAGGGCTCAACGCTAAGCCCTCTGCTGTTCAACGTCTATATGACTCCGTTGATCTATCTGGCTGAGCAGTGGGGAGCCAAAATAATGTCATACGCCGATGACACGCAGTTGCTGTTTACCTGGCCTAAGGACTGCTTAGACGCTCGGGCCGTCTGTTCCTGTCTGACCAATGTCTTCCGATGGCTTGTCTCAGCTCAGCTAAAATGCAATGAGGACAAGTCAGAGCTATTATTTTATGGCAATTTTCCGGCCAATTTTAGGGATCTTATTTGGCCAACTGATTCTGCATGTCCTAGCTATCACGGAGGCCCGGCCAAAAACCTGGGGGTCTGGTTTGGACAGGATCTTAAGTTTGAAGCTCACCTAAAAAAACTTACTGCGACCTGTTTTGCGACCCTTAAGTCACTCAAGAGGTTCCTTCCACTTCTTCACAGGGAGGCGAAGGAGACTGTTTTGCGTGCTTTGATCCTGGCACGGCTCGACTATGCCAATGCTCTCTACAGTGGTCTCCCGAAATACCTTATAAATCGAATGCAGATCATTCAGAATGCGGCCGTGCGACTTCTGTTCCACCTTCCACGAAGAACTAGTGCACGTGCCCATCTTCGTGAGCTCCACTGGCTCCCAGTGACACATCGCATTCTGTTCAAATCATTGGTTCTGGCCTTTCGGGCCTTGCATCACCAAGGCCCACAATATTTGCACAAGAGGTTTACCTTTTACACGCCTCACCGTGCTCTTCGATCGGCCAATCTCCGTCTGATGTCTATGCCCAAGGTCAGATATGCAAGACTGGGTGGGCAGTCAATTTCTGTCCAAACAGCACGGTCCTGGAATGCCTTGCCACTTTCTCTGAGAGCATCAACCACATTAGCGGGATTCAAGAAAGGGTTAAAAACCCATCTTTTTAATCTTAGTATGTAGTTCTCTGCTTCTTTCTTTCTGGATTTGGTCTGTTTAGTGCTTACATATCGCGCCAGGATACTCTGTAGTAGCAGAGCGCGTAATAAAATATTTTATAACATAACATATAACATAACATAACATTAGTGCAATACATAGGTCGTCATCTCCCGGGAGGTCCCCCGGGGGGTCCGGCCGTTCAAGCGGAACATGGCGGTTTAAGGCTCAATCCGGTTATGGTCAATTCGGTTTTTGGTAAGCGACCCGATGATAAAGATGAATTCCCTTTCTGGCTTGCCGAGAAATTTGACCAACTGGAGGCTGTGTTTCCAAATTCTACTCCTGCTGATAAACATAGAATGTTGACGATTACTTTGCCTAAGGATTTGACTCCTGAACTTGTTGACTGTGAGAGTTGGGGGAAAACTTTTGCGGCCGTTTATACGAGGTGTTTCGGCACCCCGTCTGTGTCCGTACTGCCTACGATCGTTAAGCGTGTTCAAGATGATCACGGACCGGAAGCAGCGGTTGAATTGGGTATGCGCCTGTGTGGTTCTTTTGAGATTGTTAGCGATCTCGTCCTCTCCAATATAAAGGGAGATGCGGTGAACTTTCAGGTGTCGAATGCTTGGGCTGCTCTGCCCGATGCCGAAAAACCCCGACAGTTAGCGAAGATTGTTGTGGCCGCATATAAAACTATAGGTCGCACAAGTAAGGGTCTGAATTATTTTGCTATCAAGGAGAAGAAACAACCCAAGTCCAAAAAACAAAATTGGCCTAAAAATCAGAAACAGGGGAAGCAACAACAGCAGACTCAGGATTCTTATCCTGCGCCACAAGTTCCTGCGCCGACAGAGAGAGTTTATGATTTGCGTGATCGCGCGATGATTAAATCACCGGATCGATTTCAGGTTTCTGATCAACGCTCTCCTCGTTCCTTTCAGGACTCATCGGCCCCAAAGACCGGTGGAGGAGGAGGCGGACGGGGACGTGGTGGCCAACAAGGACGTGGCCAGCCCCGCCAGACAGAAGGCGCAGGGAAGCAGGAGGATTCTACGCCAAAGAGACCGCAGTTTGCGAAAAAGAAAGTCGCAGCCTTGACAGCGCATCGATATGCCACAGATAGTGAGAACGCAGCTTCGGAATCTGACGTGGGCTCTGACCTTGCTGGACAGCACGGCGGAGATTACCATAGTGAGAGAGGCGCTGCGTCCACTACTGAGGGTGACAGCGACTGATGTCTACGTTGTAATAGAAACAGCTGATACAAGACTTGCTCCCCCTGAAAGACTTTATGAAATTGTCCTGTTAATTGAAGGTGACATACAGCGTACCATCAAAGGGGTATTTTGGGAAAATCTTTCTTCTACGTATGATATTTTGCTTTCGGAGGCTGACTGGCCCCCACCTTTTGTGCTCGCGGCGCCGCGAGGGGAGGAGGTAATCCTCCCCAGTTTCGCGAACACTGTCTCGAAAGAGCATGCGCAGCATTTTGCAGAAGAGTGGGCTCGGGCTCTTGCACCGGCTCTGTACCGTAACCAATGTGGTTGGGATAAAGTGTCCCCTTGCCACGAAATTCCCTTGCGGTCTCAGCCTCAGCCTCAACCTCAATATCCCATTTGGCGTGAAGCCAAGGCTTCCGTCGCGGAAATCCTTGAACAATTGGAATATCAGGGAGTTATTGAAACGTGTGTGTCACCGATGAATAATTCTCTTTTTACTGTGACCAAGCCTGACGGATCGTATCGTTTGGTATTGGATTACCGGCATTTGAACTCGCATTGCCGTAACTGTGCAGTACAGAATACTCACGGCTCTGCCCTAGTGGATAGTCTAGTGCGTAAGCGTTTTAAACCAACGCTTGACATATCCAACGGTTTCTATGCCCACAGATTGGACAGCTTTAGCTCCCAATGGACCAGTTTTACATGCGCTGGGGTCCAATAACAATTCCGGCGTCTCCCAATGGGCTATAAGAATAGTCCTGGTATATTTACCGCACGAATAGTCTCTCTTTTGGAGAGGATCGATCCAGATGCTTGTTCGTATGTGGATGACATATATCTCACAGACGACGAAATTTGGAAGCATCTGTGTCGTGTAAATTCGATTATTTGTAACTTCGCAGATTTGGGTTACAAATTTAACTTTGCAAAATCGCACATTGCTGAGTACACAGTGTTGTTCCTGGGCTATGAGCTCAACAATGAAGGTAGAGGTTTGGCTCCTCACTTCTTGGAGAAATGCGCACAGTTGCGCGCTCCTACAACACTGAAAAAATTACAGTCTTTACTGGGTTTTTTAAATTTCGGGAGGACATACATTCCGGAATATGCCCAGCGTATCAAGCCTTTGTATGCTTTGATACAACCAACTTTTTCCAAATCATGCTGGCTGCCTGAGCACTCAGCCATATTGCAGTCCTTGCAGGCTGATCTGCTCGCTTCTAAGTTCTTACTGACTCGTGATAACCATACCAACCTGGTGATAAGAATAATACCGGGGACAGTGGGTTTCACGTACCTCACTTTTAATGAAGGAGACACAGTACCTATTGCTTACAAGTCACACTTGTACACTTCGGCTGAGATGCGGTTTCCCACTGTGGAAAAGGTTTTAACAGCTGTGCAGATGGCGATTCTTAAGGAACGAGCTCTGTCACAGGGGAAACGCATGTTGGTTGTTACACCCTGTCCTCATTTGGAGGCAGTCACGAAAGCCAGTGTACCAAATTCAAAAGCTTTGCACCCTCGGTGGATTCAGTGGGCTGCGTCCTTGACATCCACGGATGTCACGTTTATTTTTGACGCCTCGTTGCGGTCGCAAGAGTACTTGCAGTATGAATTTGTTCATCCTGCTCCTCTAGCTATGCGACCTTTGGAGGACTTCCATTGCATCATTTACACTGATGGTTCGGCGCAGGTTGCGCATGGCTCAAAACATGCCTACGTTTCCGCATGCGCCATTGTGGTCGGTGCCATGTTGAACGATGAGTTCATATCCAGGGAAGTGCACACGCTGCCTCTGGGAGATTGCACCGCACAATTGGCAGAGCTTCGTGCTCTCTTACTAGCGTTGGAGTACGCTGATCCTAGTGTTACTACTCTTATTGTAAGTGCTTCTTTCTACTGTGTCCAGTCTTACAATGTAAACTTGTTCTTTTGGTTCCAGAATGATTTTCGTGATTCCAAGGGTAGCACAATAAAACATAAGATGATCTGGGTTCGAGTGGCGGAGCTTAAGGCTACGTTGCCGCTCTTTTTTGTAATTCATACTCTTGGCCACCAGCATGTTGGAGTCCATGCTGTCGGTAACTCGCTTGCTGATGAAGCAGCGAAATCAGCGGTGTCTACATACTTAGTTGCAGCAGTTACTCGGTCCACAAGTAAGATTGATAGTGACATCTTGGCGGCTGTTGCTGCCACTGAGAAGGGAGGTAAACATCCTACGGGGTTTGCTTCGAAGTACACATACCACTTAAGTCCCGAAAAGGTTCCTTTTGTGAAAATTCCTGATGTTGGGGAACGTTTGATTCCCAACTTGGATCGCAGGGCTACCTTGATTACAGCGGCTCATGAAGGTGTGGCGTCTGCGCATGCGGGCGTCTCAGCCACTGTAACTCAATTACAACAACGTTTCTGGTGGCGGGGACTGTACAAACACACGCGTGATTATGTCCTTCTTTGTGACATTTGTCAGCAGATTAAACCTTCGACTGCTGCGCGTCCGCCACAGACACCGTTGTACATTTCTAATAAACCGCTAGGTTGTGTTTATTTAGATCACTGCGGTCCTTTTTCCTCTGATACTGCGTATAAGTACATCTTAGTAGCAGTTGATTCATGCACACGCTTTGTGTGTGTCTGGCCCCATCGCAGCGCTGATTCACGGACTGTCATTAGAGATTTGCGCATCTTTGTAGGGATTTTTGCCTGTGGTACCTTGCATTCGGATCAGGGTCCGGCTTTCGCCTCTAAGGCGTATAAGGATGCCATGACTTCGATGGGGGTCCAAGTCAAGTTTTTGTCTCCCTACAGACCTGAGGGTAATAGTGTGGTGGAGCGAATGAACCGTGATTTAAAGCAATCTTTGACAGCTCGAGTTAGAGGCACTGGCAGAAACTGGCTGACCCACCTCAATGGCGTGCAGCGTGATCTTAATAATCTCCCTAGAAGGTCTCTGGGTGGGCGGACCCCATACGAAATGCTCTTTGGCATCAAGATGTACGTCCCTGACCTTGACGGTCTAGACTGCGTGGCTCGCGCCACAACCTTTGACGTAGATGAACATTGTAATGTTTTACAGGATCTACAAAAGACCAGAGACAGTCTTGCAAAGGAACATCTGCCCTCCACGTCGGATGTTGTGTTGCAGATCCCGGTAGTCGGCTGGCTACCCCAAGTTGGAGAACTGGTTCGAGAGAATATCGATAACAAGAAAGAATTTGGTCCTTCCTATCGAGCCCCGGTTCCAGTACTTGGAGTGAAGGGCACAAGAACAGTCATTTTACCCCCACTTCCTGGTCGTAAGGAAAACAGGTTTATCTCAATTGACAATGTCAAGATACACAGAGTGGCCGATTCTTCTTAGCATGACACCGGCTGTTTCCTGTCCTTCCATTGTGAGAAATTCAGTTTTGCCCACTGCTTCTAATCATGAAACTGAAGTGGCCATCGAGTTACCTGCAATTTCCAGTCCTTTATTAAGTACTTTACCCGGTGCAGACCTTGATGAAATAGACTATACTTACCCCACTGACTTGTCCATGCCTGACCTGCAAGCCCGTTTGGCCACAGAATCCAGATTTTCATTTGACACTGTTTCCAATGCCTCGAAGAGACCCTCACGTTTTGCAGTTTATGCTAGCTTATTTAAAAAACATTTTTAATTCCCCCTTGGACATATATTTGGCTGGTGCTTTTTTCAATTTACCTTTTTATGTCAATTGGGTTTGTGTTTTATTTTTTCCGCTTGGTAAATGGACACTATGTCGAGGAGAGAACATGCATTCAACATCTCAATGGAACTTTGGCCCCCCTTTCCTCATCGCATTCTGCACACAGACTGAGAAGGGACTTGACATTTGTTAACATCACTGCATGGCCTGTCCTTGATGGGATAGTGTGGGATGCCGTTAGATTTCAAATTCATGGCCCTACGGAGGTTGTTAATGTCCCTAATGTGCTTAGAGTTAATATGGGGGATGTGGTGAAACAAAACATACGTTCTGATGATTGGGATGTTCTGGCCGTAGAGTCTTTGTTTTCTGATTTGAAATACTATGCTGCCTTTGATGCTGAAGATTTGTACTTAGAATCTGCTAATTATGGTGATTTGTTTTGCTTTCAACATTTTGGCAATCACTTCTTGCATAAAACAACATCCAGAAGGAATACTGTAAATTATACACAATGGGAGCATTGCCCAGCTCCTAAACAAGGCAGTTCAAGTACTTTTTTGAAAAAGTACACTTATTTTACTGATTTCAATCAGTCTAATCCTGAGTCCTTTTATTTCAAAATGACTCAGAAGCCTATGTCCAAGGTTAGACTTACCGATACCAAATGATTGTATTCGAAGTCCTTTCTTGATCAGCTGGCTGTTGGCGGCTATGAATTATGGAAGGAAACTATTGACTTAAAATCTGTTTGGGGTTCTAAAAGCTGGCAGGTACAAGGCACTGAGGCTTTGCACCGTGCTTGTCTCATCCCGAATCATATGTTGTTTTTGAATTCCTCTATTTCACAAACGTCATGCTTTGGATTGGCTACTTCTAAAAAATTAAATTCTCCGACCATCCCAGAGTTAGAAGAATATTCTGGCTGGAGTAATTATACTCAGTTTTCGATTAGGGACCTGCAAACCCTATTGCTGAATTCATCCTTTAACATATCCAGTATGGATCCGAAAGGTTGGCTGATGTGGCACAGAAGTGCTGATTCATGCCAGCACCGTTTTCTGGGTTTATCTGATGGCTTTACACAGGTCAGACCTGATCCACGTTTTGAAACCGAGCATTCTGTCACAACTTACTCTGTGGGCAAATTATGTCAAAATTGGCTTAAACATTCAAAGTTGTCTGCGGTTAAATTACATCTTGCAAAGCTGAATGATGATGTAGATTTAAATGATTTCATAAAGGGCCCGGCTAGTGGTAGATCAAAAAGATGGATATATGCTGTTTACAATGAAATCTGGAAGACATCACAGATTGAGGCTGCGACCCGCCTTAGAGCTATAGATCAAGCCAATCTAGAAAAAGTGCTTGCTGTGGTAGATAATAGTATTAACATGCTTTCTTCCCGCATTTACACTTTAGATAATATTGTGTCTTCTGTAGTATATATTGTACATGATGAAGTGTCTGTGTTGTACCATGGTCAGAATCAATTACGTTCTATCATGCAATTTGCATGGACCCTTCAAACACTTAAATCTGGCAAGGTGCCATGGACCTGCATGAATGTTTCTTCTCTCTTTGCCCCCTTTAATTTGACTGACAAGCAGCGCTTGCTTTCCATGCGAGATGCTTCATTTTCTATGTTACATATTGAGAGATTAGAGTCCTTGCCTTTTTCTGTGGCAGAGGCCAACGCTGCAACGTGGCTTATCCACGGTTTAATAACATTACTTTTTGCTTTGTATAAATTTACAAATTGTATGAGATATGTTGCCATAGGTCGCTATGAGCCTTTAGGTAGTGCATATCTCCATGAAGTGTGGTCTCTTCCTTTCACTTATAGATGTTTGAAAGACGGACAGGAGGTTTATCTGAATGGGGAGGAGTGTACGGAAACACCAGACCATTCGTTAATGTGTAGGCACATACAATTACACGGTTCTTGCAACCAGGACCGACCAAATTTAGCCTGTGTTTTAAAAGGGACTCCGGTTCCAGCGATCATCCCGACTTTTACCTTACTGGGGAACGGAAGTTATTTACTTTTAAATAATGAAGATTGTTGCGGGTTAATTAAAGGTGTAGCTTATGTGGTAACTGTAACTGAGCGTGTAGTTTGCTGCAGAAATGTCCTGTAGCCACCCACGCATGAAAATAGGGATGTTTCCATCTGGCCACGCATCCCAACCTTGAAAGCAGAATTCAACGGCATGAGCAGACTAAGGGCTCTATTGTCCCAGAAAGAAGTGGCCTTGAGTTCGGCTCGGGAAACTTTCGTGCTTCACATAGCTAACACCCGGACTGAGGTTCAGGCCCTTTTAAATACTGATTTACCGTTGTATTTTGGCGAAATGATACATTCTATCTTTAACGCGTCCTCCACAACTGGGCTGGCGCATTTTTTTAAAACAGTTAGCAGCGGTCTTGTAACTTCATTTGAAAAGATATTTGGAGTGATCCCTGCTTTCTTCCATTCCATCTTTTCGAGTTTGTTTGGAGGATTCCCGGTTTTACTGGCACTGGCGGCAGGCGTTCTAGTGGTCCTTTGCTTCCTTAAATATGGATGCCCCACATGTGGAAGAAGCCGCCCAGCCCCTTCTGGTGCTGTTTCACAACCGGATGCTTGAATATTATGGCACGTTGCCGCTTGCGATTTTAAGCACGACATATGGATTATCGTTTCGATTTTCCTACTTCACCTGTGTCCAGCCTGTGTTTCATTGCCTAAGCTGTGATTTTGACTGGGCCATCGATTTGTGTCTCTGCGGACCGGTTTCTCCTGAAGTCGACTTTAATCAGCTGATGAGTCCCATCGTTACTCACGAGTTGGTTTGTACTGGCGACAGGATTATGGCCTTAGCAGCGATGCATGGACTAATGGGTCCTTGGAACATTCTTACAACAGCGCAAGATTTCTTGGCACTGAGCTTTATTGAAAACCCACCGAGTTGTCCTCTGATGGTAATAGAGGCTCCGGTACTGGGAGAACACGTTTGTTCTTTTCCTCTTTTGAATTGGATGGCTGAACTGTTTTTGGATGAAGACGGTGATTTCCTGTTGGAGGCTGTTGCTGCATATTTTGCATATTCGGTTTTGCCTTGATGACCCTTATTAGTTTATGATGATGCCTATAATTTTTTTTTGCATTTTTTCACCTCCCAGTCCTCTTGACTTGAGTGCTTTTGAATTCTGAAATTGACATTTTTGAATTTTGATTTGGTTCATGTAATTTTTTATGATTATTACGTTGTTCAAAGTTCTTGAACTCTGCTTTCATGAAGTTGCCCTTATCTTATCTTATCCGTCCTCGGATCATGGGGGGGTGTCATATAGCTACTGTATATCTTTATAATGTGTTAAGTTAGCATAGGCTCATTACGTGTTTAAACGCCATTTTTCCTTTTGCTGCTTCTGCACACGACACTTAATTGTTGATTTAGCTTTCAACCTAGTAGTTCGTTGTGGTTTACAGGAGAATAATATGTTATTTCTCTGATATCAGCTTTGCTTAATAAACTATGTCTGTACAGAGAGTGCTGAAGCTTCAGGAATAACACGATACAGAATTGTTATGAGGTCTGATCTTCGCGCCTTCATAGACATAACATAAGTGCAGCTTCTGCCAACTTTGGGCTTTAGGCGGGTTTTATATTGCTTTGCTTGAAGCACACAAACACACTTGATGCTGTTCGCATGCAGAGATAGCTGGTGTATGCTGATGTGATCTCTTCATTCTAGGATCCTGAGGTATGGGCCCGCCCTGCTAAAACCCAAAGAGACCTTCTTAGCTATTAATATAATATGTGAGTTAGGGAGGGTGAGAAATAAGTGTTGTTAACCCTTATTCATTACAGCATGTTAACATGCTGTCACCATTTGCTTTCTATGGACTAGTAACTATGCTGATAACTTTGCTTCTGATAATATGTTTCCTTGTATTATCTAAGATACTGCGCCTGAGAAAACCGCATTAGTAAATAAATATTTCAAATGTGCACGTGTCCTCATTTACTCCACGTTCTAGTTTGAAATGATTGTATAACGAAAGAGTGCTCATGTGTTCCACTTAATCTGAGGTATTGTAAGTTCATGCTCTGGTTTGTCTAAACATTGGGAGTTTGTTATGACCAATGAGACACTGTAGCTAGCTCGGTAAGGGGTTTGTTGGGTACTACGGTGAGTTTTGGGTCACCCTAATTCACTGAGGTTCCAATCCTCTGTGCACAGTTCTGTGGGAGAACAGAAACCCTGCTACAATAGCAGAGAAGGAAAACTCCTTTTAAGTAAGCCTGAATTGCTACCCCTGAAATACATAATATTGCACTAGCATTAAGGTGGACTTGGACTGAACAGGACTTGAATTTTTTAATTTGTCTGGGGAAGTGGTTCAGGATTCAAAAACTTTCCACACCTTGATGCAGCAAGTCATTAAAGATCTAGTTCCCCCAATGCGCTCCTCCGCAAAGGAGAAAAGGAAAAAGATAAGTGCCCCTTGGTATACACAGGCCCTGGCTCAAATACACCTACTGTGTAAACAAAGTGAACGTAAATGGAGAAAAACGTATGACCCGACAGCCAAAACCCTTTATGTAAAAGACAGGAAAGCATATTTCTCTAGCATTAAAATTGCTAAGAAGGACTATTACACTAAAGCTATTAAAGAAGCTCAGCAAAAACAAAAAAATGTGTTCTCCATAGTGAAATCCTTCACACATCCGAAAGCCCTTCAGTCTGAAATCCCACTGTCTCAAGGTTTTTACAACCAAATTGCGGATTATTTTGAGGAGAATATTAAACTTTTACAGGGGGATTTTCCTGCTATCCCTCTGCCCTCTACTCAAGGCCGTTATGACACCATGGAGACACAGGCCCACACTTGTAGCACGTTTAAACCGGTCTCTTTTCTACAAACTCACAAAGTCATTTTGGCTTGCAAATCAGGTGCGCCCTCTGACTCCTGTCCCCCGTGGGTTCTCCACCAGATAATTGACGTAGTCAACCCTATTATAAATGTTATAGTCAATGCTTCACTTAGTGCAGGTATTGTCCCCTCTAACTGGAAAAAAGCAATAGTCAAACCGTTAATGAAAAAACAAAATAAAACTACCACTGACCTCTCCAATCTCCGACCCATATCCCTCCTCCCAGTTCTGGGAAAGATAACAGAACAGATGGTCTACCAAGAGATAAGTAATTTTGTCGAAATACACAATATTCTACATCCTCAGCAGTTGGGCTTTCGCCCAAGGCACTCAACGGAAACGGCTCTTATCGAACTCACCGACTCCATCAAACTGTTGCAGGATGAAGGTAAAAACGCCGTCCTAATATTATTAGATCTAACGGCGGCGTTCAACACCATTTCCCACAAAATATTGATTGGGAGGCTGAGAGATATTGGTATTACAGAGGTGGCCCTGGATTAGATAATTTCTTTCTTGTCCGAGAGATCACAGGTCATTTAATTGGGCCCCTTTCTTTCAACTGAAAAAAAGGTCACATCTGGAGTTCCGCAAGGCTCTATTTTGAGTCCATTGCTATTTAATATGTATATGGTGCCCCTCATTACCTTAATTGAGTCATATGGGATACTTGTAACATCGTACGCCGATGACACACAATTGATTGTATCCATAGATAAGAACTCCACTAATGCGGAACAGAACTTTCACAACTGCCTGACGGATGTCTTTTTGTGGATGGAAAATAATCATTTGAAATGTAACGCCAATAAGACGGAAATTCTACCCATGGGTAAAAATGTCAACTTCAGCCCTTGTAAATGGTGGCCAGAGGATTCCCCCGCGCCGCCCCATGCAGTGGAAGTAGCTAGAAATCTGGGGGTCCTCTTCGATTCTGCACTTTCCTTCGACCATCACGTGAGGAATGTGGCAGGAAGCTGCTTTAGTATTATAAAATCTCTAAAGAATTTTTTTGACTTCCTCCCCACTTACTCAAGAAAGTCGGTGGCAGTAGCCCTCATACTTTCCCGTTTGGATTATTGTAACGGCCTGATGGCTGAGGTAAAAAAGGTCACGTTAAAAAAACTGCAGAGCGTGGAACACGGGGCTGCTAGATTGCTGCTTGAATTACCCAGAAATTTCTCCGCATCTACAGCCCTTAGGACTTTGCATTGGTTGCCCCTGCACAAAAGGATTTTGTTCAAAATCCCGCTGACCACGTTCTGTGCTCTCAGTAACATGGGCCCAAGGTACCTTTCAAGACGATACACTCGCTATAATCCCACCAGAGTGTTGGGATCAGTAGGTTGCAACCTAATTTCCATCCCCAAATTCCATTACAAAACTAAGGGTGGGAAGACCCTTACTGTCTTGGCCTCCAAAGCTTGGAATGCCATGCCTAAAGAACTTAGACTCTTGGATAGAGAGAGTTCTTTTAGGAGACGACTAAAAACTTGGATTTTCAATTTACCTGATGCCTATGTAATGGCAGCCATCTAGTTCTCACGAATGTTGTCGTAGCCCTCCTTCAGGGCCAGGATCCTCCTTTCGGAGCGACAGTTCGCGCTATATAAATACTACATACAAATACAAATACAAATTTGAATTTTTAATCATTTTTATACTAAACTGCTTAAATAACGGCATTATACAGTGTAAAAACCAGTAAGGGTTAATATATTTAATTTGATTTTCAATACTGTACTGTACTGTAGTTACATTGATCTGGATTTACTTCATTGATTTTTACTGATTTTACTTAGTACCTAGCACCTTGCACTTTGTAATTAGCACTTTGCACTTGAAAGCCAAATTCCATATACCTTGCACTAGGTATTCTGTATCTCCTTTTCTCCTAACTTTATTTCAAATAACTTACCTGGTTATTACCCTGTTCTAAGGTACACCTGGGCCAGATTATATAGGGGTAAAAATGGTTGAGCATAATATGCCAAAACCTGATACCAACACCCCATGCACCCCACGCACTACCATTGACTCTTTTTTAGTTGGCGCTGTTAATGTAATTACGGAGGAAATAGACAGAACAGAACGCTGTCTATCTTTGGGTGCAGGCATGGTGGCAGAAGGGTTAATAGGTGAGGCCAGTGGATTAGTGCTGGAAGGTGGTGCACAGTCCCAGTCAAAGGAAACAACAACCCATACTGAGCAACAAGGCAACTCTAGGTTCACTGAAATCCTATTAGAACCTGACCTAGAATCCCATACCCCGACTGACACCCTCCCCGAAAAGGAAGAGAGGATGTAAGAAGAGCCAAGTAAAGGTGGGGAGTAATACAACCAGTAACAGAGTGAGAAAAGGACCTACACAGAATTCAATGGATCAAATCTGCTTAAGTCAAAACAAACAAATTAATGTAGTTATTTCGCAAACTACACAAATTATAGAGCGTTTAGTAACTAAGGTTGAAGAGATATTAAAATCACTTTGTGATAAACTTGATAATTTGTCGAGCGAAGTGTTCAGGATGAGCTGCTTGTTAGTGAACATAAACGCCGGAAATGAGGCTAGAAGGGATGCTGAAATGAGAGGCCTAATTGAACGCCAGCCTAGAGCTCTACTTGAGGAAGCAGCAAGCCAGTAAATTCTATCCCCTCCCCCCCCTCCCCCCCCCCGTCAACAAGCCTCTCTAAATCATCTCCACAAAACTAAAGGGGATGGGCTTGGGCTTGAGGCGGGCCAAATGACTGTGAAGCATATCAAACCAAGAGCTAACGTGGCCAATGAAGGAAAAGAAGATGTATTGATAAACCTGCCACCTGAATGATGCCCGTATGTTGCAGTCCTGGCTAATGTGCCCCACTTACAGCGTGGGCTAAGTGAAACACGTGATACATTAAACAATAAAGTGGTACACTGGCTAGCTAAGAACTGTGGTTACCCGGTGGCAGAAGCAAGCCAGATACTTTTAACCACTTCGGTGCTGATGACGAGCTCAGCTCGTCATGAGTTGCGCTGCTCGCACGCTGATGACGAGCTGAGCTCGTCATGTAACGCGCATTTTTTTAAAACGCCGCGTACAGCGGGAAAAGCCGCCGCGCGCATGCGGTTAACGAGAAGAGTACGTTGGATCGGTCCCTTACATATGAGCCTATGAGGAGACTGTATGATAATTCATTTTAGAACCCCGGGTTGGGCTAGATTCACTCTCGACAGAGTGCCCTGATCATTACAATTTGATCAGTATATGCTGTTACAACCGCTTGGTTATTTTTATAGACATCTAAGTATGAGACAATTTAGGAAAGTTGATCAAGGCCATTCTTGTACAATCTCCAATCTGTCTATTCATCCCCAATATGCAGTCAGTGTCAAATAGATTTCAAACCTTAAGTACTTTATAAGACATTGATTGACAAAGGGGTTCCCATCCCCGTAGCATTGAGTCCCTAGTTACAGGAAATTATATAGTTGATTATGGTGTAGAGGTACTAGCTGCTGATAATTTATTAGAAAATTAACCAATCGCTATCACTGACACTGCGAACATGTATGTAGAGACCACGCATATGAATATAGATAAAGCTAGTAAATGCGAGTCCCTCAATGTTAATTCAGGACAGATATTAGAAAATGGATATACAATTGTAACCTGGAATATCGCCGGAATAGCAAAGAAACAGGACTCACTTGGTTGGGTAGAATTTATTAACGAACATGATGTAATCTGTATGCAGGAAACTTGCTGTACAGACCCTATTTTATATAGAAGGGTTTACCTCATACTGGTTACAGGCAGCACCCTCCCCTGCAGGAAGAGAGAAAGGGGGGATATTGACCCTTGTTTCTAATAAGTACCGGCTAATGTTAAAAGAGCTGTTACAATTGGAGTACATTCTCAGATTATATGGTTGTCTTGTAAAGACGGTAGGGACGTGCTTATGGTTAATTACTATAACAATGTGTTTGATCAAACTCGCAGTAACATGGTAATTGAGTCAGCCAAAGGGCTTGATAACTTGTTAAGCATGTCCAGGACTAATACCACAATCATATGGGTTGGGGATTTTAATACGCAAAACATGTTCATTATCTATGCCTAAAGTGTGCGGGTATAGTAATGACGAGGGCAAGGATTGTGTACACTTCCCACATAATGACTATGACGGTGCTTTAAATACTATGATGGCCAAATATGATCTACAATTATTACAATATGCCCGTGATACCTGTGGGGGTTTAATTCCGCCTTTTATAGGTAGAAATGCTGCATCCGTTATTGAACATGTGTTAATTTCTACAAGCTTAAATTTTATGTTTTCCACCCCAAGAATCGCTGAGTTAGCACTAAGTGACCACAACTGTATTATAATGTCTACCCTTGCTTGGGGCCCAAAAGTTGTATTACAACAGAGTACTATCATTAATATTGCCCCTATCAGACCAAAAGGGACACGTATTAAATGGTAGGGGGTAAACCCGCCAAAGGTAATACAGGAAATGGTTACTAAATGTGGTGCAGAGATTTCCTATTGTATTAACGAAGATGTTAGTGCCCCCTGCTGTTTGCAAATGTTTGTAAAACTAATCAAGTTATTGAAGGGATTCTAACTGCCCCACCCAGGAAAAAAAAACAAGGTAGGGTTTGGTTTGATTATGCATGTTCCCAGGCATTAAAACTATTAAAACAGGGATTAAATAACAAACCGAGAAAGAATGAATGAATCAAAAACCTAAGTTTTAAATATAAATCAGCCCTGAAAAAAAGGAGAAGGGAGCTACAGGAGTCAGCGTGGGACAAGTTACAAATGGCAGCAGACACATCTAACAAAAAGTTGTTCAGGAAAACTGTTAATGCACTGTTCCTAAAGTGCGAGTCAATTCCTGAGTTACTATCACATTTTAATTGTGAAGCAGGAGTGATACATTTTTCAAGTAGTTTTAATCCGATAGAATATGAAGGATCCAGGTCCCAAAGTCCTTCACAGAGTAGATGGCCAGTTGTACCCCTAAATATTACATTAGAGGAGGTTCAGATGGGATTGACCAGGAGTAAGGGAGGGAAGGCACCGGGCCCGAATGGGGTCCCTGTAGATGTTTAAAAAGCAACTATAGATTTATTGGACCAGAGTTTTTAATGCAGCAGTGACAGCTGCCATACCACCGACATGGGGCCAATCAGTTATAATTCCTATTTTTTAAAATGGAAATAAATCAGAAGTTAGAAATGATCGCCCTATTTCTTTACTTGACTCATCAGTAAAGGTGATGAGTAAAGTATTATTGGTAAGATTAGAAGAGTGGGCTAATGAGAATCAGATACTCTCTTCAGTTCACTTCGGCTTCAGGAAAGGGCTTGGCACAATAGAGCAATGTATTCATTTAGAACATTTAATAGGAAAATACACATGTGCCAAGCAGGGGAGTTTATGCATATGATTTGCAGATTTTAGTAGTGCCTCTGGTCTTGTTGATCATACTTTCCTATGGCCTATTCTGCTTGACCTTGGAGCTCCCAAACCTCTAATTTTTTTACTGGCAAGGCTGTAGGAAACACTCTCATGTAAAGTTCGATACGGGCAGTGTGGTGAGTGCACATCAAATTTTGTTGTTAAACGAAGTATCCTCCAGGGTTGCATCTTAGCACCATTGCTCTTTTCATTATTTTTAAATGAGGTTGACAAAGCATTTTAATTAGTGCAGGGTTCTGCTGTACGCAGATGATGCTGTGTTACTCTCTAGAACACCGGTTGGTCTCCAACAATTAATTGATACAGTTGGGATTTTCATTGCCAGTAGGAAATTACTAATGAATAAAGTAAAAATATTTGCTATTGTATGTGGCCCGAAGCCCAAGAAATGCAAGACCTGTTATATCGATAGTACCCCAGTGGGAACGGTCAATGGTTTTTGTTACCTAGGAATAACATACTAAGTCAATGGGTTAACTGACGTCCGCTCAAAAATGATTAAGAGTACACATGGGATCTTTCGATTTGCATCTAAGTTAGGAGACTGCCGTATAAAAGATATGGTAGATATATATAAGGCTAGATGTGTCGCCACTGCTTTATACGGTGCAGGGGTTTGGGGCCATACCTGTAGCAAGGTTTTACAACAGGAAGAAAATCTTTTTTTAAACGCCTTATAGGTTTACCTACCTCAGCCTCTATTGAAATAACTCATCAAGAAGTAGGTTTAGATTACTTATCTGATCGGATTGCCATGAGCCCACTATTGGTATGGAGATTAATATGGGCCAAAGATTAAGCTAAATTTACCCAACCTGTCATCAAAGCCTATGTATCCCCTGGTTTAAAATATATCTTTGATTTATATAGTGAATTATTCAAGCTTCCGATTCATGATGATCCAGGTTAGGTGTTAAATCTATCTAAAAGAGGAGTTAAGGGATACATTTTTGGCCTACAAAAAAGAGCTCCGCATGAGGTAAGTAGGAAAACAAACTACCTTTATATTCTATCAAACAATTGATATCAGGAAAGGATTTCAAGAGTATTTGTCTACAGTCAGGAGGTCTCCACACCGCTTGTTTTGATTAGACTTCGGCTAGGAATAGTACACCACCTAGTTTCCTTCCCTATTACAAGAATGCATCCAACTACCCCGTGCCCTTGTGATGAACTGTCAAAACAGAGCACTATGCACTTACTGCGTTTTTGTACGTTTTACTTGTATTTCAGGCGTTTTTACTTGAAACCACTTTTTAAAAAAGATAACGTGAGAACAACACATGCTGCTCTGAAATTACTTGTTACTCTTGATGATCCAAGGATACGTTATTATGTTGTGTCATATATACAAAAAGCAATTGATGTAAGACAAGGAATAGTGCTTGTCAACTGAACTATATGGTATTCATAGGATTGATGTATGTATGGCAGGCACTGCCTTTTGGAATTGTTTCAAAAAAACATGTTGTGCTTTTATGGAAGTTGTACACACCAAGTAAAGCTTGTATGAACTTGAATGGAAGACGCATTAGGTATCAAACTGGAGACTTGCCAGACACATATCCCGAAATTAGCGTGTTAACCTACTAGGATCAATAACCTGAGACCTGTACATGTGTGTGACTCTAAGAATCTTACGTTGCAAAATCCTAATGAACAGACTGAAAACATCTTTTTGGTCAACAGTTAGACAATAGTGTCTTTCTGAAGATGGAATTAAAAATATTTTATGAGCTCATTGTCATTTGACAGAAGGAATTTTCAGAGAATTGGCAAAAAGGGCCCTCGTCCTTGTCTTGAAACCATTTGCAAAAACTGATTCTAAAGTGCTTTGTATTGAAATTTGTCAAATTACTAATTCCCCTTTTTAAAGATATGTCAGTAGCCTATAAATATTGTTATATCCACTGAAACATGTTTGTTATAATCATATCGGGTTTAAAATGCACAATTTATTTCTCTGCTTGAATTGACTCTAAAGATAGCTCCGCCCCATTTCTTAAAGTGTTAGCCACGTCCTCATTGGCTGACCTGTTAGCCCCCCCTGAATTTCAGGGTTAGTTGCACCCTGCATAGTACATACCTCCTAAGTACACAATTTACCAATTCAATGGCACCCAGCAAAGGATAGATGCCTGTGTGCTTGCGATTTGTTTTGGGAAGTGAGGTGGGGCGTGTATGAAGTCCTATCCAGTATGTTCCAGCAAAATGTGCCATTCATATATCCCAAGAGCGACTGCCCTGGTGCTGTCTACATGAGAGGCAGCACAGCAGTGCCAGCCCCCACATTTCGCTAAAATTACATAAACTTTTGATAAAAACAGTATAAAATGTGTCCAGGGAACTCGCATAGTAACTAAAACAATGTTTTAACAAATCTAATACAAATCAGGAGATCTGCTAATATATAACACTTGTCCTCAAGTAATGGCTTTCAGTATAAAAAGAGCATCAATAACAGCACACAAAGGGCCCCCTCTTATTTCTCATGTCCCAATCCCAGCCACGCTGTATCCCAAACAAATGGTTTCCCAAGATGGCAATCTTCTCCCCAAGAAGCATCATTCAGCTCATAAAGAGCAATTTATATCTGTAGCAGGCTATCTTCTGCTTCCATTCTTTAACCCCAGTCCCTCCATCTTTCACCACTGTCCCCAGCATATGCTTTTTGCTTCTAGCCCTTATTTTCACGAACATCTTTACAATTGCATTTCTCCTGGTCTACTGATTGGATTTATGTTGTTTTGGTCTCAAATAATTTGTTAACTGTTACTTTATTATACTAAATTGGTGTGTTTTCACTTTATTACTGTTTGAAGTGCTGCATACATACTTTACCCATTGCCTCTAAATTAATCCTGACTGCTTTTGTGCCAAGCTTCTACAGGATTAAGCACAGGTTATGTTGAGGTTTGCTTTTGTTTCCCCCTGACAGAGATTGTGATTCCTGCTTGAGTAGGGTTTCACCCCCTCAACCAGTAACATCATTTGCAACAGGGGCTATCGCCTCAGTTCAATACAATGCACACAAAAGTGATCCCATCACTTTGAGTCTGTGGGTTTACAGACATAATCCAAATGAGCCAATGAAAGAAAGATACAGGAAATACTTAATGGTTCTTTTCTAAGACTCGCACCCACTTTATTGGTGGCATTCTTCACCACGGGGTCTTATCCTCATTCCTACAAACCAGGATGGGCTCAACCATATTCCAGGGAGCACTCATGATAGTTTCCTACCAAGGTCTTCTACGCAATACACGTAACTCTGGAACTTCCAGGTATCACTTTAATGATGGGTTTTGTGGTATAGATAAAAACAGTCATGAGTTGTTTATGGGATATAGTGACTCATGTAGGTCCTCTAATCAAGGACCATTAAGGTTTTTTTTTCATGGGTTCACTTGGATTATGTGTCCAAGCCACAACTGTCTAAGGTTATAGGACGCCTTTCCTGTGCACAGAGCAGAAAATGCAACCATACTTGAAAGTACAACAAATCTCCAATATTTGTAGGACTTTTTTTTCTAACAGTTCCATAATTGCACCTGTTTCATTGTCCGAGAGACATTGCTCACCATTCAGCCAAAAGTATGTGTTCCTGTTTCAGCCAAGTCTGTGTTTTGGTGGATTTATGGGTCAATTTTAGGATGGTGCTTATATTTACAAGCTGACTCGGTTTCGACCAGGCATAGATGCTAACAATTGACCCTGGTGAACTTTTCAGTATTTGGAAAATCAAGAATACATTTGTTGAGCTACGTCTTGGGCAGGGCAGAGGTATATCGTGTGGATTTACTGTTACAGCAGTTGGCATTCACAATAAACATACAATCTACAGTGAAAAAACGAAATATAAACATGGAAGGGTGCCAGCTGGCGCATTTGAAGGACACCTTCATGCATTGCATTTACACATGCTGGAGTCCATTTTCTAATTCCAGTCACAAACAGTGTGAATATGGAAAAGACAAGCCATTGTATAAGAAGCAATCAAATAAGAGTGACAAGCCAACCAATGGGGAGCAATGGACTGACTTTAGCCTCACTGATAGGGTGTTAGGATCCTGGTAATCTGACAATAGTTCTTTTGTTTGTTTTTTTAGGGGAGTTTTGTTTTTGTGTTTTGAAAAGCGTGACTGTTGCCGTGTTGGGTGCCCTGGTGCTAATCACAAAACTAGCCTGATGACTCGAATAATGCTGATTTTGCTGCCAGCTATGTCCCCTTCAGGACATGAGGCAGGGCGTTCCAGGCTTTAGCAGTTGAAGATCTACTTCCCATAACAAGTGAGTCTGTTGTGTGGAATTCTCAGGTTCTTGCCAGATGATGAATGGAGAGAGTGAGTTAGATGGTATTCCTGAATTTTGTTCTGAATGTATAAGGGCCTTTTTTCAGCATTGCTTGATATATCAGACATAAAAACTTAAACTGGGTGTTTCCTCTGTTTGAGCGAAGGAGCATCGCCCCACAAACCAAATGACCCAAAAAAGCCCCAAAGTTGAAAATAAAATGGTAATAAAGTTAATTTATTACCATTTTATTTTTCACCCACCCATCCCGAACAGACGTCAGGACATGGCGGGGCTGCTTAGTGACTGCAGCAGGGAGGAGGGTGGGCTGCCTGGGAAGTTCAAAGTGCCCACGTCCCTTTCGCTTGCCGTCTTGCGAGGGCCAGCCAGACATGCGCAATTTGTCCCCACTCTAATCCAGCTGTCTTAAGACAGCTGTGTTAGACCAAGCCCAGGCCTCCAGTGTCCTCGGGAGCATCGAGATAGTTTGCTCTCTCCAATCCTGGCTTTGCTCTCATGCTGGTCAATAGCATGAGAACAGTGCCAGGATTGGTTAGGTGAGTTGTTGAGGGGCCCGTGCTGGAGGCAGAGCCGAGAAGAAGAAACCGGACCGGGCGAAGAGGGTGTTTGTCAGGTAAGTGCCTATTTATTTATTTATTTTCTTTGTTTAATATGTGCAGTCACCCACACATCACCCATTTGCCTGCCCCTCCACTCGGTAGTGCTGCCAGACACGACTACATTTAAACCAGATTATTTTTCAACCAGAAGCCAGTGAAATGATTGCCGATAGGAAGAGATATGTGCACCTCTTTTCAGCTTGAAACTAAAGTGAACTGCTAAGTTCTGAACCACTGGAGCTTCTTGATCCCGATCTAAGTATATTCTAGGTATAGGCTACTACAATAGTCAAGCCTCTGTAAGATGAAAGCTTGAGCTGCCAACTTCTGACCCTCTAAGGGAAGATAAGGGAAGATTTTCTTTACCGATGCAAGTTCGTAAAAGCTAGTGGGTACTACCTTATTGTTTTGCATATGGAAAAACAGCTTGTCATCTAGGTAAACCCCCTAATATTCGACTACTGTTTTAGGGGTAGCAATTATTATTATTATTGAATTTTGTACCGCGCACGGTTACCCTAGGGCATCCCAGCGCTTAAAGAAACCAAGAGCAGGCTTACTAATAGGAAACAGAGGAGCTGCAGTTATTCTGGGAAAAGATACGTTTTCAGATGTTTCCGGAATCTGAGAAGGTTTGGTTCGGACCGCAGCGAGAATGGGAGGGAGTTCCAGGCGAGCGCTGTATGGATAGAAAAACTCCTGCCCCCTGAGCGGGCTCTCCTGATTCTCTTAGTCTGAAGGAAATGTTTATTGTCAGAGCGTAAGGCTCTTGTGGGCTTATAGGGGCGAATCATGTCCTTCAGAATAGCTGGTCCTTTCCCCTGTATGCTCTTGTGGGCGATGCACAGGGCCTTGAAGGTAACTCTCTCTTTGACAGGGAGCCAATGGAGTGCTTTTAAAGCCGGCCTGGCTGACTGCCTGGCCGGAACATTCCGCAGCAGCCTTGCTGCTGCGTTCTGCACTTGTTGCAGGATCTTAAACGTTGACTCTGGCGCTCCAAGAAAGAGCGCGTTACTGTAGTCCAGGCGTGAGATGATTAAGCCTTGGACTAACAGCTTCCGGGAGAGTTCTGGTAACAGGGGGAGAACCTTACGGGCCGACCGGAGCATTCCATAACAAACGCCCGCGATCTTCTTGGCGTGTGTCCTAAAGGACAAGTCTGGCTCCAGCCAGACCCCCAGGCTCTTAATCTCCTTTTTTGGGTCGGGCGGGGTGCCCATGCAGTTGGGCCAGCTGCTTGGCGAGAGGGCAAAACTTGACTGGCCCAAGATCATCAGCTCAGTTTTTGACCCGTTCAGTTTGAGCGATGACCTGGACATCCAATCAAACACATCTCTCAAGCATGCATGGAGTGTCTCAGGCTGTTTCTCCAGCTGTGTAAGACTCACCACTAGCTGGGTGTCATCCGCATAGCTTATGGTCTTAAAGCCAAACGGAGACACCACACCCTCCAGGGGTGCCATATACACGTTAAATAACGTGGGGCTAAGGGATGAGCCCTGTGGCACCCCGCAGTGGAGTGGGAGGGGAGGGGATTTAGCATTTCCTTCCCAAACCTCGAAGGTACGCCCCTCCAAAAAGGAGGCCAACCATTCCAGGGCCACTCCTGTGACACCCGACTCCGCTAGACGTTGTATCAGGACCCCATGGTTGACGGTATCGAAGGCCGCACTGAGGTCCAGGAGGATCACTGCCACTGATCCCCCTGCATCCAAAGTGCTTCTGGCCTCCTCTACCACTGCTAGCAGAGCCGTGTCCGTTCCATGGCCTGGTCGAAATCCCGTCTGGGAGTCCCTCAACCGGCCATTCTCCTCAAGAAAGTTTGATAACCGCTGGTTCGCCAGCCTCTCGGCCATCTTACTAACTCCTGGTAATAAGGAGATGGGCCTGAAATTGGCCAAGTTCTGCGGGTCCAAGCCCGGCTTCTTCAGAAGCGCTTTGACAACCGCACCTTTCCAGTCAGGTGGCACTGTCCCCTGAGTGAACGAGAGATTGATCAGATCGGTCAAGGGCTCTCCTATCGCCAGGGCGGCCTGCTTTAGGTACCGCATCGGGACTGGGTCCCGAGGTGAGCCGCTTTTCATGCTCCCGAGGACCTTCAGTACTTCACCTGTAGATACAGGGCCAAATGCCGTCAGTTGATTCTCCGACATGCTGAAGTCCTCAGAAGGGGGCGATGTTCCCAAGACCGAGGGGAGAGAACTAATAATAATGTCAATTTTGTTTTTGAAGTAGGTGGCTAATTCCAGACATTTTTCCTGTGGTCTATCATAGACAGGAGTAGGCTCAGGTGGTTTAAGAAGCTCCTTCATCACTAGGAAGGCTTCCCTGGATGAGGACGCAGCGTGATTTACTCTCTCCCCATAGAAGGAGGCCTTAGCAGTACGTATAGCACGTTTGTATGTTCTAAGTTCCATGCGATATTTTTCCCTGCTATCTATCTCCGGGCACCTTCTCCATAATCTCTCCGCGCGTTTGCAGTTCTGTCTCAGGGTTCTGAGCTCCGGGGTATACCAAGGGGCAGACCCCATTCTCTTGTCCCTAATAAGCATCTTCTTGAGGGGAAGCACATGGTCCAGTGCATTGGTCAGCCAGTTCCTCACTATAGCATCTGCAGTCACCGGATCACAGCCCTTCTCAGGCTGAGTGTCCTCCAGGCGGGCATTCCAAGTTTCTACCGGGAGCCTTGACCATGCCCTATCAATTCTAAATTCCCTGAGTGGGAGCGTGTCATCAGACTTAACCTCCCAGTTAGCCATGATCAGTGAGTGGTCGGACCAAGGAAGAGCGAGGGGAGGCATAGCGGATATACCCGTCATGTTCGAAAAGATGGGGTCAAGAAGATGACCTTTGACATGGGTGGCCCCAGTATTTATCAGTTTCATCTGCAGGGCGCTCAGCTCACTCACTAAATTAGTAGCCCTAGGGTCAATTTCTTCATCGAAATGGCAATTGAGATCTCCTAGCAAGATGAAATTAGATGCGGCCGCGGCCAACAGAGTAGTAGTTTCCATTAGTGACGATGTAAAATCACCCATGTTTCCAGGGGGCCGGTAGACAAGGAGGCCTGTCAACGTGAAGGTAGGGGAAAATTGAAGTGAGAATTGGCAGCTCTCACAGTCCTTGACCCCTGCCTCACGTGCCTTACAACTCAGTGACTCCCTGTATAAAATGGCCAGACCTCCCCCTCTCCCTGTGCCTCTGTCAAGATGGTAGATCAGATACCCCGGCGCCAGCGCTATCACCACATCCGGACCCGAGGTGTCAGATAGCCAAGTCTCAGTGAGAAACAAGGCATCAACCTTGTGGTCCAGTAGTAGGGAGTTGATCTCTGTAGCGTGGCAGGGGAGTGATCTGCAGTTGAGCAGGGCAAGCCGACACAAGGTAGTGGGGATGGCTTCTTCTACATCCAATTGGCAAACTCTACATCCCCTAAAGCGCTTTCCATCTTTGGCAACATAGCAGCATTTATCGTATTTCGGTATTCGGTAGGATAGGAGCTCGTCCTTCGTATACCTGATCTTGATGGACTGCTGGGGACTCGCCTCGGGCATAGCTACTGGCCCTGGGCCCGTCTGGGCCCAGACGGGCCCAGACGGGCTTAACTCTGGCGAAACTCCGGCGCTAGTCCGGTGCGAACGCTGCTCGCGTCCGCTGCGCGGAGCCATAAGGGACTATTTATATAGGGCGACTAGACCGCTCGGGGAATGTGGCCCCACCTAAGATGGCCGCCAAAACCAGATCGAGCCCGGGACCGGTCTAAACCCAGCACCCAGGGATCGGGGACAGAGGGAAATGAATTCTCTGCCTAGCGAGGGTAGGAGCGTTCAGAAAAACAATTTTAAAAACGATTTTAAAACTCCGTTTTTTTCGTCCTAAAATGTACTTCTAAATGCAGGGGGGATCGGACACAAGGGGTAAATCAAGTAAAATTCTTTATCAGGTAAAAGCAGCAACTGAGCGCTCGACTAGCAGCCTCTCAGTAGTTCTTAATCCCCGGTCTGGACGCTAAGCCCTCCTTTTATAGGGCGACTAGACCGCTCGGGGAATGTGGCCCCACCTAAGATGGCCGCCAAAACCAGATCGAGCCCGGGACCGGTCTAAACACAGCACCCAGGGATCGGGGACAGAGGGAAATGAATTCTCTGCCTAGCGAGGGTAGGAGCGTTCAGAAAAACAATTTTAAAAACGATTTTAAAACTCCGTTTTTTTCGTCCTAAAATGTACTTCTAAATGCAGGGGGGATCGGACACAAGGGGTAAATCAAGTAAAATTCTTTATCAGGTAAAAGCAGCAACTGAGCGCTCGACTAGCAGCCTCTCAGTAGTTCTTAATTGAACTGCGCCCTGTTGTACAGGGCCCTGCACCAATTGGGATCCAAGAAAAGACAAAACGTTCTGATTCACAAACTTTTCCAACATTTTCTCTGAACCCGGCAACAAAGACACAGATCAAACATTTGCTGAAATAGCTGTATCTGCAGAAGGTTACTTTAAAATAGGTGTGACTGCTGTAGGTTTGCCCTCATCGAAGCATTGTAGAGTTGAGCAAACCCAGGTCTCAGATTGATAGCAGCCAGATGTGGTATCCTGGAGGAACCCGGCTCAAGGAGAGCCAGATCTAACAGCCAGAAAGGGGTTTGGCGCCACTTGTGTGTAAAGCGGGCCAAATTCAGAAAGCAATATCTGTTCTGGTGGGCCAGCCGCATACACTTGCTCGGTCTTTTGCATCCAGACTGCTTGCACTGTCTAGGAGGTTTTGCCTAAAGATAGACATTGCTTAAAAAAACTTTACAACTGGTTTGAGGTTTCAAGCCTCCCTCCAAAATGAATTCGTGGAAAAAAAAGTGACGGATTTGGATTTTTAAATAATTATGGTTTAAGAACATTGATCAAAACTAGATATAATTTATGTACATGCATACAAGGTATCGAGCGCTGTCTTTCAGTGTCCCACTGCACAATCACAGACACTCCAAGACAGGTACTCAGTCATCATACTCACTGGCAGGTAGTGATATAGGGACTGACCCTGGCTTATGCAGGGAAAGTACTAAAAGGGACACCCAGCAGCAGGGCAGGTTGACAGTCCTGTATCATTCATCATACGGGTACAGACAGGGTCCATGCGAGACCCGTGTCTTAGCTGCAGATGTTGGTGTCCACTCAATGGAGAAGCAAGAGACGGTGGTAATGAGTGGAAATGCCACAGTCGGGCTGGACTGTTCCCATTGGGCGCATTGATTTGCATATGGCTGGGTTCAAACTGGAATGGCATGGTGAGCAAAACACAATGGATTTAGGCCCAGATCTCTGTACTGGGGTGAATGTATGACATTGTTCTGCATTCTGTCCATCAACTGTTGTTTTTGCATTTATCACACCGAGTGGGACGGGTATGCCCAGACGTGGGTCCTGTGCTCTACATGCGACTGGAGTTAAGCTATCCTGGCTGATGAGGGATGAAACCCTGAAACTGGTCCTAGGATGCCTCTGATTCCGGTCCAGGGAGGCATTAATCTTTATACTTTAGTAAGCATCCTGTTTGTTGAACAAATGGGCTATAATACATAAAAGGTTGAATATATGTGTTAGTTTGTCAATGTAAATATCGTGTACAGTTTGTGATGAATATAAATGTGGTGTATATATATATATATATGTATCTGTGGTGTATATGTAGTTTTTTGTAAAACCAAAAAAAGAACTATTTTTGTCTATAAAAAATAGAACAGTAATCAAAAAATAATAATAATAATAAAAAAGCTACTTAGAAAGTTTTTTTCTTTTGCGTCATTGAGTTTGGTTTCAGATGAATATAAAGCACAGATTGGTTTTGATGTGATTCAATTCAAGTAGGAAGGGATCATTTAATTTTCTCTGTCCTTGAAATAGATTGATTATTATTATTTCCTATGCATCATTTTTGTTGTTAAATATGTTCTTTACCCAGATGCCATACGGTTACTTGGGTTGCCCCCTTGCATAAAGAGTCATTACCACCACAGGCAGCATTAATGGAGGACAACGAAGTCACTCTGCCAACTAGTCCCATCCAGCACCCATGAATGAGGCAATGATAGCAGCGTGTTCCAGGGTGTTGGCGCAGTCGGTGCCGTGAGGCGCATCACGCTGTAGAATCTGTAGCCAATGCACAGTTGTTTGGAGGCCTTGAAACGTCCATGATCCACTTTCAGCATCTTCAACACCAGCAGATGATTTGATTTCATTTGGATTTAAGAACATTGGGACACAATTGGCAACCATAAACACCACTGTGGTCAGTGTTACCCCTACCATACAGGAATTATGCCAGCATATGGGGGCTGACCGTGCCTATCAAAGGCGTCGAGATCATAGTGATGTGGCTAGAATGGACGGCTTAACCCATTCCATAAACCTTTGGCCAATGCCACTTCCATCCTTTCCCGGAGAACAGTTACCCTGCAGGTGGAAATGGGACACTTTAGTGGTGACATTGCCAGGGGGCTAGGGCAGCTCATGTCTACAGTTGAAGTGCTACAAAAAGCACAGATAGCAGGTGGTGTTGGAGATGCCCCTCAGGATAGTAAGGACATCTCAAGTGTTGTTAGCGTCTCTGCCAGTGATGCACGTACACTGTGTCGCAGTAGCAGCCGTACTCCTGCTAGAAAACAACTAGGGGCAGGCCATTTTGGACATAGCTGCAGAAAGCACATCATGTTGTTAGGTCAAATTGACGTTGTAGTTATTTTGGTGATGTAACCAACATTTGTTGGTACTTTATTGACAACTTGGTTATCAGACAGTTTACAAGTTACACAATATAGTCGCCTGACAATAATGGTTGCTTTAGTGTGCTGCATTGACTCTGCTTTCATCATTTTAGTAAGTATAGTGTCACATAGAACTTACTTTGAGAAGTAATTTGTTGCAATGTGATCCATCAGTGTCTCCTCTCGACTGCTTCACTCGGGTCTCCAAGCTGCTGAAGACGTGATTCAGGATCCTTGTCTTCAGAATCAGTGTCCTCCAAAGTGGTTACCATGTTGCCACCATTTTGCAGGCTGTCTTGGGAGCAGACTATTGTGCATATCCACTCTTATGAAGGCATCGAAATATTGATTTCAGCATGACAATTGTTCATTCAGTCACCGTTCTCATGCGTAGATCGAGCAATGTTGCAACGCCCTTCATTTTGATTTGCTGGGGCTAGGTATGGGGGTCAATATCCATGACCTTAACGCATACATACTGTCACCTGGAACCAAAAACATAAGTGTGAGCATGGTAGAACCTGAGATTTGAATGTCACATTCACATTTGTTATAATGCAGCTTCACATTACCTAATAAATAGCTATCCTCAAAATCCCCTCTTTCCAGGAGTGGGTGTATTCCACTGTGCCTGAAGATATATGAGTCATGGATGCTCCCTTGGTATTTTTCTACTGTATCAGTAATTCAATTATGTGTCCTACATTCAACTTGAATATTCAGGGAATGTGTATTTTTACTAATTTGAAATAGGTATTCTATATGAGCTGGAGGACATTAGGAACTTGTATTCCATCTACACACCCTAAGACATGGAGGAATTTGGCCATCCTATAAAAGTTTTAATTTTATGCTTTGGATTTCCTCTGTGTTCCTGAGTAGGTATATATACCTGTCGATTTTTCGGAGCATGGCATTTAGGAACTTCTGCAAAAAACGTGACAGTGCCCTTTGTGACACCCCATTAGCAACAGCAATCACATCCTGGTCGCTGCCTGAGGCCACGAGGTGCACTTAGCACAACACCTGCACATGAGTGGGGATGAAACTGCTGTGCAGTGTACTGCTTTCAAGATGTAGTTTTAGGAATTCAATCAATCTTAATACCACTGCACTACTTAGCCCGTATTTTTCAAAGATTTCCTGCTGTGTCTGTTGGAAAATGGTAAGCCTGGTTCTAAAGATCCTCTCCTGTCTCCTCCTCCTCTCCTAGGGTCCACCCTATTTTGAATAAGGCCCTTATCAGTTATAAATCATGAATGAGTTATCATTAGCGTTAACATGACCACACTGATACATCTAGCGAGCCCAGTTTATTCATTTAGATATCTATGGTTTCTATTTCTAGCTGCCTTCTATTGATTCCATAATACCTATTGAGTGCTAGCGGTGCATCGTGACCCCATTTAATCACCGTTGGCGCTATACACAGGTAATTGATATTTATCTTTCTCATAGACCTACCAGTCCTCTTTCCATCTAGGTATTTACCAGTCCCTATCTTTCTCTTTACATGTTGCTTTTTAGACCCTCCACACCTTCGTAGTTGATTCAACATCGGAACGACACTGAGCGCCCCTATTTATAGTAAGTAGCCGCCGGCCAATACAATGTGGTAAATTAAATTTACTTATTACCTCATTTCTGAATTTCTATGCTTAATAAATCATAATTTCTTGTCAATGCAAAGCGAGGAGTCCGTGGTGCTCAAATGAAGGAGGAGGAGACCAATAACTCGAGTTAAGGGGAGCGCTTCCAGCGCCAAGCGGGCACAGGAGCAATCTCTCAAGTCTCTCTCTTGAAGTGGGTGTCTTTATTTTCAACAGCAGGACATTTATACAGTCTTGGCCATGAGGCAAAATAGAGGAACAAACAGGTCATGGCAGATAGAGGAACAAAAATTAGCAAGAGGAGCAGATTGTGAAGAAATGGGGGCGTGTCTTAGGCTTCGTGAGGGGACTTGCGATGTGAACTAGTCTGACAGTTGGAAGGGGGAGGCTTCCTCATTTGGGGTTTGTGCTCGTGCTTCATGTCAAAAGAGGAACTATCTTGTGTAAAACAGAGACCATCTGCTCTCTGGCTTGCAGTAACTATTTCTTAAAACATGAACTATCTGCTGGTTCTGGGAATTGGCTGAAACACAGGAAGGGGTGGTCAATGAACTAAGATGCCAGGTGCAGGGTGTCTTACAGTTAAGAACAGGAAATATCTGCTGCTGGTTCCCAGAATTGGCAGAACCACAGAAATGTGTGTGTTCACAGTGTACAACCTTGTGCTTCCTCTATTAGTTGGGGTGGTTTCAGGGCCTAACCTCGTGCTTCCTCTTTCAGTTGGGGGTGGTCACAGGTAACCCTGGGCGTAGTGGGCGTAGTGGGGCTTCGTGGAGCTACGTGAAGTGGGCGAGAAACTACGCCCACCTCCGCACTCCGCGTAGCCCCACTACGCACCGCAGGCCTCCCTCCCGCCCTCCCTAAATACTTTAAATTAAAAGTGTAAAAGAATTAAAAGGCACTTACCTTGCCCGCCGCTGCCCGCCGCGTCCCCGGGGCTCGCTATCTTCATGGCTTCCGTCTTGTGTATCTAATGCGCATGTGCGGGCGACCGCGCATGCGCATTTCTCGTGAGAAATGCGCATGCGCGGCCGCTCGCGCATGCGCATTAGATACACAAGACGGAAGCCATGAAGATAGCGAGCCCCGGGGACGCGGCGGGCAGCGGCGGGCAAGGTAAGTGCCTTTTAATTCTTTTACACTTTTCATTTAAAGTATTTAGGGAGGGCGGGAGGGAGGCGGGTGGCGGCCAGCTACGCTCCGTCTGCGGAGCGTGCATAGTGCCGGATTCTACGCCTGCTACGTAAAATGCGTAGAAGCCGGCACTACGCACACTCCGTGCACGGAACGTAGCCGCCCGCCCAGGGTTAGTCACAGAGCAGTTGGTGTGACAGGCTGAGTTACCAACAATGGACAGGATGTGGCTGAGTCTCTGGCACAACTGGGGGAGGGCAGGCTTCTTGGAATTGGCTCGACCACAAGGAGCAGGGGGTTGTGCAAGATTCAATGGGGATGTGAAGGACAGTTTTCAGACAAGTTTGCTGAGAGCATGTCACACACAAAATGGGTGTTTGTCTGAGAAAAATGGCTGTCAGGCAGAAACAGGGAAATGATGGGGCACCATTGTCAATTTTATTTCCACATTCCCTCCTTGCCCCAGAGTGTACCTACATTATATCTCAATTTGCATGAGATCATTTATACATTCTTGTAACATGATTCTTTCCCTTTCTCTCTGCTGGACAAGTGGTTTAGGAATGCGTTTGCAGCGCATAGACCGCACAGGGCAGGACCACATTGGATGCAAAGGCAGTATCCAGTTATTATCAGGAATATTATACCTGCACAGGACGATCTGACATGGGGCACTAGGAGGTCTCGGTGGTAAGTGGATGGGGCCACAAAGACAGGGGGTAACAGGAATGCTATATAGCAAGTTTCCCCCCAGTTCAAGGGCAGCTGCACATAGGCCGTTTGGCCACAGACGAAATAAGTATGGCGAGATGCTAGGAATGAGGACTTTCCTCTGTCTTCAAAACTTATAGTGGTATGACAGTCACTGTGTCCTAATGCTACAGAGCCATTTTTCTGGATGCACAGGTGTCCTTTTACTGATGAGACCGAGATGGAAGGGGGACCAGCATTCTTTTTAGGTTTGGCATTTAACATCTTGTAGGACATGGTCATGTTCCCTTGCTTGTATTCTTCACTTTCTAGGACTGTACCTGTCGCCTGAGGATCTCCCTCCTAATTAGGGTAACAGGCAGTATTGAGTACCTTGTTTAAATCCCCCCAAGGCCACCCATTCTTGCATGAATTATTTCCGTCAGGGCAGGAGGTGGGGGTAGTATCGTCAGCTGTTATTAGGGCGTACCAGGCTTCACAAGTTCCATTATAAGAGAATGGGAAAGGAAAAAGAGGCATCCCTCCCTTTTTCTGATGAGGTGGGATGCGGCCACATATCCAACAATTGGTGCTATTAATTAACGAGTGGCTGCATGCGGCAGCCGATCACCCCACTTATGCACTAGAGCGATCTAAATGGTCACGCAAGTCTATAATACACTACCTCTATGGGGAGACGGTAGGTCAGCAGTTCCTTCCCGCCACCAGGATTACGTTAACGGCGTGGCATAGAGCGACAAAAAGAATGGGTTGGGACAAGAGGATTACCCGACAGACACCACTGTGGTGCTGTAAGTGGCTAGAAGAGCTTAACAAGCTGAAAGGCTTTAGAAGATGGGATGACATAGGCATCTCCACTGTAGGAGATGTGATAGCACGGGGGGAATTGAAAACCTTTCAGGCGCTCAGAGCAGAATTTGGCCTACACACCACCCAGTATTACAAATACTTACAACTGAAACACGCATGGAGAGCACAAAACGCTACACTCACAGATATCCCAGAATATGCACCACTGGAGGGTAGATTGCTACAGGAACAGCTGCAGGGAGGGGCAATATCCTTAACGTACAAGACTTTGACCAACAATATGCTAGGTGACCTACAAGCCCTACGAGACAGGTGGGAGGCGGATGTGGGAGACATGGAGGATTTGGACTGGGAACTCGCCCTCATGCACCCCCGTGAGGTGGCAATTAAGTCACGACTCCGCCTCATACAATTCAAAATACTCCACAGATCCTACTTTGACAGGGTGAGACTCTTTAAAATGGGTAAGATAACAGACACGACATGCCTTAGATGTCGTCGACACATTGGCGATTTTTTCCATACAATGAAATAATTCAAGAATACTGGGAGGATGTGTTCCTGGAACTGGAGAATGTACTGGAGGTGGACCTACCACGAGACCCTAGATTGGCATTGTTAGGTAAGATCACAGAAGTGGACCTACCCCGCCCCTTGACTATCTTTCTAGTACTGGCCTTAGTAGTGGCGAAAAGGGATATCGCACGACGCTGGGGGGCGCCCGAAAAACCGGCTATGGAGGAATGGCGGAGAGGGTTCGATTTGTACATGGCGGCAGAGAGAGTTACTTATCGAGTAAGGGGCTGCCCCAAAAAATTCAGGAGAGTCTGGGCTAAGTGGAGACATTACCATGGACTAGAATGAGACTTTATGGACTAGTAAAATGTGGTTGGGGGGATCTTGGGCGGGATGGTATGCACGTTGGGGACCCATAAGTAATATACGAGTACTTTAATGCCCGTTCTTGTGTGCGAGACGGACGGGTGAGCCACACCGGGGGAGGGAGGGGACCAGGAGGGGGGAGGAGGGAGAGGGGGATTGGCGGGTTGCTGTTTCGAGGATTCTGTTAGTTTCTAATATTTTTTTCTCTCTATTGCTAGTTTAAAAGCAAAGTCTTCTACTGTGGGGTATGACATACAGTAATTAAAAGAAAAAGTTGCGTGACTGACGGCCAGGGCGGCATGTTGACGCCCTACCGTCTGCCCGTTTTATTGTAGTTGTGATACTCCTGATGCAACAATAAAAAGAATAAAAAAAAAACAAACAAAAAAAACAATTGGTGCTATTACTGGCCTGCTGAGTGTGGTGTAGCATCTGTATGAAGGTATTGTTTCGCAAGGCTAGTCTATGGGCTTGTTCATGAGGGGGTAGGTCGTGATAGGTGTGTTCCTGAGTGCTGTTGGGTGTATGAGAGGTGTGTTGTGTTGGAGGAAAAACAGTGTGGAGATTCCAACCAAGACACGTCATAACTGCCATGAGGAAAAATAATACTGTCAAACATATAATAGGACCATTATGTCTTTTTCTAGACTTCATTTTTTTTCTTTCTCCCACATAGTCAAGGTGTTAAAATCCATTCCCATGCTCCAACCACTTCACCACTGGACCGACGCCCAATGGACTTAATTAGCCAGAATCTGAATGGCAGACCTTAACTTTGATTTGTAGTCCTGTTGTGGGGTTAGTTCCAAAGGCAATAAAGATTGTTCAGTCACAATGTCAGTGGGATTGGCAGGGCCATCAGCAACAGTGTCTTTTTGTCCAAAATGTTTCCGGCAGTGGCTTGCGTGAAGCCAGCCCTTCCTGCCCTCGACCTTCACTGCTGTCCGTGTTGTTAGTAGTACGAGTCTTGGCTTCTTCCACCTGGGCTGGAGGGGGCTGGTCCGGTCGAAGTTCCTCACGAGGGCCCAGTCCCCGGGTCGGATGGCGTGTTCTTCCGGGTTGGTTTTGTCAGGGAAGGTGGCAGCAACCTGAGAACGACAAGATTGGAGTGCAGACATCAAGGAAGCCAGGTAGTCAGTCAGCATAGTACTGTCAACATCAGTTATTTTTTAGGCCTTGGCGTACCCCACATATTTGGTGGTCTGCCAAAGACCACTTCATATGACGATAAGCCAGTTCTGGAATGGGCTACCATACGCATGTAAAAGAGGGCAACCGGTAAGGCTACCATCCAGTCCACGCCTTTGTCAGTGCATATCTTGGCCAATTTTGTCTTCAAAGTTTGGTTGTGTCTTTCTACTAGACCTGCTGCCTGAGGATGTCTTACACAGTGAAACTTCCAAGTGTACCCTAACAGAAGAGACACTTGCTTCATGAGTTCAGAGGAAAAAGGTTGGCCGTTATCTGAGTAGATGACACGGGGCAACCCATACCTTGGGAAAAACTCTCTAACTAATTGTTTAGCAGTTGTCGTTGAAGTGTAATCTGGGATGGGATAGGCTTCTGTCCATCTGGTCAGAGCACACACTACAACTAGTACATACTTGTGACCTCTACATCTCTCCATCTGGATATAGTCCATCTGGAGAACTTCAAATGGATGGTCAGGGGGTTGGAATCCTCCCTGTTCCACCTTTGTGCCTTTTCCTGGGTTGAACTGATTACAAATCATGCACGTTTTAACTTTTTTTTTGGCTGCAGTTCTCAAATGTTTGTTGTGCCATATATTCTGTATGCTGTCTAACATTGCTTTTTCTCCCAGATGCGCTGGTCCATGTATGGTGTTTACCATAACCTGTACCATGGCATCCGGTAGAAACCATAATGCTCTTTCAGGTGTCATCCAGCCTTGATCTGTAAGGACCCCTCCTTTTCCCTTCCATTCTAGCAGTTCCTGTGGTGTGGCGTGACTTTGGACATCCTGGATGTCAGAAAAGGGGTATCGTATTGTATATTGGCGGTGTGGTATACTTAATTCTGTGTTTGCTGCTAACTTGGCTGCACTGTCTGCAGAATCATTTCCTTTTGATATTTCATCTGTTCCTTTTGTGTGCGCTTTACATTTTAGCACTGCGATTTTCTCTGGTAACTGACTGGCCTCTAAGAGGGTAGTGAGGAGTGTAGCATGCTGTATTCTGGACCCATGTGATGTGAGAAATCCTCTCTCTCTCCACAATGTACCGAAGTTGTGTACAACTCCAAAGGCATATTGTGAATCTGTGTAGATGTTAACTGACTTTCCTTTTGCTAAGTGACATGCTCGTGTTAGGGCTATGAGTTCTGCTGCCTGTGCCGACAGTATCTCTATCTTGTGTGCTTCTAAAGTGTCTGTACCATTTGTGACGGCATAGGCTGCTGCTAATTCTCCTGTGGGGAGTCTCTTACATGAACCATCAACAAAGAGTGTCATTTCTGCCTTAGCAAGGGGAGTATCTTGTAAATCTGGTCTTGGTTTGGTCACTAAATCAATTATGTCAATACAATCGTGAATTTCTTCAGTAGGAGAGGTCAGTGGCAACAGTGTTGCTGGGTTTAAAATGTTGCAGCGTCTAATCTCAAGGTGTGGCTGGAAAAGTGTCATCTCATATCCGGTGAGTCTGGCTATTGTCAGATGCTGTGTTTGTGTTCTGTTTAACAGAAGTTCTACAGCCTGTGGGACCTGAACTATCAGATGATGTCCCAATACAATAGAATCGCTTTGTCTAATAGCTTGTGCAGTAGCTGCTACTGATTTTAGACATGCAGGCAATGCTTGTGCTACTGGATCTAATGTGCTTGAAAAATAACCACATGGTTTAAGTTTGTCTGCTTGAAGTTGGGTCAGAACTGATAGTGCTGTACCTGAGTTTTCTGTTACAAATAATGTAAAATCTTTGGTGTAATTAGGTGTTGCCAGCACTGGGGCTTGATACATAGCTTTTTTAAGAGACTGAAAGGCTTGCGTGTGTTCATCTGTCCAGGGTAATTGTGGAGTAGCGCCAGCTTCGAGTGTTGTCAGCTGCACTAACGGTATGGAAATGAGTGCAAATTGTGGGATCCACTGTCTACAATATGAGGTGAGACCAACAAAGGCTCGAACTTGTTTCTGTGTTGTTGGTTGTGGTATTTGTAGTATGAACTGGATGCGTTCCTGTGTAAGCTGCCTACCCTCCTTTGACAGCAAGTGCCCTAAGTATGCCACTTGCTGTAAACAAAATTGGAGCTTACCAGGGGAAACTTTATGGCCATTTGCAGTTAGGAATTCTAGTACTAGTAGTGATGCTTCAGCACATGCTGCGTCAGATCTGTCCGTAATGAGGATATCATCAACATATTGTAGTATGGCTGTATCAGTTGGCATTTGAACAGTATCTAGTTGTCTTTTTAATGCTTGGCTATATACGCTTGGACTCTCTGTGAAACCTTGAGGAGCTCTTGTGAATTGGAAACTTCGTCCTTGTAAGGAGAAGCAAAAAAGGTATTGACTGTCTGGGTGAATAGGTATGCTAAAGAATGCGTTTTTCAAGTCAATGACTGAAAAATGCGTTGCTTCCGCATCTATGGCTGTGAGTAGGGTGGAGATGTCTGGAACCACAGGGTGTTGTGGAATGACACATTTATTTAGCTCTCTCAAATCCACCACTAGTCTGTAGACAGGTGGTGTTCCTGGTTCCACTTTTTTATGGACTGGTAAAACAGGGGAATTGCAAATGTTAGAAGTTGTTTCCTTAATCACACCTGACTGTATTAGGTCCTGAATAATTAACATTAATGCTTGTTCAGCCTGAGGTGGAATTTTGTATTGCCTTATGCGTGGTAGTTGGGCTCCCTCTTTCAGTGTAACCTTGTGAGGTGTTATTTCCATACATCCTACTGTGGTGGAATCAGTGGCCCACAGGGTGTGTGGCAAATCTTTCAAACGCTCATCTAATTCTCTACTTGTGTAGTGGCCCTTGAAATCTCGCAGAAATAGTCTGACATCTGTAGGTGAGCAAACAATGACAGCTCCTAATTCTTTCAATGTTTTTATACCAAGCAAGTTTTCTGGACATGATTTTGTCAATATAAGATCTGTAGTTGTCATGAGGGGACCAACCTGCAAGGGCAGTGGCTTTGACGTGACGTTTGTCACAGGTTGTCCCGAGAAACCCAGAGAAATACTTTTTGAACCCGAGAGAGGAGCCTCTGGGACCTCTTGATGGCTTATTGTTGTTTTACTGGCCCCAGTGTCTAGTAGAAATGTCCTGTCCTCCCCAAGAAGTCGGACCTCTATAAATGGACCTGTCTGATCTACTGGAATGGGGATTAGGGGCAGTTTGTCATCTTCTCTCTCTGGGCAACATCATGAGAAATCTGGGTAATATTCAGTGTAGGCGCTGTCTATAATATTCATTTGGGCCATTTGTGTTGTCAGTGGAACTGAAGGTGTTGAACTGTCTAGGGAACCATTCTGTTTTGGCTGATATGGGCGTGGCTGGGTCTTACCAGTAGCCAAATTGTGCTTTAAGACAGGGAAATCTTTAACGAAGTGTCCCATCTTTTTGCAATAATTACAAGTGCTTTTTATATTTGTCTGGCTACTTGGTGTCTGTTGACGCTGGGGTGCAGTTTGGGCTACTAATGCTTTCATCTTTGTGTCTTTCATGCGTTTCTTATCATTTTCTCCTTCATCCCTAATGCGATTCTGGTGCTATTGTAGCATTTGTAACACCTGTGGAGGTGTATGTGCTTGCCAGGTACTTTCTACTTTTAGTACTCTGTCCTTAATGGCTGGCAAGGCGTTATCTACTAATTTGGAAACAAACAGATGCGGGTAAGCTTCACTTGTCGGCGTAAGGCCGCTATTTACCGCAAAACACTTTTCAAGTCTGGTGTAATAATCTCCAATGTCTTCACCATGTTTCTGTTTGCAGGAGGAAATGGCATCCCAGTCCTCCTTTTTCACTGTTAGTAACTGTGGTAGCACCTTTAAAATAGTGCCAGGAAGTGCTTTTAGTCTGTCTCCTATACCTTGACCTGCTACTCTAGTATTTTCATCATTCTGAAGTTCAGTCCATCTAATGTGTTCTCCTGCTACTTCCCAATCTTTTTCTCTTAGTTTGTCATATATACCTGATGGCAACAATAATTTCAGAATTGCTGTGATATCAGAAAGAGTATATGTTCCCTATATTAATACATCTCCTAATTCCTTAAAGAATCCAGCAGGATCCTTTGAGTGGGAGGGAACCATCTCTTTAATCCTTTGTGTTGGACTTGGGCCTTAGGGCAGGTTCACCCCTAATCTTTTTGCTTTTATTTGTGACCCTGTGTTAGTGATTTTTGGGTCTCTGTGCACTTTTTCCCTGTGTCCCAGAGTAAAGTGCGTGCGTGTAGTATGGCTGGCCTGCCCTCCCATAGGAATGCATGGAGAATGTGTGTGTCCATGTTAGTTCCTGATGTGTGGGGAGTGCAGGCTCGAGTTTGGTATGTGTGAACTCGTGAGAATGAATGCTGTGAGATGGTGTATGCGGCATGTAGGTGTCTAGAAGGGAAGTGCTACTTCTGGACATTGATGTATGTGTGCAGTGAGGGTGCTGGAGCGGGATTGGCTGGAGCTGGCTGGCATGCCAGGCTCCAGGAAGTCTGGATGGGTCTGCCCGGTGGTGAGTGTGAGATCAGCATGAGTGATGTGTGGGAGGAGTGCACCTGGGTCCTGGATGGGCTGGGTTTTTCCCCACACAATGCTGGCTCCGCCCCCTTGTGGTTTGTCTAACGACCCAAGCCTCCCCAGTGAATGAAAGGGGTGGTTGGGCCATCAAGGGTACTCCCAAGCCAGCTGCAACTGGTTTCCCCCCACCCTGCACCTCAAACAAAGGATTTCTCTGTATAAAAATGGGGCTGTGTCCCCACAGAAACTGTTCTACTTTTGGATCCTTGCCAGAGGGGGCTGTTGCTGCTGCTGGGCCAGAGGACCGCCACTTGGCCTGTCTCCCTGCCTGGAGACCCAGTGTGCTGGCTCTGGGCCCAGCCTTGCCCCCTGCCTGCCTCCAGACCCTGCTGGAGCTTTGCTTTTGGCCAGAGCGCCTAGAAGCGCTTTATTTCTCCCCTCAGCGCTGGGAGCGCTTTTGCTTACATTTCTAGCGCTGGGAGCGCTTGATTCCGCCCCTAAGCGCTTGGGAGCGATTTGTGTGCAGCCGGTGCCCACCCGGCGTCTGCCCGTTGTGTTTTGCCGCTTTTTGGCCAAGCGAGTGCCCACCTCGCTTTATACTTTCATTGAGGCCGGTGCCCACCCGGCATTGCCCCTTTTTCTTTAAGTATTAAAAGCCGGTGCCCACCCGGCATTGCCCCGTGGTTTCGCCGCCACAGCCCGGGACCGAGAGAGTACAGCCGCTGACGTCACCCGGAGAGCCGCGCTGTGATTGGTTACTGCTGCCGGAGGCTCGCCGGGCGACTAGCGCTGTGACTGGCTGCCGAGGAGAAGCCCAGAGAAGCTGCCGGGAGAGCCGCGCTGGGATTGGCCCAGCCGGCCGAGCCCCCGCCGCGTCATCAGAGGAGGAAGCAGGAAGCGGCCAGCGCGTGTCCCCGAGGCTCCCGTGAGGAGAGGAGCCCCGCGCTGCCAAAGAGGTGAGCCAGCAGTGTTTCCCGCCCCCCGCAGCACCAGTGAAGTCCCGGTTAGGGCGGGGGGGCGGGTTCTCCTGATCCTTCGAGCGGCCCCAGTTGGCAGAGGGCCGCTCCAACGTCTGCCGCATCTCTTTGTTGGAGCCAAGAGGCTCCGGGGGCACCACTTCCTTCCGAGTCCACGAAGGACTCCACCGAAGCCCGCAATTGTGATTAGGAGCCCCGAGGCTCCTGGGGGCCATTTGTATATTTCGAGCCCCGAGAGGCTCAGCGCCCATATTGTTCTTGAGCCCTGAGAGAGGCTTGGGTGCTAGTTATTGTTTTAGAGCGCAGAAGCTCTATAGTGCCAGCATATTGATTCTGTGAGCCCTGAGAGAGGCTCTTGAGCGCCCACATTTGTTTAGAGCGCTGAAGCTCTTCATCCTAGCCCATATTTGTTCTAGAGCCTCAGAGAGGCTCTTGGGCGCCATCCTGTGTTCTTGAGCCCACGAGGCTCCAACGTTGCCCGGCATTATTTACAACTGTCCAGCACTTAGTGGACAGTTGCTACATTTAGGCTTTGTGTTCTGGCTGCCTGCGCAGCCTCCCCTGACATTGAGACTCAGGGCATTCCAGCCCCTTTCGAGGCCAGTTGGCCTGGGGGACAGTTCTAGTGTGGTGCTACGTGCACACTGCGCAATTTATGATTTACTGCTTATGTGATTCCTGCGCAAATGTTCTACCTGCACCTCTGAATGTGTTTTAATGTTTCATGTGCAATTGTTTGTTATTACCTTTGCTAAAAGTGACCTGCTTAGAGGAATGTTTGTTTTACCTTTGCTAAAAGTGACCTGCTTAGGTAATTGTTTATGGTTTTATCCCCTTCGCTAAAAGTGACCTGCTTAGAGGATTGTTGATGTTTTATTGCCTTGGCTAAATGTGACTTGCTTAGGTGATTATTTTAGGTTTCCTTCCCTTTGCTAAATGTGACTTGCTTAGGTGATGGTTTTCCTTCCATAGGTCCTGATGATAAGGTCCTAGTTCCCTGCGTGATTTCCCTACAGTGTTTAGGGTGGCGTAGGAGGTATTTACCCTTTACCAGTAGTTACTGGTTGTATGCTACATTTACTATTTCTGTGTTACAGTCATTATATGTTTATGTGCTAAGTGTTATACCTACAAGTGCTATTTCTAAAAGTGCATTCCCCTGACAGTGGTCCAGGTGGCCCTGTCCTGTACATAATCCCTTGTAAATCTTGCCCGTGCCTGTTGGCACATTGTAAAGTGTGTGTGTTATCTAATGTGTTTTTATTATTATAATACAAAGGCTATTTTTGATATAACCTTGTGTGGAGTTTCCTTTGTGGTGGGCCTAGGGTGTTGTCGCTGGGGTGCGCGCGCAAACGCTTTACACATCGCCTCTGAGATTAGCCTTGCTGCTCGCGTCACGTTACCTAGAGGGTGAGCAGGGGTTATCTTGGTGTGTGACTCCCTTGCCCTGACCTTAGAAATGGCGATCCCTGACTGACTTTGGTGTGAGCCTTGGCCGACCGGGGGTCCCGTTTCTAACATTGGTGGCAAGCGGTGCGGATTGGACTTGCGTTTGCGCTGTACCACAGTGGCGACAGGCCACACTACAAAACTCTGCAATTTTAGATAACCACATTTTGGGGATTATTGTTTTTTAGGTGAAGTTTAAGTATTGCTTCTCCTGAAAGGTGTCATTTTGTAATTTCTGTCCAGTACATTTGTTCCCCGCCCTGCTTCCAGAGTTTGGTACCTGTGTCTTTATGGTCAGGTTGAGAAGTCAGGGGTGGTAGAAACTGCCTTACCAGTCCGAGGGGAGGGTGTGTGTGAATGAGTGGTGTGTTACACTGGACAGAGGAGTGCAAGTTCTCTGAGATAGGAATCTTGCTGAATTTTGTAATTGTGTACCACTGTGTAAGCTCAGACCCCCAGGTTCCCTGTGTCAAACTCTTCTTGAGAACGTCCGCCAAAATGGAGCCTGTTTTTGATCTCTGTTGTCTTTTTAGGTACAGTAGGTCAGAGCTGGTCAGATTCTGTGAAGAGGGCGGCATGGAGGTGAGTGAGTTGGATACTCATCCCAGCTTAGGGACAGCCTGATCCTATGGCAAAAGGGTCAGTGGGATCTTGAGCACTGTGAGAGAGATAGGGCCCGGGCCGCACGCCATGAGGATGGTGAGTCTGTGGAGAGTCCTGAAGAATGTGAGTTGTATGATGATGACAGTGAATGGATATCAGCAGATAGTGAGGACCCCATAGATAGGGAGTCCCTTGCTGGGTCCAGTGTCAGTACCAGCGCCCCATCCCTTTCCCTGTCCCCAGAGGATTGGTTAGATAGGAAGGAAGAGAGGGAGCATCAGCTAGCGATGGAACAGCTCATGTTAGAGCATGCCCAGGCTATGGCGCAGCTGGGTGTCAAGAACCAACAACTAGAGGTGGAGAGAGCCCTAGCGTGGGAGAGGATAGAGGTGGAGAGAAGGGCCATCATCCGTGAGAGCGCAGCCCTAGAAGATAGACTCTCCCCTGCCCACAGTTGTAATTGTCTGGATTCCCCAGGGAGGGTGGAGTCCAGTGGTGGCAGCTATTTAAGTGTTAGTGTAGACAGTCCCACTCCCAGTTCCCCGAGTATGGTACCTGTTTCCCTAGAAGAGGAGTATAGGTTGCAGTTCAGGGACAGTAGGAAACTGTCTCACCAGTCTTGGGAGGAGTTTACAGAGGACTGTCAGTGTGCACTGATTGAGTGGATAGAGGTTCCCACGGGACCTGAGTTTCACAAACTGTTTTGTCTTATTCTCAAGGAAAAGGTGCTCAGTCATTGTCGGCCGGAGTTGCGGCAACAACTGTTGAGGTTGACCTTTGATCCTTGGGAGCTTGCAAAGGAAGCAGATCGCTGGGACAGTGCGAGAGGTTCTTTAGAGTCACTAGTGAGTGATTCCAACAATAGTGGGTCAGGTGTCCTCCAACCCAGCGTGGTGGAGGAGGGTGAGAGTAGCCCAGCTAGGTCCCAGGTTAGTGAGGAGGGTGTAGGGGCTGACTGCCTGTCCCAGTGGAGCAGGAGTGAGTGTGTGACCGAGAGTCCCCAGACGCCCGAAGCCCTGTCACAGAGCCTGGATGGTTTCTTTAGGGAACACCAGGATGGGAACCTAGGCTTGCCTGTTAGTTCACTTGAGGGAGATCTCCTAGTGTGTAGAGGACCTGGAGCATCTGTAAGCGGAGCTTCTATGGTTCTAGAGTCTGGCAGTACTGCTCCGGTAGGGAGGGTACAGGAGTCCAGCGAAAGGAGTGATTGGGGGATAGTATGTGAGTCCCCAGAAGTCCTGGAGTGCCAGGCATTGGTTCCACCAAAGGTTCTAGGCCGGAGGTTGGAAGGCCAGGTTCAGGATCCGCCTGACCTGAAGGGTGGGACTACTGTAATCAGTGTCCTGACCAGTTCTTCATCCAGAGGTACCGCCCCGGTTGGGAGGGAGCAGGACTCTGTAAGGGGGTGCAGAGGGTGGGAGAGCCCACCTCTGACCCCGGTGCAACCTGAGGGGTTAAACCCTAGGTTGGGAGAATGGTGTTTCGAGGGTACCCCTCGCAGGAGGAGGAAGATCCCTAGATGAAGAGGTAGGGGGAGCAGAGCCTTCCCTGAGACTCCCGGTCCGCCTGAGGTTGTAGACCCTAGGCTGGAGAACCAGTGGCAGTTTAGCACTGTCTTGCAGACAGGAAGAGTGGAGAATGGCTATTATGTGCCAGGGGTTACTACCCCCCACTTTGTGAGTAGGCAGGATCCAGTGGCACCTGGGTGGCCTAGGGCCTGGTCCTGGCCGAGGGCAGCTGGAGAGTACCAGTGGGGTAGCCCAGTTAGTCCCTACAGTAGTTTTAGAAGGAACCCTAGGGGTTCACCGTGGCGTAAAACAGGAGGGTGTCCCTGTAGTTGTGGGCCCGCGTCCGTGTTTTATCGCCCCAAGCAGGGAAGTCCATCACGGTGGTGATTGGTCTGCCCTGCGTTTTGGCTGGAAGGGGGTTGTGTTGGACTTGGGCCTTAGGGCAGGTTCACCCCTAATCTTTTTGCTTTTATTTGTGACCCTGTGTTAGTGATTTTTGGGTCTCTGCGCACTTTTTCCCTGTGTCCCAGAGTAAAGTGCGTGCGTGTAGTATGGCTGGCCTGCCCTCCCATAGGAATGCATGGAGAATGTGTGTGTCCATGTTAGTTCCTGATGTGTGGGGAGTGCAGGCTCGAGTTTGGTATGTGTGAACTCGTGAGAATGAATGCTGCGAGATGGTGTATGCGGCATGTAGGTGTCTGGAAGGGAAGTGCTACTTCTGGACATTGATGTATGTGTGCAGTGAGGGTGCTGGAGCGTGATTGGCTGGAGCTGGCTGGCATGCCAGGCTCCAGGAAGTCTGGATGGGTCTGCCCGGTGGTGAGTGTGAGATCAGCATGAGTGATGTGTGGGAGGAGTGCACCTGGGTCCTGGATGGGCTGGGTTTTTCCCCACACAATGCTGGCTCCGCCCCCCTGTGGTTTGTCTAACGACCCAAGCCTCCCCAGTGAATGAAAGGGGTGGTTGGGCCATCAAGGGTACTCCCAAGCCAGCTGCAACTGGTTTCCCCCCACCCTGCACCTCCAAACAAAGGATTTCTCTGTATAAAAATGGGGCTGTGTCCCCACAGAAACTGTTCTACTTTTGGATCCTTGCCAGAGGGGGCTGTTGCTGCTGCTGGGCCAGAGGACCGCCACTTGGCCTGTCTCCCTGCCTGGAGACCCAGTGTGCTGGCTCTGGGCCCAGCCTTGCCCCCTGCCTGCCTCCAGACCCTGCTGGAGCTTTGCTTTTGGCCAGAGCGCCTAGAAGCGCTTTATTTCTCCCCTCAGCGCTGGGAGCGCTTTTGCTTATATTTCTAGCGCTGGGAGCGCTTGATTCCGCCCCTATGCGCTTGGGAGCGCTTTGTGTGCAGCCGGTGCCCACCCGGCGTCTGCCCGTTGTGTTTTGCCGCTTTTTGGCCGAGCGAGTGCCCACCTCGCTTTATACTTTCATTGAGGCCGGTGCCCACCCGGCATTGCCCCGTTTTCTTTAAGTATTAAAAGCCGGTGCCCACCCGGCATTGCCCCGTGGTTTCGCCGCCACAGCCCGGGACCGAGAGAGTACAGCCGCTGACGTCACCCGGAGAGCCGCGCTGTGATTGGTTACTGCTGCCGGAGGCTCGCCGGGCGACTAGCGCTGTGACTGGCTGCCGAGGAGAAGCCCAGAGAAGCTGCCGGGAGAGCCGCGCTGGGATTGGCCCAGCCGGCCGAGCCCCCGCCGCGTCATCAGAGGAGGAAGCAGGAAGCGGCCAGCGCGTGTCCCCGAGGCTCCCGTGAGGAGAGGAGCCCCGCGCTGCCAAAGAGGTGAGCCAGCAGTGTTTCCCGCCCCCCGCAGCACCAGTGAAGTCCCGGTGAGGGCGGGGGGGGCGGGTTCTCCTGATCCTTCGAGCGGCCCCAGTTGGCAGAGGGCCGCTCCAACGTCTGCCGCATCTCTTTGTTGGAGCCAAGAGGCTCCGGGGGCACCACTTCCTTCCGAGTCCACGAAGGACTCCACCAAAGCCCGCAATTGTGATTAGGAGCCCCGAGGCTCCTGGGGGCCATTTGTATATTTCGAGCCCCGAGAGGCTCAGCGCCCATATTGTTCTTGAGCCCTGAGAGAGGCTTGGGTGCCAGTTATTGTTTTAGAGTGCAGAAGCTCTATAGTGCCAGCATATTGATTCTGTGAGCCCTGAGAGAGGCTCTTGAGCGCCCACATTTGTTTGGAGCGCTGAAGCTCTTCATCCTAGCCCATATTTGTTCTAGAGCCTCAGAGAGGCTCTTGGGCGCCATCCTGTGTTCTTGAGCCCACGAGGCTCCAACGTTGCCCGGCATTATTTACAACTGTCCAGCACTTAGTGGACAGTTGCTACGTTTAGGCTTTGTGTTCTGGCTGCCTGCGCAGCCTCCCCTGACATTGAGACTCAGGGCATTCCAGCCCCTTTCGAGGCCAGTTGGCCTGGGGGACAGTTCTAGTGTGGTGCTACATGCACACTGCGCAATTTATGATTTACTGCTTATGTGATTCCTGCGCAAATGTTCTACCTGCACCTCTGAATGTGTTTTAATGTTTCATGTGCAATTGTTTGTTATTACCTTTGCTAAAAGTGACCTGCTTAGAGGAATGTTTGTTTTACCTTTGCTAAAAGTGACCTGCTTAGGTAATTGTTTATGGTTTTATCCCCTTCGCTAAAAGTGACCTGCTTAGAGGATTGTTGATGTTTTATTGCCTTGGCTAAATGTGACTTGCTTAGGTGATTATTTTAGGTTTCCTTCCCTTTGCTAAATGTGACTTGCTTAGGTGATGGTTTTCCTTCCATAGGTCCTGATGATAAGGTCCTAGTTCCCTGCGTGATTTCCCTACAGTGTTTAGGGTGGCGTAGGAGGTATTTACCCTTTACCAGTAGTTACTGGTTGTATGCTACATTTACTATTTCTGTGTTACAGTCATTATATGTTTATGTGCTAAGTGTTATACCTACAAGTGCTATTTCTAAAAGTGCATTCCCCTGACAGTGGTCCAGGTGACCCTGTCCTGTACATAATCCCTTGTAAATCTTGCCCGTGCCCTTTGGCACATTGTAAAGTGTGTGTGTTATCTAATGTGTTTTTATTATTATAATACAAAGGCTATTTTTGATATAACCTTGTGTGGAGTTTCCTTTGTGGTGGGCCTAGGGTGTTGTCGCTGGGGTGCGCGCGCAAACGCTTTACACATCGCCTCTGAGATTAGCCTTGCTGCTCGCGTCACGTTACCTAGAGGGTGAGCAGGGGTTATCTTGGTGTGTGACTCCCTTGCCCTGACCTTAGAAATGGCGATCCCTGACTGACTTTGGTGTGAGCCTTGGCCGACCGGGGGTCCCGTTTCTAACACTTAGTAACTCAAGTTTTGTCAAGGGTACATAAATGAAGACGCGTTGTAGCGCTCCATTTGTGTCAGCTCTGGGGTGGACCTCTCTCATGGGGAACTGGCGTGTTTGAGGGAGTCTATTAGTTGATCCACACGTATTATTGAAAGATTTATATTCAGTCTTTTTCTGGTATTTCTGTCTAAAATCTATAAATGTGTTGAGAAAAACTGAACTATTGTGGAGGAACATGTTATCAGCGCAGTCAGACAGAAAATCTTCGAGTCTTGAATCATGTTTAAAATGAGTGTCATTGAGTGTGATGAGATGTTGTACCATGTAGAGACTTGATAATCTTTGATGTGAGCGTGGTAATGCTAGAAAAAAGCTGGGCTATGAGATCATTGTCATATATCTTATATTGAGAGAAGGCAGAGGGTGTTGAATTACTGGAACCTCATATGGAGGTGGAGTATCTAAGAGGAAATTGGTGAAAGTATCCTCTGGTAGTGGGGCTGTAGGCTGTGCTGATGCAATGTTAATGTTTTCAGGTGCAGATGGCAATACATGATAAAAACCAGTAGAAATGGCTGATTGTTCCCTTTTATTCCTTTCACTAACTACTTCTTTCCCTATTTCTTGTAACTGTTCTTTCTTGGCCTGCTCTGACATTCTCTTACCCTTTTCAACTTTATGCAATTCCTTCTGTTGCCTCCTATGGGCTTCTTTTCTCCATAACTCTACTGAGTCACTCTGTGACTGGCGGACTCTCTTTTTCTTCCATAACTGTTCCTCTAATTTTATAATACATTCCATGTCAAAAGTACCATTTTCAGGCCATCTATATCTGTGTTCTAGGTCTTTAGTATAATCCACCCATAAATCACAATAAATAAGTGCACCGACACCATGTTTTGCATACATGAAGTGTCCTGGAGTATCCCGAGGAGGAAGGGGAATTTCCTTCTCAAGAATACTCCTTTTGGTTGCCATCTTACGTATTTTCGAGAAAATAGGCATGATGGCAAGACTTTCAAAGATTTTAGAAGTGAGAAAAACACAAACAGAACAAATATCTTTACCGTACCCACGAAAGAGGTGAGTCCGTCTTTTATACTAGTTTAGTAGTCCTCACAAAATAAGTGAGAAACCCACAAAAACATGTATCTTTACCGTGCCCACAAGGTAGTGAGTCCGTCTTTTATACTAGTTTTAGTAGTCCTCACCAAAGATAGGTGAGAAACCAACAAAACGCGTATCTTTACCGCCCCCACAAAAGCTGTGGGTTCGTCTTTATACTTTTCAGCAGTACTCACCGAAAAATAACTGGAAGGCCTCTTGAAGATTTTGGAAAAAACGCGGCACGCAGTTTCAAGGTGGGATTTGTAGAACCTCGGACTCGTCTGCTTCGCAGGTTGGGCTTTGGTTCAGGACGTTCCGCTATTTCCTCACCGCCTCGTGTGGATGCTGGGCCGCAGTCGGTCCCCCTCTTCGCCTCGAGGGAGTTAGCGGGAATTCCCCGCGTTGTGCACTTTTGAAGTCCGTCAACGGTCAGGAGGGGACAGTACCGGGTCCAATATCGCCGGCGCGTGGGGTAAAGGGAATGTCCCTGTTCCGGGCGCCAATTAATGTGGTAAATTAAATTTACTTATTACCTCATTTCTGAATTTCTATGCTTAATAAATCATAATTTCTTGTCAATGCAAAGCGAGGAGTCCGTGGTGCTCAAATGAAGGAGGAGGAGACCAATAACTCGAGTTAAGGGGAGCGCTTCCAGCGCCAAGCGGGCACAGGAGCAATCTCTCAAGTCTCTCTCTTGAAGTGGGTGTCTTTATTTTCAACAGCAGGACATTTATACAGTCTTGGTCATGAGGCAAAATAGAGGAACAAACAGGTCATGGCAGATAGAGGAACAAAAATTAGCAAGAGGAGCAGATTGTGAAGAAATGGGGGCGTGTCTTAGGCTTCGTGAGGGGACTTGCGATGTGAAATAGTCTGACAGTTGGAAGGGGGAGGCTTCCTCATTTGGGGTTTGTGCTCGTGTTTCATGTCAAAAAGAGGAACTATCTTGTGTAAAACAGAGACCATCTGCTCTCTGGCTTGCAGTAACTATTTCTTAAAACAGGAACTATCTGCTGGTTCTGGGAATTGGCTGAAACACAGGAAGGGGTGGTCAATGAACTAAGATGCCAGGTGCAGGGTGTCTTACAGTTAAGAACAGGAAATATCTGCTGCTGGCTCCCAGAATTGGCAGAACCACAGAAATGTGTGTGTTCACAGTGTACAACCTTGTGCTTCCTCTATTAGTTGGGGTGGTTTCAGGGCCTAACCTCGTGCTTCCTCTTTCAGTTGGGGGTGGTCACAGGGCAGTTGGTGTGACAGGCTGAGTTACCAACAATGGACAGGATGTGGCTGAGTCTCTGGCACAACTGGGGGAGGGCACACAGGCAGGCTTCTTGGAATTGGCTCGACCACAAGGAGCAGGGGGTTGTGCAAGATTCAATGGGGATGTGAAGGACAGTTTTCAGACAAGTTTGCTGAGAGCATGTCACACACAAAATGGGTGTTTGTCTGAGAAAAATGGCTGTCAGGCAGAAACAGGGAAATGATGGGGCACAATTGTCAATTTTATTTCCACAACAACATGGCCCTTATTATTGCAAAACTTGGTAGTTGTTGCCTCCCTCCGTCATTACTGTAGGGACCGGGCCTCATCCATTTTTGTACTAATCTAGCCCCCCATTTTTGGACATCACTTTTCCATTATAGGTTCACTACCCCTAGAGCCATCCTTCACTAGCGTAGCCATCCTTCACTAGGAGCTTAGCCCACTCCCCGGGACTAGGTTTCCAGACCTCCAAGAGTCAGCTATAAGTGTGCTCTCTTCTTTCATTGTTATTCTCAGCTATCACCTCTTTGGTACTTTATATTCCTGGGTCCAGTCTTAGTAACACCCTAATAGTATTTCAGTTCTACACTCGGGTGTTTACTCATTTCTACACTATACTTTGGTGTTTCCGTTTCCTAATCTTTTATCTATTCATCTCTTTAATCTGCATGACCATTTTCTTCACATCTCTGTCTGGCAACTTATTTGAGCAGAACTTTATCACTGATCAAGTTCTCATAAGCTCAGTGCAACTTAGCTTAATTGTTCACAGCCATATAGAAAATCTCTATAATGGTAATGTATCTTATAAATTATGTATTATGAACATTGTAAATATACATTCTTGATTCACTCTATAGGATTAATTGTTGTGGCATTCCTGAAGAAGGCACGTCCCATGCCGAAACGCGCGTAGAAACCATCAGCCACAGTATATCAACAGCTCCTTTCTCTCCTTGGTTTTAACAAAAAAACTTTTTGCTTATATTAATTGTTGTGTACTATTGCTGTGATTGTATTAATTGTCTCCGCTGTGTTTGTTATTCATTTAAGTACCTGCCGTTTGTTATTTTGGTCATTACAATTAACCTTGATGCATAAACCATGTCATATATATTCATGTCTGTATATTTTTATGTCATGTTTGAAAAATAATCCTTTTTTAAAAAACTATCAATAAAAATAATTTTATATATGTCCTAATAGCAGATTGTTATTTGCACTGAGCTTGGGCTATCCCCCTTAATATGCTGAACATATTGATGTAATATTGTTTGTAGTTTGCTGCCTAGGAAAGTTCTTCTAATTGGTTTATTGCCCTGTCCTAGGAGCTTTATAGCTATACAGGGGGTCCTTGTTTTTCACATTGTTCCTCCTCCTCTCCTGAGCAGTCAGTAGTCACATCCTCCACGCAATCACATTTACTGCAGCCATTGTGGAAATCTCTGAAGCAATCTGGACCAGGTTTTATAGTTTGCACACAGTTACCACCTGAAACGAATCAGTGCAAAATTGCATGTGTGGACGTTTTTGGAACTACTCACTAATTGCGACAGCCTTCGAACATAAGCTGTGCGAGTCACAAATACTGATTCTGTATTTGCGAATCGCAAATATCGGTCACAAAAAATAGTGATTCGTAAATCGGTTGAATAGCTATTTTTGGTTAGAAAATGGCTTTGTAAAACGCCACTTTTTTGGTCGCTAACCTATTTGTGACTGATTTATAAATCGCAAATCCTTCGTACATCTATCCCATAGTGATCAATACACCTAGCAGGTAACATGTCCGAACAGTACACCCCAACATGTACTGATGAACAAGTCAGCAAACTATTAGAAAGACTGTCTTTTGTTAATACAAACTCCTAATAACCAATGTGAAGAATCACTCTGAATCAGACAATCTGATAAGACATAAAAAAACACTCCTGTTCAATACTTCCCGCCAAGTTGTCATTTATTTATTTATAAAGTTTTATATAGCGCGAAAAAGATCCTGAAGGATATCAGAGCACTTTACAAAGGAAGAAAGGAAGGACATAAATCCAATATCGCCAAGATTACACAACAGGAATACCAGCATACTTTCCAGACAAATAATCACAAAAGAATCCCAAACAACTGAATTGAGAGTAGTAGCAAAAACAGGTATGTAGCAGACTACGAAGGAGGTACACAATGCGGAAAAGAAGAGCACAGCTCCAATATCAACATTAAGTAGTAATGCACAACAGGTATACACGCTTGTTTCCCAAACAAGAGAATCAAGGAAAGTAATACGATAAGCATGAATATAACCGGCTACGAAGGGGGACATACAATGTGATAAAGAAGACCAGCATCACATGAGGGTACAATGGTTATAGGAACAATGATTTTGAGCAAGTGATCCCGGCCCAAGTTAAGGTAAGTATTTGTTCATTAAGAATCTTTTGGCTTCCAGTTTGAAAGCAGTTGTTGAGGAGATTCTGCGTACTTACAGTGAAGAGAGTTCCAAATCTTTGGGGCGGCGCCGGAGAAGGCTCGGAGACCGGTTCTCTTTTTGCTAGGGATAGGTGGTTTCAGGAGAAGAGTGAAAGCACTTCTTGAGGCTTTCCCACCGCAGGATAATTAAAGCTTTTGCACTAGGTACCTGGGTGTTTTGAAATGCAGGGCTTTGTGCGCCAGAAAGGCAATCTTTAACTGAATTCAAGCTTCATAGGGCAATCATTTAAGAGATTTTAGGATTGGGGATATGTGCTCACTTCATTTGGTACCAGTGACCAGTCTGGCTGCAGCGTTCAGTGATGCCCTTAGGGGAGTCAGAGTGTATTTTGGAAGGCCACAGAGTGTAGCTCTGCCGTAGTCCAGCCTCGGCAGGACCAGTGCTTGTACCACCTACTTGAAGTCCTTTTGTGGAAGGAATGGCTTGATGTTTCTGAGAGTCCTCATCAAGAGATTAGCTCCCTTACACACATTGCTAATATGATTTTTCATATTCAGGTGTTTGTCCCGGGTGATTCCGAGAGATTTGGCTGAGTCCATGATGAGAGGGGTGCAATTAAAAGCAGTGAGGTGATTCAGCCAAGGGTCCAGCTTGGGGATGTGGTTAGGGGTAGAGATTAAAAGGAATTCAGTTTTGGAGGTGTTGAGCAGTAGATGGTTCTCTGTTAACCAATTTTGCGTAGTAATTAGGGTAGTGTTGAGTGAGATAATGTTTTCTGGGGATGAGATTTTCAAATAAAGTTGTGTGTTATCCGTGTACATATGGTAGAGAATGTTCGTGGAATTTAGAGAGTTAGCTAGTGGTTCCAAGAACAGCTTGAAGAGGATAGGAGATAGGGCGGGGTCTTGAGGGACACCCATGAGTACTGAAGAGGGCTGAGAGAGGGAGTGGTTTGCCTTGATTCTTTGTGATCTGTGGTGAAGGAAGGACGAGAACCATTGTAACACCCAACCTGAGAAACCCATCCTGTTCTTCAGAATGGATAGAAGGCTGTCGTGATTAACCGTGTTGAAAGCGGAAGAAAGGTCAAGAAGTAATAGGAGGCAGGAATCATTTTGGTCAAGCATTTTTAAGATGTCACCCATAACATGCATGAGAGCCGATTCGGTACTGTGTCCCTTCCGGAAGCCATATTGATGTTGGTCTAGGAGTTGGAAATTCTCTATCTGAGCACAGAGTTGGGATTGTATGCATTTTTCAAGTAGTTTGGCTAATGTGGGGATGTTGGAGATATGGCAGAAATATTAAGGTCAGTTTTATCTGTGTTAGGTTTTCTTAGTATGGGTGATACCTGCGCTGCTTTTAGGCAGTCTGGGATCGTGCCTTGTGACAGAGAAGCGTTTACAATCCTTGTCCAGGTGGGGATGAGTACAGTCTTGATTTCTTTGAAGATGGCCGGTGGCAGCGGGTCACTTAAGTGGTTAGATGGATTGATGTTCTGAAGAATCTTATTGATGTCTTGGGTAAAGGTGCCCCAAGTCGCATTGTTCATGGTGTTCAGGCTGATTAGTTTGCGCTTTTCTGAGAGGTCAGGGGGTGGTGCGGACCCGGGGGATGGCAATAGGGCCTTCTTAGTAGCGGATTCAATGATGAGTAGCCTTGATTTCTCTGTGAAGAAAGCAGCAAGATCATGGCAAGAAGTTGGGCTGCCTCCGGAGTCAGAGTTATTTGGGCCTACCACTGATTGCTGCTTGACCAACTCGAAAAGTTTCTTGGGACGGTTTGCAGCTTGATCAACTTGATGTCTGAAGTAATCTGCCTTAGCGTTCTTGATTTGTTTGCTGTAAAAGCTTCTCACATCTCTAAGGAGTTTTAGTTGTTCCAAGGAGGGATTGGATCTCCAGAAACGTTCAGCTGACCTAAGGTTGCAGTGCCCTGTGTTTAAATTGTTGTTGGACCATGGTTTGGATATTTGTGTTGAGATATTTTTTTGTTGGAGCGATGTTGGAGATGGTCGAGTTGTAGAAGTCAGTGAGTAACTGAACATCGATCAAGTCTGCTTGGGTGGTGAGGACAGATTTATAGTGTCATGGAATATTTAAGAGCCAAGACAATATTGTGGGACTGTAAATCGGAAATATTCCGTTTATTGTCATAGAGGATCCACGATATAGGACTGTCTTTAGATACATCTTCACCAAATTGCTCATGTTGGCTTTTATTAGAGGAATAGCTTCTTACAGCAAGGCAAGAATTCAGGAGATATACCCTCACCTCTGTGATGCTGGCTGTCAACCAGAGACCAGCTCAGATTGCACAGGTGTCCATTAAGTACTTTACAGCCCACTCCCTTCATTGGTGAAAGGGAACTTTGAACTGGAACAAAAAGTGAGTCAGTGGCTGCCACTTTTATACATTCACAGCAAACAAGTGATGTTCATGTTCTGTCTACACTTTCAGAACCAGTTTGGGCTGGTTCTTCTTTCAAGTTGTCTTTCCAGGCCGTTCTCCAGACAAAGCCTTTGTGTTGAGTGATACTCTACACAGTATGGTAGTCTCCACCCTGAAGTACCTACAACAGAGGCACAAAGAAGTGTGGGCTATCTGCACCTGGCTACCAACAACCAGGCTGAACAGAGATCGGGCAGAGACAAAAGGCTGGCCTCGCTTAAGTGGTCCCTTTCACCTTAACATCAGAGACAGCAGTATCATACTTCACCCCACCATCTACCAAATGGTAGTGCTATAGGAAGGCTAATCAGCAGCCCCTATCAGCTAAGGCTAAATGGATTTCTAAAATAGCCTTGTCTCCACTGTCCCCACTTTACTCTCTCTGTCTAATCCATCCATCTTCACAAACGTCAACAAGACACTTCTGCTGTCTGGAAAAACAACCTCACCCCCGTCTTGTGCACAAGAACAGGTCAGGGGCTTCAAAATTTTAACCTACAGGCCTCCATTACTCTGGCTCACTCATACACACGGATCATGTGCCACACAGGCCACATATATAAACATTTACAACATACAATTGGGAAGTTAGCATTAGGATCTGGGGTTAGTGGAGAGAGGTAGAACTTTACATGAGATTAAAAATTCTGGTAACAACTATGGATTAATAAATCAGGGTGCATTTCCACCACCACTCTTTGCACTAAAGCTACGACAGGGACAGTAGTCCACTGTCCGTAAATTGGTGTGCTCCGACAGGTCACAGGACCGGTCGAGGTCCTCACTCATGCCAAGGGATAGGTCTAGACCTTTGTACAAACACTAGGTGAAACGCCAGGGTCAAAATCAAAAACATGGATACTAGATGCTCGCAGTTGTGCACTTAAGGCATGAGAACACCACTGTACGCATAACTGTCCCAACAATAATGCACCAAAACCTAATACTACAATAAGTAAGCGAAATCAGCCACAAGGATTCTAGTATGGGTGTTGCGTGATTATAGTTAGGGATTCTAATTTGATGGCATTATGTTTTTCTTACATTTTAACATGTATTCATTCATATTTATTTTTGCTGATTATTTCTGCATTTGCCCATATTTATTTTGTTATAAAATAAACGTGCTACTAAATTCACACATGGATGTGCGATGGGTTTTACACTTACTCATAAGCAATATCTGCCTGCATAAATATTAGCATTGTAGGACAAACCCCAGGAGAAATAGATGATTTTCTATATGTATTTATTTTTAAAAATCAATATAAATGGAAAACTGGGAGACTTCATTAGCATCACACACAATATGACAAGGTGAAATGATGGTACAGATGTGAGCTTAATATGACATGAATTCCTGGTTCAGTAGCCCGTAGTTAAGTACAACTGGGTCCCATTATTAAAATGTTTTTTCAAGACTTCAAAGTGCAAAAAAGAGAAAACACCCATTCCATTTAGTAGTAGTGGCATAGTTAATTAAAGCTCAAATCCACTTGGTCAGTTTACCTGAAGCATCAGGCACTCGGAAATCTTTAGCACGAAGGAAGCCAGCGGACCAGAGCAGCGTGGGCGGTTCTGCTCCTGGTTCACAGGAGTGGCACAGGCAGGCACCCCCTCCTGGTTCACAGGAGCGACACAGGCAGGCGCCCCCCTCCTGGTTCACAGGAGCGGCACAGGCAGGCGTCCACTCCTGGTTCACAGGAGCGGCACAGGTAGGCGCCCCCTGCTGGTGCACAGGATCGGCACAGGCAGGCGCCCCCTCCTGGTGCACAGGAGCGGCACAGGCAGGCGCCCCCTCCTGGTTCACAGGAGCGGCACAGGCAGGCGCCCCCTGCTGGTGCACAGGAGCGGTACAGGCAGGCACAGGAGCACAGGAGCGGCACAGGCAGGCGCCCCCTCCTGGTGCACAGGAGCGGCACAGGCAGGCGCCCCCTCCTCTTTTTGTCATGGACTGCCACCAGAAATTAAAATGTACATGTGCATTCAACTGTCACTTTATGCTATGTGTTGGACTCTCCTTTTGTATGAGAAAAACACAAAAATGCCTGAACCACCATTATTTTAAACATAATTAAATATGCCAAATAACCAATTGTCTAATTTGACCAGGTAGATTTATTTATACCAATTTTTTGTCTAGTATTTCAAATTTTTATAGAAACATTTTAAGCAGATAGGAACACTGTACATTCATATATTTACACTATTAAACAATACAATTTTCAAACAAAAAATGACAAAACAAAAAATCATTAGAAAAAATACATTCTAGCATCCTACATAAAACACAAGACTAATCAACAAGACAATACATCATATAATCATGTGCCTAGGAGATTTAAAGTTTAAACCAATTCAAAACTCAAGGAGTTGTCAATAAATGACCGCTATTTAGACCAGCAATTGCTGGTTTTACTGCATTTGATTTAGCGAAAAAGTACTCCTTTTGTAAATGCCGACGCGTTTCGATTCTAGGACACCAGTTCCTGGGATCTCTTCAGGGCGTAGTCATTATATCAGATGATTTCCAAAAGAAGTGGGAGCTGCAGAATACATTCTTATGATAACACGAGTCTTGTCTCGTGAGAGGGCAAACTGGAGAATCTTCCTTGTCTATTTGGTAACTGTCTCTGCGTTACGTGCAATGTGCCATTCTTATTGTGCATCTAGGCATTTTTGTGTTTTTTTCATTTAAATAGGGTCCAGCCTAACCACGTGTCCATAGGGGCCTATCTCCATAGTTTTTCAAAGGACTCTCCTTTTGTGGCACCAATATAGAAATCTATACAAAGCATCTAAATTGCCACACAACTAGCGTTATGTCTGTGTATTGCTAAATATAAAACCCATTCAACGTTAACGTCAAGGATGTGCTCAGTGTGGCAAGCATGGCTACCGATACGCAGAGAAGGCCATGATTGGACTAAGAATACTAGAAATATGCTGAGAAAAAAAAGCACTTCACCACTGAGTACAATCCAAGACTTTAGACCAATTCACATCACTTTTTGCACCAGTTCAAAGCCTTGATACATCTCACCGTGTGTTTACTGGTTGGGTGGTGCAATCTGACCAGCTGCGAATAGCTTTCAGTGCGTCAACTATGGTTGCTGATTGTGACGAAGTAGACTTCCCACGGACCTGTGTATACGGCTGCGGAATGAGTGGGTGTTTGCCTCTTGGTATGTGGCTTATGACACGACAACGTGTGTCACAGTGTGTAGAACATCTTGCTTGTGGTGCTGAATGCGCTCTAATGATATTTCGTGTACAATATATGAAAGAGAACCTGTTACCAAGCCCTCTTTTTCACAGTCTTTCTTCGCAGACAGCTCAGCTCTGAATGTGGCAGGCCCATTCTAGTCCTTCTAATCGTATCACCAGGGGCGGATTGGCAAGGCGGGCATTCGGGCATGGCGCGAAGGGCCGGTGCCTCAGTGCCCGCTGTGGGCCGTTTTTTTCTCCACTGTCCCAGTCCACAGAGAGTGGACTAGGAAAGGGGAGAAAAAAAAAACGGCCCACACAGTGCACGGAGACAGACAGAGAAAATGAAAGCAGCCTCGCTGTGCGGTTGGACAGCGATTGTCAGCTGTGGCCTCTCCTTCACCCCTGCCCTGCCAAGCAATCAAGCTGAGGCTGGGCTGGGGAGGGGTGATTGTTTGCAAGAATCGGCCTCCCTGGGGGCCAGGTGTTTCTCAGGCCTTTGAGCCATTTTCACCTCGGCCCCCCCTGGGGCCCAAGCAGCCCAGAAACGGTGTTAGTCTTAACACCTCGCCCACAGCCCTTCACATTCAGGGCATAGTGGGTGAGGAAGAATGGGTCTTGCTGTGGGGGCCAGGTGATGTTTGGAATTTTTTTATTTTATTTATTTATTTATGCGATTTCATATAGCGCGGACTTTACCCGAAGGTGTCAGAGCGCTTCACACTAGGAACAGCAATAATACATGAGGAGAAAAATTACAAGAGGACAAATTACAAAAGCAAACGTTAAGTTACATGAATCAAAAGTGACAATAGTGAGCAACCAAAATACATGAGGTAGCAATCGGTACATTACAGGAGGAAAAAGTGATATGTGTGCAGGTTACAAAAGCGTACAAAGTACAAGTAGAGGTATAATACTGCAATAAATGGCAGACACTCAAGCACAAGAACAAACGTTATGTAGGCAATGGTGGCACTTGTGCAAGTATCTAAAGCAAGCAAAAGTGAGAGGTAGCATACAGTGTGATACCAGAGAAAAGTGACGTTTGCAAGTTACAAAAGGGTACCATACACAGGTACAAGGGTAATACTACAGTAAATGGTAAACACTCAAACTGCCAGAACACACTGGGAAGGCACTTCCCATGCTCCAGCTTCACCTCAGCCTCCCCCCTGGCTACCTGGCTACCTTGGATGACCCAGAAAGCTGTGTTTTGTGCTCCCCTGCCAGGACATTTTCCCGAGGCCTAGAGGGCTGATTAATTTACTAATTGCAGGGGCCTTACCTCTGTTCATGTGCTCCTGAGCTGAAGGTCTGAGGAGGGCTAAGTAGGTTAGTAATAGCAGGGGCTTTGCTGCTTTTCCGGTGCTCCTGTGCTGGAGGGCTGGAATAATTTTGTGACAGAAAGGGGCCTTGCTATTTTTTTTAGTTGCTCAGCATGTAGGCCATTGTCACCTTGGCCCTGTGTCCTGTGCAAGAACAGTACCCTCCCACTTTCATTCCTTGTCTGTGCAAATGGTGTTTCATGAAAGGGCACGCCCCTTGAATGTGGGCCACGCCCCTTAAATATGGGCCACGCCTCTTGAATGTGGGCCACTTTTTTCGTCAGTGCCCGGGCCGAATTGTGATCCCACTCTGACCCTGCGTATCACACTTGGGCTCCAGATTACAACAACAAGCAGGGGTGCGTGCCGCGGGGGTTTTGGAAGGTGGGGCTTGTTGTTCAAACTTGTGATGTGCACTGAGGTCTAAAGTTTTCACATTTCTAGGGCATGAAATCTAGCTAGCATATTTGATGGCTTCACAGGAAGTGATATCACAATCTTTGACATCAATGGTGACACTATAAATTATATCAGTGAAATGATACCAAGATTAAATACATGTTTAATAAATCAAACAAACCAGTTGCAAGCCTAGAATGCAGTGGAGCAGCACTCTGAGGTGTCCAAACTGGCCCCTTCCATCGAGTTAATGAGTGTCCGTTGAAGTTGGATGGCTTCCCGGAGGGTCTGCAGCGCCCAAAAGCTGTTCTGTACACAGTGGCGCTCTAAACAGAGCAGCATTTGGATTAGAGGTTCAATCTGTCTCCTCCCGTGTGTCATTTCGGCTCCTGTGAGTGAGAGCTTGAACTTGCGGTCTCTGTGTGCAATCATATTAACATTTGGGAACAATCAAGAGGAGAGATTGAGAGGAAAGAAATATTGGGTGACTTTAATCCCCCAATTAACTTTCATTTGAGTAAAGGTCATTTTAAGGATGAGAAGGTTTTTGAAATGATGAGCCTCTTATCTATGTCGGGAGTGTTGCTGTGTTTGTATGCGACTTGCTGAACCTATTTTGCCAGGGCCCTTCTCCGACAGCCACTGCAGCCTGCACCACGGATTGCCACCGTCAGCGCGGCCACAGACAGTACCAACATAACATCTAACCATCGCACTCCTGCAAGTGTGACAATCCAGACCATTTCAGGCCATACCAAAGCTATAATAATGGCATGAGAGGCTTTATTAATTTTCAGTACGATTTTCCTTAATAAAGACGGTTGTTGTGCTCATCTCAAAATTAAACAGACAGCGCCACCATGTGGTCGACTGTCACTAGACTCCACAATTGTGAAGAGGGGCAGGGTTAAAATGTTCATAGAAACTCTCTCTCGCATAAAACTTTATTTCGGAACACTTGGCCATAAAAGCACAATTAAAATACCAATTTAAAATACAATTTGGTATGTATAATTAAGAAAGAGTAAAAGAGAAGATCAATGTTCCTCATTCTGGGGCTGCTTTTCCACACATCAGCCATCTTTATAAACAGGGTATAAAGTGTTTGTGCAATGTACATTAAAAAGCTATTTCGAAGGGACATTTTTGCTCCATTGTGTATTACAGTTTAAAATTACGATGCACATAAGATAATAACAAATAAACAGAGGGGCAATACATTTACTCAGCCATCATATTTACCCCTACTTAGCAGCATAGGAATTAGCTAAAGCCGAAACCTTGAGGGGCAACGATCTGTATAACATTTAGTATGGGCGAGTGTCGGTCATTAAAAGAAGTTCAGTCATTTTTACAAAAGCAAGAAAATGCAGTATGTAAGAGAATCAACAATAAGGAGATTAAAACAGGAGGAGTCATGGACTATCGCCATTCCTATTAGCAATCTTTGTTAGGATGGCTCTAGGAGTGCACCACATGGTAAATACAAAGCGTGGAATTGAAAACACTATAGGCATATGTGTATCAGATTTTAATATCCTGTGCATATCGCGATGAGCGTCTAAACCCCAGGTTCCTACAAAGTTGAAGTAACCATTGCAACCTTGCCATCCTATAGCCCTGGCAGAAAAATACCACATGAAGCTCCGTCTCGTCTGTGTGATTGCACGCAGGACACTTCCCATTGGTGGAGCCATCCCATTTTTTTGTGAATGAGCACAGCGGAAGGACGCCATATCTAAATTGTAAATAGAGCTTCATGGCGAGGAGCGGCTGTATGTCATCCAACACAGATTCTAGAGTGTATCTAGTTTTTACTTCCAGAAATTCAGCAGTCAGTCGACCCGCTGAAGGCCTCCTCTCGAGCTGGGTGAGTTTGTGATCTCTATAACTCTCTACCAGGACCTTTCTGGAAGTCATTTGGGAGATTTCTTCTGCTTTGTTCCACAGACTACCCCTTCCCAGGCCCTCACATGTTTTCTTGATGTACAACAACCATGGCAGCTTGCCTGCACCTCGCAGCCCCATGACGTCAGTCAGTTCTTCCCTGTATGGGGCTAATTCAGGGGTGCACTGTAGGAGAGTAGGATCTGCTTCCCATGGTTACCCCCACTTTTTGCTGTGCTTCACTGGTTTTTCGACTTTAGTCTGGCTGTGGCCCTGCTAATCAGGACCAAAGCCTAGCTGTTCTCTCTCTAAATTGATACCATGCACTTTAGGTACATACCAAATTGGTTACTGAGTTACCTGGTGAGCCCCTAGTATATGGTACCTTAGGTACCAAGGGCATAGGTACCCCAGGGCCTACCAGGGGCTGAAGCATGTATTATGCCACCCCTGGGAAGCCTTCCAATATGGCACCACAGGTCTGCACTCACAGCCTAGGTAAGGTGGTGTAAGCACCCCTTACTTAGATATAGGATACCTATATTACCTATAAATATAGACACATATTAACTTATAAGTCACTCCTATGGCAGGCCTTGAAAATCCTGAACACAGAGTGCTTGGTTTTGTGTGAGAGGGTGCCCTAGCATGAGCTGAGCCCCTCTGCAGCTTTCGGAAATCCTTCCTTATAGCTGTTCTATGATATAGCCATACCGTATACTCTTAAGTGCATTATAATCCTCGCGGCTAATGCTAACTTTGGTTTGGCTTTATCAAAACATGTTGTGTTTGGAATACTACCCCTCCCCCCCCCACCAGTTCTGGTGGTGGGGGTAGCATTCCACCCTTCTGGAGGGAGAAGACATGTACACACTGGTATACCCGGTTAAGGTTAAACAGAGCCTCAGCATCACAAAATGGATGCTCCTGCCACAGAAACAAGTCTGACATTCTGCTGCTGGACGAAACTCCGGCAGGAGAATCCTGGACAATAGGTTTCCTGTGCAGGGAGGTGCTAGCACCACCCCAAACAGACTTTAATATATTGGGGCAGGGTGGGTTGCATCCAGTAAATGCTTTTCAGACATTGTCTAGGGCACACAAGGTGCTCCATGCATGTCCCAGTTCAAACCGGTTGCTGGGGCACTCAGCCCTAGCTCTGGCTCGAAACTGGACAAAGGGGAAGGGGTGTAACCACCCCCTCCACAGGTCCTCCCATAGGTGGGACCTTAGAGTTAGTCCATCCCCTAAACTTAGTATAAGTATTGGAACCCAGTACCTAGGACTTTAGATTACCCTGGACGAAACCCTGCAACATATATCTTCGACCTTCAACATTCCATATTGACTGGAAAACATAAGAAATCTCCCTTGGAGTCAAGGAATGACCCCCCCTGTTCAAACAGGCACCTAAGAAGATCTTGCTGGTCTGCATTTTCAAGGCTCCCGCCAGATCCTGAAGAATCTGCGACACAGGACACGGACTTCCAGACATCTCTGAGGCTGACACGAGATCCCAGCAAAGCTGAGACCCACAGCCGACACGAGCGACGTCGGACCGGAACTCCTGGACATCCTGCAATTTTGCACCTGCACCTACTTCCCGAAGTTTCCAGAAGTTGTGCATTGGGGTACTTGAAGTCCCTGTACTGAGCACCTTTTGCACCAAAGCTGAGAGGCCAGCACTCCACGAATGACCCTTGAGTCTCCTTTCTTCACCGCAGCTTGAGGCTCCTTTGCAATCCCTAGTCCGTTGGCTAGTGGGTCCCCATGAAGAACAATCCTTTGTTTCTTGAGCTTTCCTGGTTGCTCCAGATGTGCTCTAACTCCCCTCCAAAGGGAGAGTCACTCAGACCTTGCGGGTCTGCACCGAAGCCAATCTTGTCATTTTGCGTGGGTTGCTGTTGCCAAGGTTTGTTGGGTCCAATCCGGATTCTGACACTGCAGCACTCAACATCCTTTGTGGGACAGCTTGAATCCAGCTCCTGGTCATCATCGACCCCTCCTGGTCCTCGTGACTAAAGAGTCAAGCTTCACCTACTACACCTGAAAACACCCAACATTGGCTGGCATCTTCCTGTTGCCATCCTGGTCACTGCCTAGTGACCCAGACTCTGTCCCTTCTGCCTTCAGGTTCTTCAGATCTCCGATCCAACCTTGGATCCACTGGACACTTTTCCTCTGGTCGCCTGCAGCACTTCTTCACAGCTCTCCATTGGAATCGACGACGAAACCTGACACCAAAAGACACATATGCAACCGGCTTCCGTGGGTGAGGTAACAAGAGTACTACGGTGCTCCCATGGATCTTGACTCTTGAAGTGTCTAAGTCTGAAAGGGTTCCATCGTAGTTGTAACTTGTATTTCCTCCGTAGAAGTCAATAGGAAACACACAACTGTGTTTAGACACTGCACGCGTCCCCGAAGGGCCTCATGCGTCCCTACCTTGGGTGGTTCCTGGTTGCCCCAGGGGGTCTACAGGCCCTGGCCTAGCTTCTATCTCTCACATGGTTCTTATACCACTATGTTAGTATAGGTTTGTAAAGCCCCTAGGGCATAACGTATACTCTGCTATTACTGTGTGCTATTTAAAGTCCTTGTATTGTACTTTTGTCTCTAGCCTCATAAAGAGACTAGGGGGGTTGTGTTTAGAATAAATACATATATATTTGATATATATCTTGTGTGGTGTACTTTCATTTCGTCATTCAAGAGATTAAAGACTGGTAAAACAAGCTGCTTTACATTCCTTCAAGACTTAGCCTGAAGGCTGCTCTCCACAGCTACCACAAGGATAGCTTTCTATAAAGGTTGTCTAAACCTACCATCAATAAGGGTAATTTGGACTGGTGCAGGGTGCCCACTAGAATAGTGGACATCATATGCCAGGCCAACTTCTCACATTGGTGTGCAGCGTGTGGGATTCCAGCATGCATTGTGTTACCAGATAATCTTAAGAATATCAATATCACACTGACCGGGCTTTGCTCTGTCGGTGTGCTGCTGGGCCGGGCTTTGCTACGCCGCCTTGTTGTTGGGCCGGGCTTTGCTCCGCCGACTCTGGCGATATTGTTGGGGGTCGCTCTGTTGCTCCCCCCCCCTACTAGACACCTGAGGGGCCGTACTCTGCCGGACTACATTACCCAAGTCTCCCGGGAGCAGCGAGGATGCCGCACACGGCAAGCACCAGCGCCAGGAGGCGCATAAAGCTCTGTTGGGGGCCGAGCTTTTTGGGAACATCAAACACTGACCGGGCTTTGCTCCGTCTGTGTGCTGCTGGGCCTGGTTTTGCTCCGCCGCCTTGTTGTTGGGCCGGGCTTTGCTCCGCCGACTCTGACGATATTGTTGGGGGTCGCTCTGTTGCTCCCCCCCTGCTGGACACCTGAGGGGCCGGACCCTGCCGGACTACATTACCCAAGTCTCCAGGGAGCGGCAAGGACGCCGCACACGTCAAGCACCAGCGCCAGGAGGCGCATAAAGCTCTGTTGGGATCCTCGCCCCGCGAGACGTGTGCGGGACGCGCCGGGCTAAGCCCGGGCAAAGGCCGGGCCGTCTGTGGCCGTCAGAGGCCAGAGGAGGACGGGCTGGGCCACCCCCCTTGAGTTCTTCTCTTAGTTCCACCCCTGCACCCAGCAATATCCAGACAGTACGAGTGCGTGGATGAAAACAGACACTGGATTACGGAGGTGGGTCATTGACTTGTAATGTACTTGTGAAGGTATGAAGAGTTGATTACTTCATAAGCTCTCTGTAGTAGTGGGAGGAGGCACTCTTAACTTCTTGGGTGAGCTCTAAGGATACAAAGGTGCTAGTGAGACCTATTAGGTTCCATTCTACAATGGCCATCAAAGTGAAAACTCGATCTACCAAAGGCCAAGTTCATACCCCCTTACACCTCGTAAAACAGTGCTTGAGCCCAATGTATCATTATGCCAAAAAGCTTTAAAAGCTCAACCCACTGCTATTGACCTCAGGCTGAGGAAAGTCATTGGTGTAGTATCCGGGGAGATCGAGCGCACTGAGAGACGTTATTCTCTAACACCAACAACTGTTTTATCTACTCCCGAATGCGCCACTGATAACGAAAAATCGGTTGTTTCCCCACTCGTTACTTTGGAAATCTCGGCCGAGGATATTCCTTGTGCCCAGACGGTAGTGGATATAGAGCTAGTAACAGCCGTGGCTGACAATAAAATGCCAAACAGTAAAATTAAAAAAGCAGGGCCCAAGAAGTGCTACACTAGGAAAGTTAAACAAAGTGCCCCAATGCCTAGAACAACAGATACTGATGATGAAATTACCGAAGTAGTAGGGACACACCAGTCAGCCCCACCAGGGTGGATGGCTCAAGTAATAACAGATCTTCAAAAACACCTGAAACTTTTCATTGTAAGTCAGATTAAACCATTAATCAGTAGATTAGATAAAATTACACATGAACTGAATAAGCAGGGAAGGGCAAAGGGCCCCACTACAAATAACAACTCACCTGCTAATCCTGCCTCATTACATACTATTCCTGACCGGCTGTCCCCCTCTATCAATAACTGTGTTAGCAATGACCAATGCACGATTGAACAAGCTCATGTGCCTCTAAATCCCCCAATGCAGGTGGAGGTGGGTAATAATCAGAAAGTAGGGCATAAGGGCTCAGTTCAAGACCAAATTCAATGTATTACATCGCACACACAAAACAGGAACCCCCCAACCCTTAGATTGCCCGAGATACATAACACACGCCGAGTAACACACGGAAGAGCGACTAATTCCTTACCAAACATAAACTTACCCCCTGAAGCGTGCCCCTACGTAGTTGTTCTAGTGGGTGTACCAGAACTCAAGCCAGAGCAGAAAGAGTCGCACACAGAACTAAAAAATAAGATAATTAATTGGTTAAATCTGAATAGGCCTCTGCCCGGCAAGGAATGCGGGGAGATTCTTCATGTAAGAAGAGTAAACTGGATAGGTAGCAGGAGAAAAGATACGGCGGGCAATTGTATTATTGTGAATTTTAGGAACACTAGCCTAGTGGAATACATACTGGAAAATGGTAATATAAACCAGACTAGTACTATACGACCACTGCCACTAGGATACTTTTACCCAATACAGTGTGTCGCATATGGTCCAAGGCACATCTTTGGCAGAATGGGAAGGGCCCCAGACATGATCAGGGGAAGGAACCACACTCTTGAAAGTCTGGTTGCTAAAGAGCGGGGCTTGGCAGAATGGTCAAATAGATTCAGCCCCCTATTGTCCCTTGATGAAAATGACTGACTATACAGGTCAGGGGATCCCCATGAGCATATAGCAGAGAAGGAGGGGGCGGAACCTACCGATCAGGGAGTACTAGGGGATTATCAGCAGTGGGGGTTCGAAGATCTCTAATTATTGCAAAGTCAGAGGAAACAACGGGAAATCTCACCAATGAGGGACATTCCCAAGCTAGATAATTTGGGAGCACAGGTCGTACAAGGCTCTGCGGGAGGGCTAAAAATAATGTCCTGGAACATAGCAGGCCTAGCGGGGAAATTTGATAACATAGACTGGCGGAGTCAACTAAGTGGGTTCCAAATAATAAGCTTCCAGGAGACCTGGGCGGTTGACAGCACCCCCTTTCAAATACCGGGATACAAATGTTTCTTTGTACCAGCACAGGTAGCTAGATCAGGAAGGGCAATAGGAGGGCTATCATTATATGTAGATGTAAACCTAGAAGGAATCTGGACGCTCCCATCCTGGACAACGCATACTCTCCAGGCGGTGACATTTTCAGGGAATGGCCCGAGGTTGATGATATTTAACATCTACAACACAGGGCCGGTAAAAGGAACAAATGCTGTACTCCAGGAACTAGATTATAGACTTAATAAGGAACAAGAATGTAGGAAAGGGACGGCAGAACCAACTGTAATATTGATGGGTGACTTTAACTGTCATCTATGCCCAAACTTGCTGCTCCCAGTAACTGTTGATTGGTCTTCATGCCCGATTGAGACTGGCCCACATTTCGAACATAATCCTGAGGGGTTAGCACTCAGAAAATCATTAGACACACACGCCCTAGCACACACTATTGGCTTGGTTGTCCCGGGAAAAGAGGGGATCCTCACCCCAACTTCTAAAGGAAGAGGATGCTCCTCCTTTATAGACTACATTGTAGTATCCAGTTTTGCAAAAAACTGGATTACGGGGGTTCGGATTGACTGGAGCACCTTCAGTGACCATAACCCTTTAGTCCTGGAACTCATACTTGGAGGCTGCCCCAAGAGGAATAAACAAGTAGATACTATCCTGAGGGCAACTGACCAGGGGAGACGGCTCAGGTGGTCGAAAATAGATGCCTAGGCATTCTATAAATCACTAGCAGCCCGTCCCGACGTTGTCCGGGTATGAATTGCTGCGGGCCAGTAGTATATTGTTTTGTAGGATTTCGTTTTGATAGAATTTCTTATCTGTGACAGGCCTGTGAAACGCTCCAATTCACAGTGCACTGCTGATGCACTTAAGAGTGCGCGTTCAGTAGTGTGTGAACTCGAGTTTCCCTACTTTATTTTTCCTTGCAATATTATATCGCGACAACATGGCATGCGCACAATTTACATTACAGAAGAACACATTCATTTGTGGTAGGCACGGGGAGACAGAGCGATTTGCATGGAATCACAGGATGTTGAGCTGATGCCGAGATTCGAACGTAGCTCCCCAGCTCTAAAGTTCGCAATTCTAGAACTTGTGGCAGGAGGTGTGTCTAAAAGTGTATGTCGGTGCTGGCCATCAATGAGAGAGACCTGTGCATTTTTCAAATGGGTGGTGAAAAAATGTGAGTGTGCTGCTGGAAATGTGGGCCTCCGTGCCACCAATGAACTTACCGGGGGAGGGTAAACAGTCATTAGTCTGCAACTTTCTTTCCGCATACCATCACTCCGCATACTTTCATTACTAAAGTACCATGGCTCCGCAATGCCATTATAACGCATGGCATTACATTTTATATGCTTTTACTGCGCATACATTTACAACGAAATTTGTTGTAAATGCATGAATGGTAAAAGCATGTTTTTTTAATGTTTGGATAAGGTAAATATGGGTATAGGGGTATATGTTTTGGGGTACTGAGGTATATGTTTTGGGGTGTTTGGGTATTTTAAGGGTTCAGATATAGTTTTGGGTTATGGGGTACAGGGGTAGTTTTAGGGTTTAGGGATAGGTTTGGGTTTTGGAGTAAGGGGTATTTTTAGGGTTCAGGGGTAGGTTTGGGTTTTGGGGTGTAGGGGTATTTTAGGGTTCAGTGGTAGGTTTGGGTTTTGGGGTACAGGGGTATTTTTAGGGTTCAGGGCTAGGTTTGGGTTTTGGGGTACAGGGGTATTTTAGGGTTCAGGGGTGGGTTTGGGTGTTGGGGTACAGGGGTATTTTTAGGGTTCAGGGCTAGGTTTGGGTTTTGGGGTACAGGGGTATTTTTAGGGTTCAGGGGTAGGTTTTGGGTTTTGGGGTACAGGGGTATTTTGAGGGTTCAGGGGTAGGTTTGGGTTTTGGAGTACAGGGGTATTTATAGGGTTCAGGGCTAGGTTTGGGTTTTGGGGTACAGGGGTATTTTTAGGGTTTAGGGATAGGTTTGGGTTTTGGGGGACAGGGTATATTTATAGGGTTAAGATGGGTTAGTGTTTAAGGGTGTTAGGGTATTTTAAGAAGTAAGGGTGGGTTATGATTATGGGGTGCAGGGGTATTTAAAGGGAGCAGGGTGGGATTAGTACACGATATGAGACATGGCATGAAGGGCGGAACGTACCACACGCCCCCAGCGTTTGTCACGCCCCCAGCACACGCCCACAGCACAACGCAGACACGCCCACAAGGAACTACTTTGCTGGCACGGTTCTTTTACCTTTTAAATGTATATGGTGGGCGTCTGCATAGCCTATGTCCTTCTGCTACAACTGCTCTTTCCAACGCTGTATTGGGTGTTGTGATTGGTGCTGTGGTTCCTGAGATTACCCGCCTCAAAGGTTTGGGCTCTCTCTTTATTATATTAGTATAGATTAATAGTAAAGGGGAAAACTCAGATTGAAGAATGCCTAGATCCACTGATAGAGGGGCGATCCATGCTCAGTGCGTTTGGGTCTATAACCAACTTGGTTGAAGAATTAATGAAGGCAAAAGGTCCCAGGAAAATCAGAACTCAGCCAAGATGGTTTGATTCTAATTGCTCTCGTGCATTAAGAGATCTGAAATCTAGTCTTAAAGCCAACCCGCGGGATAAACTAAAAGTGGCCTTTCTCAGACATACCTACAAAACCGTGTTAATACAGAGAAAGGTTGCCCTTCAAGCTGAAGTGTGGGCTGACTTGAGGGAGGCCGGGGAGAAAAGGGATTTTACGGAATTCTGGAGGATAATTAATAGGCCATGCTTCCAGGACTCCAATGCCCCAGTGATTGGAACCAATATACTCCCGGAACAATGGGTGACACACTTTGAGGGACTCTATAATCACATTCATGATATGGTCTCAGAACGGGGCTGGGATGGAACTCGTAGTTCCGTAGTAGAATTCTCCATCACAGAAACAACTAAGGCAATTCAAGGTCTCACCCGAAATAAAGCCCCGGGCCCTGACGGTACCCCACCAGATTTGTATCTGAGCAATGTGGCCCTATGGGCCCCAATCCTGACGAGGGTCCTAAATGCAGCTGTTACAATTGGTATGCCCCGCTCGTGGTCTACAGCTATAATTGTCCCCATATATAAGAAGGGAAGTAGGGACAACCCTCAATGCTATAGACCGATATCGCTGATTGATGTCTCTGCCAAAATCCTGGGCCGGGTAGTATTGGACCGACTCATGGATTGGACAGAAGAGCATCATACTATAGCAGATACCCAGTATGGCTTTAGATCAGGAAAATCAACTAACGACCAGTGTCTTAATCTTTACTTGCTGGTCGCCAAATACACAAAAGCCAGTAATGAAACCATGTATCTGGGGTTTATGGACCTGGCTGCGGCGTTCGATAATGTAAACAGGAACAAGTTATGGGCTATGACGAGCAATCTGGGAATTGACCCTGGACTGATTAACATTCTTAGAGAATTACACTGGAACACCACGGCCAGGGTCAGCTATAGCATGGAAGGGGGGAGTACCGAACCCTTTCCTTGCACTAGCGGAGTGAGGCAAGGTTGTATCCTTGCCCTCTTTTTGTTCTCTCTTTATATCAATAACCTCGAGAGAACACTAATTGCCCTCAACACAGACTGCCCAAAAGCGGGAACGCGTCATATTCCGGTACTTTTGTACGCGGATGACGCAGTCCTGCTTGCTCGTACCCCGTGGAGCTTACAGTTTTTGATCGACGGATTTGTCAAATTCATGGACAGCTTTATACCTGTCTGTGAATTTGAGCAAGTCCTTTGTGATGTGGGCAGGTAAAAAGCCGGGCAGGAACTTTGCATACAAAATAGGGACTCACACCTTAGAAACAGTGAAGTCTTTTTCCTATTTAGGACTCTTATTTGATGGGGCATTATAATTTAAAACCCTGATAGAGGAACTCTGCTCAAAACTAGTGTCCTCAAATGGTGCAATACTAAATTTTGCCCGAAGGTTGGGTCGCTGGTCCCCAGAGCAGGTGATGAACCTATACGGCTCCATAAGTACTGCAAAAGCCTTGTATGGAGCAGATGTCTGGGGCTTTGGGGATGCAAAACAATTGCAGTTGGAGGAAGACAAATACCTCCGCAGGATTTTAAAAATCCCGCAGAGTACCCCAGCTGCAATTGCGCACAGCGAACTGAGAACCCCCTACATTATAGATCAGGTAAAGATAAGCCCTATTATAGCATGGCTCAGAATTTGGGGTAATCCTGAGGCAGAACTAAGTAGAGTAATTGTAGCTAATTGCTTACAAAGGGACAAGGGGCTGCAAATCCCGTGGCTAAACTATGTCAAGGTTACTCTAGAGGACATAGACAGGAAGGATCTTTTCATTAATCCGAACACAATTTCTACCTCTTGTAAACCACAGATTAAAAAACTGTTGTTAGAAAAGTTGGCATTTCGCAGGATAGGTTCTGACTTGTCGAAGAGATCAGTAACCGCTCATTGTCTTGTGAGTAATAATATTTATTTTTGATGTACAACTCGCACGATAGGTTTTTAATGTGTCGTTTTAGGCTCATTATGTTACCAAATATATTGTCTTATCCATCTGGTTTTACGTTAACAATTGAGCAGAAGGGTGCCTGCGGCTGCGACAATAGGTCTCCGCAGGACACCCTTCATTTTGTACTTTTGTGTCCTTTTTATCAGATGCCTCGACGTAAATTTTTGGTGGCTATTTTGAAAGAGGCAATATTTCGTCACGCCAAAACTGCCTTACTTTTCTTACAAAGAGCAAACGATATGCGAACATTATGCTCTATTATGATTTTTTTTTAAATAGCAGTAAGACTAAGAACAACAAGAGGGTAATGTCAAGGATTGAATGTATATTTTACTGAGTTTTAAAACTGTGCACTTTTGTTTTTAGATAAAGTTCAGACATGCTATTTAATCAATTTTTAATTGTATATATATGTATTTTTATGATGGTTTTTAATCATCGAAATAAAGATTTACTGAACTGAACTGAATTGAACATTTGAAAAATCACTAAAGGTACCAGTAGTTACATATGAATCAAGCTTAGAATACAGAAAATTCTAGGTGTAGGTGTTAAGGGATTAGCACCCCCTGACTACAACTACTAGAGAGGTTTAGTAGGAAACCAAGTAGTGTAGGTAGGTGCACACATCACACCTCACTAGTCATGGCTTTAAAGGCTGGACCTAGTGGGTCTATGCCAGATGGCAGCCAAGAGCAGACATCTAAGTATGACAGATTTTCCTTGCAAAAGTTAAAGGGTCTGTGAGCCATAAGGTAATTGAAGCCAGGACAGAGCCCCACTACATAACGCCTGATAAACATATTAATGTTGGATGACTTGAAAAAAGCATCAGATCCTGAAAAGGTAGGTAATGGAGATGAGGTACATACATCAGAAGAAGAGAACACTAGTGAGTTGCCTCACCAGGACTCTGATGATGATGTAGAACAGGTTGATGTCAATGGACTCAACCTAGGGAATCCAGATCTACCTGGAGATGAGAAAGGCCAGGATGGGCCTTCCCTTTTCCTCCCAAGTGAATCTGGTGGTGTACTTAGAAGAAACAGATCACCTTCAGTGGAATCTGACCATTCTGGTACATCTTTAGGGTCTTCTGCCTCTTCTCATAGGAGGAGGACCTCCCCGGAGAAGAGGGAGCATGAAGCTAGGATGAGAGAAGCCAAGCTTAGGATAAGGAGACAAAAAGTAGCCTTAGAAAATAAATGAGAGCCTGGCTCTTGAAAGAAAGAGACAAAAGATGGGACTAGAGTCCCATGGTGGCAGCAATATCCAGTAGTGGTAGGGATAGGTCTTATGACCATAGAAGCCTCAACAAGGTTGTCCCCCCCATCAGTCAGGGGATCACAAATGGATTACTGCACTGGAGAGGGCCTGCAAAGTACAGAAGGTACCCCAGGGGCAGTGAGCAGCAATCTTGTGGTTTCCCTTTGCAGACAAAGGTAGAGATAAGCTCCTCCCTGTAAGAGAAGAGGATGCTGACAATTACAATGTCCTGAAGAGTGCTCTGATAGATGGGTTTGGCTTAACCACTGAACAGTACAGGTTGCAGTTCAGAGATACCCAAAAGACACAGACACAGACACAGACTCAGGACTTGGTTGATTTTGTAGATTGTGCTACTAAGTCTCTGGAAGGCTGGTTACTGGACAGTAAAGTATACAGGATTGTATAATCTGATCATGAGAGAACAAATTCTTAATAACTATCAGAACAAGCTGTTTCATCAGCACCCGATTGACTCTGATCTGACCTCTCCCCTAGAATTGGAAAAGAAGGCAGACAAATGGGTCAGAACCAGGGTGAAGCAGAAGGTACAGAACCAAGGTCGTGACCAAAAGAAGCAAGACCAAAAGGGTAGGGAGAAAGGTCAAGACCAGAAGTCTTCACAAGGTCCCCAAAAAGCTTCTACTGTAGGGGGTCCCCAATCTAAAAAGAAAGAAGGCCCAAGAAAACCATGGCGCACGTTTGTAAGAATAATACTCACTGGACTAGTGAGTGCACCAAGAAGGAGACATCTCCAGCCACCATTGCCCCTAAGGCAACTGTTCCCCGCTCACAACAAAGATTTAGTCATAAAAAGTTGTGACAAAGGAGGGGGAATAGTTGTTGTTGATAGTACCGAATATAAACATAAAATGAACATCATGTTGAATAATGATACTTTTTACTCCAAAATAGGATCTAGTCCCATTAACAAAATTGCCAAGCAGGTCCAAATCCTTACACATGAAGCATTGTGTGCTAATGAAATAACTAGTAAAGAATATGATTTCCTGAATAATAATAAAGGCAAAACAGCATGCATATATGGCATGCCGAAAATACACAAAAATACTACAGATCCCCCTTACAGACCGATAGTATCCACTATTGACACTGTTACTGAGCCTTTATCTAAGTTTGTTGATCACTATTTACGCCCTCATATCCCCAAAATTACTAGCTACATTAAAGACACTGGGGAAATGATCAACAAAGTGGAAAACATGGAGGACGAGCTCCGTGAATAGAGCGGCCTCTCCCTAAATCCGACCAATCATCCGTGTAACTAAAGGCCTCCTTCGGGGTGTACCCGAAGCCCGAGACCGGGCGGAACCGAAGGCAGAGACTCCGGTGGAGATTGTGATCCGAGCAGTGGTGTAATCCCGGAAAAACGGCGCGGCCTACGTGGCGCGCTGAATCCAGGGGCTGGAGTGCCTGAGTATCCCGGCAGGAAGTTGAAGGTGCGTGGGCTGGCCAGACCGGAAGTGCCCGATCGGCGGGAAACGGAGCAGCGCCAAACAGAGAACCGACCGACCGGACTAGCGCCGGGACTCCGACACGAGAGGGAGCTGCCCAGGGCGGTGAGGGCGGCGGAGATTGCTGCAAGACGAAGAGCCAGGACTTCGTGAGTGTCGCTACCAGAGCGTCGCGCTCACCGCACTTGAGGATCGACATCAGAGGCGAGGGCGTGTGGTCACCGCACGGGAAGCCCTCGGCTTAGAGGGAGGGGGACCGGGCGAACAGGCGAGTCCCGCCGCACAGACAGCGCACAGCCTGAAGCGGGCGTCGGCCGAAGGTCCTCTAGTGCAGGGGGAAGGGCGAAGGAGCCTGCCAAAAGTACACGGAGGGTGCGCCCAATCTGCCGGTGTCACCGCACGCTCTCGCCGGTAACTGAGCAGCGGTGTGGTATCGAAGCGCAAGGAAGGCCGACTCACAGGCACAGCAAAGTCCCATCGCTCCGCACACAGACGCCTAGCTCTCCGCACAGCGCAACATCAGACACACAACCCGGATAGACAGGCATTGGACATTGAGCCTTGATATAAAACTGAAAGGAGAGTATAGAGGCATCCCTGGAACGATACCTCTGCATGTGGCTATAATACTGTACGGACAGATCGGACTCTAACGCCAAGACCATCATCCCGTGTTCGGTGGGACAAACATCGGGGAGCAGCACTCGGGGTGCGAGCCCAACAAGACTGCGTCTGCTGAGAAACCCAAGAAAGCCGCACGCCGCACTGCATGACAAAATGGTGGGGAAAGGGACCAGAGGGGGCACGGCACAAGCACGCCTCGAGAAATACGCATACGGTAAGGGAGCGTCCTCGGCTCCGGAGGGAAGGCAATCCGGCCGAAAATCAGCGGATGGGGACGGCGAGGGACCGAAGGCGACGCTGGATGACGTTATGCGCACTTTGACACAGGTGCAAACCACAGTTGGCTCTATCTCCACGGAGATTACACTACTCAGAGCTGATCTCCATAAAATATCGGAGAAAGTGGGCTCACTGGAGGTAGTCACGAAATCGCTAGTGGAGGACGTGTCGGAACTACAGACGGCGATGGAACGGGTCACGGCAGAAAATAGAGCACTGAAAGAAAAGCTCGACGATCAGGAAGGGCGCTCGAGGAGGAACAACATAAGGATCCTGGGAGTTCCGGAATCGGAGGGCACTGAAGCAACGGACTTATTCGTTGAAGATCTGATCAAAAAAGACTTGAAACCCAAGGGATTGTCCACGTTCTTTTCGGTGGAAAGGGCGCATAGAGTTCCAGGGGGCAGACCAAAACAGGGAGCGCCTCCGAGACCCATTCTGGCGCGCATATTTAACTTTCGTGATCGAGACGCCATCTTACAGGCAGCCCGGAGGTCCCCCCCGATCAAAATACAGAATGCGACACTTGCCTTCTTCCCGGACTACACGGCAGAGGTTGCCCGTCGCAGGAGAACGTTCCTTGACGTTAAAAAAGACCTGAGGGCACGAGACATTCCGTACTCTATGATCTTTCCGGCCAGATTGCGGATAGTCCTTGCTCACTGCACCATCAGGATTCAAGTAAGCCGGGCCGAAGACGGCTGTAATGCCAGAAACCGGTCCCCGGAAGCTTGTTTCCTTTCCAGTAAAGAATTGGCTTGGTAGTTTGGTCTGCCCTGTTCCCATGATGCACTGGGCCAGGGTCAGACTAATTTGCATGTAGCCAGGTTCTGAGCTGGGATGGTGCAGTGAGCTAAAAAACGGTGATGGATCAAGCCCTGATCTTTTGACTGGGTAGGAGTGTTCTGCTTAATTCAGATACTCTGTCCATCACCACCCCCTTTATGAATCGTTTTGGCCACCACAAGTGTGGAAGGGTATGCTCAGATGTGAGTCCCTTGCTCACTGCACCATCAGGATTCAAGCAAGCCGGGCCGAAGACGGCTGTAATGCCAGAAACCGGTCCCCGGAAGCTTGTTTCCTTTCCAGTAAAGAATTGGCTTGGTAGTTTGGTCTGCCCTTTTCGCATGATGCACTGGGCCAGGGTCAGACTAATTTGCATGTAGCCAGGTTCTGAGCTGGGATGGTGCAGTGAGCTAAAAAACGGTGATGGATCAAGCCCTGATCTTTTGACTGGGTAGGAGTGTTCTGCTTAATTCAGATACTCTGTCCATCACCACCCCCTTTATGAATCGTTTTGGCCACAACAAGTGTGGAAGGGTATGCTCAGATGTGAGTCCCTTGCTCACTGCACCATCAGGATTCAAGCAAGCCGGGCCGAAGACGGCTGTAATGCCAGAAACCGGTCCCCAGAAGCTTGTTTCCTTTCCAGTAAAGAATTGGCTTGGTAGTTTGGTCTGCCCTGTTCCCATGATGCACTGGGCCAGGGTCAGACTAATTTGCATGTAGCCAGGTTCTGAGCTGGGATGGTGCAGTGAGCTAAAAAACGGTGATGGATCAAGCCCTGATCTTTTGACTGCGTAGGAGTGTTGTGCTTAATTCAGATACTCTGTCCATCACCACCCCCTTTATGAATCAGATTGCGGATAGTAGCAGAAAACAAAACTTGGTTGTTTGACACCCCTGAGATGGCACGGGAGTGGCTTGAAGGTTGGAGGCCGGCCTCCCAGCACCGGAAGGCGGGCAAGACACAAGGCGACCGTGATACCAGGGGTCGCGCGGGCTCGAGGACTCCTGACCACGCCGAAAGGGACCACTCACCAGTGACGGAGAGGGCGGAGGCAGACCCAGGAACGGGACAATGATCCACCAGACAATGAAAGTCATTTGCCGCTCGAGATGACTGCCTGAGAGACTGCCATTGGACATCGGGCGGAAGGCCCCCGGGGAGAGTATGGGAGGCCGCCGATTACGGGGCATTCCTCACCTCAGCGAGCAAGTATACTGTTTGGGTTAGGGGCTAAGCACTCTGCTGAGTTGGGGGGGCGGGCAGTTTCGAGTCCGTGTGGCAGGAGGGCAGGGTGGGGGGGAGTTCAGGGGTGGGTGGGTTTGGAAGTTTATAACTCAACGTTTGGGTTTTTGTTACTTGACGATTTGAATCACAGCAGAAGTACAAGGTGCAAGTTTGGAGCACGCGAACACACTATCCTATTCCTGTGCTCCTCTGGGGATCCCCTAGTAGCGGACAAGAATGCACAACCTCACACTATTCCATGGCAAGTGATGCGCAGACAGACACACCAGGGTTAGACCCCCGAATGGCACCAGTGGCGCCACTGCAGCCCATGTCCTGGAACGTACGGGGGCTGGGGGATAAAATTAAGCGGGGTCTAGTGGTACAGGGTATTAGGAGAGTGAATCCTGCCTTGGTCCTCCTCCAAGAGACTCATTTAGTGGGAACTACGAGCCAGGCATTGAACAGGAAGGGCTATCATATGATAGTACATTCAGACTTCACCTCGGGATCGAGAGGAACGGGAATCCTAATGCGGAAATCGGCCCCGTTCTTGCTTCACTCCACGAAAACGGACGACCAAGGCCGATTTGCGGCGGCGTGTGGTCAATGGGAAGGGAAACCGCTGACTATAGTTTCGGTCTACATCCCCCCAGCACTGCACAACATAGCATTCCCTGAATTGGGGAGGTTCCTATTGGACCTTCCGGAAGGGGACGTGATCATAGGGGGGGATTTCAACGCAGTCATACATAATACACAGGACAGGTTCCCGGTAAGGGCGCGAGCCCCGGCACCCTCCCGATTCAGCGAATTCGTAGAAGCACAGGGTTTGATGGATATATGGCGGAGCATGCACCCCAATGAGCAGCAATATACCTATTACTCGGCGACACACAATAGCCTTTCCCGCATTGATTACTTCTTCACACTGGGGGAGGGTCGCCTTACCATAGATGACATACAAATTAGGCCTAGGGGGATATCTGACCACTCACCCGTCATCCTTACACTGTCATGTCCTGAGAGGGCGTATAAGAGAATGCACCAGCTGCGCCCGGGATATCTAGCGATCCCTGCGATAAGGAAGGAGCTGAAAAAGGCGACTCGGCAATATTTTGCTGAAAATATCGCATCGGTGGAATCCCCCACGATCATATGGGAAGCATATAAAACAGTCCTGAGGGGACAGGCCATATCGACCATACAGGGATACAAGCGCACACAGGCGAGAGAGGCCACGCAACTTGAATTGAGCCTAGCGGAGGCACACGAGGCCACATGTTAGACCCATCAGCAGCCACCCTGCACTCACTGACACTAAGTCAACGACTCCACACAGACCACTTAAAGAGGAGGGCCATAGAACACATTGCGACGACGGCACAGACAATATATGATGTTGGGGACAAGGCCAGTAGCTCTTGGCATGGTTGGAAAAAAAAGGGGGGAGGAGCCAGGCACATATTGCAGTTGAGGGACGCAGAAGGGGATACACACACACGTCCTGCGGCGATTGTAGGACTACTGGCGGACCACTTCCAGGAGGTATATACCCCGGAAACTGGTGTCACTGAAGGAATAGCGGTAGCAGCGCTTCAAGACGTGCCAACGCCGACGTTGTCGCAGGACGCAGTGGCTGAACTTGAGTCTGACTTTACGATAGAAGAAGTGCAAGAGGCCATTACTAAGATACGCTCGGGAAAAGCTGCGGGCCCCAGCGGCATTCCGATCGAATGGTGTAAGGCGATGTCGGAAACGCTGAGCCCACACTTGTTGGCTATGTACGGAGACAGCTCGGCTAGGGGGGCGTTTCCCCGCGACCAGCGACAGGCCATCATTGTGGCAATCCCGAAGCCGGGCAAACCACCAGAGGAATGCGGGTCCTACCGCCCGATATCACTTCTCAATGTAGAGGCCAAAATATTAGCAAAGCTACTGGCCACCAGACTGATGCCGCATCTTGCCCAGCTGATCCACCCGGATCAATCGGGCTTTATGTCACACAGGAGTACAGCGTTGAACCTTCGGAGAGTTCACGGTGCGATAGCTAGGGCCTCGTTGTTGACTGAACCGACGGCCATCCTGCCGCTTGACGCTAGGATGGCATTCGATATGGTGGAGTGGCGCTACCTTTTTGCAGTTCTAGCTCATATGGGCTTTGGCCCTAAGTACATTTCCTGGATCCAGCTCCTGTATACCGATCCGGTGGCACGAGTTACGGCGAATGGGCATGTCTCCCGGGAGATAACACTGAACAGAGGGACGAGGCAGGGATGCCCGCTCTCGCCGTTACTATTCGCACTGGTCCTGGAACCGCTAGCTGCGGTCCTTAGAACCACTCCACTGCTCAGAGGGATCGTGTGGGGAGACAACTGGGAAGATAGAATTTCCTTGTACGCCGACGATATGCTGGTCTACCTCACAGACCCTAAGAGGGGAATTCCAGTACTCCTGGCAATGTGCGAGGCGCATGGTCGGGCGTCTGGCTATAAGATAAACTGGACTAAATCTGTCATGTACGTGTTGAGGGGACCTCCCCCTGAACTGCCACCTGAATGCACACTGCAGACGGCGGACGTTTCATTCAAATACTTGGGTATACACGTTACACAGGACGCTGCGGCCTTTTATGAGAGGAATCTACTGCCCCCATTGAATAGACTGAAGGGAGACGTTTGTCACTGGAAGACCCTTCCACTGCCTTGCTCGGGAGGGCTGCGTTGTATAAAATGATGGCACTACCACGTTTCCTATATGTATTGGAGAACGCCCCGAGCGTGGTGTCCCCGGGCTATCTACGGCTGGTGACTGCAGTGGTGAACAGCCTATTATGGGGCGAGCGACCGCCTCGAATAGCACACATGAAACTCATCAGAAGTTGGTATGACGGCGGGATAGCCCTGCCCAATATACAGCTGTATTACTGGGCGGCGCAGCTTAAGGTCATTAATTATTGGTTACATGCTCCACAGGACGACCCGGCCTACCTGGCAGATAGATCTCAGCTAAGCACACAAAGCTTACTTGCACCGCTGTATAATAAGGGGATGGTGGGAAAGCTACTGGGGCCGACCAAACATACAGTGGCGATCTGGCACAGCGAGCAAACAAAGCTTAAATGGAGGGGAGTTATAACGAAGCTGACACCCTTGTGGGACACCAGGGCACTGGGGAACCTAAGACACACGAAAGGTTTCACCGCTTGGGACAACATAGGAATATCTACAGTGGGAGACATGTGGACGGCGGATGGTGTAGTCCCGTTATCCCACCTCCAGCAGACATATCAACTAGGCCCCAACGAAACGTACAGATATATCCAAATTCGACATGCCCTAATGACCGCCATACCAGCAGGGACTACAGTCCCAGAGTCGTCTCCCTTGGAAGACAGACTGCTGACAGAATACATGCAAACGGGCGCCACTTCCCTCACTTACCGTAAGCTATTACACAATATGCCTGACCCGTTAATCAAGTTGAGAGAGAAATGGGGGGAGGAACTGGGCGACATGGATGACACAGACTGGAATTCGGCGCTGGCGTCCCCGAGGGAGGCGGGCATCTCAGCAAGGTTTCGCCTGGTACAACTGAAGGTCCTTCACCGAATATACTTCACAAGGACAACCCTACATAAATTACAAAGGGCGGAACACCCGAATTGCCTGAGAGGTTGTGGTGGGGAGGGTACCTACCTGCATACACTTGGGGAGTGCCCTAGGATCTCAGACTATTGGAGACGTGTAATTCACACCATCTCACAGACACTTGAAATACCACTGGTTCCAGACCCCCGTATGGCGTTACTACATATTTGGGGACCGACGGACATGACACGTCAGGGTCAGGTATGGGCGCAGGTGGGCTACATGGTAGCTAAACGGGACATAGCCCAGAAGTGGGGGGTAGTGGAGACTCCGACGTTAGGCCAGTGGTGCAGGAATATGGATACGATTATGGTGACTGAGAGGGCGGTGTATGAAAAGAGGGCTAACCCGCGCAAATGGAATGCAGTGTGGACACCCTGGAATAAATACCGGGGAGACATATGTGAACCGCTGGTTGAAAATGATAATGACAGTTCGGATGATGAGGAGTCGGACGAGTGAGTGGTGATGAATGCGGACATAGGGGGCTCGCCGGCAAACACTACAACAGAGGGCGTCTTACGGGGGGCAGATCAGCGCATAGACTTGACCGATGGGAACAGGGAAGGTCCACCTGAGGGATACTGTACACAAACAGGGAAGTCGGGAAATAGGTTCTCCGAACCAGTGATTCAAAGGGTTGAAGTTTTGTTTATAAAATATAAAAAGTAAGAGATTAATATTACTCCGTAATAAAAATGACCTGATGTATGCTCATTTTCGAGTACTACGCTGCCGGACCGCTGGTTGTCGGCTGTGTAAAACGCGATTACCAGACACGAAAATGTTGCGAAGCCGGCCAGTGGGATGGAGGCGAATAATTATGTAATGATGACAAATGCTAATAAAACTCTTACGTTAAAAAAAAAACAAAAAAAAAAAAACAAAGTGGAAAACATGAAATTTAATTCCCAAAATGACATACTAGTGACACTTGATGTCGAATCATTGTATAGTAACATTCCTTTGAAGGAAGCCATGGAAGAAACAGATTGGTTCATTGAAAAATACAATATAATATCCCCCCAAACTTTTATTTTATCGTGTTTACACATTGTATTAACAGAAAACATCTTTGAATTTGGCTCTACTATCTATCGTCAAACGAAAGGTGTAAGCATGGGCGCTTTAGTGGCGCCATCTGTTGCCAATATATACATGGCTTCCTTCGAAGAAAAATTAATTCATAATGAGATAGCACCTTTTTTTGAATCTATCTCTCATTGGTCCAGATATATTGATGATATTTTCTTTATCTGGACCAATGGGAGTGATTCCCTATGAGACTTTTTAAGCTGGCTGAATCTAGCTGACAGTAACCTTAAATTTACAGGCACACATAAGCACAGATCAAGTTGAATTTCTGGATATTATAATTAGACATCAAGCTGAACTATTAGAAGTGGATTTATTTATCAAGCCCACAGCAAGGAACACCTTGCTCCACTTCAATAGTTTCCATCCCAGAAATCAAAAACAAGGCATCCCTTTTTGCCAATTTCTAAGAGTTAGGAGAAATTGCACAAATCTGATTGACTATGATAGACAGGCTGCTATTATGAGAAAACATTTTTTAGAGAGAGGATACCCTCACCGGCTGGTGAGGGATTCTTATAAAAGAGCAAGGTTCTTCGATCGAGACCACCTATTAAAATCCAAAACTACCAAAGAGAATTCACAGTTAGTATGTGTTACTAAACATTCGACACTTGATACAAAAATCAAACAAATAATCAATGCCAATTGGCATATTTTGAATAGTAACCACACCAGAGGTCCCAAATTACCCAAACCTTTTTTCGCCCATCGGCGGAATAGAAACATCAAAGATTTTGTTGTCCATTCATGATTTGACAATACCAGCAGTCCCAGCTTCATTAAAAAATCAATAGATGGTAACATGCCTATCAAAGGTACTATGAAATGTTCCAGTTGCAAATCATGTGACACGATCATTGAAGGCGAAATGTTTTCGCATAATGGTCAAACCACAAAAGCAACAGAAATGTGGAACTGTAAAACAAAAAATATCATCTATTTTGTTTTATGTCCCTGTTCCCTAGGATACGTAGGGGAAACTTCAAGAATGATTCAAACAAGGATAACTGAACATCGTTCAGCTATCCACACTAAGAAAATCCAGGCTCCGATGGTGAAGAATTTTTTAGAACATAATCACAAACCGGATGATTTACGCTGGAGAATTCTAGAGAGAATTAGAATGCCTGACAATAAAGGATTCAGAAAAGGGGTGGTTATGGACAGAGCATCTGAGTTAAACAGAACACTCATACCCAGTCAAAAGATCAGGGCTTGATCCATCACCGTTTTTTAGCTCACTGCACCATCCCAGTTCAGAACCTGGCTATATGCAAATTAGTCTGACCCTGGCCCAGTGCATCATGGGAACAGGGCAGACCAAACTACCAAGCCAATTCTTTACTGGAAAGGAAACAAGCTTCCGGGGACCGGTTTCTGGCATTACAGCCGTCTTTGGCCCGGCTTGCTTGAATCCTGATGGTGCAGTGAGCAACGGACTCACATCTAAGCATACCCTGCCACTCCTATAGTGGCCAAAACGATTCAGAAAAGGGGTGGTGATGGACAGAGCATCTGAGTTAAACAGAACACTCATACCCAGTCAAAAGATCAGGGCTTGATCCATCACCGTTTTTTAGCTCACTGCACCATCCCAGTTCAGAACCTGGCTATATGCAAATTAGTCTGACCCTGGCCCAGTGCATCATGGGAACAGGGCAGACCAAACTACCAAGCCAATTCTTTACTGGAAAGGAAACAAGCTTCTGGGGACCGGTTTCTGGCATTACAGCCGTCTTCGGCCCGGCTTGCTTGAATCCTGATGGTGCAGTGAGCAAGGGACTCACATCTGAGCATACCCTGCCACTCCTATAGTGGCCAAAACGATTCAGAAAAGGGGTGGTGATGGACAGAGCATCTGAGTTAAACAGAACACTCATACCCAGTCAAAAGATCAGGGCTTGATCCATCACCGTTTTTTAGCTCACAGCACCATCCCAGGTCAGAACCTGGCTATATGCAAATTAGTCTGACCCTGGCCCAGTGCATCATGGGAACAAGGCACACCAAACTACCAAGCCGATTCTTTACTGGAAAGGAAACAAGCTTCCGGGGACCGGTTTCTGGCATTACAGCCGTCTTCGGCCCGGCTTGCTTGAATCCTGATGGTGCAGTGAGCAAGGGACTCACATCTGAGCATACTCTGCCACTCCTAGAGTTGCCAAAACGATTCAGAAAAGGGGTGGTGATGGACAGAGCATCTGAGTTAAACAGAACACTCATACCCAGTCAAAATATCAAGCCCTGATCTTTTGACTGGGTATGAGTGTTCTGTTTAACTCAGATGCTCTGTCCATCACCACCCCTTTTCTGAATCGTTTTGGCCACTATAGGAGTGGCAGGGTATGCTCAGATGTGAGTCCCTTGCTCACTGCACCATCAGGATTCAAGCAAGCCGGGCCGAAGACGGCTTTAATGCCAGAAACCGGTCCCCGGAAGCTTGTCTCCTTTCCAGTAAAGAATTGGCTTGGTAGTTTGGTCTGCCCTGTTCCCATGATGCACTGGGCCAGGGTCAGACTAATTTGCATATAGCCAGGTTCTGAACTGGGATGGTGCAGTGAGCTAAAAAACGGTGATGGATCAAGCCCTGATCTTTTGACTGGGTATGAGTGTTCTGCTTAACTCAGATGCTCTGTCCATCACCACCCCTTTTCTGAATCGTTTTGGCCACTATAGGAGTGGCAGGGTATGCTCAGATGTGAGTCCCTTGCTCACTGCACCATCAGGATTCAAGCAAGCCGGGCCGAAGACGGCTGTAATGCCAGAAACCGATCCCCAGAAGCTTGTTTCCTTTCCAGTAAAGAATTGGCTTGGTAGTTTGGTCTGCCCTGTTCCCATGATGCACTGGGCCAGGGTCAGACTAATTTGCATATAGCCAGGTTCTGAAGTGGGATGGTGCAGTGAGCTAAAAAACGGTGATGGATCAAGCCCTGATCTTTTGACTGGGTATGAGTGTTCTGTTTAACTCAGATGCTCTGTCCATCACCACCCCTTTTCTGAATCGTTTTGGCCACTATAGGAGTGGCAGGGCATGCTCAGATGTGAGTCCCTTGCTCACTGCACCATCAGGATTCAAGCAAGCCGGCCGAAGACGGCTGTAATGCCAGAAACCGGTCCCCGGAAGCTTTTTTCCTTTCAAGTAAAGAATTGGCTTGGTAGTTTGGTCTGCCCTGTTCCCATGATGCACTGGGCCAGGGTCAGACTAATTTGCATATAGCCAGGTTCTGAACTGGGATGGTGCAGTGAGGTAATAAATGGTGATGGATCAAGCCCTGATCTTTTGACTGGGTATGAGTGTTCTGTTTAACTCAGATGCTCTGTCCATCACCACCCCTTTTCTGAATCGTTTTGGCCACTATAGGAGTGGCAGGGTATGTTCAGATGTGAGTCCCTTGCTCACTGCACCATCAGGATTCAAGCAAGCCGGGCCGAAGACGGCTGTAATGCCAGAAACCGGTCCCCGGAAGCTTGTTTCCTTTCCAGTAAAGAATTGGCTTGGTAGTTTGGTCTGCCCTGTTCCCATGATGCACTGGGCCAGGGCCAGACTAATTTGCATATAGCCAGGTTCTGAACTGGGATGGTGCAGTGAGCTAAAAAACGGTGATGGATCAAGCCCTGATCTTTTGACTGGGTATGAGTGTTCTGTTTAACTCAGATGCTCTGTCCATCACCACCCCTTTTCTGAATCGTTTTGGCCACTATAGGAGTGGCAGGGTATGCTAAGATGTGAGTCCCTTGCTCACTGCACCATCAGGATTCAAGCAAGCCGGGCCGAAGACGGCTGTAATGCCAGAAACCGGTCCCCAGAAGCTTGTTTCCTTTCCAGTAAAGAATTGGCTTGGTAGTTTGGTCTGCCCTGTTCCCATGATGCACTGGGCCAGGGTCAGACTAATTTGCATATAGCCAGGTTCTGAACTGGGATGGTGCAGTGAGCTAAAAAACGGTGATGGATCAAGCCCTGATCTTTTGACTGGGTATGAGTGTTCTGTTTAACTCAGATGCTCTGTCCATCACCACCCCTTTTCTGAATCGTTTTGGCCACTATAGGAGTGGCAGGGCATGCTCAGATGTGAGTCCCTTGCTCACTGCACCATCAGGATTCAAGCAAGCCGGCCGAAGACGGCTGTAATGCCAGAAACCGGTCCCCGGAAGCTTTTTTCCTTTCAAGTAAAGAATTGGCTTGGTAGTTTGGTCTGCCTTGTTCCCATGATGCACTGGGCCAGGGTCAGACTAAATTGCATATAGCCAGGTTCTGAACTGGGATGGTGCAGTGAGCTAAAAATTTGTCTGACCCTGGCCCAGTGCATCATGGGAACAGGGCAGACCAAACTACCAAGCCAATTCTTTACTGGAAAGGAAACAAGCTTCCGGGGACCGGTTTCTGGCATTACAGCCGTCTTCGGCCCGGCTTGCTTGAATCCTGATGGTGCAGTGAGCAAGGGACTCACATCTGAGCGTACCCTGCCACTCCTATAGTGGCCAAAACGATTCAGAAAAGGGGTGGTGATGGACAGAGCATCTGAGTTAAACAGAACACTCATACCCAGTCAAAAGATCAGGGCTTGATCCATCACCGTTTTTTAGCTCACTGCACCATCCCAGTTCAGAACCTGGCTATCTGCAAATTAGTCTGACCCTGGCCCAGTGCATCATGGGAACAGGGCAGACCAAACTACCAAGCCAATTATTTACTGGAAAGGAAACAAGCTTCCGGGGACTGGTTTCTGGCATTACAGCCGTCTTCGGCCCGGCTTGCTTGAATCCTGATGGTGCAGTGAGCAAGGGACTCACATCTGAGCATACCCTGCCACTCCTATAGTGGCCAAAAACGATTCCGAAAAGGGGTGGTGATGGACAGAGCATCTGAGTTAAACAGAACACTCATACCCAGTCAAAAGATCAGGGCTTGATCCATCACCGTTTTTTAGCTCACTGCACCATCCCAGTTCAGAACCTGGCTATATGCAAATTAGTCTGACCCTGGCCCAGTGCATCATGGGAACAGGGCAGACCAAACTACCAAGCCAATTCTTTACTGGAAAGGAAACAAGCTTCCGGGGACCGGTTTCTGGCATTACAGGCGTCTTCTGCCCGGCTTGCTTGAATCCTGATGGTGCAGTGAGCAAGGGACTTACATCTGAGCATACCCTGTCACTTCTATAGTGGCCAAAACGATTCAGAAAAGGGGTGGTGATGGACAGAGCATCTGAGTTAAACAGAACACTCATACCCAGTCAAAAGATCAGGGCTTGATCCATCACCGTTTTTTAGCTCACTGCACCATCCCAGTTCAGAACCTGGCTATATGCAAATTAGTCTGACCCTGGCCCAGTGCATCATGGGAACAGGGCAGACCAAACTACCAAGCCAATTCTTTACTGGAAAGGTAACAAGCTTCCGGGGACCGGTTTCTGGCATTACAGCCGTCTTCGGCCCGGCTTGCTTGAATCCTGATGGTGCAGTGAGCAAGGGACTCACATCTGAGCATACCCTGCCACTCCTATAGTGGCCAAAACGATTCAGAAAAGGGGTGGTGATGGACAGAGCATCTGAGTTAAACAGAACACTCATACCCAGTCAAAAGATCAGGGCTTGATCCATCACCGTTTTTTAGCTCACTACACCATCCCAGTTCAGAACCTGCCTATATGCAAATTAGTCTGACCCTGGCCCAGTGCATCATGGGAACAGGGCAGACCAAACTACCAAGCCAATTCTTTACTGGGAAGGAAACAAGCTTCCGGGGACCGGTTTCTGGCATTACAGCCGTCTTCGGCCCGGCTTGCTTGAATCCTGATGGTGCAGTGAGCAAGGGACTCACATCTGAGCATACCCTGCCACTCCTATAGTGGCCAAAACGATTCAGAAAAGGGGTGGTGATGGACAGAGCATCTGAGTTAAACAGAACACTCATACCCAGTCAAAAGATCAGGGCTTGATCCATCACCGTTTTTTTAGCTCACTGCACCATCCCAGTTCAGAACCTGGCTATATGCAAATTAGTCTGGCCCTGGCCCAGTGCATCATGGGAACAGGGCAGACCAAACTACCAAGCCAATTCTTTACTGGAAAGGAAACAAGCTTCCGGGGACCGGTTTCTGGCATTACAGCCGTCTTCGGCCCGGCTTGCTTGAATCCTGATGGTGCAGTGAGCAAGGGACTCACATCTGAGCATACCCTGCCACTCCTATAGTGGCCAAAACGATTCAGAAAAGGGGTGGTGATGGACAGAGCATCTGAGTTAAACAGAACACTCATACCCAGTCAAAAGATCAGGGCTTGATCCATCACCATTTATTACCTCACTGCACCATCCCAGTTCAGAACCTGGCTATATGCAAATTAGTCTGACCCTGGCCCAGTGCATCATGGGAACAGGGCAGACCAAACTACCAAGCCAATTCTTTACTGGAAAGGAAACAAGCTTCCGGGGACCGGTTTCTGGCATTACAGCCGTCTTCGGCCCGGCTTGCTTGAATCCTGATGGTGCAGTGAGCAAGGGACTCACATCTGAGCATACCCTGCCACTCCTATAGTGGCCAAAACAATTCAGAAAAGGGGTGGTGATGGACAGAGCATCTGAGTTAAACAGAACACTCATACCCAGTCAAAAGATCAGGGCTTGATCCATCACCGTTTTTTAGCTCACTGCACCATCCCAGTTCAGAACCTGGCTATATGCAAATTAGTCTGACCCTGGCCCAGTGCATCATGGGAACAGGGCAGACCAAACTACCAAGCCAATTCTTTACTGGAAAGGAGACAAGCTTCCGGGGACCGGTTTCTGGCATTACAGCCGTCTACGGCCCGGCTTGCTTGAATCCTGATGGTGCAGTGAGCAAGGGACTCACATCTGAGCATACCCTGCCACTCCTATAGTGGCCAAAACGATTCAGAAAAGGGGTGGTGATGGACAGAGCATCTGAGTTAAACAGAACACTCATACCCAGTCAAAAGATCAGGGCTTGATCCATCACCGTTTTTTAGCTCACTGCACCATCCCAGTTCAGAACCTGGCTATATGCAAATTAGTCTGACCCTGGCCCAGTGCATCATGGGAACAGGGCAGACCAAACTACCAAGCCAATTCTTTACTGGAAAGGAGACAAGCTTCCGGGGACCGGTTTCTGGCATTACAGCCGTCTTCGGCCCGGCTTGCTTGAATCCCGATGGTGCAGTGAGCAAGGGACTCACATCTGAGCATACCCTGCCACTCCTATAGTGGCCAAAACGATTCAGAAAAGGGGTGGTGATGGACAGAGCATCTGAGTTAAACAGAACACTCATACCCAGTCAAAAGATCAGGGCTTGATCCATCACCGTTTTTTAGCTCACTGCACCATCCCAGTTCAGAACCTGGCTATATGCAAATTAGTCTGACACTGGCCCAGTGCATCATGGGAACAGGGCAGACCAAACTACTGAGGAAAATTGAATTTTGCCTTGTTATGTGTGCCTACGTGTTCCCCATCCTATGTTATATGTGCATGATCGATACGCATATATCCCCCTATGATCGATTAAAGACGCAATTATAGTTGTGTCCAACGTTAGTATGCCAGTTTCCAGTTCTCGTGAAAGCAACGAGTATTAGGCCTATGTTGCCCACGTTTTACATTATGCACGTTAATTCATTGAATTGTCCCCGTTTCTAGGCCTCAAAAGGGCCCGGACACCAGATTCAAGCTCCAGTCTCCTGAACCCACTCCGAGGAGCGATGCAGCCCCCACCTGCATCCCTGACCCTTCACTTACTTCCTGCCGCGCAGCGCGGTGCCCGGCCTGGCTCTGCCTGCCTGTCTGCCAAGAATATGTTATGCCTCTAGTTATCAGTTCAGCTCTCCGTCTTCACATTCCTAAGCTACTGAACCGCATAAACAGCTTCAGCTATAGTCTAGTCTTTCTGTCTCCATGCAAGAGAATTACTGTATTAATATTCATGGAAGATTCATAGCATACGCAATACATGTAGAATATATGCATGCACCAGCCTTAGTGTCAAGTAGCCTTTGCCCTGATAACCTTTAGATTCTATCAACATGTACTCCAAACACCAGATACCAGATATGCTATAGGTACATGTCGTCCTGACACCGCAGACTTTAGTCTCCTCTTCTAGTGCAGAAGTCATAGCCCCCAGTTCTCTCCTAGTAACACGTCATTGTCCGTTTGCGCGCACCACTAGGTTAAAGGTTCCAGCTGCTCAGGTAGCCCCCTCTATGTATCCACCCACTTTATGACACTTTTGTGACGTTCTCATCACATGTCTACGTGCACGCCCTGTGCACGCCTTCTTTTCACGCCCATGTGTTCTTATCTTACGCTTGTCACTAGTTACGCCTACTGTATGTAATGTAATTGTGATGTTTTACTATATATACCTTGTACTGTTGATGAAACGTTGCAGCTGCCTTCCTTGCCATTCTATTTCAGGCTGTTCTGATCCTGTCCCTTCCCTTATGCCTGAATAAAGCCCGTTCGACTCAGATACATCGGATCTTGCCTCTTATTTATTGAGCTATCTGTTTTATTAATGTATTCAAAAATAGTACCGGTAATTAATTATTTATTTACCACATAATGGCGCCCGAATAGGGACGAGCCCCTTCCCCACGCGCCGGCGATGTAACGCAGGCCCCCTGACCCTTCTACAGCCGTGACGGAACTCTACCGTGCACGTGCAGATATTTCTGCTTCAAGTCTCCCTCAGGCCCACGGAGGAGACGGAAACTGCGGTCCAGCATCCAGACGAGGCGGTGTGGAATGCGGTTCGTCCCGACCAGAGCCCAAGCCGAGAGAGCAAGGTCCGAGGTATCCGGAGGCCCACCTGTAACCGAAGTACCGAAGTTCGAAGCGCGTAGTAGTAACCAGACGTCGTAGCAGTCCAGTCCTGTCCGAGGCCTTCAGTTTCTGCTTCCCGGTGAGTACCGTTGCGGGGGAAGTATCTAGACAGGTTCATTAGTTTGTTCCTGGTCCGATGGGTTTGGGTACACAGATCCAGTCCGACGTGTCCACCTAGGTGGATACGGTATGACGTGTCTCTTTACGAGACCGGTATGTTCTGTACTGTTTTAGCAGTGCATCCAGTAATTCTAGTAAGTCTGTTCTCGAGAAATTCAAGTGTTATGTTTTCAGTGTATCAGGTAGTATTCTGTTCGAACTGTTATTAATGTTATTTCTATGTCGTGGTATGAGTGATTTGTTTGCCATTTCATTACTGTGATTATTGTGTATTGTGTTCGCAAGTATAATTCAGCCATGCCTCTGTTCTTGAAATTACGTCAGATCAGAACCAGAAAGGGGTTACTCGAAGAATCAGTTCCTGTCCCTCCTAGGGACAGTCCTGGACATTTTATGTATCACAAGCATGGTTTAAATGCCATATTATATCTAGACTTATGGGTGGATTACACCAAACATCTTGAAGAAAAATATAGATGGCCTGTATCAGGTACATGGGATGCCGAGTGCATCATGCGAGTAGAAGAAGCATTATGGAAAAAGAAAGCCAGACAGTCCCAGAAAGATGCCATCGAGTTATGGCGCAAAGAATCTCATAAAAGAACCGAAAAAGAATTCAGAAAAGCAGAGTTAAGTAGGGAATCCGCAGAAAAAGCCCAAGAAAGGGAACTTCTAGAAGAAGGTGAACGAGTTAGAGCAGAACAATCAGACAGACAGAGAAATGCCCTTATTAAAGGTATGTATCCTCTTTTTGCCGAGGGCTTGCCGAAGGCAACCCCGGAAGCACCCTGTAATTTACCGCCACCATTGGTCCCGATTAAGCTACGTCATAAACCGACCGCAGCTGAAATTTTTCTTTCGTCCTATTTGGACGACACAGTCCTGGAATATGCAAATCGTATTCCGCCTGTTTACCCTCAGCATCCTGTAAATAATGTAATTCCTGTTCCTCCAGTCACTGGTCCCGGGGACCAAGTTAATGTGCCAGTACCCCCGGACCAGCCCACATTAGGTATGCCCGTTCTGCCAGTCACTCTACCAGCACGTACGGTATTAACTGACGATTCCAGTCCAGGAGGTGCGGGGGGAGGTGCTCCTATCACCCCGCCTCAAGTAAGACGACTGACGCCGCGAGAAGCAGCGTTACAGCGCACGCCAAAAGTGGCTACATACACAGACCTCAAGCGACTTCTTACTGACTGTATATATGATCCAGTTCCAGGCGAAGATCACATGGTATTATATTCAGTACGTTTAAGACGGGTTGCCAACTTTTTGGTCACCCTGCCCGACATGAAGGAACATCTAGACAGAATATATCGTTTTGTCCGTACAGGAGAAAATCCAGGAAGTATTCACGAAGCTATGGCACACCGGAAAGCCGAGATTCAACATATGATTTTACAGTTCTTGATTAACTGTTTAATAAGAGAGCAAGATTATCCTGATAAAGATAAAGACGAGATGAAAGCCCTGACAAGATGGAGTGACAATATAGCCGAGGGAAAACACAAGACACTAGGTAGTATAGAAAGTATGTACAGGAAAATTCGTAAGGAAATTCTAAGTATACACGAGAAGGAGAAAGCAATAAGAGCAACCGAGAAAGAGAATGACTCTTCCAGTGAAGAGGTAGACAGCGAGAATCCCTCCAGAATAGCGTATGTAGGTAGAACTAGACTTTCCGACCGACATTCATGTCTAGATTACAAGAACGTTTTTCCTCCTCCCGTACCAGAACAGTGTTCTCTTGAACAAGTATTCCAGGCCACCGACCAAATTCTGAAATCACGAATAGGTTATAGCGAGCTTAGTACAATGCATGAACAAGAACTAGCCCGATCAGCAGTCCGATGGACTAGTGATTCCACCACGTTTCCAGAGGAAATAGTGGCCCAAACGTTTCTGAAACTGCCCCCAGCCGAGCAGCGTCTGGTGGGTACGTATATGATCCAGCACCTCATTACACTGTATGAGGATCAGCATTCTGATCCAGGTCCTTTACATGATGTACTGAACGAGTTACTCCAATACAGATGGAAAGGTCTAGGTACCGATTTAATTAGTGTCATTCTAGAACAGCGCCACAAATACAGAACGTTCCTGAATCCACATTTTGTTCCTGTCCCACCTCCAGTAAGAAAATCATTCTACATAGACAGACAGAAGTAGTGTGGCTCACTGGTTAGAGGCGGCAGACCCGAGAGCAGAGGACGGCCCGGGACCAGGGTTCGATTCCCGGCGCGGCAGGTTTCTGGACCAGGGTCAGCGGACTCGATAATTCTCTCGCCTCGGTGCCCACTCTGATCAGCGATCACACTCGGCAACTCTGGGCATTAGCTTGCCTCATCTTCACTAACGGCCCCACCAGACCGCCGGGGATGCCTGGTCTCACCCTGGAGATACCCATTAAGGGACCATCTCTCAGGGAAGCCAGGAAGGGTTTCGCAGCGGTCGAAGCGCCTTGGGACCCTACGGGTAAGTAGTGCCCTATATAAAATGCCTATACATTTACATTTACATACAATCCGTTACGAGAAGTACATCCAGTTAAGGGAGAGGGGGGTGGTCTAGAACGAGTGTTTGTTTACACCCCTATCACGAAAATAGAACTTCTGGAAATGAAAAAGTTAATACCCTGTCACGATAAAGATCCAGCAGGGTTCCACCGTGAATTAAAGGACATGCTCCGTATGGGAGAATACACGTATCCTGATATCATTAAAATGTTAAAGGTCCTGTTGCCTGCGGGCATATATGAAAAACTCAAAGAAAAAGAATGGGAGGTGGGAGAGAAAAAGATAGATTGGACCGCATTAGAGACTGAAGATAATACACGAGTTCCAGGTACCGGTCTTGGGGATAAAGCTAAAGCATTGCCCGAGTTACTGATACAAGTCTTGCCAAGATTACTAGCTACGAAAAAGGAAGACTGGGATGCCATCTCAGCCTGTAAACAGAAACAAGACGAAGATACTAGTGATTTTTATTCTAGATTTGAGAAATGTTTCATTATTAATAGCGGTCTGAAAACAAGTAGTGAGTCGTATCCACATCTTTTTGTTACCAAACTAGTCGAGAATTCAAGTCCACAAGTTAAAAATCGAGTACTGAAAGTCGAAAGTACCTGGCAAGCTAATACTCCGTCACAAATGCTCCAGATGCTACAGTATCACCAGAACAGAATCAGGGAAGAGCAGGAACATGAAAGGAGACGTATGAAAGATACGAAAATGAAAGTACTAGTTGCACAATCTGTTCCGCAAGACAGTCAGAAGAGGGGTACGAATCAAACTAGTCATCCTGCAGTTCCCGTTAAGGGGACATGCAATTACTGTAAACAGCAAGGTCATTATATAAATGAATGTGCAGTTCTGAAACACAACATAGCTACTGGTAAAACGAAAGAGAGACCACGTCCGTCAAGACAAGAACAAGTTTCACAGACTTCCCAGCAACCGCAGAATGCACAACAGACAGTTACAGTACCGCAGCCTATAGCTGCAACACAACACGTTACACAGCAGATGTACCAGTATGCACAGTCAGAGTATCCAGAATATCAGCAGTATTCATGAAACAGCCTAGAGAGGGAGGTTGGCTTGCCTCTCATCGAGATTCCTGTAGATCAAGAGGGTCCCTATGTGCACAGTCAAGTATTAGGGAAAGACAGAAAGTTTCTGATTGATACAGGGGCAAGTAGGACTACCATCAGTCATGACGAGGTTCCAGGGGCTCCACTCTCAGGCTCTAGAAATGTTTCCCTTGGATTTTCAGGAAAGCCTATTGTTAATGAAATATCGAAACCAGTTACTCTAGAAGTTGGTCCATTGTCCCGAACTACAGACTTGTTACTCACGAAATCATGTCCAGAAAATTTATTAGGTATTAAGACCCTGAAGGAATTAGGAGCAGTCATATGCTGTTCCCCAGAAGGAGTACGATTGTTTTTGCGTGATTTTAAAGGTCATTATGTATTACGTGATTTTGATCCAAGATTATTGAATGTACCTCAGCATTTATGGGCGCAAGGTCCAACTGATGTAGGTTGTATGCACATCACACCCCATCGTGTTACCCTGAAGAAAGGTGTTGTATTACCACGAATCCGACAGTACAAATTACCATCTGAGGCTGTAGCAGCCTTATCCAAAATTATTGACGAGCTCATTGCTCAAGGAGTAGTTGTAGAAACTGACTCCAATGTATGTAATTCTCCTATCATTCCGATTCTAAAACGTACTGATCCAAATGCACCTCCAGTTTATCGATTAGTGATTGACCTTCGAGAACTTAATAAATGTATCATACCCCAGTACCCAGTGGTTCCAGATATTTCTTCCCTATTAACTGCCATTGATTCTGAAGCTACGTTCTTCACTGTTATCGATCTCAAGAACGCATTCTTTAGTGTCCCCATTCATCCAGACAGCCAATTCCTTTTCGGTTTCTGTTTAAATGGAAGGAGCTATAAATTCACACGAGCTCCTCAAGGTTTCACAGAAAGTCCTAGTATTTACAGTCAAGCACTTAAAAGACAACTAGACAATATTCACATGCCAACTGATACTGCTCTGCTCCAGTATGTCGATGATCTACTGATCACAGCCCGTTCTGAACGTGACTGCGAACGTGCGTCACTTACAGTCTTGTATTTCCTGGCCGAGATGGGGCACAAGGTGTCCCCTTCTAAATTGCAATTCTATGTCCAGCAAGTGGTCTACCTTGGACACTTACTGTCCAAGAGGGGTAGGCAGTTGACACCTGACCGTATCCAGTTAATAGCACATCTTCCACAGCCCAAGACTCAGAAGGAGGTACGAGCTTTTATCGGCCTCACTTCTTATTGCAGACAATGGATTCCTCAGTATGCATATCTAGCCAAGCCACTGATACAGTTAACGACACAGGAGGCAGCCGTATCGACTGTCCTCCCTTGGACCCAAGAACACACACTTGTTTTCAATGAGTTAAAGAAAGCTTTATGCCAAGCACCTGTTCTAGCAACACCGAACTACAGTAAGCCTTTTACACTTTTTGTCACTGAACGTGATGGTACTGCATTATCTGTTCTCACACAAGATCAAGCAGGACAATACAAGCCCTGTGCTTATTTTTCTAGCACATTAGATCCGGTGGCCCAGGCTCTGCCTGCGTGCCTCAAGTCAGTTGCAGCCACAGCTCTAGCTATCAGACAAAGTGATTCCATAGTGTTAGGACACTCCCTGACAGTACAAGTTCCACACTCCGTGGAAGTTCTTTTAAACCGAACACAGACTCAGCACTTGACAATTGCACGTTTAACAGGTTATGAACTGACATTGTTTCAGCCACACATAGAAATCAGACGCTGCAACATTTTAAATCCAGCCACACTGTTACCGTCAGTTACCCCAAATCCTGCCACACATGACTGTGTGGAAGTTGTTAACACCATGACGAAGCCAAGACAAGACTTGACAGACATTGCATTACCTGATCCCGACCTGACACTTTATGTGGATGGTTCATGTATGAGAACAAGTACAGGAGAACTAGTAGCCGCGTATGCAGTGACTACTGACACTGAAGTTATAGAAACACATTGTATTGACACCCTGTCTGCTCAAGCAGCAGAGCTCGTCGCTCTGACCCAAGCCTGCATACGAGCTAAGAACCTAAAAGTAAATATATACACAGATTCACGTTATGCATTCGGAGTCGTACACGACTTTGGAGTGCTCTGGCAAGAAAGAGGTTTTATGACTTCTCATGGAACCAAGATTCAGCATGGCCCCCTCATTCAAGCTCTGTTAGATGCAATACATTTACCGACAGCTATCGCTATCATGAAGTGCAAGGCACATACGAAAGTCACCGATATCATTTCCCAGGGTAACGATCTGGCAGATCGAACAGCCAAGCTTACAGCTCAGACTTCAGCAGTTAACACGACACAGACAGACATTCCCGATCAGACTACTTGTATGACAGTCAAGGACCCTACACAAGACGTACTAGATATACAGTTACATGCTACCCCCGACGAAATCAAGAAATGGTCTGAACAAGGAGGGGTCCAGACAGATCAAGGATGGTTGACGAAGGGAAAAGCCACATGGTTTCTCCCTGACTCTATGGTTCAAGTCATTATTAACACCGCACATAGTCCAGCACATTTAGGAGAAAAAGCCATGTTAGACAGTATTCAGAACCTTTGGTTTAACAAGCATTTACGAGCAGCAGCCAAACAGAAAGTGCGTACCTGCATGATCTGTTGTCAGTTCAATCCAGGTAAAGGTGTCCCGGTGGAACAAGGTGGATTCCATCCTCCTGACCACCCTTTTGAAGTCCTCCAGATGGATTATATTCAGATGGAGCGATGTCGAGGTTTCAAGTATGTCCTCGTAGTTGTATGCGCTTTGTCCAGGTGGACAGAAGCATATCCAGTTCCAGATTACACTGCCGCGACCACTGCCAGGCAGTTGGTTCGTGAGTTTTTCCCCCGCTATGGATTACCTAGGGTCGTGTATTCAGATAACAGCCAGCCATTTTCATCCGAGCTCATGAAACAAGTATCCCTTCTGTTAGGGTACCAGTGGAAGTTCCATTGTGTACGACATCCTGAAGCAGCCGGTCTCGTAGAGAGACATAATCAGACTCTGAAAATCCGCATTGCCAAAGTATGCGCAGAAAAAGGCGTAGATTGGATAGTAGCACTGCCAGTCGCTCTTTTTTATATGAGAATGGTCGCTCACTCCCGTTCAGGTCTGTCCCCTTACGAGGTAGTGTTCGGTCGTCCCCCAAACATGTGGGGTACACCTAGACCACGTACAATTACAGATGTTGACAGTAATATGCTGACAGATTACCTGGCCTCCTTGATGTCTGCACTACACTCTTGTCGTTCACAGGTTGCCGCTGCTTTTCCAGACAACACCGAAGTGAAACCCCATGAGGTCATACCAGGCGACCTCGTTTTGATTCGTAATTTTGATCGTTCAAGTCCGCTGGAGCCCCGCTGGAAGGAGCCCCGACTTGTACTACTAACAACAAGGACCGCCGTGAAGATTGAAGGCAGGAAGGGGTGGTTGCACTCCAGTCATGTAAAGAGATTCCATGGACTCAAACCAAAGACTTTTTTCAAGGACTGCCCCGTTCTCAAGAACTGCCCAGACACTGAATCTAAACTTCCCCTGTTAGAGAAAACTCCGCAGCAGGAGTATAAAGATAAGCTTCGGTCTAGTAAGTCAGCCAGTTTAATTGTCTAAGTCCCTCTCGGGTGAAACGGTTAGACAGGTTCCTGACATGTATGAGATAGACCCACACAGTGAGAGAGTTAGTCAAAACTCTAAGAGAATACGTTATCAAAAGAATCTTCGAAGTAGATGCATTGTTACTCTGTTTTTTCTGTTATTTCTGAGTCCTATGGTTACTTGCATAAGTTATGCCTTACATTTATGTTTTCCTAATTCACATGTACATATGTTTTCTAATGTTACAGTAGAGCACACTTTTAGTGACCTGCCTCCTCACGAGTTATCCTATCGTCTTGCTATGCGAAATAATACCTTTATCCGTATGTTACATTATTCACACCAGACCAGCAATGCCACTAATTGCTGGGTGTGTGGTCGACTCCCCCCTTTCCAGACACCGAAGGGAGTTCTGCCACTCTTTCCTTATCCGTTTTCACATAATGGTTCGTGTGGAGCATGGTCCACGTTAACGTCATCCTCAAATGATATGTCCTTTCTGAATAGAACATGTTTCCCAGACAAGGAAGGACTTTCCCATAGAACAGGGTTAGATCTAGAAAATGAAGTATATGATCTAGGTAATTATTCCTCGAATTTCATGGTCTTGAATGTTCAGTCCGAGACTACTCCAGATTTGCCTGCTATTTCAGTTCTACCAGTGAAAGGCGAATTATGTGTCAGAAAGAATGGTTCCGTACATGTAGGACATAGTGATTGTACTACTGTGGTCAAGTATAGTGACAGTGGGAAATCTATTTTCAAAGCCTCACGTCATTCGTATTTTGTATGTGGTCAGACCGCATATGTACGTCTGCCCCTAGATTGGGATGGAACATGTTACATTGCCTTCCTACTGCCACCAGTTTTTCTAGCCCCATCCGATTATCACAGAAACACACATCTAGTACACGTTAGACATAGAAGGGAGATCGAGTCCCCAATTGTCGATCAAACTGAAACTGCCCTAGAACAGTACACAGATTTCAATAAAGGTTTCTTTTTCTTCATAGGACCTGTCCAGAATAGTAAGCTAATACGTAGGCTAACCAGAACCCTTGAAGCAGTAGTGAATGAGACTACTTCTGCTCTAGGTAACTTAACTGAAGAGCAATCTGCTATGAGATTTGTCGTGCTCCAAAATCGTCTCGTCCTTGACGTCATACTGGCCGACAGGGGCGGAGCTTGTAGAGTCATCGGATCTAGTTGCTGCATTTTCATTCCTAATAACGCACCGTCTGTTTATTCAGCTATAACCAGACTTCACAAAATTGCCCATCAGTTACACCAGAATCCAGGCACCTGGACATGGTCCGGTTGGCTCTGGAGTATAATATCTGCCTGGGGATGGAAAGTATTGTCATTCCTGGGTATAGCAGTAATGATCATATTCAGTTGCTGTCTCTGTTTACAATGTGGCCCTGCGATTTGCGGCTTGTGTGCTACCTCTTGTATTCCTTGTCCAAAGTCCCGTTCCAAGACAATTCGAGACGAGCAAATGATGCTCTATGAACAGATAGATGGTATCATGAATATTGATGTTTCCTGATGGAAACGTAGGGCACAAGGAGGGAATGAGGAAAATTGAATTTTGCCTTGTTATGTGTGCCTACGTGTTCCCCATCCTATGTTATATGTGCATGATCGATACGCAAATATCCCCCTATGATCGATTAAAGACGCAATTATAGTTGTGTCCAACGTTAGTATGCCAGTTTCCAGTTCTCGTGAAAGCAACGAGTATTAGGCCTATGTTGCCCACGTTTTACATTATGCACGTTAATTCATTGAATTGTCCCCGTTTCTAGGCCTCAAAAGGGCCCGGACACCAGATTCAAGCTCCAGTCTCCTGAACCCACTCCGAGGAGCGATGCAGCCCCCACCTGCATCCCTGACCCTTCACTTACTTCCTGCCGCGCAGCGCGGTGCCCGGCCTGGCTCTGCCTGCCTGTCTGCCAAGAATATGTTATGCCTCTAGTTATCAGTTCAGCTCTCCGTCTTCACATTCCTAAGCTACTGAACCGCATAAACAGCTTCAGCTATAGTCTAGTCTTTCTGTCTCCATGCAAGAGAATTACTGTATTAATATTCATTGAAGATTCATAGCATACGCAATACATGTAGAATATATGCATGCACCAGCCTTAGTGTCAAGTAGCCTTTGCCCTGATAACCTTTAGATTCTATCAACATGTACTCCAAACACCAGATACCAGATATGCTATAGGTACATGTCGTCCTGACACCGCAGACTTTAGTCTCCTCTTCTAGTGCAGAAGTCATAGCCCCCAGTTCTCTCCTAGTAACACGTCATTGTCCGTTTGCGCGCACCACTAGGTTAAAGGTTCCAGCTGCTCAGGTAGCCCCCTCTATGTATCCACCCACTTTATGACACTTCTGTGACGTTCTCATCACATGTATACGTGCACGCCCTGTGCACGCCTTCTTTTCACGCCCATGTGTTCTTATCTTACGCTTGTCACTAGTTACGCCTACTGTATGTAATGTAATTGTGATGTTTTACTATATATACCTTGTACTGTTGATGAAACGTTGCAGCTGCCTTCCTTGCCATTCTATTTCAGGCTGTTCTGATCCTGTCCCTTCCCTTATGCCTGAATAAAGCCCGTTCGACTCAGATACATCGGATCTTGCCTCTTATTTATTGAGCTATCTGTTTTATTAATGTATTCAAAAATAGTACCGGTAATTAAATATTTATTTACCACACTACCAAGCCAATTCTTTACTGGAAAGGAAACAAGCTTCCGGGGACCGGTTTCTGGCATTACAGCCGTCTTCGGCCTGGCTTGCTTGAATCCTGATGGTGCAGTGAGCAAGGGACTCACATCTGAGCATACTCTGCCACTCCTATAGTTGCCAAAACGATTCAGAAAAGGGGTGGTGATGGACAGAGCATCTGAGTTAAACAGAACAATCATACCCAGTCAAAAGATCAGGGCTTGATCCATCACCGTTTTTTAGCGCACTGCACCATCCCAGTTCAGAACCTGGCTATATGCAAATTAGTCTGACCCTGGCCCAGTGCATCATGGGAACAGGGCAGACCAAACTACCAAGCCAATTCTTTACTGGAAAGGAAACAAGCTTCGGGGGACCGGTTTCTGGCATTACAGCCGTCTTCGGCCCGGCTTGCTTGAATCCTGATGGTGCAGTGAGCAAGGGACTCACATCTGAGCATACCCTGCCACTCCTATAGTGGCCAAAACGATTCAGAAAAGGGGTGGTGATGGACAGAGCATCTGAGTTAAACAGAACACTCATACCCAGTCAAAAGATCAGGGCTTGATCCATCACCGTTTTTTAGCTCACTGCACCATCCCAGTTCAGAACCTGGCTATATGCAAATTAGTCTGACCCTGGCCCAGTGCATCATGGGAACAGGGCAGACCAAACTACCAAGCCAATTCTTTACTGGAAAGGAAACAAGCTTCCGGGGACCGGTTTCTGGCATTACAGCCGTCTTCTGCCCGGCTTGCTTGAATCCTGATGGTGCAGTGAGCAAGGGACTCACATCTAAGCATACCCTGCCACTCCTATAGTGGCCAAAACGATTCAGAAAAGGGGTGGTGATGGACAGAGCATCTGAGTTAAACAGAACACTCATACCCAGTCAAAAGATCAGGGCTTGATCCATCACCGTTTTTTAGCTCACTGCACCATCCCAGTTCAGAACCTGGCTATATGACAATAAAGGAGGCATGAGTATACGCAACAAAATGCGAGGTCTTTTAGATTTTTTTATTGACACCTTCAATAGGGGTCTCAACAGTGAGATACCTTGGGAAAATGCCATCACCTCAATGCATTTTTTTTATATATATATATATATGATTACTATATATATATATATATATATAATCTGGGAGTTTTTTAAGAGAAACACTGTTGTTAATAGTCTAGGAGTGACATTGCGAATACAGTTTTGGAATCCATCCCTTATGAGTTCTCAATTTATTGATAGAGATGCACGATAACTTCTTTTATGTACATTTTGGTTTTTTCATAAACATTTGTTTGAATTGCGAATTTTTATAAAGTTTGGTTTTTGTATGTGTTTTGGAATAGGTCTTTTTTCGCTGTTTAATATCGAGTATCCACACTAGATTAGTCCTTTTTCTCTGTTCAATATCGAGCATACGCTATCTCTGCGGGACCAATAGAGTCACAAGACGTCAGCGCGTTCCTTTTTCCGTTTACATTATCACGTGATCGCTAAGCCGTCACGTGACCTCTGCCTTGGATGTTTAAAAGTGGCGTCTTTGTGCCCCCACATGATCTATTCTACACTCAATACTAAGGAGGCCCTCGTTGCCCCAAGTTTGCGGTCTCAAAGATATTATCAGGTATGTTCTTCCGCTGGCTATTATCGCTGTACGGTTTTAAGCTGCTTGTCCTCCAAGAATATGTTAATTACACTAGCGGTTTTCGCTCATTTAGACCGTTGGTCGCCGCTGCACTCTATCTGGAAAGAAACGCTACGGCAGAACATCATCTGTCTATATTATCCGTACTATCCGATTTACAGACAGCAGGTATCATATTCTTTAGAATTTTTATTCTTGGAACGCTTGGTACGGTTTGATCGCACCTCTTTTAAGTAAATAATAACTGACTAGGTTATCACTAACCTTTTCTATCATTTCTGTTATGTTTTGTATTTTTTTAGTTACTTGGCGCCGGCCGCGAAATATTTTAAGATCCTTCATCGTCACAAAACAGTTATGTCCCACTAGAAAGGTCGTCCTTTTTAAATTCATCGCTGTGCATAAAACTCTGGCCTACAGGTAATTGAGTAATAGATGTTTGTGAATCATTATCATAAACACCAAGAGAGACTCTCTACTGACATCTAATATATATATATATATGTTGTGCCCTCATAGGTCCTTTTTTATCTCTGGACCTCGTAGCGATCCCGCTATTGGGTTTAACCATCGATGACTGCATATAGAGTTGCCATTCTAAGTGTACGGCCCTATACACATATCCATGTAAGTGAGCATCTATGCTATAGACATGAAATAGCGGGAATGTTTTAAATGTCTCTTTATATATACATGATTTGAATCCTAAACAAATCGGTATATTATTACCTTTATTACTGAATCTTTTTAGGAGTTCATGCACTGATCTAATAGTGTTTTAATCTAGATAAGGAACCTACATATTACTGCGATTTATTTCAATCATTAAGTAAGTGGCGTGTCTTTTTATGTATTATCACTGTACATAAATGGTTTTTTCTCTCTCTTTTTCCCTGGCCTATACCCTTATTTTTTCTATACACCTTTCTATCATGAACTAGCTATATCATGGGTGTTGTTTCCTCTTTCCCTATATTTTTTTTATGACCGGATATGTGCACTCAGTTGTTTCGTTTTGTTTTTTCTTGTGTATTAAGGAAATGTTAGACATTTGTGTTTTTAGATGATATCTTTTCAGGGAATCTGTATGGAATTGAAATCATGTTGTTTTCTCAATATGGACTTGCAATCATGTTGTTTTCTCAGTATTTTTAAGAATTTTATGCTATATTGTATGACTAATTGTTTTCGACATTATTCAAATGTTGGTATAAAAGTCTTGTTAAAATGAATTTATTGACACATAATTTGCATCAAGGCACAATCAACGATGTTGCACATTTATTAGACACTGAATGTTTTTTTATTATGTTTCTTAAGTTAAATCAGTGGCCTTTTTTCCTCAAGAAGGCGTTTCAATTATGCCGAAACGCGCGTCGACAAACATTAATGATATACAGTTGTATATTTTTATGTCAATAACAATTATTTGACTATTCTCAATTATGGAATGTATTATTAATGTTGTCTGTTTTAATTATTAAACATACAATATTTTTCTACATGATTTGCTTGTCTGTCACTCCCTGTATTATTGTAATTTTTATTTTACTTGTGGTTTGAATCATTATTATTGCCTAGGAAAGTATTCTCTCAAATAACTGTTCCCCCTAGTACAGCTACAAGTGGTGGTTCCCAACAGAAGGGTGTAGTAGGGTTGACCGTGGGATCTGGGATGGACTCTGGCCTAGTCAGAGTACCAGCCCAAGCTGTTTTGATCTGCGATGGAAGCATGGATATGACCTCCTCTGTGAGCCCCAGTAATCTGGGCAAGTACAGACAAACACCTTTAATCAATGAGAAAAAGGCTGAGGCCTATAGGGACACAGGTGTCAGTGTCAAAATGGTGATACCTGACTTTATGTACTCTGGACAAGTCATACTAGCAATGCCAGTACCACTGACAGTATGGCAGTTGTTAATTTTGCCTTGGGAGACGTAACTGGCCTTCAGAAGGTTGTGATAAGTACAGACCTCCCTGTTGAATGCTTGCTTGGCAATGACCTTGAGACTTCAGCCTGGTCTGAAGTGGAGTATACGACCAATATAGGAAATGTTAGGAATCTCAGCACATGTCCTTGCAGTGACTATGTCACAGTTCAAAAAGTCTAACACTGAACAGGCACTGGATTCTGGAATAATGGACCAGTTGCCCCCCAGGAAAAGGAGCAGTAGGGTTAAAGCAGTGCCTTCCTCTCTGACTCAGAGTGACGATCAGCCTTCTGAGAAAGCTGATCGTGAGCCTGAAGAAGGAACTGTTCCAGAGGAGCTTGAACCTGATCAGGTTGAGTTCTTAGGGACAGGTGACCCTTCCTGGGTAGATCTGAGTCAGGCGCAGTTGGACTGCCATTCCTTTTAACCCCTCAGACAGCAAGCTGCTGCTGAGGCTGCTGGGAATTCTAGTGGCACCCATAGAATCTTTTGGGATTAAGGACTCCTGTATTCAGAGGTTAGAGACCCCAAGCCTGGTGCATCCAGGAGGTTAGTCATACCTTTGGCATTCGGGGCTTCCTTTTGACACTAGCACATGACATTCCCTTAGCAGTACACCTGGGCCAGAACAAGACTTGGGACAGAATTGTCCCTCATTTTCACTTGCCCCACATGTCTGAAGACACCAAGTAGTTTTGTCACTTCTGTGTCACCTGCCAAGCCAGTGGTAAAGCAGGTGGCACTACAAAGGCCCCCCTTATACCACTACCTGTGGTGAGGGTTCCCTTTGAACGTGTAGGGATTTACATTACATTGTTGGACCAGTGGATCCCCAAACTGCATCTGGGCACAAGTTTATCCTGGTGATAGTGGATCATGCCACCAGGTACCCAGAGGCAATTCCCCTTAGGACCACTACAGCGCCTGTTGTGGCAAGAGCCCTCTTGGGATTTTTCTCAAGAGTGGGTTTCCCTAAGGAGGCAGTATCCGACATAGATGCAAACTTTATGTCTAGCTACTTGACTGCAATGTGGAAGGAGTTTGGAGTGAACTACAAGTTCACCACACCCTATCATCCACAGTGCAATGGTCTAGTTCAACAAGACCTTAAAGGGTATGATTAAGGGTCTCCCAGAAAAGATCAGGCGGAGATGAGATATCCTGCTACCCTGCCTTTTGTTTGCATACAGGGAGGTCCCACAGAAGGGGGTTGGCTGCAGCCCATTTGAACTTCTGTTTGGGCACCCTGTTAGAGGACCACTTTGTCTGGTGAAGGAGGGATGGGAGTTACCTCTCAAACCCCCTAAACAGGATATTGTGGACTATGTACTTGGTCTCCGCTCCAGGATGGCTGAGTACATGAAAAAGGCATCCAAAAACCTTGAGGCTAGCCAGGAATTACAGAAAGCCTGGCACGACCAAAAGGCTGTACTGACTGTTTACCAGCCAGGACAGAAAGTGTGGGTGTTGGAGCCTGTGGCCTCAGCAGCTCTCCAAGACAAGTGGAGTGGGCCGCACACTATTGTTGAACAGAAGGGAAAGGTCACCTACTTGGTAGATCTTGGAACTCCCAGGAGCCCCCATAGGTTGCTTCATGTCAATAGACTGAAACCATATGTTGACAGGGCAGACATGGGCTTACTCATGGCTACTGATGAAGGACAGGAGGAAGAGAGTGACACTCTCCCAGACCTGCTCTCTCAAAACCCTAATGATGGATCAGTTGATGGAGTAGCCTTGGCAGGCAGCCTCACTGACCAGCAGCAAACTGATTGCAGACAAGTTCTATAACAGTTCAGACATATGTTTTCACTGACTCCAAGTCAGACTACCTGGTGCACTCATGAAGTAGACATTGGGGACAGTCTGCCTCTTAAAAATAAGATTTACAGGCAACCTGATCGTGTCAGGGACTGTATCAGGACAGAAGTCCAGACAATGTTGGAGCTGGGAGTTATTGAAACCTCAGATAGCCCTTGGGTCAGTCCAGTATTCTTGGTACCAAAACCTCACACCCAGGGTGGTAAGAGAGATATGAGATTTTGTGTAGACTACAGGGGCCTCAATGCAGTCACTAAGACTGATGCCCATCCAATACCCAGAGAAGATGAGCTCATAGATAGTTTGGCCTCTGCCAAGTTTCTGAGTACATTTGATCTAACAGCTGGCTACTGGCAGATCAGACTAGCTGATGGTGCAAAGCCAAAAACAGCATTTTCAACCCCTAGTGGACATTATCAATTTGTGGTAATGCCCTTTGGTCTGAAAAATGCACCTGCCACATTTTGTTACAAGTCTGTTTTATTTTGAAACAAAACCCCCCAAAGGGGAAGCAAAAAACACAGCGTTAAGCCTACAACCTCTTATCCGAGGCCGGCCGCGAAGAATGTGCAACAGTGGTCATTTGGGCATAGGAGTTAACACAGCGCCGTGCCTACAACCCCGAGGGGCCGGCCGCGTGGCTTAGGGGGAGCTATTGAGGTTGACCAGCGTCGAGTGGGCTCCAAATGCAATCCAGAGGGGTGGAAGGAGAGAGCAACAAGCCCATCAAGCACTAACGACCCAACAGGTGTCCATGAGAACATAAAAGAACTACAGAGGAAAGAGAGAAAAGGAAAGTAGAGGAGAAGTAAGCCAGATATAGAAAAGAGGGGGGGTGGTTATGAGAGCAGGCGCGGCAGGCAGGCCAGCGGGTGGAGAGCAGTGCCAGGCAACCAGGGTCAACCTCCAGCGCCCATTGCGTAGAAGAGGCGCCTACTGAAGCAATCTAGTAGGATCCGTAGGTACAATAGTGTCCTCAAAGAGATGTAAAATCCTGAGCCTAGTGGGCATGTGCCGTGCATGTTCTGTAGAACACAAATAGCGCACCAGGGGCTTCCAAACTGCCTCAAAGCGGGTGTGGCGCATCTGGAGTCGCGCCGTGAGGAGCTCCATTGCCAAGCCGTGCCACAGCCGCACAAACCAGGAGGCTATTGGAGGCGCTACAGGCTTTTTCCAGTACAGGGCTATGAGTTGCTTGGCCGCACCTAGCATCTGTAGCGTTATAATCCAGTCACTACGGGTCAGGGCCTTGAGGTTTGACGGTTTAATACCCAACAAGATCGTATCTATGGCTTCAGGCAGAGGGAACCCCAGCACTCCCCTGATGTGGCTAAGGACCTCCTTCCAGTAAACAGTGAGGAGCGGACACGCCCACCAAATGTGCACGAAGTCCCCAGTCGCAGCTCGGCACCTCCAGCACAGCGGCGAAACATTAGGGAACATCTTATGGAGTCGCAGGGGAGTGTAATACCAATGAGTTAAAAGTTTATAGGCATTTTCTCGTTGCGGGATGCTCCGATATATCCTGGGGATGTCCCTCCATACCACAGCCCACTGTGAAGGCGAAATATCTGTAGCGACCGCTGCCTGCCAGTGGCGCTGATACGGGTGGGGGAGAATAAGCGGCGGGTGCTGTAGAATGTAGTATATCTGAGAAACCAACCGTTTCAGGCCCCCCAAGGAGCGCGCTAAACGCTCAAAAGGGGTAAAGGCACGCGTCGCAGCCTGGTACACGTCATCTCCAGAAGCCCAGTGTCGCAATTGGGCGTATTGCAACCGCGCTGCAGGTTGCAGGCGAAACTCCTCACAACAGTGGTCAAACGACTTGCAGACGCCCCCATCAAAAAGGTCACAAAGCACCCTACAGTCTCCCTGCACCCAGTTCTCGAAGGCCCGGGTTCGATGAGCCGGCGGGAAGTGAGGGTTTGCCGCTATGGGAGTATGCGGGGACGGAAACGTAGTAAGGCCCCTGGGAACAGCGATGGCGTCCCAGATGTCTAGTACCGTTTTCGTGGGCACTGCAAGATATGCACTTCGAGATCGGGCCACTCGGTGGAGCCATGGCAAATCCCAAATGGTGCGTCCCGTCACCGCCCTGTCCATGTGCAGCCACCCTTTTTCACTCTCACGTACCCCCCATTCTATCACAAATCGGAGATGTGCGGCCCAGTAGTAGAGGACCAAGTCCGGACAGGCGAGTCCCCCCCGATCCCGTGGGGCCATGAGGAGTTTCTGGGAGAAACGAGGGCGCTTGAAACCCCAGATAAAGAATGGGAGCTCACGCTGCAAGCTCCGTATGCAATGCAACGGGATCGGAGTGGGGAGGCGTTGAAATACATAAAGAACTTTGGGGAGGATCGACATTTTGACTGCGTGAAGGCGGCCTAGCCAGGACAGCATTAGAGGTTTCCACCGCCGCAGATCGTCCAGGATCTCCCTCCGGCAGATCCGCCAGTTAACAGAGTTCCAATCTTCAAGGGAGGGGGTCAGGGTGAGACCCAGGTATTTGATGTGACGCTCAGCCCACTGGTAGGGCACAATCTCTCTCAGGATGGGGAGATCTTCCGGCGGTATGGTAAGGTTCAGAGCCCAGGACTTATCGTGGTTGATCTTGAGACCAGAAGCCCTTTCGAAAAGGCAGAGCACTCTATGAACGGCCGGCAAAGAGTCCCGCGAGTGTGTGAGAGTAAGGATCAGGTCATCAGCAAACAGCGCCACCTTGTTGTCTCTTCCCCCGTGCGTAATCCCGTGTATGTCCGAGTCGCGCCTAATAAGTTCCGCAAGGGGTTCCACAGCAAGAGCAAATAGGAGGGGTGAAAGGGGGCACCCCTGCCTAGTGCCCCTGTGGATCGCTAGTGGCGGTGTGAGATCCCCATTAACTCGAATTCGAGCATGGGGTCCTATGTATGGAGCCATGGTCCTAGCAATCATCTTCGGGCCCAGTCCGAATTTACACAATACCGCCCTGAGGAAGGTCCAGTTCACCCGATCGAATGCCTTCTCAGCGTCTAACGAGAGAAGGCAGGCCGGGATCCTCCAGTGGCGCACCTTCCCAACGAGGTGTGCAAGCTTGCGTACGTTGTCGGCCCCCTGGCGATCTCGGATAAATCCAACCTGATCGGGGTCCACAAGCCACTGCATATACGGATCCAAGCGTTGGGCTAGGAGCTTAGTGTATATTTTGAGATCTGTATTAAGCAGGGCAATAGGACGGTAGGACGCACATAGTGTGGGGTCCTTCCCTGGTTTCGGTATTAGAGCAATTTCCGCCATGCCCATGTCAAGGGATGGACCCACCTCGTCCGAGAAAGAGTTGAACAGTCGAAGGAGGTAAGGCCGGAGCTGGGCCTGAAATGTGCGATAGAAAGATAGTGGCAAGCCATCCGGGCCCGGCGTTTTCCCCAGGGGCAGTTTCTTAAGTGCCATTGTGATCTCATCCTCAGTAATGAGGCTTTCTAGCTCCGCCGCATCCGCAGCCGGTATCGTCGGCCCCTCATAATCATCCAGGACGGCTGCCGTCGCATCTACTGACACAGGATCGCTCCTGTATAGGGATGTAAAATAGTCCATAAACGCGGCCTGCTTAGAGCCCTCCGAGATAACCTTCGATCCGTCGTCCAGTTGGACACTGGTGATATGTGCCTTGGCAGCGCGCGCTCTCAGCCTTCTCGCCAGCAGCCGGCCTACCTTATCACCTCCCTCAAGGTACTTTTGCTTCAAGGCCAACAAGGCCCCTTCCGCCTTGTTGGTGCGCAACAGGCGGAGCTGCCCTCTAAGGGTGGCCAGTTTCCTCCTGGTGTCTCTAGACGATCGCTCCCGGTCCCGCAGCTCAGCTTGCTTAATATCCGCCGTCAAGTCAGCCTCCAGCTTGGATGCAGCACGTCTGCGTGCAATCGCCAGAGAGGTGATGTGTCCCCGGATCGTGGCCTTAAAAGCATCCCAAACTACCGGGAAGGGCATGTCCGGGGTGTCGTTAGAAGCAAAGTAAGAATCTATTGCTTCCCGAATGCTATCCACATCATCAGGATCCCGAAGGACGCTCGGCGGGAAGGACCAGCGTGCGACACGCGCGGGACGCGCCGCCGGATCCCGGAGACTCATTTCCACGTGAGCGTGATCCGACAGAGATATGTCGGAGATGGAGGCACCCGGCGTATCGCGAAGCAAGTCCATCGATACGAAGAGGAAGTCAATACGGGAGTAAGACCTGTGAGAGTGTGAATAAAATGAATAGTCCCTACGATCCGGGTTGTGATAGCGCCACACATCGAAGAGTCCTAAGTCCGCAATCTGCTTGCGCAGAGTAGAAGAAATCACCCCAGAGGCGTTAGAGGAAGCACCACATCGATCCAGGTCCGATTCCCATACCAGGTTGAGGTCCCCGCCCAGTATCATGTGCGGTTCACCACAGGGTACCTGCTCTCTGAAGAGCGTCTGGAGATATCGGTCTTGCGACTGATTAGGGGCGTATACATTGCATAGGGTGAGCCTGCGCCGTCCCGCATACACTGTAACCCTGAGGAAGCGCCCATCCCCACTCTTAAAGGGCCGGGAATCCCCTCGCCTGAAGCCAGCCCTGCAGAGTATGGCCACCCCCGCAGTCTTGATGTCAGCTGACGCCCAGAACTGAAGAGGATATTTGGGGTGGGCCATGCGGTAGGTATCTCCCTGCAGCAGATGGGTTTCCTGGAGATAAATGACATCAGGGTGTTGCTGGAGGAGATAGCGCCAAACCTGCTGACGCTTGTTAGGGGAGTTCAGGCCCTTGACATTAAGTGAGATAACCTTCAGCGTACTAGGTATATTCGCAGCCATGACAAACATCGGGCAAGGACCGCTTGGATACCCCGCTCCCACCAGCACTGGAAAAGGAGAACAAAGGAAGGTGCCAAAGGACCCGCTCCCACCACCCAGACAGCGGCCGCCACCCCATCCCCATCCCGCCACCCACCAAACCAGAAGAAGGAGACAGAGGGGAAGACAAGAAGAGGAAAAGCAAAGAAAAGTAGAGGATACAAAAGAGAAAAAGAGAGGAAGAAGCCGAAGGCCAAGCACGCCTCCAACATACCAAAAACATCAAAGGCCAACAGGGCCATGTCGGACTACCCCATTCACCAGGCATCCTCTACCCGAGGGTTCGGACGCTCTCAGGAATGTCACTCCCTATGGGGTAGGAGGGGGGGTGTTCACAGGCAGAAGAAGAGACCTCCGCCCCGGCAGCCCCGCTGCTCGAGCCAGGACCGGGGGCACCGCGGACCTAAAGGGAGCAGGCATGCAAATCAGACGAGGCGCCGTGGAAGCGCATGCTGCCCGTGGCTCGTGGGGACCGAGACATCGGCCAGGGAGCTCAACACAACGGTAGGGTCCAGGTATCTTCCAGGGCGCCGGCGCAGGCATCATGCCACATCAGGAATGGAAGCTGTAGAGCGGCAGAGCGGCCCAGGGCGCCGAAGGGGGCCACCACAGAGCATGCGGCGACACGGCCCAATTCAAGGGGTAGGTGGAAGAGAGGTCCGGCCATCCCGATCCCCCTCAAGAGAGCGGATGTGAGCTATAATGTCCTGTTTGGCCTGTGACGCGGTTTTCTCATCCACTGGAGGCGAGCGACGATGCCGCCGAACCTGGGTCCAATCCGGGCGGGCCGGGATCCTCTCGTTCCGTCTGGACCGCAAAGGACTGTGGGCCGGAGAGTCCGGCAGTTTAAGGAGCTGCGCCGCCTCCTGGTAGGATCGAAGGACCCTGCGCTTATCTTCCCAGCGAAAGATGAGGGCAAAGGGATGGCCCCTTTGGTAGGCTATGTTGAGGCCCTCAACTTTTCCGTCACCGGTCGAAAAGCTCGCCGCCGCCGCAGGGTGTTAGGAGCCAAGTCCTGGAAAATCTGTATTTTGTGGCCTCCATAGGTGAGGTTAGGTCTGTCCCGGGCCGCTCTCAGGATGGCTTCCTTCTCCGCAAAATAGTGGACCCGCGTCAGGATGTCCGGGAGGGGGCCCGCCCTACCCGCCGGCCCATACACCCGATGTGCACGATCCAGAGTCGGGGGGAGGCATCTTCGTCTCCCCACACCTCGTGCAGAAGTTGTGCCACGTAAGTCAAAATGTCCGTCCCTTCTGCATCGAGTGGCACGCCACGGATTCGGAGATTGTTTCGACGGCTCCGATTCTCAAGGTCCTCCTGTTTGGCCTGCAGTTCAATGTTCTGCTCTTCCAGGGCTGCCACCCTCTGCCATAGCTGTTCCTGGTCCTCCGTACGCGCATCAACTATCTTCTCCAAGCCGTCCACTCTATCGCCCAGCTCAGTGACCTCTTTGCGTAGCTCCTTAACGCAAGTTTGGACTTCCGTACGCAAGGAGCCTATCTCCGTCTTGAGCTCAGACATAAAGGAGGCCATAAAAGCTTGGGTCACCGGCAGTGAGTCCGTAGACGTCGATGGAGGGCCTTCAGTTGACGCCGCAGCTCCAGTCTTGCCCCACAGAGCCATCGCCGACGTGTCCTTGGCCGCCGTCGCCGGTTCCTGCTTGCCCCCTTTGGACCTCGTCATCGTCAGGCTTGCAGCGAGGATCGTAAGGGGACGTGATCCCAGGTAGTAGCAGGCTAGCGGTCAGCAACCCGAACCCCCCAGGCCCAGAGGAGAGAACGCCCCCAATCAGTGCAGTCAAGAGGCAAGGCCCAAGGGCTCAGGGCAGAGGGCAATGCGTCGCACCCGGGGAGAGGAGGCAAGCTGTCAGGGGAACCAGAGGCCAGCTCACACACAATCCAAGAAACAAAGTCCCAGATGTCGCAGCATCTCCAGCACCGTAGGAGGAAGGAGCAGCTCACCGTTAGGGATCAGATCCAATGTCATCTATAGCCTCTCTGACCCGCACCCCCATCCAATCAGGCCAAGAGCACCCCACCGCACCCAGGGCAAGGTCAGCAAATAACAATGGGTAGAGCGACCACGAGTGGCGAGCAGCACCCCGCCCCAGCACCAGACCGCTCCCAGCAACAGTTCCAGGCGGCCCGCACCCCCCGTTAAACACACGGGGAGGGTAGGTTACAGTCAGACCAGGCAGCACGGTGCGCCGCCAACACAAGCAGGACAGAGCACCACAGCCAGAGGCCAGCACAAGGTCCAGGGGCCCGGGTCAAGATGAGCCCCACACCAGGAGGATCGCTGTGACTCGCCACCCACTCCTCCCGCCTCCGGGACCTGCGGGCAGGAGGGCAGCAGGCAATAAGGGTCCAGTGGTGTATAGCGTCCCCCGCAAGCCGCAGGCTTCCCCCAACAGGCACAGCTTCCAGAGTAGGCCCCAGAGCGCAGGGGGGGGAGGGGCGCAGGGTAATAGGCCAGGCGAAGTCTCTTCAAGGATACCAGGGATGAGCGCCCCACGCCTGCAGCCGCACCCCCAATGGGAACGCCTCACCTCCGTGTGTCTGTCCGATGTCTCAGGGCTCCACAGCCACGCAGCGAAGTCTACGCCAGGCGCAGCTCACACGGTGCTCAGGGATCAAAGATGGCGGCTGTAGATGGGCCTGGCTCATCACCGCCGCAAGCCCCAGGGTCTCCGTCCGCCACCCGAAGCCGGCCTCAGGGTACACTCACGCTGCGGTCCCAGGGCGGGCCAGCACCAGGACCCCCACCTCTCCACCGGCCACCTCCAGGGGGAGCCTGCTTCTAGGCTCAGCGCTCGTCACAGGCTCAGGACTCGAGGCGCGTAGCTTACAAAGGCCCCTCACAGAAGCAGGGCACCGGCGCTGCGGCGCCCCCCACCACAGCGTCTCCTGGGCACCCTGTGCGCACCAGCAGCCCCCACCAGGTCCGGAGGCCCAGGGCAACAGACACAGTCCAGCGCTGGCACACAAGGCAGGATCCCTCGCTCTCCGCCGAGATCCGCAGGCCGCCCGCCCCGACTGCTCCGCACCAACCGCTCTGGACGATCGCGGGTGGAGGCCCGCTATGCAGCTCACTCCAAGGGCACCGCCGGATCACGGGTTCGCCGGTCCGCTCCCGTGCTCAGTACTGCCGGGCAGTGCCAGAAGCTCCGCTACCAGGAGCACTCCCCGGCGCTCTCCACTGCCCCTCCGGGCTCCGCAGGCAGGATACAGCCGAGTTCAGAGCTCAGGGGCTCGCCGCCGATTAGAAACAAAATGGCGGATCCGGCGCGCTCGCGGGAGCGCCACCGAGCCCTCGCCGCTCTCCCGGCGAGGCGCTTTCTCACCGCCTCACAGCACCAGAGTCCACACTCTCTAGGGGTCCCCCCAGCACCCGGAGTCCTCGTGCAGCCCCCAAAATCCGCTAAAAATCGCTAATGCAGGCAGCAGGGCGCCGGAGCTCTCGGAAGGCACGTCCTAGCACATCACCTCCGAAGCCAGGCCCCCCCTGCCACATTTTAAAGGTTGGTGAATACAGTCCTCACAGGCCTGGAAGACTACTGTGCAGCTTATCTTGATGTTATTGCTGTCTTTAGTTCCACCTGGGAAGATCACCTGATCCACCTGAAAATAGTTTTGGAGGCCCTTCAAAAAGCAGGCCTTATCAAGGCTACTAAGTACCAGATAGGGCAGAGTCAGGTTGTATACCTGGGCCACCTTTAAGTGGAGGCCAGGTTCAACCATTGCAGAGCAAAATCCAGACCATAATGGACTGGGTTGCTTCAACCACCCAGACTCAGGGCAGAGCTTTCTTGGGCCTGACTGGGCACTATAGGAGATTTGTCAAGAGGTATGATGCCATAGTGACATCCCTGAATGACTTATCTTCTAAAAGAATGCCTAAGAAAGTTCAGTGGAAAGTCAGCTGTCAAAGGGCATTTGATGACCTGAAGCAGGCCATGTGCACTGCACCAATTCTGCAAAGTACTAACTACTCCAGAAAATGCATTGTCCAAACAGATGCATCTGAGTTGGGGGTAGGGGCTGTGCTGTCACAATTGAATGATGAAGGTCAGGACCAGCCAGTAGCTTTTATTAGCAGAAGGCTGACCCCTAGAGAGAAACGTTGGTCAGCTATTGAGAGGGAGGCCTTTGCTGTGGTTTGGGCTCTGAAGAAGCTGAGGCCATATTTGTTTGGTACTCACTTCCTAGTTCAGATAGACCATTAGCCCCTCAGATGAAGGGTGAAAATCCCAAACTGCTCAGGTGGTCCATTCCCCTACAGGGGATGGACTATACAGTGGAACATAGACCTGGGAGTAACCATACAAATGCAGATGGACTCTCCAGATATTTCCACTTAGAACATGAAGACTCAACTGGTCAAGGTTAGTTTAATATCCCCGTGGTTGGGGGGGGGGGGTTGTGTAGGAGAGTAGGATCTGCTTCCTAAGGTAACTCCCACTTTTTCTGTGTTTCACTGGTTTTTCGACTTTATCTGGCTGTGGCCCTGCTAATCAGGACCACAGGCTAGCTGTTCTCTCTCTAAATTGATACCATGGACTTTAGGTACAGGCCAAATTGGTTACTGAGTTACCTTGTGAGCCCCTAGTATATGGTACCTCAGGTACCAAGGGTATAGGTACCCCAGAGGCCTACCAGGGGCTGAAGCATGTATTATGCCACCCCTGGGAAGCCTTCCAAAATGGCACCACAGGTCTGCACTTGCAGCATGGGTAAGGTGGTGTAAGCACCCCTTACTTAGATATAGTATACCTATATTACCTATAAATATAGACACATATTAACCTATGGCAGGCCTTGACAATCCTGAAGGCAGAGTGCTTGGGTTTGAGTGAGAGGGCGGCCGAGCATGAGCTGAGCCCCATGCAGCTTTTGGAAATCCTTCCTTATAGCTGTTCTATGATGTAGCCATACCATATACTCTTGAGTGCATTATAATCCTCACGATTAATGCTAACTTTGGTTTGGCTTTATCAAAACATGTTGTGTTTGGTGTCAAACACTTTGGAATACTACCCCCCCCCACCAGTTCTGGTGGTGGGGATAGCATTCCACCCTTCTAGAGGGAGAAGACATGTACACACTGGTATACCCGGTTAAGTTAAACAGAGCCTCAGCATCACAAAATGGATGCTGCTGCCACAGACACAAGTCTGACCTCCTGCTGCTGGACGAAACTCTGGCAGGGGAGGCCTGGCAAAATAGGTTTCCTGTCCAGGGAGGTGCCAGCACCTCCCCAGACAGGCTTTAGTGTATTGGGGCAGGGTGGGTTGCATTCAGTGAATGCTTTTTAGACACTGCCTGGGGCACACAAGGTGCTCCATGCATTTCCCAGTTCAAACCGGTTGCTGGGGCACACAGCCCCAGCTCTGTCACAAAACTGGACAAAGGGGAAGGGGTGTAACCACCCCCTCCACAGGTCCTCCCATAGGTGGGACCTTGAGTTAGTCCATCCCCTAAACTTAGTATAAGTATAGGAACCCAGTCCTTAGGACTTTAGATTACCCTGGACGAAACTCTGCAACATATAGCTTGGACCTTCGACATTCCATATCGACTGGAAGACAGAAGAAATCTCCCTTGGGGTCAAAGAGTGACCCCCCTGTTCAAACAGTCACCTAATAGCATCTTGCCGGTCTGCATTTTCGAGGCTCCCGCCGGATCCTGAAAAATCTGCGACACAGGACACAGACTTCCAGACATCTCTGAGGTCGACACAAGATTCCAGCGAAGCTGAGACCCGCAGCCGACACGAGAGACGTGGGACCGGAACTCCTGGACATCCTGCAATTTTGCACCTGCACCTACTTCCTGAAGTTCCCCAAAGTTGTGCATTGGGGTACTTGAAGCCCCTGCCCGAGTACCTTTTGCACCGAAGCTGAGAGGCCAGCACTCCACGAGTGACCCATGAGTCCCCTTTCTTCACCGCAGCTCGAGGCTCCTTTGCGATCCCTAGTCCGTTGGCTAGAGGGGTCCCCACGAAGGTCAATCCTTTGTTTCTTGAACTTTCCTGGTTGCTCCAGACATGCTCTAACTCCCCTCCAAAGGGGAAGTCCCTCAGACCTTGCTGGTCTGCACCGAAGCCAATCTTGTCATCTTGCGTGGGTTGCTGTTGCCAAGGCTTGTTGGGTCTAATCCGGATTCTGACGCTGCAGCACTCGACATCCTTCGTGGGACAGCTCGAATCCAGCATCGTAGTTTGTCCCTAAGTGTCCTTAATCTTTAACATTGTAACTTGTATTTCCTCCATAGAAGTCAATAGGAAACCCACGGCTATGTTTAGACACTGCACGCGTCCCCCGTGGGCCTCCTGCGTCCCTACCTTGGGTGGTTCCTGGTTGCCCCAGCGGTTCTACAGGCCCTAGGCCTAGCTTCTATCTCTCAAATGGTTCTTTGGTTAGAAAAGCTATTACTGATGTCGCCAAGTTGCGTCTGATTTTATATTGCCGCAGGTTGTGGACAACACCTGAACTCTCATCAAATACCTCAGGTTTTTTCATGTAATAAAATCTGATGTCTTCCACAAAATCGGTTGGCGAAGAGGAGTTAGGAATAGCCTGATTGACCTGGGAATAAGAATACTATTGGAGAACCCATTAGAAGCTTCTTTTCCCTCTAAAAACATTCTAAAAGAGAAATATTGGGAGTGGGCTGCTCTTAACGCTTGGAATAACACTGACTCATCTTCTATGGCGGGAATCTTCTTAGAAACAAAACTCACACCCAGATTAGAATCCTATTGGGACATTATCACTAGGCTGTGAGATAGGAAGCTTTACTTCCAACTCAGGGCAGGCTCATTACCTCTAAAGTCCATTACGTCCAGGTGGACTCCCACAAGTGATAACAACTGTCCCTCCTGTCGGAGTCATAGCGAAACAGTTGCCCATCTGCTTTTTGCCTGTCCCGCCTGTGCAATCCCTAGGTGAGTTTGGCTGACTCCAATGTGCAAATTACTTGGCACAATTTGGAGCGCTGAAGCGGAAAGGTTTATGCGCACCAGAACTTTGCCATTTATTACATTAGCTGTAGTCAAATTCCTAGGATGGAATACCTTACGCTGGTTGCAGAAGATCCTATGGATGTTGCCTGAGTCTACTCGAAGAACTGTTGTTCAGGCCCTTGTAATGTCCCGTATCGACTACGGCAATGTGCTCTATCTAGGAGCCGATAAAGCCACAATGAATATACTCCAGGTTGTACAGAACTCAGCTGCCCGCCTTTTGTGCAATATTCCACGAAGAATGTCTGCAACGCAAGCCCTGTGTGACCTTCACTGGTTAAAAATCCCTGACCGTGTAGCTTTTAAAACCTTGTGTCTTCTGTTTAAGATCCGTCAGGGTTTTGCCCCCACTTACCTGCACAATCTTGTTCAGCCATATCAGCCCAGTCGTCCTCTCAGGTCATCAAATAAAGCCAACCTTGTAATTCCTAGAATCCGATTGGCAAAAATGGGAGGTCGCTCATTCGCCCATTTGGGGCCGAAGATGTGGAATGCTCTTCCGTTAACGCTAAAAACAGAGACCAATCTTTTTGCTTTCCGCAAGAAGTTGAAAACTTTTCTGTTTTAGTATGGTCACTGTTCTTGCTCCTTCCCTTCCTCAGCAATTACCTGTTTCTCTTCTCTAGTCTGTCCCTGGCGCCGGGAAACCCATTACGGGTAGCTGAGCGCAATATAAATTCAATAAATAAAATAATAATAATAATAAATAATAATACACTTTTTTATCATTGCTGTGCTCAAAAAGGGAGGGGCGGGAAAGTGAAGTGGTTGGAAGTAAATAAAATCGGGGATTGTGACAAAACAGGTCAAACATAAAAGATACCAAACAAAACTCTTTTGCTGGCTTCCAAAGGGAGCCAGACGACGTTGCAATAAATGTCACACTTATTTACAAAACCAATCTTCTACAGTAAGCAGTATAAATCACACTAGAGGTAGGAGTTGGTGTAGGGGTTGTAGTCAGTCTACGCTTCGACCCTGAAAGTAGTAGGGTCAATGTCCCTTACAAAACGGGTCTTCTTCAGGACGGGGAAAGGTAAGGCAGACTCCTAAAAGGGGATGTGATTTCCTCAGCCCTTGACCAACGTGAGGCACCTGTCCCAGTCCCAACCAATTTTATTATTCTACTACTCAAAATAGCTATGATGCGTAACTTCTTTGTTTTCCAGAACAATTTCTATTTGCAGACCAAGGTAGTAGCCATGGGCGCGGCCTTTGCCCCGGATCTGGCTATTATTTTTATGGCAGCTTTTGAGCGCAACTTTATTTTGAATGTTTCAAATCCCTTCAGGTCCAACATTAATTTATGGATGCGGTACATCAACGACATCATAATGATCTGGACAGGTGATCAAACCCAGTTGACAGATTTTCACACATGGCTTAATATGAGATCACGTGATATCCAATTCATGACGCAATCCGACTCCAAAACTATCAACTTTCTGGATCTAACCATCTATGCAGAAGGAGAAATATTGTGCACTACGCTATATAGAAAACCGGCTGAGAGAAACTCCCTCCTTCAATACTCCAGTCACCACCCGAGAAGCTTGCGGGACAATTTGCCTTTTGGACAGCTCCTCCGGGTAAGGAGGAATTGCTCCAAGAAGGAACATTACATGGCAGAATCGCAGGAACTTATGGAACGCCTTATCGAGCGTGGTTACCCGAGAAGACTTGTTAAACAAGCCAGAAAAAGGGCTTGGTTTAACCCCCGTGACTCACTTTTACAAATCAGAGAAAAAGAGGAGAATGAGAATTAACGCATGATCTGTGTAACAACTTTTTCAACTAAAAGCAATGAGTTGAAAAAAACCATCAACAAACATTGGAACTTGATCTCTGATGGCCTTGGACTCGATACACCACCCATGCATTCCTTTAAGAAAGCAAAGAATATAAAGTACTTTGTCGTCCGATCAGTCCTTGATCCTCCAGAAACCACCACGATAACGTCGCTCTGGAATTTATCTCCGATACTGGGCCACCACAAATGTGGCAATTGCAAAACATGCATAACAACAATCCAAATGAAGGAGTTCTGTTACAAGCAACAAAGGATCCCTCTAAAAAGCTATTCCAACTGCAATACCTCAGACGTGATCTACTGTATCATCTGCCCCTGTGATTTGATCTACGTTGGTCAAACCCAACAAAAAGGTTAAAATGAGGATTGTGCAACACTGCAGTCGCATTAGATGCAAAGTAGTGGGAGCCCCACTTGTTGAACATTTCAAAATGACAGGACACTCACCCAACAGCCTAAAATGGATTGTCCTTGAAAGAATTTCTCTAGGCCCTAGAGGTGGCAACATTGGGACATTACTCAATACACGTGAAGTCAAATGGATAACCCATCTCAACTCTATCAATAATGGACTCAACGAATTTGATAGCAGTTTTGCTCAATTAGCAGTACTGTAAATGCCTTCCTTCGCTGCACTCGAGTGTGGGACCCTGATCACCCCCATTTGTTAACATGGGAAGACATACCTATGTAGGACACCACTCTACCCTCCTCTATTTGATCTTTCCTACATAGACTTCCTAGTGTTTTTACCGCCCTGTGTGGTAGGTAAACACTTCATCGATGGAACATGTTCATGGCATAATTTATACGTAATGTTATACTGAGTTCTTTTTTTCTTGTAAATATGGAACATTGATGTTACACCTACATCCAAGCACTTAGCGACGTTATAAGACACTCATGACCCCCTCTCACTTTCCTTTTTTTTCCAGGGAAATATGGCGCCTCTAACACCCTGTGTGATAGTTACGCGTTTTTTCAAAGATGTAAATACTATGGATACGTGGTGTATATTATACTGAAATTAGCGTTTTTCCCAATTATAATATATTTTCTTCCCAAAGCTTCAAAAAGAGTGTATATAGGTATCTGAGATACAATTGTCTTACTCATGACGCTTTTAACACCTTGCGCGGCGGTTACGCGTCTGTTTCCCACCGTGTAAATATTGCCTACAAGTATGCAACACTATACCCCAACCAGCGAGTTGCAAGGTTCTGAACAGAGCAATCAATCCAAGTATTCCGTTTACGGTCGTTTCCTCCCTACTTTTCCTTGCTTTATGCCCATTAATAGCTCAAGTGTGTCCCACACTATAACCAGTCGTCTTTTTTCCAATATATCGTTCCGATGCTCTACTGGGCGTTTCACAGTAACCATGACGACCACTAATTTGTGAGTCTGTTTCCCCTTTCTACTACACCTCACGCAAGACGCACGTTTAAACTCCTCCTCTCATTCAGCTTTCTCAGATTCAGGCAACACGCCGGCATAACGGAAGCTTCACGGAGGTGTTAACCCTGTCCTAAGGTAAACTGTGCCTTTAGGGACGAATCCTTTCGCCCCCCGTTTTATTCCCAACGGAGTGTATTTTTTAATGTGCTATGCCTCCGCATGGTAGTCTTACCGACCCCGTTTTACACATCTCACCCTCCCTAGGCAAATGCGGGACGGAGACCGCCCCTTCCGAAACAGAGAAACTTCCCTACTAGCAGGTAACCCTCCTTTCATTCTCCCACCGTTCGAGTAATACCCCTTAATGCACGCATGCCAAACTTCAACTTTGGCTTTCTCCCTCTCCCCAGAGGCTCACGTTATCTGGAATGGCCACCGTTGTGTTGGACCTGTTTTACTGTCTTTCAGCTTGATTGTATGTAAGTGTTTTTTGCCCACAATTTTGAAACTACCGATTTCGTGTGTGATATATCTGTGCCTACCCACGCAACAATGTACAGCACAGCCTTTTTGATACAGCCTCTTTGTTATATAGCCTCTAATCTGTGTGACAGTTTTCATATAGATCCCCATTCGGGACTAGTCTAATTTTGTGTTTAATCCGCACCCCCTTTTAGGAGTCTGCCCTACCTTTCCTCGTCCTGAAGAAGACCCGTTTTGTAAGGGACATTGACCCTACTACTTCCAGGGTCGAAAGGTAGACTGACTACAACCCGTACACCAACTCCTACCCCTAGTGTGGTTTATACTGCTTACTATAGAAGATTGGTTTTGTAAATAAGTGTGACATTTAATGCAACGTTGTCTGGCTCCCTTTGGAAGCCTGCAAAATAGTTTTGTTCACTTTCAACAACTTCACTCCCCCCCCCCCTTTTTTCGGCACAGCAATGATAAAAAAGTGTATTTATGCAATATACAGCAAAATGGTTTTGAGCACCCTGTGATTAAATAACATTGTGCTCCAAATTAGTAAAAATAAGTTGTCACTTTATTTTCTCTATACTGTCCTCCTGTTCTGGGACCCCTCTTTTCTGTACCACTAGAAATAGTGGACATCATATGGCAGGCCATCTTCTCACATGCACCACAGGCGACGCCAATATAATAAGGGTATAAGAGCAACTTCATCCGCAATGGGCCTAATCCCAAGATCCATGCGGAGAGGTGCTAGAGTTGTGCTAGAAGGAAGTCCCATAAGTTGTCTAGTGAATAGATTCTCAGTGCGTGCTAACGAGCCAGATGGACAATGCCCCCATAATTCTGCTCCATATAGGGCAGCACTCCTCGTCTGGACTTTGTAAATTTCCACCACTGGACTCACCAATTTTTCAGAGCAAGTCCTATATAATTTTAAAATACCCCCATTGTCTGGGTCAGTGTCAAGCTTGCTTTGCTGATGTGGGCACCCCAGTCCATTCTCTCTGTCAACGTAATTCCCAGGTAGTCAAAGATGGTTACCCTCTCCAGAGGACTTCCATCCAGGCAAGGATTAGGGCGAGTGGTGTTAGCTACATTGAAGGCCATATACTTTGTTTTTTGGAGGTTAATTTCCAGTCCCCGTTGTTTGCAGAAGGCACTAAAGTTGTTGAGGGTCCTCTGAAATCCCATAGGGGAGTTTGCAGGCAGGAGCATGTCGTTTGCAAACATCAGGGCTGGTATTTTGCATTTTGCCAGCATGGGGGGATCAATATTTTTCCCTGCATTCAACGCTTCTAATAAGCCATTAATAAAAAGGCAAAAGAGAGTCGGGCCAGAAAGCAGCCTTGCCAGACACCTCTCTCTACAGGCAGGAGGGAGGAAAGTTCGCCATTTTTGGGCAAAATTACCCTCATGTAAGCCTTTTAACTGATAGCAAAGATACTCTGGGACACCATGTCTAGTAAAATTGCCCACATTTTGTCCCTCGGTACCAGATCGAAGGCAGATTTAAGGTCTACAAATATAAGGTAGAGGCTGCCACCCTCTGTACAAATGGTTTTCCAATGTATCATTTGTAGCCTAAACATTTGATCAGTTGTTGATGTTCTTGCTCTAAACCCAGCTTGAAGGGGGTAAGGATGTTATATTCCTCTATCCAATTCTGCAGACACCCCAGTAGGACACGGGAAAATATTTTTTGGCTAACATCTATCAGGCTAATTGGGCGATAATTGACAGGCAAAAGCGGGCAGTCCTTTTTATAGTTTGGAATTATTTCGGCCCCTGCCCAGGTGGTGGGAATCGCCAAGCCTTGGAGAATAGCATTAAACAGGGAGGGCAGATAAGGAGCCCAAACAGTCGTTCAGAGCGAAAGAGGTCTCCAGGGATCTTGTTCAGCCCTGCGGCTTCGGCTGGTTTTATCATACCTAGGGTGTCGGTGACCTCTCTCAGAGAAATTGGGTGGATATCTATAGATGCCGGGCCAGGGGGCAGTAAATGTCTGATCACTAGCCCTTCACCATCCTCGACCCTTGTGTATAGTGATTCAAAATCAGCCTTCCATGCTTCGTCAACAATATTGGGTTCTATGGCCGATTTTCCATCCTGAGATCCTGAATTAATGATATTCCAAAAAATCTTCAAAGCGCTTTAAGATCGTCCCATTTTTGGGACTCTTAACTTCTTTTGGCCTTAGCTAGAGCATTCTTATATTTTACCCTTGCTTCTTTGATTGCTGGCCTAACATTGCTTTTAATAGCAGAGACAAGGCCAGTTTTAGCTGCACGACAGCTTGCGTTAAACCATGGGTGCTGGGGTTTATTAGTCGCCCTAGGCTTTTTGTTTTGACAAAAGGAAACAGCCATAAAAGCAAACAGATCTTGATGATTTTTAGAAATTGTTAAGTGGGAATTGGGAGTGCCCTTTTGTGGAAAATGACTAAAATCGGTATACATAAGCGGCGTTCATTTATATTCACCATAGCCACTGTTGAGCGTAAAGTGAAAATCATGAAACATTGGCCACACCATCTTGTCCCTTTTTAGGCCCCTTCGTGCGCGTAAATGGCAGCCATTTTGAAAACCATGGTCTCCCTGCCGCGTCTCTCCCTCTGACCTAGCAAGCATCCCCCGCGCGCTGATAGCCCCCGCTCTCTCATACATGAACCATAAAACTCCCCTCCAGCGCTACTCTGCCTCGGAAATGCATTCCGTTCCCGTCCAACACCTCCCCATCCTTTTGATGAACCCCCTTTCCTCTGTGCCCAATCTTCCTGCCCGTTCCCAGGGCGCCACCTGGCCCTGCGGATACCATTTATTGGGCCCCTTACAGTAAGCAGCTGCCCCGATTCAAAGGATCTCTGACTGATCAAAGCCCCCTCACCCCATGAGATCCGATCAGACACACATTCCGGGAATCGACGGAATGTCCTGGTGTGCGATAGTCATCACCTACTGTGACCGGGGTGGGGACTCCTACTGTAAATGTGTGTGGGAACAGGCCCAAAGTGAGGATTCCGAGGATGTCTTTTCCGTACATCAAAGTATTGACAAGAATGTGTTTCATGTAATAAAGCAATAAACCTGTGTATAAGAGGCCAGGCCTCAAGGATGCGTTTAGAGCACCTCGAGAAGATACCCTGTTGTCTGATTTGACGTGTTCTGCTCCGTCGGAATAAACTCCTGTTTCCTGCCTTCCAGTCTCCAGCGCCTGCCTCTTTATTTGGTAAACCTTGAGTTGGGTTAGAGGCGGCTAACGCCGGGCAAACCTTGAAAAGGGGTAATCGACCTGATCTGCCTGACCCCTTCCCCTTTTCTTACACTTTGTCTATGCGGCTTGGTTTGCCACCATGAGATATGGAAAAAAAAATTTTAACAACCGATTTTATTGATTTTTCGTAGTACCCAATGGGCCAGGTCCGACCAGCAACATACAGTTGAAATGCATAGTGTAAAGTCTTTAGGTACTGAACATTTTCACCCCAGCATGTCTGCAGAACATCAGACCCCCACCCGCCTCCCCCAACCACGCATCAAACATATCATCAAAAATGTAATAGAAGTCATAGAAACACCTCGAAGGCGTTCCCGTCCACGTCTGAATATTTCTAGCACATTAAATCGGTAAATCATTTACTGAGAGCTGTTCAAGAGGATCTCGGTTTATAGATTTCGTTAGTAAGGAAGTAAGGACAAATCGATACCCTGATATTTGGCCCATCTGGCACAGATCTTCCCATGTTTTTGTGGACAGCCCCTCACCTGAAACACCGCAATCTCCGCAGACAGGCACCTATCCATGGCCTTTTTCCAGTTTGCTACACATGGTGGGGACGTAGCCTTCCAGTGTTGTGCAATGTCCCACTTTGCCAGTGTAAGGCCCAAGAACTGAATTTCACCCCAATTCCTGCTGTATTGTGAAGGAGTGTCAGTCTATGATCTGCATGAATGTCCCATACCAATACCTGCCCCATGCAAGACAGTACCCTCGATCAGAAGTGTTGCAGTGTCCCACAGCTCCATACTGTATGAAGAAACGACCCCTCGTCTGAGTCACAGCGGAGGCAGGGGGGGACTGAATGGCCCCATCTTCCAGAGGAGGAGGAGTGTGTAATATATCCGGTGGAGATATTTAAATTGGATCAGCCTGTATCTAGTGGAGACTGCGGAGTACTTGGGGCTAGCCAGCGCCTCGGCCCAATCGTCATCTGTCAGAGCCGGCAAGTCAGCCTCCCATGCCGCTCGGGTCCGATGTGTGTGGTGAGTGTTTGATATATTAGCCGGATTTTGTGGGTCACCAAATCACCCATCAACAGCCGACCCTCCAACGGATGAAACTCAGGTAGAGAAGTGAGATTCCGTAGCAGGGGCAACAGGGCATGGCGAAGCTGTAAATACCTATAGAACTGAGATTTGTGAAGGTCGAAATCTTCCTGCAACCTCTGGAAGGACTTAAGCGTGGACCCCTGCATAAAATCCCCGAGAGTGGAGATCCCAATATTGTCCCACCTACAAAAGCCTACTAGTGACGTTATACTTTGGACTTTACTCTGGACCCACCCGGCCACGCCCCAAAAATGGCGCCAGTATAGGATGGACTTGCAACTCCTTATGACGTTTTAGTTACGTAGCCTTGATATTATGGGATATGTATACGGTCCTTGAGCACGTGGCGGGCGGGGAAGGGTACTGACTGGGCATGCGGACAACCCTACTGATATTGGTTCTTATTCACTATCGATTATTGTATTTTCGAAGTAATGCTACTCATGATGCTCGCCCATGGTATGCGTATGAACGATTTTATTGTAACTGATCTTGTTTTACTTTCAGTTATAAAATCAACCTCCATTGAACCTGCAACCATTTGTCTCGCTTAAGTTTTTCCAATTACAATGGCTCGCTCATTACGTACTCCTATACTACAAGTGTAATCTCTCCTTACCTCATACATTTCCCGTCTGCCCCGTGGCCGTCCTGTATGGTTGGAGGCCCGTATTTGAATGCTGACATCTTTTTCAATCAAGGTTTTAAAAGAAAAATAAAATATGTAGAACTAGCCTCATATCAGTCACTTAGATTGGTAGGTTCTCGGATAAAGGCTGCTATTTTCAAAATAAATAAAGGACAAGTAAAATGAAACAATTTTGGTTATGAAAAATTAGAAAGGCATGGTACATACGAACAATGCGAAAAGAATAGTTAAGACCTGTCGTATTTTTGCATTCCTGCAGCATAAGCAGTAGGTAAAAGATCCTGATCTTTAGATATATCTATGAATAGGACAATAGACCAGTTCCTCTGGGCTACAATGCCGAGATGCAAGGTACTGCTTCCCAAAGAAGATGAGTTAGGCACGTGGTAGGTAAAAACATTTTCGTGTTTTTGCGCGCTAATGCGCTTTGTACGCTGTCACCCCCCCCCCCCCCCCCTTCTTCTCTTCCTCTGCAGGTTAATATCGGAATTTCAGCTGGAGTATGGAGAAGACCCAGAATGCACCGTGTTCCACGCAGAAAGAAAAAGAATTGTATGGTGTGAATATGCGCTTGGGCCCCGATTTGTGTCGTATGAATGCTTATGTGCGGCGCACATCTGGGTTAACGGACGAATGCCTTTTTGTATGACTAAGGTGTTGATCGAACGGTCAATGGGATAGGAAAATTAAGCCCGAACATGGTACCTGCATGTGAAAAACGAACAAAGATATAGCACTTTTTACTTAGGAACGACTCTCTCTGGAGCTAACGACTGGGGGAGTGGCCTATGCCAGAAACTTGAAGGCCTATTTCAGTACGGCAAACCCAACCCCAACCGATATCCCAAATGAACGCCCAAAAATGATGCGCACCAGTGAGTCAACTTAATGTGAGGACTAGGTGAGAAAAGTTAAGGACACCCCGGGTTGGGGTTCATCCAAAACCCCCCCCTCAGCCCAGAAATTAGGGGTATTGTCATGTTTTAGATTTACCCCCTCTTCTTCCACCCTCATAGAAAAGTCAGAATTGTACCATTGCACGTCCGACTGGCACCCCTCCTTTACCTCAGCTTGGATCGTCACTTGCTAGATGTTGGAAGACCCCACCGTGAGTATAAGCACGACTGGACTAGTGTCCGACCAACTAAGAAGGAGTAGGTATTTTTAAAAACGAGGTTACCAACAAAAATTTTCCACTATCAGGAAAGAAGGAGAATAAAGAGCTCGACCCCCAAATGAATTAAATGGAATACTGAGAATGCGCAACACGCATGAAAAAGTCCTTATGCCCAAAATAGCTCTGTGTTTTGCCTTAGGTTTTCGTACTTGATGTCTGTACCGTCGCACCCTATCTGCTGCTTGTATACGTGAACTATGAATTTATGTTTTCCCTCAGCTGGTGTTTTATACATGAAACTGACCCGTACTGATCTATATGTGTGTGCACTGAGTAGCCTATTATTGTACACGTCTCTCTCTCTCTCTCTCTCTCTCTCTTTTTATGTTGTACGTGTGCTGGTAGCCTATTTTGTGCGCACGACGCTCTCTCCCTCTGAGGGCTCCCTCGCGCCCTTTTGAATAAATGACGACACTGTACCTCGCCGGTACGGGAATAATTGGCTTTTAGACACGACAGTGTTTGAACAAATTGACAGAAACAAAAACGATCGTATTTTGCCATATTACTGCCTCTCCTTTCTGTAAAATGATGAAACTTAATTGGCTGAGAAAGAAAGGACAGGTAAGACGACTGATGTCCCCAAATCTGACCCTTATAAGGGAACTATATGTCAGTGGCTTTTCTTTTTGTTTTAATGCTTTAGTAACACCACCTTCCTCGTTCAGATTACCACCGCCCATTGCACAAAAGTAGAATGTCCGAAACGTTCCCGATTCTCCAGAATGATCCCAGTTGTGTACCAGCCGCCCCAGAAAATCTTAAAGACTATAGCTGATGACCTTGTTTTTAAAAAAAAACAAATCGTCTAAAACCGATCGAAGTTAGCCGTTGCTTTCAGAAAAGAAAAATGCTTAACGTATGCCCTTCCCTGGAAAAAGGTACCTATAAGCCCATGATAGTAGCCCCTCACACTTTCTCATAAAATTAGCAGACCCTGAAGAAAAATATAGCCCAACAGGATTTGTTTTAAAAAGGCGAGTCTCTACCGGAGGAGCCGGTTTGAATTTAATAGACCATGTAATTGATAGACACCAGACTCCTTGCCACGTTTCCGAATGTAACTGGAATCAACACCTAACAGACATGATTATGGAAATTCGTAGAACTGCTCGCAAACCTACACCACAGCAATGATTTATGAATTAACAGCATACCCCGTCGTAAGGATAAATAAACCTCCACCCTATCATGACCGATAAACGTTTCCCCAACTACTTGGGGTTGGGAGAGAAATTAAAGTGTGTAAACGTCTTCCCCCGCCAATTCTCTAAAAATTGTTTTTTTATACTCATTTAAGGATAACGTGCAGTCATCGGAGGAGAGGGGCTGGACGTGACGCACAGCCTGGCTGCAGATCGGGGAATATCTATGACCTCGACCAAGGTGGAGCCACAGAGCAAAGAGTTGCGGGACGAGGTACCATTCTCAAACGTGGAAAATGAAGGAGAGAAGGGCTGTCCAGAAGCCCCTGCATGTTGATGAGCTCGTGCCGAAAGTCCCAGCCCATTGTGCCCGATTGATGAGCCCACTTGCTCAAAGTTTCTGCCCTCCTTGGTCCGTTTCAGATCTGATCCCACTCCGCCCTCTCTTCCCTCGGCCTCCCAAAGCTCGCCCCCTTTTTTTCCATACGGAGTTTTTCTTTGAACCTGACTTGAAGAAGAAGCACAGCACAAAGATAGAGGAGGGTTTGTCACGAAAGAAGAACGGAATGCGGGTACCCCGCCTAAGGTCCCTATGATAGATTAGTTAGGGAACAGGACAACCAGAACTGTGGTCCGAGAGCAAAGAGTGGCCACACCCTGCAACGCAGAATCTGAATCCGAGCTGGACGCATAGCTCCACCGCCGGTGCTCAACAGTGTCAACGAAAGAAGGAAAAACAATGAGAGCCTACCAGTGATGGCTCACTGTAAAAAGACACTGGAAAGACGAACCCTTTTTGAACATTGCCACCTCTTGAATGACACTTGTATTAATTTGAATCCCTCTCCCAACCACTTGTATTAATTATCGCCCAATTGAGCTTTCGAAACCTTACATCGGTCACTTCCAACTGTACATGGATAACTAAGAGAACGTTAACTCTGTATCTTGATGATTGTAGAACACCAGTTATGCACATGAACATGCTGTCTAGTTTTGATCTCCAAGGAGTTCAGACCTCAAGTGATAATAGCCCTTATTCTGCCAGAACATTTTTTGTATGACATCATGTTTGTATTCGAACGAATTTCCTACATCGTCTAAATAATGTCCCCGTCCCCAAGGTCTAACGTATAACGCAGCTAATGTAATTTTGTATGCACTACCTCCTCGCCTACCGCATTAACTACATGTGGTTGTGTACGATTCTGTCAGCATTGATAGCAGGACTATTTCCATCTGCCCGTAATGCATATGGTGCTACCAAAGACTTCAATAGACAGCCCAGCCACATACTTCCCTTATTAGTATAACTAAATGTCAGCTTGTACATCCTTACCTCAGGCATGAACAGAAATGACCTAACTTATGATTGTGGAAAATGACTAAAATCGGTATACATAAGCGGCGTTCATTTATGTTCACCATAGCCACTGTTGAGCGTAAAGTGAAAATCATGAAACATTGGCCACACCATCTTGTCCCTTTTTAGGCCCCTTCGTGCGCGTAAATGGCAGCCATTTTGAAAACCATGGTCTCCCTGCCCAGCGCCGCTAGCTAGCGGCGCGTCTCTCCCTCTGACCTCGCAAGCATCCCCCGCGCGCTGATAGCCCCCGCTCTCTCATACCTGAACCATAAAACTCCCCTCCAGCGCTACTCTGCCTCGGAAATGCATTCCGTTCCCGGCCAACACCTCCCCATCCTTTTGATGAACCCCCTTTCCTCTGTGCCCAATCTTCCTGCCCGTTCCCAGGGCGCCACCTGGCCCTGCGGATACCATTTATTGGCCCCCTTACAGTAAGCAGCTGCCCCGATTCAAAGGATCTCTGACTGATCAAAGCCCCCTCACCCCATGAGATCTGATCAGACACACATTCCGGGAATCGACGGAATGTCCTGGTGTGCGATAGTCATCACCTACTGTGACCGGGGTGGGGACTCCTACTGTAAATGTGTGTGGGAACAGGCCCAAAGTGAGGATTCCGAGGATGTCTTTTCCGTACATCAAAGTATTGACAAGAATGTGTTTCATGTAATAAAGCAATAAACCTGTGTACAAGAGGCCAGGCCTCAAGGATGCGTTTAGAGCACCTCGAGAAGATACCCTGTTGTCTGATTTGACGTGTTCTGCTCCGTCGGAATAAACTCCTGTTTCCTGCCTTCCAGTCTCCAGCGCCTGCCTCTTTATTTGGTAAACCTTGAGTTGGGTTAGAGGCGGCTAACGCCGGGCAAACCTTGAAAAGGGGTAATCGACCTGATCTGCCTGACCCCTTCCCCTTTTCTTACACTTTGTCTATGCGGCTTGGTTTGCCACCATGAGATATGGAAAACATTTTTTTAACAACCGATTTTATTGATTTTTCGTAGTACCAAATGGGCCAGGTCCGACCAGCAACATACAGTTGAAGTGCATAGTGTAAAGTCTTTAGGTACTGAACATTTTCACCCCAGCATGTCTGCAGAACATCAGACCCCCACCCGCCTCCCCCAACCACGCATCAAACATATCATCAAAAATGTAATAGAAGTCATAGAAACACCTCGAAGGCATTCCCGTCCACGTCTGAATATTTCTAGCACATTAAATCGGTAAATCATTTACTGAGATCTGTTCAAGAGCATCTCGGTTTATAGATTTCGTTAGTAAGGAAGTAAGGACAAATTGATACCCTGATATTTGGCCCATCTGGCACAGATCTTCCCATGTTTTTGTGGACAGCCCCTCGCCTGAAACACCGCAATCTCCGCAGACAGGCACCTATCCATGGCCTTTTTCCAGTTTGCTACACATGGTGGGGACGTAGCCTTCCAGTGTTGTGCAATGTCCCACTTTGCCAGTGTAAGGCCCAAGAACTGAATTTCCCCCCAATTCCTGCTGTATTGTGAAGGAGTGTCAGTCTATGATCTGCATGAATGTCCCATACCAATACCTGCCCCATGCAAGACAGTACCCTCGATCAGAAGTGTTGCAGTGTCCCACAGCTCCATACTGTATGAAGAAACGACCCCTCGTCTGAGTCACAGCAGAGGCAGGGGGGGACTGAATGGCCCCATCTTCCAGAGGAGGAGGAGTGTGTAATATATCCGGTGGAGATATTTAAATTGGATCAGCCTGTATCTAGTGGAGACTGCGGAGTACCTGGGGCTAGCCAGTGCCTCGGCCCAATCGTCATCTGTCAGAGCCGGCAAGTCAGCCTCCCATGCCGCTCGGGTCCGATGTGTGTGGTGAGTGTTTGATATATTAGCCGGATTTTGTGGGTCACCAAATCACCCAGTAACAGCCGACCCTCCAACGGATGAAACTCAGGTAGAGAAGTGAGATTCCGTAGCAGGGGCAACAGGGCATGGCGAAGCTGTAAATAGCTATAGAACTGAGATTTGTGAAGGTCGAAATCTTCCTACAACCTCTGGAAGGACTTAAGCGTGGACCCCTGCATAAAATCCCCGAGAGTGGAGATCCCAATATTGTCCCACCTACAAAAGCCTACTAGTGACGTGACAGGCCGGAGGTGTGATTCCTGCCAGAGGGGAGTAGCCCGGGGCAGCATACCTCACCATCGCATAGACCGGACCACCCGCCTCCATATCTGGATAACTGTCCGGCAGGCCGCGGCAAACACCTCCAAGGACGAGCAGCTGTACAGGAGGTAGAGCAGCAGGGTATCTGCTATGAAGAGCCATTCCACGGCATATGCCGGGTCCGCTTGGGAACCATACCACCATTCATTGATGACCAGGAGCTGTGAAGTCCAGTAATACGCCCGTACATCGGCCACCGCAATCCCACCGCAGTACGTAGACTGGATACACGACGCAAGCACCACCCGGATCGCTAGAGGAACCTATTCAGGAGTGCATTCATTTTGAGGAACACGACGGGGGGATAGGATACGGATAATTCTGCTGCCGATATAATAAGCGCGGTAAAGACACCATTTTGAAAATGGCGGACTTACCTTACAGCGAAAGGGGCAGATGGGACCACACCCTCGTCTCGTCGTGGACAGCAGGGAGCAGCGGGGTGACATTGCGTGACCAAGCCTTGTTAGGACACCGTATGATATATACACCGAGGTACTTGAAGCCCGCGTCCGCAATGAATATTTGCGAGGCCCAGCCTGACTCCTCTGCTCACCGCATATGGGGAACAGAATAGATTTGGACGGGTGTTCATGCACAGCCGGAAGTCTCTCCAAAAATCCTCAAGATTTGGAGCGCACGTGGCCGAGAGGCCCAGGGATCCGAGATAAAGAACAGGGCGTCATCAGCATGAATCACGACCCTGTCCGAACACTCCGGTGACTAGTCCAGTGCCCGAAGGACACAGTCTAGGTGCACCCAGGCGGCTAATGGTTCGATCGCCAAGGCAAATAAAAGCGGTGAGAGGGGGCACCCCATCTCGTTCCCCTGTGGATGGGGAAGGGGGCAGAGCAGTGTCCAACCTTGTGAAACGATGCAGTAAGGTCTGTATAAAATAACTTCACATAGGCCCTGAAGCGGGGGCCCAAGTTGAAAGCCTCCAAGAGTTTTAAAAGATAGGTCCATCTCAACGAGTCAAATGCCTTATCTATGTCCGCCAGCAGGACCGCCGCTGGGCATCCCAGATGATGAGCTTCCGCCACTGCGTTGTGGGCTCATCTGATATTGTGTCTGGTGGAGCGTTGTGGCATAAAGCCAGCCTGATCTGGATGTACCAGATCCTGGATACAGGTGCGGAGGCGGTCGGCCAGAACCTTCCCTAGCAGTTTAGGCAAAAAATTCAACAAGGAGATGGAGCGATACGAACCCGGGTCTTCCGGTGGGCGGCCCGGTTTGAGGAAGACCACGATTTTGGCGTGTCACCACTGCCCCAAGACCTCTTGTAGCGCTTAAGCAAATAAGGTCCAAGGGTCCCCATGAGTGGGCACAGGAAGTCGCACAGGAACCCGTTGGGGCCCGGTGCGCATCCAGGGTGGGTATTGGATACAGCTCGTTGAGGGATATGGGTGCGTCCAGGGCATCGCGCTGCACATCTGAAAGGCGACGGGGAGAAATATCTGTAAAAAAAATCATTTATATGGGATTCAACAATGACCTTGCGTCCCTCATAAAGCGCAGCGTAAAAATTGGCAAAGGCCTGAACCACAGTCTCGGGGGAGGCGCACATGTTGCCGACCAGGGGCCTCAGTACGGGGACCGGTGTCGGGACGCCCTGGCCTGGCAAAGCCTATGGAGCATCTGGCTGGACTTATCACCCCATTGATATAGTCTGTATTGGGTTGCCAACCAGGCCTCTTTAGCACTATCTGGAGCTGCTGCTGAACATGCAGCATATTACGACGGGCAGTGGAGTCCAAACCCTCCACCACTTGAGTTTGCAGATGGACCTGACGATCCTCCAGGTCCCGTATCTGTGTCAGGTGATGCTGCTTCTACCCCGTGCAATAGCTAATGTCTGCCCCCCTGATCGTGGGCTTAAAAGCCTCCCAAAGAGTGACAGGGGACTGGGGAAGTTTCGGCATTGAAACTAAAATAGTCGGCCATTGCCGAATGTAAAATTTCCTGATACTCTGCACCACGGAGCAGCCGTGGTGACATACGCCACTGATAGGAGGCTCGACCGGTCCAGAAGCGCAGCCTGAGTTGAACCGACAAATGGTCGTTGAGACCCCGTGGCAGGATAGATGTGTGTGTTATTCTGTATATATAGCTGTGCGGGAGGAACAGATAGTCCAAGCGCGAAAGGTTGGGGTGAACTGACGAGGCATATGTGAACCCGGCTTTTGAGGGGTGAAAGGCCTGTCATGTGTCCGCCTAGCTCAGTGTATGTGCCAGTGTCTGCAATTTGGATCTAGGGGGGGTACATCTGGTGACCGAGACCGCTACCTATCAAAGGGAGTCATAACGCCGTTCCAGTCTCCACCCAGTATCATCAGGCCACCCGGAAACTCTCCCCAAAGCTGTGTCAGTTTGTCCATGAATGTATGATTGAGTGGTGGTGGGGCGTAGACTATCCCAATTGTGATCTGTTCATCAGCTATACAGCCTGAGATAACCATAAAACGGCCACCGGGGTCTAACCAGTGCTGTGTAACCTAGAGCGGCACTCTGCGGTGAATGAGAACCGCCGTACCTCGCGCTCCACTGGTGAAGCCTGAGTGATACACCGTGGTGAACCCATAACGGGTGAGGCAAGGGGCCTTAGTACCTAGAAGATGTGTCTCCTGCAATAGTAGTATGTCGGCAGAGTAGCACTTTGCCAGATGGAGCACCGCCCCCCACTTAACCCTATTCAGTAAACCCAGCACATTCCAGGTGAGAATGTTGAGTTCCCCCAGCAGAGAGTTAGCCGTGGTGTGGGCCATTCCTGGTTATCATAGCGTGTACTGCTAGACGATGTAATAGTGACGAGGCAAGGAATTCTGTGCATGGTGCGTAAAACATAAAATTACCAACAACCAACCCACCATAACCCCCCTGCCTCCTCCCACCCCCATACTTCCAAGAACAAGGAGTATCTGTTGCAGTGGAAACTCGTCCGAGGCCCCAAATATGATGGCCCAAGCGGTTCCCCCAATGGACCCCCACCACCCAACATTACCCAAAACAATCAGGGCGTGCTAAGTCCAACACCTTCCAGGACTGGTGAGAAAGACCACAACCATTGGATCAGGAGCAGCCCAACATGGGGCCACTGCTTGCTTCTTCACCCATCTATTGAAGAAGAACAGGGTATGAGGAGTCCGTACGCCCAAGCTACCTATGTCTCCGGGGTCTGTCTGGTTCTGGGCACGCCAGTTGGATCGAGATCTATTTCACCTCATAGCAGTGTCTCTGTCCTGCCGACCGCTCCGGTGCGAGCCCTGGGAAGAATGCGAGTCTATAGGGGGTCGTGAATGAGGCTTAAGGTTGCGTTGTTCATCAGTTCACACGAAGACCTCCTCCGTTGAAGAAGGTTTTGGAGTTGGAGATCACTTTCATCCGGGCAGGGAACAGCAGCGCGTAGGATAAGTTCAATTCTCGAAGCCATCGCTTGGCGGCCACGAAGGACTGGCGCTGCTGCTGAACCAGCCTGGTATAGTCCGGGTAGACCATGATGGGATGAGATCCAAAGACCATTTTGTCCTTATGGAGCCTGGCATACCGATGGATGGCATCCAGATCGGCATAGTTGAGGAGCCGGCGATCACTGGCCTCGGACGCTCCACAGGCGGCGGCTTCTTGGTCAAAGCGCAGTGGGCCCTCTCGATCACGAAGCAGGAGGACCTGTCCTCAGGTGGCAGCAGCGCCTTAAGGCAGCTCGATAGGAAGTTATACATGGACGTCCCCTCGCAGCCCTCCAGAAAACCCACCAAGCGGATATTGTTGTGGCGGGCTCTACCCTTTGCATCCCATGCTGCCAGCTCCCTGGAAACCATGGCAAGTTTGTCTACCTTCTGATGGAGGGTGGATACTGAGTCTTCCACAGTGGAGACCCTTGTCTCCGCTTTGGTGATCCGGTCCACCGCCTTTCGAAGATCCTGGCGGAGAAACAACACCCCCAAGCCCACAGCCCCGATCTGGGACTCAAGGGCTGTCCGTGACTGATTAATCGCCACCAGCAGCATCACCGTGTCAGATGACAGACCCTCCGCAGCCTCCTTCCCAGTGCGGGCGGAGGTGTAGTGATCCACGGTGCTCTGTTTGGGAGACGCTGTACCATGTTTATCTTTGCCCATGGCGGCCGAAGGAGCAGAGCACAGGGGCCCGCACCAGGCCGGTCCCAACCGCAGGCAGGAACAGCGGGGACGACAACAGTAGATAGGCGGGTGTCAGCAGCTGCGAGAATCTGACCACCGTATGGTTCTGCCCTGGCGTCCCGAACAGTCACACTCCTCAGGGCCCCAAGTGAACGTCCGGGATCAGCTTCTCAATATCCCACATGGGCCAGAAAGGAACCGCAGCCAGTACAGCCCGAGCACCGCTGGAGGCTCCCTCAGGGGGCAGATAGTAGAAGATGGCCGATAGTCTATCGAGGCAACAGTCTCTCAGCCCCGGGTCTGGGCCCAGGATGTCCCCCCAGCACCACCAGTGTCCACACCCCTAGGAGCTCCGGGGGGCACCCAGAATAAGCCCACCAAGGCCCCAAGTGATTTGGGATGGGCCGCCGCCAGAGCCCCGACGCAGCAGAATGGAGTCTCACCTGAGAAGAGGGGCAAAAGCTGATGGCACAGTCCAGACATGCACCATCCCAAGGCAGCACCCCACTTGAAGGGCCACCTCCAGGCCACGCATGTTACACCGGCCCGACCTGGGAACAGGCACAGGGGCAACAGCAGGGCACCACACAGCAAAGTCCAGGTGCTGGGTGGGCCCCACAGGCCAGGCTCCGAGTTCACTCGCAGCACCATCACCCCAGCAGGGGGCGGTCCCTCAGGAATGCCCACACAGGCAGGCTGGGCATCACCGCCAAGGACCCAGGTCTCCCGATGTACCCCCACGTTGTATCACTCACAGGGTGAAGAGCTGCAGTCCGAGGACCGGACGATCGGTCACTGTGGGCTCACAGGGCAATCCCAGCATTGCAGGCAGCTTCAGGTGCCGGGCCTCGCCCGGAGCACAATCCAGCCCGGACCTTCCTCTACGTAGGAGCCGGCGCTTGGAAAGGCGGGGGGATGGGCCACACAATGGCGTCTTAACGGCATTGCGGGCCATTTGCCCGATCCACTCCCTCACAGCCGCCCACGTGGTCCGGTCAGCGCCACACACCAACCCTGGCAACACAGGGCAAGGCACAACCTCCGAAGCTGTCTCCCTCAATGGCCGCAGTCTGCAGCAGGCTCTCCCTGCTCACAGCCCAGAGCATGGCCGTCGCTGATCGAGTGCAGCTCCGGGTCTCTACGGTATTCCATCACCGCCAACCGCAACCGGAAGGGTCTCAGCGTGTTCCTCTGTGAGTGACCCGCTGTGGCGGCAACAAGGGTCAGGATATTTAAGGATATTGGCCCTGAGAAGGGGCAAACCGGCGGAGCTCTAGAGAGACGCGTCCACCATGTTCTGCTTCTAAGACATGCCCCCAGATGTGGAATAATTTGGTGGTAAAGCATGGCCAATTTTTCTTCTGATTGATAAAGTTCGCTTCAACAGAGTCTGGTGCTGGCAATTTATCCAATGCATTCCTGACATATGGTATTGTTATTTCTAAAATGAGAGCATTATGGTTGCTATCATAGCGAGGGCTGATTTTAAAGCCTATCACTTTATGCCATGATTTTGTGTCTACCATAATGTAATCAATAATGGAAGTATGCCCCTGTCTGTTAAAGGTGTAATTCCCTGAGGTATAAGATGTGGTGTCTCCATTACACGCTCTCAGTGAAAAGTTTAATGTGAGGGTGCATATCAGATATGCCAGCCGGGTCCATGTCCTTGTTGGAGGGATATTGGGCTCTGGGATGGCCCAGTAATGGTCCTCCTCACTGAGAGTGCCCGGAACCAGGCCATTCAGGGGTTCGAATTGGCAGTTGAAATCTCCACCAATGATTATCCCAAAGTTTGCAGGGATGGTTAAGAGAAAGGTAGTGAGCTGATCAAATGTGTTGGACTCTTGCCCTCGGGGTACTGGTCGAGAATATACATTAATTAGGACTATGCTTATTTTTGTATGAAAGGATAAAAGAACACAAAGGATGTCACATAAAGAGCTCTCTAATTGTTTTGCTTCACAGCCCAGATGTACCCCGACCCAGGTGCACAACCCTCCAGAAGTACTACCCTTCCCCGCATGAGTAGCTGGAATGCTAAACGACGCATAGACCATTCTATGTATTTCATCCCTGGCCCATGTTTCTTGCAACATACAAATCTCATGTTGCTCTATAAAGAGTCCCTATTCCAGACTATCCAATTTACCTGGTAGTCCAGCTATGTTCCACTAGAGAAGTTGCAGGCTGGGAGAGCCTACTAGGCTGGGGGATTTGTGTCTTGATTCTCTTGAGTGCCCATAGGGAGTTGGCAGCACTCCATCGGCTGCGCTGATCTTGTTCTGATGTTTAAATCGTGTGAGCCCTTTGCAGTAAATGAGGGATTTACTGCGTCCGTCAGTTCTGGATTGGAGGTCTGCATATCCTGTTGTAAAGGATCAAGGGTCGATGGGCTAATAGTGGCAATCTTCTGTTTTCCTGACTAGACTATGCTTCCCACCCTCGTTTTCCAGGTCCGACACCTCATTCTGCTTCAGGAAGCCTCTCCTCTGTGCAGTCTCCCTCAACTGGGTCACAGCCTCTCTATGATCATTAGATTTTTCTTGTGGGTGCTCAATGCTCGTATGTCAATCTACTGACTCAAGGGGATTGAATATATTTGATACCAGAATGTTGTAAAACAGGGGGGATGGTTGACCCTGTCCTAATAGGAAGATATGAGTTTCCTGCGGCCATTTCCCCCTCAGTTGACCATATCTACTTCTTACAGGTGAAATGAGGCCAAGGGGATAGAAGTAGCCTATTGGTAATGAACTAATGTCCCCCCATCCCTGTGATGAAAATGGTCTAAAAGGGATTCCACAATCATTGTGTTTCTGAAATGTATCACAACGCAGTGACCAGAGATATCTTTCGGTCTCCAGCCCACCCTGCGAATCATAAGAATTTCGCTTATATCTCTATGTCAGAATTGTTTGTGGTTAGATAGCCAGTGTGAGCATTTATTTTTTAAGTCAAGATATGATTTTCTACTTCCGTTTTTCAGCTCAAGGGCACCCGCTAATATGACTATATAAGGGGTTGAGGCCGGAGGAATAATTATGCACGGTAGAGCTAGCCCTGGGTCTTGACTACCCTCGTGTGAGATACTCTTCTTTCTGGGCCCCTCATGAGGAGAGTAGCTTGCTTGTGCCCTTGCTATAATTAGATAATTATTTATTCCTATCTGTGCCCCCTGTTTATGCTTCTGGTAGTGGGTACTGTTTCCTTTTCCTATCGTTTACCCTCACCCTCCTGGTTAGGATGGATTGCCATGCTGGAGGTGGGCGTATTAACTATTGATAGGGGTTCAGGATTAGTTCTTGGGGGGGGGGAACAATTTTAGGTTCACAGGATTAACCGGTTCCTCTGTCCTGTCCACCCATAGTTTGACTAATTTGGCGAACTTGTTTACCCGTTCCCACAAATTTTTTAACTCATACTTCACAATAGTCCTTACTTGAACCTGTATGTCCACCACCACATCCGTAACCCAGGTTGGCTGCTCCAAGCCTGCCTGGGGTGGTGTTCCCAGTCCGACCTCCCCCAAGTCACCAGACATCACATGGTCCATGGTTTGTTTCTTACAATTTGGACCCAATGGTGCAGCGGATTTGGTCTTCTTTATTTTCGGGTGAGCACCTTCTGGATGTGGCTCATCCACATTGCCCCCTGCACGGGTCCTTGGGGGGGAGATTGGGGGTTCCTGGGTGATAGACAATGAAGATCCTGATTCGTCATTGACGCTGATGGGTTGGGCTAGATCAGGGGTAAGAGACAGTCGTCTTTTAGTTAATTCGATCTCTGTAGCAAATACACCAATGGCTCTCTGTAAAATTCTGTCTATAGAAGTTGGTTGGAGGGAGGACGTCAGTTGCATTTGTACTGCAAGAGGTTTCCCTGCGCCAATTCGCCTACCCATGCTTGCGGTCGAATTTGGAGTGATACCCAAGGGGAAATGTGTTGCTGGAATCACTGACCTTGGAATTTGTTTATGCTAAATCCAAGTTCCTGAAGTCTGCGGAGTTCCCCTTGAAAACCTAAAGGGGGTCGCCCAGCCCGGCCTCTTCCGGTCGCTGATGGGCGCAGACAGGCCCGCCCTTGGCCTGGGCATGGCCCGGGCACCGCCACGTGCATCCTGCTCTGTGGGAGCCAGCGAGCCCTTTAAAGCACCTCCTGGCGCGAAGTAAAGCGTTGGCACCTCCCACCGGCGCTAATGACCCTGGAGGTTGTGGTCCCTGTTGGCTCTGGGCTGGCAGCTGGGAGGACGGCGCCGTTCCTCAAGATGAATTCCCGTGCTGCGGTAGCCCGCGACCCCTTTAATGCACCTCCTGGCACGAAGCAAAGAGTTGGTGCCTCCTACCGGTGCTAAGGAACCTGGAGATTGTGGTCCCTGTTGGCTCTGGGCTGGCAGCTGGGAGGACAGCAACGTTCCTCAAGACGGACTAGAAACAACAATAGATCACTTCTGTGCTACTCACTCATATTCTCACAGCTCTATACTCATCTTCTTATAGAAAAATATAAGAAGATGAGTATATAGATGTGAGAATGCGAGTGAGTAGCACAAAAGGGATCTATTGTTGTTTCTATGAACTGTCACTAGAGCCAGTGCTGGCTGACAATTAAGTGCCAGTGCCAAGCACTGGAAACCACCAGCTCAAATTAAGCACTGCGCTCTCCTTCCTGAGTGAGGATGACAAAGATTAGCAGCTGGACTTTTAAAGATTCTTCTTTCCATCACTCAGGTTAGTGCTGTCACCACACAGAGGAACAAAGGAACATGTACTCAATTCCATATAGTGCCTGCTCAGCTCAGTGAGGGAGTATCATGTGCAAGGCTTTAGACTTGTTCCTTAGAGGTCGGGTGCCTGTGGTCCACATGATCACAAGAAGACAATCATGTATCCATGGCAACCTCACCATCCTTAACTGCCCTGCCAAATTACCCAGGTCCACGTTTGACTAGCTCTTTCGGTCCAGGTTTCTTCTTTGAGTTCTGGGACTTGTAGTCTTGTTTATTCCATAATAGAACCAGCACTAAGTTACACAATTCAAAGAAAAACTTGGACTGGGACAGCTCATCATGCATGTATCTGTGAAACGTGCCAGCTTTGCCCGACCCAAGCACTGCCTGGCAACCTAGAGCACCAGGCTGCCAGCATGTGTTAGTAGTAATTATACACTCAGTTTATAGCACCAGAAGCACAAGGAAAGGCAGAGAGGAGCACTAAATGCAACACAATGTATTTCAGTGCTGCGATGGGGTGTTAAACAGTGAAATGCGTTGGTCTGACCTGAGATGCGTGGCACTTGTAAGGTTGCCACCTGGCACTTTTTTTTACTGGCATGACCAATACTTTAATGTCCTAGCCGGTGCAGAAATTAGGAAAAACAACTTATTAGTACATACTTGAATCAGTAAATATAAGAAGACATCAATTTTAAATGTGTCATTGCCTGTGTTGGACCCGTCTGCTTCTGAGAGTCCCCTCACCACTATAATTTCTTTTGTTCCCGTGTACCTCCCAAAATTTGTCGCTTTTCATTTGTCTACCAGGACCTTTTTGTGTGTTGTTTCATGGGGCTAGGTGTTCCTTGACACCCAGTTGCTCACAAGGTTTCTGGCACCTATGTACAAGGCGCCTGGAGAAACCTGTGGCCATTAAAACTGAGGTTGGCAACCTGTGTGTGTTTAACCTTAAAATGGTGGACACATATTTTCCTCATGAGAGTGACTCCCATTGGAGCCTCCTTGAACCCTGACCTTCTAAGGTTTTGGCGCCCTTTGTGGTTGGCGCGCTTTCCTGACAGGAATTCTTAAGATTTCTTCAGGTACACAAAATGGCCGCTCCAGAGCCCCAGTACGGTGGCTGTGAGTAACCATAAGACACCTCAGAATGTGTCAACCCATTGACACAGCCAGGGAAGGTTCTCGAACCTTCTGGCTGGTGCCAGTACCTCAGGGCTCTGGCTATATAAAGCCCAGACCCTGGCGACCATTTTATTGAAGAGAGAGGGGAGTTGATTAGACTACTACACCTAGATGCTGATAGCTGCTGAAGAGGTGTGACCCCTATTCCTGACTTGACACCAGAGAAGACACCTGCCCTGCTTATCCTTGAGGTGGCTGAGAGAACAGGTAGTAGTGTGGCAAGGGTTAATATTGTGGATACTGAGGAGGAGCCAAGCTCGCGAGCGAAATGGTCGCCTTTTAGCTCGGCTCCGTCAGCCCTCCGGCCTGACTCACATATCCTGCTGCATATCCTGCCCAGAGACGACAGATTTTCAAAGACATGAAACCGCAACATTTCGCTCTCACTCACCGTTTGTCCTGGAGGCTCCTGCTTGCAGCGGTTCCGGAGCTGTGCCCCCCGGGGGGACCGGGGCCTCCGTGGAGCTGAGACCGGGGTGTCGCCTATTGGATCCGGCCCGGCGTTGTGGTACCCGTTGGCCCCGGCCGAGAGACTGCACCACTGGAGAGAGCCACTGTGAGAACTTCCCAGTGACCCTGAACCGGGCCTGCCTTGGCGGCCGTGAAGCTGGTGCGGGGCGCGGTGCTCCGTGGACTGACCGTGTGAAGGGGTCCCCCCGCCGCTGCTCCGTCCATCGAGCCTGGACCCTCGCACTCGGGCTCTGCCGTTGAAGGGCGCCGGCTTTCGTATAGACGACCCTCCGCCTCGGGCAGCTCTCCTTTCTGCACCGAAGCGACCGTGACCGGGACCCCCCGGACATCTGTAAAGTCCTACATTTGTAAACTGCTCCGGGGGTGGCGGAGAGAAGTGTGGGGGCTGATCCTACAAAATGGCTGCTGATGACTTGAAAGGTGGATTTCCTCTTGATGGCGGTCTTCGGTTGCTGGATTGCACGGGAACATGGTCATGTGGGCATGAGCCTACGATTTGTGGTAAATAAATAATTAATTACCGGTACTATTTTTGAATACATTAAAAATAACAGATAGCTCAATAAATAAGAGGCAAGATCTGAGGAATCTGAGGTTATCAGGCTTTAATCAGGCATAAGGAAGGGACAGGATCAGGACAGCCTGAAATAAAGTGACATCGAAGGCACGGGATGGCAGCTGCAGCTCTTTCATCACAATTCAACATATATATAGTAAGACATTTCAATTACATTACATACAGTAGGCGTAACTAATGACAAGCGTAAGATAAGGAGACATGGGTGTGAAAAGAAGGCATGCACAGGGCGTGCACTTAGACATGTGATGAGAACGTCACAGAAGTGTCATGAAATGGGCGGAAACATGGAGGGGGGCTACCTGAGCAGCTGGAACCTTTAACCTAGTGGTGCGCGCAAACGGGCCATGACGTGTATCTGGGGAGAACTGGGGGCTATGACTTCTGTACTAAAAGAGGAGACTAAAGTCTGAGAGGTCAGGACGACATGCACCTATAGCATATCTGCTATCTGGTGTTTGGAGAACATGTTGATAGAATCTAAATGTCATCAGGGCAGAGGCTACTTGACACTAAGACTGGTGCATGCATCTATTCTACATGTATTGCGTGTGCTAGGAATATTCTATGAATATTAATACAGTATTTCTCTTACATGGAGACAGAAAGACTAGACCATAGCTGGAGATGTTTATACGGTTCGTTAGCTTAGGAATGTGAAGAAGGAAAGCTGGACTGATAACTAGAAGCATAACATATTCTTGGCAGACGGGCAGGCAGAGCCAGGCTGGGCACCGCGCTGCGCGGCGGAAGTAAGTGAAGGGTCAGGGATGCAGGTGGGGGCTGCATCGCTCCTCGGAATGGGTTCAGGAGACTGGAGCTTGAATCTGGTGTCCGGGCCCTTTTGAGGCCTAGAAACGGGGACAATTTAATGAATTAACGTGCACACTGTAAAACGTGGCAACATAGGCCTAATACTCGTTGCTTTCACGAGAACTGGAGACTGGCATACTAGAGTTGGACACAACTATAATTGCGTCTTTAATCGATCATAGGGGGATATATGCATATCGATCATGCACATATAACATAGGATGGGGAACACGTAGGCACATATGGCAAGGCAAAATTTACTTTTCCACATTCCCTCCTTGTGCCCTACGTTTCCATCAGGAAACATCAATATTCATGATACCATCTATCTGTTCATATAGCATCATTTGCTCGTCTCGAATTGTCTTGGAACGGGATTTAGGACTAGGAATACAAGAGGTAGCACACAAGCCGCAAATCGCAGGGCCACATTGTAAACAGAGGCAGCAACTGAATATGATCATTACTGCTATACCTAGGAATGACAATACTTTCCATCCCCAGGCAGATATGATATTTCAGAGCCAACCGGACCATGTCCAGGTGCCTGGATTCTGGTGTAACTGATGGGCAATTTTATGAAGTCTGGTTATAGCTGAATAAACAGACGGCGCGTTATTAGGAATGAAAATGCAGCAACTAGATCCGATGACTCTACAAGCTCCTCCTCTATCGGCCAGTATGACGTCAAGGACGAGACGATTTTGGAGCACGACAAATCTCATAGCAGATTGCTCTTCAGTTAAGTTACCTAGAGCGGAAGTAGTCTTATTCACTACTGCTTCAAGGGTTCTGGTTAACCTACGTATTAACTTACTATTCTGGACAGGGCCTATAAAGAAAAAGAATCCTTTATTGAAGTCTTGATACTGTTCTAGAGCAGTTTCAGTTTGATCGACAATTGGGGACTCAGTCTCCCTTCTATGTCTAACGTGTACTAGATGTGTGTTTCTGTGATAATCGGATGGGGCTAGGAAAACTGGTGGCAGTAGGAAGGCAATATAACATGTTCCATCCCAATCGAGGGGCAGACGAACATATGCGGTCTGACCACAAACAAAATAAGAATGACGTGAGGCTTTGAAACTAGATTTCCCACTGTCACTATACTTGACCATAGTAGTACAATCACTATGTCCTACATGTGCGGAACCATTCTTTCTGACACATAATTCGCCTTTAACTGGTAGAACTGAAATAGCAGGCAAATCTGGAGTAGTATCGGACTGAACATTCAGAACCATGAATTTCGAGGAATAATTACCTAGATCATATACTTCATTTTCTAGATCTAACCCTGTTCTATGGGAAAGACCTTGCTTGTCTGGGAAACATGTTCGATTCAGAAGGGATATATCAGTTAGGGATGACGTTAACGTGGACCATGCTCCACACGAACCATTATGTGAAAAAGGATAAGGAAAGAGTGGCAGAACTCCCTTCGGTGTCTGGAAAGGGGGAAGTCGACCACACACCCAACAATTAGTGGCATTGCTGGTCTGGTGTGAATAGTGCAGCATTCGGATAAAAGTGTTATTAAGCATAGCAAGACGATAGGATAACTCGTGAGGAGGCAGGTCACTAAATGTGTGCTCTACTGTAACATTAGAAAACATATGTACATGTGAAATAGGAAAGCATAAATGCAACGCATAACCTATGCATGCAACCATAAGACTCAGGAACAATAAAAAGAATAGAGTAACGATACATCTCTTAGAGTTTTGACTAACTCTCTCACTGTGTGGGTCTGTCTCATACATGTCAGGAACCTGTCTAACCGTTTCACCCGAGAGGGACTTAGACAATTAAACTGGCTGACTTACTAGACCTCAACTTGGATTTATACTCCTGCTGCGGAGTTTTCTCTAACAGGGGGAGTTTAGATTCATTTTCTGAGCAGTCCTTGAGAACGGGGCAGTCCTTGAGAAATGTTCTAGTTTTGAGTCCATGGAATTTCTTGACGTGGCTCGCGTGTAGCCACCCTTTTCGGTTTTCCACCTTCACCGCCGTCCGGGTGGTGAGTAGGACCAGACGGGGCTCCTTCCAGCGGGGCTGCAGCGGACTTGAACGATCAAAATTGCGGATCAGCACGAGATCCCCCGGAACGATCTCGTGTGGTTTCACGTCGGTGTTGTCTGGAAAAGCAGCGGCAACCTGTGAACGACAAGATTGTAGTGCAGACATCAAGGAAGCAAGGTAATCTGTCAGCTTATTACTGTCAACATCGGTAATGATACGAGGTCTAGGTGTACCCCACATATTGGGGGGACGTCCAAACACTATCTCATACGGGGACAGACCTGAACGGGAATGAGCAACCATTCTCATATGTTTGGCTGCTGCTCGTAAATGCTTGTTGAACCAGAGGTTCTGGATACTGTCTAACATGGCTTTTTCTCCTAAGTGTGCTGGACTATGTGCGGTGTTAATAATGACTTGAACCATAGAGTCGGGGAGAAACCATGTGGCTTTTCCCTTCGTCAACCATCCTTGATCTGTCTGGACCCCTCCTTGTTCAGACCATTTCTTAATTTCATCGGGAGTAGCATGTAACTGTATGTCTATGACATCTTGTGTAGGGTCCTTAACTATCATACAAGTAGTCTGTTCTGGAATGTGTGTCTGTGTCGTGTTAACTGGAATGTCTGGAGTCTGAGCTGTGAGCTTGGCTGTTCGATCTGCTAGATCGTTACCTTGGGAAATGATATCAGTGACTTTCGTATGTGCTTTGCACTTCATGATTGCGATAGCTGTCGGTAAGTGTATTGCATCTAACAGAGCTTGAATGAGGAGACCATGCTGAATCTTGGTTCCATGAGAAGTCATAAAACCTCTTTCCTGCCAGAGTACTCCAAAGTCGTGTACGACTCCGAATGCATAACGTGAATCTGTGTATATGTTAACTTTCAGGTTCTTGGCACGTATGCAGGCTTGGGTCAGAGCGACAAGCTCTGCTGCTTGAGCAGACAGGGTGTCTATACGATGTGTTTCTATAACTTCGGTTTCAGTAGTCACTGCATACGCGGCTACTAGTTCTCCTGTACTTGTTCTCATACATGAACCATCCACATAAAGTGTCAGGTCGGGATCAGGTAATGCAATGTCTGTCAAGTCTTGTCTTGGTTTTGTCATGGTGTTAACAACTTCCACACAGTCATGTGTGGCAGGATTTGAAGTAACTGACGGTAACAGTGTAGCTGGATTTAAAATGTTGCAGCGTCTGATTTCTATGTGTGGCTGGAACAGTGTCAGTTCATAACCTGTTAAACGGGCAATTGTCAAGTGCTGAGTCTGTGTTCGGTTTAAAAGAACTTCCACGGAGTGTGGGACTTGTACTGTCAGGGAGTGTCCTAACACTACGGAATCACTTTGTCTGATAGCTAGAGCTGTGGCTGCAACTGACTTGAGGCACGCAGGCAGAGCCTGGGCCACTGGATCTAATGTGCTAGAAAAATAAGCACAGGGCTTGTATTGTCCTGCTTGATCTTGTGTGAGAACAGATAATGCAGTACCATCACGTTCAGTAACGAAAAGTGTAAAAGGCTTACTGTAGTTCGGTGTTGCTAGAACAGGTGCATTACATAAAGCTTTCTTTAATTCATTGAAAACAAGTGTATGTTCTTGGGTCCAAGGGAGGACAGTCGATATGGCTGCCTCCTGTGTCGTTAACTGTATCAGTGGCTTGGCTAGATATGCGTACTGAGGAATCCATTGTCTGCAGTAAGAAGTGAGGCCGATAAAAGCTCGTACCTCCTTCTGTGTCTTGGGTTGTGGAAGACGTGCTATTAACTGGATACGGTCAGGTGTCAACTGCCTACCCCTCTTGGACAGTAAGTGTCCCAAGTAGACCACTTGCTGGACACAGAATTGCAATTTGGAAGGGGACACCTTGTGCCCCATCTCGGCCAGAAAATACAAAACTGTAAGTGACGCACGCTCGCAGTCACGTTCAGAACGGGCTGTGATCAATAGATCATCGACATACTGGAGCAGGGCAGTGTCAGTTGGCATGTGAATATTGTCTAGTTGTCTTTTAAGTGCTTGACTGTAAATACTAGGACTTTCTGTGAAACCTTGAGGAGCTCGTGTGAATTTATAGCTTCTTCCATTTAAACAGAAACCGAAAAGGAACTGGCTGTCTGGATGAATAGGGACACTAAAGAATGCGTTCTTGAGATCGATAACTGTAAAGAATGTGGCTTCAGAATCAATGGCTGTCAAGAGTGAGGAAATATCAGGGACTACTGGGTACTGGGGTATGATACACTTATTAAGTTCTCGAAGGTCAATCACTAATCGATAAACTGGAGGTGCATTGGGATCAGTACGTTTCAGGACTGGAATGATAGGAGAATTACATACATTGGAGTCAGTTTCTACAACCACTCCTTGGGCAATAAGCTCGTCAATAATTTTGGATAAGGCTGCTACAGCCTCAGGTGGCAATTTGTACTGTCGGATTCGTGGTAATACAACACCTTTCTTCAGAGTGACACGATGGGGTGTGATATGCATACAACCTACATCAGTTGGACCTTGCGCCCATAAATGCTGCGGTACATTCAATAATCTTGGATCAAAATCACGTAATACATAATGACCTTTAAAATCACGGAGAAACAAACGGACTCCTTCTGGGGAGCAGCATATGACTGCTCCTAATTCTTTCAGTGTTTTAATGCCTAACAGATTCTCTGGGCAAGACTTCGTGAGTAACAAATCTGTAGTTCGGGACAATGGACCAACTTCTAGAGTAACTGGTTTCGATATTTCATTAACAATAGGCTTTCCTGAAAATCCAAGGGAAACATTTCTAGAGCCTGAGAGTGGAGCCCCTGGAACCTCGTCATGACTGATGGTAGTCCTACTTGCCCCTGTAGCAATCAGAAACTTTCTGTCTTTCCCTAATACTTGACTGTGTACATAGGGACCCTCTTGATCTACAGGAATCTCGATGAGAGGCAAGCCTACCTCCCTCTCTAGGCTGTTTCATGAGTATGGCTGATAATCTGGATACTCTGACTGTGCGTACTGGTACATCTGCTGTGTAACATGCTGTGTTGCAGCGATAGGCTGCGGTACTGTAACTGTCTGTTGTGCATTCTGTGGTGACTGGGAAGTCTGTGAAACTTGTTCTTGTCTAAGCGGACGTGGTCTTTCTTTAGTCTTACCAGTAGCTATGTTGTGTTTCAGAACTGCACATTCGTTTATAAAATGACCTGGCTGTTTACAGTAATTGCATGTCCCTTTAACGGGAACTGCAGGATGACTGGCTTGATTCGGACCCCTCTTCTGACTGTCTTGTGGAACAGATTGTGCAACTAGTTCTTTCATTTTCGTGTCTTTCATACGTCTCTTTTCGTGTTCCTGCTCTTGCCTGATTCTGTTCTGGTGGTACTGGAGCATCTGAAGCATCTGTGACGGAGTATTAGCTTGCCATGTACTTTTGACTTTCAGTACTCGATTTTTAACTTGTGGACTTGAATTCTCGACTAGTTTGGTAACAAAAAGATGAGGGTACGATTCACTACTTGTTTTCAGACCACTATTAATAATGAAACATTTCTCAAATCTAGAATAAAAATCACTAGTATCTTCGTCTTGTTTCTGTCTACAGGCTGAGATGGCATCCCAATCTTCCTTTTTCGTGGCTAGTAATCTTGGCAAAACTTGGATTAACAATTCGGGCAAAGCTTTAGCTTTATCCCCAAGACCGGTACCTGGAACTCGTGAATTATCTTCAGCTTCTAATGCTGTCCAATCTATCTTTTTCTCTCCCACCTCCCATTCTTTTTCTTTGAGTTTTTCATATATGCCCGCAGGCAACAGGACTTTTAACATTTTAATGATATCAGGATACGTGTATTCTCCCATACGGAGCATGTCCTTTAATTCACGGTGAAACCCTGCTGGATCTTTATCATGACAGGGAATTAATTTTTTCATTTCCAAAAGTTCTATTTTCGTGATAGGGGTGTAAACAAATACTCGTTCTAGACCACCACCCTCTTTCTTGACTGGATGCACTTCTCGTAACGGATTCTGTCTGTCTATGTAGAATGATTTACTTTCTGGGGGTGAGACGTGAACAAAATGTGGATTCAGAAACGTTCGGTATTTGTGGCGCTGTTCTAGAATGACACTAATTAAATCGGTACCTAGACCTTTCCATCTATATTGGAGTAACTCGTTCAATACATCATGTAGCGGACCTGGATCAGAATGTTGTCCCTCATACAGCGTAATGAGGTGCTGGATCATATACATACCCACCAGACGTTGCTCGGCTGGGGGGAGTTTCAGAAAAATTTGTGCCACTATTGCGTCTGGAAACGTGGTAGAATCAGTAGTCCATCGGACTGCTGATCGGGCTAGTTCTTGTTCATGCATTGTACTAAGCTCGCTATACCCTATTCGTGATTTTAGAATGTGATCGGTAGCTTGGAATACTTGCTCAAGAGAACACTGTTCTGGTGCTGGAGGAGGAAAAGCTTTCTTGTCATCTAGGCGTGAATGTCGGTCGGAAAGTCTAGTTCTACCTACATACGCTATTCTGTCGGGATTCTCGTTGTCTACCTCTTCACTAGAAGAGTCATTCTCTTTCTCGGTTGCTCGTTTTTCTTCCTCTTTCTGGTGTATACGTATTATTTCTTTACGAATTTTCTTGTACATACTCTCTATACAACCTTGTGTCTTGTGTTTTCCATCGGCTATATTGTCACTCCACCTAGTCAGGACTTTCAGTTCTTCTTGATCTTTTTCTGGACAATCTTGCTCTCTTATTAAACAGTTAATCAGGAACTTTAAAATCATGAGCTGAGTCTCGACTTTTCTTTGAACCATAGCTTCGTGAATACTTCCTGGATTCACTCCTGTACGGATAAAACGATATATTCTGTCTAGATGTTCCTTCATATCGGGCAGGGTGGTCAAAAAGCTGGCCACCCGTCTTAGACGTACTGAATATAAGATCATGTGATCTTCGCCTGGAACTGGATCATATATACAATCAGTAAGAAGTCGCTTGAGATCTGTGTATGTCGCCACTTTTGGCGTGCGCTGTAACGCTAGCTCATGTAGCGTCAGACGTTTCGGTTGAGGCGGGGTACGAGGAGAACCTCCCCCCGCCGCTCCTAAACTAGAATCGTCGGTGAATACTGTACGGGCTGGTAGAGTGACTGGCATAACGGGTGCATGTACTGTAGGCTGGGCCGGGGGTGCTGTAACAGGTACTGTAACATTAACTGGACCCACGGGACCAGCGGCTGGAGGAACAGGGATTACATTATTAACAGGAGCAGGCGGAACAGGATTTGCATATGCTGGTACTGTGTCGTCCAAGTAGGACGAAAGAAAAATATCAGCTGCAGTCGGTTTATGACGTAGCTTAGTCGGGACCAATGGCGGCGGTAAATTACAGGGTGCTTCCGGGGTTGCTTTTGGCAAGCCCTCGGCAAGAAGAGGATACATGCCTTTAATAAGGGCATTTCTCTGTCTATCTGACTGTTCTATTCTAACTCGTTCACCTTCTTCGATTAATTCCCTTTCTTGGGCTTTCTCTGAGGATTCCCTACTTAATTCGGTTTTTCTGAATTCTTTTTCGGTTCTTTTATGAGATTCTTTGCGCCATAACTCGATGGCATCTTTCTGGGACTGTCTGGCTTTCTTTTTCCATAATGCTTCTTCTACTCGCATGATGCACTCGGCATCCCATGTACCTGATACGGGCCATCTATATTTCTCTTCTAGTTCCTTAGTATAATCCGCCCATAAGTCTAGATATATTATGGCATCTAAGCCATGCTTGTGATACATAAAATGTCCTGGACTGTCCCTAGGAGGGACAGGAACTGCTTCTTCGAGTAACCCTTTTCTGGTCTTTAACTGACGTAATTTCGAGAACAGAGGCATTTCGGTTATATACTTGCAACACAATACACAATAATCACAGTAATAAAATAGCGAACAAAACACTCATACCACGACATAAAAATACATTAATAACAGTTCGAACAGAAATACTACCTGATACACTGAAAACAGAACACATGAATTTCTCGAGAACGAAACTTACTAGAATTACTGGATGCACTGCTAAAACAGTACAGAACATACTGGTCCCATAAAGAGACACGTCGGACCCGTATCCACCTAGGTGAATACTTCGTAATGGATCCGTGTACCCAAACCCAACGGACCAGGAACAAACTAATGATCCTGTCTAGATACTTCCCCCGCGACGGTACTCACCGGGAAGCAGAAACTGGAAGGCCTCGGACTGGACTGGACTGTTACGACGTCGGACTACGAACTTCGGAAACTTCGGTTACAGGTGGGCCTCCGGATACCTCGGACCTTGTTCTCTCGGCTTGGGCTCTGGTCGGGACAAACCGCCTTCCACACCGCCTCGTCTGGATACCGGACCGCAGTTTCCGTCTCCTCCGTAGGCCTGAGGGAGACTTGAAGCAGAAATATCTGCACTTGCGCATAGGGTTCCGTCACGGCTGTAGAAGGGTCAGGGGGCCTGCGTTGGATCGCCGGCGCGTGGGGAAGAGGTAAGTCCCTATTCGGGCGCCATTTATGTGGTAAATAAATAATTAATTACCGGTACTATTTTTGAATACATTAAAAATAACAGATAGCTCAATAAATAAGAGGCAAGATCCGAGGAATCTGAGGTTATCAGGCTTTAATCAGGCATAAGGGAAGGGACAGGATCATGACAGCCTGAAATAAAGTGACATCGAAGGCACGGAATGGCAGCTGCAGCTCTTTCATCACAATTCAACATATATATAGTAAGACATTTCAATTACATTACATACAGTAGGCGTAACTAATGACAAGCGTAAGATAAGGAGACATGGGTGTGAAAAGAAGGCGTGCACAGGGCGTGCACTTAGACATGTGATGAGAACGTCACAGAAGTGTCATGAAATGGGCGGAAACATGGAGGGGGGCTACCTGAGCAGCTGGAACCTTTAACCTAGTGGTGCGCGCAAACGGGCCATGACGTATATCTGGGGAGAACTGGGGGCTATGACTTCTGTACTAAAAGAGGAGACTAAAGTCTGAGAGGTCAGGACGACATGCACCTATAGCATATCTGGTATCTGGTGTTTGGAGAACATGTTGATAGAATCTAAATGTCATCAGGGCAGAGGCTACTTGACACTAAGACTGGTGCATGCATCTACTCTACATGTATTGCGTGTGCTAGGAATATTCTATGAATATTAATACAGTATTTCTCTTACATGGAGACAGAAAGACTAGACCATAGCTGGAGATGTTTATACGGTTCGTTAGCTTAGGAATGTGAAGAAGGAAAGCTGGACTGATAACTAGAAGCATAACATATTCTTGGCAGACGGGCAGGCAGAGCCAGGCTGGGCACCGCGCTGCGCGGCGGAAGTAAGTGAAGGGTCAGGGATGCAGGTGGGGGCTGCATCGCTCCTCGGAATGGGTTCAGGGGACTGGAGCTTGAATCTGGTGTCCGGGCCCTTTTGAGGCCTAGAAACGGGGACAATTCAATGAATTAACGTGCACACTGTAAAACGTGGCAACATAGGCCTAATACTCGTTGCTTTCACGAGAACTGGAGACTGGCATACTAGAGTTGGACACAACTATAATTGCGTCTTTAATCGATCATAGGGGGATATATGCATATCGATCATGCACATATAACATAGGATGGGGAACACGTAGGCACATATGGCAAGGCAAAATTTACTTTTCCACAGATTGGCGACGTTCTTGATGGTTTGCGATCTTTGCACGCGACCTTGGCCCCCGGTGCTCCTGGAGGCTCGTTGCGACCCGCCGCCATATTGGGTGGGCGCTTCTTCATGGTCCCCGCTTGCCTTGGTGATGTTATTGCTTCGCCCCCCTCGGCAGCTCCGACGGATGCTGCTACTATCCATAGACGGATTTACAGGCCGACGGCTTTGGAACCTCCGGCTCCTCGATGTCTGGAACTTGGGGACTTGGACGCCATGCGGAGGCCCGATCGTCCCCGGGTGCCAGAGAAAAATGGCAGACTGATGCTTGTTTCTGCCTTGATGAGGTCTTGTTCACATTTTGCTAGCACACCCCCGCCTTTTCGATCTGCGGGACTGAACTCTTGTCTTTTACTGCCCCTGTTGCTGTTGCTGAGACATTTGGACTGCCTATTTGACCTTTTGTTCACTTGCTTATTGATTGACCTCTCTGACCTGCGTCTTTCTTGTACTTTTTTTCATTTGTGTGCTTGCCTCACATCGTATTGCTCACTTCCCACTGTTATTTGGTGGGTGGTAATTGCGGTGAAGAAGGGATTGGGGTAAGATGCATGGTTCCCGTTGGATTATTGATAAACGGATTCGTGACGCAGTGGCTCATTTCCATAGAGCTATGGGAGACCCCTCTGTAAGTTCTGTGGCGCTCGAGTTAGTGTCGTTCTGGTGCACACATATTATGATTGTATGGTTGGGCGGAGGGCTGTAGCCGACCGTCTTAATTTTTGCCCTCATGCTCCTCCCTCCTCTTTACTACCTTGTTTTCATATCTTCTTTTTGTCTTTTTCTTTCCTTTCTCTCTTGTCTCTACTACATTTCGGGTTCTGGTTTAGGGCGACAGGCGCGCTGTTTGGAGGGTAGGCCGTAGCCTTCTGCAGGGGTGCTGGGTGGGATGGGTGGGTCGGGTCTTCTTTGTTGTTTTATTTTTTTTAGTTCTATGGCCCTTTTGTGTATCTTAATGGGAGTGCCGCGTCTGTCCTCGCCTTCCGTGGTATGATTAGGGTGGGGTCTGTAACATCGCTGTTCTTCCTTTATAGTTCTACTGCTTTCCATTGCGACTCCCAGGCCCCCCTCGCTGCTACTATTCCTGTTCTTGTATATGCTCATCGCTACGGGGCGCCTGTTTCAGCGCGGCATTCTTCTCTTTTAGTCTGTGTTTTCCTTCCCCCTCTTCTTTCCTCTCCCCTATTCCCCTTTTCCTTCTCTCCCAAGGTTAGTATGACGGGCTGGTTTTGTCGATGTCGCTATTCCGGCCCCCCTGTTCTGTATCCGATGTGCTATTGGGCGGTGGGAATGCAAAGTTGTTGCTACTTGCATATTGATTTGTGTTCACCACATCTGTTTTTATACCGATGTATACAGTGTTGACACTTCTGCATTACTGCCCTTTATCCTTTTGTTGCTAATGATCTGTTTTGGGTATCCGGCTACTTCTTTGTTGTCGCTGAGCCTGTCATACGCCTCATTACTATAATATAAAATTAACCTTATTTTCCTCCTGATTGCTGGCCGTCTAGATCCTCTTACCTCCCCCCCCTTTTTATGATTGTATTGCACGCACTTCTTCACGTCTGATTCTGCGATTTCTCATTTGGACTTTTTGACTGCTTTATCGTATCGTGGCCGGCCAGATCGGTTGTAGGCCCTGCTTTGTATATCCTTTCTGTATTAATAAAGGTTTAAAAAAAAATAAAAAAAATAAAAAAAATATTGTGGATACTGACTGGCGTTCCAGTCAGGCGTAATTTTGAACCCTTGCGCCTACAGCGCCTGCCCAGCTAGCACCTCTGTGCCCCAGAAGGCTGTGGCCGAGTTTGTGTGCCTCCCCGCCCCCCCCCGGTGGCATCAGACTGAGGAAGAAGTCGGGTCGCGAGGCGATGCCCGATCGCCGTGACCGTGACCTCATCCTGTGCCCCCTTCACGTGTAGCGCCAAGCGCGGGGGACTCGGACGTCTCCGAGCCCCACCGGCATTGCGCGCTTCCTGGTTGGTGCCCAAAGTGAGAAGGTGAGGTGGTGCGCCGGGGCGGGGAGAGGCCGGCCTTTACTGGGCGGGATCTGCGTCCCTGCCCTTTCCGAGACCCGGGAAACTGTTGCCGTGGGCGGGACCAGCCCCCGTGTGAGGAAGTTGGAGGGAGGTCCCAGGAGCCCGTGAATTCCCTGATGCTGGCGTAGGAGAATACTGTGCCCGACTGAATCGCTAATCGATCCAGCCGTTGTGAGGAAATCTGATTCCCCTGTTGGTGCGCCGTGGTAAAGTGGAACTGTGCCCGACATTGAGTTAAGTGAGCGCTGAAGGCAAGAACCCTGTGTGCGGCCGTTCGTCCGTCCAGCGACGTCGAACTGAGCCGCCTAGGAGCCCGCAGTAACACTGCAGGCTCGAGTCAACCCCCACCGGCAGCGGACAACCTTCCCCGGTGGCCGCGTAGGGCCGAATGAAGGACTTACTGGGTTTCCTTGTTTTTCCAGTCATACGCGCATAGTTCCCGAGTGAACTAAAAGGAGTCCCCGCTCACCGTGTGACCGCAGGCAGTCCTCAGAACTCCACAAGTACTGTAAACAACCATTTACTAAAAGTGTGTTACTTACCAGAGTCAACTGCATGACTTTCTTTAATTGGTGGCAGCGTTATTAAAATGGAAATGTGGCTTTGAAGACTAAATGAACTAGAAAGTAATGCGCTATGTACAAGTGGTATTTAATTCATGTAATGGTGACAGTTGAGCCTGCTATTTAATCTATTTATTGAACAGAGCTAATCTCAATATTTATGCATTACCAGTATTCCTGAATTCCTATGTATTGTATTTATTCCCTGTATTTATTCTTAACCTGAATCCCAGAGTTTTGTGAAAAGTGAAATGTAACTGTGCTTTCCAATTGATCCCTATTCACAAGCAGAGAACTTTTACATAAATGAATCGTATTTTTCTACAGCAGTGGTGTGGTGTCCATCTTTTTAGTGTGACTGTGCAGGGGGTTATTATTGGGTCAGAGCCGGCTTAGCACTACAGCCTTCACTGCCTTGACACTTGAGCCAAGCTACCCCCCTTTGTGCTGGGCTTGCCCATCGCAGGTCCAACAGCCTGCCTTAATGATCCGTGACAGATATTTAAAGTAGATCATGACAGAAAGGGTATGTTAAAAACAAAACAGACAATTATATATATAGTTCTATGTAAGTGTCATTTTCCAACCTTTGCAGAATCTTAAAATGTAAACAAATGCTTAAGGTGGCAACCCTAAACTTGGCGGGCTGTAAGACTATGTTGTTGTTATTGCATTTTTAATGAAAACACATAGTTGTTTTAACACAATGTAATTAACACATAATGAATTCAAGCTATTCGGCTGTGAACCTATGCTTATCTTAACACTAGCAGCCCGCCCCAACCTTGTCCGGGAGCAATCAGGCTTCCCCAACCCTCGCCCGCCCCGACATAGCAGCCCGGCCCCCGCCCGCCCCGGCCTTGTGCAGCAGCCCGGCCCCCCGCCCGCCCCAACATTGTCAAGCAGCCCGGGCCCCCGCCCGCCCCGTCCCCAGCCTGCCCCGACCTCCGCCTGCCCCGACCCCCGCCTGCCCGGACCCCCGCCGGCCCGGAGCCTTACATCAGCCGCCGCTCCTCTCCCGCGCTCCTCATTTCACCGCTCCGCCGCTCCTCGCCGCTTACCACTCCTCCCGCCTGTCCGCTGGTCCTCACCGCCATTCCGCCGTTCGTCACCGCTCCTCCCCCGCGCCATGTTCGCCACTCCTCCTCGCGTTCCTGGACGCCGCTCCTCCCCGCGCTCCTGACGTCAGCACGCAGGTCGCGGCCGGCGCTACTTCGAAGGGACTACTTTTTTTTTATGTTAATTTTTTAAATAACGCATATTTTTATACTTTATATAGCCTATGTCCATCTGCACACCCTGACGATTAAAATTATGTATCGGGTGTGTGGATTGGCGCTGTGGTTCCCGAGTTTACCCGCCTCAAAGGTGCAAAGTTCTTCCTTTATAATAGTAGTATAGATTGATAACGTATGCTTCAATTTCAAAATGGTTGCTGTTGTTCGTTGCCATCTTTCCCCCTGCCCTCGGTCTTCTCATTGTCTTAAGTGTGATTAATAGCAATGTGTTCTTACTACTGAGGTGCCAAAGAACCACCGGGGATGGAAACTACCTTATATTAATATGTGGGATAGTACTGACAAATGTCATTTTAACTGTATTGTTCTTCCTTTCACATGATTGGGCAGGATTATTAGATCTTTGCACATTAACATCAAATGTATGCACCTTGTTGCATTCCACCCTATAAAATGAGCCTTATCCAGATTGTGTTGGGCCCACTCTCGCCTGATATTTAGAAGGTGATACTGAATTGGTCTGATCTCTGATTTCTGACTTATTTACTGAGCTGAATTATACTCTGTTATTCTATTTTATGGTTTTGCATTTCATTCTGACCTTCATGCTTTTATATGAAAAATGAATAACCAGAATGACTCTGCCATTTATTTGATTTTTGTAATAGCCATTTAACTCTGAAATGTTATTTGATATCAAATCCTTAGTGCATTACCCCGTGTCCTGGTTCATCAGTAGCACATTTGATTGAAAACCAGGAAAAAGCACTACATCACCATTTTGTAAAATTATGAATGCAATTGAACCATTGGCTGCTGATGGACTGAAGTGGCTCATTAATCAAGGTAGGTGATTGTTGGTGATAGCCATACATCATACATCCCAACAGTTCCGATTAAAGCTGGAGACTCCTGATTTTTTAGCTGAAAATGGCTCCATAGCAGCATTCTCCCACTAAAATTGCTTTATTAATTGAGACAATAAAGCCCCAGATTGTTTTTTCCAAATCCCTCTTCCTAGCTTGAAAATGTTGCCATGCATGATACATATATTTACCAACACCAGTGTTTATTTGAAAGATCTCACAAACCCCCTCCCCTTGCTTATATGTAAGTAAATACGGAAATTCAATTCCTGCATTTTCTTTTTACAAACCTCCCTATTTTCTGCTCTCAAACACTGGTCTGTATGTTATAATTGAACACTGGTATGCTGAGCACTCCATTGTGAACAATGCAGTGCTCTGGGCTTCTACGGGCCAGTAGAAGCCCAGAGAGCAACATTCCAATGCTGTTGTCCTTTCACAGCTCTTGCTGCGAACAATGGCCTCTTGGAGGCAGAGGGGATTTCAACCCCATTGGGCTTGAGAAGGCCTTTGTGTTTACTAATTAGAACATTCTGCCCTCTAGGTGCGGATTGTTCTTATAGCCTTAGTGCGCTCCTTGCGGGCTCCACCCCGCCTTTGGCTCAGGTTTTGAACACTGGAGCAGGTCTTTAAGGGCCGGTAGAGCCTGCTGGGTCGGGCTCTAAGACTATATTAAGATTCAATTCAAGAATAGGCGAATTTTTGTTCTGAAAAAAAAAGAATAGGCGAATTAAGTCAATTATATTGGCAGTAAAGTAGAGATGGGTGAGCAACTGAAAACTCGAGCCAGACTCGAGCCTGAAGCCTGGCTCGGGTCTGGCTCAGCTCGAGGCCCTGTTGAAACCGCGAGCCCATAAAGAGCCAAGTTTTAATGTGTGTTCTGCCTGCCTTCCCCCTTCTACCCAAGATGTGGTGTTATGGCCAGAACTGTGGAACTGGGAAACCAGGTTTGCGTTTCTGTAATGGCTCAACCTACTGTGATTCTGTGCAGATCACTTCATCTCAACCTGCCTGTAAATATTTAATGTGACCATGTGTAATGTAACTTGTGCTCGCATAAAGCACTCCAATACCTTTAGGAGGAGTTTGTGCTATGTTTCAAAACATGCACTAAAATGTCAAAACAAAGCCTTAACATTAGGGAAGAAATATAGAAACGCATTATGTGCTGATTTCTACAAAGTGAAATAAAACCCCCTGATTAAATGGCAGCTTCCCAACTTAATGTGTGCGATTTTAGGCAAATATTTTATTTCCTCAGAACTCTTTTTTTCTTTATTGCCGTGTATAAAAGCACTTTCAAATATGTGAGTTCAGACTAGAAGTTGTACAAAACTATTACTTTTATGAAGTACTTCTCAATGCAGTGTTATAATGACCCAATTACTGTCAAACCTTCCACATGTTGAATAATTTTTTTTTTTTAAATAGAAAGATTTAATCATATTTTAGGGGATGTTCGGTGTATGATTTGCATAAAAAATATTTTTAGGGGTCGCGTTGTGCACGGGCGGTAAGATGCGAGCCAGACCATTGGCTCGGCTCTGGTTTACCTATCCCTGCTAATTTGTTGGCTCAACCCCCGCTACATGAAAGACATACAATCTTGTTGAGTTTACTATAGGATGGAATGTTATATATGGATTGTGGGGAGGGGGTTCTTGTTGCAGCATTCAATGAGAGTCGGCTGGTGACTGATGCCAAGAGCTGTTAGTGGGAATTGTTGCTGTGCTGTCTGGCATATGGAGAATAAATCTACTTTGCCAAAACATTCACCTCTGCGTTATGCATGCGCTCAGAAGAACCCCTCACAAATTGGTAGTGAGGGGTCGCCCAGCCAGCACCTGTTGCAAGGTGGTTATTAGTAGCTGCAGGTAGCTACCTACCACTAGTAATAAGTCCACAATAACAATATAAGGCCCAGTCAAGTTCTCAATAAATGAATCCTTGCTCAACCCTTGGTAGCTAGGCTGCAAGCAGATAGGCCTAACTTAAGAGACAAATGCATTTTAAAACAAGTCCTTTTGTTGGGAAGGCGTGTGAGTTCAGCAGGTGCTGTCCTTCTGAGTGGAGTCCTCGATTGTGCAGTCCAAGGGTCCAACAGGACAGTCCTTATTCTCCAGATGTTTCTTTTGGGTCTGTGAAGGTCCACAACACCAATCCAAGGTTCCAGAATCTCTGAACGGCCCATTGGGAAGTTGAGACTACATGACTCACAAAGCACCTGGCCAAACCCTTAAAAGTCCACTGAATGCTGTCCAGCTGGGTTCTTGTTGGTGGAGAGGATACATGTTGAGCTGTTTTAATCTGTTGCTTTCAGGGAGTCCACTTCTTCAACTTTAAGAGCAAGGCAAAGCCCTTTTTGGGCTAAAGACCAAAGTGTGCAGCAGGTGCAGTCCATCTCTTGTGCAGTGCAAGAGTTCAGAAGTACAGTCTTCTTCTTGTAGTTTCAAGGCAGGGATCTAAGTTGCTGGGACAGCTCTCCCATATTTATCCATGCTTCTGGGGAGACAAGCAGGGAGACACCCCTGCCCAATGGGGTGCAGGGTGTCACCCTCAGGTATGACAACTTCCTCCTAAGTGTGACATATTCTTTTCCCAGAAAGCCCTGTACTAAAAAATCCAAAATGGAGAAATCTCTCCTTGAGCTTAGGGTCTGGCTAACCCAACTACTGGTGTGGCTAACGTTTCCTAACACTCCATTCCAGCCTCTCTACTAATTCAATTACTGGGGCTCCCATCTGTCTGGGCATGCAGGAAATGGGGGTGGGGGTGGACCTGTTCCCGTCCTAAACTGTCATTTCATCTTTTTTTTGTTGATAATCAACTTTATTGATTTTTTTAAAAAACAAACAAATTCATTGGTAGCAGATCAAGCGTTACAATTAAGGAAATTCGATCACATACAGTTGACAACAAGTGCAGACGATCCATTTGAATTAAGTGTGACAATGCCAGAGCTCTATAAGCGCACAAGTACAATCAGACCTTCATACATGCAGCATATTGAACCATTTAACCCATATCTTCTCGAATAATTCAGGGCATCCCTGGGCCTCAAAGAGAGTCTCTTCCTGCGCTCCACACCAGTCCACTCCCTTCTTCCACCTCCGCACAGTTGGGGCCTAGCCTGAAACCAGAGTGCGGTATATCCCTCTCTGCCACCGCTGTCCCCAGGAATTGCTTGTCAGCACAAGAGCCATCGACGCCATCAAACACTCCCAGCAGCAAGCACTTCGGGTCGTTGGGAACCTCCCATCCGAGGGCCTGTGTTAGTTCGAGTTCCACCCCCCTCCAGAACGGCACCCGGGCCGGGCACTGCCATACCATGTGATAGAAATCTGCTGGGGCAGACTCGCAGCGCGCGCAGGCTGGGGAGGGTCGCATATGGGCCTGGAAAAGGCGTGGTGGAGTGAGGTATGTTGCATGGAGGAAGTAAAGTTGGACCAGGTGTAACTTGGAGGATGTTGTCAAGGTTTTGGGTTCCATAAGGGCATCGCGCCAGTCTGCCTCTTCCAAGGGACCCACCCAACCCTCCCAGCGAACACGGAGCCGGGCTAGGGACGCGGGACCGTTGTTCACCAGCGACCAGTATATGCGGGAGACCCCACCCCTCCCCAAGTTCCCCATCACCACCTGGGCCTCCAAGGGACTGAATTCCGGGAGAGAGACGGGGGATGGAATGTGAGTGTGTAGGGCGTGCCTGAGTTGGAGGTACTTATAGACATGACGTTGCTGTAAGTCAGCAAAGGACCGAATGTGGTCTCTCACCCACACGTCTCCCAGTAGCGAGATCCCAACTAGGTCCTATCGTGGGAAATCCTGCAAGGACGAGACCTCCCGTAGCAATGCTCCACTCCACAGCGGCGTTTGTCTAGTAAGCCTCCGGTCCCACTGCACATGACGAAGGGCTGTACGCCAGGCCGGGAACACCGTCCTGGTGACATGGTGAAGAACCTGTGGCACCGGGCTACCATATAGAAAGGCCTGGATCTGTGGGAAGTCCATTGCCCGGAGTTCCACCCGGTATGCAGGGTCAGACCAGCCGCAAGCGAACCAGTCGTGGATCACAATAAGTTTTGTGGCCAGGTAGTAGAGGTGGAGATTGGTCACCCCATCAAAGGGGGGAATACGACAGTGTGCCAGGGACATTCGCGGCCTTCTTCCTCCCCACAAGAACCGGGTAAGAATGCCATCTAGGTCCCGGAACCAGCTACCTGGGAGGTGCAGGGTGACATTTTGTATAATGTAGAGAAAGCGGGTAGGATCATCATTTTAAAGAGCGCACTCCTGCCCAGGGGTTGAGGGGTAGGGGCTGCCATTTCTTAAGGTCTGTCTTCATCCTAGTGACCAAAGGTGCAATGTTCAGGGCCCACTCAAGCTCTGGCAGGAGGGTGACCCACACACCCAGGTATTTGAAGGATTGCCTCCAGAGGGGGATAGTCGTCTGCCAGTCAAAGCATGCCCGAGTGGGATGCAATGGGACCAGGGTCGACTTTGCCGGGTTGAGTCGCAGCCCAGAAACCCGTTCGAAGGCAGAAAGGGTCTCTAGGCACCTGGGTAGAGAGCAGTCTGGGTCAGTCAGAAAAAGCAGAACATCGTCCGAGGGCAATATTGTCAACCTGACTACGGTCCCAGGACCTGCCTCGGATGAGAGGGTCTTGGCGGATGAGTGCTGCCAGGGGCTCCATCGCCAGTGCGAATAAGAGCGGGGAGAGTGGGCACCCCTCCGGATTGGGAATGCCTCAGAAAGCTCGCCGTTGAAGAAGACATGGGCCCTGGGGTTGTTGTAGGGGACTCTGATCAGGCCGCGGAAGGTAGGACCAAAACCCATCAATTCAAGCACATCCCCAAGGAAGCTCCAATCCACCGTATCAAAGGCTTTTTCAAAGTCGATGAATAGGAGCGCCAGATACGGGGTCAAATGGTGACAGTGAGCCAGAGCCGGGTGGAGGCGACGAATGCAGTGACGGGTGCCCCTGGCGGGCAGGAATCCGGAATGATCAGGATGGACTAAATCTTGTAGGAGTGGGCGGAGTCACTGGGCTATTGCGGTGGCATAAATCTATACCTCTGTATTGATCAATGAGATCAGGCGGTAATCCGCACAATCCAGGGAGGGCGGTTGCATTTTGAGGATGACCACGATGGTGGCCACGTCGGTTTCAGGCGGGAAGGACCCTTCTTCCACCACATGATGAAATAGTTCCACTAAATGGGGAACCAAATCATCGAAGAAGGCCGCGTAGTACTCCTGGGGGTAGCCGTCAGGTCTGGGCGTCTTGCCCGAATGTAGCAGGGAGATCGCCCCGTGTATTTCTTCCGGGGTAAAGGGGTGGTCTAGGGTATCCGCTATCTCCTGGGGGAGAAACGGCAACCGAGTACCGGTCTCCTTCAGCAAGTCCGCCAGGGAAGTACATGGATGGCGAGCGTCGTACAGGGTCACGTAGTAATCCGCAAAAGTCTGTGCAATGGCAGCGGATGTCACCTGATGAACCCCATCGCCCGTCCGAATCTCGGGAATAATGTGGTTAATTTTGGGATAGGACACTAGCTTATGGAGAAGCTTGCCGTTTTTATCGCCCCATCCATAAATTCGTGCCACCGAAGAGTGCCAGAGCATTTTAGCGGACTCCAACGAGATCCGGCGAATCTCTTCGCGGACCACTGCAAGCTGTCGGGAGGAGCCATCGCTGCCGTCGGACAATTGGCGTCTTTCTAACCGCTCCGCCCTCGCCTCCAGCTGCACAAGCTGGGCGGACTGCTCCACACGTTTCGCGTGAACCAGCCCTCTGGCCACACCCCGCACAACTGCCTTGCCGGCCTCCCACAGCGTCCCTGGTGAGGGAACAGAGCCCATATTGGTTGAGAAGTAGTGGCGCAGTTCCTGTCCAAGGGACTCCACCAGTGCCGAGTCCTGCAGGAACCACGCGTTTAGCCACCAAGTCGTGCGTGGGCCAACATTGGGAGAACCAATACGGATAGAAACGGGGGAGTGATCCGAGATCCCCCTGGGCAATATAGTAGCCCCGGACATCAGCTGGCAATCCGCTGCGGGCATCAAGATTAGGTCTATACGGGAGAGGTATGATGAGCCGCCGAAGTGTGGGTGTTTTGTTCCTTGTGGGGCTTCCACACCCTCCAGACGTCACAGAGGCCCAGGGCCGACGAACAACCTGCGAGACTCTTTGCGGACACAAGACGGTGCGCTGACGGAGTGCCCGTCGTGTCACGTGAGGGCTGCAGGACGGCGTTAAAGTCCCCCCCCAACAACAGTCAGGCCCTGTGGAAAGGAAGAAATCACCAGTGTGAGGCGGCGAAGGGTGGGTGCCAGGAGTGCAGGGGAAGCATAAGTGCACAGGAGGTTTAGAGGGTGTCCCTCAATCATACCCGACATACTCGAGATCCCCGCGCAAAACCAGAGTGCCAAACCCTGTCAAACCCATAGCGGGCCAGAAAATTGTATTGTGAGCCCAGAAGGTGCGTCTCCTGGAGAAACAGAATGTCGGGTGAATGGTCTCCCCCCCTCCCCTCGCCCCCCAATGACCCCCACCCTACGTTTCAGAAGTGAAAGCATCTGTCGCCCTGAAGAAACCCCAACCATCAACTACCCCACACTGAGGAGAACCGCTAATCTAAAACGGTTAGCAAACAAGCAAGTAAGGACATGGTAGGACCCCCCTCCATGTATTCGGATGACATGCTAACAGCTGAAAACATGAGATGATAGGTTTGTAACCCGTCAGAGGCATCAGTCTTAGGACTCCGTTGAGTCTCCAGACCCCGATCGGACCATGCAGTCATGCCGGGTCGGCCCCTGCCCACAGGGTAAGGAACAGTCACGTTGCAAAGGATCCCAAAGGATATATTGTGTAGTGTTCATCGCATGGTGTCAGTCACACTCCCTCCTCCTCATCCGAGCCACAGACCACAGGGCTGCCGGACAGGTCCGACTCCGACATCGCCCTCTGCAAAATCACACTGGGCCCAGGGATGCTGCCCATATCAATCAGAGAAGTAGCCAAGCCGGGGGAGGTGGATCCTTGACATGGGGTTCGTGTCGGAGAGCGCTGGGGCTGGCCAACCGGTGAGCGGGATGCCTCCCCCACCAGGCCGCCCCTCCTCCGGGATCCGGTTCGGCACCGCTGGGACTTAGGCGCGTCTTGTTTCAGCTGTGTCTGGGCTCTCCGAGCAGAAGAGAGGTTCGCTCCAGGCAGGAGGGGCCGCTCCTCCGTGAGCCAGGTCCATGCCGCCTGGGGGGTATCAAAGAAGAATGTCTTATTTTGGAAGATCACCTTGAGCCGAGCAGGGAAGAGGAGGCCATAGCGAAGGCCCAGCGCCCTGAGTTTTTGTTTAACCTCGTCATAGGATCGAGGCTGAGTCTGCACCTCCCTGGAGTAGTCCGGAAAGACCATAATTCTGAAGTTCTGGAATTGCAGCGGCCCCAGCTCCCTAGCCACCCCTAGAATCGCACACCTGTCTCGAAAGTTGAAGATGCTGAGAATGATGGACTGAGCAGGGGAGCCAGGAGGAGATCTGGGGGCAAGAGAGTGGTGAGCTCGCACCACCGCAAACCAGGGGGAAAGCTTCTCTTTGGGCATCCAGGAGCGGACCCAGGTCTCTATAAAGTGTCAGCATGCCCCTCCTCCACTCTCTCCGGAAATCCAAGGTGGCGCAGATTGTTTCTTCGCACCCAGTTTTCGGAGTCCTCGGCCCTGCGATGCAGCTCGGCAGTCTGCGTCTGGAGACGGGCCACCAGTGACCTGAGGGTACCCACGTTATCCTACACAGTGGAGATTCGGGATTCCGTCTCCGTGATGCGTGTCGGGGCGTTGTGTAGGTCCTGGCGAATGAGGGCCACATCCACCCGCACCTCCCCTATCTTGCTCTCCACCGAGGCCTGTGATGTACTTATCACCTGCAGGATGGTAGAGAGGTCCCCCCCCGATGACTCCAGACGCAGCCAGAGCCAGAGCCCCTCCACCCCGGTCCCAATCCAATGTAGTGAATTGGTCCATTTTCGTTTGGGTGGGAGGAATGGAGGTCTGGGTGGTTCGGGTTCTGTCCATGCTCTTGGAGAAGACGACGAAGCGCGCCTGGGGGGGGGAGAAGCAGGCCGGCACCGCCTCAAAGACCCCCGCCACCTGATGTAGTGGCTAATCCTCACCCCCACTCACCGCCGCTGAAGAATGGAAGCCGCCCTCCCCAGGACTGAGTCCACAGAGGGTCAGTCCGCTCCTGCACCCCCGGTTGCGCACCCGTCACCCCACCTCACCTCCAAGTCACGTCGGTGGTCAGGCCTCGGGAGGGCCACAGGCGTCCTCAGCCCACACGAGCCATCCCCAGCGAGGGGCACATCAGTGTCCGTAGGGCCGTCGGTTCGTGAGGCCTCCGAGGCAGGTCAAGCAGCAGAGGGGGGGCCACCACATCCAAGATGTCCAGGGTAGCCACCAATGAGGCAGGGACTTCCAGCAGGGCGAGTTTGCGTCCTCTCCTGGGTCCACGGAGCAAGAGTGTCAGGGGAGCAGGCCGGTTGTGGAGGGCGGGCGATGGGGCTCGGACAGTCACCACCACCCAGGGAGGACGGGGCGTTCGTCTCCCAGAGGAGGGAGGAGATCCCCGGTGTAACGCAACAGTCAGTATCAGTGGTGGTCCTCTGGCCAACAGCAATGACCCCCAAGACCCAGGAGCCTCCCCGGCAGCCCACAGCAACAGCGACAAGGTCCATGGGTATCCAGGAGGGGGCCCGTGCGCGCAACCCGATATGGTAGCCGATGCGCTCCTTCGCACCGGGCCGCGGTGCTACATCCAGACGTCCAGCCAGGAGGTCAAAGCAGCGTACCCCGGTAGGGCTCCCATGGCAAGCCGGCTGTACGTCAGGCAGCAGAGCATAGGGCACCCGGTGACATTGAACCCCTCACCAGGCACAAGGGTCGAGGGCAGCCGGTAGACCCCTCGCTGCCCCGGGAGCCAGCAGCCGCAGAAGGAGGGGGTGGGGGGGTCCAGTGCTCGCTGTGAAGAAAGGGGGGCAGACGGTCCAGAGCAGGCCGGAGCAGACAGACTCACCCCACAAGACCTCCTAGAAGTCCATGGGGAAGGCTGCGACCCTCCGGGGCCGGCGGCCGCAGCGCCAAACAGTCCTCACATCTTCATCCAAGGGCTGGGGAGATCCGCACAAGGGGCCGGGGGGCCCCGACTTCACATGCCTCCGTCCGGCAGCAGTGTTCAAAACCGGCGGCCCCACTCAACGGGTCGCCGCCGCCGAAGAACTCCAGGCCTAGCCCAACGGCCACCGAGCAGTGCCAAACCTCCGGCGATGTCTGCAGCATGAACGGCCACGTCCGCCGCTCACCCCCCTCAGCGCTCGTCCACGTGGGGAGGGAGCTCCACACCACAGCACCGAGCCGCCGGGCGCCTCAGCCAGCCAACTACAGAGGCAGCCGCCGGGGGGGGGGAAGTCACAGGTAGTGAGGCAGCCGAGCGCCAGACCGTCAGGGCAGGGACATCAGGCCAGGAGACGGAACGGCAGGGAGGTCGCATTCTTAGATGTCTGAAGTCCCCAGGAGGGAGGAGGCCCAACGGGGAAAGAGAAGCACAGGACAGCCCCCGAATGGAACCGGGCCAGAGCCGGCAGGCAGGGGAGTCGCAGCAGGTAGGGGAAAGGAGCCGATGTCAGCTGCAAGTGGGCGGATGCGAGGCGGATGACATAGTGCGACCGCCATCTTGACGCCTGAAGCCACGGCCCATCATTCCATCTTTAAAGACCAGTTTGTCTACCAAGCCCCCTTCCTGTTCTTTGCTTGACGGCAGCAGCCCTCCCCACCCCCCACCAGATGTCTCATTTGTCTCAATGCAGGCCATTTCACATCTCATCAGAGCAGTTTGGCTCAGCTACTAAAGGATGGCCAATCAGGAGAGGCTGATAGTAAGCTGAATTTTGGCACAACAAAAAAAGCAAGTTCTATAACGTATTTTCTGTCACAATTATCATAAATTTGACCTTGGCAAGTTGTTAGATTTATTATAACTATTATGTACACACTTTGATGTATATTTTTAGCCCACTCCTGTCAATAGTTGGACTTTATTAAAGTTTAATAAAGCCTTCCTATGTTATCCTATGTATCTAATGAACTACAATGGGGACAAATTAAATTGACAATTTTCCCTCACCAGGGCATAGAAAACATATTTTATTTTGCCCATGCTTATAGCTACAAGGCACCATGCCCCTGGGACACCTAGCAAAGTCCTTAGGGGGGACTTATGTTTAAAAATAAGGTAGTTTAAGACTTACTTCGGAAGTACCTTTATTTCCAAAGTTTAATTTGCAAATCATGTTATTTTAAAAGCAGTCTGTAAATAAATCAGGACTACCTTTAAAATGACAGCAGGCGACACAGCAGTGCACACTTAGGTGGATTAAATCTACTGGGCCTCTAAACCTACCTACACTACCATATACTAGGGACTTACAGGTAGGTAGTCAGTGCCAACTGTAATGATACCTAATTACCAAGTACCTTTTACACTGAGCACTGGCCCAGAATCTGGTTTGCAGAGCCCAGGGCACAAGCCGAGTCAGAAGACCAGCATCTAACAGTCAAAAGTGGGGGGGACACTGCAAAAAGCCATGGTTTCTCACAGCACCTATAAACCGCACAGATTGGAGCTTCATCATTGAGGCTGATTGTGAAGTAAAGTGAAGGTACGGGAGAATATACTGCGCGAACCTCTGTGCCAGTGATGTGGTCAAAATTGACTTTAAGTGGCAGCGTTAAATCCGATAGTGACAAACAGCTGCATTTATTAAACTCGAGTGACTTGGCTTGTGCTCGCCATGTGCGCCAGTGGAATTTATAAAATGAACTCAAGCCCCTGCAGCCACTGCATGACTTGACTTATGCTCTGCTGCAGGCTTTATCAACTGTCTTCCAGTACACGCTCGCTCTGAGGCCCTGGCGGGTGCTGCACTTATATCCTTCTGTGCATGAGTGGAATGATACTCACTGCAGCTGATGCACATTCTGCCCACTCTGCTTGACTGACATGCTACCAGGAGTTAAATTGTTGAAACACACTTACTGATTGCCTGAAAATATATGAGCCTCCTGCTGGGGAAGTAATTGAGTGAGGTGGTTTTGCAGAGGAGCTCCATTTGGAGAAAGGCTCTAGGGGATGGAGATTATGGTGCGCTGGGAAGTTAATTAGAGAAGGACCTCTCAGTGGACAATCCCAGCACTCTTCTCAAGAGATTAGATGTGCACTCATCAGAAGTTTAGAAGGAACTGTTACCTATGTTCCTATTCGATAAAGACAAGTTGTTACTGACATTCCCATTGGCCGAAGGTTATTTAGTCATAACCTACAATTTAAAGCATAGTAGATAAATCCATTGTTAGTTTTGCTGGCACAATCCTGCTTTAAGTACAAAAGTGTTAACCTAGGGTTCACAGGGTGAACATCATAAAAACATACAACACATATTTTTTTTAGCAGATCCTGGTGTTCAAAAAACCAAACAGAAGCAATGGTTTATAGCGTTTGAAGACTACTTATTTCCAAATGATGGTTCCAAGTTTTAACCTATTAGGAATCAACGCTTTTGCAATTGCCTAGGATTAGAAGGTGAGGAACATACCATTAACCCCTCCAATGCTCATGACGAGCTGAGCTCGTCATGAGCCACGGCGCTCCGGTGCTCATGACGAGCTCAGCTCGTCATGAGCCGTGGAACGCTCACACGCGGGGATAATTCCCTTGCTGTGCTGAGTGTTCCACGGTAGGTAATGCACCTGTGACGAGCTGAGCTCGTCATGAGCACAGGAGCGCCGTGCCTCATGACGAGCTCCGCTCGTCATGAGCATGCCGGCGCCGTGCGTGGCCCCCTCCCCCCAGCACAGCGGTAAAATACCCCCCCGCAGCGAAGGGGTTACGTTTTTGTGCCCAATTGAAACATCTAGAGAAACTGTGCATGGACAAGATCTATGAGCCTATTGATACCTCGCAATGGGTATCACCGATTGTAGTGGCAAAAAAGAAAATGGGAGACATCAGAATTTGTGTTGACCGCAGATCATTCAATAAAAAATCCTAATTGATTGTGTCCTGTTGCCTAGAATTCAGGAAATGCTGGCTCAATTGGTTGGTGCTGAAATATTTTTATGTTTACAATTAAGAGCAGTATATCATCAGGTGGAGCTGGACAAGGAAGCACGTGCTTTAACAGCATTCAACACACCTTTTGGGATTTTCAGGTCAATTTAGCCTGGCCTGCATGGCCTCGTTCTTTCCAAAGTTGATGTTCAGAATGTTTGGGGATTATATGAATGTCCTTGCATATCAGGACTATATTTTGATCTGTTCAAAAGACACTAAGGAGAATTTTTGTGCATTGAGTGGTGTGTTGGGTACTTTAGAGAAAGATAGCTTTACAGTTAAGAGGGAATTTAGTTGAGAGCTTGGATTATTTGGGGCACCACATTTCGAGAGCAGGGATTGAAGCTAAAGCTGATTTGGTGTATGACATTTACAGAAGGCCCAGTCCTGAGAACAATGTCACACTAAGGCCTTTCCTGGGATTTTGCGAGTACTTCTCATGTTTTATAGATAATTTTGCAATCCAGACAGAGCCCTTTAGTAAGCTGCTGAGGAAGGGGGAATAATTTATATGGAACATTCCAGATGAGTCAACATTTGAGAAGTTGAGAAGGCTTATTGTGGGAACACCCCCATTGCATGCTTGCAGGGAAGACGTGCAGTCTATTGTGACAGTTGACATAAGTTGGGTTGGCCTTGGAGTGATACTCTCTCCGATAATATAAGGCAAGGAACATACTATTGCTTTTGTCTCAAGATGCCTCTCTACAACTGAGTGCTACTACAGCACGATTGAGAGGGAGTGTGTCTGAGCAACCAAGCATTTTGAGACCTTTTTATGGGCGAGAAGTTTGGTCCGGGTAACTTATTACAAGCCTGTGGTATTCTGATGCCTGAGAATGCTCACAATTTGCTTAAAGAGCAATTGATTGACCGAATGCAGAACAATGTCCTACATTCACCCCAGTAGAGAGATGTGGGCCTAAATTCATCGGTTTTGTTTTGCTCCCTATGCCATTCCAGTTTGAACCCAGCCATATGCAAATCAGTCTTGACCCTGCCCCCAATGGGAAAAGTCCAGCCCGAACTGCCAGGCCAGGTCCTCCCTGGACTGGAAACAAGTATCCAACGACTGATTTCAGGGTTTCACCCCTCATCAGCCAGGATAGCTTGACTCCAGTAGCATGGAAAACACTGGATCCACGGCTGGGCATACCCGTCCCACTCTGGGTGACAAATGGAAAAAGAACAATTGATGGACAGAATGCAGTACAATGTCATACATTCACCACAGTACAGAGATCTGGGCCTAAATCTATTTTTTTTTTTGCTTTCTCACCCTAAGTGACGTGGGTCCTGGGCTCACTGTGCCTCTGGATGCAAGCTATCCTGGCTGATGAGAGGTGAAACCCTGAAACCGGTCCTAGGATGCTTGTTTCCGGTCCAGGGAGGACCTAGCTTGGCAGTTCGGGCTGGACTGTTCCCATGAGACACAGGGTCAAGACTGATTTGCATATGGCCAAGTCTAAACTGGGGTGGCATGGTGAGCAAATGAATGATGGATTTCACCCAGATCTCTTGACTGGGGGTGAATGTTTTGATTTGTTCTCCATTCCGTCCGTCATTTATGTGTATTTTGCTTTTTCACAATAAGCTTAGCCCGAAATTGGTGCGACTGCTCTCAAAGATGTTCGAGTTTGATTTTGTAATCAACACATTCCAGATAGGAAGAATTCCTGTGTGGATTTTCTATCCAGGTGTCCCCTTGACGGACTGCAGAGTAATCTACAGGAAGAGGAGGTGGAGTGTTTTGTCGGACTGTTTGATGGGTTGGTAGTGTTGGAGGGAGCTGTTGGTAGGCAAGAATGGAAGGAGTGTTCTGTACGTGAAGAATGTCAAAGAAAATTAAAGAGCTTATTGTTAAAGGTTGACCAGAGGAGAGGAGTGTACATAATGGTCTTCGGTCCTTTCACAAAGTCAAGGATGAGTTGCTCATCGAGGATGATACTATGCGGATAGGAATTTACTGATTTTCCCCGGGAGCTGAAATCAAGACTGATTATTCTTGCCCATCAAAGACATCTTGGGTTGGCTGGTATTAAAACTAGCTGTGCCTGTATTGTTGGTGGCCAGGAATGGATGCTGGAGTGGAAATGCATGTGAGCAGGGGTGTGAATTGTCAAACCGTGAGGGTCCTCAACACTCCCCTTTACCCACTGAAGTTTCCTAATGGACCCTGGAAGATACTAGGAAGTGTCCCATGTATAATCTCAATTCTGAGAGAAGCTATGCACTGGTATCAGCAAATTGTTACTCAAAATGCATTGAGTGCAGATTTTTGAGGGAACCAACTACGTCTGCAGTAATAGGAATGTTGGGAGACATATTTGGTAGAGAGTGGGTTCCTAAAGTTCTGGTTACAGACAATGGGGTCCAGTTCAAATCACATAAAATGCAAGCATTTTTTAAGCTAAGCACTTGGTGGTAGCCTTGTATAATCCACAGAGCAACGGAATGGTCGAGAGGGTGAACAGAACAGTAGAGTTAGTAGTAACAGTAGTGTTAGGGATGAGTGGCCTGCATAAGGTTCATGGGGGAAAGGGGCAAAATACATTAAAAAAATTATTTTAAAAACGTACCTACAGCTGGCCACGTCTTGCTCATCTGCTCCTCTTCTCCCGGCACCACGGGCTACCAGAATGCCTGGCAGCCAATTCTGAAGCTGCTTAGGTTTATACAATACAAGGGGACCCAAAGGAGCAATAAGCTAGGGACCTTGGGTAGTTACGTATTTAATAAAGGACAGAGGTCCCTAGATAAAGAGTATTCAAACAAAAAATAAATATAGACTAAATAAAACTATCTTCATTGTCCAGCCAGACAGTATTTAATTTTTGATAAAATGATGATCACATGAAATGAGGTGTAATACAAGCAGGACACCAGCCGATGTCAAACTAACACACTCAAGGAAGGAACAAACAGGGAAGTAAAGGCAGGTGGGCAGCTTCAAGATTGGCTTGAGGGCCCTTGATTTGTGCTCCAGGACTGACTGTGAGTCTATGCCTGCTCTCTCCATTCCAGCTGCATTGCTGGGTTGAACAGAGTTTTCACTGCAAATGATGGTTTGGCCGGTCTGAGGCGGCTGGCCAAACTATCATGTGCCGGGAACGGAGTGCACATACCACTCCCTTCAGTGCCTGTCTCTCCCAGGCCCAGGGCCCAAGACTCAGCAAGAAAAAAGAAAAAGAAAACAAGTGTTTAATATTGTTTTATTTTTCCTTCCCTGGCATTTTTGGGGGAATCACACTCGTCCGCCATAGTGGAGGAGCCCCCGCTGGAACAGAATGCTAAAGGAGATAATTCAATTAGCTATTACGGCAGGTGAGGATTTGACTGAAGCCGTGCAATAAACGTTATGGGGTTATCACAATACTCCACACTCACTAACTGGAGTTTCTCCTTTTCTGCTACTGAATGGCAGGTATGTATCTTGGAAGTTAAGTCCCAGTTGGGTGTTGGAACATACACGAAGTAAGGACAGACCACCAGATTTTGGACAGGTGCATTGTAAGATGGAAAGTGCTCCATTGGAAAGCAAACTGCTCTATGACAAGGATAAAACCTGCATTTTCAGGGGGAAGATGTGGTGAAGGTGAAAAGACCATTGGGTGCTAAGAAGAGCAATTTCAAATTCTTTCCCAAAACAAGGATTATCAAATTTTCGAAACTTGCAGTACAGGCGGAAAATGGAAAGAGGTTGAGCAAAAGAAGTGTGGTCTTTGGGGATAATAAGGATCATGTGAGTGTATTGAGTTATGATATGGAGGGACCCCAAACAGCGGGGAGGTGGTCAGTCGAACAGAATGTCCCCATACATGAGGGGCAGGTTCAGTCAGAGGAAGGCTGTTTGGGGGGAACTGGTGACATGACGAGTGAAGCAATTGTAAGGGTTTGTAGAAGGCCTCCTTTGGGTGGTGCAGCTCAATGTTCGGTCTCCTCAGGAGTAAGTAGGAGACAAGTGCTACCACCTAACTATTTACCAGATTATGTGTTGGATCTATAGTTCCATTTAGGTGTTACATGTATGTGTTATATGTGGTTTCTGTGGTTGTGTAATGGGTCTTTAAATTTTGTCTTGGTGTGTGGTTGTTTTAGCCTTTTGTTGGTCAGGTTTGGGGATTTGATGTTCAGACATAGTTATGTAATCTATAGTTGGTCAATGTAGGAGTGTAGTGTCTGTGGGGAAAAATATATATCGATATGTTTGCATCAGCCAAATAAGTGAATCAATCCCATATTTTGCCTCCACACTATCTCAGACCTACTCAGCTAACCGCTCTGACCAAGCTGCTTGCTCCGTGCTCCTGAACACCCCTCCCCTTAGAAATCTATTAACTCCTGACCCCATGACCTGTAGTGCCCTCATTGACACGTCATGGGTTAACAGCTGTGGAAAGCCTCTGAATCTTGCAGGTTGGCTTAAACTTGCTTTCTGGTCCCTTGTGCCCATATATTGCTCTATGTTCTGGGCCTGCATGACACTTCTATTTGTATATGTACAACCGTATTTGGCCTTGGCCACATCTTATGAGTTTACTGATGACTGCACTTTCTACCCTATATATTCTCCTGTGACTATCTACGAGGGGCAGAAGAAGCTTGTTCCAAGACGTGACACTGCATCTGCATTCTGCCTTGCCATGCCAATAAACGGAAAAAGGTGCAAGAACATTTCCTGTGTTTTGTGAGGCAGCTGTGGTTTATTTGCTTTGTGTCGCTCTGTGGAGGGTTGGATGATTTATTGCCCAACTTAATGGATTTATTACCCAACAGAAGTGGCGTCAGAAATGAAGGCATTGAAGGACTGTAATGTCACCAGTCGGTAAGTAGGCTGTAAAGCTAAAATAACTTGCTGGTGTGACCTTTTAGTGTTTCAAATGCTCAGTTAGAACATAGTATTTTATTTTAGAAAAAGAGAGGAGGTAGTAACTGGCATCTAATATAACTAGGGGACTGTAGAGAAACATTGATTGATTTTTTTTTCATCATTGATTGAATTCTTTTTCATCAAGTGATTGAAATTTTTATCATCAGTGAAATATTTCTCTGTATCGACACCTTGGAGTTGGTATGCGACAGGGGTCTACGGGACCCCATACGCGACAGGAGAGCCTAGGCACGACAATAATTTATGACCCAAGAGTAGAGGGATGAAGAGATAAAAACAACCCTCCCGGAGTGTAGCGAGGGAAGCGGTGACCATTGGCTGGCTGCAGGACACAAGGAAATGTTTTTCAATTTTGCACTGTCCTGTCATTGATAAATGACTGTATTTAATTATGTTTAGAGTCTTTAAAAAAGTATTGTCCTGCTATGTTTATTTGAAATGCTTCTTTGAGTGATATCACAACAAATTGCATCACAGAAGTCAATTTGTTTTATACGGTGTCTGAGTGTTCCACAACTGTATATTTTTTCTCTCAAGTCTCTCTATCCAAATCTTAACACATTTTTATTTCCAGGAGACAAATTTGTTTATCTTTCAGGGTTTAAAAATTGTGAGTGAAGGGTACAATGGGTTCTGGTAATTCTAAACGAACTATGGAGGTGGTAAGGCCTTGCATGGTGAAAAAGACAAAGAAATTGTTTAAACAACTGTCATTAGAGAAGGATTTTAAATTACCAGCAGATAGCCCTGCAGCTCAGGTTGTAAAAGATACAAATTGTTTAGAATATGTAACTCCTTTTTGCGGGCTAGTATGGACGTGGAAAGGAAATGAAGGGCTGTGGCCTAGATTTGGTTCTCTTGAGATAGATGATATTGAACGCTTGACAGAAAGTATACACTTAAAGGGTGACCCATCATGGGATTCACATTATGTAAAAGATTGTTTACAGCAGTGGCTTTCAATTGCAAAAAATAAAGCTCTCCTTTCAAAAAAGAAAGGCCAGGGGAATGCCTCCGCTGAATATAAAGACTGTTCTGCAATAGCTGCAATGGTGAATAGTGAGCGCAAGAAGCCTACTAAAAAAGAGCTAGAATTAGCAAAAGATTGGCCCACATCTTATAGCCAGTGTTTATTAGAATTAAGTAACTATGTGCAAACAGAACAGCATTTGTTGTCACTATGGAAAAAGTGTGGGTTTTCAACAATTGAAGCAGACAGGGTTAAAGAAATGCCAAATGCCACTACTTCTAGACGGGCTGCTGCTCTGCTATGTATTTGGACGCACCGCCAAGTAAATATTGATATAAATACATTGAAAAAATTGTTTATCGCCTCCAAGCCTCAAGACCTTTTTGTCAAATTGGGGGAAGGAACAGACAATGAGCAAATAACTAGCAGCGCATTGACTGAGGAGGAGATTTTGTTGCTTACTGAGGAAGAAAGGAAAAGACAGAGAGTAAATGCAACTAGTGAATTTAATTCCTGGGTCTCAGATAGAGCCAGCAATGAGAACAGCCACCAAACATTGGGACAAAACATCCAGTCTGCAGGGCCTGTTTCTCCTGCACCTTAATTCTCATCCCCTCTTCCAGCAACTTCAATTTACCCATCACTTTCAGGCCCCTACAAACAGTGTGAAAGACATAACACACCTGAGCAAGCACTGGCTTCACAACCAAGCTTAGCACGTGTACCTTATTTCCACATATCCCTGGAAGGTGATTTAACTAGGGTACCTGACATACCAACTAACCCCAGAGAGGGCAGTTTTAGAACACCAGTCTTGACTGGGCACTTATCCTTAGGAGGGGACATGCAACATGCTTTTGAATCCCCAGCCCAACCTTCCAGTTTTGGTCTGAGTGAAGATTTAGGGCTGAGTGCAAAAGAGAGAAAAGGTGAGGAGGAACATGAGCAGTTGACACACCTGAGGAAAGAGGCAGATGAGTTCCAAGAAGAAGTAAACACTGATAGGGAGGAAATACAACGCTCCATTAATAAACTACAGGATAAGCTAGAGCGAAGGGAACGGCTGATACATATACGGTCACAAACACGGACCCTAAAGGGAAAGGGTGAGAACTCATATACTGATGACATACTATTGAACACTAAAATAACTGCACCAAAAATAGTGTTGGGGGGCCAGACATGCTAAAACCATGGACCCCCTTGGAGGCAACCCAAATGACTAAGGACGCGCCTGACCCACTGACTGCCAGTGTAAAATATTATGAGTGGCTTCATAAAATATGTATTGCCTAAACCCCCCTCCCTCGAGATGTAGAAATGCTATTAAAAATAGGATATGGGAGCAGATGGTCTTTAGTAAAAAGTGCATTCCAAATTCCACAGGAAAGGGATTGGACCATACTGACTAATAATATGGATGTCACAGAAAATAGATTAATTCATTGGTTAGATTCTATCAGGGACACAATTAATGGGCTAGCAGTTAAACATGGTGATTTTTCTCAAGTCACTGCCACGTTGCAGAAGCCAGGTGAGTCAGTGGCTGATTATATCTTAAGGTACAATGAAGCATGGGATAACAGTGCAGGGGTACCACCCACCACAGAGGCCTATAAGGTATTGGCTACGCAAACCCTTATGAATGGATTGCTAGCTTCTGTGGCCCACAGTTGTAAACTACGCCACCCTGATTGGTCCACTAAAGGATATAACGAGTTGTGCACGCTTCTCATAACTATGGAAAGAGATGGTATTTTTAAGGTAAGTAAGGACATCACTAAAAATGACAAAGGAATGATGTTGCAGCAAGTACAAAGAGAGGATGAGCCAGAGGGAATGTACTATCAGGGGGCACAGCAAAGACAAGATAATAGACAAGGATACCAGAGGAGAGACAAGAGTAGGGATCAGTGCTATAATTGCCAGAGGTATGGGCACTGGGGACGCAATTGTAGAAATAATAGAGGTAGAAGGGACTGGAATGAGAGAAGTGACCAGTATAATAGAAATGATGGAAACAGGAATTAAAGGTTTGACAGAAATGAGACCCAGCCATCTGCACCACCCATGCCCAGAGACCTGAAGCAGACCAAGCACTCCCTGAGGAATCCTTTCCAGGAGCAACATGGATCAGCATAGAGAGATGGGACAAACTGCAGCAACCAGAGCCAGGTGCTTTATGATGAAGGTATCCGAGACACCAGAGGAGAATCCCATGTTTCAAATTAAGGTAGGAGATAAAGAGATCGATTTCCTAATAGACAGTGGTGCAACCCTATCCGCAGTAAGAAACAAGTTGGGTCCTGGTAGTGGTGAAACAGTCACTACTATAGCAGTAAATGGAATGATGATGCATGAAGAATTGTCAGAACCCCTACCAGTTTCTGTTGATGACTTCAAAATGACCCATCAGTTTCTGCTGTCACCAGATGCACCCATCAATTTGCTGGGGAGAGACCTCCTCTGTAAATTGCATGCAACATTATATTTTTCACAAAATGGGATTTACTTACAAATACCTGAGGACAGGTTAGAATTGGCTAATAGAGCACTTACGGCTTGCAAATTAAGTGAGGACTCTGTGTTATGTGCACCCCCTGTCTTCTCTCTCTCTCCAACACGTTACCAATGGACTCCATTACATGGAGATTTTTATGAAAACATGTTTCAAGAACTGTTTAAATACAGCCCTGACATTGAGAGTGAATTGGTCACTCATTTAGTGCAGTTGACATTAGTACCTGAGCCCATGCAGTGTACTGCAGCATTTTTCACAGGAGCAGTGCCTGAATGGTACGCCTACAGGGCAGATAAACATTTGCACTGGACAATGGAGTTGTTTGAGCACACATTATATGTAGGAAAAGAAGGGTGTGCAGTGAGCATTGAACTAGGACCACAGGAAATCAGATTATTTCAAGTGCCAGATTCTGAACCACATGTATCCATAGCTGTAGCACTAGGTTACTACCCTAAGGATTTGGGCCCCATGGTCAAACGCCTTCAGGACTTACCTAGAACAAAGGATTTTGCATTTCCTTTAGGAATGGTGTCTGTGTTAGGATATGGAGAAGGGTGGTGTTGGACGTTGTGTATGAACAGAAAGGACAGGAATGCAGTTTTTGACAAACATGAAGGGAATATGGCTTTACAGCTGACTAAAAATAAAATACTAGAGCAAGTGAACTCAGAGGTCTGGGCAAAACACAAAAATGAGGCAGGTTTATTGAAAACATGCCCTCCCCATAAAGTGACACTTAAAGAGAATGCTGAATTACCTTATGTCCGTCAGTACAGGCTGTCACCTCAGGCTGAGGTAGGAATAAAACCTGTGATTGAATCTCTCTTGCAGCAAGGTATCATTAAAAAGGGTGCACAGACATAATATCGACTCCAAAATATCGTTTGGACAGAATATCGAGTTTTAAATATCGTTTGGACAAAATATCGACAGGACAGAATATCGACAGTCAAAATATCGTTTTTAAGGTAAGTGAAGTAATATCGACTGTAAATAATATAGAAAGTGAAAATATCCAAGTATATAATCTAGATAGTAAAAAATATCGTTTTTTAAATAATATTTAATTATTTATAGTGTTTTTATGTTATAATATGTGTGAAAAGTGTCATTTTATGTTATAATTATTTTTAATTAATGATTTTTTTTAATTATTGTGTAATTTTATTCTGTAGCGGGTTGTGGGTATATAGGGGAATAGGGTGGGAAGTAATTTAATTATAATTAATTAAATATGTAAATTTATTAATTGGTAGTAATAATTAATTAATTGGTAATTAAATAATATTGGTTAATTATTTAAAATTTAATTGGTAATTAATTTAATTTAATTTAATTGATTAATTGCTAATTATGGAAATTAAAATAATTTATTTGCTGTAGCGGGTTGTGGGTTTATAGGGGAATAGGGTGGGAAGTAATTTAATTATAATTAATTAAATATGTAAATGTATTAATTGGTAGTAATATTTAATTAATTGGTAATTAAATAATATTTGTTAATTATTTAAAATATAATTGGTAATTAATTTAATGTAATTGATTAATTGCTAATTATGTTAAATTAAAGGGGTATTTTTAGGGTTCAGGGTCAGTTTTTGGTTTTTGGGTAAAGGGGTATTTTTTGGGTTCAGGGTCAGTTTTTAGTTTTTGGGTAAAGGGGTATTTTTAGGGTTCAGGGTCAGTTTTGGGGTTTTGGGTAAAGGGTTTTTTTTAGGGTTCAGGGTCAGTTTTGGGTTTTTGGGGTACAGGGGTACAGTGTAAAAATAAAGTAAAATTAAATGTACATTAATTTAATGAAATGAAATTAAATTAAATTATATTAAATTAATTTTAAATAATTTAAATTATAAAAATTATTATATACTTACCAATACTTACGTTGTAATGGTAGTGTCTTGTAAAAGTTGCGTTGTAACGTCATATATCCACTGTTGCACTCCTTGGAGTGGGAATAGTAATTTTAACCCCTACGCTATCCAACGCTACTCTATTGTATTTGTACGTTAATAATATTGGCTATTATTTAATTAAATTGTGTTACTATATATATATATGTTTTAAGAAATATGATTAAAAAATATTATTTTTTTTACTTTCATTAATTATTTAATTATTAAAAGTTATTTTAAGTATTGTTAAGTATATTTTAGTAATTAATTTTTTATATTAATGTAATTAAACATTGTTTTTATTAAAGTCGATATTTTTTACAACTATATTTTTGTAAACGATATTTTTAACTCGATATTTTTGTACTTACCTGTTTGTAGATAGAAACTCGATATTTTGTCTCTCGATATTTTGTCAACGATATTTTTGTTGGTCGATATTCTGTCCCTCGATATTATTTCAGTGATCCATTAAAAAGACATCCAGCCCCTGTAATAGTCCTATCATTCCATTACCCAAGGGCAATACTGGGCAGTATAGGTTCATACAGGACTTACGACAAATAAACAACATTGTGGTTCCCTTAGTACCTGTTGTGCCTGACACCAATACTATATTATCTTCTATACCTGTAGAGGCAGAGTACTTTTCAGTCATTGATCTCTCCTCTGCATTTTTCAGTATTAGAGTCCATCCAGAGAGCGAGTACCTTTTTGCTTTCACAGTGAAGGATACCCAATATACTTTCAGAAGACTGGCACAAGGCTATACTGAGAGTCCCACGGTCTATGCGCAGGCAGTAAAGAGAGACCTGGATAGCCTACACCTGGAAGGAGGTAGCATCATCTTGCAGTACGCTGATGATCTACTTGTGGCATCTCCATCCCTTGAAGCTTGTGAAACAGACATTGTAGCGCTGCTGAATCACCTCCAGGAGAGAGGACACAAAGCTTCATTGTCAAAATTCCAGTGCTGCCAAAAAGAGTTGACTTACCTGGGTTATGTGGTATCCAAAGGAACACGCCGCATATCACCTGACAGGATAAAAATGATTCAGGGCATGCAGCCTCCGTCCACCAAGAAAGGAATGCTGTCATTCCTGGGAATGATGAACTACTGCCGCCAGTGGATCCCTGAGTACAGATCCTATGATGCCATCCTGCGTCAATGTACACTACGAGATGCTCCCAACAACATTGTATGGACTAATGAACTTGCAAACTGTTTTAAGAAACTGAAAGAGACTTTGTGTACTGCGCCAGCCCTGGGGCTGCCTGATTACAAACTGCCCTTCCATCTCTATGTGTCAGAGCAAAATGGCATTGCAAATGGTGTGCTGACACAGCAGCATGGCTCTGGAAAAAGACCTGTGGCATACTACTCCATGACTTTGCCTGCAGCAGTAACTGGGCATCCAGCTTGTTTGAGAGCAGTGGCATCAGCAGCTGTGATGGTAGAGAGGACGGCTCCCATTGTGTTGGACTACCCTTGTATTGTTTATGTGCCACATTTGGTACAGTTGTTGTTATCATCTGCAGCAACACAACATTTTTCGGCGGCCAGGCAAACAGATTATGAGGTCACTCTGTTGTCTAACACCAATATCACCATTAAAAGATGCCCACCTGGGGGGCGTAGCTTGCCGAGCAGCGATGGTGGTCGCAGCTTAGACGGGCTCCGGCTGGCCCTTCAATTATCCGTCCAATTATCCTGCCTTCACCAATGTCCCCGGTGCCCTCACCCTTTGTACGGTGCCGGGGACTGGTGGCGGTGCTCCGGTGTCTTTGGTGGAGCGCAGTGAGCCCGTGAAGTGGTGCGACGCGGTGAGCCTCCCTGGGGCCTGGTCCGGGAGAGAGGAGCCGGGGACCTCGAGTTTCGCGCTCCCGTGTCCGGGAGCGTGGAAGGCGGCATTGGGTCGCGGAGTGCGGCCGGAGGTCACTGAAGACCCCGCGGATCCTAGGCGGGCAGCGGGAACATCACTGGCTGCAGTGACCGGGCGGAGGAGGTGAGGCCGCCCGTCGGGGCAGCAGAGAGCCGACGAGAGGCCTGGTTGAGGGCCTCGGGACCGGGGCCTCGATTTTCGTGCCCTCCGCCCGAGGGACGCTGCAGGACGGCCGCATATCCCCTGACGCTGGGGGAGCTCCCTCGTGACCGGTGGCTAGCGGTCGAGGGACTGCCCCTTTGGAGAGTGGCTGGAACTGCAGGGGAGAAGGCTGGGTGCGGCACCTGCGGTGGAGTTCCCCGACATTTGAGTGCCTGAGGACACGGGGCACCGGGAGAGAGTTCTGCGGGGCCAGAGGCAGGCTGTGCTAGCGGAGCGGGCCTCCGGGGGCCAGCAGTGGTGTGCGTTCCTCCTCCAGTTCGCCCCGGGGCTCTGCGGATGAAGTTAGTGGAACCCCCCTTATACATAGGCTCTGGGGCCACGCGGAGGACTGTTTGTTGGCCGTTGGGAGGCCTCAGCCAGGATTACTGGGCCCTGGTGTGAACAGTGACAATGTGCATCTTCTAGGGTGCGACCAGTGGCTGGAGACCGTCGTGTGGCCCATCCGGATCCTACTGACATCACCGAGGGAGTGAGCTCGGGCTTTGGAGGTCCTGCCTCCGAGGTGGCTGCTGGTGGAGCGCATTGGGGAGGCGAGTGAGGAGCCATTGGTGTGGACCCAGGAGTGGCGACGACGCGGGGCAGCCGGCCTCCGGTGTTGGACCTTCTGGTGCCTCTGCCCGAGTGACGCCGACGCCGACGCCATTGAACTCCCGGAGGCCGAGGCTGGGTTGAGATCCGATAAGCGGGATTGAGCGGGGTCACCCCGGACATTGCGGAGTGCTTGCAGGGGAGTGGATGTCGAGGGAGATTCCCGGCGACCCGAGCGCCTGACCCTAGCGGACCTTGGGTGGACCCCAGACGTGGTCCATCATGACCAGGGGCGGAAGTGGTGGTGGAAACTCAATGCAGGGCCCAATAGACAAATTCACGGGACCGCATGGCGGCGCCGGGGCCGCCGGAAGCCAGCAAGCATCAGGGCTGGACAATGCGGCGCTTATGGCGGCGATCACCCAGTCGCGAGATATGCTGGATGCGAAAATTGGGGCCGTGGGGGCAGATGTCACGCTGCTGCGCCAGGATCTGCGGAACGCTGTGGCCCGCATCACGGAGGCCGAGACGAGGATCACTGGAGTGGGAGATGACGTGGCGATCCTAAAGAAAAAGGTGGCCAGCATGGAGGGGCTCCAGAGGGGCTTGGCGCTCAGGGTGGAGGACGCGGAAGGACGGGCCCGGCGGAACAACCTAAGGTTCGTGGGGTTTCCGGAAGGCAGCGAGAAGGGCGGCATGGAGAAGTTTCTGACTCAGTGGCTGGAGAGCTGGCTTCCGCCCGACTCCCTTTCTAGATGTTTCGTGGTGGTGCGGGCGCACAGGGCCCTCACACAGAAGCCGCCGGAGGGGTCCCGTCCTCGAGCGGTGATCGCCAAATTGTTGAATTACCACGATAGAGACACTATCCTACATCAGGCACGGGAGAAGGAACCGCTCATGTATGACAATCACAAAATCCTTATCTTTCCAGACTATACTAGGCTTGTCCAGCAGCAGCGGCAGTCATTCACAGCGGCGAAGGCACAACTGCGGGATCTTAAGCTTCCATATGCCTTACTGTACCCGGCCCGCCTGCGCGTGGTATACCAGTCCCGTACTCTGTTCTTTGATACCCCGGAGGAGGTGTTCCACTGGACTGACGAAACAGTGAAAATTAGGGTGCATACACCTCCTGGACGGGACACGGATTCTTCGTCGAGTGGGCCACAGGGGCAGACCCCCCGTCGATCCCGCAGCCGGAGCAATTGGAGATCCAGGTCGCGGAAGTGCTCCAAATCTGGGGGAGCAGCAGCGAACAACAAGAAAGATGCTCCTAACCTGCCTCAGACGGACCCTTGATTCTGGACCTGTTGCACGACCAATGTAAGGTATACTTGATCGGCTGAGATGTGGGATGTGATGGAGACACTTGGGGCCGAAGTCCTGGGACGAGCTAAACTGATGTACTGAAAGTGTGGACTTATGGTGAACTTGATTGCTGGGGAGGGCAGTGGGGGGGGGGGAAAGCTGGGTGAAGGGCAGACGGGTTATGTCCTAGTTATGGGGTGTGTTCTGGGGATCCATTGGAGGGGGTGGTTCTCGGTTACCCGTTGGGGACCAGGCCGCGATCCGACCGCGACGGGTGCTTCCAAGTTGGGAGTTGCGGGGTGGGGGTGGTGGGGTGGGGGTTGGTGGTTGAGTTGTGGTGGGGGGTTGCGCTTAATCTGCTACTGTTTGTGTCTTGGGTTATATGCATGCTGGACCGTTGGGGCCTTAGTGGCTCATATAGTACTATTGTCGAATGTCACCTGTTCAGAGTGAGGAGCGGGTAGCTCCGGGTACCGTGCGCATTGTGAGTTGGAATGTGCGGGGGGTTTTGGATAAGGTGAAGCGGGGGCGGTGCTCCGCTATGTCAAGAGAGCCGGGCGGATGTTTTAATGCTTCAGGAGACTCACCTACTGGGGACGAAAGCGCTTTGCCTTCAACGCTTTGGGTTCTCACAAGTTTTCCATGCAGGCTTTACAAGGGGTTCCCGGGGGGTAGCAATCCTCATACACCGCAGGATCTCCTTTACACAGGAGAAGAGTTGGTCTGACCCGCAGGGTAGATACATCTTCGTTCAGGGGAGGGTCGGGGGAGATAGGGTGACCTTTGGCAGCGTCTACGCCCTGCCGCCGCTACAATGGCCTCTGGTGGAGAAGGTTATGTCCCTTTGGAGTAGAATGCCCGACACCCTGGCCGTGGTTGAGGGCGACTGGAATGATGTACTGGACATGCGTCTGGATCGATGGCGGAGGGGGACGACTGACACGGATGTCTCTGTGGATGTGGAGGGACCCCCCACCAAGCTCCGGGCCCTTGCCACGGGTTTGGACTGGACTTATGTCTGGAGGTCTCGGCACGGCGCGAGCCGAGAATACACGTATTTCTCCTCCGTACATGGTTCGTTCTCCAGACTGGATTATTTGTTTGTCCCCAGGGGTCTGGCGTACAGGATCGTGGCCTCTGATATCCTGCCGTGAGCCCTGTCGGATCACTCACCGGTGGCCCTTACCTTTAGAGTAGGCCCGTCTAGGTCTCCGTTTCGTTGGCGCATATCTGGATGGCAGCTATTACAGGCCCCCTATAGAGACCATATGTCTCGGGAAATTGACACCTATCTGACCATCAACCGTAACTCAGTAGATTTCCAGGCGACCCTCTGGGAGGCTCTCAAACCTACTCTACGCGGGGTGGACATATCCTGGTGTGCGGCGGCGAGGGCGGAGAGGCAGCGGGACCTGGTGAGGCGCGAAGCGGAGCTAGAAACACTGGAGCGCAGATGTAGGGAGGAGAGTGGTAGATTGGTAGGGCGGCGGCTAGTCCTAGCTCAGCAGCAATACACGGCGGTCCTACTCGAGGAGGCGAGACAGGCCTGGCTTGCCACACGTAGTCTGGTGTACCAATGGGGGGACAAGTCCTGTAAGATGCTACACCGCCTATGTCAGGGTACTCTCCATGCCCAGCCGCTGCCCCGGTTGTTGGACCCGGCGGGGTCACCGATCTCAGAGCCGCCGGATATCGCAGAGAGCTTTGCGACATACTTTGAGGGACTGTACGCGCCACTGGAATGCCTGCCGGCTGAGACTGTTCAGCGATTCATTGACGACCTCCCTCCGCGCTCGGTTTCGGATGAAGTACTAGACCTCTTGGACAGGCCCTTCACGGACGAGGAGCTGGGCTCTGCCCTGGGCGAACTCAACCCGGGTAAGGCGCCGGGCCCCAACGGGTTTCCCTGTGAATTCTTTAAACGGTTCCATGTGCAGCTGGGCCCATGCCTGCGCCCGGTGATCGAGGAAGCGCGAGATATTGGAGTGCTCCCGCCGGACTGGAGACACGCCGAGGTTGTGGTCCTCCTGAAGCCGGGAAGGCCTCCGGAGAACCATGCGTCCTACCGCCCTATATCGTTGATCAATACGGAGGCCAAGGTCATGGCCAAGGCCCTAGCAAATAGGCTTAAGCCCCATATTACAGACCTGGTCCACCCCGACCAGGCGGGCTTTATGCCCCGCAGGGCTACCCGACATAATATTCGGCGAGCCCAGGTGGCGGTCTCGGCCTGGAGACATCTGGACGAGCAGGCTGCCTTGTTCCTGGTGGATATGGACCGTGCATTTGACTCCCTCAGTTGCGCCGCCTTAACATAGGTCCTCGCTTTCTGGCCTACGTGCAGCTGTTGTACACCGGTCTTACGGCCTCTGTGCAAGTTGGGGGGGCTGCGTCCCGGCCATTCCCGGTTCAGAGGGGTACGCGACAGGGGTGTCCCCTCTCCCCATACCTGTTTGCGCTGGCCATGGAGCCCTTGGCGGCGTGGGTGCGCATTGACGCACAACTCAAGGGTTTTTGCTGGTCTCCGGGCCTTACGGATAAGATAGCATTATATGCTGATGACGTATTGTTCTTCTTAACAGACCTTGATCGATCAGGGCCACGGCTGCTGCGCATCTTGCAGATCTTTGGGGAGTCCTCAGGCCTCTATGTGAACCCAGGGAAATCAACCTTGTGGGTACTGGGTCGGCGGAATCTTCCATCCGCCACGCAGGTGGTCTTCTCCGTTTGGCGGCAGGCGTTGCGCCAGATGGGATGGTGAGGAGTCCTTACTCGGGAGACCCCCCTATGGAATAATGGTCGCTTGCCTCAATTGCTGACTCTAAAGGGTTTTGGCGGGTGGGATGCCATAGGAATCTCCACCTTGGGGGATGTGATGTCGGGTGACACCTTGAAGTCGTTCCAAGACCTGCAAACTGACTTTGGGATGCCTCGCTCTCAATTCTTTCGTTTTGTCCAACTCCGACATGCACTGACACCGTACCTGACAGACATAGACGCCCTCCCAGACTTCAGCCCACTTGAGGCACAATTGTTTATGGGGGAGCTGCCTGATAAAAAACTGTCCCGGATATACCAGTCCCTGGTGCGGCATTGTTCCCCGGATCTGCAGAGGCTGCGGGAGGCGTGGGTGGGGGATGTTGGGGAATTAGAGGAGGAAGATGGATGGAGGCCCTGGCGAGACCCAGAGGGGCGGCTATTTCCACACGTCTGAGACTTGTACAATTCAAATACCTTCACCGCACATATTTCACTAGGGAGCGCCTGTGGAAGGCGGGTTTGATAGGGTCCCCTGAGTGCCTGCGCTGTGGCTCTGAGGTAGGCACACTCTTACATACAACATGGGATTGCCCGGGGCTGCATAGGTTCTGGACCGGGGTCTTTCGATGTTTGTCAGAAGTATTGGCGTGGGAACTGTCCAAGACACCGAAATTGGCCTTGTTGCATGTTATGGAGGGGGTTGGAGGCAATCGATATAAACGGCACTTGTTATTGCTGGGTTTGACCTTGGCCAAACGAGACATAGCTAGAGCTTGGAAGGCACCTCTGGCCCCGCCTCTGACCGACTGGAAGAACGGCATGGACTTCTGTATGGGGCTGGAGCAGCCTGTCTTTCTAGCCAGGGGGTGCCCCCATAAGCACTTTCGGATTTGGAAAAGATGGGCGGAATACAGGGGGATGGACCTTGACACCCCCCCCCCCCTGGAAAACGATACCACTCTGACATTTTAATCACTAAGGAGGGTTGGAGCACGATGGAAGTTCTCCGACGGTTTTGGCATATGATCATTGTTTCCTTTATTAACCTCAGTAGACTGGGACATGGTAGCAGCGCAACCGGGAGGGTGGTGGTGCGGGGGGGGGGTGTTTGTGTTACATGAAACTGTCTGACACTACTGAGATTGTTTCCTTGATGTATGCAACAGAACCCGGTGACCGGGGCTTTGCATTTATATTTGTGCAGACTAATAAAAAGAGTTGTTAAAAAAAAAAGTGTTCACCTGTTAATTTTGCAACATTATTACCTCCACAAGGTGATTCAGATGAGACCCCTGACCATGACTGTGTTGAAGTTGTAGAGACATGCACCACACCCAGACCAGACTTGCAGCAAACACCATTGGAAAAAACTGACTATGAGTGGTACACTGACGGTTCCTCCAGCAGACTAACAGACACTGATTACAGAGCAGGGTATGCTATAACAACAGTAGACACCATAATTGAAAGTGCAGCCCTCCCACCTGGCACATCTGCCCAGCAAGCCGAGCTGTATGCTGTAACAAGAGCATGCATCCTAGCTGAGGGAAAAAATGTTAATATTTACACTGATTCACGTTATGCCTTTGGAGTTGTCCATGATTTTGGCCAGCTGTGGCAGTATCGTGGTTTCATAACAGCAGGAGGACGCCCCATTCAAAATGGCCCCTTAATAAAGAATTTGCTACAGGCTATACTACTGCCCAACAGAATAGCAGTAATAAAATGTGAGGCACATACAGGAGCTAATACTGAGATAGCCAGAGGTAACGCGATGGCTGACACAGCAGCAAAAGAGAGCATGTTACAGCCAGTACAGATGGTACCTTCAATGGCAAAAAGTATTCCAAAAATACAGCTGATTCAGGGACAATTGTTGCTAGCTGATGTGAAAAAAGCACAATGAAAAACCAAAGGAAATGATGGACGGAGCATTGACAATACAAGCACTCACCCCCAGTCAACTGATCTGGGTTTAATCCATCACCGTTCTTTAGCCCACTCTGCCACCCCAGTTCAGACATGGCCATATGCAAATCAGTCTGACCCTGTGCCTCATGGGAACAGTCCAGTCCGAACTGCCAAGCCATGTCTTCCCTGGACCGGAAACAAGCTACCGAGGACCGGTTTCTGGCATTTCAGCCGTCTTCAGCCCGGCTTGCTTGAATCCAGTGGCAAAGTGAGCAAGGGACTCACGTCTGAGCATACCCTGCCAACTTAGGGCGAACAAAGAAAAACCAAAGGAAATGATGGACTGAGCGTTGACAATACAAACACTCACCCCCAGTCAACTGATCAGGGCAGGTCCGTGAAACCGCCCCTGAACAAGACGACTACGGACCAGGAGGAGAAGCAGATGACAGCACACCACAAGCACTTTCATTATTGACACTTACAGAAAGTACCCTGGAACTGAGACAGAAAAGCACTGCCTAACAACATTTTTAAATTCTGAAAGTGACATTTACCACTGTCCAGATAATGCATTGCATTATGCTAACAATAATTTTTAGTACCTTAATTATGTGTGTGCTACCTGTACTGCAACAACCTGCTGACCATCCCCTCATTGCAGTACATGAGAAAGTTGCCCAGGCTTTAGGTCTTCAAAATTGCTGGATTTGTAGAGAGTTATCCAGACACCCTAGCGACCCTATTGGCCTTTATGAAACACCTGTGCCTATACAAAATTATGCGCAAGGAATAGGATGCCTCATATCCAATGTAACCTGGGATTGTGGAGAAGGAAGGATTGGATGGTACCCACGGTGTACCATACTTCCAAATATTCAAGCCCAATACCAAGTGTCTCCTACAGTAGAATACAAAGACAAGGAAAAAGCATTTCCTGTATGTTTAAAGCATCGTGTTTCAGGATATGACCCAGCTTCGAGATACTTAGGATATTTAAAAAGTAGCCAGTGTCCTAATATATTAAAATGTGATAATATCACAGGGAATTGGAACATAAAAGACAGACAGTTAGTAAGTAGGAACTGGACAGCTAAGGTACGAGGAAAACAAGTAAACTATACTTTGCATTACTGGAACATCACTGTAGATGGAGAGACACTGTTAGTAACACCTGATGGTCTTCTATATGATCCATTTATCGAGCAAAAGAATAAGCATGCTAGGGCACCAAATGTGATTTCTAAAATATTAGAATACCCCTTTTGGTCAGCTCGCTGCTCATACATGGCACCATGGGCAAATGTTACACTTATAAATTCTTCATGGATTGATTACAAATGGTGTGATCAATTCCAAAATACTGTCCCTGAAGGGGTAGGCCTTCCGCTCAGTAAATATCACACATTAGACACACAGTTACATGGTGGAATGTATTTTGTTTGTGGCACTAAAGCATACAAGGTGCTTCCCCGGCACTGGGAAGGCATGTGTGCTATTTCTTATCTTACACCAAACATTTCAGTCGTGCCACGCATTGCAGCCCACGAGCCACTAAATTTGGGGAGTTTTGCTCATAGATATAAAATAGATATACATGCACCTATTCTGGAAACTAGACAGGGCCTATTCTTTGAACTAATGCGTATATTTATCCCTGGATATGGGGTATATGATTTAGAATTGGCTCTAGTTAATATGTCTGCTGAGCTAGCTGTAGCATTCAATGCAACAAGAGATGCACTTCAACAGTTGCAGATGGAAATTAACTCAGTAGCTGCCATGACTATTCAACATTGAATTGCACTTGACCTCCTGACACTACAACAAGGAGGACTGTGTGGTTTATTAAATTCCTCTTGCTGTTATTTTTTAAACAAAAGTGGAAACATAGCAAGGGATGTGGCACAAATTAAGAATGCAGTTCAAATATTCCGTGGAGCAGGGAAACTGACGACTGGTCCTGGCTATGGTCATGGCTACCAACAGGGTGGTTAAAGCACTTACTTTTAGCACTACTGGGTATCTTTTTAACAATAGTGATATTTTTGTGTTGTCTTCAGTGTTGCTGCTCCATGGTAAAGCAATGGTGTAGTAAAAGCATCCATTCAATTTCCGCAGTTAAAATTCTACCTCCTACAGAGCAGGAGCTAGCCTACAAATATCTCCAAATACAACAGGGTGTAGAGAAAGCACACAAAGAAACATTTCAATTAATGGCTATAGAGATATAATATAAAAGCATTGAGTATTAGTATATATTTTATCTATATTGAGAAATGAATACCTGTCGGATGGGACCACGCCAATATATGCATGTTATTTAAACACTGTGTGATGCTAGTCAAAGATAAGTACTTTTTCGATATTTCTACCATATGTATATTCATATTTTTCTTACAATGGTATTTGATATTGCTATCAAAAAGGAGGGATATTGTGGGGAAAAATATATATCGATATGTTTGCATCAGCCAAATAAGTGAATCAATCCCATATTCTCCTCCACACTATCTCAGACCTACTCAGCTAACCGATCTGACCAAGCTGCTTGCTCCGTGCTCCTGAATACCCCTCTCCTTAGAAATCTATTAACTCCTGCATGCCCTGTAGTGCCCTCATTGACACGTCATGGGTTAACAGCTGTGGAAAGGCTCTGAATCTTGCAGGTTGGCTTAAACTTGCTTTCTGGTTCCTTGTGCCCATATATTGCTCTATGTTCTGGGCCTGCATGACACTTCTATTTGTATATGTACAACCGTATTTGGCCTTGGCCACATCTTATGAGTTTACTGATGACTGCACTTTCTGCCCTATATATTCTCCTGTGACTATCTATGAGGGGCAGAAGAAGCTTGTTCTAAGACGTGACACTGGGTCTGCATTCTGCCTTGGCATGCCAATAAACAGACAAAGGTGCAAGAACATTTCCTGTGTTTTGTGAGGCAGCTGTGGTTTATTTGCTTTGTGTCGCTCTGCGGAGGGTTGGAGGATTTATTGCCCAACTTAATGGATTTATTACAGTGTTGTCTGTCTCATTGTTATTTGTGGTGTTTGCAAAAGGGGAAAGATGTTTTATGTTTACTATGGAGTGAAATGTTATTAATGGAATGTAGGGGAGGGGTTCTTGTCACAGCATTCCATGAGAGTCAGTTGGTGACTGAAGCCAGCACCTGTTGGTGGGGATTCTTGTGCTGTCCAGCCCAGCCAAGTGCCACGCAACAATCGTTAGACTAACGCATTTTAGTGTTGGTGTCCGCATCAACACACTAAAATGCATTAGTCACACTGTTTAGCTCCTGTGGGACCGTTGTGAGGTGTTGGATGAGCTGTATAACAAAAGCAGCCAGCGAGTCTTCTGATTGATCTGTCTACATTGCTTCTAGCTGGTTGAGGCCCAACTCACTCAGTCAGACTAGGAGTGGAGAGTGCTACAAACTATCACAAACCATTAGTTTCAATTTGCGCCAAGCCTGTTTTTTATCGGTGTCAGTGATCATGTGGAGAGACAGCGATTTGGCCACTGGCAGTTCCAAGTCTTATTTTCCCTTGTTGCTATGCCTGCCTAGTTGGCGCCATGCATGAAACTTACGCTGTGCTGTGATGTCGAATTTGTGTTGGCGGACTTCGCGCAGGAAGTTATCCCTAACTGCAGCAGCCCCTTCTGTATAATCGGCAGCCCAGTGAAGCCCTCCAGTTATGTGTGTTTGTCTGGGGGAGAGGCCGTGACTGCATCTCTAATGTGACCAGTGGGAAAGACACCACTGCAGAAAGGCTGCCCGCCAGCACCATCAAGCAGCCCTACAAGAACTTGTTATTTCAGAGATCAGAAATGGCCTGATAGGAGCTGAGAGCTGGGGTGGTTGAGTCACTGCTCATCTGCATGATCCTCCCTGCAGTGTCAGTGTGCAGCGTGGTCCTGACAGCAGCACATGAGAGCAATGGCACTTCTCCCTACCTTAGCCAGTAAGTGGAGTAGCAGTGAAATGCAGACTGCAGCACATGAGAGCAATGGCACTTCTCCCTACCTTAGCCAGTAAGTGGAGTAGCAGTGAAATGTAGAGCTAAAATATTCATACAGAAGAGCGGCACAGAGGTCAGGGCATTTCGTAGTGGATCTATTTCTATTTTTTCACCTTGCAAAAATATGTGTTTGTTACCAGTTACAGATCTTCAAATTCTTTTCTGTAATGTGCTGATTGTCTGACATCTCTCTTTTTTTTTAAAGAGCAGCATGCTTTTGTCAGCAAAACCATCTCCAAGTTTGAAAGTGTTGTACCCAATGTAATAGCTGCCTTTTAGTCTAATAACACTTTTCATGCTGGGACGGGGCACAACATACCATTAATGGAAAATTAAAACTACCTGTCCCATAATGCTAAGGGGCACTGCCAGAATATTCAGGACTGGTGGGTGTTACACATGATATTGTAGCAGCACATCAAGAAAAGCTGATTTATTTTACATTTCTTTCAAAAACAGACTGTTAGACCTGGCATCTTTGGAGTGGAAGGGCTCCATGAGTAAATTGTAATTGTGATTGGTTATCCACGATTGGAATATTTGTATTACCAGGAAGTCCCTAGTAAAGTGCACTGAGTGTGCCAGAGCTGGTGATTCAAATGCTACTAGTGGGCCTGCAGCACTGATTGTGCCATCCACATGAGTAGCCATAAAATGGTGTCTCAGGCCTGCCACTGCAGTGCCTGTGTGCAGTTGCTAACTGCCATGCTGCCCTGGCCAGTGTTCACACTGGGCAGGCCAAACCTTCCCTTTCTGTACACATTGGACACCCCTATAGAAGGACCTAGGTACCCCCCTGGGCAGGGTGCAGTGTATATGAAAGGTAGAGCATGTACTGGTGTGTGTGACATGATCTGGTAGTGAATGACAGCCATTTTCGTTTTTCACTGCTTGAGAGGGCTATCTTGCCCATAGGCTATAATGGGGAATGCTGAGTATCATGTTTACCTGCATATCTTCCCATAGGAGCAAGATAGAAAATTAATGTCTGGTATCCCTGAACTCATAATTTAATAACACACCTTTTAGGAAGGATGTTTTTTAAATCCTGTGTTTGAGAACAGCACTTTTAGAAAGTGGCTGTTCTCTTGTCTAACCTTTCTGTGTGCCTTGGCTTGTTTGTGAATTGACTGTCTGGTTTGTGAGTGACAGGGGCTGGGGGCCCCCAGGAGGGTGGATGAGTCAGCCCTAGGCTGAATGACTGCATCTGCATCTTGAGTGGTGGGAGGGGATAGCACCTGGGCCTGAATAGGGCTGTGCCTGCCTTCCACAATGCTGGCTCCACCCCCTGCTGGGCGGCTGATGACCCTGCCCCTCTCTCTGAAAGGAGAGGAGACAGAAAAACAAAGTGCTCAGGAACTGACTTGAACTGGTTCTGACCAAGCCAAGGCCTCTCTGCCTCTAGAGAGCAAAGGAAAGACCGGTATAAAAAGGGCTACCCAGACTACAGAAAATTAGATCATCCTGGAATCAAGAAGGAACCTCTGCCAGGGAGAAAGCTGGAATACTGAAGAGGAAGGAGTGCCCTGCTGTGTACTTGTGAGCTTTTCTGCCAAGGAGAGGGGAAGGACTTTGTTGTTGCTGTGTCCCCTTGCTTGAAGAGATCTCCAAGGGCCTGAGTAGAGCTGGCTCCCTGTTAAGAAGTCCCAGGAATAAAAGGACTTCACCCCAGCTTCGCTCTGAACTCTGCTGTATGAGTTCTTCCCTTCTTGGAGTGCTTGGTCCAGTTGTGGTGCCTCTGGAAGTTGTGCCTGCTGTTTGGGAAGGTGGACAAGAAGAAACTACGACAATCTGTAAATTTTCACACATCGCTCACTTGCGGAGCGCATCCCCGACAATGCGAGGAAATTTCCGCCACCGCGAAGATCGAGATCGTCGCAGCGCCTGTTGCCGCTGCAAGAGCCGACGCATCCTTCGCTTGCGGATCACATCGGCACGGTGTGGGAAGATTACGGTCGCTGCAAACATCGTCGCAGAGCCTGTTGTGGCTGGGTGAGATCGCCGCACCGCTTGCTTGCGGATCGTATCACGTCGCTGCGAACATCGTCGCAGAGCCATCGCATCGATGGGCTGCGAGAGGAGAAGTTCGACGCTGCGCAGCGCATCGCCGCCGCACCTGAGATCGTCACCGTCCCGAAGATCGTCGCATTGTGCCTTTGCGAGACACTTCCTACCGAACCTGCGCACCGGAATCCATACAAGGTATCGCCTCCCTCCCCATACAGACCTGATTTGTCACAACACGCCAGCTGCGTCCAGCGGGGCTGTCACATCGCCTCCCCAGGGTCTCAGGAGTGACACATTGCTTGTTTTTCAACAATTCAGCTTCCATTTGGAACTTTTGTCGCATCTCGAGGTACTTTTGGCTAAACGTGACGCAACTGTGGATTAGTTTGACGCAAGCCCAGAACTCTTTTAAAATCATATTCTTGAACTGTGTATGTTAGATTTTTGTCGTTTTGGTCTTGTGTAGTTTAGATTAAATAACTTTATTTATCTAAACTGGTGTGGAGTCTGTTTGTGGTGTTTTCACTGTGTTACTGTGAGTGTTGGTACAAATACTTTACACATTGCCTTTGATAAGCCTGTCTACTCGTGCCAAACTACCAAGGGAGTGAGCAGGGGTTATCTAAAGAGTGTATCCCCTTACCCTGACTAGAAGCAAGGGTCCCTGTTTGGACATTGGTGCCTACCTCTGCCAACTAGAGACCCCTAGATCTAAGACAGACTGAGCAAATTGTGAAGGCTTCAGATCACACAGGACAGGTACACAAGTTAAATTGTAGTTCAACCCTGTATGTGTTCCTTCTTCTCAAACTGTAAGTCTGCTAAAGGAATATTTGAAATGCTAGCCACTTGAGTGAGGTTTGTGGTGTTTGTACACTCATTGAGGTGTGTGCTGTCACATGACCTATTTATAAGTAGGTAGCGCAGAAGTGTGTGTGTCTCCATCCATCTTAGCTTTTCAGTCATGCTTACTTCATGATGTGAGGCTTTTAAAGGCAGTTTGTAAATCAGCACTGCACAAAAGTGAGTAATGACCGTATCTAGACCAACATATTGGAAAACGGAGTCATTTCTGTAAACTTTCTCATTAAACATAGATTGTTTTGTTTTACTTGTGATAAGGTGCCACTAAATGTGTTGTAGGGCATTGAAATGTCACACATAAACACCCTAGAAAATATGGAAAGGTCAAACATAAGCAGACTGAAAATGTAGCAGCTGAGCTCTGGTATGAGCAGCGCGATAAAATTAATGAAATGTTTGTGAGTGAGGGACTATGGAGAGATGAGTGGCACTGTTAAACAGTGGTTCAATCAATCATTGTTTATTAAGCTTGACTATTACCCCATGAGGGTGTCAAGGCGTTGGGAGAGATTCTGCAGGTCCTGATGGGTGCCTTGGTCAGTCGAAGAGCCAAGTCATGAGGTCCTTCCTGAATTGGGTCAGCAACAGGAAAAGCCTGAGGTGGAGAGGCAGGGTATTCTAGGTTTTTGAAGCGAGGTAGGAGAATGATCTTCCTCCGGTTCTGGTCTTGTGGATCCGAGGGACGGTGGCAAATGCCAGTTCAGCGGAGCGGAGGAGTCTGGTGGGTAAGAAATGAGAAGTGGTGGTTCAGCTATGCTGGTCCAGCGTTGTGGAGGGCTTTGTAGGCGTGTTTGAGGAGCTTGAATGTGACTCCTTTGTTGACTGGGAGCCAGTGGAGTTCTTGCAGGTGTTCAGGGATGTGGCTGCAGAGGGGTATGTTGAGGACCAGTCTGGCTGTGGTGTTCTGAACGTTCTGTAGTTTCCTGAGGAGTTTCTGGGTGATACCTGCGTAGAGTGCATTGCAGTAGTCGAGTCTGCTGCTGATGAGTGTGTGCGTGACCGCCTTTCTGGCCTCACAGGGGAGGGATCCATATGAATGTCTTTCAAAGTAGGTGAAGAGTGCAGAAGCATGATGAGGAGACGCCATTGATCTGGTCGTTCATCGAAAGCGAGGAGTCCAATATGATGCTGAGGTTTCGTGCGTTGTCTGGGGAGGTGATGATTGGGGGAGGGGAGGTTCCAAGCCAGCGGGCCAACCATGGTTGTGAGGGAATCCGTGGAGAAGGAAGTCATGGGGCGCCAAAAAATATTATTGCACTGAGCTCCACCTCGCGGCCCTGAGAGATTGAGTCAGTACTCTGTCACTGTATTGTTTGAGATTGATAATTTTGTCCAGTTGAGAAGGTGTTGTAATCAGTCTTGACTGATGTATGGACTTTAATAGTACATTGCTTGTTTTATAATGCAGGTGAAAATTTGTGGCATCATTAAGTATTTTTGGTATTTAACTGAGTGTGATTGCATATGTGCAAAGAATGTTAATAAAATACTGCCTCTGAAATACATGTTTACTGTTTGATATCAAAGTTACACAAGAGTTTTGCTGTTATGATCAGCTTACAAGGGCACTAGGTAAATGTCCTTCCATTTGAGGTGCTTTGTAGCAGTTTCGAAATCTTCTCATAGTTTCTCCTTGGTCAAATGGTTGTAATTTCTAATGTTTATATATTTCCCTCAATGCTTGATTTTGCTCCCTAGAAAGTGTCACTCAGTCATTGAAAGTCCCTCATAATTACACTGAGTAATGAAAATGTCACATATAAGCAATCTGAAATCTTGGCAGCTATGAACTGTTATCTGGAGAATAAATCTCCTGTGCCAACACTTTCGTCTCTATATTTATATATGCCGCCAGACGCCTAGAACTCATCACAAATCGTTTACTTTAAACAAAATAGAAAATACTGCTCATAGCCACACTTACGTGAGCAAATGTTCAAGAGGAATTACAGCATCAAGGATTGTAAAGCTGGTTTATCTTTGCCAAAGTGGCCATTACTGGCAATTTCAGAAAGTATTTTAATACAGCCTAGTAACTCGATGATGATCATCATGCTAAGATGGCCACCGCGCTTCAAAATTGCGCTTTTGGGATCTTGTAGTCCCTTTTCTATGTCTTACTTTTTAGCAGCCCTTCCTGCCCCCTCATTGGCAGTGAGAGGGGGTTGTTTTGCGTACGGCGCTTTGCGAAGCTAGAACTCTCTCAAATCTGGTGGGTTATATTTGTATTTGAGACTTTTTCCTGGAGAGGCGAACGGCCGCTTTTCCTCAGACACTCCATTCCGGCGGGGTGAGTGCACAACAGATGTTGAAGAAGTGGGAACGAGTCTGCATTAAAACATCGACTTTCCTTTGAGTGTGGTCTTTATTTTCGTATTCTCGTTTAAAAATATATATCTGTTATTAAAGTTTGCCGTTGGTGTGGGGAAGACGAGCAGGGATCCCACTTTTCCTCCAGTGAATGTTATTTTTAAACATGTGTATTGTGTTGCCTTGCTAAAATATAAAAGCAACTGTGCTTCCGTTGCCTACCGACCCAAGAATACTTATTGTGTTGCCACACATCCCTGTTAATAGCGTGACACCATAGTATGATGCCAGGAATCCTATCTTCTTCCCACAGTCATTTCACAATAATCAGTCCAATCCCCTCTCAAAATCAAACTCCAACACCCTTTTGTCTCCCTCCCACCCTCACAATTACTCTTCGCTTGTACCTCTGCCTTGGACGCTATGCAGCCCTAGGGTAGACTTTCAGCTTGATTCACTCTATACAAATACCACATGCATATACAAAAACTTGTGAAATATGAGAATTATATTTTGATGGAGTCTAGTTCTATAGTTATTAGTGAGGAAGGCCTATTGCTACGCAAGGAAGCTGTAATGTGAAAGAATAATTTGAAGAGCTCTCCGGTGCCTTAAGACAGTGACATGTTTACATAAAAGGGCTAATACCGGAGGAGCGCGGTTTATTTCTTTGTTCAAGTTAATATAGGTTTCTTCTCTATTTCACCTAAAGCTACTTAACAACATTATTTGAAGGATTGATGAGTTCCAAAAACACTATTGACCTCACTGATCGCATAATTTGATACTTTATCGCATAACTATTGGTCCAATAGTTAAATTATATGGAACGGGATCCATATCGGAAGTAATTGTGCTGTGATTTTGGATCAAGTTGACAACATGAGATATTCTAGACAAGATTTAAATTATTGACATTTTGATTATTGTGACCCGTTTTAGCACCAATAAGTGTCAGTAACCCCAGAAGCAGTGACCAGCCTTGAATTTAAAAACACTATGTGGACTTCAAGATCATTGATAGTATATCCCCTGGCTAAATGAACTCTTAATTTAGCCCTTATTTCAAATCCACAGCTAGGATGATTCCTATTGTCTGTACCACGACCAAAAAAGCAGGATCCCATAAACTGGTGGGGTTGTCAACCGTGAAGTAATAGGCTCTTGAGAGTTGCTGGTAGCAGTCACTCATGAGCTCCAGCAGTGTACCCCAGTCTAACTCATGCACCCCTCTAGTGTATTTTATGGGTACTTGATCTTATAGTGAAGTTCTATATTTTTTAGCAGCTTGCTTGCTCACATCTTTCCATAATCCTGTCTTCTACCCACTCCCGTAGCACCCTGCTACTGGGCAATTTTTTTTTGTTTAATGGCAATCACTTTCCTTTCTCGAAAAATAACTCAATCGACCAACAGTGCATCACATGTTAAGGTCATATTACCCCTCTTCCTTGTGATAGAATTCAAGTTGCTGAAAAGTCGAATTGTCAAGGGGCCATACTGCACGTGACATGTCATAATAGAGGGCTTAGTTCTGGATATATGACATGGGTTAATGCAACTGGTGATATTAACATTACCATCGTCTCCAATTTCTAAGTGTAACTGGTGTCACTTACCATCTTTAGGAGTATGCAGTTTACTGAAGACTGGATGACTGAATTGGCATTGCATGGATTCAGACGTGTGACTTGCAGATACATGACAGCAACACGTTTGCGACACAGTGAACTTTCTAGTGGATGACTGGAGAAAAGGTGGGTAACAAAATATTACCAGTGCGACAGAGTAAAGAGAGTATTGTTTCTACAATAAGTTGGACCACAGGTGAAGTTTTGCGGTCTTTGTGGTCAAGTATGAATATCCTGAGCAGGCTCTTCATGGAGTGGGGTGGGAGTGAAAGACGTTGAACTGATTATCTGTGTATTCACTTTACTAAGCATCAGTGCTTTTAAGTTGTACCAGTAAGAGTAGCAATTCTAGAAAGTTGTAATAATAAATTAACCTGAACTTATCCTAAAGTTCTCTTAGGCAGGGCTGGGGGAATTTTGTACTGAAAGCAGAAACCTTCTACTTCCTCAATTTTCTTTTATTTGTGATGCACAGAAAAAATGTAAGCAGCCAAGGATATCCTGTAGCAATCCCTCAATGTCTGGGAGGTTGCCTGCCTGCTCGTCCATCCAGTGATGCTCAGTCTGTGACTGGATGAGCAGGTAGAGAAAGGTGTATTGTTAACAGGTTCCATAAGTTAATCATAGGGGTATAATAACTGAGCGAATTGCTATTTCAAAGTACCTACTCGGTCTCAAGTGGTGTGTGTGTTCCAAAATTATGATCTGGCCCTACCCTAAAGCAGTCAGTACATGCAGCACTGCAGTCACTTCATCTTTGGAGCAACAGGTAGGTGGCAAGTTGCTGCCTTGAAAAGTTCGGCCTAACGTGTTTGGTATGGGACTTACTGGGACATCAGTACAGGTTAGGCTCTTCTTGACCCGTGACGGGCATTTCCTGTGCCGCGGCTGATAAGCCTCAGCCTCTCTCACAATTTTGATCAGGGCTGCTAAGAGATCAGAATCAACTTAATTTCGGCAAGCAGATGGATGGGCATAGGAGGAAACAACTGTCAATGGAGGAGAAGAATTCAAGATAGACTCAACAAGGCAATATAAGATTTGAAATCAGGTCAGTCTGCTTGAGGAAGTTCATCCATCGGTAAGTGAGGTGAAGTTAGTGACTAATTATCAATTTGGTAAATGGCTCCCAAGATCAGCTAATCATTTCACTGTAATATCTATATCATAAAAAGCCATTAGCTCCGCTGCTCCTCCACAAAATAAAATACATCTGATCACTGCAGAAAAGTAAATGTGTGAAAATCTGATTTGTTTCCTATCTCCACATAACTGACCTTATGTGTGACTGCCGCTGATTCACTCTGCTTGAAAGCTCTCTGTATCTGGGGAATAAGTTAACTGGGGCACAGTGAAACTGGCGTGACTCTGTGTTTCCGAACCATGATACTCAAACCCTACTACTGCATGATGACTGAAGTAACTGGGGCTGGCATAGAATTTCAGAATGCGGAGTCTGGTGACTTAGTGTATGTGTTGCAAAGTCATCCTGTGCCCTGGGCACCCCCCAACTTTTTGCTGACTGGCCAGCAGATTGTCTGCACCAACATGTGTGCAGTGCTGAAGTCTGAGGTCAGTTTAAAAGCAGCACTGGTTGCCAGGACAGCTTTGAAACCTTAAATTGTGCCCAATCTCGACTTTGGGGGTAGGGGCCCTTAAAAATGAAAAACCTACCATGTTGTTGCATATTAGGGACCCCCCGGGTCACCCCTCGGTATCCCAGGGGTGGAGGTCAGTTATCTATAAGGTACCCCCTTATAAAATGAGTTTTTATAGGCCTGGGTAAAGTGAAAATTTACATTTCACTCCCCACATTGTATTAAAGAGCTGCTCACATTCACTTTGATGTTATAAGAACTGGGTATGGAAGATCTACAATATTTCTGCAGATTCAGAACCCCTGAAGTCTCCCCTAGTTGCACAGGGGGTGGGGGGCCTGTAGAAATTAGGGAAACGCTTATAAAATACAGTTTTATAAGCCCTGGTGCTAGAAAAGTGGCCCAAGTAATTTTCCCCATTGCAAACCCCATGGCCCATAGGTTAACATGGCAGGAAGTTATTGATTAATAAATATTGATAGGAGAGGACTAGCTGGACCATTCAAAGACTTCCCAGAATGGTAGTAGTAAATCCAACAATATGATATTGTTGAATTTCTCCTAAAGTGTATATACAAGCAGTTATAAGACTTTCTTGTTTGTAAGTCCAAATTCAGCCTTTCAGTGGTCTGCCCTGATTGGTCAGAGTTAAGCGGATTAGCCAGGCTGCTTTGAAGAGGTGATAAAGAACCCCTCTGCTGGAAGGGCAGTTTGCTGGTCTATAGGAATGCCAGGCCAGGGGGGTGGAGTTGTAAACCATCCTCTTCAAAGGCAGAGGGGAGGCCTGGGTTTCAGTTTCAATCTGACACTCTTGACCCAAAGTCAGCGCTAGGCTTAAGGAAGGTATGTGCAGATGGTAGACGGAGAGTCCATGGAAATAAGCCATTCCAGGGGGTGTGTTTAGCAAGCTCTTACCTCCTTGCTGAAAATCAGCCATTATGGATTTGGAAGAATGATGCATTCTGGGACAAACTAATGCCACACTCTACAGGATGTGGTCATAACTATGAGGAGTTGCCCTGCTCTCATTGGTCAGAAGTGACCTGGTGCTTGACCCAGAGAATTTTGAATAAGTATCTGAGAGGGGCAGAGCCCTCCAGATCTGCTTCTTGAAACTGAATGAAGCAAGAAGGCCGTGCTGAAAAGATTTTGCTGTGCTAGGAACTCTAAGGCCTGACCTCTGAAGACTGCACCAATTGAAACTGCAGCCCTGTGGATTGCCTTGCTGCAAAAGGACTCAGTGGACTCCCTGCAAGCTACAGGTTAACAGAGCTCACCTGTACAGCCCCACAAAGAATTCAAAGCCTGGAGTACCAGTGGATTTGTAAGGGTTTTGTTCAAGTGGATTGCAGAATTAAAGTTTCACACTTTCAAGGACCCTCTTGGAGATTCCAGAACCTTGGATTGTGTGTTGGATACTTTGGGACCCGCAAGCAGAACTCCAGGAAGGTGTACTAACTGGACCTCGCTTGCTGTAGAAGGCGGCCCACCACACTGGTGAGAACATTCTTCAGAACAATTTATAAAGGTGTGTCCCTGACAGAGAAAACGAAATGACTAAAAGGGGCACTGTTGGTTTCTAAGCACTAGAAAGTGACTAATCTATAAAAAATCATATCTCTGGTTCCCTACAGTGGATTTTTTTCGTTTTAGTGTCATTTAAAAGATACAAATATTACCTATTTTTATAAATTGGTGTTGGATTTTTATTTTGTGTTGTGTCTTAATTATTTACTGAAAGGTGTTTTTAAATGCTTTACATAATTTTCTTTGAAGTTAAGCCTGTCTGCTTGCAGCCACGTTACCAAGGTTGAGCATAGGAATAATTTTCTAAGACCTATGCTCGGTCCTATCATGTGTTAGTGGCCTTATTGCCAGTGGCAGACCTACATTTGCCCCTACCAATAACCCACTTTCCAATAGTATGGTTGATGATCAAAGTTAGCTCGAACCTTACGGTGAAGGGGCTCTTGTTCTATAGACCACCGGCCCACAAACGCGGTATTCGCCCTGCCTGGTTGAGGGTATTACTCATCTGGCCATAAGACATGGCAAACTTCTACTGTTGGGCGATTTGAATCTCCATCTGAATGATCCCCTGAATAGGGGGGCCGCTGACTTACGTCAGGAACTACTGTCGCTCCACCTTAGTCTGAAATCATGTGCTCCTACCCATCAGCACGGCCACTTACTCGATCCCGTGTTTGCCAATTGGGAGGATGTAGGAGTAACCACCCCCCTCCCTGTCCCCTGGTCAGACCACTTCTTGGTTCCCTTTTTGGTGAGGGTTCCAGAGCCCAGAGTCCAGGAAAAATCCGCATGTAACTACCCCGGTAGAAAACGGACAGGTTACTCGCTGGATAATTTTGACAGAGCGCTGACTTTGGGTTGGCCCCTGGGGGGCACAGATATTGGAAACGCCTGTGACAATTTAGAGAGGCATAAAACTGAAGCACTAAATAGTGCGGCCTGCTGCTTCCTAATAAGACGGCGGGCAGCGCATCTAAATCAGCACCTTGGTATAACACTGCTTTGCACCTGGCTAAAGCTGAATGTAAACGCCTGGAGTGGCGATGGAGAAAGGGATTTTTGAGCCAGGATAGATTGGAGTACCTTGAAAAACGGGATAAATTCCATGGACTCATTAGACGGGCTAAGGTCACTCACTACCAGGCTAGAATTGGGGCTGCGTTAAACTCTACAAAAGAACTTTTTAAAATCTACAAGGAGATTTCCTCCCTTGCAGCCTCCGCCGCGCCTACAGCGGGCTCGGCTGAGTCATGCAACCGGATTGCGAACTATTTCTCGGAGAAAGTGGAGAAAATGTAATCCTCTTTTCCTGGGACTGTAAAGATGGGTATGAAATTTATGGAACAGATTGGAGGAGCTGGGGTGCGTTTGAAGCTGGACAGCTTCATTATCCCCCCTCCACCCCGAGCTACTCAGTAAAATCTGTCTGAGTATTAAGTCTGGCTCGCCCATAGACCCCGCCTCACCTAAGTTGCTGGGTGAGAGTATGGCTATTCTTGAGCCCTATATAAGGCATATCTTGGAGGTCTTGTTTAGATCACACACGGTGCCGGGGAGTTGGAAAAAAGCAACTGTCCTTCGACTTCAGAAGAAGCAGAATATTAGCCCGGACAAACTTGAAAACCTGCGACCTATCTCGCTGCTGCCTTATTTGGCTAAGGTGGCAGAGAAGGTAGTAAACCAACAGCTAATGGCTCATGTCGAGGAATCCAGCCTTCTGCACCCTTCCCAATCGGGCTTCTGGGCTCTACATTCTACAGAGTGTGCACTACTCCTTGCCACAGAGGTCATTAGACAGGGGGGAGATGCTGGGCAAACTATGGCCCTGATTCTGCTGGACCTGAGCGCCGCCTTTGACACTGGCTCATTACACCTTGCTGCAGTGTCTGAACAAGGGTGGTGTCTCAGGCCCAGCCCTACAATGGTTGCAATCCTTTCGGTCAGAGCGCAGCTTTCAGGTCAGACAAGGTGCTCATTACTCCAAGGACATCAAATTGGAACAGGGTGTGCCACAAGGCTCGGCCCTGAGTCCTACCCTGTTTAACCTATATGTAACCCCTTTGGCGGAGATAGCGGAAGGTTTTGAAATCAGGGTTGTCTCATACGCCGACGACACCGAGCTGGTGATCTCCCTATCACAGGCACCGGATTTGGCAGCTTCTAACTTCAGGGCATGCATGCAGGAGCTTGCCTCCTAGATGGCTCAGAACTGCCTGAAACCTAATGGTAACAAAACCAAGGTGCTTGTGGTAGGGGGTGCTCCGTCAGTCTGGACGTCGGCTTGGTGGCCTTCGAGCCTGGGTCCCACTCCTACAACATGCACCCAGGTGAAGAACCTGGGTGTATGGTTGGACTCCAATCTTTCGTATGAAATTCATACTAGATGTGTAGTGGGGACTTGTTTTGGGGTCCTCAAAAGCCTGCGGAAAACTACGGATCTCCTCCCTATAGAGGCTAGGAAGACGCTGGTGCATGCCCTCATTACATCTCGCGTAGACTATGGTAATATACTTTATCTGGGCACCACAGCTAAATGCTTCAGTAGACTTCAGGTTTTGCAGAATGCAGCCGCACGTCTGATGCTTATGCAACCGAGGAGGGCGGCCTACAAAAGAGCTTTGGACACTTTGCTCTGGCTCCCAGTGAGGAAAAGAGTGATGTTAAGACGCTTTGCATATGCCACCATCATCCCCTTTGGCATCGCTTTGTTTGCCCTAAGTTGGCAGGGTATGCCCAGACGTGGGTCCCTTGCTCACTCTACCACTGGATTCAAGATAGCCTGGCTGATGAGGATTATGAATCTGAAACCGGTCCCAGGATGCTTGTTTCCGGTCCAGGGAAGACATGGCTTGGCAGTTTGGGCTGGACTGTTCCCATGAGGCACAGGGTCAGACTGATTTGCATATGGCCATTATTGAACTGGGGTGGTGGAGTGAGATAAAGAATGGTGATGAATTAAACCCAGATCAGTTGACTGGGGGTGAGTGTTTGATTTGCTCAAACGCTCCGTCCATCATCCCCTTTGGTATCACCGTATCATCAAGGGCACGGACCCTTCCTATTTGAGGAATCTTTTCACCTGCTATATGCCCGCAAGGTCCCTTTGATCGAATGGGACTGGCCTGCTGCTAGTACCTAAGGTTAAGAAGGCCAGGATGGGAGGCAGGTCCTTTCGGCTTCTGGCGGCTGAGAGTTGGAATAAACTTCCTCTGAGAGTCCGGATGGAAATTTCCAAGTTGAAGTTTAGGAAGGCTCTTAAAACCCATCTGTTTTCATGTTAATTCGTTGGCGGTTCTGGACATGGTTTCTCAGCGTTGCTTCCTCCACTCACTCTAGCGCGGGGACACGCCGCTATGGCGTAACCAGGCGCTTTATAAATGTATTTATTACTATTATTATTATTTTGTTTATCCGACAACCTATATCATTGATGTAAAAAGTAGGAGAAACAAGTGCATTTGACGGGACTTAGATTTCTGTAGCATTGTATCCATGTCAAGTTCAAGTTCAAGAAGCTTTATTCGAATTTAGTAAAAAAATTCATAAAAGCATACAGGGTAAAAATACAATAAAAACAGAAGTCAATTATGTTCAATACAAGGACATTATCTATACAAAGTTAACAACAATTCGTACTACTAATAAAATCATTTTTACAATTCATCATAAACAAAACCTAGCAGCTTTATTACAAGGGGGCAGGTATCTAGACCTGGGGTAAAAGTCATGCAGTTCCCATGTACTGATTGTGCCATCTCCCAAATATGACTGCCAACTTCGGAGATGTTGAATGACTCGAGGGTCCCTAAAGTTGACCAAAACCAGGTCTCCCGGTATGTCCTTGGGGATAGATCCCAACCACCCTACCCTTCTAACATTTAAGATAGTTCCATCAATGTTAGGTGGTAAGGGTCTATTCTTTGTCAACCAGAAAGACACCTTGTTTGCCAGGTCTGCTGGTCTTTCAATTTTGCTATTAGTGAGCTCGGGCCTGCCCGAGAGGATGGACACAAAGGGTGCTGCCTCCGGCGGTAGATCTATATGTTTAACCCTTCTTTGCGTGTTACAAAGAATTTGGGACTTCCCCTTTTTTAGCATGAGTGGTTTAAAATGCCTGACTCTGGGAGCAAAATGCTGGGTTAACGGGGGGTTTGATGTGACTAATGTTTTAAATATTTTGGGAGCAAGTGCGTGAGTATGTACGATATTACTTTGTACTGGGAGAATTGGGATATCGGTAGTGACTAGGGTCTCAGCTTGATTTTTCCCTTCAATACTTTTAATGATTGTTAGGTTCGCCCTGGTGTATTCCTCTATGATGCAGAGCTTTTGCCCTATAGCCTCTATTCTTTTTTCCAATGGGGAAATTAAAGCCTTGACCAGGAGTTCAATCTGGGCCAGTAGTTCGGATGAAATGGTGGTTGTGGTCGGCTCCAGGTTTGAACATACCTCAGATGTTTTAGGGTTGTTCTTAGTGCCTAACAGGAGGCCTTGATGCAATCTCTGTATTTTAGCTACTATTCCCCTCTGTTTAGGCCCTTTGCGCTTTCTGTTTGGATAAGATGCCTGAACGTTTACTGGAAGTTGTGTAATGTCTGTAGGTGTTGAGGGAGAAAGAGTACCAGAGTGGCTTGAGTTTAGTTCAAAGGTGGTTATAGATCGGGGGCTGGTATTTCGCAAAGCGCCTGCAGAAGCATTAGTTAAGTCATTCCCGTTATCAACATTGGTATACGCAGTTTTGCAGAGCAAATTTAGTTCATCCAAAAAAGAAAAGTTTTTTGTTTGTGTTTGGTCTTGTGGCTCCATTACTGAGAGGTTGTTGGATGCGGTTTCTATACAGAGACTCTTTTCTACTCTTTCTATACCGCATTCGATGGCCGATGTAGACCTAATTAAATAATTGTCCAATGTCCCTTTCTGTGCCCCCCCCGGGGGTTGTTGTTCGTGCGAGGCCCTTTGTCAGTCATATTATAGGTAACTTTGGGGGGAGAAAATGTATGACAGGGGGCTAAGCTAAAGCACACATGCACCAATAGTCTGACAACGGGGAGGTAAAAGGATAGTTCAGTTAGGGATACCAACCAAGGGAAGTATGAAGACAGTCGCTTAGATGAAATATTTAGTTATATCACCTCTTTTTTACCTTGAGCAAGCGGCAAAAAAAAAGAGAAAAAAAAAAAATCGAAGGGGGGTGGCCCGTCCCGTCCTCCTCTGGCCTCAGAGGGCCCGCCCTTTGCCCGGGCTTAGCCCGCGACGCGGGTGTTGTGACCCTTTTTGTGCGCCTCCTGGCGCGGAAATGACGTGCTGCGGCTTCCTGTGCCGCTAGGGCGTCTGGGAATTGTAGTCCGTAAAGCCCCCCCCCTCCGCACTGCGGCCGCTGGTGGCTGTGGGCTGCGGCGGCGGGAGGGAGCAAGGCAGGAGCAAGTTCGGCGGTTGCTGGCGCAAGAAGGTCCCCGGACAGAGTTCGCCCCCGCGCTGCAGGTAAGTCCCCCACTCCACGGAGGTTGTGACCCTTTTTGTGCGCCTCCTGGCGCGGAAATGACGTGCTGCGGCTTCCGGTGCCGCTATGGCGTCTGGGAATTGAAGTCCGTAAAGCCCCCCCCTCCGCACTGCGGCCGCTGGTGGCTGTGGGCTGCGGCGGCGGGAGGGAGGAAGGCAGGAGCAAGTTCGGCGGTTGCTGGCGCAAGAAGGTCCCCGGACAGAGTTCGCCCCCGCGCTGCAGGTAAGTCCCTCCATGTCAGAATTTGATAACAAAAGGATCTTTGAAGACCATCCTGCAAAAAAACCCTAAATACATTGGAAATTATACAATGACAATGTCATACTAATATAGAGAGTTATAACCAATCTAAAGGCCTCCCTTCAATGGCTACAAGGATAAATGTGGGAGATCTAATCCACCATGAGCTTCTTTATAGAACAAATTATGGTTTTTTTCTGATCTGTGGCTCTAATATAAAGAAAATATATACACAGGCCTCTTTTTATAAAATAACAAACTGCAACTCCAGTTTACATTTCAAAAACAAAACAGAAAACAAATCATTTAGGCGCAAAGACTGAGTATTATATAATGTTTGCAGATAACCAATTGACAAACTGAAAACGAGAAGCTACCCAAAAAACTGCTGTCCAAAAGTAGAAAAATCTTGGTACTTCCTATGAGAGGCACTTTTGGAACCCATAATCCATCAAACCCTTGACCAACTGCTCAGCGTTACAACTTGTCATGAACAGACTATGAAAAAAATTAAAACATCTTTATAACTGGCATATTTTGAATAATAATGAACAAACATTACCTAAACAACTGTTGTACTATAAAAGTAGTATTTGAGAAATCACCTTGCGAGAGCAGAAGTCGTCAACAGCAGTCCTGCCCAAAATACCCTACAGGCAATTTGGGGCCTGCTGCGACTCACAAGTCACCATAAGTGCAGATAGTTTAATGTAAACAACCAATTTACAGAAGGGAACAAATTCATGTAAAATATGGCCAGAGTTGTACTCTAAGGGCCTGATTATGAATGGCCTGATTATGAATGGCCTGAGTTGGAAGCAATAATGATCGCATCAAATAAACATCAGACACGGGTGTTCAGAATTAATCAGATGCAATAATCATCGCATATTCTGAGCTTTTGAGAATTGACAAGCGGATTTTGATGCTTAATGCATGTGACAGCAATCTGTGCTATTTATCCATTCCAAATAATTCACATGACATTGTTTACCCTTGTTGAACATGCAACTAATAGAGGCTAACAAAACTGATTCCAGCAGCAGGGATGACCTACTTCTTTCCCACACGATGTCAAAAGGCCTTCCTTCCCGGGACACCAAACCTATTGACTCTTCCCTGCAAGAAACCACCAGACTGGCATAAGACTGCAAATTTCTATGGTGCAGCCCCTTTCCTTCCGAATCTTTATTTCCACAATCCACCTACTACCACAAATGCCAGATACTTCTTACATTTTTGGGGGATTTCACAATAATCCCTAAGGATCCTAACACTAGGTAAATAACACGTTCAGGCAAACCAGGTATGCCAAAATGTAACTCAGTTACTCATCCTCCCACAGAGCTCTGGACCTCAGTCCTTACAAAGACCCGAGAAGACAATCCCCAGGGTCGAAACGCACTGCATAGACCAGTTTTCCCCAGGAAGATCCCTGGTACAAAGTAAAAGGAATCCTTAAGAGAATTTAAAAATGTGTGAGAAAACCCATCGATCTCATATATTCCCTTATTAAAATGCCCACCTCCAGCAGTCTCCTATACTATTCTAACACCTGGCTAAAATGAGACACTCCAATCCCCTTTGTGTTTTTTTCCTGCATCAATTTCTATATATTGTGTATCTCACACTGACTATTTTAAACTGTGCTTTGCCAAAACAATATGCTTTCACCCTGTTGTGACTCATGCATGTTTTTCAGTTCATGGTAAAGGAGTGTGGTTCACAGAAAGTGTTTTATCATGTTTAGGGCTTTGAAATATATGCTTGCATTATTGAGATAAATGGGTTTATTAAAACCGCTTTATAATAGGTCAGGAAATGCACTCTCGTTGAAAGATTGTTTTGTAGAATTCTACAAAAAGTTTGCTACTTTAATTCATGACCACTACTAACCTTTGTCTCCTTAAAAAAATAATCACTCGTGATAAACTGGAGAATGCAGCCTCCTTCCTTAAATGTTTCTGTATTAGTACCGCCAAACACAGTAACATTATTATTTTTTTTAAATTGTTTTTGTTAAATTTTGCAAAGTTCAGGTACAAATAATAGGTACGAAGTACCAACCAAGAGCCAGTTAGCATGTCGTTCATAATATACAAACTTTCATAAAAAAACAGGTCCACAAAGTTACATTCAGGGAATGATAGATCTAATAATCAACAAGTATAGGTCAGGCATTAGTATAAGCACATATGTCAGAGGTGGAGCATTAATCATCTAATTGGAGAAATTATAAATTACATGAAACGTCAGGAGGGAACAAAAAGCAAATACATTATTCACATATGTTTGTTTAATAACACGCCCGATGACAACCACACATTCCCATTTCCCATCGTTCCAGTTTATTAGGGAAACACAGAATTAAATGGCAGCTTCTGGATTGGGCACAGGGGATTCAGCTCTAGCGCGCGCCCAGTTCAGAAATGGCTCCCATATATCTCTCGGTCTTGAAGTCGGGGGCATCAGGTCCCAAAATATTCCTAGCTGGGTGTGGCCATATGTCACATCGGATAACCAGTCTTTAAACCTTGGAACCCTTTTCCTACACCAGCGAATGGCTACCTGACTCCTTGCGTATAGCAAAAGGAGCGCATGCAGTTTAAGCTGTTTGGGCGGAGTGTCTCGCACGTAGCCTAGAAGGCCCATCGCTGGGGATGGTGCATCCGTCCTGCCAACTATCTGATTTACCGCAGCAAATACCTCCTGCCAAAACACAATCAATCTCGGGCAGTCCCAGGCTATATGCAGGAAAGTAGCCTGCGCAGAACCACAGCGCCAACACCTATCATCTACCCTCAGATGGATGCGGCAGAGGCTAATCGGTGTCCGGTAGTATCTATGCAAATATTTAAAAGGATTTAGACGAAGTCGGTAATTGGGGGGAGAGTTCGGTCAGCTGCCTACAGCAGAAGTCCCATTGTTCCTCCGTCAATGGAGGGTCAAGTTCACTATTCCACTGATTCAGGGACTTAGGCTGGACTATCAGAGCAGTGTTTTGCATACTGGTATATAAGCGTGTGACTAGTTTACCTGAGGACAGTGTTTTCAGGACATTCTCTAGAGCTGGCAATATTGGGGGAGCTTTGGGAAAGCCCGCCCAGAGTGCACAACATGCAGCACACAATCTGTGATATAGAAACTGTTCTGCAAATGGCACAGCACGGTCTTCAGTTCCGGCAGGGGGAAGCCTAAATTCACCATCTGGATAGAGGTCCGCGAAAGTGTGTAACGGCATGTCCTCAATCAGGGCTTTACTCACCCCCCCCCCTTCTATGCAAGGCAGTATTGGATTACGTGCCAGTGGGATAGAGGGCGCATAGAGCACCGGGATATCAGCCCTCCTCTGTAGCACGCGCCACGCCCAGCGCAGAGTACCTGCCGTGTCTACATCCCCCTTTGGATGCTGCGACTTCTGATACAGCGCAATTCCAAGTGGCACCGGTGCCACCGCATCAGATTACACCGCCACATGAGGTTGATATGGCGTCTGGTGAACCCAAAAGTGGAGAAACTGAGCCTGCGCACATAGTGCATACAGCTGCATGTCTGGGGCGCCCAGTCCACCTTGTTGCAATGGAAGTCTCAAAAGGTCCCACGACACCCTGGCCTGCCTACCCGCCCACACCAGGGATAGCAACTGGGATCGCAAAGTGTTGTGTGGGGGGGACTGGCACATTTACAAATAGATAGAAGAATTTCGGTAGAATGACCATTTTTGTCAGCCCCACTTTCCCTACAATAGAGAGGGGCGGTTTAGACCAAATTGCAACCTTACCTTCCAGCCAAGTATAAGCCCTCCCGAAGTTCAAGTTCCAAATGTCTTGGATATTACGGCTCAGCCACACCCCCAGATACTTGACCTCACCGGCCTCCCATCGCAACGGAAACTCAGATGTCACCTCTTTGGTGCCATCAGTCAGTGGGAAAATTACCGACTTTGCCTAGTTAATGGAGATGCCCGCCAGCCCCCGACCCTGATGAATTCTCGAAGGACGGATTTAGATTGTCTTCAGGGTTTAGAATGCATAGAGTCACGTCATCTGCATACAGGGAGATCAGAAGGCTACGGGTACTGAACCCTATTCCCCTCGTGGTGTGGTGTTGTCGTATCCTGGCAGCCAGGGGCTCCATGGCAAAAGCGAAGAGTAATGGTGACAGTGGGCAACCCTGCCTCGTACCCCGCGAAATTTGGAACGAGTCTGACAATAAACCGTTAACTCTTATTCGGGCGATGGGTTTCGTATATAGTAGCTTAATTCGATTAATAAACAAAAGGCTCAATGCCATACGTGTTAGTATCAAAAATGAGTATGGCCACCCAAGCGTGTCAAACGCGTTGGTTGCGTCTAAAAAGATGGCGGCGGCTTGAACACTCGAGTGGAGATAGTGTAGCACTGAGAACAACGTACGCAGGTTGTGTGAAGGCGATCGTCCAGGGATAAACCTGGACTGGTCTGGGAGAGCAATCATCGGAAGCAGCGTCTGGAGTCGATTTGCCAGCAATTTGGCATAGATCTTTACATCGACATTTATCAAGGATAATGGCCTGTATGAGTCAACCTCCGTTTCCGCCTTGTCTGGTTTCAACAGTGTCATAATCGCCACCTCTCTCATAGACGGTGGAAGGATCTCCGCCTCTAGTGGTTCTTCATATACTGCAAGCAGTCTGGGAGCTAGTTCTTCAGCATATGCTTTGTAAAAGGCAGTCGTCAAGCCGTCTGGACCCGGGGCTTTATTGAGTGGCAAGCTCTTTATTACCTGTGTGACATCCTCCACCGTGATGGGGAGGACCATATAGACTCTATGTGTATTGTTAAACCACACCCGGGCAATAGAATCTAAAAATTCTTGCATGCTTTCCGGGTTTGATATCTGGGTGGCCTTGTATAAGGAAGAGTAGAATGTATAAAATTTGTTGAGAACCTCCGACTGGCCCCTAATAGTGTCCCCACTAGTGCCGTTTATTTCGTGCACAAAGGCAGCATTTTTGGGTTGACAAATCATACCCGCTAACGTGCGGCCCGATCTGTCACCTTCTCCGTATCGCCTCGGCATATTTGCCCAAAAATGTAACTTCCCGTTTCGACTCTTCCTCGAGTTCTAAAAGTTTCGACTTCAGAAGCCCAGCTGTGGTGGGGTTTGTCTGAGAGTAAAATTGTCCTTCTAGCTCCCTTATCCGCACCTCTTATTCTGCTAACGTTCCCCTGATGGCTTTTAGTACACCTGCCAGTCTTGCTATACATTGCCCTCTAATCACAACTTTAAATGCCTCCCATAGCGAGGCGACGGTGTCAACCGATCCAGAATTTAGGGCAAAATATTCGATGACATCAGGTCTGATCTCCTCTTTGAAGGCCTCATCTAGTAATGCGTGGGGGGTAAACGCCAGGTAAAAGCGTGCGGGGGTACGTTTGGTAAGGAGCGTGCCACATGGGACACCGCCAGCTTCTAGATAGCAACATTCCGTGACATTAACCAAAAGTCTAAACGGGACCAGGCCGCATGCTGACTAGAGATACAGGTCTCCTCCCTGAGCCCGGGATGATGGACCCTCCAAATATCTAATAAGTCGCCATCAGATATGATGTCTTGTAAGACCGTGCTAGCTTGAGGGTGCAGGGAACGAGCTGTTCCGTGTCTGTCAGAAGCGTCATTTAGTATGGCATTGAAGTCACCGCCCCATATTATTGTGCGACAGCCTTGCGCCCTAATCCTAGACCAGATGTCGGAAAAAAAAGTCGGGGGAGTCAAATATTTGGGCCATACACAGCTGCCAGTATCACAGCTCTGCGGCCCAGCTGCCCATTCAAAATCACACATTTCCCCTCAGGATAAACATATGCATTGTTTCCTCGCCAATCTACTCCTTTTCTAATGAGTATTGCCACACCTCGCGCATAGTTGGAATAGATAGCTGAGTGTGGTTCTCTCCATCTGCCGTGGCGTAGCCGCTGCGACTGTTTCACATTGAGGTGCGTCTCCTGCATAAAGCAGATGTCAATGTTATGTCTCGTGCGATAGGCGTGTACCTGCCTAGCCTTCCTACCATCGTTCAGACCCCTAACGTTCCACATGAGGATATTCAGTGTGTTAGTGCGTGTTCCCATGAGAAACGCCCACATCCAACTCTCATACATGACCCAAGCGTACAATAGAGATTCCAGTGTAACATTTCAACGACAGCTTTATACTAGCATAAAACTAAACAATGAAACCACAAATTCCACCATCCACCCACTCCAACCCCCCAATCAGGTTGTAGTTTACCAGTCCCAATTCCACAGAATATAGGGAAACTTCCCAGGAGGGCGAGGTTAAGCCGGCGTACTCCCCTGCTTTCACAGGGTGGCCGGGAGTAATGCGGGTAGGCTAGTCGCAGCATCTGGTAATAGTGAAGGGTCACCTACAGTTAACGCCCATGGTTTCCCAGGACCCAACCCACCACAGCATGCAGCTCTAACGTGTTTGAAACATAAAGTAACACATCATTTCGCAAAATACTTCAACATAGCGATAAGGCAATTTTGCAGCATATTAATCATTGTCACTCATCCGGTTATTGGAGTGTCCTTCCACAACCATGGTCTCTTTAGACTTTTTACCACCAATATGCTTAGCAAATTTTAGCGCAGATTTAGCATCTGTAAATTAGTGTGCAGTGCCATCATGTGAGACCTTTAGTTTAGCCGGGTAGAGCAAGGAGTAAGGGATCTGTGACTGCAGGAGAATACGCTTAGCTGGGAGGAATTCTCTTCGCGCCACCTGCACCGCCGGGGTGAAATCTGGGTAGAAGGATATGTTATTTCCTTTATGATTGATCTGCCCCTTTTCTCTCGGCGAGCGCAGGATAAGGTTTCTGTCTTGGTAGTTTAGCAGTTTGGCCAGTATCGGTCGTGGTGTTCCGCCTACAGGAGGTTTCGGGCCTAGAGACCTGTGAGCCCTTTCAATCTCGAACACTGGGGATAAATGCGGGTCAAAGAGCTCATGTAGGAGGTCTGATACAAATACTTCCATTTTTGAAATAGCTGTAGTCTCCGGAATACCAGTAATGCGGAGGTTATTCCTTCTGGATCTCGCCTCCAATTCATCGTTTTTGGCGCTGATGATGCCCAATAACTTATCCATATGCAAAAGTTGTTCCTTTGTTTCAGTTTGAAACTCATGGAATTCAGTGTGCCTGTTTTCCAAGCTGTCTAATCTGGTTTCATGCGTGGCCACCTGGTGTTTCACGGATTCCAGCTGCGTAGTCAACGTGTCCAGTTTTGTATCTATGTTATGTAGACTTGCGCGCTTTTCTAACATTAATGTCCACAAATCCTCCCCATCGTCTTCTGACTGCGAGCCTTGAGACGGACCTCCCTATGCCTCAGGGTCAGTGTTCTCAAAAGTTATCTTGGGCTGTTTTGCATCGGGCTTACCCATGGTGCCGCAGAACAGCAAAGTGCACCACACTGACACCACTCCGCTGCAGCACTGTCCACCACGAGTTAGAATGTACGTTCGCAGCGCACCCACAACTTCAATGACCAGTGCGACACCTCTTCAGTTGCGTAATCGGCGTTTCCGGGCCCCCTTTCTATCACCAATCAATTCTAGTATCAAGGGCGAAGTATGTCTTATTTCTCTGTCTGCATGGGCGACAGCACCAGTGCTATGCCTCCTCAGTTGTGTGGGCTCTGGTGTAAATCACAAGGCAATAATTCGATGTCTGTCCGCCCAGCTCAGGTATAACAGTTTCAACAATCAGGGATGCTCAGGTATGAGGCAGGTAATCCTCTTACCCCGCTTCTTAGTAATATTGGACACTACCGTCAGCGCCCTCTGACGCGAATCTGTCTCCTCCTTCTCTAGTTGAGCGCATGGAGACCCCCGGAAACGTATTTTCAATGTAGACAATTGTAGCACAGTATGCAAGAATCAATGAGAAATGGCACAAATGCACTCCAGATCAGCTGCGCTTGACTAGCGTAGTATAGGGTTCATTGGTATTGCCAGCCACCTAAGAATCACTATGCAGCAAATGCAATGCTCCGTGGTCACAAAATGCCTGCCATCGTTCCACTGCATATACCAATGCGACCTCCCCCCAGACAGCCGATGTTATCAAGTGGGTCACCGCAACGTTGAGGGGAATGCACCAGCCATCGCAGGTACCTCCCGCAGCGACACCATTCACCGCCACAGCTCCGTGTTCCGGTGCAGTCGATGCACCCAATCTCGGGCTAATATGCAGCACGCTCCGTACCTCTCTCCTGCACAGCTGTAACGGTCTCGCAGCAGCACCACTCACGCCAGCCACCTCCTCCACCAGCGGCGTGCCTCCGACACTGGCTTACCGCGTAGTTTAAAACTTCCCGGCACCCTAGGTATGGTACTCAATGTAATTCAGAGCGCAGTCGGACGCCTGCCTTCCCCCTCTCAGGGCGCCGCCATATCAGGATGAATAGATTGCAGTAAAATGGCGCCGGGCTCACTCCGTACCTCTCTGCCCTGCTGCGCCCCGGCACCGCTCAAATCCCTCATGGCACCTCAGTCACGCTCACAGCGGTTGGAATCTCCACGCAGGACACTTCCTCTTCTATTCCCCAGCGCCGTCGTCCGCCGATCCGATTTTCTCCAGCACGGTGGGCCCCCACAGCCTCGGGCTCGATTGTAGAGATAGCCCGGCGTTTGCCCGGTCTCTGTCTCTGCATTACAGCCGCTCTGCCTCTCAGCCGATCATAACTTCAGCATATCCGCATCGGATCCCACGAAAATAATATCACCGTGGGCCCTGGCGTTTCCCCAGTCTAGGGTGACTTATTGGCGCCACAACATCCTCGCCATCTGTAGGATTAATTCAGGACTTCGTCCAGGCCGGCGGAACTCGCTTAGGAAGCGGCCATTACGCAGCTCTGCCAGCCACGCCCCCAAACACAGTAACACTATTGAGGCACTTTAAACAACACATGGCTGGCATTTTTCTTTTGGCAACCCTTCTTTATATTCCTTTTCATGAAATGCATTCTCTAAGCTTTAAGAAGTTGAATCTTAGTGTCACTCATCCTGCTGAGCCCAATCAGAAATGCATCAGAAAGGGCTCTCTGTGCTGAAAGGTCATCCACGTCTGCAACGACATCATGCATGTTGCAACACTCAAGGAGCACATCTCCCATCTGAGGGTTGTCTTGCAGTGACTCCAAGACTGTGGTCTTGTGCTGAAAACAGAAAGATGTGTGACTTTTGTAAACCCATCACAGGCTTTTATTGGTTACAGTTTCTCAGCAGGTGGTTTAGCCCTAAGCACATCTAAGGAACAAGACAACAAATCCACTCGTCCACTGTGTTGAAATTCACCTACTGCAGCTGGGTTATTTGATTCCTTATCACCCAACCGCTTGAAGGTCTTAAATCTACTTCAGCCAGGGAGCATAATCTGGATTTTCGGGCAACAAAGAGTACCTTGTCAGAGCAGAGGAAATCCTCTTTTGTCTTCAATAATAGTGAAGTATCTTTAGATGCCAGCTCTACAGATCGACTGCTGCCCTGTTTTTAATTCTTGGTAAATATTCTTCTTCAAAGGTGAATTCTTGTAAATTAATAACCAACCCAAAATACAGCTAGAAATAGAATCAAGCCACTTTTTCCCAAATATTTCCTTGAGAGGCTTATGGTCTGTTCTTATCTTAAAAACTCTGTCCCATATAAAACCCTTAAATTTTGCACAGCCTAGAATATCGATATCTTTTTCAATGATGAAATAATGTACCTATGGCCTTTTCAAGGGTCAAGAGGCAAACGCTGTCTTTCTCTCTACTTTTGGTAATTCTTGTGATAGTACAGCACCAAGTCCCTTAGGGCTGGCCTCACTGTTCCCAGGATCAAACTTTCCAAATTTGGGAGCATCGCTCAAGCTGTTCTTTATATCCTGGAACTCTTCTTCGAGTGCTCTGTCAGATTCAAATGCTACTCTTATTTCTCATCTTGAAGGTCCTACTCACAAGATTCTTGATAAATGTGCTTTATAATTCGATCATTCCAAAACAACAAGGACCGCAGTTCCTCTTTAATTTTAGGGGCACCCATCTTTAAGATAGAATTCACAGGTTTTCCTTCGGTTCTGTTCCGTTTGATCTGATTTGGTGGACTAAATATGTGATCTTTTGATAGTCAAATGTACATTTGCTAAATTTTAACAGTAACCCATACTCTCTGAATTTCTCTAGCACTAATTTGACTCTTTTATCATGCTCCAATTTTGTGTTACACCATTACGTCATTCTGATAGTAGAAAATACCTGGTATGTATCCCAACATAGCAGTCATGGCCTTTTGGAATACCGATACCAGTGATACCAAACGACATACATTTGAACCTACGTGCTATCATTTGTGTAATAAAGACAGTGAAATCCACTTCTCTGTTTAGAGCTCGCAAGTCAACATACAATTCTTTTATTGTCTGGTTTTCATGCAACGACTATCTGCAGGCCATTCCGTGGCTTCCACCTGTTCTATAAAATCTAGACTACACTTCTTTAAAAAAATTTATTTCAGTGCAACACGTATGGCTACTGGCCTTTGAAGCTACCAAAACTGCCTCTTCCTTTAACTTTGTGTGTACGTACGTATGTTTTACGGCACCCAAGTTTCTCAACGAAAACCTCTGGGAATTCATTGACAAAATCTGAGCAATTTTGTACGAATTGTATCAGGATTTGGGAACATGCATTGGGATCCAGATTTTTTTTTTTTATAAAGAATTTTTATTGTTTCTAAAGCTCCAAACCACTGCCATTCAATTATCTCTTGTATGACCATTACGCAGATGGCCCATCAACCCTGGTGCATATCATGCGATATCAATTAACAACAGCTTCCACCTACTAGTCCAACCTCCCTCCCCCTCTACCCGCACCCCTCCGGTCAGTGTGCCCTAGCCTACCCATCCCAATCCATGTCTACTAAACTGTCCCATCCCCAACCTATTCATCAGGAACAAGGACAAAAAGGAAAAGAGAAACAGGAAGTTCTGTTGACTAAGTGTACGTTTCTGGTGTCTCCGCACTAGCCTACTATTACTACTAACCTAGAATGTGCAAGATTTCCCCCTCCCGTGATGCTATCAGGAACTCCATCCCTCTCCTCCTCATTATTCTTCCATTCTCGCTCCCTCATCTTGATCTGGCTCAGCATCCTCCTCGTCCTACTCCTCCTCCCTGGTAGAAACTTGGAGTTCTGCCACCAAAGCCCCCCATGCCCTTGCTGCCTCCAATGCCTTGTAGTTAGCAGTACGCCTAGCTAGTTGTAGGCGAAGTGTCCCTTCGCTACCTGCCCAATCTAGAAAGCTTGCTCCCCACCTCTGAAAATTAGGTCCCGTTCTCGATTTCCAGTGCATGGTAAGCTCCCTCTTCGCCATTATCAACCCCAAATCATAAAACTTGCTGGTGACTTTAGTGTTGGGAGTGTGCGGGAACCAAAGCAAGAGACAAGTCCCCATCTCCGCCTCCATCGTACGCCCCGTCGCCTGGTTCAAGCACGCTACCACCTCTTCCCAGTAGGATCCCAGCCCCATGCAAGACCAGAACATATGACTAAAATCAGCTCCATAAGCGTTACACCGGGGACACAGTGACTGCGATCCCACGAAATACTGTAGGATTTTAACCATGCAGAAGTACTTTTTAACAGCCCAGTCTAGGATATTGTCTCCTTTTACTGACACACATCTTTGACTCTGCCAATGTAGCCTGAACTTTATTAGGTTGACCTCCATAACCTCCTGGCTGTATATCCACGTCATGGAGATTGACTTTGTTTTTGAAACCTAAAGCAAACACTTCTTCTGATATTATTTTCAACGTTGAACTTGAGTCGAACTTCGCTTCTGCCTACCACCATCTATTTTATCACATCCTTATGATTTTCTGCATGTGTGTTGTTCATTTGTAAGACAATCTTGTCACATATCTCTTTGAAATGTTTACTGTTATTTTTCTTAAATATCTTCTGACTTCTACAACCTAACATATAATGTCCCTCTTTCCCAAACGTATTGCACATAACCTTCTAGGCAGGCCTATCATTTAAATTGGCCTTGTGCTCTGTCATTCCACACATGCAGCACTGCCCCTTGAAGGTATATTCGCCAGTCTTGAGGTTTTCCCTCTTTCTCTTTTCAACCACATTTACCTCTTCTTTGTCTACAACTGCTTTATTCACCATTTCTCTTTTTATCTCTTTAATGCACACTAGCATCTGTTCTACTTGTTTCGTAACTAAAAAACGTAATTCAAAGGCAAATTGACCATCATCCACAATTATTTTCTTATTCTAGCAATATTACAGGTTAGCGAGAATTGGTTTTGTTTGCTCGCTTCAATTGCTGCTCTAAATTTACATGTAGCAGCCAACTTTCTTAGCAATGAGACACAATCTTCTATTGTTCCACCTCCCTTTTGTGCTCTTCTGCCAAAGGGATACATTTGCAATATTGTGCTTATACGTGGAAGGAAATGATTACCCAGTTTTTTTAATGAAAATTTCACATGCATTTAACCTCTTTGATCCTTCCCCACCTAACCCAGGTAAGCTTTCCCAGAGTTCCTGCCCTTACACCCTCAAACAGTTTAGTAAGAGAGCTAATTACTTTTAGATTCCTAGATTTAGTCCACACACCACTACAGTTATTAAACACCTTTTTCCATTTGCTCCATACCATTGGAGGGTCACCTAGATTAACCATAAAGAATGGTTGAGGGTTTATATTCTGCATTGTGTTTTCCTCTTCTGAACTGTAAATGTAAAATATACCAGAAGGAGTTTTCCTTTTTTACATCAGAGCCAGGTAGCAAACTCCCTGGTAATGTAAAAAAGTGCATGGAACATACTCCATTCCTCCGAGGAGCTGCTTGCAGGAATTTTGAAAGTTGCACTTCGAAAGTAATAGAAAAAAATTAATTTGTCTCTGAACAATTATCAAATAGTATGAATATGTTCAACACTAATGTGCATAGGCTTAAGGTGTTGATCAGCCATCCACAAAATGAATAAGTACTTAAAGACAGGTAACTTTTTCTCCAAACGGCAAATCCCATCCTCGTCACCATTGTGACAGTTGAGGGAATTCATCACAGGAGGCCGTGTGCAAATATCTTCATTGTTTATTCTGGACACCCAAGCCACAGGTGTGTCACGCAGTTCGATGCTTGTCATCACGGTTCCATCGTTGCCAGCCCCAATATTCTAGAGCGTGTGTCCAGGGAAAACCAAACTGAAAGGCGAACTTAGGGAAATACCACATCTCCCTCTTATGTAATTCAAGGGAAAGTGTTTAAGTGGCACCCTGTCTGCAAAATAGATCTAAATGGTGAAGTGGGCATAGGAATTGAATAATTAATGATGGAGTTTTGGATGGTAGACTTTTTCTCTGGGGGAAAAAAGGGCAATATTGCCACAAAGCGCTTGTAATAGTGGTATTTCAAATTTTATGGCTGTTGGTTCTTAAAATTCAGAGACAGTGTGAAAGATTTTTTTTAGAATGGTTGGTGTAACTGGTAATCCTTTTACAGAAAACGACATTTACTCATCTTTTTAGGTCTCGGCTAGGCTACGCTTCCTTTGTCTCGAGGCGTGTTGTGTTCTATCTGTGGGCTCACAGGCCGCCCATCTCCTACCATTGGCAAACTTCAGCATCTCTTTCATTTTCGTCATGCCCTCTTCTAGTGTTTGGCCAATTACATACCTCTTTACACTGCTCCCAGTTTGCAGAGTTATTTTTTATCTTTCTTTTCAATGCTCCATGCGAGTATTTGTGTATTCAGGTCATCTCCCTTGTCAACATACACACACACCACTAACATGCCTGCGCATGTTCATAAACAAATGTATTTCTTAAAAAGTTGTTAAAATATGAACAGCACTTGTGTTTTTTTTTTTTGCACAATTGTTTGGTATTGTAGTGATTGCTCTGTCCTCCTTCTTGCCATAGTGCAAACAGAAGCCAATGGTATTGGAGTGCTTCTTCCTGCCCTCTCCTGTCGTTGCTTGCCCATCTTCCCATTCCCTGCCTGCTTCCCTGTTTGACCGGCCCCCCCCAACCTCCCTCATTGCTGCTAATTTTTTTTTATTTTTGCACATTCTAACGTATTGGAGTACTTGTTTGGTCCTCTATCTTGCCATGGTGAAAACACCAGTAGATAGTACTGGAGTGCTTTAAGTGCTCACCTTTTACATTAGACAGGGACACCTTCATTGTCATAGCCAGGGGCAAGTGTTAGTGATTTGCCCAGAATCACAAATTGTTCAGCCGAGACTTGAACCTGGTGTCCCTGACTTGAACCTGGTTGCTCAGTTCCTCTGTCAGCAGCTCTGGCTGTTACGACATATCCTCTCTTCAAAGCTCCTCAGCTGTTTCTCACTATCACTTCCACATTTGTTCAGCAAGTCCCAGTCAACACAGAACAAGCATTGGCAAAACCAATAGATCGTGGCAATGCCCAAGCTATTGACCCACAGGCATAGTTTGATTAGGGGAGTGTGAGCGTCGGGTTTTCCAACAACCATACTGGCATAGCATGTTACAATATGTTTATTGGGAAGCAGTGCAGAAGGGGAGTTAAAGAGGCGGTAGAAAAGGAGTGCTGAATGTAAGGGGCACTTAAAACTCAATAGTTTGTAAAATAACCGTAATCTTTTAAGATATTGAAAACATAGACAAGAGACTGTGTGTGTGTGTGTGTGTGTGTGCTTGTGAGTTTTTGTCTCTGTATGTATGTAATAATCCCAGATGAAATCAGACAGACTCATCACACCTGACTCAAAATACCTGCACCTGTACCCAACTAATAGATTGGGTGAGGGGTGTAGCACCCAAACACCTTCCATGGAGATACGCCTCTATATTGGCCTTGTCAATAAATGAGAATTTCCTCTAGCCATGTTGTCTAGCAGCACATCAGCTGTTCAGCATGGCTGAAAGACTTTGAAAAAAGCTCTATGATGCCTTCAGCGCAGGCCACATCACAGCGATTTTGTTTGTGTTAGGGGAGCAGGACAATAAACTCAACATGGGGGGCAGCTAAGAGACTCTGTGTTGGCTCAACATCCTGTGATTCTAGGCTTTCAGTAACTTTCAGCCATGCTGAATAGCAGCTGTGCTGCTAGACAACATGGCTAAAAGACATTCATATTGACAATGCCAATAGCTCTGAGCTATTGGCTTTGCCAAGGCTTGTTTTTGCTTTATGTGAGGACTTTCTAGAGTGATATGCCCCCTTGGTTGAGGTCGAATCTGTACTTCTAGTTTAAGATTGAGGACCCAAACCTCCGCTACTCTTTAGTTGGATGCTGGCACAAACCACTCTGAGTAGAGCTCTAAATGCACATCATATGTCCATAATTTATATAACCAGAAGTTAACTGAGGACCACAATCCTGAACCACGAGTAGTTAACCATTTTCTCTAGGATGTTTTCAAGTTGAATGTTGTCAGACCCAGTTTATCGGGTCACAGGACAGACAAACTAGGTGAAATTGAGCCTGTTTTTCACTTGATTCTCAGGGTTGCGAGAGCGGGCAGTTGAGAGCAGTGCAGTAGTATAGGGGCAGGAGCTCAGATCTCTGCAATCAACCACCAAACAGAATAATTAATTGTCCAGTCCAGTGCTTTCCTGTTATGTCAAAGAAAGTATTTTATCGCACAGCAGGCCTAAATACTTCACAGTTCTGTGGTAACGTCAGGCAGAGTTACCAATTGAGTTGCTTTAAAACAGTGAGGCACTACACCTCCTCCTTCCTGGCATTCCTCTTTCCTCCTGCTATGGGTGAGATCCTGTGTCTTCAGTCCCCAACACACTACAGGTTTAGGTAAGGATTAGGCATATATGGAGATGGCTCAAATATTATTACCGGCCATATGTGCAACTTAGTTCAATATCTCTTTATGTCTTAAATCTGCGTGCATTTAATCTTGGGCCCCTATGTAGATTAGGCCTGCTGGCTTTTGCAGCAGTTATGGGAAGTATATTTGGAGCGGATTCGCTTGCACCACCACAACAGGGCCTTGGTTGGGATGACCTTTGCGGAGGTAATTGTTGGCCAAGCTTGCTTGACAGTGTCTATCCTTGGCAGTTGTGGCAGTAACAGCCTCCAGGCTGAATTTCTCACAATTGTGTCTTATGGCAAATGTGAACTATGGGCCAATTGAGGCTTCTTACTTTGGCAGTAAAAATGTCTTTTCTCACAGCATTTCCAGCAGCAGCACCAGGCTGTCAAACTGCGGCAATCTGCCAGATGACCAGAGTAGCTTTTCAGGTAAAGTCTTGCTGCAGCTCACACAAAAAACTGCTTATAGCGACTGGCAAACCCCTTCAAAATGCTGCACACTCCTGCTTTTTTTCTCTGGGTAAGTTAGCTTTCTTTGGGTGCTTCTCAGTACAGGAACACGTTGGGCTTCTCCTGGATGGTTCCCCTCCTGCAGGGCGAGATACAATCCTACCCTCTCACAGTAGGCAGGGTACTATGAGCTTGATCCCTGTCTGTACTAGCAGCTGTCCTGCCAAGTACCACGCATTTTAGTGTGGTGGTCGTTATCATCGCACTAAAATGCGAAGTCACGCATTATAGCGCCTCCTTGCAGAGAGTCAATGGAGAGTGGAGATAACATTGCTCACTCCAGTCTATCCTCTTACTAGCACACCCCACAACAAGAGGATGGGCTGTGTGTGCATGCTTTTTAGGTCTCGCTGAGCTATCGCGTTAGCGATGCTCTGTGACAGTATAGTAAGGGACTTCCAAAAATGTTCCCAAAGTCTGCTGGCGGATCGGGCACAGTGCATGTGCGCCAGGCGCGTGCACCATTTGTCCGCCTGCAGACTTCGGGAGCAATTTCGTGGCCGCCTTGATGTTCTCAGTGAGCCGCGCGGCCACTGAGAACATCAAAGCGGCCGCAAAAGTGCTCACATCTCCTCCTCAGGCACGACATGCTTTGGCGCCTACTTTACCCATTCCCTCCCTCCCGTTGTCGTGCCTTCTCTCCCCTGCCCTCCCTCTTGTTGTCCATGCCTCCTCGCATGTCCATCCCCCCCATTGCAAATACTTGTTTAGCCTTTGAAATGTTGTGATATTTACCTTGGGATGTAGCTTTGTTTGATATGCTGTGGCAGTTGGTAATGGGTGCTGGTTCCGTTCCAGTACTTGGGTAAACAATAGAAAAGGTATCTTTAAGAAGAAGTGAACTTTAGTACTGGACATAAACAGATCCACGTGTGTACTTAGCCAAAAACAGAGCTCTGCATTGCCAGTTGGTGTAACCAAGGTAAATTAATTGTCTTGTCGAAATACAACCTTTCAGGAAGGAAATCGGCTGCAAAATGAGGCATTGCTCTCGGCTTGCTTAAATGGAGGTGGCTTTTTGGGCAGAAAGATGCTCTTGCAAGCGTTAAATAATGTAAATTCAACCTTCCCGACCTAATTGCCTTAATCATGGTGTTTGCTCAATTAAAGCAGCGTGCGGAGACCAGGACGGGGCACGTACGGAAGTTGTTCACATGCAGCTATTGAACTGCCGCCTCCTGCTGGGCTCCTACCCCAGGGAACTACAGAGTGCTTCTACCCCAGGGCACTACAGAGTGGGGAGGGCGTCGACCCCCCATTACCAGGCGTGCTGCCGGCTAGGCTCAGCTGTATATTAAAACACACAGGGAAATAAAGAAAACAATCTAGTTACATTTTGTTGCTGTTTGCTTTTTCACCCCCACGTCCTTCGCCTTCTGTTTCAGTATTAATTTAATACTTTGTAGATTATTCAATCATGTTATATTTCGGGACTTCATGCATTATCAAATATTTTCATTTAGATGCGACTTTATGCTCATGTCTGTTTGCATATTTTCTACTAAATAACTATTTGCTTTCTGTCTTAATAGCAAACACTCACAGTACAACTATTTTTAAATAATTGCTTGTTTTACAGGAGATGTTAACACTTGTCTTCTGTTTTTTTGGGGAGACCCAGAATCTTCTGGGCCTGGTTTGGGCTTGCATTGTTTTGTTAGAGACTTCCCACCCTCTTGGGAGCCACGGAGTTGCTTTCCTTGGTTTGTCTGTAGGCTCCTGTTAACATTGTTCATTCAAGTGTTACACAAAGCGCCTGACATTGTTTCGACTTTTTAAGGCATAGCTAAAAGGTCTGGTTTTTTAGCCTTTGACATTTTGTGATATGTACTTTGGGATGTAGCTTTGTTTGATATGCTGTGGCAGTTGGTAATGGGTGCTGGTTCCAGTACTTGGGTAAACAATAGAAAAGTTATCTTTGAAGAAGCTAACTATAGTACTGGACGTAAACAGATCCACGCGTGTACTTAGCCAAAAACTGAGCTCTGCATTGCCAGTTGGTGTAACCAAGGTAAATTAATTGTCTTATCGAAATACAACCTATCTCAGAAGTAGTATTGCGGCCATGTTGGTTAAGGAGTTGAAGTCACTTGAGCCCCCCTGTGCACAGAAGACTGAACCCCGTTCACACAACCACACATACAACCACACATAAAACCACACACATACAACCACACACACAACCACACAACCACACACACAGAACCACCCACACACACTCACAACCACAGACACAACCACACACGTATCCACACACACAACCACAACCACACATACAACCACACACACACAACCACAAACACACAACCACAAACACAGCCACACTTACAACCACACCCACAACCACACAAACAACCACACAAACAACCACACATACAAAACCACACACACAACCACACATACAAAACCACACACACAACCACACATACAAAACCACACACACAACCACACACACACAACCACACACAACCACAGCCACAACCACGCACAACCACACATACAAAACCACACACACAACCACACATATAACCACACACATATAACCACACATACAACCACACATACAACCACACACACACAACCACAACCACACACAACCACAACCACACTCACCCACAACCACACACACACAACCACAGCCACACACACAACCACACACAGAGCCACACACACAACCACACACACAACCACACACACAGCCACAACCACACACAACCACAACTACACACAACCAGTCACAACCACGAACAACCACACTTACAACCACACACAACCTCAACCACACATACAACCACACATACAAAACCACACACAACCACACACACAGAACCACACAACCACACACCCACAACCACACACAACCACACCCACCCACAACCACACACACAACCACACACAGCCACACTTAACCACAGTCACAACCACGAACAACCACACTTACAACCACACACACAACCTCAACCACACATACAAAACCACACACAACCACACATACAACCATACAACCACACACACAACCACACACACAACCACACATACAACCACACACACGGAACCACACACACACACAACCACACACACCCACAACCACACAACCTCAACCACACATACAAAACCACACACAACCACACATACAACCACACATACAACCACACATATAACCACACACACAACCACACATACAACCACACACACAGAACCACACACACACACAACCACACACACAACCACAACCACACACAACCACAGTCTCAACCACACTTACAACCACACACACAACCTCAACCACACATACAACCACACATACAAAACCACACACACAACCACGCATACAACCACACACACAACCACACACAACCACACATACAACCACACATACAGCCACACATACAGCCACACATACAGCCACACACACAACCACACACACAACCACACATAACACCACACATAAAACCACACACACAACCACACACACAACCACACACACAACCACACACACAACACCACACAAACAACCACACACACCCACAACCACACACACACAACTATACACACACAACCACACACACAACCACACATACAACCACACACACAGAGCCACACACACAACCACAGCCACACACACAACCACACTTACAACCACACACAACCACACATACAACCACACATAAAACCACACATACAAAACCACACACACACACAACCACACACACCCACAACCACACAACCTCAACCACACATACAAAACCACACACAACCACACATACAACCATACAACCACACATACAACCACACAACCACACATATAACCATACAACCACACACACAACCACACATACAACCACACACACAACCACACATACAACCACACACACGGAACCACACACACACACACAACCACACACACCCACACCCACACAACCACAACCACACATACAAAACCACACACAACCACACATACAACCATACAACCACACATACAACCACACATATAACCACACACACAACCACACATACAACCACACACACGGAACCACACACACACAACCACACACACATACAACCACACACACACAACCACAACCACACACAACCACAGTCTCAACCACACTTACAACCACACACACAACCTCAACCACACATACAACCTCAACCACACATACAACCACACATACAAAACCACACACACAACCACGCATACAACCACACACACAACCACACACAACCACACATACAACCACACATACAGCCACACATACAGCCACACATACAGCCACACACACAACCACACACACAACCACACACACAACCACACACACAACCACACATAAAACCACACACACAACCACACACCCAACCACACACACAACCACACACACAACCACACACACAGAACCACACACACAACCACACACACCCACACACACGCACAACCACACACACGCAACTATACACACACAACCACACACACAACCACACATACAACCACACACACAGAGCCACACACACAACCACAGCCACACACAACCACACTTACAACCACACACAACCACACATACAACCACACATACAACCACACATACAAAACCACACACACAACCACACATACAACCACACACAGGCAACCACAAACATACAACCACACACACAATCATACACACCCACACACCTAACTACACCCATACACACAACCATACACCTAACCACACCTATACACACAACCACACACACCTAACCACACATAACCACACACACAACCACACACAACCACAACCACACACACAACTACACACACAACCACACACACAACCACACACACAACCACACACACACACCCACACACACAACCACACATACAACCACACACACAACCACACACACAACCACACATACAACCACACACACACACACAACCACACGCACACAACCACAACCACACGCACACAACCACACACACAACCACACATATGACCACACACACAACCACTCACACAACCACACCGTCAGTGCACACTTTCACCAGGCACAGACACCATCAGTCATCAGTGCACGCTTTCACCGGACACAAACACCACTAGCCGTCAGTGCACGCTTCCACCAGCACACACCACCAGCTGTCAGTGCACGCTTCCACCAGGCACACACCATCAGTTGTCAGTGCACGCTTTCACCGGGCACAAACACCACCAGCCGTCAGTGCACGCTTCCACCAGCACACCCCACCAGCCGTCAGTGCACGCTTTCACCAGGAACACACTCACCACCTGCCATCAGTGCACACTTTCACCAGGCACACACTCACCACCAGCTGTCAGTGCATGCTTCCACCAGGCACACACACCACCAGCCGGCAGTGTACTCTTCCACCAGGCACACTCACCACCAGCCGGCAGTGCACTCTTCCACCAGGCACACACACCACCAGCCATCAGTGCACAATTACTACAGGCACACACACCACCAGTCATCAGTGCACACATCAATTGTTAACGCATCCACAATTAACTATTGTACCAATCGCAGTATGGCGCACTTAAAATATATTCATCTAAAGAGCAGCATGCCACCATTGCTACAAAAATAAATACACGTTTTTTTGGCCTACAATTTATAGACTTTTGTTGCAATTGTTGTTGCAATATTTAGCAATGCCAATAGCTCAAACTTAATTAATGCGAGACCTATTGCATTGTAAATGCTTGTTATACTTAGGCCCTTCACCTATATCCCTGCTTATGCAGGCCTGTTTTTGGTCCCGCCTTCCGAAATCTTTAGCTGATTGTTGTTGAAGACTACTTATCATAAATATCTATATGAATGCAGACGATGAACGGCATTGTGAGTGATATTTCCATATAATATTTATAAATTGCAAAACCGTTCAGTTACCTTCAGAGACATTGGTATTTTCGATACTGTCCACTTGTGACCTGGATGTCTGGCAAATTACCTACCACCTAAGGCTAGAACTAGGGGGTCATGATTCACAACCTTTTCACTCTCACAACAGCTCTGTAGTTCGCTCTTATTTATTTTATAATTTAATGGAGCACGCTGCTATTCTTAGTGGTGTCCTGTTGCTCTAACTGTTACCATCTCAATCATACGGAAATATTGTTTAACTGTACATTTAACTTTCACATTATTTGGTTTAAAACTTGGTCTCAGTATGGCATGCATTTTCCCCTGTAGGCTTCAAAGAATCCCTACTGCAGTTCCACGTATTGTGCCTCCTTGAGACATGAAAGCGCCATGCCATCTGTGGTATCAGTTTATTGTAGCTGGCATGTAAAGTTATATTTAAAGCATCACATATAATTCAGAGCACACCAGAAAAATTGGGTGTGTGGTTCTGCTAAAATGAAAAATACACGTCCTCTTGGCAACTATGATGAAGTAGAGGACAGACAGGGTCACGTCTCTTCATTTTACGTTCTCAGCCACTCGTCTTAAGTTTGTCCATAGATGGCTTCTTCACTTGACGAGTTTGACATGTGGAAGGCTTTCGCATATTTGATGTGAAACACTGGAATTCTAAACCTTTTTTGTTTTGCATTTATAATGATGATTAACAGTTAAGCCCTGCACTTAAGCCGATATTATAGGACCTTGTCAGCAGTCTGTTTTACTTCCATGTGTGGGAAACATTTATGATTATTATGATGAACGCGTTGATTTGTTGGCAAGGTGGGAATTGAGATAGCAGGATTTGAAATATTTTCGAAGGCTGTTAAGTTTATCTTCTACTCGTAGCTAGTGGTTAGAGGTAAATTGCAACTGCAGAGTAGAAAGTTCTATAGTGGTTTAAGTATTTGCAGTGTCCTATTCCAAGACAGCTCAAGATCTCACATGTCGTTGGGATGAGGTTTAGGGCTGGAGTGTCAGTTAAATCTGTGACTTTTGCATCACTTTAGTGCAGTTTTGACACTCATGTTCTTCAAGGAGAGAGTACTATTTCTCCAAGCTGCTGCGTAATTCCGTTAGCCTCCGTCTATTCTGTAAAGATTGATGACTGGACCATTGCGGCTGCCTCACTCGTCTAGTCTGAGCCTCACATCCTTAATTCCATGAAGAGTTGTTCCATTATTTAAAACAGTGACTTCCGCGCTAGAGGACACACTAACACAATCACATACTTGTGCTCTCTCCCACACCCCATCCATCTTTTTCACTGGGATTACTGCCTACCAGGTGCCGTGGCAATACTCCATGTAAATTTTAAATATTCCATGACACTTAATCTATCAGTAGATAACATTTCATCATTTTTAATGTTACAAAAAACAAATAACTTCACAGCTTTAAAGACTATATTTGACCCTGTATATTTAAAAAGAACATTTCTAGAACCACAAAAATGTATTTTATCTTAAATTTCAACACGTATTTACATGGAACCATCTAGTAGTTTAATAAAAAAATTCTTCACATAATGTTTTCACAACAGTTTTGCTATTCCATCTGTTAGATTTGGGGGTCTCTAGTTGGCACTGGTAGGTACTTGTGACAAATAGGGACCCTCTCCTCTAGTCAGGACAAGGGGATTACACTCCTAAAATAACCCCTTCTCACCCTCTAGACTGCGTGGCGCGAGCAGTCGAGGCTTATTTCAGAGGCGTTGTAAATTAAACAGTTGTGGCCACATACAGTAACCCAGTGACAACACTACAAATGGACACCACACAGGTTTTATATCAAAAATAAGTAGACTTTATATAGAGTTAGCACAAGACCATAAACGACAAAAATACACACTATGATTACTTTAAGATGGTAGATTTAAGCTTAGTTCAGTTCAGTTCTTAGATGCAACACTCTGCGTCAATGTACCTTAGGTTGCGTTGCGCTTCCACGACAAGCAATGTGGCAGCGATGGGAAATGCGGCAAAGTCAGGTGCAAAGAAATAAAGACGTGAAGATCTTCCAGATGCGGCACGCTTCTCGGGGATGCGAGAAGTCCTCGGTTCGATGCGTGGACTGCAGCGGCGACACCCTTACGATGCGACTGCAACATCTCCAGCGGCGACGCTCTTCTCCACGATGCGTGAAGCTTCCGCTCAATGCGACAACTACTGCGGCGACATCCAAGATGCGACGGCAGCAGCTCCGACGGCGGCGCGCTTCTCGGGGATGCGAGGTGCTCCTGGTCGATGCGGTGCTATGCGACAGTTCCAGCGGCGACACCCTCCTGCTTCGGAGTTGCGACAGCAGGCACAGCGACGGCGACACGCTCTGACCTCGTTGCGAGATTCTTCTCCTGATGCGGTGCAGTGCGACAACTACAGCGGTGACACCCTCCTTCTTCGGAGTTGCGACCGCAGCGACGGCGACACACTTACTCTTCGTTGCGGCACGCTTCTCTCCGATGCGGTGCAGTGCGACAGTTCCAGCTGCAACACCCTCTTTCGGAGTTGCGATGGCAAGCACAGAGACGGCGACACTCTTCTTCTCGTTGAGTCGCACTTCCAGCTCCTTGCGACACCCAGTTCCTCAGAAGGCCCAAAACAGAAGTAGGCACTTCCACAAGAACTCTGGGGAGCTGGGAGGTGAAGTCTGTTGTCCCTGAGACTTCAGCAGGAGGCAAGCTCCTTTCCAAGCCCTTGGAGATCCTTCACAAGTTGAAAGCAAAGTACACAAAGTTCCTTTCTCCTTCCTTTGGCAGTAAAGCAACCACTGCAGGCCAATCCCCCAAGCAGCACTTCAGCTTGGGAATAGTCTCTCCTCAGTTTCTTCAGGTTCCTCTCCTCAGTAAAGGTTTCTTCTTGCAGGCCAAAGTGATCTAATTTCATGGGATCAGGGTCCCAATATTTATACCCCAAAATCCATTGTTCTCTGAGGGGAGAGGGGCCTTTGCCCAGTCCAAACCAGTTCTGATGCACTCCGTTTACCAGACTTCTCCTTCCTTTCCTTTCCTAGTGCAGGGCAGAAACATCAGACGCCCCACAGGAGGTGGAGCCAGCATTGTGGAAGGCAAGTACACTCCTGGAGCACTTTGTTTACAGGACTCCTCTTCTTTCAGTGTGCAGGGCAGAGACATCAGCCGCTCTCCAGGGGGTGGAGCCAGCATTGTGGAAGGCAGGCACAGCCCTATTCAAGGTTCAGGTGCAACTCCTCACTCCCATCTAGATGCAGATCTCACTATACACCACTGGGTGACTCAGCTTTTCTCCTGGAATTTCCCAGCCCTGTCACTCACAAAACCAGACATAGGAATACACAACCTAGCAGAGGCAGGTTTGAATGGTTAGACAAGCAAATACCTACTTTCTAAAAGTGGTATTTGCAAACACAGAATATTAAAATAAACTTTACTAAAAGATGTATTTTATTATTCTGAGTTCAGGCATACTAAACTCTAATTTCTACCATGTTCTCTGAGACAGTTAGGATTATAAAATGTAATAACTCTAACAGCCCATTCTGGCCTATGGAGAACAGGTAGCCTTGCAATAGTGAAAAACGAAAATGGCTGTAATTCACTATTAGAACATGCTACATACATCAGAGCATGTCCTACCTTATTCTTACAATGCACCCTGCCCTTGGGCCTACCATAGGGGTGAATGATATGAAGAAAAGGGAAGGTTTAGAGACTGGGAAGTGGGTGCTATTGCCCAGTCAGCATGACAGTACCAGACTGCACGCAGGTTCTGCAATGGCAGAGCTTAGACACATTTTACAAGGCTGCTTCTGTGGGTGGCACAACCAGTGCTTCAGGCCCACCAGCAGCATTTGGATTTACACGCCCTGGGCACACTCAGTGCACTAGATTAGGGTCTGACAAGTAAACCAAATAGCCAAACATGGAACCACTGATTGTACATCAATTTACAATAGGGAGCACTTGCACGGTGGCACTGGATAGCAGTGGCACAGTACCCAAAGCATACAACACCAGCAAAAATACATGAGGCAACAGCAAAAATGGAAGGGAGACCCACGCCAATGGTGCCAGGTCTAACACCATCCAAAAGCACAATTACCTATGTCATAAAGCAAGTACTTTCTACGTCTGTTAGTCCACAGTTATATTGCAAGGCTCGCTAAGAAGAATATCATCCCTCTTAAAAATGGGACAAATACCATTGTTTGTACATTATCTAAGTGTATACCCTAAAATAATTGTAAAATTATACTGGACAATAGTGATTGGTGGTATGTTGCTTTAGATAGACATTTGAACTTGCCAACAACAATATTAATGTTCTTTAAAATGTCCAGAGTGTCAATAGATAGGAGTGAGTAGTATGGTTTTTCTCTGACACACTGTAGCCAACAGGAAGGTGCTTGTTGTGGGTGACACAATCCATAATTGTATGCTGCACATAGAATACTGTATGTCTTTTCATATTGTTGTTGGTGAAACAATCCATAATTGTATGCTGCACTTAGGGTACCATTGGTCTTTCCATATCCCAATGACCGGTCCCTGTTGTCAGCAGTCCAACAGGGTGGGACAAAGTTACTGTAGAACCATTTACAACAGAATATACTTTATTTCTACACATATCTATGCCTCCCTCGTAACTCTGCCATCAATCATATCCAGTAGAAAGTACCTACTATTACTTGACCGTTTCCCCATACACTCTCTTCAAGAATACACAATTAAAATGTGTTTTGCCTTCCGTCACTATGTCAACGCTTGGACACACATGTTCACCCCCATTCCTCCAGCATCCCACTATTAGCACGGAAGAGAGTAAAATAGCATCCCAACAAATGGCTAGGCTGCCCTGTATTCAGTGTTTATTTTTGTGGATTTTAGTGGTGTTCTCCCAGTGTCTACCAAACCTTTTGAAATCGGTACTTATCAGTGTTTATTCAGTTACCTAACTCCCAAGGTAGATAACACTATATTTTGAGTTGTTTAGCAAACATGTTGTGATTATTATTATGCACAACATTATTTTAAAGAAGTAATGCAATGTATGCTGACTTCTCATTGGCAGTGTGTTCAATGGACTTACGTTAGACTGTTTTAATTATATAAAGTCTGTTTATTGCACTCACACTGTCTAATACAGGACTGTTATTGAATAAAAAATGTGAGAGTGCTACATTCAAATGTTTTAATAAACAAATTATTGGACATAGTTTGTGCTTACTCACCTACACCTTACTGATTATTATGATATTGTAAGGGTTGTCAACCCTACCAACAGAATAGTACCTTGTTAAACCTTTAACATTTTGAATTACATCAGATTAATTTGTAGCTCTGTATTCTAAGGCAACTGAACCTGAAGACATTAAGCATGCTTGTCACTGTTGTGTGCGCACTTATAGGTGCTAGATGTCCCCATAGAAAACATTTCAACTTTCGTCAGTCCTGGCGGTTTAACAGACATCAAATTGTTTTCTGGCACTTTAAATTTTGCTGCTAACATTGTAAATATAGAATCAAAACCCCCAGCAGTAAAGTGCAGTTGGGTAAAAAGCTAGGATTAGCGGACCATAACAATAGGACACCTTGCAGCTGTGAATATTGTTGATATATGAAAAGTCTTGTCAAGTTTTCACCATTATCCCATGTGCATGGTGACAGTTTTCACAGGAACCGGGAATTAAATCTTTAAACCCCAGAGTATTTGGCAGGTGATGTGCAATCAATATTTGATTTTAGACCTGTCAGCCTTAGGGTGGTCTTTCTCCAAACCTTTTGCCTTCACCCTATTTGTGCTGTATTTGTTCTTGTTAGCTTTAGAACTGTGCACTTTACCATTGCTTACCAGGGCTAAAGTGCTTGTTCTCTCTTCTTTGAATATGGTAAACTAGGCTTATACCTGATTGGTATATTTAATGTATTTATAAGCCCCATGTAGGGTGGTATGCCATATACACAGGGCCTGTAAGTTAAATACTGCCTGGGGCCTGCAGCACGTAATGTGCCATTCACTTAAGTAGTACCTTAAAAAATGTCCCAGGCCTGCCATTGCAGCCTGAATGCAGTTTAAAACTGCCAATTCGACTTGGCAATATAACCCCCTTGCAAGCCTTAAACTCTGCTTTAATTGCATATACGTCACCCCTAATGTAGGCACTAGGTAGGCCATAGGGCAGGGAACATTGTAATTAAAAGTTTGGACATGTACTTTTAAGTTTTGCATGTCCTTGTAGTGAAAAACACCTACATTCTTTTTTCACGACATTGAGGGCTACCTCTCCCATAGGATAACCTTGGGTTGCCTTATTACATTTAATAAGTGCTAACTTTTGATTGGGGACAGGTAAGCATTTCATGTTCGTGTGTGAGAAATTGTAATTAAAAACCCTTTTTAACGATTAAGTCGGATTTTAAGTCGCAATTTTGAAAGTTCACTTTTAGAAAGTTGGCATTTTCCTGCCCTAGAACTATTTGGTGCCTGCAGCCTATCCTGGGTCACATGACTGGGTGTAGTTGACAGTTGGACTTTGTTCATTTTGCCCAGACAGGGATTAGGTATGCCTGGATGGGCCATCAACTGCCAGGATGCACGGGCAGAGCTGGGCACAACTTCACTTGCAACTGAATAGGCTGTGCTCAGCCTCCATACAAATAACTTGTCACGCCTGCATTGTTTATGCGCCCAGCCTCTAGCCAGGGCAGGGGGAGTCTGGAAACTTCAAGCACTTCAAATGGAATTCTATAGAAATTTCTCCTACTTCAAAGAAGGCGCCATGGATAGAAAGGAGACCCTCAATCCCACTCTTCTGGACATGTGGAAGGACTCTTAGAGGACTGCCTGCTGCTGTGTACTCCAGTAGACTGCTTTGTTGCATCTTGCAAGGATTGCTTTGCTGTCAAATTAGAAGAGAGAGACCCTGCTATTCTAAGAGACAGGGTTCCATATTGGACTTTATTGTCACAAATAATTTCTCGTAGAGAAATCAAAATGTTCACCGCCCTCAAAATTCACTTTCACAAAATCATACGCACTTCTTTATATTAAAAATTGTTTACAAAGATTTACCTTGTGGGTTCCTTTGAAAACAAGTGTAGTGGTGCGTATGATTTTGTGAAAGTGAAGCACGCATGTGGTGAACGTTTTGAATTCTCCAAGAGAAATTATTTGTGACAATAAATGATTGCTTTGCTGCCTGGGGCCTGTCTTGAACCCGCAGAGGCCTGCCCTGCTGCTTGAACCCTGCTTCACCACTTGAATCCAGGACTGCCAGAGTAACTCCAGGGCTAGTTTGCTGGCATCCTGATGAAAGCACTAGGGATATAAAGGGCTTCAACCATCTTGAACCTGCACTTGAGTTCTAATCCCCCAAGTGGTGCCCCTTCAGTCCTGGATCCTTGATGGTGGTGCTAAAGGTGCATGCTAAAATTCAAAACTTTGGACTTTTACATTTTTAGGCTAAAACTGCGCTGAGAACTGAGAGAAGACCAAGACCAGCCTGCTAATCTATCCGCTCATGATGCATCGCCAGTCAGACTCCCTTCGTAGTAGCTCTAACTATGTTCTTCTCCGCAGCAGAAATCCTCTTGAGTGTCTCGTAAGCAAATCGGTATCCAACCTCCTGCAACTCTTGTCGGCTACAGCTTCCAGCTTCATCCCGCTTGAGATTTTTGACTTGCAACATAGAAATAAGTTTGAACGTAGAAATCTTAACTGCAACTTAAGTCCAGCGACTCCCCGATGACCACACTCCCTCCTTATACACTGCCTGCAGCCTGTCCCTGCTGAAATCTACCTTCTGAGACCTGTTTTCTTTGAAATTTCTTTTAATTCTGATGCTACGGACCGACCAAGCCCAATCAACTTCCTGAACCTGACTCGTGCTTCATCAAGTCAGCTATATTTTTTAACTGTGACCTGTTCTCACGCTACTAGATGTCTGCGGTTGGCGCTTTGATCTTTCAGGTGCTAGATTTTACCTTAAACTTTAAAAAATCATATTTCCAGTACAACTGAATTGATTTTGTTTTGTTGTCAAATAATTTATCACAATTTACTATTTTTCTAAATTGGTGTGGGATTTTTCTTGTGCTGTGTTTTTACCTTATTGCTGTTTGTGTGATGCATAAATACTTTTACACATAGCTAAGCCTGACTGCTATTGTGCCAAGATACCAGAGGGCTAAGCACAGGTTAATTTAGTTACTTTTAGTGGTTAATCCTGACCGGGATTGTAGACTTATGCTTGACCAGGGTTAACACCCCCAGTCAACCAACATCCCATCTCACACTTGCTTGTTTGAAAAGGGGGCATTCTGTGTCTCTGGGTAAATGTGATACTACATATTGGCCAAGATTCTTATGAGCCAGCCATTTCAGCAACCAGTGAAAGAATTAAACACTGCCTAAAGATTAAATATGATTTTTAATGTTCCCACATTCTCTACAGCGCATAATATGATTCGATCACCCCTAAAACATACTTCTAAACCCTGTGCCTTGGTGCTCAGGTATGGTACTGTGTCACAATCTTCTTGATGGAAATGTAGTGGTAAGTTGTTTCCTCTGCTGAAATCATACCACAGTATGACTATTCTTGTTCCTTAGTGTGTAACAAAACAACAACATATCACTTTTTGCATTCCTTTGTAAGACCATAAAGACAACGTTAGCTGTTTGTCAGATCGTATGAAACTATTATATAGCAATAGACAAAGAGAGGAGCAATGGTTCGTCAATTGCTAAAGAAGCACATTTACTTATAAAATAGCCAGACCTGTTGAGTTTGACATTGCTTGTTTCACATAGGTCCTCATTCTGATCCAGCCACCAGTCATCATTTGGTTGCAAACAGCAGTTAGTTTACGCTTGAATATTCGTTGAAGGTGTGTTCAATTACAAGGACCAGTGGTTTGCCTAGCACAAATTCTGCCATGTAAAACCTGGAGAAATGTGTGCTCTACAGAAATAAATAGTTTGAGTTTTAATGTAGGCAATGGAAAACACTCAAATCCAGCGTTGTAATGCTTTTTTCAGCCGTTCAACCAGTGAATGTTGTAATGGTAGGATAATACTGCACCCAAGTAAAAATCGAAACGATGTTGGTGGTTCCCCATGCGTTATAGCAGTACCATTGCACATAGGCTCTTGGAGTGAACCCCTATGTCTCACACAGTTTATCTTCATTGTATTTTGAGAGACATCTATACCATCGCATTTAGTTAGCCTCGTTCTTTACAAATTTGGTCTTCTCTTGGTCATGCGTAGAAACATTGCTTTGATCAGAATTACAGTGAACTACGTCTGTCACTTATCTATCATATTGCTCCAACCAAAACTATTTTTTTCAAGGGATGTTATAGCCAGGCTATAGTCTTGCAGTGTGATTAGTCAGTTAAATGCTGTCGCTGCAGGTTTTCTGACTATTACCTCCTGTTTATGAAGATGAAACCGGCCATCCTGGTGCACATTATGGACAATCTTTAAACTTTAGAAACAAGTTTTGTTTACTTATGTGACGATCGTCAGGAGTTACTTTTGGAAGACCAGGAACACCAATAATTGTCTTGTGTTCTTTGTAAGGAACGAGAGTTAACCTACAAATGATTGTTAAAAAATTATTATCCCGACAGGGGAGGAACATGGCGGCTGCAGGCTAGCGGTCGCGATACCCTGCTCTAGCTCACACGGGCGTTCTTAACCGGGATCTCTCGGATGAGGGCTAAACTAAGGAGGCTCTTGTTTTTTAGGTTTTGCCTAGCGAAAGCTGCGCTCTGCGCAGCTTTTTCGCGCAGGCGAAATCCTGTTGAGAACTGTAGGGTGCTTTGGGTCGGCCCTCGTCATTGATTGGCTGGCTCCGTAAACGGAGCCTTGCCATTGGACGAGGGGCCTGTCCGTCAATGCCGGACCAGACACGGGGGCGTTCCTGACATTCTTTGCCTTTTGCCGACGTCACGCGACGCCGGGAACGCCCCCGAGTCTGGTCCGGCATTGCCGGCACTATTGCGTCTCTTCTCCCCCGTTTCCCGCCCCGTGACTGGCCGGCCGGCCAATCCTAGCGCGGCCGGCCGGAAGTGCCCGCCCCCCGCAGCCCGGGGGAAGAAGGAAGACGGCAAGCAGTATGGCGGCGCCCGCGGGGCTCCCGTGGCCTGGAGGGAACCGCCGCCGTCGACGTTCAATCCAGCCCAAACTCTCGCTGACTCTGTCGAGTTCAGTGTCCAGAGGGAATGTGTCCACTCCACCACGCCACAGCAGTGGCAGCCTTACTCCACCAGTTACCCCTCCCATCACTCCATCCTCTTCGTTCCGAAGCAGCACGCCAACAGGTAAGGGGCTGGTCCAGTCTTTCTTCTAGAGGAGAACGCTGAGGCACATGCCGCGTTCTGGTACTCTTGGAGTTCAACCTGCTCTTTGTAGACTGCTTCTGAGCATAGTAGAGTGAACAACACAGAGCAGGTTGGTGTGAAAACTTTAATTTGTTTCTGTCACTGCAGCATAGGGGCTTGAGCGTAACCTTGAGAAATCGTGAGCCGCCCCACCAATGGACTTGCCTATGAACGCAGGCTTCATGCACAGCCTTAATGCGCAACATAAGCCAAGATAAAACATAAAAATCTTGATCATACTTAGCATGGGCAATAATTTGTGTAGCATTTTAGTTTCAATTTTTCTGGAGTTTATTTAAACCTATTTAGCACCTTTAACATTACGATTAGAAACGTTTTACACAGCAAAATGGACAATGCATGCATTAATGTAGGTGGGGTAGTTAACAGAATTTAGGCTGATGGCAGTTTTATTGATTATTTGATTTTAAATGGTGTAGACACAGACATTGCGCCGCAAGACATACATATATCTAAGTAATAGACTAGCCTGAAAATGTTTCGTATACCACAGCCTTTCAAATAGGCGTCTTCTTGAAAGACATCTAATTCTTAGATCAACCCACCCTGGCATACTGTTTAACATGGGAGGATGGGCGGCTGTTACACCTGAATGGTTCTCATCCTCAGGTAGAAGTCCCTCGCCTTGCATTTCACATGATGTAAAAGGTTATTGTGGTCATTGTGTTTGTGTGCAGCTTTGTAGTGTGGTTTTCCCCTTAAAAAGACCCCATACCTGCCGTTCTGCCTTTCCATGTCCTTAAATCGCGGCTCGCCCCATTACGAGGGCTATTACTTGGACGCCGCCAGAATGAAAGAATGGCTTAGAATGAGTTTTCAAATGATCATAAAAGTCGGTCGGTCTGTTTGCATTTCAAATATCGTTTCTGACGTCATTTACTTGGATATCTACACAGCAAGCATAGTTTTAGCTTAATGGCTGTACAGAAAATGTAAACACGTCACCGGACAGTTACTTTATAAAACAGATTTGAATATTTTTCAAGCATTGCCCGTCCCCGAGTTCACATTTACATATTTTCGGACTTAAGACAAATAGTGGAAAGGACTAGCCTTAAAGGGGCGATTTAGAGAAGAAAGAAATGTTCTCTTTACCCACTGCCGCATCACCAACAATCGCAAACAATGAGCATTGCAGAATGTTCCATCCTTTGTTGGATGAGGTTTACTTGGGATTTCAGTCCTATTGTAACATCTTTCACTGGATGGCCTCCTTAAGCAAGTCACACCATTTCCCTCTTGCGTTTGCTTGCTTGCTGTGTGTAATTCATCATAAAGGTGCATGTGTATACCTACATTGCTTCTATCTACCACTAGTTTCTGTGCTGCATCATAAGTAGTTTTTTAGGTGCTGCTGACCCGAAATATGTTCGGATATTTATCTCTGTTTATGAGTGCAGTGATCCATGTCTTTTAAGGTAAATTCAAATCTGAGAGCAACTTGATTTTGATAATTGTATTGTATTGTATTTGCATTTATATAAAGCTTACTACCCCTGACGAGGCGTCAAAGTGCTTTTTCAGCAGGCAGCACGCTACTCCAGAACCCATGAAGGATTAGTGTTGAATTATTATGGTGAAATATGAAAGTAATTTGAGTGGTGGATAGATTAGTCAGTTATTTGGATTCAGAAGGATAGCGGAAGGATAGAAGAGGGACAAAAGGTTTGTATTTATAAAGCGCTTGTTACCTCTGATGGGGTGTTGAAGCACTTTTTTGGCGAGTAGCACGCTCCTCCAGAACCCATAAAGGATTAGTGTTGAATTAGTATAGTGAAATATGAAAGTAATTTGAGTAGTGGATATGTTATTCAGTTATTTGGATTGAGAAGGGTAGGGATAGAAGAGGGGAAAAGATTTGCATTTATATAGTGCTTGTTACCCCTGATAGGGTGTTGAAGCGCTTTTTTGGTGAGTAGCACTCTACTCCGGAACCCATAAAGGATTAGTGTTAAATTAGCATAGTGAAATATGAAAGTAATTTGAGTGGTGGATATATTATTCAGTTATTTGGACAGAGAAGGTAGTTCACATTTTGCTATTTTAATAACTTACATAGTGTACATTTACCCCATTACGGTTTCTTGGCGCTGAGACATTGGGCCTACGGTCCAACAGGGTCCATAAGAAGAGCAGGTATGTGCTGACGTTCATGGACTGTTTCCTGCAGGAAAAGAGGACTTACTGCAAGAAACTCCCGGTCTTGAGTCTTCAAAAGAATAGAAAGTGGTTTGAAACAATATTCCATCCCTGGAGAGGGCTGATTCGAGATTGTGAGTGTGTGTGCAGAAAGCACTCTATTTTGGGTTTCTGGAAAAAAGGTATCACAAATCTAATTTCCGAAGATGACCTCAATGCTTGCGCCATTGCATGTTGGAACGTGTGGCCGAAGAAGACTGTGGGTGACATAGATAGCCTGGATCAGGATTCTCTGGTGCTCATGTATCTATTGTAGTGATTTCGACTCACATGTATATGGTTGCTGAGGCTAGTTGGTAGCATTTCCATCTTCACTGGTACTATTCACTGGTTTCTCTCCACCACCTCCTACATTAATCAGAAGTTGAGAGCGCTCACTTGCATGGTTTTCGTCAGAGTTCTTTCTGTATAAATTGAGATTCATAAAAGAGTCATCAAGCAGCCTTACTGCAACAACAGGATTATTCTTTGTATTTAGGCAGATATCCTGTACAGAAACCCCTAAATTACCAGTGTGATGATAACTGGCTGGCAGTCAGAAATGTATTGACTTCGCACATAGAAGAACGCCACCAAAGGCTTCTGCAAGAATGGCGCCCATCTTGTTCAATAGTTTGAAAAGTCAAATCAGGTAAAGTGCATGGGTTAGTCAATAGACACCTTGGCACACACTTCCACGAGCCATAATTATACGGTATAGCATGCGAAAACTAGTGTGTCACTGCAGTTAAACAACGATCCACTCCCAGCCAACAAGCTCTCATTACGATTAATTCTACCACAGGAAAATTGTACTTGTCCACTCTCCAATCTTATAGTGAATCATGTTTATATACTCCTTAAATAAGCATCCTACACTCTGTTTAATGATATATACATCAGCAATTTTAATAGCAAGCACAGTGTAATTAATATGAACAACTTGCTACAAGTACTATGCAAGACAAACAAAATGGTGGATACAATTGCCACCCACTTTGCGCATGTTAGTGAGAGGTGCTGAGTGATGCATATCATTTTATGTGATCCTGAAACTGCAGGCCTCGCTGCATTTCTCCATTCATCTGCTTGTGCTGTGTGGGTGTGTGTGGAGGGCTCTGTGTGGCTGTGTGTGTAGGAAGCTTTGTGTGGCTGTGTGTGTGGGGGGCTCTGTGTAGCTGTGTGTGTGGGGGGCTCTGTGTGTGTGGGGGGCTCTAAGTGGCTGTGTGTGAGGGGCTCTGTGTGGGGGGGTGTGTGGGGGGGCTCTGTGTGTGTTTGTGTGTCATTTGCGATAGATAAAGCTAGTGGCATTGTAAATGACAATGCCATTTATTTATGTTAAAAAAAACATAAATAAAAATAATGTCAAGAGCAATGCCAATAGCTCTAACTTTAACAAAGGCAAAACCATTGCATTGTAAATGCTTGTTACTTCTTTTTGAACGTATATCACCGCTGCGCTGTCTTCGCATGTAAAAGACATTTATTTTCAGCTTTTGCACTTTTTCACGGAGTTGCAGTAATTTACTGAAAACCCTCTATGTTTGGGCTCGCTGGGGGTGTGTCATGTTTGAGTCCCTACCCGGCGGTAACTTACGTGTTGTCGACCCAGTCAACCTCCCACACTCTAATTGCTTCTGCTTCTGTTTCTGCGTCGGCTCCCCGGAGGTGGAACCGAGCCGCCCTGGAGTGCAGACGAGAAAGGCGGGCTCGTTCTCTCCGAAGGGACACTGTAGTGGCAGCTGCAGGACCGGGGGGAGATAACCTGCAAACAGAGGCGGCGAACCGAGGCAGAGACAAGGACAACTCCGCGCAGGATTTTCCACAGCGCAAGGAGGCGAAAGGCTGTGGGAGAGACATTCTTCTAACGAACAAGGTGAAGGGGTTACAGAGAGCAGGGGAGGAGGAGGTGGTTGCTAAACAGTTGGAGGCTGGGATTTTGTTACACCCTAGCTTGGAACCTGAGAGTGAAATAAATGCAACGAGTACAACGCAAGCTATAACCCCCGCAAATAATTTGTATTCTCTCAGGAGCAGAGCTATTACTCACTGCAAACAAGTAACAAATCTGACACCTACAATACCCAGAAAAGGCCATAGGGGTAAAACATCAGCTAAAGTACGGAGCACAGTAAACAAACAAGGGAGGTTAATTCCAGAAAAACCTAACTTTATCCCAGTACTGGAGACTTCCCAGGCATCCGAGCAGGAGTTTCAAGATACTAATGCTGAGATATCGACCTGGACTAGCGGTGCTTTAAAACCCACGCTTCCCAAGCCCTCTTCATACCTCTCAGCAGAAGCCAAGCCCAAACGTTCGAAGAGGTCTAATAAAAAAAAATCAGTGTTAGACCCGGGCACAAAGATAACACCTTCTTTGCGCTCTTACTTTAAAGTGGTTCCCCAGGTCTTGAGCCTTGCACATTCTGACCATTCCTCCAGTGGGGCCTCTCCTGGGGCAGTCTTAAGCTTAGCATTAACCAGCAATATGACTACAGTCCCTGTTTCTGATTCTCCTTCTATGGATGGCATACAGTTAGCTCCTGAGCTAGAAAATCTTTCAGTCTCTAAAGGTGATAATGAGACTCTTAAAGCCCTTAAAACCAACACGAGCGACACTAGACAGGTAGATCCTGATAGTTGCAACACTGCGGAAATAAGTAAGAGTCGAGTATTAGAACCAGATAATCCGCCTCAAGGGACTGAAGTGCCTCCAGTCTTGGACCAAAACGCTCTCAGTATTCAGGGCACTGTACAGCAACTAAGTCAGTTTTCCCAATCTCTCAGTTCCGATGAGCATTCACTATCAGAAGTCGCTGTTTCTACTCCTCCTTCAGACCTCTCTACAATATTATCTATGATTACTAACTTGACAGTCGACATCAAACGTGGATTTGAGGAGTCATCTAAAATTCAAAGAGAGATAAGGTCCTACTGTGAATCACTAGATAGTAAGATTGATGGGTTATATTCTAGGACGGGAGTCTTAGAAGAGACAACAGCGGTAATGTCCATAGAACTCGACAACGCCAAAGAGGAGATACGGAAGCTTAAAAGAGAAGACACGGCACTGGCGGAAAGAATAGAACACTTGGAAAATAATTCGAGGCGCTGTAATATCCGCATTTTGAATGTACCAGAAGCAAATGAAGGTACTAATATCAAAGCATACATTATCCAACTCCTAATTAAAACCCTAAATTTGAAACACACAGAGGAGGAGCTTAATCAGGATATTCAGCGGATTCACAGGGACCCATTCAGGCGCAATCCGCAACGTACAAAGCCTCGCAAGATATTAGTGAATTTTCACACATTTCAACTCAAGGACCATATTTTAAACTTAGCTTTAAAACAAAAATCATTGTCAGGTGAAGGTTTCTCTTTTCAAGTGCGTTCTGACTTGTCGCGGGCGACCCTTGATAGACAATGGGAGTTGGGTCGAAGAATGGAGGCCTTTAGAAACCTGGGAGCATCCGTCCAGTTGAGTTTCCCTGCAGCTCTCAAGATTATGCTAAACAACAAAATGTATAACGTTCACACTGTTCAAGCAGCAGATGAACTATTGTTAAGTTTAGGCACCTCCAATTAATAATGTCAGCTGCTACTATAGCTTTTTCTATAATATTAACTCCATAGAGTTTATAGCGCTTACTCATGAGTGAAACTACAAAGGGGAGGGAGAAGGAAAAAGAGAAGAAAAAAAAAGAAAAGAAGAAAGGGAAAAAAAAAAAAAAAAAAACATTTAAAATCCTACTTGATCCTGCTTACAGAAGAAAGTAAAAATAAAATAAGGGAAAAATAAGGAAAACGTAACAGTCAACTTAGAAAAGAGAGAAAAAAGGGAAGGGTAAATGTGGTTTTTTTTTTAATATCACTTCACAACCACGTAATGCTCCACTAAAAAAAAAAAAAAACTAAGGAAAAAAAAAAACAACAAAAAAAAGGGGGTGAAGAAGGAAATAAAATAAATTGGAAAAAAAAAGGGGATAAATGGGAGAGTGGGAAGTGAAGGAAAGGCGTGTGTATGTATATATATATATATATATGTGTGTATATATGTATGTATATATATGTGTGTGTGTTTGTACATTTCTTTCACATTTTTCACAAATTAAATCAATAAATCAATAAAGAGCACTTTTAAACCCACTTATAGATACTACTTTAAGCTATTGAATTATATTTTCACCATAGGTTCCACTTGAGTTAGACACATCACTTATATTAGGTCCTCTACTATCTTAATTTAAGAACGTTCCGCCTGAGCCCAGATAGAGCTTTAGGGGTATCACAAACCGGATCCCTTCCGGTTGGATAATCTAGGGTTCCTCAGGGGTGGGGGGGAAATCAACACGAGGGAAGGGGTTAGGGGAATAAAAAATAAAATGTTTCTCATTTCTAAAATGGCGGTCGATAATTACATAAATAAAAAATGGGCTAGCTTTTCTTATCTTAGCAATATTAAGGGAAATGTATCGGCAGGACTTTCAATAAATATCAGTAGACATGCCAAGTATGAGCACCATTAAGATTCTCTCCTGGAACGTTAATGGCCTGCGCACCAAACCTAGAGCCAATACAATAGTACAATATATTCGGGATTTTGGTGCCCAGGTCATTATCCTCCAGGAGACACATTTGGTTGAAGATGAAATTTTAGACTTGGTAAAAAAGAATAGATGGATAGATTTAACAGTCTCTACTTCTCAGATAGTTAACACAAAAGGGGTTGTCATTCTTTTTAAAAAAAACATCACTACAAAACTCTTGAAACAAAAGGTCGATCCGCATGGCAGATGGGCAATCGCGACAGTAATGATTGGGGGATCAAGCATTACATTAGTAGGCTATTATGGGCCTAATCGAGATGACCCATCTATTCTGGCCACGTTGTTTTCCGAGCTGTTACATTTTCCAGAACCAATGATAATAGCGGGTGACTTTAACATCGTCCTTGATCCGAAGTTGGATAAGTCCACTTCTACCAGACAACAGCTACATTCCAAATCAAGAGATTTTCTAATTAAAAATATGCACCAATACGGACTTATTGATATTTGGAGGGTAAGATCGGGCTCGAAATCTGGCTTCTCTTTTCGAAATTATAAGTATCGACACAGATCAAGGATCGATTTCATATTGGTTAACAAGTGCTTGGAAAAGTCAGTAAGGGATATAACTTATTTACCATCACACCTGTCCGACCATTCGGCAGTATGTTTAGACCTTGAACTACAGTCTCACACCGTGACAAGGTCTTGGACAATTGACAGATCGTTCCTTACATCCCCTGAGGATCTGGACTATGTTAAGGTCGAGACGCAAGAATTTTTTAAAACCAACATTGGCTCGGCGTCACACAGTTTAGTATGGGATGCATTCAAATGTTCTTTGAGAGGGATTGTCAAGAACAAAACTTCATACCGTAAGAAGCAATATACTCAAGAGGTTTCACAGATAGAGGCCAATATACTAAAAGCTGAATCATATTTAGAAAATACAAACAACAGCTCAGACTATGCTATACAGACCAAACAGGAGGAGCTCACGAAACTTAAAGGACAAATGGCTTCTGTACTAAATCAGCGAATCCTGCAGAGGTGGGAAGCTAGTAAATTAGCTAATTTCGAATTTGGCGAAGGGGCAGGCAAACTGTTAGCCTGGAAGTCCAGAACAGATCAAAAACGTAATAATATCATTTCTATAATAACGAATTCTGGTACAGCGACTTCAGACCCAGAAATAAGATTAGCTTTTAAAGACTTTTTTCAAGCTATCTATAGGGAGGACAACAATATCACCCCAATTCAGATAGAAAACTGGCTTAACAAAATCACCCTACCGACTCTCTCTAAAGAGCAGGCGAACCTATTAGACCACCCAATTATGTTAGAGGAGGTAACATCAGCCATATTAAACAGTAAAAATGGGAAGGCGGCAGGCCCGGATGGTCTTCCGGTAGAGATTTATAAGCATATTGTAGCCGATATCGCCCCTTTTCTTACCAATTTATTTAATCTGATACTGGTTGAGGGAGACTTCCCCCCTCCATCATGGAACAAAGCTTCCATTACGCTTATCTTGAAACCAGGCAAAGTAGCTACAGCCTGTGGCTCATATCGCCCAATTTCAGTCCTCAACGCTGACTATAAGATTTTCGCGTCTATACTAGCTATACGAATGGGACTGGTAGCCCCCTTAATTTTACACTCTAACCAGAAGGGTTTTGTTAAGGGTCGCCAACTCTACGAATTAATTTACGACCTTATAGGTGCAATTGACATGGCAACTACTTCATCACTGCCCTTGGCCATTCTTGCTTTAGATGCTGCCAAGGCCTTCGACAGGGTCAATTGGAAATACCTGTCGGGGGCCTTGGAAAAATTTGGGGTGGGCCGAGCTTTTCGTAGAACGGTGGAACTATTATACCATGAACCTTCAGCCTCGGTCTTGGTCAATGGTGGGCTGTCGGAACCCTTTACCATTACAAGAGGCACCCGGCAGGGTTGCCCGCTCTCGCCCTTACTTTTTGATATTTATATGGAGCCTTTCGCCCAATTGATTCGTGAAGAAATTAACATCACTCCATTTAGTCACAGAAATTGGGAAAAAAAAGTGTCTCTATACGCGGATGATCTTATGATCTTAACATCTGACATCAACACAGCATTCCCATTAGTAATTAATCTGGCACAAAAATTCGGTAAAATTTCCGGCTATGAAATCAACGCCACAAAAACCGAGGTAATGGTATGGAACATTACTAATACGACATTACCAGTACAACCCTGTGACAATATGAGATATTTAGGTATTAAAATTTTAAATGATATCAACCAGATTGCCCACATAAATTTTACCCAGGTAGCCAAAGACTGCAGGAACTTAATGAATTCTTGGAGACATCTCCCATTGACGCTCTTAGGCCGCTCGAATCTGGTCAAGATGTCCATCCTGCCTAAATTGACCTTTATTTTCAACAGTTTACCACTTTACTTTGAGAAGAAAATGATAGCAAAGATGCAAAGTGACATTACTTCATTTATATGGAGGAATAAGTCTGTAAGAATCTCTTGGAATAAACTAAGGCGCCGTAGGGAGAAGGGGGGTCTGGCTGGCCCCGATATCCAAATCTATGCTTGGGCATTCCAGTTGGCACATGCTCGAATCCTATTTAAAACTCCAAAAGATCAGGGCATAGGCCTTATGTTTTCTACACTACTAAAATGTGAAGGCTTAAATCAAACAGGATTTTTATTTAAGTTTGGAGATCCAAAATTTTTTAAGAAAATTAAGTTGAAGATACTACAGGGTCTGGCAAGAACCTGGTACAACCTTAGAACTACTACCAAAATAGGCTACTATTCCAACGGTTCTCCTATATGGGATCTTCCAGCTCCACCTGAATGGACTAAAGATGCATTGATAAGCCCGCTAAAAGAAGCTGGGATTTTGACTTGGGGTGATCTCTTTTTTGAAGGGGAAATGTATTCCTGGGAACATCTAGTGAGTAGGGTAGGCTCAAACTTATCAAGACTGAAATTTCTCCAGATCTCCAATTGGGCGGCAGCACAAAAATCTGACTCCACTCGCCAACTAATCCCTTTATTGGGTGATATCAGCCAACTAGAATCCTCCCTACTTGACAATGCCCTAAAAACCAAAGAGGTTTCCCATTTCTATAATTTAATCTTAGAGGAAATAGACGGAATATTCCACCTTCCAGATCATCTTTGGGGTCGTCTATTGCCGATAACTAATCTGCATGAACTTTGGGAAATATCCTTTACCGTGTTATGGGATATTGTAAAACCAGCGTGGCTGCGAAGAAACCACCTCTTTACCCTCCATAGGGCTTATTATTCGCCTCAGAGGTTGTCCAAATTTTCATCTGGTACACCAGTGGCCTGCCCTCGGTGTGGACAAGTCGAGGCCTCAGATGCACATATGTTTCACGATTGCCCACATCTAACAGTTTACTGGCAATCAATAAGCAACAGACTAACATCTTCTATAGGTACCATGGTGAATATAGATTTAGGCCTTGTAATCTTTGGAGTAAAAGACAAAAAGCGTAGTGCAAATAATAACCTTTTGTTCTACTCAATTTTGGTGGCTCGACGAGAGATTTGTAAGCGTTGGAAAGAGGCCTCCCCACCGACTCTACAAGATTGGAGTTCCTCCATGCTTTCTATATCGAAACTAGATTTATCTAGAGGAGGTAAACCAGAAAAAAGAGCTTTTTGGTTGAAACTCGATTGGTCTCAATGAGTAGAAACTGGGTTTTTTTTTTTTTTTTTTTCCCCAGTTCCTATGATTACGAAGCCATGTCGAACTCCTTTTTGCTTATTCACATCTGTCCTTCATACCTAAGGTCAATTGTGGCATAGGCGGTGGTGTAATTTGGCTAATGGCAAGTTCCATCTTATATTGTTAAAGGGGTTGTGACTTAGCGTTAAGCTAATCTAGCTGTAGGGTCTTGGCGCTCCCTCTTAAACGACCGACCCCTACCAGTCATGTACTGAGACAGCATTTTAGTCTTCCAAGTCACACTCTTTCGAGCCCACGGCTCTGATGGTTCAGCCATGGTTGAGATGAGGAACAAAAAAAAAAAAAAAATTGTGTAACAGGAAGATATTTGCTGTCACATGATTACTTGATTAATTCTTGACATTACGCTCAGGAATCTCTGTTTAGTATTGTATTTACATATATAAAGTGCTTTGCTATCACTAGGTTGTCTGTGAATGTACATCTGGTAGTTCTATTTTTCCCGCACAAATATATGGGTTAAGTATTATAACTTCTCTTTTACAGGGCGTTGCCATGCCAGCAGCCTATAGAATGGCCCTGAAGTTGCTTCCTCTAGATCCAAAAGACCATGGAACCCAACGATGCAGAATTGGACCCGAGATATTTTCTTACTTGAAAGCTAAGATCGGTGCTCCATTACGGATTACTTTGCATGGCTTTGGAGATTGTTTGTGTTCTGCCTGGCCTCGAAAAGACCTATGTGATGGGTACATACAGCTGGATTTGAAGTGCACAAATATTGGCCTAACTAAGCTGAAATTAAAATCACAAACAATTGATGCAACCCAAATAAGTATTGTGATGTGTAACAAATTACGAAAAGTCACGGTTCGGGTTGTTCTTACAAATCTTAAAGCAAAGCAAGACAATCCTGACATTATTTTGCAAGAGACTGTTAAAGACTTGTTAAAAAATGTTTATTTTTCTGTCAACCATGTGGTCTCGGTAACATCAACAGGAACTCCTATTTTGTATATTGAAATACTTGCTACAGATCCCCTTACAATAGATGCTGGGTATATAACATCAAAAACAAGTGTGTGTATCAAGGAAATTATTACAATGGAACAGTATGAACATTTGTCAGCAAAGGAGCCTCTGGAAATGTCAGTTGCAGGAATGGATGATTTACGCACCTCATTAAAAGAATTAATTGCTCTTCCTTTACAGTATCCTAAAACCTTTACAAAATTAGGTCTTTCTTGTCCCAGAGGTATTTTACTAGTGGGTCCCCCTGGAGTGGGGAAGACGCTACTTGTGAGAGCTGTTGCAAAAGACGTAGGCGCTTCCTTGCTGTGTATCAATGGTCCAGCAATACATGGTGCTCGACCGGGAGAAAGCGAGGAAAACTTGCGTCGGCTTTTTGAACAAGCTAGCCAATCTTATTCTAGTAGGCCAACTGTTCTATTTATTGATGAAATCGATTCATTGTGTCCCAAACGTGGAGGTTCAAATAATGCCCCAGAGAATAGAATTGTTGCACAACTTCTGACTTTGATGGATGGTATCCACAGTACAACTAAAATGATCATCGTGGGTGCAACAAATCGTCCTGGTGCCCTCGATTCAGCCCTCAGGAGACCAGGTAGATTCGACCGAGAGGTAATCATATATCTGAAATTACACTTGTAGTAATTCAAGCACACCTATTCATTCTTGTTCCACAATGTTTATGCAATATGAAATGATTGATGTATCCTTTACAAAGAATCCTAAACGTTTGTGAGCATGTAAACACATAAAGGTGGGATAATCTGATCTTGGCAAATGTTATGGAAATGTGTTTATTTTCTAGATACCTGCATCTTTGGAATTGATGTCAGTTGGGAAAGATGGTATAATCTTTTTTTTTTTTTATTCGTTTTATTGTTGCATCAGAAGTATCACAAATGCAAAGAATCAGCATACGGTAGAGTGTCCACATTCCGCTCTGGCCGTCAACTACGCAACTTTTCTTATGTTACTAGACGTAGTACCCCTCAGTAGAACTTTTCGCTTTTAAACAAGCAACATAAAAAAGGAAACAATAAACCATAATAGTCCCCTAGACAGCAGGCCCCCATCCCCTCCCTCCCACCTCCCCCCTTCTGGTCTCCTCTCCCTCCCACTCAGGAGCTCCCGTCAGTCCAATGAATGGGAACTGGGCCGTAAGGTACACATATATCAAGCTTGGAATCCCGGCGTGCAGTCTATCTCGTCTGGGGGCACCTTGACCCCATGTTACCAGTTCGCAATGTCTCATTCTAGTCCGTGGTATTGCCTCCACTTAGCCCACACCCTCCGAAACTTTTTGGGACAACCCCTGGCTTTGTAAGTCACTCTCTCCGCCGCCATGTACAGATCCAGCCCTCGCCTCCATTCCTCCAGATCTGGTTTTTCAGGCGCCCCCCATTGTCGTGCAATATCCCTTTTCGCCACTACTAACGCTAATACCAGAAAGATAATCAAGGGGCGGGATAGGTCCACTTCTGTGGTCGTGCCCAGCAGCGCTAATCTAGGGTCTCGCGGTAGGTCCACCCCCAGTACCTCCTCCAGTTCCAGGAACACGCTATCCCAGTATTCTTGAATGGCTTCACATCCCCAAATTATGTGAAAAAAATCTGCATTCTGCTGGCGGCATCTAAGGCATGCCGTGTCAGGTACCCTGCCCATTCTAAATAGTCTCACCCTGTCAAAGTATGATCTGTGTAGTACCTTAAATTGAATAAGACGCAGCCTTGACTTAATCGCCACCTCCCGAGGGTGCATGAGGGCGAGCTCCCAGTCCAGATCCTCCATGTTACCCACGTCTGCCTCCCATTTGTCTCGTAGGCCCTGGAGGTCCCCTAGCATGTTGTTGGTCAGGGTTTTATATGTGAGGGATACTGCCCCCCTCCCTATCTGTTCCTGCAGCAGTCTACCCTCTAATGGAGCGTATTCTGGGAGATCCGAGAGTGTAATGTTTTGTGCCCTCCATGCGTGTTTCAGTTGAACGTATTTATAGTACTGGGTGTTGAGTAGGCCAAATTCATCTTGGAGTGCCTGGAAGGTTTTTAGGTCCCCTCTTGCTACCACGTCCCCCACTGTGGAAATGCCAATATCGTCCCACCGTCTAAAGCATTTCAGCTTGTGAAACTCTCCCAGCCATTTGCAGCACCATAGCGGTGTCTGTCGAGTGGGCCTTTTGTCCCACCCCATTCTTTTTGACGCTCTATGCCAAGCCATTAACGTAATCCTGGTGGCAGGAAGGAACTGCTGCCCCATCGTTTCCCCATAGAGATAGTGTAATATAGTCTTACTTGACCATTTAGATCTTTCCAAGGCATAGGTGGGGTGGTCGGCTGCCGCATGCAGCCATTCGTTAATGGGGGTGAGGTGTTCCGCCCAGTAGTAGGCCTCTAGGTTGGGGAGCGAGATCCCCCCACTGTACTGGTGTCGCTGTAGGGTGGAGAGCGCCACTCTCGGCTGTTTCCCCAGCCACAGAAAAGTGCGCAGGTCAGCATGGATTTTATTCAGGGTCTTATTCGGCAGAGGGTAGTATTCGTTCTGGAGTGCATAAAGAAACTTACGCAGGAGGACCATTTTATAAAGCGCGGCGCGACCCAAGATGGTGAGCGGGAGCTGTCTCCACCTGTCCATCTCAGTCGTAGCTTCTAGCATTATTCGGGCTAGGTTGTTAGTGAAAGAGCGTGCCCTGTCCAGTGTTATAAAGATTCCTAGGTATTGAAAGCCATCCTTAGTGTGTATTAGTAGCTCTGGCAGGCATTCTCCCCGCTCCTTGCCTTGTGGATCGTAAAGGACTGATTTGTGCCAATTTATTGTGTGTCCTGCTCACGCCCCGAACTCGCCGAGCTCTCTGAACAGTGCTGGGATAGTCTTATCTGGGTCGGTCACGAACAGTAGTACGTCGTCGGCATACAGGGATATTTTTTCCTGTGTGGCATCTGAGGTTCCCCAAGTAAAGCCTCTGATTATCTGATTCTGCCTAATCCTTATTGCTAAAATTTCGATGGTAAGGGTGAATAGAAGGGGGGACAGTGGGCAGCCCTGTCGCGTGCCCCGCCCGATGGGGAACTCGCGGGACAGCCTCCCATTAACCCGCACTCTCGCCCTCGGGTCTGAGTAAAGAAGTTGAACCCATTTCAAGTATTTAGGTCCAAACCCAAACCGTCGGAGGGTCGCCATCAGGAAAGGCCAGTGGACTGCGTCGAATGCCTTCTCCGCATCCAAGGAGAGGAACCAGTGGGGTTCACTTCTCTCACGTACCTCTTGCAGCCAATTGTGTGTGCGGCGGAGATTTAGTTTGGTCGCCCTGTCAGGAAGAAAGCCGGATTGGTCCATATGTACTAGCTCTGTGATGACCTGTCGCAGGCGCCTGGCTAGGACAGTGGCCAGAATTTTCGTCTCTATATTTAGGAGGGAGATTGGGCGGTAGGAGGAACAATCATCTCTAGGTTTACCCTCTTTGTAGATTGGTACAATAATGGCTAAGTCTAGGTCAGGAGGGAGACTCCCCGCCCGGCATGATTCGGTAAATAGGACCTTCATGTGCCGCAGCAGCAAGTCCGCAGTTCGTTTAAAGAATTCCGCCGGGAAGCCATTAGGTCCCGGTGTTTTCCCTGGTTTCAGCGCCGCTGTGGCTTCCGATAGCTCCTCCAGCGTTAAGTCCGCCTCCAGGGCTACACCAGCTTCCGTGGATAGAGTAGGCACCTCCATGCCGCCCATGTAACATTGGGCATCCTCGCTGTCGCCCAGCTCCCTGGCCCTATAGAGGTCCTCATAGTAGGTCGCAAAGGCTTCCGCTATGTCTTCATCTGTGTTTACCCTTCTGTTCCCTGTTAACGTGATCTGATCCACCCATCGTGTCGCGCGTTCCTTCCTGCTCAGCCAAGCTAGAAGTCTACCTGACTTATCGCCTACATCATATAATCTGTGTAGTGTTGCCAGTGCCTGGGTGCGTGCCTCGTCTGTGGCCAGTTCCCTATAGTGTCTCTGCGTGTCGAGCAGTTTACTGAGGCGCGCCTCCCCTTTCTGCTGGAGTTAGTCTGCTTCTAATGTCAGGATATTCGCCTCCTCACTCGCTATCTTGTCCTGTTGTGCCCGCCTGGCCTCTCCCAGCCTACTCTGGATGCGGTCTCGGAGTACTGTTTTCATCGCCTCCCAGAGGGTAATTCCAGAGTCTACTGATCCCTCATTTTCAGCCATGTAGACCCGTATGTCCGCTCGCATGCCCCGGAGTATTTCCGGCGTTTGGATGTCCCACGCCGCTAATCTCCATTGAGCCCGCCTGTCTCCCCTCGCACGCCCCAAGTGTACATATAGCGGGGAGTGATCAGATATCCCTCTCGCCTTGTATTCCGCTAGATCTTCCGTCGAGATCTCCTGCCTGGATACAAAGACATAATCTAACCTGGAGAAGACCTTGTGTGCCCCCGAGTAAAATGAATAGGTTACTTGCGTAGGATGAAGTCATCTCCATATTTCAGTGAGGCCGATGGTAGTCATGAGCCGTGCTAAGGCTGGTGTGTGTCCCCCTGCATACGGTGACCCCGATCTATCTTGCATGGTGCACATCACATCGTTAAAGTCCCCTCCCACTACCTGTGTCGTGTCGGCTGTGTCTAGCAGGATGGTAGTGACTGCCTTCAGTGTGCGTGGTTGTAGCTTGGGTGGGGCATATACTGACAATAATGTGTATCTACGTCTTCTCTATACCCCCTGAACTCCCGCATATGTGCCCTGTGGGTCTAACCAGGTGCGTGTAACCGTGAATGGCGCTGCTTTTTTTATGAGAATCGCCACTCCCCTGGAGTCCGTTGTGTAGCCTGCATGCGCTAGGACAGCGTATCGCCCTCTTGCTATGAATGCGCAGTGATTCCATCTAAGGTGAGTTTCCTGGAGGAGGATAATATCAGGTGCCAATCTTTTGAGATAGGCATTAACTAGACCTCTCTTGATTTTTGACCCCAGGCCGTTTACATTCCACGTTAGCACCGTGACCCCTGTGTCATTCCTGTGTGGAGTATCTAGTGTACTTGCCATCGCGTATCACAGCATCTCCCCCTTGTGGGACCTTGGAGCAGGATAGACCCTCGGCATGGGCTGGCAGGACTCTGCTGTTTTCTGACGAACTCCCCCCTTCCCCCCGTTACCCTCAACAACCCCAACATGAAGTAATACAGGAGCCAATTCACCCCCCCACACCCCCACCCACCTCCCTCCCCTTCCAGTCTCATCCCAACCTTGGACCAAACTATCCACGGGAGAAGGCCTGTCGCCCTCCCACACATCCCACCCCCACTAAGCAAGAACCAGCGCTAAGAACCCAACGAACAGTAGGGGGGGTGTGTCAACTTGCTTGCTCCGCATCGCCGAGCCGCCATCTTTACCCGATCTCTGTGCACCAATGTTCACGAAAGTGAGTCTTGTGTGTCCATATGTAGCCCTTGACCTGCAGAGTCTTGCTCCAGCTGCTGGATTTCTTTGGCCAGCGGGTGCAACAAATCACTCCTTTTGTCTTCATCCTCTCCTCCGGACACACGGCCCTCCGATTCCTCCATATCTTCTTCGTCAGAACGGATTCCATTCCTCAGGCAACTGAACCTCGAGCCCGCCACGGAGTCGTTACCCGGGGATGCCGATCTAGCTCTTCTCCTGTCCTCCATACCTTGTGGTCTGTAGGGAGTCGCCGGTGTCTTCTGCTGCGAACTCCGCGTTCTCCGTCGCTGTGGTTTCGGCATCTCCCACCTCGGCCATTCTCGCAGCGCTCTGTCCAGTGCATCCCTGCCCGCTGCTTCTCTACTATTCAGGATGGGGCGCTCCTCGAGCCACTGCCACGCGTCTTCCGGGTGTGGAGAAAAGATGGATTTGTCCTGATAGAGTACCTTGAGTTTGGCTGGGAAGAGGAGCATATACTTAATGTTCAGGGACCTCAGCTTTGCCTTTACAGCATCGAAGGAGCGGCGCTGTTTGGAGACTTCCTGACTGTAGTCCGGAAAGATCAGTATGGTAGCATTTTCAAAGCGGATCTCTCCCATTTTCCTGGCTTCTCGTAGAATCAGATCTCTATCGGCAAAGTTCAGGAAGCGCGCTATAACTGGTCTCGGTCGTGCTCCCTCCGGTGGTTTGGCCAGGAGTGCCCTGTGCGCCCTCTCGATAATGAAGCACGGGGAGAACCGCGCCGTCGGGAAGGTAGTTTTCAACCAGTCGAGGAGGAAGGCGGACATATTCCTTTCCTCGATCCCTTCTCTAAAGCCCACAAAGCGTAGGTTGTTGCGCCTCGACCTATTTTCGGCGTCCTCAACCTTCCACAGCAGTTGACGGTGAGAGGCCTGTAGCTCCGCCATGTCCTTCTTAAGTGTGGTAATCGATTCCTCATTGTCGGTCAACCGCGATTCGGCCGCCGTGACCCTGTCGGTCAAGTTTCGGAAGTCCTGCCGCAGTAGCGTCACCTCGGACCCTACCTCCCCAATTTTCGTCTCCAAGGCCGCTCGTGATGCTTGGATGTCCGTCCTGGACGCCTGGATGGCCTCCAGTAACATGGCCGTATCAGTGCGCGCGCCAGGCTGCATTGACTGTTGTTCCACTACAGGACGTGGTGCCGCAAAGTTGTCCATTGGGCCCTGTCTCGTGGTCTTGGGGGCCGTGTCTCTCTTTCCCATGGTTGCTCAGTCTATAAGCCTGGGGCTCCTGGTATAAGTTTTCTCCCTCTGCGCGGCCGCGGAGCTCGGCAGCGTGCTGGGAACAGTGGCAGCACTTCTGGGTACCTCCGTCCACCTGTGTCTCTTTGTGGCCTCTTCCGAAGTTTCTACCGCCTCAGCCCCGAGCCCCAGAATGTAGCCATGGGCGGTGCAGTGTTTGTGTGCAGGGCTCTGAAGCGCCACTCAGCCGTCTCTGTCCCACTGCGGGCACCAGGGCTTCCAGCAGAACAGGGCCGGGTCCTCTCGCCCCCAGTAGGTCTCAGCGGACCGCTACACTTCTCCCGCCGGTCCCCGTCTCCCCAGGCGTCTCTAGCGCGCGGCCGCCATGTTGGTAAAGGCGGGCGCTGCGTGTGGGCTGGGCCCCGACTCCCGGTGCCGCACAGGTTCGGTTCCCGCCTCCTCCGCCCCGTCCTCACCGTCGCGCTGCCTCAGAGTTAGCTCCCGGTCACACCCCTTCCTGGGTGGGGGGCAGCAGGGGGCACTCCGTCGTCACTGACCTCCGCCGAAAAACGCCGGCCGCCATCTTGGGAAAGGCGGTCGGCGGGCACCGCGGTCTACCTCCTTCTCTCCGGCGGAGACGGTGTGGTTCTTCTTGGCGACCAGGCAGGTAGCGGAGCCTCTGTCCGCTAGATTCAACGAGATAGGGCACAGCCGGATCTTGAGGCGCGCATCCCTCCGCCGAGCGCCGCAGCCGCCATCATGGTCGCCGAGAGTCACTGGAGCTGTCGTATTCCACGGCTCACAGGCGAGATCAACGCCGGATCGCCACCGCAGCGGTTCGTGTCAGGTACCCGGGCGTCGGCTCTCTCATTTGGTGTCTTTTCGGGATCGTGGGGGATATGTGTAGTCGGATATTTATGCGGCTCGGCCGGAGCTCCGTGCAGGCACGTCTAGTCGGCCATGTTGCTGGCCACGCCCCCAAGATGGTATAATCTTAGTCGCCTGTGCTTACCTTCCATTTCACAGCCTCTCTCCCCCTCCCAGAGGCAGTTCCTTTTGTCAGAAGTTTGGTTCCTTTGATTGATAAATGACAGACATACTTACTATATTCTCTTGATTTAATTAACTAACTTGTGCAAAATGATCTTTGAGTCTGTTACTATTCCAATTAATGTTTGACACTTTATGTGTGTTACTAGACACTGAGGAAACCCAATTGTAACCTTTTTTCCCAAGTTGCTTTTTATAGAATTTCTTTCTAGTATGTCAGTGCACAAATACAACAACCAATGGGTTTTTGGTAATAACAGCCCTGCTGGACTCAATCCTATGGGTTGACAAAACCCTAAGAAACAACCCGAGTTCTAAAAGTTCATGAACCACTGTAACAGTAAATGTTACAAATTGGTGGAGAGTCCAAATAAGAAAAACATAAGTTTTGCTTGTTTTGTTACAGCTAAACAATTTCAAGTTTCAGTAGTCACTTGGCATTCATATCAAGTTCAATAATTGTTTTCTTTGATGTTGCGCAACATCAAAGAAACCAGTTACTGCACTTGATATGAATGGAAAGTGATTATTGAGATTTGAAGTTGTTTGGCTGTACTATATCAATAACATTTAAACAAGCAACACTGAATTCTGGAAGTAATGTTACATACGTAAAGATACGAACTTGCAAAATGAAAATGAAGAACTCATGACATTATTATTGTATTGATATTTGGAAGAACTAAATGTAATTTTTCTTTAATTCAAAAGGTATGTTTTTCTTTTTTGACCTCTGTACCAATTTGTAACATTTATTGTTACAGTGCTTCATGAACTTGTCAATACAAACAATTTAGTAATATTGGCACCAATTGGGCGCTTCGTAAAACAGTAGAAACATAGGATAACTTCTTCGCAATTAGCTCAATCTACCCCACACAATATATTAGAGCACATACTGCACTTCAGCTTAACAGATTAAAATTTTAAGAAACCGCTCCCTCACCCACTCAGACTTGGCGATGCATACTCTGCATAGGACATTCTTCCAGATTCAGAAGTCGTAATCTAAGTACTTATAGAACTTTCTCAATAGATAGTGGTCTTCTAACTCCACCCCATTTCAGTCCAGCTAATAATTTGTTCAGGTCTAGAAAGAACCATCTTTTAATGACTTTTGGTTGTGACATAAATTGATATAAAATCCTCGGCAGGAGTAGCATCTTAGCCATTTACACCAAACTCAAAGGGGAAAATGGCAGCTGGCACCAAAAAGGTGACATATGTGGCAGTGGCAACCTACTCTACATTGGCCATCGAAAATATGTCATCGTCATGATAGACCTGGACCCCTAAATATTTGAAGGCTTCTTACTCCCATCATAGAAGCAATTCAAGGTCAGATGGATGATTCAGTTCCACTACCTGCAACGGAAAAAGTAAGGCTTTGTCCCAGATTGTTTTGAGACCCAAGACTTCACAGAATCTTTTGAGTTCCTCCATTATATTGGGCATCTCACCAATGGGTTGTAGATAAACAGTAGGGCATTTTCTGCGTATATAGTGTGTATTTTGTGGGAGATGTATTCTCCATGATTGTCCTCTGTAGCACATCAAACATGCCAGGGCTCCACTGTCAATATAAAGAGCAGTGGGGATAAAGACAATCCCTATGGGTTAACCTACTCAATCTCCCATTGCCTAGAATCAATCTAACACTTATGAACCCTGGCAGTAGTTCGAAGATACCAGTGCTGATCCCTATTTTCCGCAAAATGCCAGAAGAAGGTGCCAAAAATCTTTTCTTTATTAAGATAGCCAACTGCTTCCCATTGTTGCCCCCTGGGGACCTCTATCCATGACGTGAAACAGCCATTGGAGGTTGGCATGAGTGTTTTGTCCAGGGTTAAAGCCACTCTGATCCGAGTTTACTAAAAAGTGCATCAGGGGATGCATGCAATCTGTTCTCTATCATTTTCTCTAGTATCTTACACTCAATATTGAGCAGGGTTAGAGGTCAGTATGATTTCACTTCCAACGGATCACTAGGTATAGTGATGGCCGCCCTTGCAGATCTTGGTAGCTCATCTTTATTTTATTTTTTATTTTAATTTCTTCTATAGTGCAGGAATCAATCCCGTAAGGGTATCTCCGCGCTTTGCCAGCTATAGAGTATAGAGTTATCAGATAGTACATCCTAGGAGGTTAGGTGGACAGAAATGCTTCTTGATAGAGAAGGGTTTTTAATGTCTTTCTGAAGGACAGGAGGTTAGTGGTCATTCTTAAATCGATGGGAAGTTAGTTCCACAAGGCAGGACCAACTGAGGAGAAAGCTCGATCTCCTTGTCTAGATTTCTTTGTGATAGGGGGTTTTAAAAGGGCTTGGTTGCTTGAACGGAGAGACCTACTGGGCTGGTACAGCTCCAGGGATTGCGATAGATATTTAGGACTTGCTCCATAAAGGCATTTGTGAACCGTGCAGCATATTTTGAAATTGATGCGCTGCCGTATAGGAAGCCAATGCAGTTCTTTCAGCAAGGGCTTGGAGGGAGTCCTGGCTGGTGCACCCATGACCAGTCTTGCTGCCGTATTATGGACTACCTGCAGACGGCCTATTGCATCAGCGTTTGCTAATGTCAGCAGGCCGTTGCAGTAGTCCAGGCGACTGGTCACCAAGGCCTGTACAAGTGTCTTTCTATAGGTGGCAGGGAGATAAGGGAAGACACGTCTAAGTAGGCCGATGGTGTGGAAACACAACCCTGCGATGTAATTGGTGTGTTCTTTCAGGGTCAGCTTTTGGTCCATCTTCACCCCAAGGTTCTTTACATGAGGTTTGGATGTGGGTACTGGGCCGAGATCTATTGGCCACCAGTCAGGGGACCAAAGGATGTTTGCTTTGCCAAAGAGCATAACCTCTGTTTTTGTCACATTACATTGGAGGCAGTTCACTGCCATCCAATGTGACACCGCCCTCATACCCTCAGCAAAATTCTCCTTGACTTTAGGGCCAAGGGAGCTGAAGGGGTAGAGGAGCTGGGTGTCATCAGCGTAGGAAACTGGTATGAACCCATATTTCCGCACAATCTCAGCAAGGGGGGCCACATATACATTGAACAATGTAGGGCTAAGGCACGAGCCCTGTGGCACCCCCTTCGTGAGCACCCTTGAGATGGAGCGAAAGGGGCCCAGGCTGACAGATTGCGATCTCCCGGAGAGGAAACTCTCCAACCATGATAGAACTAAGCCTCCGATTCCTACTCCCTGCAAACGGCTGAGAAGGATGTTATGGGACACGGTATCAAAGGCTGCAGACAGGTCCAACAGCACTAGAATCATTGAGCCACCTCTATCCTGTGACATTTTGATCTGGTCTGTCACAGAAAGAAGGGCCGATTCAGTGCTGTGGTTGGGCCTGAACCCAGATTGAGATTGGTCCAGGCCCCCTGTCGCCTCGATGAAGCTGGAGAGGATGGTGTTAACGTGTTTCTCTGCCAGTTTGCTGATGAAGGGAAGGAGAGAAATCGGGCGGAGGTTGGAGAGCTCTGACCAGGGCAAGGTGGAATTTTTACGTATGGGGTTCACTACCGCTTCCTTCCAGGCTAGAGGAAGTTGACCTTCGGCAAAGGAGAGATTGAGCAGTTTCTGAATAGAGGGTCCTAATGTCTCAATTAGAGGAGAGATGAGTTTGGCAGGTATCAGGTCAGTAGGTGAGCCAGTCTTTATTTGGTTGATGAGTGTAGTGAGGTCCTTGATAGTTATTTCTGGAATTGCCTGGAAGGTTTTTCCAGAGGGCAACATTGGAGGGATTTCAAGGGCCTCAGTTTCCAAGGGATCTGAAACTGCAGTGATTTTTTTATATATCCCTTCTATTTTGTCCTCAAAGAATTGAGATATTTCATCACATAGAACTTGGGTGAAGGTGTCTGGGCTCTCACATACTTCAGGGTTGGTGAAGGTCTGAATGATTTTGAATAGCTCTCTTGTGGAGTTGCCCGCCTCTGCGATTTGGGTGGTGAGGCCTATTTTTCTTGCTTTTTTTATACTTTTGTAATAGGAGGTCATAGCCTCCAAGTATCGGTTCTTATCTTCCCCATTGCCTGTCCGTCTCCAACGTTTCTCTAATTTTCTGCATCCCTGCTTTTCTGTTTTAAGGGCCTCAGTATACCATGCTTCCCTTTTAGCTATGGTAGATTTTTTCACATTTTTCTGAGGGGCAAGGGTGTCAATGGCTGTCATCAGTGTGGAATTAAACTTGGTGAGAGCAGTATCGATGTTATCAGAGTTGGAGGGTATAGGCTGTTCCCAAATTTGTGTAAGCTTAGCAGAAGTAATTTTATGCCAAGGTCTACGTTTAGTGGACTGAGTGGCCGGGCGATTTATGGAATTGGATAGATATGGTATAGAGAAGTCTATCAATTTGTGGTCGGACCAAAAGATGTGTTTAGGAGGCTGACAGTAAACGTTAGGATGGGTCGTAAGGATCAAGTCAAGAGTGTGACCACCCGAATGAGTGGGTCCATTATTTCTTGGGTGTAGACCTAGGAGAGCAAGGTCTGCCAAGAATACATTAGTATCTGGATGGTCATCAGTGTCAGTGTGAAAATTAAAATCTCCGAGTAAAATGAAGTTCCCGTTAGCTTTCATATGAGGGGCTAGCAGTTCAGTGAGGACAAGGGAGAACCCAGCATTGGGTCCAGGTGGGCGATAAACTAGTGCTCCTTTCCAGTGTACCTTGGGACTGATTTTTAGATGAAAGATTAGAACTTCCATAGTAGGTAGCATCACTTGTTCTAAGACTCTGATATTCAGAGTGTCTCTATATATGATAGCAATCCCGCCTCCTACCTTCACAGGGCGGTCTTGACGAAGAATTTTATATCCCAAGGGTATACCTAAGGTGATAGTAGGGATAGTGTGGGGTTTCAGCCATGTTTCTGTTAGGAAACATATCTCAGGCTGAATGCTGTGGATGGTGTCCCATACTTGTGTATAGTGTTTAGGGAGTGATCTGACATTTAACAGAAAGCTTTTCCAGCCTCCCTGGGGATCCCTGTTATCTGTAGGCCGTCCGGCAATGATGTGGGAGTGCGTAGCTTGAAAGCCGCATTTGAAACAGGAAAAGGGACCCTCGGGACATCTTAGTGTTTTGTTCGTACAACTATATTTCCCCTGGGGTTGCAACGCCCTGAGAGCTTGTGGAGCATACCTGATGCGAGGGGTGAGCATGGGGCAGTCCATAGTAACAAGGACAGAGTGGGTGGCCCCTGGCCCCGTCCTGTCGCGGACGGGCGCAGACGTGCCACTCTTTGGCTAGTCTTCGGCGTTGTCTTCGGCTCTCCTGCGCGCGATCGCTGCGCGCTCTGGAGGGGGCGAGGGCTAAATAGCCCCGTCAGCTCTGTCCGCTAGAGCGCTAACCGCTCTGCGAAACCGGAAGTGGTGTTCTCCCTCCCCGGTACACAGTCACGGGGAGGCGGGGAAGCGAGCGCTCAGGTGAGTTTTCTGCGTGTATGTGCGAGTGTGTGCACTATTAAGTTCTAGTGTCACAGATGTGATAATTTTTAAAATCAATTTCCACAATTTGCAAGTTTTAAAATATCATGCATGCGCAACACGCAATTACAGATGACACAGGCTGAAGGTCCCAAGCAGGCCAGCGGGTCCGGGAAACACTGCCACTGTCCCCCTACCGCAGCGCGGGAAAACAAAGCTCAGCCTAAATAGCCCCGTCAGCCCTGTCCGCTAGAGCGCTAACCGCTCTGCGAAACCGGAAGTGGTGTTCTCCCTCCCCGGTACACAGTCACGGGGAGGCGGGGAAGCGAGCGCTCAGGTGAGTTTTCTGCGTGTATGTGCGAGTGTGTGCACTATTAAGTTCTAGTGTCACAGATGTGATAATTTTTAAAATCAATTTCCACAATTTGCAAGTTTTAAAATATCATGCATGCGCAACACGCAATTACAGATGACACAGGCTTAAGGTCCCAAGCAGGCCAGCGGGTCCGGTAAACACTGCCACTGTCCCCCTACCGCAGCGCGGGAAAACAAAGCTCAGCCCTTTCCGTAGTGCCCCTTCATACATGTGTAATCTTTTTGGTGCATGTTATGTTATAAGCTGCTTGAAACAATTGAACGATAGCCAGTTTGACTTCCTGTATCGTGAACGTGGCATCTAAAGTTCCTTTTTGTTACACATTTAAGCTTGTTAGATATCGTATCTAAGTACTCGCAGGCACTCATAGTAGTCTCAGCAGTCAGTGTGGTATACAGAACCTCATAACACCAGGTAAGCATTTGATTAAAATGTGATTAAGAATGTGTCCCTAAAACCTGTAGCTGTGTATATAGCATAGATAGCTATTCTTTCAAGCTCCGTTTTCAACAGCCAGGCCAATGTTCTCCCAGGTAGGTCCCCTTCCTTGTGTTGCATGGCAATATACTCTTTGTGGATGATCTCTGCTAATCTGTCAGTAAGTGTGTGTTAATGTTGTTTAGTCTCGATAAAGGTATGCATACTTTAAACATCAGTCACAGATCGTCTCTCTGTATTTTCAGCACAGCCTTAGACATTTTCCTTTGTTTGGTGAATTTTAGGTCCTAGGTAGTTTTCACACAGACACTGATGATAACCACTTTAAATGTGTTCCATTCACTTGATAGATCTGCTGCCATGCCTTCATTCCCACTGAAATATTGGTTGATATTTTCACCCACTATGGCTCCATCTGATAGACATTATTAACGAGCAGTGGTCTGATTCTGATCAACTTAGGTATCTATGATGGAGTTTGCTATGTCCGCTCCCTCAAAAAACACGTCCGGCCATGTGCTAATATCATGCACCAGGAAAGAAAATTAATATTCCCTTTTGTATGGGGGGAGTTTCACTTCGTATGTCTGTTAAATATTACCTGTGAGCCCGTGCGGCCACATTCTGCATGCTCAGCCGACCAGGTGCCCCTGGCAGTGGAGCGACTGACCTATCCAACATAACTACATTATAATCTCCTCCCCCAGATTGCTGGTGAGTCACATTTTTCAAGCAATAATTGCATAGCATTTTGTATATTGTAAGAGGAGCCCTGATTGGTGATAAGGGCAGATATTCAAATCAGTGACACCCGGATGAAGAACTGCTTCAAGCTCAATTCAGAAAGTCCTCATCATAGGCTTCATCCCATCCGCCTGGGATGACTCCTGGTGGCCCTCAATGCTTGGACCTCCCAAACAGACCACGCACGGAACCACGACATCATCCTAGACTCCTCGCTCATCATGAGCCACCAGATCAATGCTGTCTCATTGCCCTGCTTCTACATGCCTTGCCTGCTCCAAAAGATTTTCAAGTGGATCCCCACATAGTCGAGAAAGGCAGTCACCCATGCCCTCCTCAGTAGCAGAATCAACTATGGCAACACACACTACGCTGGCATCACCCAGAAACTCCTCAAGAAACTGTAGAACTTTCAGAAAACCTCTGCCAGACTCATCCCCAACATTTCCCGCCGCAGCCTCATCACCAGCCATCTTCGAGACCTCCACTGGCTCCCAGTCAACAAAAGAATCACCTTCAAGCTCCTCCCACACGGCTTCAAAGTCCTACACCACGTGGACCTGCGTACCTGAACCACCAACTCGCATTCCACACACCCACCAGAGTCCTCCACCCCACCCAAGAAACTCTGGCCATCGTCCCACGTATCTGCAAGACCACAGCTGGAGGAGATCCTTCTCCTACCTCGCAGCAAAGACCTGGAATACACTACCTCTCCACCTCAGGCAATCACCGTAACTGACTCACTTCAGGAGGACCTTAAGATCTAGCTTTTCAACTGAACCACAGCGTCCCGTTGGACCAGCATCAAACACCTCCCCATGCCCCACTATCAGTGGTGGGTTCTCTTCTCTGATTCTAGGGTGTCACCACTGCATGTGGCACCCACGACCCCCAAGCAGTAGAACCGCTCTCACTTCGATTGCTCAGCATTTACATGTGCCACAGCCTGAAATGCAAGCAAACCGAGCCAGCTTTAGAGGCAATCTGCTCAGCCCTCAGCCACCACCCCTGAGATGTAACTCACAAAACAATTAGGCAGCGGGCTTACCATACACAGGTTAGCTCTAATGGTCTACCAGTCTGCTCTTCCGGAAAGCGACCGCTGCTCCATTCAGCAACTGTGGTTCTGAAAATTCTGGACTTGAGAATAAAACTTCGTCGTAACATGACGAATTTAGTATCAAAAGACCGAAAATGACGAGTACACTATGTACAAGCATTTTCGTCATATTCCAGTGACGACTTCACCTCGAAATCGTCATTTTCGTCTTGAAACCTTGGCTTCCATTTTGTGTACGGCAGCCATTTTGTGAGTTGCCCTTTACATAGGCTTATGATACAGCTAAATTCAATTCCAAAGGACACGTACACCTTAATTGACTTTCCTGTGACCTGGGCAAGTTGGAACCCTTGCCCCAGGCCGAACCTGTTTGGTCAGTTCCTCACCCAGTGGCCGAATGAGATAGCATCAAGGCACAACAGGCCATAAACCCATTTCATCGCACACACCCTGCCGAATCTTGCTCACACCTGTCCCTGCTCTTTTCTCTCTCACTTGCTTTATGATGGGGAGGTGCCCATTTTTATTGGGGGTCCACCGATATCTGATGAAATCGTGGGCCTTGCCGGGTGATTTGTTGTGGGCTGGGCGAACTGAAATGTGGGCTGTCATCATGACTCTGCTTTTCCTTTGTAGCGAAAATATTTGTATGGTATACTAAAATTCAAAGAATGTTTGCCTAAAGCACAATATTTTGTATAAAAAGAGAAGCCTGACTTTGTAAGTTTGAGCAGTCTCCTGAGAATATACATCCCGTGTGTTGTACTTCTAGGACACTTGTTTCTTGGTTGCAGCCAATACAATCGATCCTTGACTTCACCTAGAAGACTCTGACTTTCTGTGGTCTGAATCAAGAAAGTACCCGAGGTCTTTGGGTGTACCCTGGCACCGCTGGGTTACCGGTTTGGTACCGGTTCTGAAAAACCCAGTACCTCAGTTGGCGCCCAACGTTTGGGGCGATACCAGCGGTACCAGTCCAGCCAGAGGTTCGTGAGGAGCTTCGTGTGAAAATTCTGGAGGACGGCCAACCACTTCAGCGACCCCTGCATGTTGACGTGGTCCGAAGGTCTTTGCTGCGAGGTTCCCCGCTTCCCGACGGCTACAAAGGACTGCTGCCCTGGCTATCGCCCTGATTTGGACCCTTGAAGTTTGGTAGAGCGAAACGATAAGACGAGTCTTCTGGTGACGTCATCGATATCTCAGTTAAGTATAAGTGGAGCGTCTCCCAGTCCTTAGTTGGTTTTTAGTCTTGGGTATCCTTTTGGGATTATTTTTGGAACTTGCAAGTGCCAAAGCCAAAGGACTCGTGTATTCACGAGAAATATTGTAATCGATAATCCTTTGAAGTTTGAAGCTAGACTAGTGAGCGAAGATGCCTGGTCTTAGCAGACTTGGAAATTTGTTTTGTCTTGGTTGTAATAATAGGGACTCCCGATTGGAGGACTCATGTCCGGTTCCTCCGGTTGGAACTCCAACTTATGAATTATATGTAAAACATGGAGTAGGTCCCATCACATACAATGAAGTGTGGATCAAATACACCAGAAAAGATGGTGTTTTAAAATGGCCCCAATATGGTAGCTTTGATACAGAAATCTTAGATAACCTCGAAGTTAAACTTTTTAAGAAGAAAGCCCGGCCGGCGATGTTTGACTCTTTCCGCCTATGGCGTAAGGAAGCCAAACAGAAGGAAATTAAATTAGCGAAGAAAAATAAGAGAGAAGGGGGTATTTCGATAATGCAAGCTGCTATGCAGTATAAAGACAATGAAGAAGAACAGATGAGTGAGCAGTTGCACAGGCAACGTAAAATGGTAATAGATAAATGCTATCCAGTTTTGCCACCTCCGCAGCAAAAGGGCTTGAAAAAGATCCCTTAATGTCGCATTTATTAAGTTCGCCACCCCCCTATGCGCAAAAATGCCACGGCACCTCCGCAACCTTTAGTTGTGCAACCTGTGCCTCCTGTTCCTCCACAGCACCCACCAGCTGTTCTTCAGCTGGCTCCTGTTCCTTTGGTGCAGCCTCCTCAAGGCCCACCGATCACATCTGCTTCACCTGTGCTTTCTACGACTTTGCCTAGTGCACCTTCTGTTTCTCCTAATGATCCCTCTGCTATTGCCTCTGCCCCTGCCTTATCTCACCCTGTTTTTCCACCCGTTCTTCCGTCAGTTTCTCCTTCCGTTCGACAGAGAATGGCCAACACTGTTACTAATCTTTTCTCACCTCTATTCGGGTCGCCTAATACGACCCCTAACATGGAACGAAGACAGTTGCGAAGTCAACTGCCTGACTATCGAGAGAGAGATTTACTGAATCGTTTAGCGCATAAATGGGTTATGGACACTGTAAGGTATAATGTAGAGTCTGTCATGGAAGTCTTCCGTCAGTGGGAAGCACCAAAGCAGAGATATGTTTTTGAACAAATGTGTGTTTTCCTCTGTGGGGATTTGGAAGACAATGATCTGGAATACAACCCGCCCAAGTTGTGTCGTGTGCGGTTCGAGTTTGCAGAGGGCATGATCGTAGGTTCCGATGTCGAGAGAGCGGTTGAGACATTGTTGTCATTTCGGAGTAAGGGGGGCACTTCTCAGTCGCTAGTTGAGCATGGCACGACAGTACCCCATGAGAGAGGTTCCCCCACAGTGGAGGGAAGGGGACTTACAAGCTAACCCACCTATTCAGCCTCATTTCCAGCGGGTGTGGGTACATGTACCATGGTGGCGAGCTGAAGTTTTAGCCCTTAAACAGACATTACCTGATCCCCGTAAAAATCCCGCAGGGTATTACAAAGAGTTGTCACAAACTGCAGGGTCATGTATCATGAATGTAGCCGATATCGATATGTTATTTGGGAATGTTGTTCCACAGCCTTTATGGGGTAAGATTCGTCACACAGATCATGATCAGGAGTTAGGTGACTCATGGGCTAATATTGCTGCTGCAGATGCTCGACAAGTTGGTGGTGCTAAGCCTGAGCCTTTAGTAGCTGAACTTCCTGGTAAAATAATTGATTACATGAAAACGATAATGCCTGCAATACGTGTAAATTGGGATAAGTTGTCTGCATGTAAGCAGAAGAAAGATGAAACGGTCTCAGATTTCTTCACCAGGTTTGAAGAGACTTTTGTCGACCACAGTGGTCAAGATATGAGCACAGAAGGTGGTCAGCGTTTGTTTGTCGACAAATTTGTGCACAATCTGCTTCCAGAGTTGTGTAAAAAGTTAAAAGACTCAGAAAGTTCTTGGGCAGTTTCCTCTTCAGCACAGATATTGGCTACTGCACAATATTACAAAAATCGGGACAAAGACGAGAAAGATAGAGCAGAAAAGAAAACTAAAGAGTTGAAAACAAAGGTTTTGTTACAGCAAGCATATCCGCCACGTGGTGGTGGTGGCCAGAATAGTAGTGGTCAAAATAATGGTGGTCAGAGTAACTATCAGAATAATTATCAGCAGCCTCAACAGTATCAGAGGAACTCGCAAAGAGTCGAGTATACTCAGCCACGTGTTCCTGTAGGCCCCAACCAGTGTTCGTATTGCAAGGAAGAGGGTCATTTTAAATATAGCTGCCCTATTCTGTTACAGCGCGCGAATGGTGTTTCAAACACAAGAGGTAGAGGTGTTCAGCAAGCGTCTAGAGGTAGAGGACGTGGAAATTTCCCCCAGAACACACAGTCTCTTCCACCTCAAAATTCTATGAATAGGTTCGATCAGCAGAATAACGCATCTGGTAGGACAGCCCAGTACTATGCTGATGATTACTATGCAGAGGATGAGCATTGGGAAGGTAATGATTGCTAGGACAGCCATAGACAAAGAGAGGGAGTTGTTTCAGTTCCAGTAGATCAGAGTGGACCTTACGTTGAGGTGATTACATCAGGTGTGTCAGAGCCTTTTCTGTTGGATACTGGTGCCACAAAGAGTTCTATTATGCACTCCAAACTCCCTGGCGCACCTTTGTCTGGTGAAATGAATGTATCAGTAGGTTTTTCTGGCGCCCCAGTTAGAAATCCAATTTCTGACCCTTTGTCCCTTTCTGTTGGACCTTGTGAATTCGAAGCACCCCTTATTCTGACAACAGGTTGTGGTGAAAACTTGCTAGGATTAGATTTGCTAAAAAGATTGTATGCAACTTTGTACTGTTCTCCTTCTGGAGTACAACTTAACACTGGGTAAAAAAGAGGTTTCTCCAATGTATTTGTCGAGAGACAAACTTCCAACAGAATTGTCATCTCTCCCTAGTATTCTTTGGGCTACTGGTCCTAATGATGTAGGTCTTTTAGAAATACCACCATATGTTGTAACATTGAAATCCAATGTTAGAATGCTACGAATTCCCCAATACAAAATTTCTAGTGAAGGTGAAAAAGCTTTGCTAGCGATCGTTTACGATCTAATTGGAAAAGATGTCATTGAAGAGACAAGAGGTAACGTTTGCAATAGCCCTGTTCTGCCTGTTTTTAAGCGAACTGACCCTTCCCAGCCACCTGTTTACAGATTTGTGATTGATCTTAGAGAGGTGAATAAAATAGTTGTGCCACAGTTTCCAGTTGTTCCTGACATTACTGCCCTATTGACTATGATTCCAGCTTCTGCCACCTGGTTTTCGGTGATTGACTTGAAGAATGCTTTCTTCAGCATCCCGATTGCTGAGGAGAGTAGGGATATTTTTGGTTTCAGTTTAGGAGGTCGCAGCTTCCGCTTTAAACGCGCTCCCCAGGGCTACTGTGAAAGTCCATCAATATATAGTCAAGCTTTAAAAACACAGCTTGATACGATTGTTTTACCTGAAGGTGCTACCCTTATTCAGTATGTGGATGATTTGCTTGTTGCTGCAGATACTGAGGAAATCTGTAAGGAAGCCACATTGTCATTGTTGCGTCATTTGTGTGAGTTGCACCACAAAGTGTCTCTCTCAAAATTGCAATATTGTCGACAAGAGGTGACCTACTTAGGTCATCTCTTATCGAAGGAGGGAAGGAAACTGACCCCAGAAAGAATTCAGGCAATAGCGAAATTGAGTGTGCCAAGAACACAGAGAGAAGTGCGTGCTTTCTTGGGCATTACATCATATTGCAGGCAATGGATACCAAATTTTTCGTTATTAGCCAAACCTTTGGTGGCATTAACGTGTAAAGATACATCCAATCCCATTCCTTGGTCTGAAGAGTGTCAGAAAAGTTTTTCTGAATTGCGCACAGCATTATGTTCGGCTCCTGTGTTGGGTACCCCCAACTACAGTAAGCCCTTTACATTGTATGTCCATGAGAAGGAAGGTTGTGCATTGTCAGTGTTGACTCAGTTGTTTGGGGACAAACAGCGTCCATGTGCATATTTTTCGTCGACTCTGGATCCAGTAGCTAGAGCGTTGCCAAGTTGTTTAAGAGCCACAGCGGCAGCAGCTGTTTCTATTCGACAGTCTGCTGGGCTAGTAATGAACAATACGCTAGTCGTGATGGTCCCACATGCAGTAGACACGTTGTTAAACAGAACCAAGACACAGCACTTAACTAGTGCTCGATTGTCAGGTTACGAATAAACATTGTTAGCTAGTCATGTGCACATAAAAAGGTGCAACACTTTAAACCTAGCTACGTTGTTGCCAATTGTAGAGGAATTAGATGCTTCAGAACAGCATGATTGTTTTCTTAGAACAGAAGAAGAAACGAAAGGGAGAATAGATCTTAGGGACACTCCTCTTGCTGAATGTGATGGTACATTATGGGTGGATGGTTCATGCTTCAAGCTTCCGAATGGTGACACGACTGCAGCATATGCTGTCACGACTTTGCATACAATTGTTGAAGCTGCACGTATTCCACATAATTCAGCCCAAGCAGCAGAATTGATTGCACTTACAAGAGCATGTGTGTGGTCTAAAGGAATGAAAGTGACTATCTATACCGATAGCCAGTACGCATTTGGGGTGGCACACAGTTTTGGACGATTGTGGAAAGAACGTGGGTTCCTGACTTCGCATGGAGCTAAGATTCAGCATGGTCAGTTGGTGAATGAGCTTCTTGAATCACTGACCATGCCTCTGCAAGTGGCGATTGTGAAATGTAGTGCTCACAAGAAGGTGACTGATGATGTTGGTTGTGGAAATGTATTTGCTGACGAAATCGCGAAAATAAATGCAAGGAATGTGATGAGCCGAATGTATGTTGCAGGCCCTGCAAGATGGGTTGGTGATGTTGGAATGTGTGAGGACAAGATAGAGAGTGTGAAGTCTATTCAAGCTGAAGCTACAGAGAAAGAGTTGAACATGTGGAGAGAAAGTACGGATAGAATGGATGCAAAAGGTTGTTGGATTGAATTATCAGAGCATCAGAGATGGTTGTTACCCGATGCATATGTGCTTGCAGTGGTTACAATGGCTCATGGAATGGCTCATATCAGCGTGAAAGGGATGTGCAAGTTGTTGGCTCCAGTATGGCAAAATTCAGGAATTCCCAAGTGTGCAGAGAATGTCGTCAAGAATTGCATGGTGTGTCTGAAACACAATCCTGGTAGAGGAACCCCAACTCCAGCTGGTCATTTTTGACCTCCTACGTATCCCTTTGAGGTTTTGCAGCTAGATTTCATCCACATGGAGAGGTGCAATAACTTAAAATACGTACTCGTTGTGGTTTGTGCCTTCTCAAGATGGGTAGAAGCATATCCCCTAAAAGACAACACTGCCTTATCCACAGCTAAAGCCCTTGTGAAAGAGTTCTTCCCCAGGTTTGGAATGCCTAGAATGGTCTGGAGTGATAATGGGAGTGAATTTGTGGGTCGAGTGATGAAGAGAGTGTGTGAAGGGCTAGGCATTCAACAAAGGTTCCACGCTGCAAATCACCCCCAATCAGCTGGATTAGTAGAATTTTATAATGGCACGCTTAAGTTAAAACTGGCCAAAATTCAAGCGAGCACAGGTCTTAAAGGGCCTGATGCTCTACCCTTAGCACTCCTATCAACCAGAATGACTGTGCATTCACGAGTGAAACTTAGTCCCTTTGAGATTGTCTTTGGCCGCCCGGCCAACATATGAGGAGTGCCAAGGTCCACTAAGTTCAGCGAACTCGAACACCCTGTTTTGCTTGATTATCTGTACGAATTGACGGCTAAATTGCGTGTTTTGCATCAACAGGTTCACGACACCCTGCCTCCGGTCTCTGAGACTCCAGGACATCAGATCGACTCTGGATCCTGGGTGCTGGTCAAGAACTTCCAGCGAACCAAAAACGACCAGCCCAGGTGGACCGGACCGCACCTCGTCCTTCTTTCCACAAGATCAGCTGTTCAAGTGGAGGGGAAGGCAAACTGGATCCACGGGATCCATTGCAAACGGATCCCTCTGCCTCTGCCATATGACCAGTGGGTCCAGAAGGGTGTCGCCGACTCAGAAACTGAAACTGTGCCACGTTTTCTGCCCTTCAGTGATGCACGAGTAAAAGGAACACTTACTGAACAAGAGAGCGATAAACTTTTGCAACCAGCTGTATCACCGTCAATTCCATTGAACACTACAGAGCCTGAACTCCTGTTTCAGGATCGAACAGTACCCGGAAAAAAGCGCTATAATTTGAGGCCGAGACCTATGGACAAATAAAAAACCTTTTTTCCACCTCCAAGTACTATTTTTGAAAGTGCAGCTCTCCCATCTGAGAAACTTGCTTATTTTTGTTTTTCGAACCGCCATCCGGGTTCCGCTGCTAGGGCCGCGATTGCCCAAAGTCTTTGGGATGCAGCTGACGACGTTAGGTCGGCAGTTCTGGTTGGTCTAAGGGAGTTGCCCTGGACTGACAGAAGCATTCCTTAGCAGAATCAACCTCCATTCGCGGGCAGCACTTTAGAGAGGATGGAGTTTCTCGAGATGGAGAGACCTGCCAAGGAAATTAACTTTAAACACAAGATTTGTAAAATAATGACAAAGAAAAGCTTTTTGATATTGTGCATTTTCATGTTACTCAGTGTGATGATATTTTTAATAAGTTATGTGTTGTTCTCTTTTCGAGTAACATTTGCACCCACTACATCGCCTATACCTCCTCCTTCTACTGTTTCCCCACACTCTTTTCAACCCCTTCCTGAACACGAATCAGCTAGGAGATTGGAGTTTATTAATAACTCCTTTGTTCAGCTCTTGCACCAACACCAACTTGTAATGAACACAACTAACTGTTGGGTGTGTGGTCTTATGCCTCACACAACGGATGAAGGTATCCCTTATCTGGTCCTGCCTTTCAGCCACAATGGTTCTGTGTGGGCATACAGAACAATGTTCATATAAGCACATGAAGTCTACCCCCTACGTTCTGTAACAGACAATCCTAAGATTAGTGCTCTAGTTAAGGGTATAGTAGACATGATTAAGGAAGGTATTTCTTATGAGACTATCCCGAGAGATGAGACACTAGTATACATAGGATGGAACGTAACCGGATATGGAGCTACTCTGAGTGAGAAACAGCAAGCTAAGAGATCTTCCCCGATTTGGATTGTACCCCATCAGGGTCACCTGTGTCTGCAAGGTAATGGCAAGAATCCCAGAGCTCAGTTAGGGAAGAGTATCTGCACTAAAACGTATGTTTTTGCAGCCCAGACTTCCCCTTCGTTTTTAGCAGCTAAGGGTACCTATTTCATCTGCCATGATAGAGCCTATACCTTGTTGCCCCCTGACTTTTCGGGCTCATGTTTTGTTTTGTTCCTGTTGCTTCCCACCTACACAGCAGCGGCAGATTACCACAAGACAAGGGTAGTTAGAGGTGTCTTCAACGAAGACGACACTGCAGGACAAGAATTTGGGGACTTCGTTAAGGGTTTTCTGCCATTCTGGGGACCGATGGCTAACAGCAGGAATATAAGGTAATTGACAAGGGTGGTTGAGTCCACCATAGTTGAAACTGCTGGTGCCTTTAGTAACTTGACTGCTGAGCTCCAGTCGGATCGACTTATGACCCTTCAGAACAGGGTCGCATTAGATGTCATACTTGTAGACCGAGGTGGGGTATGTAGATTGATCCAATCGAGTTGCTGTGTTTTCATTCCAGATAACGCTCCAACAGTGTACCAGGGCATCTCTAAACTGCATAAGATTTCCGAATCTATTCATGTGGATAAAGGAGATTGGTCTTTAATGGGATGGTTCTGGGAACTGATATCCGCCTGGGGATGGAAAATTCTGATGGTCATTGGGATGGTCTTAGCCATTTTTTCCTGTTCTGTCTGTGCGTGCAGTGTGCTCCTGCAATATGTGGCCTCTGTGCTGCATCATGTGTAAGGAAACCTGTATCAAGAGACGAGCTAAGTACTAGAATGATGTTACAGCAACATCTCAATGACTTTAGGAATATAGACCTGGACTCAGATTAGCATGAGATTAGGTTAAATTGCCTATGTAAGGGCAAAAGGAGGGTTTGTGGTTCTGAAAATTCTGGACTTGAGAATAAAACTTCGTCGTAACATGACGAATTTAGTATCAAAAGACCGAAAATGACGAGTACACTATGTACAAGCATTTTCGTCATATTCCAGTGACGACTTCACCTCGAAATCGTCATTTTCGTCTTGAACCCTTGGCTTCCATTTTGTGTACGGCAGCCATTTTGTGAGTTGCCCTTTACATAGGCTTATGATACAGCTAAATTCGATTCCAGAGGACACGTACACCTTAATTGACTTTCCTGTGACCTGGGCAAGTTGGAACCATTGCCCCAGGCCGAACCTGTTTGGTCAGTTCCTCACCCAGTGGCCGAATGAGATAGCATCAAGGCACAACAGGCCATAAACCCATTTCATCGCACACACCCTGCCGAATCTTGCTCACACCTGTTCCTGCTCTTTTCTCTCTCACTTGCTTTATGATGGGGAGGTGCCCATTTTTATTGGGGGTCCACCGATATCTGATGAAATGTTGGGCCTTGCCGGGTGATTTGTTGTGGGCTGGACGAACTGAAATGTGGGCTGTCATCATGACTCTGCTTTTCCTTTGTAGCGAAAATATTTGTATGGTATACTAAAATTCAAAGAATGTTTGCCTAAAGCACAATATTTTGTATAAAAAGAGAAGCCTGACTTTGTAAGTTTGAGCAGTCTCCCGAGAATATACATCCCGTGTGTTGTACTTCTAGGACGCTTGTTTCTTGGTTGCAGCCAATAAAATCGATCCTTGACTTCACCTAGAAGACTCTGAGTTTCTGTGGTCTGAATCAGGAAAGTACCCGAGGTCTTTGGGTGTACCCTGGCACCGCTGGGTTACCGGTTTGGTACCGGTTCTGAAAAACCCAGTACCTCACAACACTGCGTCATCTTGAAAAGCAGCACCTGTGTCATAGATTCCGCAGTATACTTGGGAAACATCGCAAGGCAACAGTTTCTGACGGTCTTCCATGTCACTAGAGAGATCAGATGCCGTTTAGTGAGTTTGAATGGCACTAGGAACCCATATGACAGAATATTCAGAAGTCCCTCCGTCTCCCTGGGAACAGCCCCGGAAATCGTCCCCTCACAGCATGCACTAAGCCAGGCTTTCAAGTCCACCTTCATTCTATTTTCTTTTCTCTCTGACTCCTTAGCCATAGTAATATTTCAGAAGTTGTGTTGGTCACACTATATGCTTTGTTCCAGACGGTGGGACTTTTTACACACCTTTTTGACTCGTATGTTACTTCATATGCTAACATTAAGGTCTCTTCACTGTATCGATTTGTCTTAGATTTACATGGTTGATTAATTTTAAGTGGCTAGTGTCACAGTGCACTTATGGCATGCAGAAGGTCTCTCTCAGACAGTGTTATATTTTTAGCCCTAAATAAGGATTGCAGGCTTTCCGGGAACTAATGAGACTTTTAAGGTGGTGGTAATCTATCACAATTTAAACCATGAATACTATGAGTTATAGGTTTCATGGAAGGTTGCCAAATTATTGTTTTCGAGAGCACTTGATGATTTGCAGTACCATATGTCAAAATCATGATACAAGGGAAGGATTTGGTGGTAGGTTTCTCTAGAGTTTTGAACTAAAATGTTGCAACTAGTTGTGGATAGTGAAGCTGCAGGTACATATTTCATCTTAACAACGGCAAAAATCGGTGTTTTTGGTATTGCTTTGATTGCAAAAGTGGATTCTAATACAAATCTGCTTGCTATTTAAATTTAATCAGTTTCCAAAAAGAAATCTTCATAAATATAACTTCTTCTTCCAGTAGGTAGCTGCCTTCAGCTTGAATCAGTCTTGGATGTAGATATTATTTTATTTGGGATGGGGTTGTGCTGTTCAGCTCTGCACGTAATGCACACCATAATTGGAAGCAAAAAAAACAACCTCTACAATGCTGTTAAATTGTGGTGATCTGATCCTCTAAAGAAATCCCAGCGCTTTTCTCCCCTTCTTTTAAATAATGTCGTTTGCTTTCAAATAATGGGCCTTGGAAAATGCAATACATCCAGCCCTCACCTAATCTTATCCAGATCACTGCGGTTCAGCATTGAGACTTCCACAATTTTAGTGTTATCTGTCACTGTACTATCTAAGAATTCCATAATCACACGGTTATAGTGAGCCTTTAGCCAAGCACTGTAATAGTTTTATTTTAGAATGGAAGGATAAATATGATTTCACGACACAAGCAAATTACTTCCATTTTCCACTGTGACTCAAGTTTGTAGTGCATTACGTATGTGTTTTCACAAGTAAGAATGCTGGTATTTTATTACAATAGCAAACGTTGATTACGCTCATATGTAATTTTACAGCGTTTAAAAAGCCCCAGGCTTACCAGCCAAAGGGGTAAAAGGTGTTGTGGGAAAAACCTTGTTCATATAAAAAATAGAGTAAACTAATACTCTCCAAAGGTGAATGGCCTTTCAGTGAATGAATCACACCATTGGAAGTCAGAAAAGTTAACCTCTGCACCTAGTATTGTCATTGGATGTTTAGTAAAAGTACTTGTGAATTTGAATGATTAGATTTCAGCTCTAATTGTGTTAATTAAGTAAGCTTCTACGAAATTCATTAACAGAATATTGGGTACATGCATGCTCTCTCAAAACAAATGTAGTTTGTCCTTATATAATAGGATGTCCTGCCTACATTCATCGAGTGTGTCCTTTTTCCACACAAACACACTCTCTTCACATCACTGCCCACTGTTTGTTTTCAACCACAGTTTATACTTTTCTTTTTTTTTTAATATCTTTTTATTATTTTAAGACAAAAAACAAAGGAAAAGACATATCTGGTGCCATATATACATACATGATAATAGGGTGAACAGGGACAATAGCAGGATAGACGTGAAACAACAGAGAAGTCTCCAAGAGGCCCGCGCTAATGAATTCGAGACATGACTTGCAAAATTATAGTCGATATACAGTTTAAATGCGGACCCTCAAGACCCTCCCACCCGTAAAACCAGAACTGCAGAGATTCATGACAGCCAGATACTAGAATGTAAAAAACACAAAATCAGGATATTTCGCCAATATTACTAATAAAGGAAAAACTAAAAAGAGATCGGAAAAAAAGGGAAACCATATGAGCGATAACAAAAAGAAAACAAAAAACCCATCCTCCCAACCTGCACCCCTGCAACGGCTATCGCCTAACCCCCCAAGCAGTGTGCCTGTCGCCCCAACTAACTAGGTTCTACAAGAAGAAAAAAGAGAGACTGTGGGGGAGGGCATTTCTATATAAGCTCCCGGTCCCCTCTCCCCCCCGCCAGAAACCAGCACCCCCTATGGTGAAAAGTCAATACTATCAATAGTTACTGAGTATAAAACTGGGGGAGCCGTGACGCACCGCCCAACCTCCCGCGAGACAAACAGCCACAAACTCCACACCCCTTAGGGCCTTAACACCAGTTACCGTCAACCATATTCAACCCTGGCCCTTCCGAACCAATGTGTGAGACCCTCCCATCACTTCAGCAGGAGAATCAGAGTGAAAAAAGAGTCTAAATAAATGCAGTACAATACAATTCAAAGTCAGCAAGTGGCCAAGAACTTCAGCAGCATAGGAACACTCCCTCACGGACGAATAGTCCCAATGTGGTTTTCTCTAAGATAGTAAAGTCACTGAAGAGGGAGAGGAGGAAACAGAAGTCCAAAGACAGTCACTCAAAGGATTCTCCGGGGAGGGGGCGCAGATCGGTTTTCCCAAAGTCTGCAACGATGGTAAGTATGGCAATACGTTCAAGACACTGGGTTCGGGATTTTCCAAGAGACCTATCAAGGGTTGCTGCTCCTCTTGTCGCACGGGGTCCTCGTCCAGAATCAAAATGGTCGTAGTTGAAATCGCAGCTTATGGCAATACCTGAGACGTAGCAGGGTCCGGTTCCACGTACTCCATCACCAATAAGCTCGTCATCATTTTGTGGAGCAGGGCATCCACATGTGAATGAAATGCCCCGATGGCTGCCATTATGGTCTTTAGCGACGGCTCACTATCCGTCCGATCCATTTCTCCACGCTAAACAACGATCATGGTCCTTTCCCCCGAGGAGCCGGCTTCCCCGGGAGGAACAGACAGGAGCGGAACGGACGGCGTCGGAGGGGACAGACCGGATTCTGCGGCAACAATATGCAGCTCGTCTGTGTGGGCGAAGACCCCGACCCGCCGAACCCCGGCCGAGTCACACCGGGTCCACGGGTCAGGGACCTCCACTCCCAGCCACTGTCGTGCCACGTCACTCCTCCCTCAGTGTTGGTCAGGCAAAATGAGCGCCGTTGTGTTCGGGCAAGGAAAAAACCTCCACTATGGTAGACCGGACCCTGACTGGCTCCCAAGGCCAATGTTGTTCAACTACGACACGGGCAGGTCAAAACTCGAGGCCCCGGCTCTCCTGCTGGATTAGGCCGCAAACTTCCTCTCAACGCAACTTCGTCAACCAAGCGAATTAAATCTTCAGAATTGCACCATTGGAGTGAGCAGCGGTTCACCCACACGGGGGTCGGGCGTTAAATCAGGATTATCGACAGGATCTTCTCGGAGGATACAGAGGTCGGCGGAGCCGGGAGCCTAAGCGGCCATCTTGGTTGCTAGCGTAGCTCCTCCCCCTCGTTTATACTTTTCTTATGTGATGCTTGGTGTCACAGAACAGAATGCCTGCAATTTTTTAATCCGGAAAGTTGAACCGAAATTGCTTTTTATTTTTTTATGCTCGTGTTGCCCTGTAGTTCTCCATAACAATAGCAGCAATAAGTAAGAACTTTGACTAGTTCAAAGCTGAGCTCTGCTAATTTGGTTTATGGCTGGCTTCCAAGGTCCAGCTTCTGCATCTCTCAGACATTCAGAAATCAGCTGCCTGGTTAGATTTTGGGTGACAGGAAGAGACCCACTCACTCATCGCCAGACAGCGGTCTTCCAGTTAAGCCTGAAGGGCTATAGGGTTCACAATCATCTAACCTTTGAGTGTCTCACTAGCTTAGCCCTGTACGTTTCTATGAAGAAATCAAGTTACATATATCCAGCCCCTTGTTTTTGTTTTGAACACTAGTACATTTTCAATATTTCAAATCAAGATGTGCCCTCCCATTGAGCCCTCTTGTGCATTTCTATCTTAATTCATTAACCTTTGCTTATTTGCACAGCTAATATGAGTGACTTAATACATCGAATCAAACAATAGGCAACATTAGGTGTGCAGCCAAAATCTATAAAGTATTCTTTAAATGTAGGTAATTAATTTGTGATTTAACCAGCAACACCTGTAATTTAACAGTTACAAAGGCATTGTAAAAAAACAGTAGACTACAGCCAGCATTTCTGTCAAGAGTGACTTCTTTTAAAATGAAAGGCTTATCAAATTAAGAGATTTCAAAAATTTGAGGATAAATATCATCGTCCCGCTGAAGGCTTTGACCCATCTCACATGAGAAGAACCACACCAATGCGTAATCCGTTTAGCGTAACTAACCACCCGAATCTGAGCCACCCTGCAAGCAGTCACTAGAGAATAACACAGAACCATTAAGGACACCTAACCCTTTAAACTTAGCCGGATTCTGAGAGTAGTTTGTTATCTGACACACTTCTTAATCAAATTAAATACTTTCCACATCCCCTTTACCCCCTTCTCAGAACTCTTTGGGCTTTCTGTGTTTTAAAGTTGTATTTGAATGTTGGATTTTTTGGGAAATATAGGCTGATGCATTGTTCCAAGGTGAAAATGGTCCTACGTAAATCTGCTGCTTAAAACTTGATTCTGGGTACAAAGGGTTGATAGTTTTTTATTCTGTATTTAAAGACTTGATTGGGGTCTGGTGTATGAATTATCATATTCGGTCCTTAGGATTCCTATTCCCCCTTCTTTTCAATACCTTGTATTATGCCCCTCTTGTAACTGTACCTCCCTTTTCTTGCACAATACTCTCTTGATTTGTAGTTGAGGATCCATACATACATTTACACGGCATAACCACAGCGCCAATATGTCATGGATGCCATGCAAAATGATCTAGTTGTTCACAATTTTTAATACAGTGTTGGAACTGACATTACTGGTTTTCCCCATCATTGGTGGGCACAGGAAGTTACGTCACTGGATTTCCCACCATCTATGTGCACAGAAAGTGAAATCACAAGGTTGCCTATCATCCAACTGCACAGTAAGCAACATCACTCTTCCCCCTCTCAGAACCTACTTAAAAGCTTCCGCAGCAGATGCATGTACCATGTGCGAAAGGCAAGCCCAAAGGCGCCCTATGCGAGGAGTCCTGGTCCTCTCTATTGCTTCAAATGTCCACATCATCAGACCCCACCCTCCACTCCCCAAGCTGCTGCCGCACAACTCAACATCGAAGGAGTGATCTGCAAATGTTCATGCATTTGCCCACACTCACAGAATCCGCACCAACAGCATACAATACCCCACTCTTTCACACTCCCACATTCCTATAACCACCCACACAACCCTCCGCATTGTCATGGATGAGCCTCAAAACCCCCTCACTCACCAAACATACCCCAGAAATGTGGGACCTGCTGCACAAGAACAACCCGGACATACTTTTCCTCACCAAAATTTGGTTGAAATCTGCATCAGCACCTGTTATCTCAACAGCCACATCCCCGCCCCCTTTCTGGTTACAGGATTGCCAGGCAGCACAGACTTTACAGCCCCAGCGGAAGAATCGCTATCATCCACAAGCATACCATCAACTGCACCGCCTCCACATACACTTCATCCTTCAGCATGGAACGTCTTTTATTCATGACCCACATCACAGCCAACTTCAACCTAAGCAGAACTCACATCCATAGACCACTGAGACTGTGCACCAACTTCACCTACACCACCACAGACTCTGTCGTACCACTTGCCCTAGATGCTAACAATTGCTTCCTACTCTGAGACCTGAACTACCCCCTGGAGGACTGCCTGCCCGCCCCAACTCAAAACTCCAAAATACTCATCTAAGACTTTGGAAGCCTGTGCCTCACCAAACGAGTAAAGGGACCTAATCTTGTAGCTCGACACATCCTAGATCATATTTTCACCACTTTCAACTACATCTAAGTAGACAAACCAACACCAATCTCCTGGACAGACCACACCCTCCCCACGTTCAACATCCCCAGTTCCAGTCTGGCACACAGATACCCCACAATAGCCCGTATCACTGACAAGGACTGGAACACCGCTCTCAACACCCATGACCTGAACACAGCAATAATCTTCCCAAAGCCATCAAGAATTTCAGCAATTGGATCACCTTCTCTGCGGACTCACTAGCCCCCCTCAAAATTTGCAAATAAGATCTAAACCCCAGGTGCAGTTCTTACATGGAGAAACACAGACTAATGAAATTCCACTGCAAACAAGTGGAGCGAAAATGGGGAATGATCTAGGACAATGCAGACTGTACATTCCAATCTGTCTTGAGAGGCTACCACCAAATGATCAGGACACCAGATGCACCGCTTGTCACCCAGAGGCGTTGTGAACCCAGTTCTTTAGCAGCTACAGCAGAGGTGGGGTCCTTTATGGGATTCTTCTGTTTGCAACTCGGCATACAAAAGCATATAATTAACACTATAATGGAATGCAGCATCAATAGAAGAGCAAGAAAGAAAAAAGAAGAATGAAAGATGAATACATAGAAACGTGAAAGATAGATGGAATATTGAATGGAAGGAAGGGTGGATGGATGACTGTGTAACCGAATGGGTAGGGGATAATTGAGAGGGTAGATAGATGAATGGGTGAAAGGACAATTGAATGGCTAGGTGGATGGGTAGGTGAAAAGATGGCAGAGTAACATAATGGATGAGCGATTAAATGGATAGGTGGATGGACAGGTGAAAGGATTGCATAGTAAAAGGATGAATGGATAGGTGGATGGATGGCAGAGTAAAAGGCTGGATGGATGAGGGGGTGAAAAGAAGTGAATTGGTGGCAAAATTGATGGGAGAATGGATGTATGATGGATGGATGGATGCATGGCATAGTGGATGGATGGCAGAGTGGATGAATAGATGGTAGAGTGGAAGAATGTATGACGGAGGGCATAGTGGTTGGAATGATGGATGGAAGACAAGATGGCTGGTTGGATGGGTTGATAGGGTGGATGGATAGATGGTAGCGTGGATAGATGGATGGAACAGTGGATTCATGGCTGGATGGGTGCGTGGATAGAATAGGGAAAGATTGGATGATGGATGAAAGAATTATTGGATGACCGAATATAAAGGTGAAGTAGTGGATATCAGCAGATGAAGGGATGTACCAATAGATACTTGGATGGAAGAAACAAAGGTGCTCTTCTCAGGTAGGTTGGGCTTCTCCTGCGTAATCCCATCAGAGGTTTAGTTCAAAGCGGGGTCATCTTCATTTTCTGGCTATTTTCTTGATGCCAGCACCAACAGAAGCAAAGACATTTTCACCATTGTAAAGGATTTCACCTCACAAGTCGCCGCCTCCAACTCAATCGCCCCCTCTCAGGACCTCTGCAACAATCTCGTTCAATTCCTCAGCAATAAAATACTGCCATATTAGAGCAACTTCAACATGAACCCGGACCAGACAGACTTCGAAAAATGCCTCCTAATTTTCTCCAAAGAACCAGCGCTGACCGCATGGTCTGTCATCAAACTGCCGCCGCCATGAAGCCCATTCACTTAGCAGTCCCACCTGCCCCATGCCCTCAATATGCCTACTCCAATTGAAATCCATCAGTGCCATGCTCACACCCATTCTGAACGCCTCCACCTCTTCCTCACCCTTCCCAGAAGCTTAAAAACACGGAACTGTCCTCCGACTGATGAAGTCACCCTTCTCAGACCCTTCAACACTCGCTAACTGCAAACCGATCTCCCTGCTACAATTACCGGCCAAGGTCTTAGAGAAAGTCATCAACAGACACCTCAACAAATACCTCAACCACCAACTCCTTGACACCACTCAGTCTGGTTTCAGGCCTAACCACAGCATGAAAACTGCCCTCATTGCTGCCATGGATATATCTGGACTGAGGAGACGCAGCTGCCCTCATTCTCATGGACCTCTCCACAGCATTTGACATGGTCTCCCAACTCATCCTCCTCTAGCTCCTCTAGCACCTACACAAAACTCCAGAATCCAAGGACACGCACTCCAATGGATCTGCTCCTTGACTGGAAGGACCCCAGTCAGCCTGGCACTGTACACCTCGGATGTTCGCACCTCATCTGCGGAGTTCCACACGGATTCTCCCTAATCTCGACCCTCTTTAGCGCATACATGATCCCTCTAATCATTTTAATCCGCACTCACAACATCCACAGCCTCTCCTAAGCCAGTGACACTCAACTTATTCTCTCCTTTGCAGACAAGATGCTCAGTAACCTTATCAAGATTGTAATCATCCACTGGATGAAGACCATCTGGTTGATGCTGAACACCGACAAGACCTTAAAAGAGATCTTCGGGAAGAGCACTTCACAGTAAGACTCCAACTGGTGGCCAACAGAGTTGGGGCCGACACCCACCCCAACCACCCATGCAATCTCAGGATTGGCCTCAACATGACCGCCCAAGGCTGCGCCTCGTGCTTCTATATCCTGAAGATACCAAGGAAGATTTTCAAAGAACTCCCAATCAGCACCCAGAGAATCACACAGGCTCTTGTCACAAGCAAACTAGGCTAATGTAACACCCTCTAAGCCCGTATCAATCATCAAACAGCATTTGTAGAGCGGAACACTGTCACCCCTAGGGGTGTCTGGGCACGTGCATCTGTCGAAAAGACAGTTCTTGAGTCTCTGAAGTCTGCCAGCGAGAGGCTGTAGGGAGCTGGAGTGGACGGTTGTTCCATGACTTGGCAGCGATATAGGAGAAGGCGCACCAACCGCTGCAGAGAGGGCAAGTGAATAGGAGCACAGGTGTCTAGATAGTTGGTGAAAGTTCAGTTTTTGGTTGATGTAAGCAGGTCCTAGGTCGCGGCGGGCTCTGTAGGTGTGTGTGAGGATCTTGAATTGTCATCTCTTCTGGATAAGGAGTCAGTGGAAGTCTCTCAGGTTCTGGGGCAATGTGGGTTTGATTAGGGAGGTGAAGGATGAGTCTGGCTGAAGCGTTCAGTATGGTCTGGAGTCTTCTGAGGAGCTGGGTGGAGGTGCCGGCGTAGAGGGTATTGCCTTAGTCAATGCGTCTGGTGACGAGGGCCTGATTCACGGTCTTTCTGGTGTTGGTTGGGATCCGTCTGAAGATTCTGCGGACCATGTGAAGTGTGTGGAAGTAGGAGGAGGCGTTTGCGTTGACTTGTTTCATGGTCAGTTAGCTGTCGAGGATAATGTCACGGTTGTGTGCATGGTAGGTCGGTGTGGGTTAAGGTCTGAGTTCGTTCTGTGGACCACCAGCTTTGGTCCCAGAGGGAGGTCTTCTTCCCGAAGAACAATACTTTGGTTTTGCCAAAGTTGAGTTGTAGGCAGTGGTTTCTTTTCCATTTGGTACTTTGGTCATGGTGTTGCAGAAGTTGGTTTTGGCGTTGGAGGGGTCCTCGGTGAGTGAGAGGATAAGTTGAGTGTTGTCTGCATTGGAGATTATGTTGAGTCTGTGGGATCTGACATCTGCAAGGTGGGTCATGTAGGTGTTGAACAGAGTGGGGCTGAGGGATGACTTGTGCTGCACAGTATATGATGTATTTTGTGTGTAGAAGTGAAGGGAGGCAGTTGGATGCTGTGTGTGAGTTCTGTAAGGAAGGAGGCGATCCACATGATGGCTTCTTTCAGTATGCTATGTTGTAGAGCCTGTTGATGAGGGTGTTGTGGGAGTCGGTGTTGAACCCTGCGGAGGGGTAGAGGAGGATCAGGGCGACAGTTTCTCCAGGCTCCAGAAGTGTTCTGATGTTTTCTGTGGCAGCCACCAGCTTGGCCTCGGTGCTGTGGTTGGCACTTAATCCTGATAGTGAGGCGTCCAGTAGGTGGCTTTGTTCCAGGAATTAAGTGAGCTGCTGGTTGATTGCTTTCTCAAGTACTTTGGCTGAGTAGGGAGGGAAGCAGCTAGATCTGACGATATTTTTTTAATTGCTGTGATCAACAAAAAACTCATGAAAAGGCTTGTGATCATTCAGAACTCGGCAGCCACAATCACTCCTAACCTCCCACTCAGCAGTCACATCACATTACACCTGAAGGCACTTCACTGGCTCCCCAATACACAAATGAGCATCAAAATCCCACACTTACAAGGCACTATATAATACTGGCCAAGCATACCTCCGCAGTCGCATCTGCTTTCAAAAACATTCCAGATACCTCTGCTCGTCCAGACTTCTACTTGCGCATATCGCATGCATACGGAAAACCAGGTCCAGTAGTTGAGCCTTCCCGTACATTGCTCCTATAGCATGGAAAAACCTACCACTACATATAAGAGCATTCTCCTCACTTATTGAATTCTGCAAGATTCTGAAGACTTTGCTTTTCGAATAGTCACTCTAGGCCCTAGATTCAGCTAGACTCACCTGCACAGAGCCAGGATCATCTTTCAGATGATAATGCCCCCTACAAATCTGCATAACATATTATAAAACAAACTTTGAGTGTACACTCAAATTATGAGAAGTCACTTGGTTCATATATGTCTAAAGTAAACAGTTTTGTGTAATAAAAAAAATCATTTTCTTGCACTCCATGCTATTTGGAGTGTGTTAGGACTATATTTAAAATTCGTTGTTTGCACTAGATTGTCTTGGGTTTTAAACTATTAGATGGGAGGCAGTTTGGAGTTTGTGAAGTAAATTCCATAGCCTTTTATGTGTGTTTTAGGTTGTGATTGGAACACCAACGCTGACGCAGCGGAAAGCCATTTTGGAAGTCCTGACCACAAGCATGCCTATCAACAGTGATGTTGACTTGGCAAGGCTGGCAGAAATGACAACGGGATATGTTGGTGCTGACCTCACAGCCCTCTGCAGGGAGGCTGCCATGCAGGCACTGCGGCTAAGCTGTCTGGTAAGAAAATTAGGAGTTACTTTAAGCAATTTGTCCTAGTTTCAAATAAACGTAAATGTAAATATTCTACACTTGTTGATTTTTAATAATATGACCCACACTATCTGAGACTTTAGAAAATGTATTCGTGTTAATGTAGCACAGAATAATACTGCATTAAAAAGCACATTCTTATTTGTGTAGACAATCTGTTAAGGGCTACTAACCATCAATTCCTCAGAGTACACGTTTTCATCTTACAAACAATTTAAACAGCTATAACAAATATTTACTGAATATGGTCCATACAGATTTGGTCTAAAAATATATAAAAATTACATTTGACCTTATTCCATCAATCAATTCACTTCCTAGGTTCTCCATTTTCACGTATCGGCAAGCTATGCGTTCCAAGCTTAAACTAAAATGATTTCACCTTAAAGAGAGCGTTGGCTTGCATTTAATATGGCTTTTTACAGGTTGAGCAACAGAACAAATTAATGTCATCCTTGAGATCTAGCTGCAATGAGCGATATCATTTCAAACTTGTTTACTTAATCATTTCAGTGTCTATTTCACGCAGATATAGATTTCACTGGAAACAGGTTAGTCTGCAAGGGACAACCTAGGTATTGGCATTGTGGTATATTTTTATAAATGTAACAGTTAGCTGCATGTGTTCCTTATACAGTAATGTTTTTACATTCCTGGCAAAGAGTGTTGAATTGCATATCACTAACAGATTATTTTATCATATCCCCTCAACTGGGGTGACCTGTCCCCAAGAAAAAATGATATTTCAGAGCTTGCATTTATATGTCCAAATTTAACAAAACAAATTTGTTCAGACCCTCAATGGCATTTATTAAGATAGCAGGAATATTTGTGTTACACTCTACACTTCGCAAGTATGTTCCTTTTCACCAATGATGAAAAAAATGGGTTAATGCCCAGTGCTATGGAGACTGTTCTAGCTAATTGCGAGTGAATGTGGTAAATCCTGAGCGATTCCATCACTGTTTACAGGACCTTTTGTGAATACAGGACCTTTTGTGAAGCACCACAAAGCTGATGGAAGGTAGAATCAAAGGGTTGTGAAATCGTAGCCTTGATGCTCCCAAATGAATTTTAGGAACCTGTAGTTCGGTTTCAACATGAGATTGCTAATGAAACCCCCTCGGTGTATGCTTGCGATTACATTTTTCTCTTTGAGGTCCGCCACTTTATCTATCAGGAGCATTTCTTCCTCCAAAAAGACATGGGGTCGCGGGAGTGCTGTCTGTTTGAGGGAACCGTAAAACTCAATATGAAATCCCATGATAGTTTGTAGAACCCACACGTCTGATGCTAATTTTTGCCAGTTGTGGCACAAATCAGAAGAGGCAAGATCTTACCTGAGTTGTATCCTGTGTTAAAACTTCAGGATAGTCCTCTGTTTCCCCTCTCTCTCCCAGCTCCCCCATAGGGGAGGAACTCTTCTAATCGGGTTTGGTCTTACAATTGTCCTCTCAATATAATGACCGCAGTGAGGGGGTTGTTTGTAGGGGCAGCTTTCTGAGCTCCTCCTTTCTCATTTGGCTCCTGGGAAAACCTTGGTGGCAAAACCTTGTTGACTGATGCCTGGGCTTTGGGAGGTGAAGGTGGAAACCAATGTGCCCAGTTACTTGATGAAAGGGTCACCCAGGAGACCTCTGAGGGCCATAGCCTACATGCAAGGAAATCAAGTCCCCTGACTTTGTATCCACCTCCATGATTAGTGATCTTTAGCGTTAGGTGGAAGAGGAGAGTTATGGCCCTCTGTGCCCACCCTGACAAGATATCTGGCTATATAAGGGATCCTAACTGGTTGGTTTCCTCTGCTATATCCAAGATCTTGGTTTGGGTTCCAGCTGGGTCAAAGAGCTTGTCCTGACATCAGTGCTCTTTGCAGAGTTTTTAATGTATTTAGGTAGAAAGGTAGCGATTTGCCATCAATTTCGGTAGTTAAGGAGGTTTTCCCTTCCAAAGAGGGGCAGTGGCATTCGGCTCTTAGTCATTTATGGACCTCTTTGCCTAGAGGTTTGTGGCGGCAGCCCACGACATAGGAAACCATTTTATCTGCTAGGCACCCATTCTGCGGATCATAGGTGGTAGCTATCTTTTGGGTTGTGCATATCTAAAGGTGGAAGATTATCTTTTGAACTGTCATCTGCGGGGAGAGGGTCTCTGTTGCCTGGGTCGGTGTAGACTAAGGGCCCGATGTAGGTAATCTCGATTTACCTACTCTTAAATACCGAATCATGCTGATTCGGTATTTAAGAGTAGGTAAATGGGATGTAGGTAATTTTACTTTTGAAATTACCGAATCGGAATTGGAATCGGTAATTGCCATTGATTCCTATGGGCCCATAGGAATCAATGCCAATTACCGAATCGGTAAATACCGATTCGGTAAAATTACCGAATTTGAAAGGGGGACAGGGTGTCACTTTGACACCCTGTTGCACCCCTCAATTGTGCATGGGTGCACATGTTGCAGACATACATGCCCTTAGGGCATGTATGTCTGCAACATGGCACATTTTTTAAAGCCAAAAAAATGCTTTTTGAAGGGTTTTCATTATTTACCACCAACTTCTAGTTGGTGGTAAATAACGAATTCTTAAACCCTATGTAGCACTGATTACAGTGCTACCTACATGTTAAATTACAGAATCGGTAATTTTACAAATTCGGTATTTTACCGAATCGGAAAAATTACAGATTCAGTAAAATTACCGATTCTGTAATTTAACATGCCCCTACATCTCAATATCCAAATACCGGTCGGAAACGGCCAAAAATTGGTATTTTCGGCCGTTTCCGACCGGTATTTGCCTACCTACAGGCCCTAAGTGTTCTACATCCCATGGGATAAATTCCACCTCATCTACCTCTTACATGGAAGAAGGATCGCCTCCATGCATCAAGACTAGTGGTCTGCCTTGGGAAGGGAACTGGAGTTGTGAAAGGCGTTACAGATTACGGACAAAATCCGGTATTGTTGCCTTTAAGTGGAATACAGCCCTCAGTTGCTGTGTTACGTTGAAACCCAAGGGTTTAGTTGGGGCAAAGGAATATGCCTGAATCTTTAAACAATCTAGGCCTGGGCTGTCCCGGAACACTAAAGGAGGGCTGAAACGAACCCAATACAGCCCCTAGTAATAATCATCACGCTACAGTCTTTGCAGGGCAGTTCCTGCCTAATTGGATTTGACTGCACCTGGTAATTAGGAAATATGTGCACTTTTCCTGGCCTGAACACCAAGGCTTTCTCTCTGCTGGATGCGGACCCGCATCTCTTAGTAGTGCACAATTAGGCTCTGCTTGGCATGGAGAGAGGATAAAATTCAAGTAGCACCTGAACGGTGCGTCGTTTCACCTGCTGGCGGTTGGAGGGCCGCACCTCACTTAATCACATCCCCGCCTTCTATTTTGGTTCTGTCCAGGGATTAGCGAGAACCTATCCTCAGCAGTGGAGGCTGGTGACATTTGAAGTGGTGGGGCGTAAAAGGTCTGGATGAGTGCCCAGTGAGCGTGACTGCCAGAGCAGGAGTTTAGGGGTTCTCCATCAGAGAAAAATTTGAAAAAGAGTGGACAAATAGGGCATTTTCAAGCTAATTTGAGAAAACAAAGGCTAATAAAGCAATTGTGAAAGTATAGTTATAACATCAATAAAGAGGGGCTTTCACATATAGCATGTTCTTTCAGTTGCCAGTCTTGGCCACTTTAGCACTCTTGAGCCATAATGCTTTAAGTGTCTGACTCGTGCAGCGAACAGAACAGCCAGCATAAAAGATACCCTTTCACTGTCTTTTCTGATGCTGTAATTTGGGTATTTTTCTTTCTGTTGAAAGTACATTGAAGCAATGTACATTGTGGGCACACTGGCTTGGTACTATGTAGAACAGGGTTCTTCGTGCTCCCTATTTCCACACTTCATCTCATCCCCCTCACCGCCTGTGTCCTGCAGCCTAAGGTCTCCCAAGCAGTCAGGGGTTCCTTCTGTCCTCAGTATACTCCAGGGGTCAATTGGCCTGTGCTTGGAAATACGGGAAATCATTGTGTGTCACACTACGCTAAAAGGCCGTGCTCTCCTCAGCTATGCCTCTCCTTGGTTCACTCAGGCCAGCAGGATGGCTCAGCAAGATGTACGTAGCCGTAAAAATAACATTTCTCCTCTTGTGTGTCCCTTGCTTTCTCTCTCACATCACAGCCAGTCTCTTGCCCTCATACAGTGCTCTGTCTGCTCCTATATCTGGCTCTGTCCCACTCTCAAGCACTCTCGCTGTCCCTTTCTCTTTGCTCCTGTCAGCCTCTTGCCCTAGGTCGTTGCCGCCTCGCGCCTACGGTCTCTTCTTTTTATGAACAAGAACACAAACCGCAGCCTGGATTAGCAGAGACCCATAAGCGGAGCGGATTTTGGCTACCACCGCTTGGCCGGCACCGGCCCCGGGCACTGGTGTCAATGCTGGCGACGCTGCAAGAGTAAGGCCCTCAGTTCAGCACTTTCAATCTAGCACGAAAGAGGTCTTCAGTGTTTATTGGTCTATTGATCGATTGACTTATCAACGTACATATCAATGTGTTCACCCTCCCCTACGTATACCCATTTGTACCCAGCCATATCTTTCAATTGAACATTGGTTAAACCTTTTACCAAAACGTGTCAGTCGCAAATGGTCAAACTACTGAGTGTTATATGTAAATTAATCTATCAGTTTATCGAAATTAAAAAAATGTTGTGTTTGTGTATATCCACCCAAATTTTCATCTAACCACCAACCACAACAATCACATCTGGCTGTTCTTCTAAATAATATTGCACCACAGGAAGCATGTTTTAATATGTATATGAATCTGAGCACACAGCACCCTTGTGTGAGGCTATTCTTGTTCTTTTAATTTTACACTGAATAAAAAACACAATGCATCTGCAAATCCCAACACTGAGCCACAGTATAACCAAGCAGAGATAACGTTAATAAAGGGAGAGTGTTCTTCTTTTAATTGTTGAAAATTTGGGACAAAGACACCAGGGTTGATTGATTGACTTTGCAATCACGCAACCAGCAGCGAACACAATGCTGCATATAACCCCTCCATATATATATATATATATATATATATATATAAATATATATATATTCAAGCTCCAAGTCTCACCCTTGAACTGCAGCACTCTGGGCGGGTTCGTTTCTCCGCTTAACGTGAGGGTGAAGTCACGGGAAAAATAAAGGCTACAAAATGCGGAGCACTCCCGGGATGTATTAAAGTTGATTTAATGCAAATGCATTTCGGCGCTTGCCTTCCTCAGTGCATATCAAGTGACACTTAAAACATTGTGCAGGTTTAAATACATCAGAAAAACGATCTCATTGGAGAGGCATACAATCACAACCAGAGACGAAGGACTGCAGCATTACAAGGTCTTGATGCCTCTTTCCCTGGCTGCCATGTCTGTGTGTGCTAGCATCAAGGTGAAAACATATCGTTTTTGCTTGGGAAAGTTCTTAGTCTTTCACGAATGATTTTAAAAGCAAAGTACAATGTCACTCACACACTGCATGGCTCAGCCAGCCCCTCGAAATTACTCCGTTTGTGGTGCCTCCAAATGTCAGTGCCATGATGTCATATTCCCTCGCCTGCCAAAATCCAAACTGTGCACCATCCTACAGGTTTCGTATATATTACTCCAGTCCTCCAATTTGAATAATTGTCAGCAGCGCTGGTAGGATGCTTACACATTCTTTCCTTCGGTGGTGCTGGCAGTATATCAAATTCAAGCTCCAAGTCTCACCCTTGAACTGCAGCACTCTGGGCGGGTGCGTTTGTCCGCTTAACGTGAGGTTGAAGTCACGGGAAAAATAAAGGCTACAAAATGCGGAGCACTCCCGGGATGTATTAAAGTTGATTTAATGCAAATGCATTTCGGCGCTTGCCAGGGAAAGAGGCATCAAGACCTTGTAATGCTGCAGTCCTTCGTCTCTGGTTGTGATTGTATGCCTCTCCAATGAGATCGTTTTTCTGATGCATTTAAACCTGCACAATGTTTTAAGTGTCAGTTGATATGCACTGAGGAAGGCAAGCGCCGAAATGCATTTGCATTAAATCAACTTTAATACATCCTGGGAGTGATATATATATATATATATATATATATATATATATATATATATATATATATATATATATATATATATAATCTTGACCTTAAAGTAAGGAAAAGTACCGGCGGCCCAGGCTACTGCGGTTTTGGAGGTGCGACACCTGGGAAGGGGAGTCTCCGACCACTCTCCAATTTGGCTCCAGTTGGAAACTGGCCAATCTGATGGAGGTAGGGTAGCCCCTATTAGCGCATGGCACTTGAGAGACCCCGCCACCAAGAAGGAAATTATCGAGATCACGGAAAGATACTTCCAAGAAAATAGGGATACTGTGAATTTGCCACAGACCCTGTGGGAGGCATATAAAACCGTTATTGGGGGGAGGTTTTATCTTTGGTCGCGGGGGAAAAAAAAGAAACAGCAGGCGGAAATGGAGTGGCTAGAGGCGAAGGTGACGAGGTTGGAAGTAGAGGTATCTAGGGAAGCAACCCCGGAAGGTATACCAGGTTAAAATTGTGCCAGGATGAATATAGGGGCCTCGCTAGGGACAGGGCTAGAGCGCAGGACGATGAGACTCAAAGTTGGATTTACGAGCATGGAGATAAAGCCGGCAAACTGATAGCGTGGCTTGAGAAGGGAGAGTGAGCGTCGCGGCTGGTACCACAGTTACAGGGAGGAAAAGTACCGGCGGCCCAGGCTACTGCGGTTTTGGAGGTGCAACACCTGGGAAGGGGAGTCTCCGACCACTCTCCAATTTGGCTCCAGTTGGAAACTGGCCAATCTGATGGAGGTAGGGTAGCCCCTATTAGCGCATGGCACTTGAGAGACCCCGCCACCAAGAAGGAAATCATCAAGATCACAGAAAGATACTTCCAAGAAAATAGGGATACTGTGAATTTGCCACAGACCCTGTGGGAGGCATATAAAACCGTTATTGGGGGGAGGTTTTATCTTTGGTCGCGGGGGAAAAAAAAGAAACAGCAGGCGGAAATGGAGTGGCTAGAGGCGAAGGTGACGAGGTTGGAAGTAGAGGTATCTAGGGAAGCAACCCCGGAAGGTATACCAGGTTAAAATTGTGCCAGGATGAATATAGGGGCCTCGCTAGGGACAGGGCTAGAGCGCAGGACGATGAGACTCAAAGTTGGATTTACGAGCATGGAGATAAAGCCGGCAAACTGATAGCGTGGCTTGAGAAGGGAGAGTGAGCGTCGCGGCTGGTACCACAGTTACAGGGAGGAAATTCCAGTACGATAAAGGACCCGCAAGCCGTAGCGGCTGAATTCTCTGAATATTATGGGGGTAATACACCTCGCCTGGGGTGTACACGGAGGCAGACAACATTGCAGTGTTCAAGGACATCCAGATGACCAAGCTATCGGATGACAACTGGGGGTATTTAGATTCGCCACTTACGAATGATGAGGTGGCGCTGGCCATCAGAGGAGTGCACTCGGGGAAGGCCACGTGCCCGAACGGAATTCCCATAGAACTGTATGAACTGAGTGCTTACAAACTTGCTCTGTTTGTTCGCTCCATGTTTGTAGAGAGTAGAGAGAGAGGAGTCAGCTCCCGTACGACCAGCGGGTGGCGAATATTGTGGTCATTCACAAAGCAGGTAAACCCAAGACGCTCTGCTCATCGTGTAGACCTATCTTGTTGTTAAACGCTGAACCTAAAGTCCTGGCGAAGCTGCTAGCGACGAGACAAGCCAAAGTCATCACCACCTTGATACACCCGGACCAATCTGGCTTCATGCTGCATCGGAATACGGCCCTTAACCTGCGCAGGCTACACAGGATATTGGGCAGGACCCCAACGATCCAGGAGCCGGCGTTACTGGTGTCTCTGGATGTCACCATGGCATTTGATAGGGTTGAGGGGCCCTACCTGTTTGCAGTATTGGGGAAGATGGGCTTTGGACCGGAGTTTATTAACTGGGTGCGTCTATTGTATGCTAATCCCTTAGCCAGAGTGGTGGTAAATAATCGAAAGTCTGCCGACTTTCTCCTTGGCAGGGGCACGAGACAGGGATGTCCCTTGTCCCCGCTCCTGTTTGCTCTGGCTTTAGAGCCCTTGGCGGCGTGGGTTCGGTGGGACCGATCGATCCGAGGATTGCGGTGGACGTTGGAATGGGTGGACAAAATCTCATTATACGCTGATAATATCCTGCTTTACCTTACCAAGGATCCCTGATGTGCTGTTTGTCCTTAGAGGCGACCCGCAGGCAATCCCACAGACCTGCCCGATACAAATTGAACCTATAGAGTTTAGATACCTTGGCATATATGTCACGCTTGACCCGAAGTTAAGGTATGCTATCAACCTGGGCCCCCCTCTGACTCGATTTAAGGGGGACGTGGCACTTCCGCTCTCCCTTTTGGGTAGAGCGGTACTTTTCAAGATGATGTCCCTTCCCCGATACTTATACGCACTCCAGAACACAATGGACCCAGTACCAGCATCCTACTTCAGGGAAATAGAGGCCCTCCAGATACAGCTTCTCAGGAACGGTAAGCCCCGCATAGCTTTTTCTAAGCTCACTTTCCCCTGGTATGACGGGGGGATAGGATCTACGGAAATGTTATTGGGCCTCCCAGTTGGCGGCGGTGAATCATGCCATATACAGACACCCGAGGTATGCTATGGACCTCTGGCAGGTGCCAGTGGGTGACTTCACTAGGGCACTGTATGCCAGACCTCGCCGGACCAACGGCACACGCAGTGCAGGTGTGGCACGCGGCCAATAGGCATCTCAAGTGGGAGGGGAAGCTCACACTTGCCACCCCATAATGGAGCGCGGAGAAGCTGGGAAGTTTATGGAAGTCCAAGGGATTTGACAAATGGGATCTTATTGGTATCACGCAGATCAAAGATGTTTGGGGGAAGGACACAGTTCACACATTTAATTCCCTCAAGCAACAATACCACCTTCATGACAGTGAGCACTACTGTTACCTCCAGATTAGGCATGCTCTGCTTACACACATCCCCAGAGGCAAGACGCTCCCTGACGCTTCCCCCCTAGAAGACCGAGTGTTAGATGGTCACCTCCCAGAGAAGACCATCTCATTAATATATTAAAAAAACTAATTAATAATATGGAGGACCTGCTGGTACTCATAGGACACAATGGAGTCCAGATGGGTTAGAGCTTGATGACGAGGATTGGCGGGAGGCGGTCTCCTCTCCACGGGTGGTGGCTATACAGATGAGGCTCAGATTAGTGCAAGTAAAGATTATCCACCGGTCATATGTTACGGGGCCTCGTCTGGTTCGAATGGGTCGAGTGGAGAGTTGGGAGTGTTGGAGGGGGTGTGGAGTGCTTGGAACTTTCATTCATATATTGTGGCACTGTACGGAGGTGCAGGAATATTGGGTAAAGATCCATGATATGCTGCGAAACGTCCTGGGGGTGGAGATACAGCCGGAGGCCCGCAGGTGTATCTTAAACGTTTGGGAACCCACGGATCTGTGTGTGTATGGGAGACAATGGGTAACGTTGGCATGTATGGTAGCCAAGCGCAACATTGCTCAGCTGTGGGGAGCTAGCCAGCCACCCCGGGTTGAGAAGTGGGTGGAAGACTTGGATTGGTGCATGTTCAGAGAGAGGTCGGTCTACTTTGCCAGGGGTTGTCCCGAAAAGTGGGGGAAGGTCTGGGAGGATTGGAATTGATACCGTGGAGATATCGGTACGCCCCTAATATGTCTGGAAGAAGTGGAGGCACATGAGTCCCCGTGATCCATTATCAATATTTTGTATTTATTATTTTAAAGTATGGAAATGTAACTGGGACAAATGTGAGAGCTGCTAATGTCACCTGATGTATTTCTTTGTTGTTTTGTTAATAAAAAAGATTAAAAAAAAAAAAAAAGTAAGAAAAAGAGTAGCCAGGCTGGCATATGTACCACTTTCATTCCATGCCACTTGTGTAGTCTCCAAAACAGCCAGGTCTTGAGAAGTCTCCTGAAGATTAGCAGGTCATGGATCTGCCGCAGGTGGATTGGGAGGGTATTCCAGGTCTTGGCGGCAAGGTGGGAGAATAACCTCTGGCGGCAGATCAATCTTCGGATGCAGGGGATGGTGGCGTGGGCAAGGTCGGCGGAGCAGAGCTGGCAGTTCGGGGTGTAGAAGGTGAGTCGTCTGTTGAGATATGTGGGTCCGGTGTTGTGGAGTGCCTTGTGAGCGTGGGTGAGAAGCTTGACAGTGATCCTCCTGTTGACGGGGAGCCAGTGCAGGTCTCTCAGGTCGTGTATGATGTGGCTGTAGCGGGAGATGTCGAGGATGAGGCGTGCAGAGGCGTTCTGTATTCGTTGTAGTTGTTTCAGCAGTTTGGTTGATGCTCCTGCGTAGAGGGCGTTGCTGTAGTCCAGCCTGCTGCTGACGAGGGCCTGGGTGACTGTCCTTCTGGTATCAGTGGGGATCCATCTGTAGATTTTGCGGAGCATGCGAAGAGTGTTGAAGCAGGAGGATGAGACGGCGTTGATTTGCTTGGTCATGGAGAGTGATGAGTCGAGGATGAACCCCAGGTTGCGTGCGTGGTCGGTGGGTGACGGTGCCGCGCCCAGAGTGGTCGGCCACCAGGAGTCGTCACAGGCGGAGGGGGTAGAGCCGAGGACCTCTGTTTTGTCAGAGTTCAGTTTCAGTCGGCTGTTCTTCATCCATTTGTGGAGGTTGGTTTTGGCGGTGGAGTGGTCCTTGGTGAGTGAGAGGCTCAGCTGGGTATCGTCGGCGTAAGAGATGATGTTGAGGTCGTGTAATCGGGCGAGCGGTGCCATGTAGACGTTGAACAGTGTCGGGCTGAGGGAAGATCCTTGGGGTACGCCGCAGATGATCGCGGAGGCATTGGATCGGAATGGTGGGAGGCGGACACTCTGGGTTCTGCCGGAGAGGAAGGAGGTGGTCCATTCCAGGGCCTTGTCTCAGATCCCTGCGTTGCGGAGGCGTGTGCGTAGAATGTGGTGGCAGGCGGCTGAGAGGTCCAGGAGGATGAGTGCTGCAGTTTCTCCATTGTCCAGCAGGGCCCTGATGTCGTCAGTGGCGGCGATGAGGGCAGTTTCGGTACTGTGGATGCTGCGGAACCGGGACTGGGACGCGTCCAGGATGTTGTTCTCCTCGAGGTAGCGGGTTAGTTGTCCATTGACGATCTTCTTGATGACCTTCGCCGGGAACGGGAGTAGGGAAATGGCCCGAAAGTTCTTGAGGTCTCTCGGGTCCGCCTTGGGTTTCTTGAGTAAGGCTTTGATCTCGGTGTGCTTCCAGCTCTCCGGGAAGGTTGTGGTCTCAAAGGAGATGTAGATGATCTTGCGGAGATGGGGTGTGATGGTGGAGCTAGCTTTGTTGAAGATGTGGTGTGGGCATGGGTCTGACGGAGAGCAGAAGTGGATGGTATTCATGATTTTGGTGGTGTCGTCATCGTTCATGTGGGTCCAGGCGAGCAGTGGGTTGGTGCGGAAGGTGGGTGGTTAGTCTGAGGTGTCGGTGGCTGCCGGGGGTCTGGCTGTTGAAGCTGTTGTAGATGTCTGCGATCTTGCGATGTAAGTAGGTGGCTAAGGAGTCACACAGGACATTTGATGGTGGGATGTCGTTGGTGTTGGAGAGTTCCTTCACAATATTGAAGAGCTCTTTGCTATTGTTGTCGAGGCGGTCCTTGAAGGAAGCCCTTTTGGCTGTTCGGATGAGGTGATGGTGTCTGCGGATGGCGCTCTTGTGGGCTGCATGGCTGTCCGGTGTCTGTTCGTGGTGCCAATTTTTCTCAAGCTTTCGGCATGTCTGCTTGGAGGCCTGGAGGTCGCCGGTGAACCAGCTGGCTTTTCTATCGGTGTGTCTGTTGGAGAGTTTTTTGATCGGGTTGAGAGTTGTGGCGCAGTCGTCGATCCATTGTCTGAGGTTGCGGGCGGCAGTGTCGGTGGGGTCAGTGGGTGGGCTTTGGGCGTGGGTGGTGTTTAGCTGGTGTTCAGTGACTTTGCTCCAGCTGTGGCGGGTCTCCATTGGGTGCGGTGGTGCGTGGTGGGTTTCTGGAAGGTGAAGTGGATGCAGCGATGGTCGGTCCAGTGGAGTTTGGTGGTGTGGCTGAAGGTGATGGGGTTGAGCGTGTGACTGGCGGAGGGGGTGGGCGTTGTGACGAGCTGTCTGAGTTCGAGGTTGTTGATCAGGTTGGTGGAGTTGCTGTCATTGTTGTTCTTGAGTTGGAAGTTCAGGTCTCCGCGGAGGATGTAGTCTGGGGAGGCGAGGGTGTGTGTGCTGATGGAGTCGCTGAACAGAGGCCAGGGTCCGGGGGTCTGTAGACAAGATTTCCTCTGAGGGTGGTGTTGGGGTCGATGTGGATCTTGAAGTGCAGGTGTTCGGCGTTGCTGAGGGTGTCATTGGTGCTGGTCGAGTTCCTGAGGGTGTTCCTGTGGATGATGGAGATTCCTCCTCCTACTCCGATTCAAGCTATCCTGGCTGATGAAGGGTGATGCCCTGAAATCTGTCCCAGGATGCATGTTTCCAGTCCAGGGAGGACCTGGCTTGGCAGTTCGGGCTGGTCTGTTCCCACAAGGAACAGGGTCAAGACTGATTTGCATATGGCTGGGTCCAAACTGGGGTAGTGTAGTGAGCAAAATAATAATGGATTAAACCCAGATCCTTGTGACCGGGGGTGAATGTTTGTATTGTCTAGCATTCCGTCCATCAATTGTAGCTTTTGTAGTCCCCAGCCATCTTTAAGAACAAAACTACATGTCCCAAAATGCAACTCAGATGTTTTAAAAACCCTAGTAATGTCTGAAGGTGTCATCCAATCATTTCTGAAATGTATCTCATTACATGGGCGCTACTACTTGTCTCTAGTCGTGCTAAAGTGTCAAGCATTAAAATTTCTCAAATAAACAACTCAAAACATGAAAATGCCAGTGTCACACACAAGCTGTCTCAAAACTTGGCAGGTATAAGAAAGAGAGGAGGAGTGGAAGTGAGGTACAGAGAGGAAAGGAGGCGCTGGAGATAGTGAGAGGAGCGAGCTAAGTCAGCGAGGGTTAATGAAGGAGTGAGGAAGAGAGTGAGAGAAGTCGGAGAAAAACTAAGAATGAGGGAGCGGTGCCCGGTGGCAGCCATGCAGAGCGGCGAAGAGTCCGGTTGGGGATAAGTTACAGGCAGGCAAGGTAGAGGAGGAAGTAGGACTCTCAGATGAGACAGACGAGATTCTAGAGAGGAAGGGGAAGCTGTACAGAGCTGCAGCTTTCAGTCTGGTCTGAACACACCATACAAGACTAACACACAAACTACTGAGGGACATTTTAGAAAGGTAAGAAAGGGGGACTCAGATTAAAAAAGTGCCTTGGTGCCACAGTGATGGTAGAAGGCACTATACATACGCTGATGATATAACACAAAAGTTACTGATTTTAATTTAGCTTTTTACAGAATGAGTTGGGTGGTATAAGCTACGAGCTGGCCCCAGGTAAGCATGCACTTAAATGTACTTACATGTTTCAGATGAGAAGGAAGGACAGAGTGCGGGGATAGACAGTGGGACTTGGGTAGAGATAACCGGGACAGTGTACAGATTAGCGGAGCCGGCGGGGAGCAGTCGGAGCAGGCACCAGTCAACCGGCTGCTAAAGAAGATGAAGAATACGATGCAGGCAATGAAAACACGAACTCCGCTATGCCTGTCCTCGTGAACTGCTGTTCGCTTGGCGACCCGATCGTATCTGCTGCTTTCTCACATTACGGGCCGCTGGTTGTAATGACTCCACTTAGAGAGCAGTGTTCCCTGATAGGGGCTACAGTGGATGGGATCCCTTCAAGTCTCAGGGGGGAAAATTATAGGATGGACACTTTCTACTAAGTGGTACAAAAGGGGGGTGGTGATGGACCATCACGACCCCCTTTTGTACCACTTTCTACTAAGGGCAAAGCTAAAATCTAGACAGTAATTTGCTAAGTGCACAAGGAGTCTTCGGATCACAGGTAAAGTATGTGTCATTCATAGCTGTCCAAATAGCCCGAACTTCTAATGAGGTTTGGAAGCTGTTGGTACACGCAGCCTTCACAGGAATGATCATGCATACCAGACTGTAATGAATCTTGACGCTGCTCCTGCTGTTAGAAGCATCTGGAATGTCTGGGGCAGTGGACCGCAATGCGTATTACTGAGCCCTGGGGTTGAGGCTATGAGTCACCCCAGGCTCCAGCACGTCAGGGGGATGACTCTGATCTGGCCTCTAGTGCGCATGTCGGGCTGGCCGGAGAGCGGCAGCCGTCATACCCGACATGCTCACTTGGGTCGCTGTGTCCATAATAGTGTTAAGCCCCACCCTTGTGAAATATGAGAATCGTGTGTTCTCCAAATAGTGTGACACCTTATTCCTTGCCTACAGCAGCAGGTGTGGTACCTCAGACACATAAACCATGCTGACCTGTGTTTCTTTGGCAACTATAGCAGATACCAGAGTGATATCTCTATTAATTTCCATTCCATATAGAACAGGGGTTCCTCTGAGGTCTGTAGGGGCCTCTCTAATGCTACACCTGCTTGGGCCACTTTGTAATGATCGTATATTTACAGAGTACCAGTCCCCCATCTCTTTGGCTGTATCGCAGTACTTCCTGTGCTATCCAGGTCTTCTTACCTCCCCATGTAAAGAGCTTAGACACTTGATTGGGGACAGTGATCAAGGTTTGAAAAATGTACCTAATCTAGGGCTTATACTCATTTTCAATGCAGTCATTCTGCATAGCCAAGAGAAAATGAGAGACTGTCATATAATAAGATCTCCTTTGATTGCCACCAGCAGTGGTGGGTAGTTTGGCTTGTAAAGTCCTTGTATGGTGGGTGTAATATAGATACCCATGTGTAATCTTTATCAGCCCTCCTAAAATGATAGGTGGCTCCCAGTCTTTCACACATGTCCTGTTGAAGACATATGCCCAACATTTCTGATGTTTCAGTGATCACTTTGAACCCTGCCATGGAATCGCTCTGCCAAAGAAGGACCCGCAATTCCAATATTGACATCTCTGGATGTCCCAGTGTCCTCAGGAGGAAATTTGCGTAAACAGGTGGATTTTGTGCACTGTACTCCTGGAGTGTATCTCCTCTGCTGACACTGAGGTTCTGATTTTTTTGTGCTACTTTTGAGGGGGTAAAGAGCAGTGGGGCTAAGGAGCATGTCTATCTTGTACAGTCTGAAGCCTGGTATACAATCATCATTTATGATGACTAGATTTGCATAGCAATTCCAGATAAATCTTTGTAATGTAGGTCTGATCCCAGATTCATGTAGGATGCAACTCAAGAAAGGCCCAGTCAACACAATCAAATGTCTTTTTGTCATCCAAGGTATGTATGTTTTATCTTACCTTCATTATAAAAATATGTATCACATGATTGACATGGCCGATGCCCGGTGGAGCCCCGTGGTTCGGCTATAGCGGTGTCTGGCCCGGGTTTCTCCCTTGGCCGTCGCCTACCCGCCAGACATTGGGGCATGGCATTCCTTGTCCCACTGCTGCTGTTTTTTCCTCTACTGCCTCCCTCAGGACGAAGCGCCGCGGATTGCTAACAATTGAACCAGCCTTGGCGCAGCTCTGGCTTATCGGAAAACTCCGGATGGCGGCTGATTGATCATGGGCGAGATTCCACTCTTCTGGACTGTCCCCTTGCCCTCTGGGTCAGGAGTAGCAGTCTGCCCCGAGGCTTGATCACCTGCAGCAATGAGCTGTATCGAGGGTGAGTTCCACGGCGCTGTTGGTCTGGTGGACCCGAATTTCCACCTGCAATCTCCGATCTAGGGGCGGCTCGCTATCCCAGTCCCCGCTGCTGCCTCCTCCATACTGGCCGTCTGCCTGGGTGTGTTTCGCCTCAGTTCCGACTTCTGGGACCCGTGAGTCCTTTCCAGGTATGGGGGTGCAGGATCTACGAACTGCGGGTTGTCAACATCGATGCCCCCGTGGTCCTGAGCCTCTGAACACCTTTTACAGCCTTCCATCCACCTTTGGTTTTGTGGCTGCATCCTCCCCCCCGACTCTTCTCACTTAAATCCTGTTCTCTGGTTCTTCGTTCTGGATTTTTGACTTTTGTGCATCCCGCCATTTTGTTGTTGGTCTCCGTCGATACCCACGACCCAGACCCGCCATCTTGTTTGACCTCTGTCCATTCCCCCTTCCCTCCGGTCTCCCCCTGACAATCATCGAATGTTTTTCTCCTTCTTTCTGGTCTGCCTTAACTCCATCCCCCCCGGTTCCCTCCTCTCCCCTCACCTTCTGTCAGAACACTGTTCTTGTCCCCCTCTACCTTCTCTCCCCCCTATGATTTTTCCACTTACTTAGTATTGACTGTGCAACAAATGTTTAAATTATTGTACCTTGTAACTCGCTATTTTTGTTCTTGGTGTGAAGCGCTCTGATACCTCTGGGTCTAGCCAGCGCTATATAAAACTCAAAAAAATAAAAATTATGGTCTTGCCGCACAATGTCTACATTCTAGCTAGCTTTTACGAAGCCCATTGATGTGGCCCACCAAGAAGAGCTTCAGGGTCCCCAGTGTAATGGGCAAGGACGTATAAAGTTAGAGAGGAATAAGTTGGGAAACATATTTGGTCTCTAGGATACATAATGATTCTTTGTTACTCAACTATCAGGGAAATACTGGCTTCTCTCGTAGTCAGTATAACCACCCCAATCTCTCTAAAGAAGTTATAGAGCTTTACCACATGCCATGTCAGTGATGTGGAAAACCTCTTAGAAAAATACATTGTCCGTTAATATGGTCAAGGTCCCTTATTTACCAGTAGTTCCTTGATAAATCTGTCTCCTTTCTCTCTGTGAAGGCCGGTTCCAGATGTTCTCTTACCTCTAACCCCAGAAAAGGTCAATCCAGATTTTCCAAAACAGATGTAATGATGAGGCGGACATTGTATCCAACATCCAGCAGTGGTCTACCTGCTGCGAGCTCTGTATGGCAGCAGCGCTCCTGGTTCTGGCTTTCCCACGGCTGCTCTGGTGCCGGGCATATGCTGCCTCAGCCGGGGCGCGCCCGTCTCTCTGGCAGTGGACTTACCGCAGGTGTCGGTGAGAGGGTCTCGCTGTAGGCAGTCATGCTGTGGGCAGACTACGCTTTGATAACCTGGTCCTGCGCACACTGTCGGTGGAGCCAGGCTCCGGCAAGGGAGAGGAGGCGTCCCAGCCGTGCCAGGTCCGCGGAGCCTGATTCTCACGGGTGTGGCCGTTACCTCTGGAGGGGCCGCAGGTGGTGGTGCTCTCGCGCCCTCTCTGGTGCTGCTGGGGCTGGAGGCTGCCCTGTACCTGAGCGAATTCTGCTTGCCGCCCGGTGCCGAGCCCGCCGCTCACTGCTACTGCGGACACCAGTTTGGGAGCTATGCTGGGCAGCTGGGGTACGGCGCTGCCATGTACCTGGGAGAGGTGCTGGGCCCCCAAGGGGATCGCTGGGCGATTCAGCTCAAGGGCGCCGGACTCACCCCTTACTCCAGGCAAGCTCCACCCCTTACTCCACTTGAGCATACCCACAACAAGGACCGGGTCATGTGTCACCTCTGAGTCCGCTGTTGTCCGAGATATATTCTATGATGGCAATCCAAAGCATGAGAAATGGACAGTTGTCCTGCACATAGCTTCAACGTTTATAAGGTTTGGCTACTTTGAAATTTTTAAACCGACAGATGAACTGACAGGACGTACGGGACCCAGTGTTAATCAAAATGATATTCGAGTGAAAATGCTTGACTATGTGATTGGCACCTTCTATCCAGAAATACAGGAATCCTACCCCAGCGACACAGTTAAAAGGAATGCTGGCTTTTTTCAGGAGATCACTCGAAGAACCGCTAGGCTGGTTGCAGAATGGCAGTGTGTTGGATTTTGCCACTGGGTGCTCAATACAGATAATATGAGCATAGTACGACTTACTATTGATTATGGCCCCTTTGGCTTTATTGACAGATATAACCCTGATCATATTTGCAATGACTCTGATAATATGGGACGCTATGCTTACAATAAACAGCTGGAAATTTGCAAGTGAAATTGTAATTGTAATTGTAAGATAGTTTTTATAGAGCGCATACTATCGCTCCAAGGAGCATCTTGGCGCTGTAGTCCGTAGCCTAGAATGGTGGGCCGGAAAACACTACTCACATCAATTTCATAGTACCTGAGGGATATTTAGAGCCTAGACTAGCTGTTTGCTAACCGTGTCTGGTAAATTAAAAATCCAGGTTTTCAGAGATTTCCTGAATTCGATTTCAGAGGGGATTTGCCGTAGGCTTTGTGGGAGTTTATTCCAGGCTTTAGTACCAAGGACGGCCAGGGATCTTCCTCCTTTGGTGGCTAGTCTAAATCTGGGGACTGTTAGAAGACACATGTCTGATGACCTCAGGTTCCGACCTGGTATGTATGGCTTGAACCGTGGGACCAGATATTTAGGCCCTTTTTTGTGGTACGCTCTAAAAGTAATTACCAGTATCTTAAAGAGCACTCGCTTATGTATGGGGAGCCAGTGTAACTGTTTTAAGGCAGCAGAAGCAGAAGATCTCCTAGGAAGATTAAGCACCAGGCGTGCAGCAGCATTTTGGACAACCTGCAGCCTATGCAGGGTAGATCTATTCACTCCTGCATATATGCTGTTGCAGTAGTCCAAGCGTGATGAAATTAGTGCCACTGCAACTGTCTTCTTTGCTTCTAATGGGATAAAGTTAAAAAACTTTCGAAGACCACGTATGATGTTGAAACAGGATCCTGCCACTGCAGCCACTTGCTGTTTAAAACAGAGTTTTTCATCAAATCTGACTCCCAGGTTGCGTGCGGATATTACTGTTTTTGGCGGAATTTCCTCATTTGGGGGCCACCACAGCTGGGGGGAAAACAGATTTTGGGGACCCACAGGGAGAATTTCAGTCTTGCCCGTGTTGCATTTCAGATGGTTAGTCTTCATCCAGTTAAAGGTTGCAGAGAGGCACTTTCCAAGATTCTCCTCCGCTCTTGTAGACTTGCTGTCTAAAACTAAGATGAGCTGAGTATCATCTGCGTATGATACTGTATTGATGTTAAATGATGTTATTAGCTCAACTAAAGGTGTCCTATATAGGTTAAACAGCACCGGGCTTAGCCTTGATCCTTGGGGTACACCTGTTGGATTTGTTTTTTTTGCTGATAGATACTGTCCGAGGACAGTAATCTGTTTCCTGTCCGCAAATCTGGGTAAGCTTACCGTGGCTTTGGTTCCTGAACTGCCCCTGGAGATGAGTGAAACTGTCCTCAAAGAGGAGTTTGATGCAACTTATGAGAGTCATTACTTGCAAAAGATGAGGAAGAAACTAAGCCTTGTTAATTTGGAATTAGAAGACGAAAAAAATTGGTATCCGACTTCTTACAAACCATGGAACGCACAGGTGCAGATTTTACAAACTCTTTCAGTTTGTTGAGCTCGTTCTCTGGAGCATCAAATCCTGCGGAGCTAGATAAAGTCTTGCAAAAGATAGTTGAGCAATGTGCATCTATTGAAGAATTAAAAGTGGTTTTCAAACTAAAGATGGATCCGAGGCAACTTTCCATTTTGCTCATGCTGGCTAAGTCAAATCCTCAGCTGTTTGCTTTAATTGGAACAAAAGCCAATATTAATAAGGAATTGGAACGTATGGAACGGTACTCTGGGTTGCAGCAGATGATATCAGATGATCTCTGTAATGGAAACAAAGCACATTGGAAAGAATGGCTGCAGAAATACAGTTCGCGGTTAAAGAGAGAACTAAACAGTGTAGATGATGTTGAGTCACTGAATTCAGTGTGTGTGAAGATTATGGATTCAAACAATCCAAAATATATTCTTCGAAATTACATTGCCCAGAATGCTATTGATGCAGCAGAGAGCGGGGACTTCACAGAGGTGCAACGTGTTTGCTCTTCTAGAAAACCCGTTCCAAGGTGAAGAGTGTTTACAGGGGGTGAAGGAGCGCTGGTCACCTGAAGAGGAAGTTGAAGATGCTGCTGCTGGAGCATGTAGTTCTGCTGAAAGGAAGCCTATCTATTGCAGTAAACCTCCACTTTGGGCTTCAGAACTCTGTGTCACATGATCTTCATAATTGCCTTGTTGGTTTTTACCACTCACAGAGGGGAAGTCAATTACTCTGTAGTGGAGAGTCCAACAGGCCAATATTAAGATACTATTAAGTTACGGAAACATTCTGTTTGGGTATATCACAATATAGCTGTGACTTTTCTGAACCCTTGCAGGTTTTAGGTAGAGGCTTTCTTTTCATTTTAAGGACTTCTTTCACGCAGCACTGAGGTTTTACTAGGCTTAATGTAGACAGGATTGTCAATGGCATACTGAATCTAACCTATGCACGAGAAAAAGAGATCTGCTTAAAAGGGAAATGGCTGCAAAACAAGTTGCTTCATATTCGTCTGTTAAAAAAAAAGGATGTTGGCAGGGAATTTAGGATTTTAAAATGAGTTCATACCCAAAGGCAGTCTGTTTTTACATGAAGACGAAAATAGAAAGTCAGATATCTGATATGTTTTTGTCCGATGACCAACTGATAGTATGTTTTAGAGATGCCAACTTGCAACTCTTTACTATTAGATACGTAAAAAGGAGTTAAGATATACATTATTTAGGTTTACTGTTTTTTTGGAACCGCTTCTACATAGACACTTTCATCTGTGTCATCATAACAAGATTTCTTTGTAATTGCAAGCTCAACTCAAGAGGTTGTTGGGATCATGCTTGGCATATCTTAAATGACAAACAAAATGCTGTGCACTTTGATAGTATGCAGAATTCTTGATCAGCCATTTGTATTTATATGTAAACAGGTCTATAAAAGTGTGTAAATTAATGATTCATGTTTCTGTAAGATATTCACAATCGTTAGGTTGAATAAAAGCTATTTGTTCAACGTTCAGCTTCTGTTTATTCAAGATTCAGCTTTAGATGTAAAAATGCCAAACGCTCAAGCGGTTTGTAACCGAGGCGTCTAATCATGATTATCCTGTGCTTCAGCGCATCAACATTCTATAAAGTGGGGGTGTCCACGAGGACGCTCACTGCTGTGACACAAGGTGGCTCACCTCTGCAAAATGTAACAACACCTTCCACTTTCACAGCCCAATAAAACCAGAAAAGAAGCTGGACAATTAATAAAGTTGGGTGAAATTTACCCAAAGGAAAAATAATTAGCATGTTGAGACTTGTTATACCTATCAGCACTATCGTCATGCATTCTCTGTGCTCTCTCTATCCCTGCATCTAAATCAATGACACCATGTTTATGCACCCTGTTGAATATGCGCTTGAACAAGTTTACATGCAGGATCCTTGCCATGCAGTAACTTTAAAGGACTGATAATTGTGGTAGAGTGTGGTGGAATGAAGTTTTTACAAAACCTGTCCCTCAATGCTTCCTTGACAATAATCCCAGAAGTGGTAACAAACTGGATGGTTTCCCTCACAGTCCTGTATACCAATCCTCATATCCTTGCTTTGGGGGCTGTACAAAGCCACAGTGAGTTGTTTGATTCTAGACCTGGTCATGTAATTCTTCATGTCTTGGGACCCAAAAAGCACCTCAGTATTATATACAAATTGCAAAGGACACCCTTCAAAGTTCACAATGCTACACATAGTGGGTTCCTTAACAAACACATGGTGACAATAAAATGATAATCTACCAGTTCAATAATGTACAAAGTGATGAGACAATCCCTGCACTTGACCCATAAAGTCAATGCCAATCTTTTCACATGCTTTCTGGAAAACCCCACTGACATGAGTTGAGTGTTGTGTGACAGGTGCTTGCCTGCACAGTGACATGCTTGGCAGGGACCGACTAAAACCATTATCCATAGATGGGCACCAGAAAAATCCTTATTACCTCTTTATTTCTGTACGTCATGCCGTCGTGTTCCTCATGGGCAAGGCTTATTAACCTAGAATGTAAAATACTCATCCCACAATAAACTTTCTTACAGACATAGACACCCAGTTCTTAGTTTTACACTAGCACATTAACTGCTACAGAACAAAAGCTTATGTTTCTCCATTATTTTTGATGCTTCACAAATATTAGGTTATGAACTATTGTATGACTTAGCAGGAGTGGATTCCACTGGAAATGATATAGGGCCATCATTCGTGTCTCAATATCGAGATCCTGCATAGAATCATCCAACATATAAGGGGCAGTATTTTCATTTAAATGCCGATCCTTAGATTCATGAATAATATACAGTATATCTGGTAAGGTTAAATCTAAGCCATTTTGCACACTAAAAGATTAGGACAGTTTGTCTTCTGATCCATAAAGGCACCAAAGATGTTTAGTTTAGGTAGTACTGCTAAGTGTAATGTAAAACTGTTGACACTGTGCATTTCAGCACATGAAGATTAAAATCACAGAGAATTAAATTAGTAAACCAGACAAGCATATCATGTGTGTAATTTCATAGTGTACCCTGCCTAAGACCTCTCAATGCATGGGTTGTTTTAAAACCTCAGAGTAGAGCATAGCAACATGTCTGTCAAAATGGATGTCAGGACTCACCAGGTGTTCGGGAGTAACAGTTAAATTCAGGTTTGGAATGCACAATTTTTCCATTGTTAGCCATGGGGCAATAACAAGGGAACGGTCTCAGAGTATACATTTTCAGTATGAAAAGTTTCTAAAAAAAAGGGCACCACAAAGATAACAGAACAAGCAGCAAGAGGTAAAACCCTAAAATAGTTTCAATGTATCAGATAAAAGCAGCATAGGTTGTTGAACAATGTCATTAGTACCTTTGCAAATGGCATGCAAAAAGGTTGTTCAAAGGCAGGACAATCTCAGAAGGGTCTCTTGAAGCAGGTGCGAAACAATTCTGGCAGGATTAAAAAGCGTTGCCTAGTTGGAGCTTCCACTTAGTATGGCTAGGCAGAAGGGGCTCCTACTTGGGCAGTTGTTCATTAGTCAGTTGCACATCCTGACACAAGTCATTGATCAGAGAATAAATCATCCTAGAGATGCTGGTCAGAGCAGACATACAAAATGCTAATACCATGCAGGTTCTGGAAAGGATACCTCCCATTGTATCTTCAGGAAGCTTGCAGACTCCTACCAAAGAAGTCAAAACCCTAATGTTGTTGACAAGTGTTGAGGAAGACTTGACCCCTCTTTCAATCACCAGATGTAAATGTGACCACAAATTATTGCAACATTTTAACTAAGCATTAAAATGTTGTATTCTGCAAATTCAAGGAATGATGTCCAAATCTTATAGTCACAGCGTGTGAAAATGCACTTTGCTGTCCACTGTCAATGGGGCATGAATCTCAAAAGGCGAAAGTACATTTTGAATTAAGGTATGGGGGGTTCCCTTATTGTACATGTACAAGGAAAAACAACTGTTTTAAAAAATAACACGATTTTGTATAGCAGAAGATGGACAGACAATTTGCCCTTAAACAGGTTTGAACTTGGAGCCAGCAGATGTCAGCAGTGACGGCATAACTCATTGAATATTAAACAAGCAACTGTGCATAGTTTGACTGTGGTGTCACAAACATGTATTCATAGGATTAATTGTCGGAGGTCATAGAATCCTTGGGTTACTACCACAGTCTTTGAAATGGGGAAGTTGAGTTTACTTTGTTTTGTGAAATACTAACAAAAACCATCCTTTCGACGTGGTCTCTTTCTTTCTCCTTAAACACTCTTTTCTCTTTTTGCCCTTAATAACTCCCATGCCTTTTCATTTGATACCACATACACCCTTTTCAAAGAAGCAATCGTTAAATGGCAAATGTATTTATTTGTAATTGGAGCGGTTTAAATTCTGCAACAATAGTATTCCCTTCATCTGTCATTTCCACCTGTTATAGGAACATGCATTTGTGAAAACCTAAGTCGTTTGCATGTTACAATAAATTAATTACTTATTTGCCCACAAGGGCCATCCACTTACTGTCAAGTTTAGAGTTGTCACAGTAAAAATCAAAAGGGATTCGAAAAGAATGCTTGAATTAATCTAAGCAACTTTAATCTGAGCAGTATTTAATTCATTCATTATTTTTCCGTCTTGTGCTATTACATACCAGAACCAACCATGTGCAAATTAACTTTGACCACACTTCAACCGAAGAGGTCACTCTCTTTTGAAGGGAAACACTTGGCAGCTCCTGCCACAGTGGGATATTGGTCTGTGGCCAAGATTAATTCAAGAATTCACCCTTCACTATTTTTAATAATTCGCCTAGGCACATCATCAGCAGTTATCACTGTCATCTTTTATCTTGTTACATGTGAAAATCGTGTTCATTTTACATTGCAGGATTCTGTCAACAATATCTGCATGGCACATTTCTATCAATCTTTTAAAAAGATCCAACCATCCTCATTTCGGAGCTCTGTTGGGTTGACAGATTGCAAATGCGTTTTATGGGAGCAAATTGGGGGCCTCGAACATGTGAAACTACAGTTACAGCAGGTAATATAATTGTTTATATTAAATGCTCTATTGTCCTGTGTCATGTTGATCTATTGCCCTTTGTCCTGCCTTAGCTAATTTAAATGGAAAATGTAGAACTGGGTCAGCAATCGTATAGAAGACATGCATGTATGTAAATGACGTGTTCTTGGGGGAGGTGCCCAAGCAGATCTGGTAGAATGCTGCGATCTATTTAAGACATGTCCCTGTGGCAGAACATTGCTTGTGATCAACAGTTTAACTGATATAACAGTACAATATTGGATAACAATAACTCTTAGTCGAACACCCATTGCAAGTTCAGTGATTTTCTTTCCTACGTAATTTGGGCAGTGGCTTTTAATTTTGGTCTCTCGTCCGAAAGACCGGTGTGGCATTCGTTTTGCCTCTCAAGTCACCATTATTAGTCACTTGAGGTTTAGTGAAACAGGTATGCACTGCGAGCAACGGGGCAGCAGCTGCTTTTATCAATTGCATCAGAGGGTGTAGGTATGAGAGCAGAAATAAGTGCCTTAATTTAAGTTAGGTTATATATGTGTACCCAGGGTAAATAAGATTGGTTCCTCAACGCACCTTTACGGATGATGCAGTGTTCATGGGAAAGACAGAGAATTGCTTAAAAGCACTTAAAGAATGTTATTTTATGTTATAGGTAATGCCAGAGTTTCTTGGGTCCCTGGTAACCTTGCCTATACATACCAAAATGTTTTCAGTTGGTCTCTGAGGCAGATGAGTGGCGATACGGGACAAATAGAGAGAGTTAAGGAGGTTTGCATCTTGGCGATAGACACTGAAAAAACATGGTCACAAAAAGTGACAGTTATTGTTCTTGGGACAGTTAGGAGAAACCAATCGTTGAATCTTCAAACAGGAAACTGTGCACCATCTACATTTGACAGCAATAAAATCTGGAAAATAACTACAGCCGTAAAAGCAAATTTTTGGGCGAATCAGAAGCCTATGTTGGTTCTTCAAGAAGGGATAATATGGAAGGGAGAAAGTGGAAGGGACTAGGCACCTTACAAATCAAACGAATATCTACATTTTGGAATATTATGAATTGTTTTTAACTGAAACTACAGGTACTCCATGTTTTAGACAAGATGACTAAAAGAAACATTGGCAGGGAAATTAAGGTTGATATTCCATAGAATAGAACAGGGCAAAGGCCCAGTCCAGTGGGAGAGTGTAGGGATTCCAGATTGAATGACAATTGTCATTGAGTTCTTGGAAAGATTCAAATTCAAGCAATTTTGCGACATCAATTAAGATGTAATCTATGGGTTAGATCTGGAGTAGCATAATTTCGGCCCCCTGATATATCTCCGTAAAACAATTATTTTCCAGAGATTTTCGTTTTTGATTTGTGTTTTCCGATCATTAGAGAAGTAGTTTAGCTTGGATAGACATTGTTAATTCGGGCCAAATTTTCCTGGACAACATTTAAAAAAATAGAAATGGCGGATATGTTGCATTGATGATGTATACTTCTGAAAACCATGAGACTTATATACTTCATTTTGGTGTCAAAACATAGGTGTTGGGGGTCAGGTAGTCTTATAGAAACAAAAAATAACTCCTCATATAACCTTTCTGCCATTTTCCAAAATGACTGCTATATTAGAGGAAGAAGAGACGTATATAGAAATAAAACAAATAATGATGCTTATTAATCCCTTTATGTAGACCGCAAACAATGTTTATGATCTGAACATGAAAAGTGTTTATAACACCTGTGGGCCTCTGAGTAAAAAACACATTTTCATAGTTCACTTTATTTGTTTCAGCAATCGCTCGTGTTACATTTGCAGAATCTTGAACATTTGAGGAGAGAATATTGACAGGGACATCTTTTTGTAGCACAGGTTTTGCGAATACATGTACGTGTAAGTTCTGTTGGTAGAGGCTATGGAAATTTTGTAGGTTTTATCACCCCATCAATATCTTCCCAACCAAATTCGCACAGATCTTTCTCTACATATGCATAAGCCAAAACATTTAAATCCTCTTCTAATCAAGTAGAATGCTCTTTTAATGTGTCCACGCACAGAATATGACATCAGTGGAAGGTCACTTAGCGGGACTGATCAATTGAACTCAGTGTACCGAAGATTGTCAAATGTGTTACAGTCAGAAGTTGCATTTCCACACCAACACAAGGTATTTTTCTACATCTTTAAAATCACATTCATCTTCTGTCTCAGCAAATCCTTTTAGAAATTTCACAGGTTCAGCAGTTAAAGCTCCAAGCTTTGTTCCAATTTTGCTCATAGTGTCATCACCCGTAAGAATATGTGCCTTGATACGAACACTGGGCAAGTGTCTTTTCCCGCCTGTTCCATAATGTATCTCTAACTCTGACAGTCCTTGACTTATGAACATTGTTACAAATCTAAGTAGCAGAATAACATCTGTGTCATTTGACAGTACAATTTACTTAATTGGAGCCATTTCAAACAGCCCACTCAGCATGTGGCACCACACGAAGGTCAGCTTCCTCCAATTTGCTGTCACGTTCTTGAACAATATGGCCCTTACCTTTTGAATATATCTCTGGAGGCACCAACTGCTCATTGACAATCATTCCACTTGCTGTGATTGGAAATTCAGTGTTCACTGAAGCATCAGCAATATTTTGGCAAGTTAACTTCTCCGAGTTCATCTTGTTTGATGTTGATGACCAGAATTTATGAAGTTGCACAGGTACAGGTGCCGAATTTTTGATGCTAGCAAGGTCAATTGTTCTGCTTGTAGACATTTGTCTGATTTTCTCACATTCTTTAGTTCAAGATAACTGTTGAAGACAATGTGCAGTTCTTGCAAGGTGCATACTGACTTTGATAACTGAAGAACAGTCTGAACGACCTCTCCAAAATTTGATTGGATGACATCTTGACCATTCGCAATTGTGACATCTAGTCCACAACAACAGCTGTTTTCATTGAGGACACCTTTTCAAATTGAAATTCTTGAGGTGAAAGTTTTTTTTCGAGTTCTGGTACGAGTTTATGCTTCACTGGTTTGGTTGCTGCATCTTCATCAAATAATGCGTTTGTTCGAAGATCATGTGCCTGAATGTCCTTGATAAATTCACCCCTTTCTTTTGCTACATCCATCTCTCTGTGCTTGCGCAAGTTGTTTTTTGTAACCTGTTTTGTAGTGGCTGGTAGGACAAAACTCTTACTATGGCATTTAAAGTGTGAACGTTTAGCTTTAGTGATTATGTCAAGCAGCTTTTCCACTTTCAGTACAAATCTCTCCTGCTTCAGTTCTGCGTATAGTTTCAATCCGTGTTCCAGGACATCTAGTAAACCGGTCTTTATCCACATATTGTTTGGTCGCAAACCTGTGTAGTCGCACAGGGTAAGTAATTTTAAAGGGGTTTCCTTGCTGCATGAAATGAAGAAGGCTGGTAACATGTTTCTTAAAACTTTACCCTCTCTTTCCCACAAGTTTGTGGTGAGGAACAGTTTCACAATGGTCCATTTATTTTGAATTCCTCAATTCTCTCAAAACATTACGAATGGAAACAACTTCATGATAAACTAGCTGCCTTTGAGCAGCATATTCACTTTTATGTGTCTGACCAACAGTTCCCTTGTAGCTTTTCTGTGATCTCTGGGTCATCTGTTCCAGTTTCATATCTGAAGCCACAGCATTGACCCTTCCCTCTCTCTCTTTCACCACAAATGTCTTTGGATGAATTTTCTGTAGAGGTAGGGTTTTTCCACCTCTAGCTTCTTCACTCATTCCAAATACCAGGACCGATATCTCAGGTACTTTATTCAATCGAATTAGCGAAACACAGTACTCTTCCCGCTCAGCATGTACCAAGTTTTTTTTACCAGAGCTATCATGTGTAAAACGTTTCCCCAGTACTTGCAAAGTTTAGATTTTTCTTCACATTCTTTCACAAACTTTAATTTTGAACTTATTTATTTCTGATTTTGATTGTGTCGCTTTGCATTGTCTTTTGAACAAAGTGCACCCTGTGCCTTGTTCACTTCTGAGATAAGACATGCAAAACCAAATTTGTTATTCCTGATCCAGAATGCTTTCCAACGCAGTGTTTCTGTAGCCTCAGATATGATGAGCATACCTTGTAATGAAACAACGAACAAAAGGAGTTCCGCCCAATACTGACTGGACAGTGTTGCTTCCAAAGATTTCAACCTCAATAAGTGCATCATCTATGCCACATCCCCTGAGATAACTTCCTGCACACTGCAACACAACTTTTGTCATGTGGAAAATGCCCATCATTGGATCAAGATCATCAAATTCTACTGGATTGCTCGTAAAAATGTCCGCTACAATACAGAAAACACCATCGCAAAAAATTGGCAGGATTAGCTTGTCTTCAAGTTGAGCAAGAACATGTTTGAAATTTTTTAGAGCTGTGTACACTGCTGAGTAGTTTGTGACTGGAAATGATATTACTGGTAAAAACCCGACCTCCTTCAGTGGGAAGGTATTCTGGGATATCAGAGTATAAATTCCAGCCCACCAAGTAACTGGCTTTTCTTCATCCTTCAGTCTGCAACAAATAAACAATATGATAAATTCAGTTAAATCTGCTTTGTTGACTGCAGCATCAGGTAGAAGAACATATATGTCCTCCGCCATTTTGAATCTTTCTGGTAGACTAGGATGTGTTAATGGCTTGTAGGGATTTTGCATATGTTGACACAGCTTGTTTTCCAGTAGCTACTTCATTGGTGCTGTCTTGAAAAAGCACCATGTCAGTATCATGTGTGCTGTATGTTTCAGACAAAGAAGAGCTGTCTTCAACATCAAATTTATCAAGAGCAGCAATTGTAAATCCTTTGCTGGTAAAGTGACATAGAAGTAGTGTGCTCTTGGATTCACAAGATTTTGCAGCATGAGCTGCTAGCAAGTTCCTGCTCCGTACTATGTCATCATAACTTGAAGTGATTAGCTCTCTACTTTTGCAATTGTCTTAGATTGAGTGGACACTCATCATGTGCAGCGGAGTTTTGTTTTTTGCAGTGATGTTATTCATAAAACATGATTTGGAAAAGACAGTATGTTTGCACAGAATAAGCCTGTGGGTTGATCGGATTGTCTTCCACTTCTTCGATTATATCTTCAAAGTCATCATCAATGCTGTTGGCTTCTAACCCAAACTCAAGAACTTTAGGCAGGCATTCTTGTTGACTCCCATGATTTGCAGAGCTCTGGGGCATCACAACTGTTGTCATCATGTCCAAAATCTAAATCTTTTAAGACGTTTCTTAAACTGGTACTTGCTGATTTTACTGCATTCTGTGATCTTATTTTGGCAGCATGAACTTCAGGAGTCAAATCAGCTAAGAACACTATCATTGACTCTTTCTTTTTTTTAGATTGACAAAAACAAATTCTGTCATAGTGCATTCTCACCAGAAAAATCTTAATGTATTATTATGGATCAAAACAGTTTCACCAATGTTGACCATTATTTCTCCGATCTCACGGAATATGAATCCGCAGCCCACACTCAAGAGTGGCTTTAAAACTTCATTTGCTTTTCCAAAGAGTGCAAACTTAACTGAAGGCTGGCGGTTACATTGCTGCTGGGAGCTTATTGTACATTCATGTATTCAAATGTATGAACGCATGCAATTCGGTTGGGCATACGAATCTGCTGCAACTACATTCGCCTTGCCACGTTTAGATGAGCTACACAGCTGAAAACTTCATCTTGGAAGAAACTAGCTGCTGATAATAACATGTTTGCCCTTTGTGACTTTGTTCTTTCACCAATCCATTTGGCCATTGTTCTGGCTAAACCACAGATAACACTTTGAAGATCCTCTGCTTTCTGGTCAATTGCTGGAGGTGGATGAAGGATAGCCATTGATCGTCTGAGTGGATGGGCATATTGTTTAGTTGTCGTCGCTTTCTCAGAAGACTCTTATTCTTGTTGTGATTCACTGGTTTCTGCTATTTTTGACATTTTTTTCCATTGTATACGACTTGTAGCTCTTGTTACAATGATAAAATATTTGATTCTTCACCCATCAGTTTCAGTCTTTTGGGAACTTTGTCTTGCTGTATTTCTGCAGCATCTCAAACTCTCTTCTTTCCAGCCACAGTTGATGGTGACTTAGCTTTCAGATTATTATAATTTTTTTTTTAAATAAATCACCAATAATGTGACATTTACCACTACTGTGACACATAATCTTACAAAAAACTCTTCAACCCTGCACCTCTGCATTTCGCTTACGCGCATCCCCAACTAGCAGTGTGCCTGTCGCCCCCCTGCACCCCAATACTAATCTACAACTATGCTGAGGTAGAAAACAGAGGGAGGGCCCACACTCGCCCGCCATCCTACCCCGCTCCCAACTTTATCGCAACCACCCCGATATCTAATCAATACATTGCCTCATGTATGTGTGCATAATAAATCAAAGAAGTACTATGTCTAACCCACCCCTCCCCTGATCTCAGCACATTAATGTGTAAGCCCAATGTCACAATTTCACATTATTCTTTTTCTCCTATCTCGCCCCGATACTGGCCCTCCTTCTCTGAGGCAATCACACTATCCAACCAGTCCGCCACCACCTCAGGATTTTAAAAAAACCATGCCTTTCCCTTCAGTTCTACGCGAAGCCGGGCCGGAAACATCATTGCATATTTTAGTCCTTTTTCTCTCAGTTTTTTCTTAACTGAAAGGAAGCTCTGACGCTGTCTCTGGACCGACTGGGTAAAGTCCGGGAAAAAGGAGAGGGTCACGTTTTCATACTGAAATGGGGGTCCATTCCGTGCAGCTTGTAAGATCACATCCCTGTCCCGAAAATTCAGGTCTCTTGCGATAATAGGACGGGGGGGCGCTCCCGGTCTCGGCCGTCCTCCTGGGACTCTATGTGCACGCTCAACTGTGAATAGATTACTAAGTCCCTTGGGTTTAAGATAGTTAAGAACAAGAGTTTCGATAAGCAGATCTGGGGTTTGGCCCTCTGTTTTCTCGGGTAGACCAAGAACGCGGATGTTGTTACGCCTGACCCTTCCTTCATAGTCGTCAAGCTTACAATCCATGAGAGTTCTCGCTGCCTTGAGGCCCTGCACCTTCCGCTGCAGCTGACTCACATCGTCAATTAGGCCATTTGTCTTAAGTTCGAGTGATTTGACCTCATTAGTTTTCGCAAGGTTTGTCCGGAGCAATCCCATCTCGATGGTGACAGTGTCCAGCTTGGCGTCAAGGGCTTCCATCTTCTGGCCCAGTGATGCCTGCACCCCATTGAAGGCCGGCATAAGATCCGTTAGTGTTGGCTTGGTGGGAGCTGTTAGCACTTCTTCTCCCACCGATGGCATCTTCTTTACTTCCCCCGGGGACCCCTTAGGGATGGTGTAGCGATCTAGCTTATTGAGCTGTACAGTCCTAGAACCCCTGGAGAAGCACGATCCCGTCTTATCTGATTCTAGCCGTGCCGCCATTCCGTCGCATCCGATTAGATTGATTCCATCCAGTGTAGGGACTCCAATCACTGTATACCCTCCGACTTTCCAAGCTAGCAACTGAGTACACCACCCCAGAGCTGCTGTTAGGTAATTTCCACTCTTCCGGTCTGGACAATCACGACATAGCCAATAGTTCCCGGGTAAGAACAGGAATGTAAGGGGTACACTCCCCCGACTAAATAGTCAAGTAAGGTACTGCTTAGAGGGACTTCAATAGATGTTAATCACGCAGTCAGTCGGCGCTTCCGTCTATCGTTACACACCTCGTGCCCAGCTCACCTTTTACAACTCTGCGTCCTTGTAATGCAGCCCCAAGTCAGCAGTTACGCAAGTGCTGCTCCGGCCAGCCAGACCGCCTCCCATGACTCTCATTTATGTGTTAGTCGCGGCTTCCACGCACCTTTCAAGTGTGGCAGAGTTTCTGATCATCAGTGGAGTATATGTGTATTATCCAGAGTGCAGGCGCCGGTGGCACTCGGCACACAGAACAGTCATCACCAGCCAGTGTGTACGAAAATAGCATCTATCGGGTCATCAACACTCCCCCCATCTCAGTGGCCCTCAGCGCTTCAATAAACGCTTTCTCCCGCAGGATCGTAGAACAATGTCTGCTGGCCTTAGCTTTCAGATTAGATTGGCATAAGACACATTTTTCTTTGTTGAAGAAGTCACCAGATTTTTCAGTTAGCAACACTGTCAGGAGGTAAAGATCCTCTACTACCACCTGCTTCGCTCATGTTTACGAAAAAACCTGAAACAAAAACAATATTAAAATAAATAACCAATATAATATCTAAAATACATGATTATAGAGCTGACATTTTGGAAAATGGCTGAAGGGTTTCTTTGAGGAGTTATTTTCTGTCTCTAGAAGACTACTTGACCTCAGAATTTATGTTTTGACGCCAAAATGAAGTATATAGGTCTCATGGTTCCTGCAATATTACATCATCACTGTGAGAAGCTGGCTTAGTATATGGTGCACACTTTTGTAAGTGGGCATCCTGCACTATTCCAGATGACCCTTATGGTAATTTTAGAGGTCTTAGAAAGCTGGTAGTTGTGGAGAGCAGTGTGAGAAGTTGGCCTGGGTATATGATGTTCACTATTCTAGTGAGAACCTTGCAACAGTCCAAACAACCCTTATGGTGATGGTTGTAAGTCAACCTTATAGACCAGCTATCCTAGTGGTAGCGTGGACAGAACAGTCTTAGGCTAAGACTCTTGAGGGCGTGTAAAGCCAGCTGTTTTACCATATGTAACCCCTTGAATATCAAATGAAAGGACACCACACAGGATATATATAAAATATATATGTATTTATTTACTAACACACTCCTCTGAACTCTTTATGAGCTCAGAGGCCAAAGCACATAACAAGTTACTTAGTCAGAATACGTTAAGTTACACAATTTATGGTTAGGCCCTAGGGGCGATGCAAACCATATATTAAGAAAGTGGTATAAGTACCACGTCACGAGAAAAGGTAAGGCCTAGGGCCTAGGGAATCGCTGGGGCTACACTATCTGAACCTTAGTTTAGAAGTAGGAGGCCCACAGGCGGCGCGTGCAGAGTCTTTACCCACACGCAAGAGTCAATGTAAAGTCAATGGGAACTTAGAAGTTAGATAAAGAAGGATTTAGGACACTTCCGGTTTAGTTAGAAGGAAACAACTAAAAACCTAGACACTTGGATAGTCAATACCCTTGGGAGCACCGAAGTACTCGCGTTACCTCACCCACAGGAAGCGGGTGCATAGGTGTGAAGATGTGTCGGGTTTCGCCGTTGAAGTCTATGAAGCCTGTGAAGAAAGATGCTGCAGGCGACCAGGCGGATGATGTCCGGGTGGATCCAAGGGTGGATCGAGGATGAAGAGGACCTGAAAGCTGAGGGGACAGAGTCTGGGTCACTAGCCAGTGACCGGGTGGAACCAGGAAGGAACCAGACGACGTCGAGCAGCAATCAGTTGCTGTCTTGAAGCTTGTCTCTTCAGCAACCCGGACCAGGAGGCGTCGAGGACGACCAGGTGCTGGAGGCGAGCTGTCCCACGAAGGTTCTCGCAGATGGAGGGGTCGACTGCCGGATTGGAGTCAACAAGCCTTGGCAAAGGCAACCCAAGCAGGATTCATTGAAGGCTTCTGGTGCAGACCAGCAAGGTCTGAGGTGCCTCACCTTTGCAGGGAGGCAAGGGCCAGTCTGGAGCAACCAGACCAGCGAGTTGGTTCAAAAGGATTGTCGTCACAGAGGCTACTAGCCAGCGGGCCAGCAACCGGACAACGCGTTGAGCAGAACACAAGCAGAAGGGCCCCACGCAGAACTCGTGGAGTGTGGAGGGCTGATCTTCAGTGCAGGTGAAGCTCGGATTCGGGGCTTCTCAATCCCCAGTGCACAGCTTCGAGGATACCTCAGGAGCTGCACAGTTAGCAAGTTGCAGGCTTTTCAAGATGTCCGGTCCCACGTGTCTCGTCGCCTCCATGGATCCCAGCTATGCTGCAGACGTGAAGAGAGGGTCAAAGAGGTCTGGAAGTCTGGGTTTTGTCAGGGTCTGTGCTCGGGTCCCGGCGGGAGCGTCGACAAAGCAAGCCGTTGATTTGCTGGATGGTGCCTGGTTGCCCAGGGTGGTCACTCCTTGGCCACAAGGGAGATTCTTCAGTCTTCAGCTTCAGCAGAACGTCGAAGGTCCAGAGTTTTGTGTCAAGTTTCGATTCCAGGATTAATCTAAAGTCCTAGGACTCAGCTCCTACCTTTATACAACTAAAAAGGGCTGGATTACTTTCTAGGTCCCTCCTATGGGTGGTACCAGGAAGGGGGCGTGGTTACACCCCCTTTCCTTTGTCCAGTTGCGCGCCAGAGCTGGGGCTGGAGTGCCCCAGCAACCGGTTTGAACTGGGGTATGCATGGAGCACCTAATGTGCCCCAGGCAGTGTCTCAATCTATTCAGCCCTCCCTGTCCCAATTCACAAAGTCCTGTCTGGGGTGGTGCTCGCACCTCTCCAGGCAGGAAACCTATTGTCCAAACCTCCGTGACTGGAAGGACTCCCAGCAGCAGGAGGTCAGACTTGTGTCTGTGGCAGCAGCGCCCATTTTGTGACGCTGGGGCTCTGGTTAACTTTAACCGGGATAGTCAGCAACAACATATCTTCTCCCTCTAGAAGGGTGGAATGCTACCCCCGTCGCCAGAATTGGCGAGGGGGTAGTATTCCAAAGCGTATGACACCCTACACGACATGTTTAGATAAAGCCAAACCAAAGTTAGCATTCAACCGCGAGGATTACAAGGCACTTAAGAGTATATGGTATGGCGATATCATAGAACAGCTATAAGGACATGGTTCCGAAAGCTGCAGACAGGCTCAGCTCATGCTAGAGCACCATCTCACATATAACCAAGCACTCTGCCTCCAGGATTGTTAAGGCCTGCCATAGGAGTGACTTATAGGTTACTGTGTGTCTATATATAAGGTTAGATATAGGAATACTATACCTAAGCAAGGGGTGATTACACGACCTTGCCCCAGCTGAGTGATCAAACAGTTAGGGCCCCTTTTCTAGCTGATGCGACTGCCACTCGCCATCTAGATGTGGCAGTACCCGCCGAAACGTGGGTAGCTCATTACTCACAGATTTTTGGGGACACCACGCTAACAACCGAGAGCTCCAGATCTGGGGAGGCAGCCTCCATAAGTGATAATAATATCTATCCCATTGACCTCCACTTCGATCTTGTGGAGGTGACCGCTGCGTTGACTTCTTCTAAGACTAGTAAAGCCCCCGGCCCTGATGGTGTGCCACTTGACATCTTTGTGAGTAACTTGGACCTATGGTCCCCAATCGTTACGCAGGTTATGTCCGCAGTCTCTCAGATTGGCCTTATTGATTCTTGGTCCTCTTCTGTCCTTTTGCCCATATTCAAAAAGGGAGACCGCGATAACCCAGCCTGCTACAGACCCATTTCCCTCCTGGACTCTCTGGGCAAGGTCGCCGGAAGACTAATCTTGGAACGTCTTCGGGACTGGGCCTCGGAGAATAAGATCATAACCGACTTACAGTTCGGTTTCCAGGAGGGATTGGGTACTGTCGAACAGGCCTTAAATCTGACCCTGCTTATGGGCAAATACGCCTGGGCCAAAGGCGGTAATCTCTATCTGGTCTATGTGGACTTGAGTTCTGCATTTGACTGCGTAATTCATTCCAAGTTGTGGGAGATTTTGAGCAACCTGGGCGTAGATCCTGCACTCCTGAAATTTCTCCGAGAGCTATACACGGATGCAAAAGCATGTGTGAGATATGGCATCAATGGAGAGCTCTCGGAATCATTTGGTATTGCAAAAGGCGTTAGACAGGGGTGCGTCCTTGCTCCATTCTTATTTAATATTTATACAAATGGGTTGGAGCAAGCGATGCTGGCAGATAACAAAGATCTCCCCTGCATAAACACCCGGCCGATCCCTGCATTATTATATGCAGATGATTCCGTCATTCTGGCAAGGACACCGAATCAGCTCCAGGTCCAATTGGACAAGTACTGCCAATACATGCTTTCTCTTGGACTTAAAGTAAATAAGTCCAAGACTTTTGTCATGCACACTGGCAAGAAAGCCCAGAAATGCAAGCCTCTGTTTATAGATAAGACTAGGTTAGAAACTGCTAAAACATATCCATATCTAGGGATTCTTATTGATAATCATTTATCATGGAAACCTGCCACTTCCAGTAAGAAGCTGCAGTTCCAGCGCACAACATCGGCTCTGACTTCGTTTTCAAGGAAGTTGGGCAAGCCTGCCCCTGCTGTAATTTTGAAAATTTACCGAGCTAAATGTATGAGTGTGGCCACCTATGGAGCAGGGGTATGGGGCCACACGCCCGTTAATGAGCTTCAAATAATCGAAAACGATTTTTTGAAATATATATTAGCCCTTCCCCGAAGTGCTTCTACCTACGGTATCCATATGGAGCTTGGTTGGGAGTATCTTACTGACATCATTAGATACCAACCAATTCTCCTTTGGCATCGTATATGGACTCAGGAGCAATGTCTTCTTACTAGGTCTTTAATAACTGATTGTCTTACGTTGACCTACTGGAAAAAGATTCCCTGGCTATTATATGTTTCTAAATTTTTGAGTGATCTGAATTGTTCAACATTCTTCACTGACCCTGTCTCACTAATGGCTATACCAAGAAAAACTTTGAAGAATATGTGTGTTGCCCATATAAGAGACTTACGCATGTGTTCTGAACTTGGCAAACAATCAAATGTTCATTTAACGACGATACAATCCTCCTATGGCATCCAACCTTATCTGTCATTTTACCTGTCAAATTTTGATAGATATGTTTTAACTAGGTTCCGATTTGATTTATTTTATCGTCTTGTTTCACTTCCTGAGCCTTCTGATTGGTCACGCAAATTAGCCAGTTGCCCCTGTGATGGTTGTACCTGCCAGTCTACCTTGCATGTAACCTTCTTTTGCAACTTTTATGAGACCCCGCGTTAACGCTGGTTGGTCCCACTTCTCCGACAATTAGGTCTGAGAAGATGCAGACCTGCTCTTTTGGCTCTTCAGTACCTAGATACCCCGTCTGCCGCCAAATCTGTAGCTTGCTTTCTTAAAGCATGCTTGAAAATTCATTCCCAATTATTGCTTACTGCATTATAAGATTCTATTTAGTTTTGTATGAATAACCTGTATGAATAACCTGTTATCTCATCCCTTCACAGAGTGACACTGCATAGACGACTTTTTAATGATTTCCTAATGTATTGATTCATAGTGTCGTGCATTCTCCAGTTAAAAACGTTTAAATTGAAACTTTTATAAATTGTTGTAATTATCTGTTTTTTAATGCACTTTTATGATTGTAAACTCAATCGAATAAAGTTTCTTTTGAATTGAATTGAGTGATCAGCCAGTTGTGTCAGTTTGAGTGGCCAGCCAGGGGTGGCATAATACATGCTGCAGCCCCTGGTAGGCCTTGGTTACACCTATGCCCTGAGTACCTAGGTTACACTTCTACAGGGGCTGACAAGGTGAACCAATTCCCAAATGTGGATGTACCTAGAGTACATGGTGTGAATTTAGAGAGAGTGCATCTGGGCAGTGGGTCTGATTAGCAGGCCCACATCCACATCTAAGTTGAAAACCAATAAAGCAAAAGCAAAAAGTGGGGGTGTCCATAGGAAGCAGACCCTACTCTCCTACAAGCAGCCTTCATGCTTAGTCCAGAAGGAGTGCAAAGCAGCTTGTTTTACCAGAGCATCATCTTTCTGATATAGATTAAGTAAAAAAGAACCACACAATGTATTTTTAAAATATGTATAATAAGACACTCACTAACACATACAGATATCTCCTAGCTGGAGACATAAACAATGCACACAATACTCTTCAATGGAAACAGGTAAGTAGCACATTTTCATAGTGGATGCCAGGGGGAGACCAAACCATATACGAAAATAGTGGTATGCGAACCAGGACTCAAGTCAAGTCTATATCCAGAAGATGTAGAAGTGCCCGGGAATCAGGAAACCGCCCAAGGTAAGTAACCAGGAACCCCTTGAAGGCAGTGTGCAGAGTGGGAACACGACTGCCGGCTCACTACAAGTTGATGCGTAAGTCTTAGTTGCAATTTTAAAGAAGGACCCTTCCCAGTGAACTCTGAAGAAACCCAGTGGAAGAAAGAAGATTGGAGAGCCACCCCACCCGTGGATACCCTAGGAACCAGGATACCTATGCCAGGGAAGCCGGGTGCATAGAAGTGAAGTGGCGTTGAAAACCGCCGTCAAACTCAAGGGAGGACTTCACGAAGATGCAGCTGCTCGAGAAGGTGCAAGTGTCCAGTAGAACCCAAAGGTGGATTCAGGATGAGAAGTACCTGCAAGCAGTGGGTCAGAGTCTAGGCCATTTGGAAGTGACCAAGTGGCCTGAAAGACTAATGCCTACAGCAGTAGAGTTTTGCAGGAGACCTCACGGTGACCTTGAAACTGCAGCTGTGCAGACCAGGCGACGCTGTGGAAGACCAGGAGCCATGCACAAGCTGTCCCACGTCGGATGTCGAGAGTTGAGGGGTCAGTGTCTGTCTGGAGCTCCAACAAGCCTTGGCACCTGCAACCAACGTGGAAATTGAAGAAGGTACAGTGTCGGGACCAGCAAGGTCCAGGGGACTCCCCACAAGCAGGGGAGTCAGGGCAGGCCTCGAGCAATCAGGGGAGCCTGCAGAAATCGAACAAGACTCTCAGGAGGAACCACAGGCCGGAGGCATGGGAGTCGCAAGAGGACATCGACCAGCGCATCAAAGATGCAGGCCCATGATGCAAGTGATGGAGTGAAGACGAAGATCTTGGACACAGGAGATGCTTAAGGTTGGGGCTACTTGGAGCCCGAAGATCTTGGAGGAAGGAGGCCAGCAAGCCTTTGCAAATGTAAGTCGACGCAGTGCACAGGGGTTTGGTTCCTGCGGCTCCGATGAGGGATATTGTCCTCAAAGTTGGTGAGAGGACAGGGCAGACCTCGATGGATGTGAAGAACCACGACCTGCGTTGCTGAACCTTTCGGAGTCCAAGAGAGCACAGGATCAGCAGTCCGGTCAGCTAAGTCGCATTGACTGCAGATGCAGGAAAATGATTCCTTCACTTCAAGGGAGTTTCTTTTATGTGTTCTTGGATGTCCACAGGCCTTGGAAGGTTCCTGTTTGGAGCAGATGCACAGACGTTGCAGCAGACAAGCAGGGAGAAGAGATCAGTTACCAGTTGCAGCCTTGATGCCCAGAGCGAAGGCCAGAGTGCCCAGACGGTCAAAGAAGTGGTGACCTGAAATGAATCTTGTCCCACGACAAGTCTAAGGACCCACCCTCCGGTAAGCCCTTAATTACCCTAAGGAAAGGGTTGGGACGATTCAGGGTTCCCTCCCAGAAGAGGGGTAGGACAGTGGGGAGGATACTCCTTTGTCCGGTTTCAGGCCAGAGCGGAAGCCAACGGCTCCCTGAGCTGGTTTGAACTGGACTGTGCAATGGAGGGCACCAAATGTGCCTTTCAAGCTGACTGAGTGGCGCCGGCAAGCATTCCCACCCGGCTTCAATACACTAAACCCTGTCTGGGAGGTGGTCACACCTCCCTTTGACAGGATACCTATTGTTCTGCCTTCCCCTGCTTGAGCTTCGCACAGGAGCAGGCAGACAGAATGATTTCAAGTACAGTGACTTGAGATATAGGGAAATCTAAATCTTTCGTAAGTGGTGCTACCACCAGCTTACACAGGCTGCAGTTGCAGGCCTGTAGTTACTGTTTGAGTAGTCCCTCAAGGGTGGCATAATGCATGCTTCAGCCCATGGGGGACCTCTGGGGTACCTATGCCATGGGTACCTCAGTACCATGTACACGAGTGTCCAATCTGGGATGTACCTAAGTACTTACCATACCAATTTAGGAGGGAAAGCACAGAGACTGGGGTCCTGGTTAGCAGGATCCCATTCAGACTAGTCAGAAACAGCATAGCACTAGGCAAAAAGTGGGGGTAACCATAAAGGCAGATCCTACAATCACTGCAACATATCTGCCATTTTGAAAATGTCATCCAGAATAATTTGGCCCGAACTAGCAATGTCTACCCAAGCTAAATTACTTCTCTAATGATACAATAACACAACATGAAAATGTTATTGAGGTATTTCAAGAGGGCAGGATTAGCAGGAGAATCCCTCCCAAACACAAAGATCAATTGAATGTCATCTACGTACATATACAGTTTTGACCTAATTTTTGTGTGTGTATATATTACCTACTGGCGATAGCCAGTAGGTATATATAGGTAGGATTGTTTCCCATAGGGAAATCGCAACATTCTATTGGAAATAACTTTGGCGCCGGTTGAGGAATCTTCCTGAAATTTTCCTTAACTTTGTCTCGCGGCGCTCCGCTCCTTCCCTGAAAGTTTGGGGGGGATTCGCCAAGCGGGGGCCGAGATAAAAGGGGGGTCCCAAAACGTGTTTTCCCCATGTTAATTTCCATAGGGCGGTTGGACTCACTTTTAGCCCGAACGGCTGAATGGTTTTCCACCAAACTTGGCAAAATTGTAGGGACTGGTAGCCCGATGTGCCTTTGCTATGTCTCAAGATATGTGCTCCAGTGGTTTTTACGAAAATTAACTTTGAAAAAATATATATTGGGCTACATTGGGCTATCTATATGTTAGAGCCCAAATGTAGCCCAAATGTAGCCCAATGTAGGCCAATGTAGCCCAAAGATGGCCACCAGAGACAAAAAAAAACAAATGTAGCTCAAATAGCAGCCAGATGTAGCCCAACTATAGCCCAATGACAGAATGTCCCAGAGTGTTCTAAAGAACAACTAGAGCGCTAACAGTCTTACTTATGACAAAAGTATGGCACACCTGAAGTCATCTTGATTGGAATAAAGTGGTAACACTTAATACATTTAATTTGCAAAGGAACAAAATGAGGGGGTTCATTTTGCCATAGAAATTATGATTAGTACTGAAGAAAGAAAAATTAGGGCACATTTTGAGTGACTTCTCAAATCCTCTTATATTTCATTAAAAAAATTCTGATATGCAGTCTCCCAAGATGGCCACCAGAGACAAAAGAGCCCAAATATCAGCCAGATGTAGCCCAACTATAGCCCAATGACAGAATGTCCCAGAGTGTTCTAAAGAACAACTAGAACGCTAACAGTCTTACTTATGACAAAATATGGCACACCTGAAGTCATCTTGATTGGAATAAAGTGGTAACACTTAATACATTTAATTTGAAAAGGAACAAAATGAGGGGTTTCAGTTTGCCATAGAAATGTTATATATATATATATATATGTATATTACCTACTGGCGGTCGCCAGTAGGTATATATAGTTAGGATTTTTTCTCTATGGGATTTTTGAAAATTCTATGTCTAATAACTTTGGCGTTTGTGGACGGAATTGGCTGAAATTTTCAGGAAAATGGCACATTTTGTTTCTGAGCAGCCCCTGAAAATTGGGGGGGGTTTCGTCCAGGGGGGGTCGAGAAAAAAGGGGGGTCCCAAAACGTGTTTTTAACATTGAGTTTTCCATAGGGCGGTTGGCCTCACTTTCAGCCCGAACGGCTGAATGGATTTGCACGAAACTTGGCAAAATTGTAGGGACTGGTAGCCCGATGTGCCTTTTGTAGGTCTCAATATATGTGCTCCAGTGGATTTTGAGAAATTAACGTTTAAAAAAAGATATATATCTGTAACAGCGGACCGGGCAGCGTCCCAGGACGCGTACTTTTCGCGCAACGGAGCTTTGTGAAGCGAAGCTGATTGGTTCTCCGGCGTCTGTCAACATTCCAAACAGTCCGTAGCGGCCGCCATCTTGTCTCTCGGTAGGATCGAGAGACAAGAGGAGGCGAAAGCGAAGGGGCAAATGACCATAAGGGGGAATAGTAGATCCTCGCTGACCCCCTAGGTTTGATGTGGAGGTTTTAAAAGGGCCCCGCGGGGCAAAAAAAAATAATAATAATAATAATCGAACGGCTGAATGGATTTGCACGAAACTTGGTAAAATATTAGGGACTGGTAGCCCGATGTGCCTTTGCTAGGTCTCAATATATGTGCTCCAGTGGATTTTGAGAAATTAACGTTCAAAAAAAGATATATATCTGTAACAGCGCTCCGCTTCGCGTACTTTTCGCGCAACGGAGCTTTGTGAAGCGAAGCTGATTGGTTCTCCGGCGTCTGTCAACATTCCAAACAGTCCGTAGCGGCCGCCATCTTGTCTCTCGGTAGGATCGAGAGACAAGAGGAGGCGAAAGCGAAGGGGCAAATGACCATAAGGGGGAATAGTAGATCCTCGCTGACCCCCTAGGTTTGATGTGGAGGTTTTAAAAGGGCCCCGCGGGGCAAAAAAAAAAATAATAATAATAATCGAACGGCTGAATGGATTTGCACGAAACTTGGTAAAATATTAGGGACTGGTAGCCCGATGTGCCTTTGCTAGGTCTCAATATATGTGCTCCAGTGGATTTTGAGAAATTAACGTTCAAAAAAAGATATATATCTGTAACAGCGCTCCGCTTCGCGTACTTTTCGCGTTACGGAGCTTTGCGAAGCTGATTGGTTCTCCGGCGTCTGTCAACATTCCAAACAGTCCGTAGCGGCCGCCATCTTGTCTCTCGGTAGGATTGAGAGACAAGAGGAGGCCAAAGCGAAGGGGGAAATGACCATAAGGGGGCATAGTAGATCCTTCCTGACCTCTTAGGTTTGATGTACCATTTTGCCAAGTTTGGTGTAATTCCGTTCAGCCATTCAGGCTGTAGACGTATGTAAATGTCCTATGGAAAATTGCATGGGGAAAACACATTTGAAAGTGTTGAAATTTAGAACCAATTAAAATGTTACTTTGGTTTTGTATTTGTGTGTGATGAAAGTTAATTGGTTATGTATATATGTCAAATGAGAGGAAACCACAGCCATTTTGTGATACTACTGTCTGAGGTACATTTGTGAGGAATTTTTGGTGGTGAATTTCTGGTGTTTGATTTACACAGTACTAACACTTTTCCTACTTTTAAAAAGGTGAGTTGTTAATTTGTAAGGGGAACTATGTTGTACACTTGAAGATAATTTGAAAAATGTTTTCTGTTATTTATTTGCAGTCCTTCTGTTATACTAAATACTTGATAAAGTTAGTTTTATATTATGTATTACTAAAAACGATAAATGAAAGTGATTATTTTTTTCTGCAATTTACAGCAAGCAATTTCAAAATAAAATGGCTCACAATGAAGAGACCGTGGCAATTTCTTTTGAATTGTCCACTACATTGATTGAAATTGAGAGCACCAATAATGAAATATTGTCACAAGGAGGACATGACTTGTATGATTCCATTAGATTGATTGAAATGGACAGCACCAAGAATGAAATATTGTCACAAGGAGATGACTTGAATGATTCCACTACGTTGATTGAAATTGAGAGCAGCAATAATGAAATATTGTCACAAGGAGGAGATGACTTGTATGATTCCATTAGATTGATTGAAATGGACAGCACCAATAATGAAATATTGTCACAAGGAGGAGATGACTTGAATGATTCCACTACATTGATTGAAATTGAGAGCACCAATAATGAAATATTGTCACGAGGAGATGACTTGAATGATTCCACTACATTGATTGAAATTGACAGCACCAATAATGAAATATTGTCAGAAGGAGGAGATGACTTGAATGATTTTTTTGATCAATCTCTTGATGGCGAATTTATCGAGTGTTTGGAGACCATAGAGTTACAAGAATCATTATTGCAGACTTTTCATAAGGACATTGCTGATGAGGACATGTTACTAGTTCTTTCAAATTTAGAAAATTCTGAAGAATAAATTTATATTTAGAAATCAAAAATTGTTTGAGACATTATTCATTTTTATTTTTAATTTATGAGGTTGTAGCGAAGTGATTGTAGTATAAAATGAGACTTATAGTATAGAGTGCAACATTTTTATGTTACATGGTAAGTTTACTCATATTTACTTCCCTTCTGCCACTATATTATCTCCAATGTGTATTTGACATCTCTTCTTCATCTCCGGCCTCCTTTCTCTCACTGTGTGTCTCCGATGCATCTTATCGCTGCTATTTTGTGTAATTACAGAAGAGAGTAAAATAAAATAGTTCGGAACGTGAAAAGGGGGCAAAGTAGAGTACTCCTCACCCCCTAGGCCTTTTTAGGCGGTCCCAAAAGGATCAGTTTCTGCTTTCCTGAGAGATTATGGTATGAGTTCCATATACCACAATAACTTGCATTACAACATGCAAGATATCTATCTCCTATTACCAACTTTTGGAGATATTCGCGCTAAGCGCGAATATCTCCAAAAAGTAACACCTGCCCTGAGCAGTTCTTAGCCATGTTATCCAATGGGAGGTGGATAACATGGCTAAGAGCATTAGCTCGGTAATGTATGAATATCGCTGAGTTTTTAGCGATATTCATGCATTGCGGCCGTTTATTATCGCATTTGTGATAAACCTTGATAATAGCAAGGTTTATCTTTGATAATTTCTGACGATGCTTAGCGGTAAAAAATTCGTTGGTAAGCATCGTTAGCGATAAATATCGCTTAACTTTGGTAATATGCCCCAACGTCTGTTAACGTTCGATTCGAAGGAAATGAGGAAGTGTTGAAAAACATTGTCTGCGCCATCTTGCCTTTTTTGAAATGCCACACTTTTGTCGTGCACGGCAGCCATTTTAGATGCCTTGACCAGACCCACTCTCTGCACGCTGTTGATTCGTAGCATGGCTCCTCACCCTCGCAAGCATCTTCCCCAGGCACTGGTCACCCCCGCTCTCTGTCTTATGCATGGGCAATAAACCTCCCCCCATCTGCGCTGCTCTTCCCTGAGAATCACACTGTGCCCGCCCGACACCTCCCTTTCGCCCTATTCACTACCGCACCCTCTGACACTCCTCTTCCTCTGTGTCCGATTGCCCAGGCTATCAGCTAGCCCTGCAGATGTAGTTTATGGCCCCAGCTGTAAAGAATCACCCCTCTTCAAAGGAGTTATAGTAGATCAAGGCCCACACCCGATGAGATCCGTCACACCACACGTGTTCCTACTATCTGAAAACTATCCTGTATTGTGATTGGGGAGGGGACCGAGCCTGAAGCGGAAGATTCCAGGAATGACTCTTTGTACATCAAAGTTTTTACAATTATGTGTCACATTAAAAATATATAGCACTCCAACAAAGTAGTAGGAATATAAAACTTTAATAACATATAAATATATACAACAAAACAAAAACAGTAAAAACATTTAAACAACGAAGAGACCGTGGCAATTTCTTTTGAATTATCCAATAGATTTATTGAAATTGACAGCACCAATAATGAAATATTCTTGTCAGTAGCGGTCTGTTGTGCGAATAGTTCCAAGGCAGCAGAACGCGCTGAAATCTAGATGGCACGAAAGTGATGTCTAGCAAGTTGCCGCCCAGCAAATAACGGCGTGGGGCGCCGCGGGGGTGAGTGAGTCCAGTAGGCACCACAGCTATTCTTACCGGCATTGCAGAATTACTGCTGGGGACAATGCCTGTGCTGTAGCAGGGTCACAGCAGAAACAAAAAGGATTCTGTTGAAGATGTTGTTGGTTTTCAATTTGAAAACAGTTCTGGTGTCAACTGCTATGCTAATGTAGTGGTTAATGTTTTGTTTTCTCTAGAAAATGTAAAAGAGGGGGAGGCAGTCCAAAGTTCCGTTAAAAGGGCAAAGGAAAGGATCGGTGGTTTGAACTATCAGTCAAAAAGGGGAGGGGGTGCAACAATTTTTCCTACCGGGTCACACTGTGCTTTCACCGGAAGTGAGGTCTGCAGGATTCTAGTAATTCAAAGTGAGGCTGGCGCCGACGTCCCGCGGATACAGTTTCGTCACTCCACGGGTGATCATGGCAGTCATTCCCCATCGGGGGTCGGAGACTCCCGCGGCTCCTCTAGAATCTTCAAGGTCGTGGAGGACTACGGTGGTGGAGTCAACCAGTGACCGGGCCATTTCTTTATGCTGGGCCCGCTCTTGCCAGGTCGACCGCCATTTTGAGAGTTCGGTAGCTACTGGCGATCGCGGGGTCAAATGAGCGGACGGGCTCCACCCTGCCGGGCGAGACGTTGCAGCATGGCCACAGTGGAAGAACTCTTTTCCGGGCGCCTGGAGCGCTGAGGGTGCAGCTGGGAAGCCTCCACTGGGGAGGCGGGAGAGGCCTGTTCGCACCGTCTCTCCCTCCCAGTGCACCCCACGGCGTCTCGCTTGAGATTTGTTATGGCCGGACCAGGCGATGAGGACGAGGGGGGGGGGGTCGGAGGCATGTGCAAGACATCCCCCCCCAGGGTTGTTGCAGCAATTATACAAGAAAGAAGAAGTGTCCCGTCCGTCTTCGGGCCGGGCTTCCGGTAGATGTCGGCCGGACGCCCCTGGCTCTGGCCCCATGAACGGGTTTCTTGGTTTATCGGCTGCAGCCGGATCCCGTCGGCCTCGGCCCCCCGACCGTTGGTGGCCGGACCGGAAGAGCATGTGGCGGGACTACCTGCAACTCTCAAGGGCCACCGCGGCCGGACTGGGAGAGAGAGGGGAGGGTCGAGGAGACATTCCCCCCCCCTGCAACTGTTCAGCGTTGTAAAGGCAATCCCCTGGCCGGGTCCCGCTGGTCTCGGCCTCTCCTCCGGCTACACCCTACGTTAGGATCTCCTGGCCGAGGCGTTGCAGCAGGACCTGCCTTATATGGGCTGCTCCCGGCTGGGCGTAGCCGGAACCCTGCCCCACCTTGGAAGTTTCCAGAGTGGGGGCGGATGTTCTACTGACTTGCATTTTCCCTAGTCTATCGATTTTTTTGGCGTGGCAGGCGGTGGGACAGCGAGGGGTGATTTGGTTTCTCTTACTGTTTTTCTGGTCTCTCACCACTGGCATATTTTAACGTTTTCTTGTTTCTAGGACATTAATAGGTTTTATCATTACGTTATGTTATCGTTTCTTTGTTCGTTGTTTAATAAAAGTTCATGTTCATCAGTGGCCTACTGATTTTCGATTTCCTATTCTTTTCTTTCCAGGTTGTTTCATGCTAAAGTTTCTGTTAACAGGATACAGTGATCACTTCGTTATTATTGCATATGTCCTTTTCACTAGGGGTGCTCTCTGGTCGGGCCAGATGACGTATGTCTAGTAAATGGTCCAGGTGAAACAGGTGCATCAATCAGTCAATCAATCAATCAATCAGGTCATTTGTAGAGCGCACTACTCACCCGTAGGGTCTCAAGGCGCTGGGAGGGGGGGGGGGGGTGCCGCTACTGCTCGAACAGCCAGGTCTTGAGCTTCTTCCTGAAGGAGAGGTGGTCTTGGGTCAGGCGCAGATTGGTGGGAAGTGAGTTCCAGGTCTTGGCGGCCAGGTAGGAGAAGGATCTTCCTCCTGTTGTCGCTCTTCGGATGCGGGGGACGGCGGCGAGGGCGTGGTTGGTTGATCTGAGGAGGCGCTTGGGAGTGTAGAAGTTGATCCGGTTGTTGAGGTAGCTCGGGCCTTGGTCGTGTAGGGCTTTGTGTGCGTGGGTGAGGAGACGGAAGGTGATTCTCTTGTTGACCGGGAGCCAGTGCAGATCTCTCAGGTGTCCGGAGATGTGGCTGCGTCGGGGGATGTCGAGGATGAGTCTCGCCGAGGCGTTCTGGATCCGCTGGAGTCTCTTCTGGAGTTTGGCAGTGGTTCCGGCGTAGAGGGCGTTGCCGTAGTCCAGTCGGCTGGTGACGAGGGCTTGGGTGACCGTCTTCCTCGTCTCGGTGGGGATCCACCGGAAGATCTTACGTAGCATGCGCAGGATGTTGAAGCATGATGAGGAGACGGCGTTGACTTGCCTGGTCATGGAGAGGGAGGAGTCCAGGATGAAGCCCAGGTTGCGTGCGTGGTCCGTTGGTTTGGGTGCGGTGCCCAGGGCGGGAGGCCACCAGGAGTCGTCCCAGGCGGAGGGTGAGGAGCCCAGGATGAGGACCTCCGTCTTGTCTGAGTTCAGTTTCAGGCGGCTGGTCGTCATCCATTCGGCTACGTCTCTCATCCCTTCGTGCAGGTTGGCTCTGGCGGTGGCGGGGTCGTTGGTCAGGGAGAGGATCAGCTGGGTGTCGTCAGCGTAGGAGATTATGTTGAGGTTGTGTTGGCGTGCGATGGCCGCGAGGGGGCTCATGTAGACGTTGAAGAGGGTGGGACTCAACGAGGATCCTTGAGGGACGCCGCAGATGACTTTGGTGGCCTCTGACTTGTACGGTGGTAGGCGGACTCTTTGTGTTCTTCCGTCGAGGAAGGAGGTGATCCATTCCAGTGCCTTCTCCTGGATTCCGATGTTGCTGAGGCGCTGTACTAGGGTGCGGTGGCAGACAGTGTCGAAAGCCGCGGAGAGGTCCAGGAGGATGAGGGCCGCTGTTTCTCCGTTGTCCATCAGGGTTCGAAGGTCGTCGGTGGCGGCGATGAGGGCGGTCTCGGTGCTGTGGTTCGCTCGGAAGCCAGACTGTGAGGGGTCGAGGGATCCATTCGTCTCGAGGAAGGCGGCCAGCTGTTTGTTGACGGTCTTCTCGATGACTTTGGCCGGGAACGGGAGGAGCGAGATGGGACGGTAGTTCTTGAGGTCGGTGGGGTCTGCTGTGGGTTTCTTGAGGAGAGCGCTGAGTTCGGCGTGCTTCCAGCTCTCAGGGAAGGTGGCGGAGTCGAAGGAGGTGTTGATGATGTCCCGCAGGTGGGGTGCGAGGACAGTGTCGGCTTTGTTGAAGACGTGGTGAGGGCAGGGGTCAGTCGGAGATCCGGAATGGATGGAGTTCATGGTGCGGATGGTGTCTTCGGTGCTGATCGGGGTCCAGGTGCGGAGGGTGGTGGTGGGTGGCGTCGTTGCGGTTGTGGCTGGCGTTGGTTGGTTGTTGAAGCTGTTGTGTATGTCCGTGATCTTGTTGTGGAAGTAGGACGCGAGGGAGTTGCAGAGTTCTTGCGACGGGGTGATGTCATTGTTTCCGGCGTTGGGGTTGGATAGCTCTTTCACGATGTTGAAGAGTTCCTTGCAGTTGTGTGCGTTGTTGTCCAGCCGGTCCTTGTATGCATTTTTCTTGGTGGCGCGGATCAGTTGGTGGTGCTTCCGGGTGGCGAGCTTGAGGGTGGTCATGTTGTCCGTCGTTGGTTCCCTTCTCCAGGCTTTCTCGAGGGCTCGACAGTTCTTCTTGGAGCTCTTGAGTTCGTCGGTGAACCATGGTGTTTTTCTGCTGCAGGATCTGCTGGGTGGGGTTCTCAGAGGGGCGAGTTCGTCCGCGCAGTCGTTGATCCATTTCGTGAGGTTGTCGGCGGCCTGGCTGGGGTTCGCTGAGTTGGCGGGAGGGTGCTGGCTCAGGGAAGCGGTGAGCTGGTCGGCTGTGATCTTGTTCCAGCTTCTTCGAGCAACCTGTTGCTGGTGGTGGTGGATCGTCGTTCTTCTGAAGGTGAAGTGGACGCAGCTGTGGTCCGTCCAGTGGAGTCCTGTTGCGTGGCTGAAGGTGACGTCTTTGCTGGATGAGAAGACGGCGTCGAGTGTGTGTCCGGCGTAGTGGGTGGGGGTGGTCACCAGTTGCTTGAGTCCTAGGTTGTCGAGGTTGTCGAGCAGGCTGATGGTGTTGCGGTCGTTGTTGTTCTCCAGGTGGAAGTTGAGGTCCCCCAGGAGGATGTAGTCGGCGGAGGGGAGAGCGTGCGGGCTGACGAAGTCGGCGATGTCCTCGCTGAATCGTGTGCGTGGTCCCGGGGGTCGGTAGATCAGGGTGCCTCTGAGGGTGGTCTTTGGGTTGGTGTGGATCTGGAAGTGCAGGTGTTCAGCGGTGGTGAGGGTGTCATCGGTGTTGGTAGTGATGCGGATGGTGTCTCTGTGGATGATGGCGATGCCTCCTCCGGTCTGGTTGTCGCGGTCCCTCCGGGTGATCTTGTAGCCCTCTGGGATGGCGATGGCGATGTCTGGGGCTGAGGAGGCGTTCATCCAGGTCTCGGTGATGAAGGCAACGTCGGGGGCGGTGGTGTCGAGCAGGTTCCAGAGTTCTACGGCGTGTCTGTGGACGGAGCGGGTGTTGAGCAGGATACACTTGAGGTGGGTGCTGCTGGAGTTCGGCTTGGCGGGTGCAGGGAAGGTCCGGATGCAGGTGAACTTGCAGGCGTGGCAGCTGAAGGGTCCGTGGGTGTGCTTCGGGGCGGCTCGGTGACATCCTGGGATGTGGCCGGTGTTGAGTGCGGTGAGGTCGGCGGCGCTGTAGGTTCGTCGGGTCGGCTTCCGTCGGTGGGGGCCAGGGGTCCTGGCGCTGGTCGCGGTCCGGTCGCGGACGGGCGCAGACGGGCTTACCTTTGGCGCGCCTTCGGCGCACAATCGGCGCGCCCGCTGCGCGTGACCGCTGCGCGTTCGCACGGTCGCCATTTAAGGCGAAGTGCGCGGGTGGGCGGAGCAGCTGGGAGGCGGGAGCGGGGAGGGAAACAGAAGAGAAAAGGGGCGGGGCTAAAGGCGGTGGCGGGAAGCGGGAGCGGGGGGCGGCGAGGTGGCCAAGCACGACGAGAAGCGGCAAAAAACAAGCACAATTCCAAGTCAAAACAGGGGAAAAAGACAGCGACACACGATCTGGGGAAGAAAAAACAAGCACAACTACAGGCAAAAAATACGGGGGAAAAAAGACAGTGACACGATCTGGGGAAGAAAAAACAAGCACAATTACAGGCAAAAACACGGGGGAAAAAAGACAGTGACACGCTCTGGGGAAGAAAAAACAAGCACAATTTCAGGCAAAAACGAGGGAAAAACCAAGGAGAGCGCTCAGGGCGGCAGCGAGGCCGGCGCTGAGGCAGAGGCAGGCACTGGGGGCACACGCAGCAGCTGGTGGCCGTGCGGCGCGGGGGTGTCCCACAAGTGGGTCACACTCACCTGCGTCGCACGGTCGCCATTTAAGGCCAAGTGCGCGGGTGGGCGGAGCAGCTGGGAGGCGGGAGCGGGGAGGGAAACAGAAGAGAAAAGGGGCGGGGCTAAAGGCGGTGGCGGGAAGCGGGAGCGGGGGGCGGCGAGGTGGCCAAGCACGACGAGAAGCGGCAAAAAACAAGCACAATTCCAAGTCAAAACAGGGGAAAAAGACAGCGACACACGATCTGGGGAAGAAAAAACAAGCACAACTACAGGCAAAGAATACGGGGGAAAAAAGACAGTGACACGATCTGGGGAAGAAAAAACAAGCACAATTACAGGCAAAAACACGGGGGAAAAAAGACAGTGACACGCTCTGGGGAAGAAAAAACAAGCACAATTTCAGGCAAAAACGAGGGAAAAACCAAGGAGAGCGCTCAGGGCGGCAGCGAGGCCGGCGCTGAGGCAGAGGCAGGCACTGGGGGCACACGCAGCAGCTGGTGGCCGTGCGGCGCGGGGGTGTCCCACAAGTGGGTCACACTCACCTGCGTCGCACGGTCGCCATTTAAGGCCAAGTGCGCGGGTGGGCGGAGCAGCTGGGAGGCGGGAGCGGGGAGGGAAACAGAAGAGAAAAGGGGCGGGGCTAAAGGCGGTGGCGGGAAGCGGGAGCGGGGGGCGGCGAGGTGGCCAAGCACGACGAGAAGCGGCAAAAAACAAGCACAATTCCAAGTCAAAACAGGGGAAAAAGACAGCGACACACGATCTGGGGAAGAAAAAACAAGCACAACTACAGGCAAAAAATACGGGGGAAAAAAGACAGTGACACGATCTGGGGAAGAAAAAACAAGCACAATTACAGGCAAAAACACGGGGGAAAAAAGACAGTGACACGCTCTGGGGAAGAAAAAACAAGCACAATTTCAGGCAAAAACGAGGGAAAAACCAAGGAGAGCGCTCAGGGCGGCAGCGAGGCCGGCGCTGAGGCAGAGGCAGGCACTGGGGGCACACGCAGCAGCTGGTGGCCGTGCGGCGCGGGGGTGTCCCACAAGTGGGTCACACTCACCTGCGTCGCACGGTCGCCATTTAAGGCCAAGTGCGCGGGTGGGCGGAGCAGCTGGGAGGCGGGAGCGGGGAGGGAAACAGAAGAGAAAAGGGGCGGGGCTAAAGGCGGTGGCGGGAAGCGGGAGCGGGGGGCGGCGAGGTGGCCAAGCACGACGAGAAGCGGCAAAAAACAAGCACAATTCCAAGTCAAAACAGGGGAAAAAGACAGCGACACACGATCTGGGGAAGAAAAAACAAGCACAACTACAGGCAAAGAATACGGGGGAAAAAAGACAGTGACACGATCTGGGGAAGAAAAAACAAGCACAATTACAGGCAAAAACACGGGGGAAAAAAGACAGTGACACGCTCTGGGGAAGAAAAAACAAGCACAATTTCAGGCAAAAACGAGGGAAAAACCAAGGAGAGCGCTCAGGGCGGCAGCGAGGCCGGCGCTGAGGCAGAGGCAGGCACTGGGGGCACACGCAGCAGCTGGTGGCCGTGCGGCGCGGGGGTGTCCCACAAGTGGGTCACACTCACCTGCGTCGCACGGTCGCCATTTAAGGCCAAGTGCGCGGGTGGGCGGAGAAGCTGGGAGGCGGGAGCGGGGAGGGAAACAGAAGAGAAAAGGGGCGGGGCTAAAGGCGGTGGCGGGAAGCGGGAGCGGGGGGCGGCGAGGTGGCCAAGCACGACGAGAAGCGGCAAAAAACAAGCACAATTCCAAGTCAAAACAGGGGAAAAAGACAGCGACACACGATCTGGGGAAGAAAAAACAAGCACAACTACAGGCAAAAAATACGGGGGAAAAAAGACAGTGACACGATCTGGGGAAGAAAAAACAAGCACAATTACAGGCAAAAACACGGGGGAAAAAAGACAGTGACACGCTCTGGGGAAGAAAAACAAGCACAATTTCAGGCAAAAACGAGGGAAAAACCAAGGAGAGCGCTCAGGGCGGCAGCGAGGCCGGCGCTGAGGCAGAGGCAGGCACTGGGGGCACACGCAGCAGCTGGTGGCCGTGCGGCGCGGGGGTGTCCCACAAGTGGGTCACACTCACCTGCGTCGCACGGTCGCCATTTAAGGCCAAGTGCGCGGGTGGGCGGAGCAGCTGGGAGGCGGGAGCGGGGAGGGAAACAGAAGAGAAAAGGGGCGGGGCTAAAGGCGGTGGCGGGAAGCGGGAGCGGGGGGCGGCGAGGTGGCCAAGCACGACGAGAAGCGGCAAAAAACAAGCACAATTCCAAGTCAAAACAGGGGAAAAAGACAGCGACACACGATCTGGGGAAGAAAAAACAAGCACAACTACAGGCAAAGAATACGGGGGAAAAAAGACAGTGACACGATCTGGGGAAGAAAAAACAAGCACAATTACAGGCAAAAACACGGGGGAAAAAAGACAGTGACACGCTCTGGGGAAGAAAAAACAAGCACAATTTCAGGCAAAAACGAGGGAAAAACCAAGGAGAGCGCTCAGGGCGGCAGCGAGGCCGGCGCTGAGGCAGAGGCAGGCACTGGGGGCACACGCAGCAGCTGGTGGCCGTGCGGCGCGGGGGTGTCCCACAAGTGGGGAGTAGATAGGCATGACAGATTACAACGGGGGAGAAAGGTCCGCATTACGTACCCTTTCACTACTTGCAAAGATTTTCCTACGTTTATTTGCAAACAGGGAATACCTCCAAAAAGAACTAATTCCCAAACAGTCAATGTTCGGACAATCAATCAATCAATGAGGAATGAAATAGGTACGACGTGTTAAAGGCTTGCGTTACCTACCCTTCACTATCTGCAAAGGGAGAGAGAATATTCCTATTCTTCCTCGTTTGCAGGCAGAGAAGATCCTTAAGAGAACCAACTTCGAACAATTCAATGCTCGATTCAAACAATCAACAAGGGGTACTGTGAACACAAATGAACGCCGCTTATGTACATACGCATTGCTATTTTCAACAGGTTGTTCCTAATGTTTCTATTTTAGCGAGGTCAAAAAGAGATCCCATTAGTGGCCTACTGATTTTGCTCGATTCCTTTTGTTTTTTTACACGGTTTTTCGCTATCTGCAAAGACTAAACAGAGTATTTTGACTCTGTGCTTGTTTGTAAATAGAGAATGAACGAAAGAGAACAATCAATCAAATGGAGAGAGAAGCAGGCACGACGGATTACAAAGGGGGCAAAGGGCTGCGTTAACTACCCTTCACTATCTGCAAAGAGAGAGTACTCCTAATAGAAATGAGGGGTGGGGGGCAGCATTCAAAGCAGATCAGTGTGCATAAACACGAAAATGTTTTTACTTACCACGTACTTGACATTCGACAGCTTATGATATTTGCTATTAAAAAACCATTGGAATTCACTGAAAAAACCATAGGTTATAGACCATATATAGTTAGGAATTAGCATTTACAAAACCTTGAAAATTCACTGAAAAAACCATAGGTTATAGACCATATATAGTTAGGAATTAGCATTTACAAAACCTTGAACATTCACTGCAAAAACCATAGGTTAGAGACCATATATAGTTAGCTGGACATTTTATTGACATAAAACCAATGAAATTCCATATATAGTTAGTTGCACTAACTATATATCGCGCACCCGCAATCCACTGCTGATGATGTCACATATTACATCATTCATGACATGGTCAGTGACATCACTGATGACATCTCAAATGACATCACTGATGACATCACTGATGACATCTCATTTGACATCAATGACCACATCACTGATGATATCATTCATGTGACAATACAATGCATCTCCTCACATTTTAATATAACCTCTGTTTCACCCAGTGTTAAAAAGAGTATAATTTTTGAAACCATTGACACACCAATACTAGTTACTACATACGCACTCACTGATTGCTACGTCTACACACACCTTCACTCATTCACCCATACAATCATTCATACATACAATCACTCATCTTTACAACACTATCATATGCACTCATACACCTATACAGACACTCACAGTCTGCCACTCATCCATGGAGTTACTTACACACCTAGTCAGTCCTGTAAAGAATCAATGAGACTTCCATTTTCTTGTCTATACAGTTAAACATAGAGCACCTTACATTTTCAAACATGTACTAACACATACTTACTTTCTTATACAATCATTGATACAAGTACAGATTGATCTGCACAGAGTCACACACCTCCCAGCTAGCCACACACACACTCAGTCTCCCATACAAATACTTGGGCAATCAATCAATAACCCATATAGTTACTCATATAGCTACTGATCAACACATGCAGCAGTTTACAGAACAACAGACATAATGATGCACAAATTAAGACAGTTTAGTCACTAACCCATGCACTCAGTGAGACACATTTAATCACTCACTCATACATTCAGTCATGCACCTACTAAATCCTTCGTCCAGACACTTATACATCCACTCATTCTTCAATATGTAAGACATATTTTAACTTTACAGAATTATACAGTCACTGGATGTAGTCATCAGTGATGTCATTTGAGATGTCATCAGTGATGTCATCAGTGATGTCACTGACCATGTCATGAATGATGTAATATGTGACATCATCAGCAGTGGATTGCGGGTGCGCGATATATAGTTAGTGCAACTAACTATATATGGAATTTCATTGGTTTTATGTCAATAAAATGTCCAGCTAACTATATATGGTCTCTAACCTATGGTTTTTGCAGTGAATTTTCAAGGTTTTGTAAATGCTAATTCCTAACTATATATGGTCTATAACCTATGGTTTTTTCAGTGAATATATATATATATATATATTCACTGAAAAAACCATAGGTTACACACCAGTTATAGTTAGGAATTAGCATTTAAAAAGCCTTTGAAATTCACTGAAAAAACCATAGGTTTCACACCAGTTATAGTTAGCTGGAAATTTTACTCGCATAAAACCATTGAAATTCCCAGGTTATAGTTAGTTGGACTCACTATAACTTGCACGTCTGCAATGCACCGCTGATGACATCACATATTACATCACTCATGCATATATTTAAATATTTAAACATTACTCGCTAATATATGTATTCACTAAGATACACTTAATAAGCCAGTTAACCAATCAATTTATTTTTTAAAAAACACTGAAAAAACCATAGGTTTCAGGCCTTATATAGTTAGGAATTAGCATTTAAAAAACCTTTGAAATTCACTGAAAAAAACATAGGTTTCAGGCCTTATATAGTTAGGAATTAGCATTTAAAAAACCTTTGAAATTCATTGAAAAAACCATAGGTTTCAGGCCTTGTATAGTTAGGAATCAGCATTTAAAAAACCTTTGAAATTCACTGAAAAAACCATAGGTTTCAGGCCTTGTATAGTTAGGAATTAGCATTTAAAAAAACCTTTGAAATTCACTGAAAAAACCATAGGTTTCAGGAGTTATATTGTTAGGAATTCATTTTTAAAAAACCTTTGAAATTCACTCAAAAAACTATAAGTTTTAGTGGTGTTATAGTTAGCTGGACATTTTACTCATACAAAACCAATGAAATTGCTCCTATATAGTTAGTTGTACTAACTATATTTCGCGCACCCGCAATCCACTGCTTATGATGTCACATATTAGATCATTCATGACATGGTCAGTGACATCACTGATGATATCTCAAATGACATCACTGATGACATCACTGATGACATCATCCACGTGACAAACACATACACCTTTTCATACACTATTACAATTTTTCATCACTGTTTGTAAAATACAGAGTATCATATTTAAATCCATTGTCACAGCAATACAAGTTACTTACCTATGGATTCACTCATACATGCTGTCAATGAACAATAGAACACTATCAAAAATACTTAAACATCTATATCGACATTAAACAACAGCACGCATCCTATTCACATATGAAGTCATCCTACTCACTTATGCAAACAATGGATCATACTTACATATTTACTTAGCAAAACACTTATACAAACACCTATTCATTTAGATAGTAAATCATACTCAGTGAATTATAAAATCATTATTACAAGTATACAGTTATCAATACAGTCACTCACACAATCATTGTGTCTTATGTATACTTATTTATATACAACAACTGACACATACACTGCCTTTTATTTTTCTAGTTTGTTGGACCTGTACCTTTGAGAAATATATTTGCTCATCACCACACCCATAAAGAGATTCCCTCACCCAAACTGTTAGAACATGTAGTTTTAACTTCATATATCTACCGAATCAACTATTGACACATCTTTGGACAGTCACACACCCCCCACCGAACCACACACACTTTCACACTCCCATACAAATACTCAGTTAACTAATCAATAACTAATATAGACTTTCACATAGCTAGTAACCAACTGTAGAATCAGTTTACACAACAACTGACAAAGTGATACAGATATTCACACAGTTTAGTCACTATTCACTATATATAGTGAGACATTATAAATTGGTCAAGTAAACAGTCAATTACACTGCTAGTAAATCCTCCATCCAAATATTTATTTATTTATATCCACTCATTCTTCAATGTAAATTGCTATATATATAATGCATATTTAAATAACGAAGCAAACCACATTCACTGGATGATGTCATCAGTGATGTCATTTGAGATGTCATCAGTGATGTCACTGACCGTGTCATGAATGATCTAATATGTGACATCATCAGCAGTGGATTGCAGGTGCGCAAAATATAGTTAGTACAACTAACTATATAGGAGCAATTTCATTGGTTTTGTATGAGTAAAATGTCCAGCTAACTATAACACCACTAAAACTTATAGTTTTTTGAGTGAATTTCAAAAGTTTTTTAAAAACTAATTCCTAACTATATAACTCCTGAAACCTATGGTTTTTTCAGTGAATTTCAAAGGTTTTTTTAAATGCTAATTCCTAACTATATAAGGCCTGAAACCTATGGTTTTTTCAGTGAATTTCAGAGGTTTTTTAAATGCTGATTCCTAACTACATAAGGCCTGAAACCTATGGTTTTTTCAGTGAATATATATATGTATATGTGTGTGTGTATGCATATATATATATATATATATATATATATATATATACACATATATATAAAACTTGATTCTTTAAGTATGTTTGACTCTGCTTTTCTGCACTTTTTGCTTGAGTACAGTAAGGTTGTGCTGCTGTTGTACTCACATTCGTAGCTGCCATGTGTCCCCATATCATATGTCTCGCTTTAAGTCAATCCTGCCCTTTTAATAGACATCACGTTTTCTTGAAATTTGCGTTTTGCCCGTAGCATTGTAACTATGTACTCGATCCCCCAGGTGTAAAGTGCAGTTGTGTGAAAAGCTACTATTAGTTGAAGGTATTAGACATATGAATGAGATACCTTGCAGCAATGATTTTTGTTGGTATGTTGAAAGTCTTAAGTTTTGTTTTCACCACTATCCCATGAGCATACTAACATCACTCAATTCTCACAGGTGCCTGTCACTGCAACTTGCATTGAATGTTTAAAGGCTGGAGTATATGTCGAGTGACCTGCTGTAAAAACTGACTTGTTAGACACATGGGCTGATGCAGCCACGCTATTTTGTGTCTGCGGATAAATGTGATAGTACATATAGGTCAAGATTCTTATGAGCCAGCCAATGCACCAATCTGTGAAAGAATTAAACACTACAAAAGATCAAGTATTACTTTAATGTTTACAGATTATGTATGTTATATAAAACATTTAGATCAGACCTATAACATATTTCTAAACTCTGCTTGTTACATCTAAGCATACAAAATCGGAGAAAACAAAAGAAACAACCAATATTGTTGTGACATCCCCAAATCATAAAACTCAAACAGAATAATCTTACAATATAGTCTTTCTTGCTCCTACCTTGTATACCAAAGTTACATTGTGTTGGCCCATTGAAAAGGAAAGAAAAATAACTCATTCTCTCTCACTTTCCATGCTTTGAATTACATTTTAAGCGGAGGATGGCGGTTTCTCTTTGGTGGGGTTATATCAGTCATTATAAATTTAAACCTAAAACAGGATAGGTAATCTAAGTATACAGCATGGGGAAGTGTTTCAGCCTACTTCATTCACTGGCTCTCACTGGCTCTCACCAATCTGAGTGACAGCATTTACTTCTGTGCACAATGTGATCATCCCAACATTTAGTAGTACCACTAGTTTAGAACACAGTTGCTTTTTATTCATGGTTTTTCGACAAAAGGTTCTTTGTTTCCTTGCGAGTGCTCGGCAACTCTACGCAGACTGCTACAGCCTCCTTGATCATTTTAATGTGCACGACATCCTTTGCACTAGATCACGCTGGAGCTGGTTAAGCTTGTGGGTTGAATTTGCATATGTACAAAAATAAGTTAAAGTGATCGGGCCAAAGAGGATCTCATTTCTTGGAGTCCTGAAGGAGCCACTGTGTCCGAGCATTCTGCTTCAATCTCAGAAGTATATTCGGCAGGGATGGGAATTAAGTCAGTATTTCCAAGCAGGACTGAAACATTTTAGCTCCGATTTCTGGTTTGAAACGCTGCTACAGAATTCTCTCTCGGCCCACATTTTGTTCCTGGAGTACAAAAGCTTTCTCTCAGAACTTTCTGAATGTTTTAACAAACATGAGAAAAATATAAGAAAGAAAACTATTTGTTTCTCCATGCCTTATCAGCATATTAAATGTAAAACATGCTTCTTGCTGAGCCTAAATAAATAACAAATAACCAGTTGTTAGTCTTAGTTGTAGAAAAGCGTGTGAGTATTTTGTAAAGATACATTTTGACCAATAGATTTTGACCAAGGGATTTCATTGCATTCATCATTTATTTGTTAAAAATGCACAATTGGTTATAAAATGTCATTTTAAAAAATGCAATTGAGCTGCAGAGGACAGAAAAATATGTTGACTTGCCGCTTCACAAAATTAATCAAAGGGCACAATGTTCTGAGCCGCCCAGGCAGCAGGTTTCCTGATAGAGCCTTCTGCTGAACTTTGATTGATGGCCATTAGCACTTCTTCCTTATAAGGTAAATGTTTTATGACTCATAACTAGTTCAGGAAACCTCAGAAGCATTTTCTATTACTAACACAGATAAAAACTATTTACATGGTGCTAGGAGTCTGCAAGATGAGACGCCCCCACAGAGAGTTTATCCAGTTGGCCTTTAAGGCCATAATTGGACAAGTCATGACCAAGACATGTATGAGTGTATTCACCTCAAAGACCAAGACATGTATGAGTGTATTCACCTCTCTATCACTACTTGCACAGGGATGCTCCACTGTATGTATGCATGGCTCTGGCTCTGTCTATGCAATGCTCTCTAGCTATGCAACCCTATGTATAGCTATCTGTGTGACTGTTTATACAGTCCTCTCTACCTGTTTTTGCAAGCCTCTATATCTTTTCAACACTATTTGTAACAAAGATTTACACAAACGTTATAAAAAACCATTAGCAAAGGTTAAAGGCTGGCAGCCAACGCCAGATCGATTGGCTTTTTTGTTTACTATTTATCAAGACCTTTTCAATTTACTCAATGTGTATGTATCACATAATTATAGGGGTTTACAGACAGACATCTTCCATTAGTCAGTTATGTAATTCACATTTTTTCGCACTCTCTGCAGCATGCTTCATGGGGAAATGAGCCAGTCCACTTCTGCCATTGGCTGAATTCTCCGTGAATTACCGCATGCTGCATTTTCCACAAAGAATACATCCACCCACACAGTAGTTCCTCTCAGTGACAGGGACACAAGTTTGGTAATGTGTCTGTGTTTTTTAGGCCAAAAAATATTTTGCCTTTAGCCATTTTTTTAAATATTAGATAACATAGCAACTACCCTAACAGTATAGTTTTGCAAAACCTATGAGAGAACAAAATAGGAAGTACAAGAGACAAAACACTGGTGTCCAAGACCAGACCTGTTGGTTTTGCCAATGCTTGTTATGGAAAGGTACCTTCTTGACTGGGATTATATGCACTAGTAGAAAACTTTGATTTTGTGGTTAAATAAGGTTTGATAAATAAAGGTCTAATAAAGGGATGATCCGTAAACATTTTAGAATATTCAGCTCATTGAAATATAAACTTCAGTGGATTTGTCTTCTGCAAGAGTATCGAAACTAATGTTGTTCAGGTAATATATCTATATTATATAATATCTATAAAGAAAGGAGCAGGATGAATCTATTGTAATGTGTATATAACAGGAGAGCTGCAATGTGATATATGATGTGTATATTTTACTGCACATTATAACATTATTGGTTAAAGTTCCAAAGCAAATGTACACCGTGCAATATTCCTTTGTGTTCACAGAGCATTGAATGGCCTATGAAGTTCCCACAAGCCTTTGTGAGGATGGGGTTGACCCTTCCAACGGGTATTCTTCTTTACGGACCTCCTGGATGTGCCAAAACTACATTAGTGAAGGCTGCAGCTACAAGTTGTCATTGCTCCTTCCTGTCCATCAGTGGTGCCGACCTGTTTTCACCGTATGTCGGAGATTCTGAGAAAACTCTGGCCCAGGTTTGTTTGTTGCTTTAAGTTGTCTCTTGTAGCCAGCCCTTCACAACGAAGTACACACTGCTTGCATAATTTTCAGTGAGGTGCTTTCATAATTACTCAGATTCTGTGATCTTTACATGCACAGCATTTCAAAGTGTGCAGTAGGCGTTTCACTGCAAGGCAGGTTAGTGAGTTCTTTCAAACCTTCGCATTAGCCCTACCTAAGGAGCCCACCTATATGAGCCATAGCTTATGGACAGAGGGAGGTGTAGCAATTGGCTCCTGAAGGAAAAGATAGGTAACGGTACACCTCATGTTGCTTCTTCAGAGGAGGGATGGGATGTTGACGATGTTACCAGTCAGGTGTTTCATCGTAGAAGTAAATGCTGTAATTCTGAGGTGTACTTTTATTTAAAACAAAAAAGGCTTGTCCTTGTGGGGGAAAAAAAGTCAGCCCTGTGTATGGTACTTTTAAAAAGAGCAGCCTTTGGTGTCGGAGCTACCAATCGTCTTGTTGCTTTCTTTGGCCCCCAGAGGTTCATACAAGTTAGCTGTAGTCTTACTTTTGAGCATTTGAGAGCCGACCAACCTTGGATGCAGACCATCACACACTCTGGGTATTCATATTGGTAGCATTTCTCCTACTTTATACACCTCTGTGGTACAGTAAACATTTGGCTGGAATCTAATTTACTTGCTAAAACATGTGTTGACTTGTTACCAAATTTCATATCCTGTAAAAGGCACATTTCCTTAACTGCTGTAGTCATTGTCTTTTAAGGGCTGAATCAAAGAAGGCAGCAAATAAAGAGTTCAATTATGTTTAATAAATAACTCCAGAATGTAAAAGTTCGACTTGAACCCTTTGTGATTCCATCATTTTCCTATATGCGTTTTCTTGTGGTTGACGTTTTGTTAGGAAGCTCCTAGGAAGATGTTTACTTCTTATCCTTCTCACCCTCCTTTTTCTTTTTTTAAAGTAATCCTTAACTCATATGACTTTGCTGCTTCATTCATGTTTCTTCAGAATCTTCATCGTTTTTCTCTTTTGCCTTTCACTTTTTCAAGTTGTCGTTGTCATTGTAGTCATTGATTCCCAGATGAATCTGAAACTATCAACTGTCACTCAGTACAAGAACATGGTACCAGTCAACAAGGTGTGACTTTTTTTTACTGTTGAATGACTATTATCCTGATAAAATACAGCTAGATGTCCGCACATCCATCACAAATGTGCATATTCTAATATCACATCTTTTCTCAAGAATTGTACCTACTAAATGCATACACCATCCAAGCCCCAAACTTTTGCATATAGAGAAATGATAAAGAGATGCTGTATACCAGCCAGCCGGATGAATGGATTTATTGACAAAATACAGCACACCACTGAAAGGGTGCCCGCAAGCCCATCTTTAGGAATCATACTGCCACAAAGTACCCAGGTTACACAATAATGTTTTGGAATGACATAGGAAAATGTTCCTAACGGAATAGAAACCAAGGAATGTTGCAGAGATTAGCTCGGAGGACTTTCCAAGCTTTAATTGCAATAAGAAGCAACTCACATGACAAAAAATGGGAACATGGCCTGGGGCAATGGTTGTGTAAATAGCTGGCCCTTCCCCCGAACAGTATTAGCGTGTCATAGATTCTGATATCCTCTTTTAGGGATGAGAAGTCAATACATATTTCAAAAAGAATGGTCCTGGCATGCAAGTTTGTTATCCTCACGAAATGAAAGATGAATGATTTCAGGAAGTTCTCCAAAAGCAATATGACTAAGACTTCTAGACACCTGAAGCTGCAAAAGGATTATTGCAAGATTTTTGTTTAAGCATGTCTTGCATTTTTTTTAGATATTCCACTTTCGCTTTGACACAAGGAAATTACTATAGTTTTAACCAAATGAGTGGTGAAGTGTGGGGTCTTTAAATTAAAGGCTCAAAATATTTGATAGGTTAAATTGAGTAGAGTCTTAGCCTCTGAAAGCAGCTAATGCAATCTTCTTAGACCATGATTAATAGAATCCTACTTTCTGGTGCTTTTGTCCAGCCTGGTGAGACATGGAGCACCGACTTGACAGGAGTCATTGAAACTTTAAAAGAGCAGCCCAATCGTCTTACCTAACTCGGACTATGGCAAAATCAGAATCTGTAATACCATGTCACAGCTGTCTTGGGGAATACAAGATTTAAAGTTCCAAAGGTGGAAAATCCAATAATCAAGCATGTTTACAATAGTATTGGCATGTTTGTGGATGCCGCACTCAAAATCATGAAGAAAGTCCAGTGATTTTGCTTCATTAATCAAATAAGCTACATCAGGTAAGAAAGATCAGCACATTAAACACTTGCTGCGGGCTGCTGTGTGTGACCACCAAGTCACTGCTTTGTATCCAAAAATTGTTGACTAAACCAACCGTAAAAGATAAGATTAGTCGATAAGAGTACCATTAAATGAAGCCATCATATTTACTGTATTTGTAGCACCACGAGAATGAAAAGCTGTATTCCCAAGCCCTGTTAACCGTTATGACAGAGGCACGTGAGCCCCAGTAACATATCTCAGTGATTAACGCAAGAGGATCTGTTAATCTTTGAAAAGACATATGAACAGTGTGTGCAGTCCTAGCCGTACCAGATACCTAACTTCATTGAATGTTGGCATGCAAACAGTTTGGTTTTCTAGACAACCGAGCAGTTCATTTATTAAACAACTTGGAAATAACAGAGCAATTACCACGGTTTGAATATTTCAGTCTAAAATCTGACATACAAGACCCCTAAACTTTCTTTCTACAATGAATTTTTTAGGATATGTAACACTTATTTCTCAACAGAAGTACTACCTATATTTTCTGACTACCTCCAATTTACAGTTAACACTACACATCTGAATGAATTTGCGTATATTTTCATATGTACTAGTTCGTTCAAATGGCCAAAAGTGTGCGTACCAAACTTTAGAAAGAAAAATACATTCTCTCGCATTCTTAGGCTTATTCTCAGTGTTTTCAAGCAGGAGTCTTCTGTAATTATGTAAGGGGTTTTGATGCTACCTAGTGCAAGCACTGAATTGTACGAAAATTCACCTAAGCCTTGTATAACGTTTGCTTTAACACAGTATATATTGTTGGTGATGCCATTAAGCAAGATCAGTTTCAGATCTGCTCTATTGGATATTACCTGAGTACATGGTTTGTTCCCTCTGCTGCATTCAAATTGGGGACAGGGTCCATATTCCAGGACAGTAGAACAAGATGCAGCACTACCTTACTCATGCTGCAACTGCAGAGTTACAATACTTAATCTATAAATGTCCACTGTAATCCACAATTGTAATGCACACATCGCAAGTCTTTTCAATTTTCCTGCCGTAGGGACTTATCATTGAGCATACCTTCATTGTAAATGAGATACTCTCTGAGTGCTGCTGCATTTGCAAAGCATTGAATGGTCTTTGGCTGCAAAGAGCAGATGTCAACTTGTCCATTTTTGGTGTGTTTCACTGGACGTCTGCAAACTACTGCACTTAGGCATCTAGAAGAGCAGGCAGCCGTTCCATGGACTTCTTTATGCTCTGTCCACCAACTGTAATGTCCTTTGTACAATATGCCAGTGTGAGTTGCATTGGTTACCTTATCCTTCTGAGTGACAGGTGTTGCAATACATTGCAAATGCTGAAGTGATGGTCTTTTGTCTACTACTGGGCTCTGTCATTGATTTCACTGTTATGCACAATGAAGCACACACGTGATTGCTACCTCATAATTTGATGGGCTTTCCAATCGCACACTGCCCTTGGCGTCCGCAGAAATTTTTCCAGGGGGGGGCAACATTTTTACTTCATCACCATCCTCCGACATGATTGAGCACAAGTATTAAATAAACAAATAAAAAAATCTAATAAGACAAAGAGCTTAAATAAACAAAGAAACCCATGGGGTGGGAGAAAAATCATGTGAGGCTTCACAGCAGATTACCTGGCAACCACAATGAAACAGAGGAAAAAACAAGCAAGCATTGGCATAGCCAATAGGTCTCGCCTTTGGGACCTTATAAGTGTTTAGCCATGCAGCACTTGAAGTTGTTGCACCAAGGATATTGTACTAGACAACTAAACACTTATAAGGTCCCAAAGGGGAGACCTATTGGCTATGTCAATGCTGTTTTTTTTTTTTTTTAAATGACAAGCAGTGAATGGTTTTAAAGCCAATTCAAAAGCTGTCACCAGTGTATGTTAATCGCTATCTCAACTGTGAGACTGCTCTCCTGCTTCCCAATTCTATTAAATACAAATGATGTAAAAAGAACATCCCTTTCTGAGCTGCACGGCTCATCCTACCCACGTTTCATGCGCAGATTTGAAATACTGATGGTTTGGGCTTCCCGGAATTCAACTTGTTGAGAGGTAGAGAGAGAGAGGTGTAGAGAGGTAGAGAGACAGAGGTAGAGAGAAGTAGAGAGAGAGAGGTAGAGAGAGAGGTAGAAAGAGGTAGAGGTAGGGAGAGAGAGAGAGAGGTAGAGAGAGAGGTAGAGGTATAAAAGTAGAGAGCGGTATAGAGATAGAGGGAGAGAGAGAGAGGGAGAGGGAGAGAGAGAGAGGGAGAGAGTTAGAGGGAGAGAGGTAGAGAGAGAGGTAGAGGTGTAGAGGTAGAGGTAGAGAGAGAGTGGGAGAGGTAGAGAGGGTGAGAGAGGTAAAGAGATAAAGAGGTAGAGGGAGAGGTAGAGAGAGAGAGGTAGAGACAGAGAGGAAGAGAGAGAGGTAGAGAGGGGTAGAGTGGGTAGAGTGAGAGGTAGAGAGAGGTAGAGAGAGAGAGGAAGAGGTAGAGAGGTAGAGAGAGAAAGAGTGGTAGAGCGAGAGAGAGGTAGAGCGAGAGAGAGAGAGAGAGAGAGAGAGAGGTAGAGAGAAAGAGAGAGCAGTAGAGAGAGACGTACAGGTAGAGAGAGAGAGAGAGAGTGGTAGAGAGAGAGAGAGAGGTAGAGAGAGAGAGAGAGGTAGAGTAATAGAGGTAGAGAGAGAGGTAGAGAGAGAGGGAGAGGTAGAGGTAGGGAGAGAGAGGTAGAGGGAGAGAGGTAGAGGTAGAGATAGAGAGGTAGAGAGAGAGTGGTAGAGGGAGAGGTAGAGAGGGAGAGAGAGAGAGAGGTAGAGGTAGAGAGAGATAGAGAGAGGGAGAGGTAGAGAGAGAGGTAGAGAGGGGTAGAGAGGTATAGAGAGGGTTAGAGAGAGAGATAGAGATAGAGAGGTAGAGTGAGAGAGGTAGAGGTAGGGAGAGGTAGAGAGAGAGGTAGAGAGAGAGGTAGAGAGAGGTAGAGGTAGAGAGGTAGAGGTAGAGAGGTAGAGAGAGAGGGGTAGAGAGAGAGAGAGGTAGAGAGAGGTAGAGTGAGAGGTAGACGTAGAGAGAGAGCAGGAGAGAGATAGGTAGAGAGGTAGAGGTCTAGAGAGAGAGAGAGTGGTAGAGAGAGTGAGAGGTAGACGTAGAGAGAGAGCAGGAGAGAGATAGGTAGAGAGGTAGAGGTCTAGAGAGAGAGAGTGGTAGAGAGAGAGAGAGAGGTAGAGAGAGAGAGGTAGAGAGGGGTAGAGAGAGAGGTAGACGTAGAGAGAGAGCAGGAGAGAGAGAGGTAGAGAGGTAGAGGTCGAGAGAGAGAGAGAGAGAGAGAGAGAGTGGTAGAGAGAGAGAGAGGTAGAGAGAGAGAGGTAGAGGTAGAGAGAGAGGGAGGTAGAGAGAGAGAGATGTAGAGAGAGAGAGAGGTAGAGAGAGAGTGGTAGAGAGATAGGTAGAGGTAGAGAGGTAGAGAGAGAGAGAGGTGGAGAGAGAGAGAGAGGTGAAGAGAGAGAGTTAGAGAGAGGTAGAGGTAGAGAGAGATTGAGAGAGAGGTAGAGCGAGAGAGGTAGAGGTAGAGAGAGAGAGGTAGAGAGAGAGAGAGAGAGGTAGAGAGAGAGGTAGAGGTAGAGAGGTAGTGGTAGAGAGGTAGAGAGAGAGGTGGAGAGAGAGAGAGGTGGAGAGAGAGAGAGGTGGAGAGAGAGAGAGGTGGAGAGAGAGAGGTAGAGAGAGAGAAGTAGAGAGAGAGGTAGAGGTAGAGAGGGAGAGGTAGAGAGAGAGCGGTAGAGAGAGAGCGGTAGAGAGAGAGAGAGGTAGAGAGAGAGAGGTAGAGAGAGAGAGGTAGAGAGAGAGAGGTAGAGAGAGAGAGGTAGAGAGAGAGGTGGAGAGAGAGGTAGAGGTAGAGAGAGAGAGGTAGAGAGAGACAGAGGTAGAGAGAGAGAGAGAGAGATAGATACCGAGAGGTAGAGAGGTGTAGAGAGGTAGGTAGAGGTAGAGGTAAAGAGAGACATAGAGAGAGAGACGTAGAGAGAGAGGTAGAGAGAGGTAGAGAGATAGGTAGAGAGGTAGAGAGAGAGGTAGAGAGGTGTAGAGAGAGGTGTAGAGAGGTAGGTAGAGGTAAAGAGAGACATAGAGAGAGAGACGTAGAGAGAGAGGTAGAGAGAGAGGTAGAGAGGTAGAGAGAGAGGTAGAGAGAGAGGTAGAGAGAGAGGTAGAGAGAGAGAGGTAGATAGGTAGAGAGAGAGGTGGAGAGAGAGGTAGAGAGAGAGGTGGAGAGAGAGGTAGAGAGAGAGAGAGAGATAGAGAGGGAGAGGTAGAGAGAGAGAGGTAGAGAGAGAGAGGTAGAGGGAGAGAGGTAGAGAGAGACAGACGTAGAGAGAGACAGACGTAGAGAGAGAGATAGTGAGAGGTAGAGAGGTGTAGAGAGAGGTGTAGAGAGAGAGGTAGAGGTAAAGAGAGACATAAAGAGAGAGACGTAGAGAGAGAGGTAGAGAGATAGAGGCAGAGAGGTACAGAGAGAGGTAGAGAGGTAGAGAGAAAGGTAGAGAGAAAGGTAGAGAGAGAGAGAGAGAGGTAGAGGTAGAGGTAGAGAGGTAGATTGGAGATCCTAGCATTTCCAGAGCATTAAAGGCACTACTCATTTGTAACGTCATTCCTTTCACTGCACATCCTGCTTTATCTAAATAACTAGGGCCCTCAAATACAAAAGGATGTTGTGGTCATAAAGCTTACAATTTGCAGCATCACAGTGGTTGCTACTGCAAAACCCCTTTTTAGAGTTGTGTATAACCTTCATGAATGACAAAAGGGGTTCTGCATCTTACTTCATATTGGAATTTGGAGGGGCAGTGGAAAGGGTGCTATCTTCAAATTGCAATTTACAATGACATATATCAATGGTTTTCAAACGCAATGGCATTCACAAACCATTGATCTGATACCAACACTGAGCTGCAGTTGGTACATGATTCAGAAAAGAAAAGTTGTCCCTTTGGGACATCTTTCCCTTCGTGAATCATGGCAGGCGACAGTGAGTACAGACAGTGGTCCAGGGGCTACACTCGATGCTGCAATGAACATGAGGGACTACCCCTTTGGAGCTCAAGGCGTAAACTCTTTAATCCATCTCATATGCAGACCCTTCATATGCAGTGCTTATGGTGCAAAAAACAGGCATATCGTGTGTGGTGCAGACACTTCTGTTCAGTTTTAACTCTTTTTCAGTTGTCAACAAAATATTTTAATTCATATTTTGGTTTCCATTGTTAACTGTTTTTAAATATATCCAATATTTTATTTTAGAAATAATGGATATATTAAAAAACGTATAACAACAGTTAACAATGGAAACCAAAATATGAATTAAAATATTTTGTTGACAACTGAAAAAGAGTTAAAACTGATTATTACCATGGAAAAGAAATTGATGAAACTTTAATATTCGCTGAAAAGTGCACACATCCATCGGAACAGCAGTGTCTGCACCACACACGATAGGGTATACGAAAGGGCACCTAAAGAGTAGGTACCAGGATGTAGCAGCACCAACAAAAGAAAGGAATATAGCTTGAGTACGAATAAATCACGAGTGCACAGAAGGACTTTCCAATTGATCTCGCAAAAAACAAGCAGACACACCCATTGCATCTTTGGGCGAATTGTGTAATTCGGTGCCGCGTTAATGAGGCTTTGATGGTTTTCACCCCTTCCTAGGGCCCCTGGCTGGAGCTCCACTCTTCCTTAGCTTGAAAAATGTGATCCCCACCCGAAATTCGACTCTAGGTGCGTCACTGCTTCAAGCTGTGTGAGCAGCCAGGCCCGGACCTTCTCTCTTGCCCATCAGCATCAGTTTTCCCGCTCATCAAGCAGGACCGTCATTGCAAGTGCTTTCTCACGCTTTTAAAATTGACGGCCCTGCAGACAAACACCACTGTGGGGGCTATTAATAGTGACGAACCGGTGTTCCAGGGGGGGGCAAGTGCCCCCCCTTGCCCTCCCCTGCGGACGCCCATGCTTGTGCCCATTTTACATTGGTGAGAGGGCAAAGCATTGGACTTCTTCCAACGGTGAGCTATTCACATGTAATGCAGCACTGCAACAGGGCCCGTTAATATATCTGGGCCTCTATCTTTCGAGCGTTCGTATACGTCATAAAAGCAAATGTTGTACATGAAAGACCCTGGTTATTCTTTAAATATATGTTATTTTATTTCTTCTAAATGTGTGTGTCATGTCATGGCCCTTACTCTGTTGTACAGTCAAATCTGGTATTCGAGTAGTGCAATTTGAATTAACTGATGTCTGCACTTTTATGAGCATCCAGTGCATCACAATCATTGTTATTTAATTCTTAACCTATCTGAAATACTTGGAAGTTCTTTTTAAATGAAAAATCCCAACCTATATGATGAAAGATTGTTTGAGCTGACTGAGCAAGCTATTAATGACAAATAATGTTTCCATCTTGAATTATCAGGTCTTTCGGCAAGCCAGAGCAAGTGCTCCAGCAATTGTATTCCTCGATGAGATTGATTCCATCCTAGGTTCGCGTTCTGTTGGCCACACTGGACATGGTGTGCAGGAGAGGGTTCTTTCTGTTCTGCTCAATGAATTGGATGGGGTTGGGTTGAAGGTAACAGAGAGACGAGGGAATACACAACTGCTCATGGAGGAACACCAGAAAAATGAAGGTGATGAGGAGGTATGTTCAAAGAGACATTACAATTTATTTATCACTGCTATGGAATGTAAATGTGGTGTTGTCATTTGTGCTTTAGCAAATAATTCTGATCCAGTAGAATCATGCACACCAGACCATACCATCTTTAACAGCTGCTCGTCGAATATCACCTTTCCCGAAGCCACACTTCAATACTTGTTTACGCCTGGGTAGATGGAGATTTAACTCATTTCAGTGGACAAAGACATAAGAGACTTTCAGAAACATGACTAACATAACTTTCACTGTGTTTTGATTGGCCTTTGCTGAGAAATAAATGGTAGAGGTTTACTTAATTTTGCATTAATGTGTAACAGTTAAGTATTTTGAGAGTTGTGATTAGTGCTTTACTGTGGATACATTGAACCGAGGGTGATACCTCTTTATTCCCCATGCTTGGTCAACCTGTTGCAGCATGAGCCCTAGAAATATCTTCAATGCATGCTTCTGCAAACCTGCTGCCATCCATCCACCTGATGACATTCGAGCTGTCTGCTTGAGTTTTTCACTTACCTCTGCTGACACCGTTGCCACTGACCCACAACTCGCTTTCTCCTGGCGGTGTTGGAATAAGTTGTCATCGCAGCCAGTGGATGTTACCAACAACCTCACCAGCATGATTCCACTGGAGCATAATAGTCTCTTACACAGGCTTTTTCATACCTTCTAGTCCAGTTTCCCCACCCGCTGGCATCGCAGCCACATATCAATATTTGATTTTGATTTTGAAGTCTGTTGCAGATGTGCCCAGTGAACCATTTAAATTGATTCTAAATAGATGGGGCCACAGATCATTAGTAGAGTTGAGCCTACAGGGAGGGAGAAATACCAGTAGTTTTAACTTACTGTAGAGTCACATGTATTCTAACCAATGGTTCCTCTAAATATTTTCCTCTGTGTGCGCCAGCAGTATGTTTGTGGGTACAATTTTCTTGACTGTGTGCAGGACCAATAGTAGTAAGGGTCCACTAAACAAAGTATTGGGGTGGGTGGGTGGGCGAGTGAGCTATTACATTTAAGCGGTGGTGGGAGAGCTCGCTATTCGAAGAAGGAGGCTGAAGAGGCCCACTGCGAAGAATTATTAAAAAACAGTTAGCCAATGACGAGCAAGACTGTCCACACTTGCTTCTAATAGATATCCAGTTCTGCTGTTTGGACTCTTAATGTGTTCCCCTGAAAGTCCGAATTGCTTGCCGAGGGTGGCAAAATGTTTCTTTTTTGCCAGTAGGAAACAGGCATCTACCTACTGAGCCTCCCAAAGTGGGACAATCACCAGAGAAGTATAATCCAGAGTCTTGCCTGGTTGGCGCAAAAAACAGGCGCTAAGGGGGGACGTTCTGTAGTGACCCAACGGTAGAGGTAATTCTCGTCTCAGAATTTAAAAATACTTTCTGCTCCTGCCAATCCCCATCGATTTAGGGAGGAAGTAGAAATAACAGCAGATTAAGGTTACCTTTGGTCTCAGCACCTCTGAGTTGTTCACTTGGGTTTATTAAGGGCACCTGGGTTTTTTTAGAGGGCACCGTGATTGACACAACAAACCATCAGATGAGTAGGGCTGGTGAAACCCCCCTACAAGTATCTACATATATTACTTAAATTAAATCAAAACATCTGGCCTAGCATCAGAACTGAAGAAGTCATTCTCCCGATTGTACTCGAAACAGTTATACATTTCTGAGCAAAATCAGACGTTTTGTTGGGTAAGTGGGAGAGAAGCACTGCTAAACATTAGCATATTTTCAATTTGAGCCATATGGTGCTACTATTTTCAAACATGGGGCTAGTGGGAAATGAAAGTAAACATATTTACAAAAGCTCAAACTGCAACACACTCTTCACAGGCATCACCAGCAAACTCATGAAAAGACTAAAGAAAACAGCAGACAGACTGATCCTCAACCAGTTCAAAAGCACACACAGCACCCAGCACCTGAGAGACCTCCACTGGCTCCCCATCTAAAAAAAAGAGTCCTTTTCAAACTTCTGATCCACGCCTAAAAAGACCTCCATGTCCAAGGATCTGCATTTATGAATCACTGCTTGAACTTCTACGAACCTTCCAGGAACCTTCGCAACGCCCACCTCGCTCCCGGACAGACTCTGTCACTGCCACACCGGAGGACGCTCCTTCTTCCACCTCACGGCCAAGTCCTGGAATGCCCTCCCCCTAAACCTCCAAACATCAACCTCGCTGACAGACTTCAGGACGAAGTTCAAGACCTGGCCTTTGACTGAAAAGCACAGCCTAGCGCCTGTATACTCTCACAGGTGATAAGTTGAGCTCTACAATTACAGCATGATTGATAAAATCCTATTTAGCTGATACAGTCTACGCTCATTGAATAATCTCCAACTGACCCAGGTCCCCCAAACATATTCAGAAAACATCCTTGTAGTTTTGCCTCCTCCTAAGTTATAGCAACCATGAACTCATCCCTCATCTGGAAAGTTCTCCACCAATCTAAAAATATCTAATATTCAGCTGATACTTGAGAAACAAGGGCTTAATTACATTGATCCAGCAAACTATAGGCCAATAACCAATGGTCCATTGCTTTGAGAAAATCATTTGAAAGGTACCCTTCTTTGCAATCAGAATGGTTTCTGCCATGAAAGAGTAGCTGAATCAATGTTACTTTCAATCTGTAATGACCAGAAGAATATGGTAGATTCCAGTAAAATAGCCCCCTTCCTCCTCTTTTACTGCCTATTGGCTTTTTGACACTGTGGAGCATCAGCTACTACACTTCAGGTTGATTAACACTAGAATTTAAGGCACCGTTACTAGTTGGATCAAGACTTATCTTGTAGAGAGAATCCAAATTGTCACTGACTTTCATTCTGAGTACCACCATTTGCTAACCAAATAGGTGTTCCTAAGTCTCAATTTTACTTTTTTAAAGTTTACCTGTTGCAGCAGCAAGAAATTGTTTACAATTTCAATCTTAATTGCTGTAGCTGTGCTGACCGCTTTTTAACATTCTTCCTGGGGTGTATTACAAAGGTCTGACCTCCTCCACAGTCTAAAGTGTAGAAATCAAACTGCCATCAAACACTCTCCACAAGTAAAACACCTAGGTCTGATCATCGACTCCCTACCCCTTGAAACTCTGGTCAGCCAAGTAACAAAAAATGCATTCTTCACCATGACAATACTGTGCCGGAGCATGACCTCTTAGAGCTCTAGTGCTGTCTTGCAAGGATTATGCAAATGCGCTTTATACGGGACCCCCAAGATGCTTAATCTGCAAATTGCAGTGGGTCTAGAATAATAAAGCAGGTGCAACTACATCATGTCCCTTTTAACAGTTTACACTGGCTCCCAATGGCTAAAAGAATCTTTTTCAAGCCTACTGGGTGATCCACAGACCACGACCCAACTTCAATCAATTAAAGATCAGATTCTACTGCTGAAGGAGGACTCGGATCCAGAATATAATACCTATTGATTGGTCACTTTATAAAAAGACTCAACTGGATGGGCAGTCTTCCTCTGTAAAGAATTGTAATCTCTGGGGCACGCAGACAACTAGGATAATCAGAAAACCGCCTTGAATTTAGAAGGGATATAAATGCTTTGCAGTTTTCTGAAACATAATACCAAATGAAGGAGACTCCGAAAAATCACTGGTCAGTAAATGCAAGCAGGCATCCTGCCTTCCTACTATACTCCTCTCATAATATTGTGCGGAGACACAGAAGCTTTAATGGAGCAATACTTCACGTGTCCTGCTTGGATCACAGTTCCAAACCTCAGACACCTCTCCCAGCTCTTTCTACTTAGACGCAACTGCAACCAACATCCTTTCATCCGTGCACGCCAAGGATTCCCAGAAACTGGAAGCAGATTGGTGCTTCACAACTTCAAGGGCAAGAAGTGCTGCTTAAATGATACAATTGCAATAACTACCTAATCAAACAAGCTTTATGCCTTGCAAGGGATAATGTGCAAGGGATAATGTGCAAGGGTATATGTGCAGTACAAATACCTAAACATAGAATAGAAGAAGTCTGTTCCAGTAAAGTAAGTATGTATACAAAAGCAATTGATTGATAACTATTTCTGCTTCATACTACGACCAAAGCAGCTTCAAGTTCGCTTTTGTGGTATGCACTCGACCCTAGTAGATAAGGTCCCTGATAAATAGAAGAAGAGACACTAGTGCTGGAATTCTCAATTCCGAACAGGATGTCCAATGCCCCCTCCCCGCCCAGATTACGGATTATATTGAGTTACTGTGCCTGGAATTGGGGAATTTGTGCAGGGCCTGCACCATGTAAAATCGGTATTTGTGCGTCATGCTATCCCTCGGGATACCTCTCTAACTGAAATGTAGTAGGCCCCTTGGTTTATAAATATAATTTTGTTATTTATAGTGCTTGCTCGTGTGGTTTTGTGGAATACTAGCAACACAAATAGCAGGTGGTCCTAGTCCCCAGTGCCATGGTACCCAGTGGCGTCGCCCCTCTGCTTTCAGCATTGGAAATAAAGGAAAAATAAAATGATAATAACTCCTTGTTATGAGCATTTAATTTATTCCTACTGCGGTGTCTTTGCAGGGCGGGCTGCCCTGTTCTCAGAGCAGGGGGGAGGAATGGTCACGCACTGTAAGTGCGCAATGACTGATTGGCTGGCCCTCTCGCGCTGGCCAAAGAGTCATGTGTACTTTGCATGTTATCCATCCAGGCAGCATTACAACCAGGGTAGAGAACATGCCTAGGCTCACATTTCCTGGCTGAGCACCGAACCACTATGCTCAGAACACTCACAAGGCTGCGACGATGGAAAGATATGCGGCAAAGAGGTCAATTTTTTAAATTATTTTTTACAACCCCTTTCCCCAATATCCCCCCCTACCCTCCACCCCGAACCCGTGCCGGCCGCCACTGGTGGTACCTCCTTTTATCCTCTTTGAAAGTGCAAAAAGAAGAGTTTATTCTACTGCACTCCATAACCTGCAGATTATACACAGGTCAGAGAACAAAAAGTTCAGCTCTAGTTTACAGCTTGTACAGCTTTTGAGGGGGGAGGGGAGTGGATTCAGGAGTGATAACCCCTCAAATAAATGTTGATGGCTTGGTAGTTGGGTCGGGGAGGGGCCTGAGTAAGGTCTGTTAGGTCAATTTTTTTTCTTGTTTCCCTGACGACTTTAACCTGTTCGGTTTTTGTATCCGATACCTAGTAAAGGTAAAGGAATTTTGAAAGTGCACTACTGATCCCAGCATGCAACACTTAGTTGAACTCACCTGTGAGGCCCACTGATGGCCAATTCAATGAACATGCAGAGGGGGAGTGCCTTTCCACTATATCTGTGCCGTATCATGGAGCCTGTGACCAAGGACCTGTGCTCTGAAACGCGTAAGGCAATGAAATGCATCTGAATGAAAATGCCAGTTTCCTATTATCAAAAGAATCATTGCAATTCATCTGCTTTTCGAGTGCGTCTTCAACTGTTTTGTTGAAAGATATATATATATATATATATTGTTGAAAGATATATATATATATATATATATATATATATATCTTTCAACAAAACAGTTATATAAAAAATGACAATTCATCTGTCATTTTTACAGAAAGAGAAGAGCACTCCTTGTAGGGTATATTCAAATTTTATTAGCAAGACAGATAGCAACAGTGCAGCGTCAGACGCGTTTCGGCATATCGTGATGAAGGTTTTTGAAGCCCATGTGCGTCTGATGCTGCACTTTTGCGATCTGCCATGCTAATAAAATTTAATATACACTATGAAGAGTGCTGTTCTGTTTCTTAAAAAATGACAGAAGACTAGTCAGATTAACACCTATGGGTGTTTTATGAGCATCCCGACGATCAGGTTTCACGTCATCCAAACACAGACACCGGAAGATATATATATATGTATATATATATATATATATATATGTGTGTGTGTGTGTATGTATTTATATGTATGTGTGTGTGTATGTATATATATATATATTCTCCAGTTTGGTTCCAATTCGGGATATGCAGCGCTCACGTCGGTGCGTTATCCTGCGGCTGAACCCACGCCGCTCCACATTCACCAACTTTTCCCAGCCAGGGGAAAAACGGGTCGCACACCCAATCACAGTTTTCAAATCTTCTTTATTTTCACGATAACAGGGCTAACAGCGCGCTAGATCTACGCGTTTCGGTGTATCACCACCTTGCTCACGATCATATATATATATATATATATATATATATATATATATATATATATACAGATACATACATATACTACTTTTTGGAATTTTCAAACTTTAGCAATAGTATACTTGGAAAGCTGCGCTAGTCTCAGGTTTCCAGGTATACCTCTGATAATCACACACCCAAAATGTGATAAGAAGAAAGCTTTCAAATATTGTAACCACAGACAATACCTGTGTGTAGCATTTCAATCCATCCTTTTCTGCTCACTGTGCCATTCTCAGCAGAGGGCCTGATTTAAGGTTTGTCAGGCTGAATAAAGGCAGACAGGCTTGCAGAGGACTTTACATCTTGCCACCCTGCCTTTATTCCACCTACCAAATTTAGCGATATCCGCCGTCCGTCATGGCGTTTCCTATCAATGAAGCAAAAGTTTGACCGACCAGTCCATCAAAATCTACAGCTGAGTGTCAATCTTTTTCAGTTTTTCAAAAACTAACTTCCAAGGTGGAAACTTGTTTTTATATATAAAAAAAAAAAACGAATGACCCCCACAACATAAGAGTTTCCTACCTTATTGTGGGGGTCATTCTTCAGTTTTATAACTGTCCCTTAGTGACGGACAGTAAAAAAAATAAAGCCACCTACTGGCCACTCTAAATAGGGAAGCCGGTCGGATGGCGTAACTCCGACAGCACCTACTCCATTTGGAGTTTGGAGAAAGTTTTACACCAGCGGAGTAAAACTAAATTTTACTCTAGCATGAAACTTGCTCTCTACCTGACTACAAATTGGGTAAGCAGCCCTTAAGTTTGGCAGCCAGCAGGCTCCGACATTGCTGCAACAGCATATCTGTCTGCTAAACTCTAAATCAGCCTCAGAAGCCCACCTAATGCAATTTAGCACTGACCCTGCTCTTCTTGGGAACATTCGATCTCAAAACTTGGTCATCTCACTTATTCACCCTGCCCACTGCTTTTTTAGTTGGGAAATTTGGGACTTATACCTCCCCCAAATCTCACTGACTAAGCTATGCCCCTAACTGTCCATCCATGTTCTTTATGATTTATCCAGGTGAAAATATCCAGTACTGCTTGTGAGCATCATGGATAACACATGTGTAATTTGCCTTAACATTATTGTTATGCTGTCACACTCTTGAGTGTTGTATTGTGCTTACTTGTCAGGATGTATATCCGTCTTGTCGGTTTCCCCTCTCCCCCTCATTTGTCACGCAGACCATCAGACGATTTTCTTGGAATGTTGGTAATGACAGTTGAAGAGTGATGCGGGCAGTGGGCATTCTGAGAGAAGTGTTTGAACATGTGGTTAATACAATGTTGTGCTGCTACCTGTGGCTCCTGTGGTCTTTACAGATCTGTTTGGGCGACGAGCGCAGGATCGTGTCGTACCTGCTGAACCTTCCCCCTGTCGTTCACTGGTAGGTCAGAGGTGCTCATTCCATTTCCTGTGACTTTGCCACTGTTTCATTTGACTACGTGTTGGCACTTTATTAATCTTTCTGACTCCGTGTTTGTTTCCCTGTGTTACCGTAATGGCCCTTCTTGCTGTTCTCAGGAAAAGCTGATGTTTACTGCTACCCTCCGGGCAAGTACATGTTTCCTAACCTCACTCCGTGGATGCCCTGCAAATGTTGGACTCTGTGGCATGTCTCCATCAGGTCCCTTTGGGGCTGGATACAGTAATGGTCATGCCATGCAGACCACCTTCATTGTCAGTGAA